>NC_044386.1:35516337-36772384 GCF_006542625.1 Nomascus leucogenys | reverse complement strand
TGGTGGTGCATGCTTATAATCCCAGCTACTCAGGAGGCTGAGGTAGGAGAATTGCTTGAACCCAGGTGGTGGAGGTTGCAGTGAGCCGAGATCGTGCCATTGCACTCCAGCCTGGGTGACGACAGAGCAAGACTCCGTCTCAAAAAAAAACAAAAAAAAAAAAAAAAAAAAGAAAGAGGAAAAACTAGGTCCAAATAGTAGAAATGGTAAGAATGGAAGGCAGAAAACTGGAAATGCGTACTGGGGTTCTGAGTACACAGATGGCCCAAAATATGGGTCCTGCAGATGAAAGATACTAGCGAGGAATGCTGGGGCCTCTGATTTGACTAACGCTTGCAGATATTATTTATTTATTTATTCATTTACAAACAATTTGAGGATCCAGCTGAATACCAGAATCTCTGTAGGACACTGGGACTAGGCACGAGGTAAGAATAGGAGCATGCAAAGTGTCCGCAGGGCTGCGTTTCTTCTAGTGGCTGGTGAGGAAAATGTGTCCTTTGCCTTTCCCAGCTTCTAGAGGCTGCCTGCCTTCCTTGGCTTGCAACCCCTTCCATCTTCAAATCCAGCAATTATATCACTCCAACGACCTCTGCTTCTTCCACACTGATTCCCTTGGCTATCTCTTTCACTTCAAAGGATCCTATGTTACATGCCACCCACCCAGATAACCCAGGGTTATCTTCCCATCTCAAAACCCTTAAGGTAATCACATCTGCAAGGTCTTTTATTACGTTAGAAACATATTCACAGGTTCCATGAAGTAGGCTGTGACCATCTTTGGGGGCTCATTATTCTGCCTATCACACCCTTGCAGTACCCGTGAGGCATAATTACAACCACACTTAGCAAAGGAGATGTTAAGAGCAATAGGTAAATCTGAAACTTTAAGATCAATAGATGACTTTTAATTATTTCCCAATGCCTTTCTTTTTAGGAAAGTGTTTTCAAAATCAGGAAGGGAGGAAGATATTTAGCAGAACAGGAAATCACTCAGTTCCTGGATACTCAATGGAAAACTTTTGAAAAATATTTGCAGGACTTTTAGGAGTATTTTTCTGAAATTCAAGTTTCGGTAATTTATAGTACCAAACAGTGGGCAATAATGAGTGATGGCAACAGTCTCTTCTAAGTAGCAGGAAATCAGTACATGCTGCATGTGAAATGAGAGCAGAATGGTGGGAAGCTGTGGCTGGACCTCCACACTATGAGACATCATGTCCGCACTGACAGTCACAGGTGGTACCCTTCCTATGCTCAAAGCAGAATAGCACATGCATATGCTATACCCATGTAAAAGGGTATTTCTAGACTATGGTCTCATATATTCTAAGGAACTCTTTTCTATTTTTCATTAAAGGTTTTGAGCAGAAATGAGAAATTGATAGGAGCTAGAATGTACTCAGAAGAGTAAGGGATCAAAATGATATTTTTAAACAGAAAGAAGGGAGGAAAGTGGGTGCCTAAAAAAGCCTTCCCTTAACCTTCTTCAGTTTGGGTCCTGTGATGTGCAAAGTGAACCCCGAGTCTTCATGGAGACCTATCCTTGGGGAGCAGAAGCACTTCTTTGGGCACAGAGGTTATTTTATAAGCCTATAACAATTTTCAGCCCTATTGAGGACAATCAAAGTCCATTTTAAATTTTATATTTGCTCATAAATGGCCCTCCATCATCCTCCACTTACTCTGCATGAGACTCAAAGAATGGCTTTAAATTTACACACCTGAGAAGTGTGACTCAAATCAGTTATCTAACTGCCAGACCCACAGGAAACTATTTACGTAGCACTGATAACTGATGAAAAGAATTGCATTGCCTTTTTCAGTGGCCTGAAGAAACCTTTAATTATCAAAGCATCATGATGAATTTCTTCCCAAAGAGATTACAGATTTCACATCTAGTTCTCAATTTTAAATTTATGCACACTGAAGATAGAGATCATTCTCTTCAAGCCAAGGAACAAATTTCTAATAAACAACAATCTATCACTTTTTTTAAGCATGGTATAAGGAATGGAGTAGAGCATAATGTCTATTTTTCTCAGTAGTTTAATTCACAGCACATGGCTTGATTTGGAAGAAAATGTTCTATGTTTTAATTTGTTTTGCTGAAGCTTCTTTTTTTTTTCAAAATCTCTCCTATGTAAGTGTGGGGAGGTTTAGGTCAGTGACAAATATCAGGAGAAAAACACAGGAGTCTATGCAAAGATGAAGAATGGAACAAGTAGATTGAATATTACACAGGACATGTTTATATCTTTACATATAATAATCCTGATTTTTTATGTGAAAATGCACATTTTCATGCTTATTTTCAAATTTACTTTTTCTCAGTTAGACTGGAAAACTAGTCACATTTTCCAGTGCCATGTAGAAGCTCAATAATATTAGGTATCACTCATCTAACATGTGGCCTGTGTTTTGCTTGCATTGCTGCTAATACTTTCAACAACCCAACTAGATAGTTGATGCTATCTCCATATTATTACAAAGTTACTGAGGATCAGGGTACATTTCTAGCAAGTAACTAAACTGGGATTTCAACTGGGTGAATTCGCTTCTAGTTTGTCTTCTTCCTGTAATAATTTGTTGTTTCTTTTAAATAGTATCACTGAAAATATTCTCCCACTGCAAGGAGTGTAGTAATCAGTGAACTATCCAGAGACAGGGATTGGGTTATGCAGTTGATACTCTAGACTTCTCTCTCTCTCTTTTATTTTCCCTCATCAGGCTGCATCCCTTGGTCTCTTCTATGGGACTTCTTCCTCTTACCATTTAATCAGATTTTCTTAACGAGAGTGGTTTTCTACATCCACAAAAGACAAGAACAATTTTAATCTAGTCATTCACAGTCATGAGTTTTCATAGTATTGCAGAATAGAAAAATATCTAGTTATAATTCGACAATATTATTGTCACATTTTATATTTGTGGGAGTATTTGGATAAACATATGCAAGTGACTATGGGGCTCAAAAATATGTGCAAGGATACAGCAAATACAACTAATAGGTGCATAGCAGAATTCAGTAATCAATGATAGCACCCTCATTATTATTAACCTTGTGGTGGTAGTAACTAGTAATTGAAGAAATGAGCACTTAAAATTAAATATTTTTGCCATTCTTGATGTAAGCTGTGATCTTCTTACTGAACTTCATTTATTTACTAACATACTGGCAGGACAGCACATTTGACCCAAACTAGAAGCTTTACATTTGTCAGGTATACTTTGCTCTCAGCTTGTAATTATTTTTACTTCTTTCAGGATGACATCTAGAAAAATTAATACTGTTGTGCGGAGAGGAAAATTCGGTGTACACAATTTCTCTTATTCTTTAGACACACAGCATTTTTAAGTAAGTTTCTTATTCTTCCAAGAGAGCAAACTGCTAAGATGTAAATATATGAGATTTGTTTCACTAAACACATTTAAAATTAGGTATCTCTGTTTTCAGGAAGCTTTCCAGATATTATGTCACTTATTCATTTTATATAGAGTTTACTCTAAAGGAGTACCCAGGACTTGTTGTTTACAACTGTAGGCATTTTTATGCCTGCTATTAACTTGCCACATTCTTAAGGTTCCAACCAATTTTTGTGTTTTTCCCTGGAGACACAAGTGCAGACAGGGAATTGGATAGAGAAAAAAAAATACTTGGTTTTAATATTTTCTTTCTCTTTGTCTTAACTTGTACTAATATTTACAAATACATTGGGATGCCAAAATGAGACATAATAGAGTATAATAGTAATAATGATAATAATAACGAACCTGAATCAGAAAATTGGAAAGTCAGTTTTATTACTTACCAACTATGTGGTTTAGAGCAGGTCACTTACTTGTAAAACAGAGATTATAATACACATGTGAAATGGACATTACAATGCTGCATCTAGTACATACATATTGTTACTCAGAAAAATTTTAACTGAATATGCATGTGATTTTACAAACAGCAAACATTCAGTTCACTTAAAAATATGTTTTTGCGGCCGGGCGCGGTGGCTCACGCTTGTAATCCCAGCACTTTGGGAGGCCGAGGCGGGCGGATCATGAGGTCAGGAGATCGAGACCACGGTGAAACCCCGTCTCTACTAAAAATACAAAAAAATTGGCCGGGCGTGGTGGCAGGCGCCTGTAGTCCCAGCTACTCAGAGAGGCTGAGGCAGGAGAATGGCGTGAACCCGGCAGATGGAGCTTGCAGTGAGCCGAGATTGCGCCACTGCACTCCAGCCTGGGCGACAGAGCGAGACTCCTTCTCAAAAAAAAAAAAAAAAAATATGTTTTTGCCATTATAGCTAAAACTAGAGTAAGTTATTTTTTGCACTGCATTAAATTTACAGCATATGCATTAAATTATAATTGCCTAGAGACTGAGGCAACGAGCATGGAGGAGCAAATATAGCTTCTGTAGTATGCAAAATTTGTCACATAAGGTAGCAGAGCGTATTCCTGAAAAAAAACAGACAGTGGGACCTAAAACATCTGACTGATAGAAAAGTGAAAGTGGAAAATGTGCTTAGGAATTCTGACATCTCAGCGGTTAGACCTATGACTTGGTAAGTAAATGTAAGAACGTTGGTTATTTGGAAAGGGTTTACCAAAGTGAAGGATAGAATTGCTGACATGAAAAATAAGTAAGAGCTTTGAGATAAATTTTGTCAGCTACTTGATTCTTCCCAGGTTCTTGCCATTTTGGAAAATCATGTAGTACAGAAACAAGACTGAAAATAAACTAACATTTACAGAGTCATATTTATATGCCAGAAGTTGCACTAGGCACTTTTTGCACACAAGAATAAAATCATTTTGTAAATCATTTTCTGATTGTTAATGGAAAAAAATAGCCCTTTCATATTACCAGAAGGATGCTACTGGAAATATAAGTTATTGCATTGTATATTCTGTATTTAAATTGCTAAGTGGCCTAAATTTTATTTCAGTTTCATCTTGTATCTAAGGATGTAGAACTAAGTGTAAGATCTCAGTAAAAGAGAGTAATAAATAAAGTGGTGCTGTTATTGTATTAGTTTGCTAGGGCTGCCATAACAAAGTGCCCCAGACTGGGTGGTTAAAACAACAGAGATTATTTTTTTCACAGTTCTGGAATCTAGAAGTCCAAGATAAAGGTGCCAAAGGGTTGGTTTCTTCTGAAAGTCATCAAGGAAGGTTCTACTTCAGGCCTTTTTCTTTGGCTTGTTGAGGACTGTTTTCTCCCTGTGCCTTTCACATTGTCTTCCTTCTGTGTTTCTGTGTCCACATGTACTTCTTCTTATAAATACACCATTCATGTTGGATTAGCACCCACTCTAATGACCTCATTTTGATTTAATTACATCTGCAAAGACCTTACTTCCTACCACAACCACATTCCTAGATACTAGGGGTTAGGACATCAACATGTGAATTCAGTTGATTTGTTCATAATAGATGCACCACAAATATTTGCTAATGGTAATTCAAGAACTCTTTGTAACAAATAAACAAAACTTTGTTGCCCTGAAGATCCCCAAAAGAAGTGACTTGAAATTAAGTCAAAATAGAAAGCCATCCACATTAGAATTCTTCGGGCATTGAACCAGGTCAGACCTCAAAAGCAAATTCAGGTTTGAGAACTGGTTGGAAAGATAACTTGGACACAGGGTCATTTCCTCTTTGGTTGATAACCTAACAAGAAACACCCAGTCAAAAATATACTCCAGATCAAGGATACACATGAATAGATATGGCTGTCTCTCACCTCCCTTTATTTCTCCCAAGAACATGCCCAGAATTTGAGGAGCTCACCAGGTAGAGTGAAAACCTACCAGTTCAGAGGATTCCCAACGATGGTTTATTTATACTGTTTTAAATGAAAGATTGCAGGAACTGATGAGTATGAAGGAGATGCGGAACTTCAGTATTCAAGGATCCACTCTACTTTCAATAAGGAAATTCTTGCTAAGTCACCACTATACACTTTCAACCTGTATTTCTTGCTGTGTCACTGGGTCTCACGGAGGTTTCAGGGAACAGGCATGCCCTATTGGCATTTTTGAATAAAGCATACATTTGAGCATCTATAAAAAGCACACTTTAAAATGTAAAGTGCTATGTAAATAATCCATTTTGAATGTTGTAAATAAATAAGTCATCTGTGACTTTCACTATTTATTGAGGAATTATATATACATGGAATACTGACTGTATTCCAGGTACTCTGTTAAAGATTGGGCATACAAAAGTCAAAAAGACAGACATCATACCTTTTACATGGAATGCACATAATAACAATTTTGACATAATTTTCATAGTACTAGTCTTATAAAAACTAAATACATACTACTATTAAGAGTTGTAAGAAGCCTCTAGAATTTAGCAATAGTTGAGGGGGTTGGTTTCCATAATTTCAAGATGCTGAAATCAAATGTATTCAGTAGTACCATCCCATATTCGTCTCTTCATTATAAACAGAGAAACACACTCTCTTCCAAGAGCGGAAGGAAAAAAGTTGTGTTTTTTTTTGACATTTCCTGCATTCCTTTCCATAGCTGTAGATTCGAACACTTTTAAATTTCTTTTTCACAAGGCTAGGCAATTTTCAGTACTAGTCTTTGAGGATAACCTAAATGTGCATGAGTCTTGGCCTAGAAAATGCCAGCTAGAAAATGAAAGAGTAGGGACCTTGTGCCATGCTTTATGGGCCATGCAAGTGTGACGAAGACTCAAAGACTCTTTATCTTGTAAATGGAGTCAAAGGTTCTGGTCTATGCCTAAACTTTCTACTAATTGATTTGAATATTGCGATTATTACTTATATGGTGGTTATCATTGTAAAGAATTAGATAAATTTATCTCAGTCTTCCAGAAAGAAAACTACAACCAGAGGAATTAATTCCATTATCTGTTTTAATGAAATCTTTAGCCTATTTAGTTAGAAAACCTCTCTTCAGAAAATCTTTCCTCAGTGCTTTTTCCGATAGGTTTTGTTTTTGCTCTGATGAACTTTTGCTGTACATCTTCTGTCAGGGCAAAATAGTTACATTTGCAAAGAATGTATACCATATCATTAACCTTCCTTCACTAGCAGCAAATTAAAACCAAACAACAAAGTCATAATTCCACAGAGACTGAAAGACAGACTTTAAGTGGAATTATGTGGGCTGTGAATTATCTTCAGCAGTAAACTATTGTACAAATAGCCCATTGAAGTTCACTAAAATGGGAAAGGTTGGGGTTACTACATTTCTTATCTAACTCTTGAGTCTTCGTGATAGCCCAGAACCCTGTGGTAGCCTGAAGTGTACTTCATGTGCCTTGTGAGAAAAGGAAAACTATTGCAATTTTTCTCTTTCCCATTGCACTCTAGAGCCATTTGAACAGCAGTTAAAATTCCCTGTCAAAAGTAAATACTGAGTGTTTGTCAACTCTGAAGACCCAGCAAAAAATTATCTGTTTCACTGCTCCTGTTTGAGCATATAAAACAAGGTACTGGCCGGGTGTGGTGGCTCAGGCTTGTAATCCTAACACTTTGGGAGGCTGAGGTGGGCGGATCACAAGGTCAGGAGATTGAGACCATCCTGACCAAAATGGTGAAAACCTGTCTGTACTAAAAATACAAAAAATTAGCTGGGTGTGGTGGCACATACCTGTAATCTCAGCTGTTCTGGAGGCTGAGGCAGGAGAATCCCTTGAACCGGGGAGTTGGAGGTTCCAGTGAGCTGAAATCACACCACTGCACTCCAGCCTGGTGACAGAGTGAGACCCCCATCTAAAAACAAAACAAAACAAAACAAACATGATACTAAAGCTTTTAGAGATTCTGATCCTTTAAGTCTTATTTCTGCTGATAACAGCTTTCTGGAGAGATGATGTAAAGAGAGGGATTTTAGTCTATGATATTCTAATTTGCTCTATTTAAATTAATATCCCACTTCTCACATGAGTCTCTAGTAGATATTAATAGCAATTACTGGCATGTCTCTAACAATCTAGAGTAAATTTATATGGGAAAGCAAAGGATGGGTGACAAGTGGCTAAGGGAGAACTGGCTCAGTTAGTTGTGAGTGGCAGTCTGCACTCTAAACAATTTCCCCCCAGATTTCCAAATATTGATTTACCACCAAGAATTTTTCAGATAAACATCCACAGCTTCAGGCCATCTCCCTATTCTCTAGTTTCCCATCCTTCCTTGAGCCTCTCTCCATGTCCCCGTAGTGTCTCCTCTATCAGGGCCTGCCCTCTCCTTGGATACCACCTTCCTCTCTCCAACCACCTCAAGAGCTTTCTACCTGGAGCAGGATTGTTTTAATTTCTAGTTCTCTTTTTTGCAGGTGTCTCTGTGTTTGCTGTTTGGATTTCTTGCCTATTTCTGATCTATTGCATCTCCCCACTCTCTTGTGCTTGAGTATTACTGATGTTTGAATGCTTGCCTAATCTGAGGGCCCTCTAGCTTCTAATCATTCTGTGAATCTAGTTTCCTGACTTATCTCCAAAATTAGTTACCACACATTGTGCTAATGTGACAACAGTTAGTTATCTAAGTTTAAACCAGGGTCATTTAATCTCCTTGGTCTCAATTTTCTCACTTAAAAATAGGATGCTCTGTGTCACATGGAGGTCTTTTATTTTGACGTGTCAATGGGGTTAATGTTAATGTGTCCGGAATCGGTGGGTTCTCGATCTCACTGACTTCAAGAATGAAGCCGTGGACCCTCGCGGTGTGTGTTACAGTTCTTAAAGGCGGCGTGTCAGGAGTTTGTTCCTTCTGATGTTTGGATGTGTTTGGAGTTTCTTCCTTCTGGTGGGTTCATGGTCTCACTGGTTCAGGAGTGAAGGTGCGGACCTTCGCGGTGAGTGTTACAGCTCTTAAGGCCACGCGTCTGGAGTTGCTCATTCCTCCCGGCGGGTTCGTGGTCTCACTGGCTTCACGAGTGAAACTGCAGACCTTTGCGGTGAGTGTTACAGCTCATAAACACAGTGTGGACCCAAAGAGTGAGCAGTAGCAAGATTTATTGCAAAGAGTGAAAGAACAAAGCTTCCACAGTGTGCAACCCAGTGGGTTGCACTGCTGGCTCAGGCAGCTGGCTTTTATTCTCTTATCTGGCCCCACCCACATCCTGTTGATTGGTCCATTTTACAGAGAGCCGATTGGTCTGTTTTACAGGGTGCTAATTGGTGTGTTTACAACCCCTGAGCTAGACACAAAAGTTCTCCACCTCCCCACTAGATTAGCTAGTTACAGAGTGTCCACACAAAGGTTCTCCAAGTCCCCACCAGAGTAGCTAGATACAGAGTGTCGATTGGTGCATTCACAAACCCTACGCTAGACACAGGGTGCTGATTGGTGTGTTTACAAACCTTGAGCTAGATACAGAGTGCCCATTGGTGTTATTTACAATTCCTTAGCTAGACATAAAAGTTCTCCAAGTCCCCACCAATCTCAGGAGCCCAGTTGGCTTCACCCAGTGGATCCCGTACTGGGGCTGCAGGTGGAGCTGCCTGCCAGTTCCGGGCTGTGCGCCTGCACTCCTCAGCCCTTGAGTGGTCGATGGGACTGGGCATGGTGGAGCAGGGAGTGGCACTCGTCGGGGAGGCTCTGGCCGTGCAGGAGCCCAGGGCTGGGGGAAGCTCAGGCATGGCAGGCTGCAGGTCCTGAACCCTGCCCCACAGGGAGGCAGCTAAGGCCTGGCAAGAAATCAAGAACAGCAGCTGCTGGCCCAGGTGCTAAGCCCCTCACTGCCCGGGGCTTGCAGTCCGCCGGTGGCTCCGAGTGCAGGGCCCGCCGAGCCCACGCCCACCTGGAACTCACGCTGGCCTACAAGCGCCACACGCAGCCCTGGTTCCCACTGGTGCCTCTCCCTCCACATCTCCCGGCAAGCTGAGGGAGCCGGCTCCGGCCTTGGCCAGCCCAGAAAGGGGCTCCCACAGTGCAGTGGCAGGCTGAAGGGCTTCTCAAGTGCAGCCAGAGTGGGTGCCAAGGCCGAGGAGGTACCGAGAGTGAGCAAGGGCTGCAAGGGCTTCCAGCACACTGTCACCTCTCATTAACATCCAATTTACAAATTCACCATTTGGTTCTTGATCAGAGTAACCTTCAGATAAGTAAATACAGATGAGTGAATAACTGAAATTAAAGAACTTTTAAAATGAAAGTTGGCTTTCAAAAGTACTTCTGGGTTTGTGACCAGCCTGGCCAACATGGTGAAACCTTGCCTCTACTAAAAATACAAAAAATTAGCCAGGTGTGGTGGTGGACACCTGTAATTCCAGCTACTCAGGGGGCTGAGGTAGGAGAATTCCTTGAACCTGGGAGGCAGAGGTTGCCGTGAGCCAAGATCCTGCCATTGCACTCCAGCCTGGGCAACAAGAGCAAAATTCCATCTCAAAAACAAACAAAAAAACACAAAAAACAAAAAACGAAACAAAACAAAAACACTTCTGGAATAGTATTTTTAAAAAGAAGAAAAAATATTGTAACAGATGACTCCATTTCAGCAGAATTTACTCCAAAACAGTATTTTGGCCTTCAGTTATTTGTAAGTTATATATGACTTGATTCTACTTAACCATCCATCTCACACAATGTTAGATTTCAAAAGAAATATAAATGCCAATTATTGGTATTTTTGATCCCTTATTATATGCTTAGGGCTCTTCTAAATATGTTTTAAATATGATTTCACTAATTTCTCAACCCCTGTAAAGTAGGAACTATTGTTACTTCTATTTTACAGTGAATTTTACCGATGAACTGACTGAGGAAGAGGCATTAAGTAACTTGCCCAAGATTATACAATTAGGAAAAAGACCCAGGATTTATACAAGGAACTTTGGCTTCAGAGCCTGTGCTGGTAAACATCACACTATTCTATTCATCATGAGCAATTTGAAGAAAGTTCTTGAAAGGAGTGTATTAAAGTAGAAGCTCTTGAAAAGGCAAATCAAGTTTATGTTCATAACACACAACAAAACTTAAATTCTTTTCTGCAACTCTACTCTAAAAATGACACATGGAATAAAAGCTTCTTATAAATCTGTTTGTTTTTACTGTTTTTTCCCTTTTGATTTTTCTTTTCATTTCCCCCTAAACACAACATGAAAGGCTCTTCCATATCTTCACCCACAAATCCATTTTCCACCTTCAATGGATATTTTATTCTTTCTTGGAGGCTCTATGTCTTTCTTTTGTGAGTTGGTTTAATTCTTCTTGCTTGCCTAATACAGCATCTTTACATGTTCCTGAACACAGGTCAACCTGAAGAGAGTCGGAGAAAGAGCTTGCCGAATTCTTCTCAGAGAAGGATGGAAGAATCATATTACCTTAATTCTTTTTCTTTTTTTTGAGACGGAGTTTCTTGTTGCCCAGACTAGAGTACCATGGCGCGATCTTGGCTGACTGCAACCTCCGCCTCCCGGGTTCAAACAATTCTCCTGTCTCAGCCTCCCATGTAGCAGGATTACAGGTGCCTGCCACCACGCCCAGCTAATTTTTGTATTTTTAGTAGAGTCAGCATTTTACCATGTCTGCCAGGCTGGTCTTGAATTCCTGACCTCAGGTGATCTGCCTGCCTCGGTCTCCCAAAGTACTGGGATTACAGACGTGAGCCACCATGCCTGACCCATATTGTCTTAATTCTTATTGTCTCTGTATACCTCTACACAACTTCAGATGTTGCTGTTCTATAAGGAATTCACTTATCATTCACTTGAACTTTTATGGGTTCCTTTACACCAAAGTTTCAATGTTTATGTTTACTTACAGCTATAAATTTCTTTAGATAGTGAATATGAGGGAATATTTGGGGCTAGATATTAGGGCCTATGTCATGTAGATAGGTGAGTCGAGAGCCCCAAAGAAGAAGTAAACAATTCTGGCTATTATCTAGACATTTTGTTTTTCTGAAAACTCTAACATTTCAAAAGATAATATCCGCTTTGAAAAAAGTATGTTATGATTTTATGTAAAACATTTTTTGGCTGGGTGTGGTGGCTCACACTTGTAATTCCAGCACTTTGGAAATTACAGCTCACACTTGTAATTCCAGCACTTTGGGAGGCTGAGATGGGATGATTGCTTGGGCCCAGGAGTGCGCGGCCAATGTGGGTAACATAATGAGACCTCATCTCTACAAAAAGTAAACAAAATTAGGTGGGCATGGTGGTGTCTGCCTGTGGTCTCAGCTACTGGGGAGGCTGAGGTGGGAGGATAGCCTGAGCCCAGGAGGTTCAGCCACTGAACATGGTTCAATGTGTTTGCACCACTGCATTCCAGCCTGGGTGACAGAGTGAGACCCTGTCTCAAAAAAAAAAAAAAAATGAGTTTTACATAAACAACTCACAAGATGAATTGAAATTCTCATTCTTTAACTGGGTGTTTAGGGGATATAGAAGTACAATGTGAGTGAGAAGAGAGGGCCTGAGATAACTGATGTGTCTTAAAAGAAAATGAAGATGAATTGGGTTTACAGAGTAGGAGACCTGGAAATTTTACACCAAATTCTAGAGCTGCAGAGCTTCTCTGTTTCAGGAATGTGATATTTGAAATCTGACTTTCAGTGGAGTGACAAAACTCTTTCTTGAAAATGGTTTGAAATTTCATTTTAGGTGGGCAATTAGGCAAAGGACTTAGAAAAATGAGTTCTGATTAATAACCTCAAGTTTAAGAAGTTAGGAACTGATTTTATTTTCTCACAGCTTTAAGGAATAAATTAATTAGTACCTATACTTATGAGTGCGTGAGCACATGTTTACTAACAAAAGGAAGAGGGTGAAGTCAAGCTGACTCACTGTCAATGTCAGCCTTTTTTGTTTCTGCCTGACACAAGAATAAAACTCAGGCTTGAGGCATTTGGACAAGCTGATGATTAATCACTGCATGACAACATTTAGATATTCATTCTCCACTCTGAATGCTTAAAATAAGGTTTCATTTTCTAAACGTGAAACTTGTAGATTTGTTTTCACATATTTGCTGAACTTTCAGAGTCTATTTGGAGTTGACCTATTGGGAATGAGCTATCCATGATGCAAGAAAAGGTTCCAGCTCAATGGAACTAAAACACAATTGGGAGATTAGAAAAATATACATGAAAAGTCAAATATCAATAGAATAATCCTATTCATTGATACTTTGAACTTCCTGGAACTTTTCTTACCTGGGTAGATAAAGTTGCTGGTTTACTAAGAATAAACAAGAAAGGAAAATACCCTAATTACATGCCAAAGATTAAGCATTTACACACATATATCTTGTTTCTTGGACACTTCCTCAAATTTTCACTCAAAACCTAGTTGTTCTTAGTTTATACAATCTTAATACATTTTATCACATCTTATTTCAGACTTTAGCAGATTAAAAACAACTGTTCATAAAGTAGAGGGCTATCTACATGCAAGAACTTTATGCATATCAGAAAATAAACGTGAATTTACTTAACAAACAATAAGCAGAATAATTGAAGAATTAAATACTCACCGGAATCACATCTAAAATGCTCTCTCTGCCTTATTTAGGCCATGTAGTATCATGTTTTAGTTAAATCTTCACTAATCTCTAAGACTGCATCTCAAAAATGGCTTCTCCATAAATTCCATTTAAGGCAAAAATACAGGAATCATCACAAGGCACTATGTAGGTAGGAATCAAATCTTTGTGGTAGGCACAGTGTTCTTGTTAGAGCCAGAACCATCTCTAGTACATCCTGTATCTGGGGTGTAGGTTTAAAACTAAGCAAAATTTTGCCAAGTTTCACAATAGCACTTTGAGCTGCATGTCTCCAGAAATACAATAAAAACAAACCAAAGAGAGGAAAGTCTAGGATTAAGCCCCTAAATGAATTAAGTGATATTAGATTAAACAAGACAAGTTCAGATGTTCCCAACATGTGTCTCCTTCCTGGGAAAAGGAAACATCATCTATTAAAACTGAAAGCCAGAGCAGGTTTACAGGGATCATCTTTAAACTTCAGCTGATGCTAGAATCACGTCTCCAACCCTACTCATTTTCTTACAGAAAATAATTATTTCAGTGAATGCCTACAATCTGTCCCCTTGCCCAAGATGTCAAAGATGATTCATTCTCCTATGGCAGAGAAAGCCAGAGGAATCTAAGCAATCATGACTCTTTGGCCAGACTACCTGCTGCTCCCAAGGGAGACTCATGAACAATCATTTCCAGCATTGCCTCTCTAAAGTTTCCGGTACTTACTTCTCTCAAAGGATGTTGAGGCCTTGGTAGCTGGACAGTTGTAAGACACAGTCTTGAGCATCTCAATTAATAGTTTTTATCAGAGGATCAGTTCAACTTTACTTGGCAGCATTGATGGCACAGCATCCTTTTAAAGACATACCTCTAAAAGAATTTACTTCTTTAGTTACTTGAGAAATATGTTGAGGCAATGGGCCTTTGGCACACCACACAGATTGAACCTGACCATCTCTTTTTGAGGGGAAATTTAGCAGTTAGAGAAGGACTGCACATCCATGCACTATTTGCTACTTCTGCTGGCCATTATTAAACATAGTTTGAAGTTAATTTTGGAGTTATAACTCGATTTTGTTATTTTGTTACTATTTGTCTGGATATTAATAAAGTGCTCCATTTTTCCTGTCTGCTTGAGAAATTAATTGATTTCTAAGAAGAAATAAAAAGGATTCATAAAAAAATTAGAAAAATATTAAATTAGCTTTTATAAAAATGCCGAAAACTTTATTAAGGCTACCAGAAGTTTTTCATTTAGATTTAATATAAATCTTGGAGAATGCTTATAATAACTTTTCTTTGTATTTTCTCATAGTCACAGACATAAAATTGCTTTCATATGTGAAACCCATCTGTTAATAGTTCTCAAAGTATTTTCATGTTATTCTTATTTATTTTTTGTTTGTTAATGTGGTATAAAAGTCCTAATACAAATCACACTAGCTAGTTCACATTCATGTTAGTGATAATTAGAATAGTATAGTTGATATTTTATTGGAAAATGATGTTTCCCTTTCTATTTTCTTAATAGATAATTTCTGTATTTGTAATTTTTATGTTATCATAATTACTGTGTCAAGTTTGTTTTCTAAGATAACCTAGTTCTATTTGCATAATAAAAGTCAGTGGTCAGATGAAACTCATTTAAAAGAAATAAAATTTATAGAGAATACATATTAAGAACTATGCTTGTGATATGAGAATATGTTTTTATTTCATTATTGTGCCAGTTGTGTTAATTACTTTATTGCTTTTTAGTGACATATATATATATATATGTTTGCTGGACACAATTTTGGTATCTTTAACAGGGTACTGAAACTCTTTATCTTAGTCAGTTTGGGGTATCAAAACAGAATACAATAGACTGGGTAGCATAAACAACTGAAATTTATTTCTCACATTTCTAGAGGCTGGAAATCTGAGATCAGTATGGTCACTTTTTTTTTTTTTTTTTTTTTGTAATTGATCATGGCAGAGAAAAGAGAAAAAAAAGCAAGCTCTCTCTTGTCTTTTTATAAGGTCACTAATCCTATTCACTAGGCTTCCATCTACATGACATACTTACCTCCAAAAGCCCCCACCTCTTAATACTATTACTTTGGGGGTTAGGATTTTGAGAAGAATTTTTGGGGAGAACACAAACATTCAGTCCATAGCATCTTTGAAGGCTGATAAATACCTTTTATTTATCTAAAATCTAATACCAATTATACTACTTGATAGAATGTATGAACCTGGAAAAATAACCATAGTTCCAGTGAATATATTTGCCAAGATAATTTAAAAGTGGATGGATTAATTTATTAATTAATTCACCCATTCTTTTGTCCACAAACACATATTTGTTGAATACTTACTAATGCCAAACATAGACATGTACAATGTATTAAACTGGTCAGAATGCTGATAATAAAAATAAGAAGAAAATGAACTGTTTTCCAAGTCACTCTATCAGTCTAGCACAATTCTGATACTAAAATAGAATAAGCATAGCATAAATAAAAAGAAGCTATAAACCTACATAACTTATAAATAAGCAAGGGTTATAAATAATAATTAAATAATTAAACAGGTAAAAATCATTAAGAAGTAATATATTGAATGAATAATTTATGTAGACAGAAACAGTCTATCCCAAAGAATGCAAAGATGGTTCAACATCAGAAATATCCATTACAGCAACTTACAACATTATGATATTAAAGAAGAAAAAACATATCAATAGAAAAGTGTAAGTATATTAAAGATACATATATTTTAAAATTTATAAATAAATTGAGAGAAAATAAAAGAGAACATGTTTTGCAATGTTGATTGGAAACATCCTTCCTATCGATGATACCATTTACAGAAGGCAAAGATACATGTACAGTTGGTTTTCCATATCTATGGATTCTGCATCTGTAGATTCAACCAATCGTGAATTGAAAATACTAAAAAAGAAACCAATAAACATAATACAAATAAAAAATGCAGTATAACAAATATTTACATAGCATTTACATTGTATTAGATATCATAAATAATCTAGAGATGATTCAAAGTACACAAAAGGATCACATAGGTTATACCAATACAACCCATTTTATATAAGAACTTGAGCATCCACAAATTTTTGGTATCTCAGGAGGGTCCTGGGACCAATCTCCTGTGGATACTGAGGAAGCAGCACAAAGCATGAGCACCGTGGCCTGCAACTTGCAGACTGTGAGTCTTCTCTTCACCGTAGGCCCTGCCCAGTGAGGCCCTTGCAGCTGAGACTGGCACAGTATGGGCCTGTGCACAGACCTTTGCTGCTGTTGGTATGTAAATTCATAGAGAAATATAAATGGATAACAACAGAAAATGGTATTGGAACAGTGGAAATCAGCAATTTTGCACAGGAAGCTTTGGGAGATGTTACTAGAGTCTCCGTGAAGTTGGGACAACATTGAACAAACAAGATGAGTTTGGTGTTTGGGAAGTGTGAAAACTGCTAGTGAACTCTATTCTCCTCTACGAGGAGAAGTAACTGAAATTAATGAACCTTTTGTAGAAAATCCAGGACTTACCAAAGAATCTTATGAAAGTGGCTGACTGATCAAGATGACACTAAGTAACCCTTCAGAACTAGATGGACTAATGAGTGAAGTGTATGAGAAATACACAAAATCTAATGAAGACTGAAAGTGGAATTCCTAAACAAACCAGTATGAGATAACTTCATCCGGCATAGTTGAATTAAAGTAATGGTGGACAGAAGACTTTAAATAGCAACGTTTGGCAATGTGATGGGAAAAGAAACTACTCTCAACACTGCTGGTCAAAGAAAATACACCTTAACTTTCCAATGATTGCAGATAAACACAATACGTGTCTTTTTCAAAATGCCGTATGGTGTTTAGACTAGTTCATGTAATTATTGGTGGTGAAAACTAGTTATAGAAATTATGTAATTCAAGGATAACATTATTATCTTAAGCCTTATATTATGTTATAACTTGCTGACATCCATCCATAGATTTGGATCAAAATACTGAATGATCTTTCCACTGGAAATAATTGGGAGTTAGTTGTACAATGTCAGATGCAGAACAATCCAATGTTAATTTTGCAACATGCTGCATTTGCTGATGCCATTTTTATACAGCGAAGAAATAGCCTTGCAGCAAAATAAGAAACAAATAATAAAATATTCAACTTCCTCAAAACAACAACAAAGTTTGTACAGAGGAAGATACCATAAGTAAAATGAAAATGTAAATGATAAACTTCTAGTTCTGGGAAAGATAAAGTCAACATCCCTTTATCTTACACTGAATTCAATTATAAGACCTGAAAAAAAATGCTCATGCAGCTATTTGAGAATTCTAAGAAGTAAGTATAAGAAGACAGATTGGGAAGAACACCAGAGTTCAAAGTACTACTAAACCAACTGTGAGCTTGCTACATTTTTCTTCCTTTGTTATGTCCTGGCCAGGAAACAGCATGATCCAAAACCCAGAAATAAGCACCATAGTGCAGACAGAGAGATGTAGAAGAAACCCTCTAGTTTTAACTCAAGAAACAGAAAAGGGAACTCTCAAAAACTCAGAGATAATGTGGAAAATTTCTTGGATTTTTTTTCCTTTTCTTTTTCTCCATTACCTTAGGGGAAAATGGTAGTGCAAGATCTTCCAGGAATGAGAAAGCAGCAGTAGCCAAAACTTGGAGTACTATTCTCTCTATTCAATCAAGCTGGCTCCAAGATGGTGTCATGATACTCGTATTTGTTTTTCACTTCTCCCTCTGTCCTGCTACTGCTCGACCTTGAACATGGTGCAATGGGCAGTTTCTAGCCAGAAGTCTTAAAAGGGCAGCCCACAGAACTAGAAAGTTCCTGGTAGATAAAAAAAAAAAGTAGATGCTCAGGAAGGTCACCTCTTAAATTTATGAACTCTTACACTCACCCCCAATCTGTGTTGTACCAGCATGAAGTGGCACAACGTCTTTAAAGTCCTGACAAAAAAAAAAAAAAACTGTCAACTCAGATTTTTATATCAGTGAAAATATCCTTTTGGAATTAAAATAAAGACATCTCTGGTTAAGAAAAACTAACAGTAGTTAATGGCAGCAGAACTGCTTTGAAAGAATTGCTAAAGCTCTTCAGACAGCGGGAAATGATAACAGAAAGAAATTTTGAACATCAGAAATAAAGAAAGAGGAGCAGAAAGGGAAAACATCTGGGTATATATAATACACTATTCTGGGTATATATAATACACTACAATACACTTTGGATTATTTAAAATATGTTTGATAGTTAAAACATAAAATATACTAATCTCAGATGGGAGTTTCAATGTCTGTAGGTATAATATTTAAGACAAACCATAGCAAAAAGGAGACATCTTAAGGGACTTTATAGTAGTAACACTTCTACATTCAAATTAGGTGGTAATCACTGAGAATATCACTCCACTCTCCTTCTTCTCTCTCATGCCATCACGTGAAGAAGGACCTGTTTGCTTCTCCTTCTGCCATGATTATAAGTTTCCTATAATATCCTCCCAAGCCCTGTGGAACTGTGAGTCAATTAAATCTCTTTCCTTTATAAATTACCCAGTCTCAGGAATGTCTTTATTAACAGAGTGAGAACAGACTAATACACCAATTTTACCATTCTACCAACATCCATTATAATTTATTATAATATGGGGCTATGATAATACATTGAGAGCTCTTTCCAAATGTCTTGCTAAAATCTAAGTTCTCTATGTGAGCCACATTTTCATGAATTATTAATTTAATATTGTTAATACAAGGATGTAATTGTTTGCCTTTAGCTTAAAAGATCTCTTCTGTTAGTAGTCACTAGAAGTCAGTATGACATCCTTTTCCTTCATGGCTTACAAGCCATTCATGTATTAACTCTGTAGCAAGACAACATTTTGAAGTATCAATACTTTTGTACCTGGAAATTCTGTATTTTATACTGGGACATATTTCCCATTGAAAGTAGACTCTGAGTCTCAGGAATCAATTACCTTACAACTGGGTTGTGCAATTTTTCTTCTCAGTTAAAAAGAAACTCCCTTCATAATTGTTCTTTATATTTTATTTAAATTGTATCTTAGTTTTGTTTCTGCCAAGGGGCATTTTATTTCATTTATATTCAGGAAGCATTTAAGTAAGTATCTAACAAGGTCTAGAAAATCCCAAACATGATGGCTAAATAGAAAAATTAGTCATAATCTCTGTCCTAAGTGGTCTTAACAAAAGAGAGATGTGTAAACAGTTATGTGTAAGTGTTATAGGTGCTATTCGGTTGTTAACATATGAATATATGTACAGAGAGGGCAAGGGAATGGAAAGGTCTCACCAGGGTAAAATCAAGATTTCTGCCAGGTCACATTTCTTTCTGGAGTCCTTAGGGGATAATCCATTTCCTTGCCCTATCTAGCTTCTACAGGCCACCTGTATTTCATGGTTTATGGTCTCTTCCTCCATCTTCAAAGCCAGCAGGGCAGCATCTTCAAATGTCTCTTTGATGCTGTTCTTCTGCCTCTTTCTTCCACATTTAAAGGAATAATGAACTGTCATTTTTTTTCTTCAGTGAACATTGGCATTTTGACAAGACAAGAGAATGAATGACCTGAGAAACAAGTGGGTGGCCAAGTGCAAGACAGAAACCCAAGACATTTCTTATGACTGAGGATTTTTCATGCCCTAGGAGCAAGTCATTTTCCCAAAGGAAGCTTTAAAGTAGATGGCAGGGGCCTAAAATATTCTTAAAAAAAAATCTGGGAGAAAGTTATTTCATTGGGTTCATGGATAATCCAGTATAATCATTACTTCTAGACAAGCTGATTATCAACATTAATTCCATTGGCAATTTCCTCTTGCCATGTAACAACATATTCGCATGTTTTGGAGATCAGATCATGAACTTATTTGGGAAGCAATTATTCTGTATACCACATTGGTGTTAATTCTTGTGTGTTTGTTTGTTTTTACCTAACAATGTGCTTGTTGGAATCCCTGGGCGCCTTCTTCATTGTTAGATCTCTGTTCCTTTCACAACATATGTTCACCATAGTCACCTTCTTCTCACATTTGCTTGGGAATATTCTCTCTCCTCTGCATCTACTTTAAACCTTCCTGTGGGCAAGTGACTTCTTCCCAGGACTTCAGAGATCCTCAGACCCAACAAGGGCCTTGGGCTTCTGTCTTGCCTTTGGCCACCCATTTATTTCTCAGGTCAGCCATTCTTTGCCATTTTTCCATTTCTTTTTCAAGATTTTAGAAGTTCTTGTTAACCTTCTTGATCTTAATGATTCATTTTTGGTAGGTGTAGACCATAATTTTAGGAAAAAGTGGTGTTTAACAGAAGTTTTAAGTAACTAACAATCTGCTTACTGTCACATTCTATTTTTTTCCTTGGTATAGTATGTGTGTGTCTGTGTGTGTGTGTGTCTGTGTGTGTGTGTGTGTCAGGGTAATATTAGTTTCTGTAATAAATAACTTAAAATTTTAGTGTTTCAATACATTCTAGTTTTATGTCTCATTAGCAAATAATCCAATAGAATTATTCCCTGCTGGCAGGTAACCTTTCTCCACGTGGTAATTCACTTTGCTTTCTCTTTGGAGATCTGTTCATCCGTAAAGCTTCAGAGTCCTCTGTAGATAGCAACAGAAGGGAAAAGTGTGGGACATCATGCATGGGAGTTTCTTATGAACCTGGCCTAGGAACGACAGGTGTCATTTCTACTCAGATTCTATAGGTGTGAACTAGTCCTATGGCCACAGATAGAGGACTGGGAAATACAGCCCATAGATGTACAACTACTTTGCAGTGACAACTCTACAGTGGGGAAAGGAGAGTATGGCCTCTAGCCATCTCAACCGTAGCACATTTTTCACTGGCTAGCTCTGTTTGCACTCCACACCTTTCTCACCATCAAGATCTTTCCAAGTCTTCTAAGATTCTTCTTTATAAATTGTTCATTTTCCTCAACTAAATGGAGAGACTCATTACATGAGATGCCTTCAGACATGGGATTACATTAATCCCTCCTCCATGACACATTCTTTAGCACATCATACAATTTGATGCTGATTTTCATTCTTATTGCTCTTCTCATCGTACAATTTGATGCTGATTTTCATTCTTATTGCTCTTCTCAGTACTGTCTCACAGAATATCAGGCTCTTATTTTTTTTACATTCAGAAGACTGGGCTCCTCTACTGCAAGGAGACTTTCAGCATATTTTGTAGTTCTAACAAAGCTGCCCTCTTTCCTCTTTTTTCTCTGCCATGCTTTCAACTTAACACAAGTTTCAATATTCTCTAGACTCTTCAAACTCTCAGGTTTCTTATTTTTTATGTTACTTAGTATTGCATATCTAATGTCAGTTCATTCACTCTGACAAGTCAGAATATAGCAGAAGCATTTTCTTAAGATGTGCTATGGTCAGAATGTTTGTATCCATTCAAAAATCATATGTTGAAACCTAATTGCTGACTTGATGGTATTAGGAATGAGGCCTTTGGGTGGTGATTAGGTCATGATGGTAGAGTCTCCATGAATAGAATTTGTACCCTTATAAAAGAGGCCCCAGAGACTTGCCTTGCTCCTCCACCATGTGAAAACACAGAGAGAAAGCACCATCTATAAACCAGAAAGTGGGCCCTCATCAGACACTTGATCTTGGACTTCCCAGCCTAAAGAACTATGAAATAATAAAGTTCTCTTGTTTTATGCTACCCATTATATGGGATTTTGTTATTGCAGCCCAAACAGCCTAAGATAAGACCTTTCTCCTCCGTACAGAGTGGCCAGTATAAATACACACAAGTTTGATGGTTGCTTCTGGCTGCAAGACTTTGGAACGTTTCCCCAGGTTTCTGTGTAATGAAGCTTGATTTCTCAACTATTTCCCACATGATAGCTCTTTGGTAATGGCATGCTGTATGTGATTCTTAAAATTGCATGTGGGTGGTCAGTCCCAAAGTTGGTCATTCTGTGGGTTGAAACTAGTGAAATGAGAAAATAATACTTGCAAAATAGTCTAGGCTTTCATTTCTAGAGCAGGAAACACAAAGTAGAGTTGGGTTTTATATTGTCTCCTTGAATTCTCCCTTTACCAGGGTTGTAAATCTTGTTTCAGATTTTTCTATAAAACTGATCAAAGATATGGATCATGACTACAAAATCTCAACCTCACTCCCATCAAATACTTATGGGTGTAGTTGTACAAAATTCTGGGTCCAAATTCAGGGGAGTTTAAGACATTTCAAAGCACGTGAAACCCTATTTTAGGCTTATCTCAAAAAAGTATACCATAGTGATCAAGACCATGGCTTGTGGAATGAGAATAATCATCACATTATATGATTTGTCATATTTAGTACTTTTCTTAACCTTAGTTCCCTCAGTTTCACATTGTTTAAAATGAGGTTAAAAATACTACATCCTGTCTTATAGGGTTATTGTAAAGGTTAAATTAATTTATGTTTCTAAAACATTGAAAACAATGCCTGCTACATTGTGAATAGTGTATAATTACTTATTAGTTAAATAAACTTATAGTAAATTAATTTATCAAATATTTTTTTCTTGAATTCCAGGTCTCAAATATGACAGATCATCACTATTAGCCCTCTTCATCCAAATCTCTGATCATTGAAGCCTTAATGATCAGAAGGCTTGGATCCTATTAGCCAATATAATAAGTGGATCATAATATTAGCCAATATAATAATTCCAATAGATTAAAGAATCTAATCTAATAATTTTAAGTATATAACACTTAAAAAAGAAAGGTCCATATTAGCCAGGATAATAATCTGATTATCCTTCAGCCAATGCACACACTCACACAATCTATTCAACACACACAATGGATTAGCCAATAGATTAGATTCTCTAATCTATTTGAGTTATTTTATTGGCTAATATGGACTTTCCTTTTTTAAGTGTTACTTATACTTGTTTCAATAATGTGAAGAATCGATGTGTGAATGAAGAAGGAAACACAATATTATATAATCAAGTTGGACAATATTAGAGGAATTCTATCCCTATTATTAGAACAAATGAGCAAAAAAGGAAAATAAATTTTACTTTAGTTATATATCAATGCTTTTGCAAGAAATGAATTAATTGAGGAAGCATGTGATGGCCTGGCATGTTAAAGTATAATAAAAGAATTAAATAAAATAAAGAAAAAGAAACTGTGCTTCATTTTCTTTTTTTCCCTAATTTCAATCTTTTCTTTCCCTTTAGTGGCTTTTATTCTCTCCCAACCTTTAATAACAGACATATGAAACACTCTGCCTGTGAACTCATGCCTATGAACAGACGGTACGTGAAACTATGATTGATTTTCTTATTTTTCAACATTTTTGTCCCCCACCTTTGTATTTATTAGTTCTTCATTTAGTTCTTCCTTTAAACTTTAGCACCGACTATACCACTTAAACACTAACATTTGAAAAGTTTATTTCCCCCACAAGGAGAAGGGTTGTGTGTTTGCGTGTGTGTGTATTGGCTAAGGGATGCCTTCAAAAACAATTTATAGTTAAGAGGAATAAGAACACTTTTTTTCCACTTAAATGCTGTGAACTAGATGTTATTAGCACTAAAGCAATGAGTTTCAGAACTTCCTGAGTTAAAATAGAAGCTGTTAACTGGTGAAAACATGAAAATTCTGATTCTTCCAGAAAGAAAAAAATATCTCACAATGCCCAAGAATTTTAGTTTATGTGAAAAAAATTAAACATATGTTTATTGCATCCTATTTATTGGTCTCCTGAACACTGAATGGACATTTTAAGACTCCACTGCTTAATTCAGTTCAAGTGATCACAACCTTGCTGAAAATCTACTTTTTGGACCAGCCATTTAAGTGAGCTATGTTCTTCTGCAATTAGAAAGAAGAATCAATGTCGGGCAGGGTATTTGTATTTTTTTAATTTTTTTTTTATTTTACACAGAAGCCCAGCCATTTCTTCTTTAGTGTTTCTTATTATTTAGTGGTTATTTGGTGGCTTCTATTTCATAAGTCATGATTTCCAGACTGTCATCTGTTCCCTGTCCAAACAGAAGGTGATTTGAGCCTCACCAAATTGTTACAAAAGAGTTTAAACCAGAATCTTGAGAAAAAAATGTACTTTATCCTCATTGACATCTGATAAAATTAATTAAACCAAAAGCACAATTTTTGCTTTGATAATACCACTCCAATAGCTGAAATAAATACTAACTTAGCAGGAAATTAATATTCTTTTCAACTACTGGTTTAACAAAATTTTGTTTGGTTTTAACTTTGGTTTTTATCCAAACGTAAGTTTCAAACAATGTGTTATCATTTCACATTGAAAACCTGAAGCCACTCGGATAAAGTTCCTTAGTGAAAAGATAACTGGGCTTGAGGTTTTGTCTCAAGAGATGCAGGTTCTACTTCTGCCCCACCCACATTTGCTGATGTAATTGGACAAGTCATGAAAGAATTCTAGGTCACGATTTGCCCAACTGTGAATTGAAGAAATTGGACTAGAACTGAGATTCTGAAATAGAGGCTATGTGGTATGTTTCAGGAGTTTCTTCAAAGTCAAAAGAAAAATACAACACATATTAGAAAGTGATGTCACTAGTTCACAGTGAGCTGTCTTTATATTTCAATAAAACTACTTCTTTCCCTCTCAGTGCATTTACAATACTCTACCAAAATTTCATATCTAATTGTTGTCTCCCCCACTAGATTGTAAGCATTAAGAGGGATAGCATAATCATATTACCAGGGCCCAGGATGGGGCATGTCACAGAGTAGGCACACAACAAATACTCGCTGAATAAGTGAACAAACAAATGATGAGTGTAACCCTGGTGCTCTTAAGTGTGCAGAAGTTACCTACTGATAAAACTATGTTGTGTTTCAGTTTTTTGTTGTGTAGAAATGGACAAAGAAGACTAGAGTAGATAATTCCATGGTTCTTATCTAGGCAGTAGAATCTTCAGCCTCTTCAAATATTATTTTAATATGAATACATAAGCTTGTTTTTAGAAGTGCAATAGTATGTGAAAATGTGATTTAAATCGAACTTATTTTGGCAATTACAGTATATCAAAAGAGTGAAACCTTTCATGAATGACTTGCACCTAAATGACTTTTGGGTAAACAATGAAATTAATGCAAAAATCAAAACAAATCTGAAATAAATGAGAACAGAGACATGACATAACAAAATTTCTGGGATACAGCAAAAGCAGTGTTAAAAGGAAAGATTATGGCACTAAAAGTCTACCTCAAAAAGTTAGAAAGATCTCAAATTAATGATCTAGCATCACAACTAGAGGAACTAGAAAGACAAGAACAAATGAACTCCAAAGCTAGCAGAAGAAAGTAAATAACTACAATCAGAGCAGAACTGAAGGAAATTAAGATGCAAAAATCCATACAAAGAATAAAAAAACCAAAAGTGGACTTTTTTTTTTTTTACAGTTTAAGCAGGATCAATAGACAGCTACCTAGATTAAGAAAGAAAAAAAAGAGAAAAGATGCAAATAAGCACAATCAGAAAGGACAAAGTTGACATTACAATCGATCCCACAAAAATACAAAAGATTGTCAGAGACTACTATGAACACCTCTATGCACACAAGCTAGAAAATATAGAGAAAATTGATGAATTCCTGGAAATATACAACCTCCCAAGATTGAATCAGGAAGAAACTAAAACTATGAACAGAACAACATTGAGTTCTGAAACTGGGGCAGTAATAAAGAATCTTACCAAACAAAAAAAGCCTTAAACCAGATGGATTCACAGTCAAATTCTACCATATGTACAAAGAAGAGCTGGCACTAATTCTACTAAAACTATTGCAAAAAAGTGAGGAGGAAGGACTCCTCCCTCACTCATTCTAAGATGCTAGCATCACCCTGATACCAAAACCTGGCAAAGACATAATGAAAAAAAAAAAAAAAAAAGGAAGAAACTACAGGCCAATATCCCCGATCAATACAGATGCAAAAATTTTTAACAATATACGTGAAATCCAAATCCAATAGAACATTAAGAAGCTAATTCACCATGATCTAGTAGACTTCATTCCTGAGATGCAAGTTTGGTTCAACATAGGCAAATCAATAAATGAAATTCACAACATAAAAATAATTAATAACAAAAACCATACAATTATCTCAATAGACATGAAAAAAGCTTTCAAGAAGATCCAACATCGCTTTATGACAACAATCCTCAAAAAACTGGCATGGAACAAACATACTTCAAAATAATAAGAGCCATTTATGACAAACCCATATCACATCATAATGAATGGGCAAAAACTGGGATCATTCCCCTTGAGAACTAGAACAAGACAAGGATGCACACTCTCACTACTCCTATTCACCATATTACTGGAAGTTCTAGCCAAAGGAATCAGTCAAGGAAAAGAAATAAAAATATCTCTGATAAGCAAAAGAAGTAAAACGATCTCTCTTTTCAGACAATATAATTCTGTATCTAGAAAACCCTAAAGTTTTGGAAAAAAGCCTCAAGTTACTAATAACAGATTTCAGTAGAGTTTCAAAATACAAAATAAATGTACAAAAAACTCTTGCTTGCTTGCTTGCTTGCTTGCTTTCATTTTTTTATGCAGTCTCACTCTGTCACCCAGGCTGGAGTGCAGTGGTGTGATCTTGGCTCACTGCAACCTCCACCTCCCAGATTCAAGCAATTCTCCTGCCTCAGCCTCCCAAGTAGCTGGGATTACTGGCGCATGCCACCACACCTGTCTAATTTTTGGTATTTTAGTAGAGACAGGGTTTCACCATGTTGCCCAGGCTAGTCGTGAACTCCTGAGCTCAGGCAATCCTCCTGCCTCAGCCTCCCACAGTGCTGGGATTACAGGTGTAAGCCACCGTGCCCAGCCAAAACATTAGTATTTCTATACAACAATAACATTCCAGCTAAGAGCCAAAACAAAAATGCAATAGCAAAAAAAATCGACCTAGGAATATATCTAACTGAGGAGGTGAAAGATCTCTACAATAGCTACAAAACACTGCTAAAAAATCTTATAGATGACAAAAATAAACGGAAGAGCATTCCATGCTCACGCATTGCTTGAAGAATCAATATCATCAAAATGTCTGTACTGCCCAAAGCGATCTACAGATTCAATGCTATTCCTATCAAACTACTAACATCATTTTTCATAGAATTAGAAATACTATTCTAAAGTTCATGTGGAAACAAAAAAGAGTCCAAGTAGCCAAAGCAATTCTCAGCAAAAAGAACAATGTCAGAGGTGTCACACTACCTGACTTCAAACTATAGTAACCAAAACAGCATGATACTGATACAAAATAAAATAGAAAACCCTGAAATAAAGCTGCACACCTACAGCCATCTGATCTTCAACAAAATTGACTAAAATAAGCAATGGAGAAATAACTCCCTATTTAATGAATAGTGCTGGGATAGTTGGTTAGCCATAAGTGGAAGAATAAAACTGGACCCCTACCTGTAACCATACACAAAAAATAACTCAAGAAAGATTAAAGATTTCAATGTAACACTTAAAACTAGAAGAATACTGGAAGAAAATCTAGGAAACACATTTCTGGACATTGGCCTTGGGAAATAATTTATGATTAAGTCCTCAAAAACAATTGCATCAGGAAAAAAATTGACAAGTCAGACCTAACTAAACTAAGGAGCTTCTGCACAGCAAAAGTAAAAACACAGAGTAACAGAAACCTAAACAATGGAAGAAAATATTTACAAACTATGCATCCAACAAAGACCTAATATCCAGAATCTGTTACGAATTTAAACAGATTTGCAAGCAAAAAAACAAGAAACCCCATTAAAAAATGGGCAAAAACTATGAACAGACACTTCTCAAAAGGAGACCTACAGCCAACAAACATATGAAAAAACACTCCACATCACTAATTATCAGAGAAATACAAAGCAAAACCAAAATGAGATACCATCTCATATCTGTCAGAATAGCTAGTATTAAAAAATCAAAAAATAACAAATGCTGATGAGGCTGCAGATAAAAGGCAATACTTATTACACTGTTGGTGGGAATGTAAATTAGTTCAGCAAATGAGAAAAGCATTTTGGAGTTTTCTGAAAGAACTTAAAACAGAAATACCATTTGATCCAGCAATCCCATTATTTGGTGTAAATCCAAAAGAAAACAAATCATTGTACCAAATAGACACATTTAATAACATGTTCATCACAGCACTATTCACAACAGCAAAGACATAGAATCATCCTAGGTGCCCAATAAAGGTCAATTGGATGAAGAAAATGTGGTGTATATATACACCATGGAATACTATGTAACCATAAAGAAGAATAAAATCATATCCTTTGCAGCAGCATGGATAGAGCTGGAGGCCATTATCCTAAGCGAATTAATGCAGGAACAGGAAACCAAATACAACATATTCTCACTTACATGTGGGAGCTAAACATTGGGTACTCAGTTACGTAAAGATGGAAACAATAGAAACTGGGGGCTACTAGATGAGGGAGGGAGGCAGTGGTTGAAAAACTATTGTGTACTATGCTCAGTACCTGCATGACAGGATCATTCATACTCCAAACCTCAGCATCATGGTATAGTATACCCAGGTAACAAGCCTGTACATGTACTCCCCTGCACCTACAAGAAAAGTTGCAAAAAAAAAATGCTCATCATTACTAATCTTCAGAGAGAGGCAACTTAAAACCACTATGAGAAACCATGTCGCACCAGTCAGAATGGCTGTTATTAAAAAGTCAAAAAATCACAGATGTTAGTGAGACTACTGTGAAAATGAAATGCTTATACACTGTTAGTGGGAATGCAATTTAGTTCAGCCACTGTGGAAATCGGTTTACAGATTTCCAAACCAATTGCCAGCATCATGCAATATACCCATGTAACACAATTCTACATGTACCCTGTGAATCTAAATAATTAAAAAAAAACACAAAATAAATAGAGATCAAAAGAGAATCCACTCATGCTGAGTTAACTTAGTCCTTCTACCATTGTCAAAAGTGAGCACACACTGGAACTTAGAGCATGCCTCCCCCGGGTATACCACTGCAAGTGGAGGAGGGTTTAATATCCCCCTTGATCCTTGTATTCATTTTCTGATCATTCTCCCTTCTTTCTGATCATGTCCCTAGGAAACAAAAAGAAATAAAAAATTATAAAAGTCACCAACTGAAAATGCAGCATGAATATTATATTATCAAACTGAACCCCTTTCAATCCTGTAATCTTGATTTGCACCCTATTTCAGCTGCTCCCTCCCGTGGTAATATTCTAGACCTAATCATTATCAATAAGTGCAACACATCATAATTTCAATTTCATGCATCCCACACTTCCCCACCTCCTAAATTTTCAACTTATTTAATCAAATTTTTCAATCCCTTTATATGAGCCAATTCATTGTTATTGTCACCATTTCAATATCATTGATATGTGCTTGCTCTTCTTAGATTCCATAGCCAGTCATTGTGATCAATCTTGCACATACTTTTGACTCCCTTGGTGCTCTTTCTTTTTGCCTTACACCTGTTGGCAAAACCATAATCCTGGTTAAAACCAACTCTCTGTTCCATCTGCACCAGCCCAGGTGTGGCTGAATCTTGTGGAGAAAAATACATAGCCATACTGAACTGGTTCCATTTCATATCCAAAAGTATAAACGTCATAGCAGGTCCTTAACACTCTCAGACAGTCATTTTAGTGTTCTCTAATCCATTCAGTCTCTTATTCTCTTAAATGACTATTTGATATCTTGTCATTTCTCTGGAAACTCCCAAGAACTCATTCCTATTCTCACTCTCAGCTGATGACCTTAGTTCCTATTTGCCTGAGAAAATTGGAGCAATCAGATAAACCACATTTACCCTCTCATTGTCATCTGTACCCAGAACCTCAGCCGTCCCATTGGCAAACTATCTATAATCCTGTCTAAAGCCACTTCTTGAAATCTCCATTTCTGTCACCATTGTCTGAGCCATCATCATCATCTGGATTCCAGCCTAACATACCTTATCTCCCACTTTTATCCTCACATCCTACCTTTGCCTAGTTTCCTTACAAATTGGTGACACATCCAGTGTACGTGCATGTCAGGTCATGTAACACTCCTGCTAAAATCTTTTAAATGGATCTCTGTTTTACTTATGTTAAGTCAACAACATTATAATGTGCTACAAGCTACCGTGTGTTCTTAACTCCTACTACCTGTTACCCTATTCTCATTTGCTCAGTCCTCTACAGCTACTCTTGCCTCCTTTTGTTCTTAAAACATTGCGGGCTGACTCTAAATTTAGAGTTTTGCTCTTACTTTTCATTTTTTTCAGACCAATCTTCCTTCAGATATTCACATGGCTCACTCCCTCCCCTTCTTCAAATCTTTTGCTAATGTCCTCTTTTCATGAGACCTTCTTTGACCACCTTATTCAAATTACAACACACCCATGCCCCCCAGATTTCTTAATACCCCTAACTTGCTCTATTTTTATAGCAGTAACTGACTTCTATATACTGCTTAATTTATTTATCATGTTTATTGCCTATAGTCTCTTTTTCCCCATAAACAAATATAAGCCATAGATTATAAGTCATTATAAGTCAAATATAAGCCCATAGATTAGGAGTCATTGGGTTTTTTTCATGGATAGATTTTACATGCTAAGAATATCATGATGGCTCAGAGTGAACATTCAAATATGTTGGTTAAATAATGACTATTCATAAATATTTGATATTAGCATTTATGAATGGACTTCAATTTTAAAATCCTACATGTACATATTTGACAAAAATATTTAGAAGCATTTAAAAATAGCCATCTAGCTTAAAAACTATAAATTATGTGCAAAATTCAACACATACACACACACATCTATCAATACAATAACCAAATAATTTTCGTGAAGAACTTTTTTATCTCTACATGTAAGTAAACTATTAAGTCCAAGAGAGAGAATAACTCTTTAATTTATCTGGGTAATATATTGTTCTTCAACTAAATTGTTCCATGTACCACAAAACTGGCCATAAGGATGCTTACTTTGAAAAGTGAAACAATTTATATTATTTTCTTCACCTACTCCATTGTGCCTTTGGAGGCTCCTGCAGGAGAAACATATGAAGACATTGCCGCATGATGATTCTTATACTAAAGAAGTGTAACTAGCAAAATAATAGCTTTAAATAGAAGTCATCCATATCTGGTTTTACCCTGTTGTTTGTATATGCATAGCATTAAAATAATAAATTGGAAAATATGTGATAACACTGTAGAAAAGAATTCGAAGAAAAATGGAAGCTTAGTCCCTCCCTCATGAATAGGTTGGGCAATGTGACAAAGAATAAAACATTCTACCCTAAAAATGCTACTTTGAAATCAGATTTGACCTACATTTTGCTATTTGCCAAAATGCTGCATGTCATATTCTCCATAATCATGTGGTTGCGATAGGTCTTAAAATTACTTGAAGTAATTAAGGTTGACAAACTATGTAGAAAGATGAACCAGAAAAAAAATTAAGTGTGCAATTAAAAAATGTTTCTAATTCTATATGTAGAAAAACCCATAGTCTCTGCCCCAAAGCTCTTTGATCTAGTAAACAACTTTTGCAAAGTTCCAGGAAACAAAATCAATGTACAAATATCAGTAGCATTCCTATACACCAGCAACATCCAAGCTGAGAGCCAAATCAGGAATGCAATCCCACTCACAATTGCCACAAAAAGAATAAAATACCTAGGAGTACAGCTAACCAGAGGTGAAAGATCGTTACAACAAGAATTACAAAACACAACTCAAAAAATCAGAGATGATACAAACAAATGGAAAATCCTTCCATGTTCATGGATAGGAAGAGTTAATATTATTAAAATGGCCACACTGCCCAAAGCTATTTACAGATTCAATGTGATTTTTATCAAACTACCAATGGCATTTTTACAGAATTAGAAAAAAGGATTCAAAAATTCATACGGAACCAAAAAAGAGCCCAAATAGCCAAGGCAATACCAAGCAAAAAGAACAAGACTGGAGGCATCACGTTTTGAAGTGAAGGCATCACTTCAAATTACACTACAAGACCACAGTAATAAAAACAGCATGTTACTGGTACAAGAACAGACACATAGACCAAATGGAATAGAATACAGAGAGCAGAAATGATTCTGCACACCTACAACCATCTGATCTTCAAAAAAGCTGACAAAAACAAGCAATGGCAAAAGGAATTCCTATTCAATAAATGGTGCTGGCCTAACTGACTAGCCATATACAGAAGATTGAAACTGGACCCCTTCCTTACACTATATGCAAAAATAAACTGAAGATGGATTAAATACTTCAACATAAAACCTAAAACTATAAAAATTCTGGAAGATAATGGGAAATCGCATTCTGGACATAGGCCTTGGCAAAGATTTCACAACAAAGACTCCAAAGGTAATTGCAACAAGAACAAAAACTGACAAGTCACACCTAATTAAACTAAAGAGTTTCTGCATGCAAAATAAACTATCAATAGATTGAACAGACAACCTACAGAATGGAAGAAAATATTTGCAAACTATGCATCTGACAAAGGACTAATATCCTAGAATCTGTGTGAAACATAAATTAGTTTACAAGCCAAAAACAAGCAACCCCATTAAAAAGTGGGCAAAGGACCTGAACAGACACTTTTCAAAAAGGACACACATGTGGTCAACAAGCATATAAAAGAATGCTCAACTCACTAATCATTAAAGAAAGCAAGTCAACACCACAATGAGATACCATTTTACACAAGTCAGAATGGCTATTATGTTTAAAGTCAAATAGCAGACCCTGACGAGGATGCAGAGAAAAGGGGACACTTACACACTGCTGGTGAGAGTGTAAATTCGTTCAACCACTGTGGAAAACAGTCTGACAATTCCTCAAGGAACTTAAAATAGAATTACCATTTGACCCAGCAATCCCATCATTGGGTATACACCCAAAGGAATGTAAATCATTCTATCATACCACACGCATCTATATGTTCTTTACAGCACTATTCACAATAGCAAAGACATGGAATCAACCTAAATGCCCATCGGCAGCAGACTGGATAAAGAAAATATGGTACATATGTATCATGGAATATTATGCAGCCATAAAAAGAACAAAACCATGTCCTTTGCAGCAACATGAATGGAGCTGAAGGCCATTATACTAAGCAAATTAATATAGGAACAGTAAAACCAAATAACATAATTTCTCACTTATAAGTGGAAGCTAAACAATGAGAATACATGGACACAAAGATAAGAACAACAGACACCAGGGCCTGCTTGAGGATTGAGGGTGGGAGGAGGAAGAGGGTCAGAAAAAATACCTGTCGGGTCCTACACTTATTACCTGGGTGACAAAATAATCTGTACACCAAACCCCCATGGCATGTAGTTTACCTATATATATATATAACAAACTTGTACAGGTACCCTGAACCTAAAGTACAATTTTTTTAAAAAAAAGGCAAAATGCATTCAGTGAGTGAAGCAATTGACTTACACTTTGACTTAGAAATTTGAGACTTGGCCGGGCAGAGGCGCCAAGTCTCAAATTTCTAAGTCAAAGTGTAAGTCAATTGCTCCACCCACTGAATGCATTTTGCCTTTTATCATCTGGGAAGTGAGGAGCGCCTCTGCCCGGCTGCCCCATCTGGGAAGAAGTGAGGAGCATCTCTGCCCGGCCGCCCCGTCTGGGAAGAAATGAGCAACGCGTCTACCCGGTCGCCCTGTCTGGGAAGTGAGGAGCGCCTCTGCCCGGCCGCCCCGTCTGGGAAGTGAGGAGCGCCTCTGCCCGGCCGCCCCGTCTGGGAAGTGAGGAGCGCCTCTGCCCGGCCGCCCCGTCTGGGAGGTCTACCATGGAGGCCAGAAGCAATGTGGGGGCTGGACGTGGTGGCTCACGCCTGTGGTCCCGGCACTCTGGGGGGCCCGGCACTCTGGGGGGCCGAGGCGGGTTGATCACTTCAGGCTAGGAGTTTGAGACCAGTCTGGCCAACATGGCGAAACATGAAAAATACAACAGACAAACCAACCAACCAACTCAGTGACAACAAAACAGGTCTACCCTGTAGTCATACTCTAATTTTTTCTATTTTCCTCCCTTTCTGATCCTTTATCCCAATTTCTTTTTCTTCCTCTTCCTTCTCCTTCTTCTTTGTCAAATAGAGGATTGAGTTATTATCACTGATCCATATAAAGTCCCTCTCTCATTTATTTTAATTCCCACCCCCCATTTCTGTTCCCCGACTTCCCATGTGCAACCTTCCTAATATGTTTGATACGCATCTTTTTGTTTGTATGTATTTTTAGAAAATGTTTATTGTTTTGTGTGCAAAAAAAATAAAAAAAAAAAACACAAAGAAATTTGAGACTTGTAGATTTTACTATAATGGTTGAAGTTTAAGACTTTAGCCTGAAGTTCTAGTCAGATAGAAGTAGAATTTTAGAAGGAATTGAATTCGTAAGTCTACTACTTGACCCCAGTTTCAACCATGAATTCCTTAGCCATGCATGAGGCTTGAGTGGAGCCTGAACATTCTTCTCTCCGTTGTAAGCAAAGGAACCAGCTTAGCCCTGTGTGTTGGCAGTAGAACAAAGAATACACTGATTTTAAATAACGATTGTTTATTAAAGTCTCAAATTTCTCTTGGACATCTCTTGAGTGTGATTTAAAATTATAAAAGCTCATGAGGTCCAATCCCCCTGATTCAAAGGGACCCAAGCATAATTATTGCTGAGCAGCCCCATTGGCAGATTCCAAGCGGGGAGAGCCCTTGTTTGATCCTGGGCCTTGCCTGGGATTCTAGCTCCTCCCCTTGCTTGAGCCAAGGCCAACACAGGGACCAGGACAGGGATGAAGCTCCCTGCTGATGGTCTCACTGTCTCCATGTGTGCTTTTCTCAAGGAAGCGGGTGTAAAGAGTAGGACAGTAAGTTGAAAGGGAGAGGCAAGATGAAATAGGATTGGAGAAAAGTAAAGAAATGATAAACACACTTTAACTACACAGATGCAAATTAAAATTTTCCAGAAATAACCAGCACCCCTCTTCAAGCCCCTCCACATATCACAATCCTGCTGAGGCTGCTATTTCAACCTAGGGGAAAACTAGTAACCTTATGAATATACACATCTATTTGCCAAGTATTTGTTTATAAAAGACTCGCTGACCCTTTTGAGGGTGTTCTTTATTATCTGGCTGATCTTAAGAAGTTTACCAAGATTTAGAACAAAGAATCGAAAGAATATTAAAACTAAATAAGAAGTGACTAAAGCAGGGTATGAAGTTGTATGGTCAAAGTTAGATATTCAAATCTTTTTTTCAAGTTTGGGGTATTTGGGAAAAAATAAAATAAATTTTATTTAAAAGTATTTTTTTCTGAATTGATGTACCCTTTTTTGTTGAGGCAAATGATACTTGTACTAGTTTTTGTGTCAAATCAGATTGTTTTCCTTTTTTTTAAATTGGATATTGAATATTAACACTCTAGTATACAAAGTGTTGATCTTGGGTGTGTTTGTGAAAGTGTTGCCAAAAGAGATTCGCATTTGAGTCAGTGGGCTGGGGAAGGCAGATCCACCCTTAATCTGGTGGGCACAGCCTAATCAGCTGCCAGCCAATATAAGCAGGCAGAAAAACATTAAAAGGAGAGATGGGCTTAGCCTCCCAGCCTACATCTTTCTCCCGTGCTGGGTGCAGACTCCAACTTCTTTAGTTTTGGGACTTGGACTGGCTCTCCCTGCTCCTCAGCTTGCAGACAGCCTATTGTGGGATGTTGTGATCATGTAAGTTAATACTTAACAAACTCCCCTATACATATATATATAATATACATATATATATAATATACATATATATAATATACATATATATAATATACATATATAATATACATATATAATATACATATATAATATACATATATTTAATATGCATATATAATATACATATATATAATATGCATATATAATATACATATATAATATGCATATATAATATACATATATAATATACATATATAATATACATATATAATATACATATATAATATACATATATATAATATACATATATGTGTGTGTGTGTGCGGGTGCGTGAGCATGTGTGTGTGTTTAATCAACAAATCTCTGAGAAAATCAACAACTTCTCATAGAGAATGGTACATTCCCTTCTAAGAATAAGTCCTGACTATCAGTTTTCAGTCAGAAAGTGTTTACTGAAAGTCTACTATGTACTCAGCAGTATGTTAAGCTATATATATATAGACATATATATATACACACACACATACACACACACACACACACACACATATCCTATTAGTTCTGTCCCACTAAGAGAACCCTGACTAATACAGTAAGAAATGGGAGAGAGATAAAATTCAAAGATGGCTTCCAAATTGGGAGACTAAAAGAACAGTGTTTGGCTTGAATGTTGCCAGTGTTTTCATTTAAGATAAGGACCAAACTGGAGACCTGTCTTTGACACTAATCAGGCATATGATCCCTCAACTAATGTAGTCTATTTGATTAACTAAACGAATTTTTTCATCTTTGAAATAAGTGGTTTAGTTGATCTCTGAAGACTTGAAAAATCTGTTTTTATGAATTCCATTTTAGCTTTGTCAAATTAGTGCACATACTGAACATTATACTGCTAAGCAAGAATTAGAAAAGGCAATGTCTCTAGCCTGTCAACATTTTAACAAATCTCTTGTTGTATGCCACAGAACAACTTATGACAGCATGAGTCACTACTATACATGTTATGTAACTGTTTAACATTCTGCCTAACCAAGGAAGAAAATTAATTTTAATTTGAATATATGAACTGCTCCTTTTGAACTCATCTGGCTGTTTTCCTGGTCAATTTAGGAAAACTTTGTAATATTGTTTTTTTCCTAGGAAAGAATGCAAAATCTACTCCATGAGAATAAAAACAACATCAACAGAAACAACAGTGAGTAACATTCAGGTAAATTGGAAAGTAATTTAAATATATCATGTGTTTTAATATTTAGGATTCACTTTTGAGAGGTCAGTATTATTTTACTGTTACAGCTCATAAATTTGAGATTTAGCAAAATTATAATTTTACTAGTCATAAAGTACTTAGTAGTGAAGCTGGGACTATATATTGAGCCTTTCTGATCCCAAATCTATTTTCTTAACTCTCATACTGTGAGGGAATTACAATAGAGTCTGAGTTCTTTCAAAAGATGAATGGGATTTCTTCATGGATTGGATGAAACTCATGACATAGGGACATGACAAGGCTGTTAAAAATTTAATTCACATCCATTTGCCTGCCGCCTTGCTGTGTTGGTGAAAAATAATACTTTGGAACTGCATTTAGGAGTGAAAAGTAAGGGAATGAATCATGACCCCCAACTCTCTACTCCTTCCTTTTCAGCAGAATAGAATGGGCAAAAAGAAATTTCCTCTTTACTCGTCTCTACCACAGAGCAATTTAGTACTTCCTGCATCTTCTTCTCCAGGAGTCAGAATATTAGGCATAGAAATATGATTCATTATTACATATTTAAAATCTCAAAACACCACTCTGACAATCATATGGTCAGAGTATACAGAAAAGGTTGGTGAAAAGAAACTTCTCTAAGTAAAATGCAGTTGGAACTTTGTAATTAGAAAATGTTTTTATTCACACATCATAAAAGATTTAAAGAGTTGGCTCAGCTTTTGGTATCATTGTTGAACTAGTGCTATGAAGCAGGAAGAAAAACCGATAATTTCCTCCTTAATAACCCCTATGTCATAATAGGTTCTTCATAGTTGTGTATTGCATGTCTTTTCTTTAACTTGTAGAGTGATGATGAAGTAATATTATGTGTAAAGGGTATGTTAAACCTCTCACATTAAAGTGAAAGAAAAAATATAAATAGAAGCTGAGACAGAAAATTTGTTCAAAATTAAATGGAAAAACATCATGTCACCAAGGAAAGATCGGGACTGAAAATTTCTTCCTCCTGTTAGCCATAACTTACAATATTCTTTCTCTTTATTTTATATCTTCTGAAATACTTGCACATTTTAGTCATGTTTAAAATATGTTGCTTAAAATATATGTAACAAGCAGGTGATAGAAATTTTACTAGAGGGTTTCTCAGCAGCTTATATCTGAGAAGGCAAAACTTCAGGATTTGTCAGTTCATTCATTTGTTGTATAATTTGCTAAGAGTGTAGTATTGTACCTAACTTGGTGCTAAAGCAGGGCATATGAAAATGGTGCACAAACATGGATTGTGAAGTTCACAGTCTAGTAGTTGAGAAACACATGAAACAAGAAATCATGCAGGATATTAATTGTATACTATAGTAAGTGCTTGAAGAATAGAAAACAAGGGCTGATCCAAGACACTAACAGTGGAGAGGGAGGAGTGGGGCAGATATATGAGGCTGTCAGGGAAGACCTCCTTGAAGAAGAGATACAGGAAGTCAGTAAGTTAGTTCAGCAAGAGAAGGAGCTATAGTGCTCCAGGCAGCGGGAAATAAACTGATCAAAAAGTCCTGGAAGAAGGAAGACCCAGGGAGGCTAGGCAAGAGAAGGTAGAGATGAGGCTGAGATCAGATCATGCAGGGTCTCATAGACCATGGTAAGGATTTTGATACCAGGGGAATGACAAAGCTGAATTCATATTTTTAAAAAGTTTCTCTAATTGCTATGTGAAAAATGGACTGAAAGAGAGCAAAAATGGAAGTAAGAAGAATGTTTAGAATGCCTTTGTAAAGGTATAGCAAAACAAAGAAGTTTCAGTTACACGGGCATATGCATTAGTCAAAACTGCAAAAAAATACTTTTATGATACGTGTATTTTTATATTAAAAGACATAACTGTAAACAGACCTCGAGCACACATTAATTATGTATGCTGAAGTAGTTAGGGGAAAGCATACTGACATTGGCAATTTACTTTGAAATACTTCATAAAATAAGATAGATTGATGGAAAGATAGCGGGATAGATAAATGGATAAATAAATTAAAAAATAAGTAGATTAATACAAATAATACAGATAAAGGGTCATATAGGTGGTGATAATGGTACCTTGGTGGAGGTGATTTACAACTGTTTATCACAATCATAAATATGTAGATTTCTTTGACCTAGTTGTTCTACTTCTAGAAATATGTCCTATGAAATAATCAGAGGCACATACAAAGATTTATTCTATAATATATGAAGAGAGTGAAAAGTAAACATAAAGATATATAAATAAAAACATGGATTAAATATATTACAGTATATCCATATGATTAAATTCTATTCTCCTCAACATTGTTTGATGGGAAAAAAATCTAAGAAACTGTGAAAAAATTCAAGATGTATTTCTAAGTGAAAAAAGTAAGTTTGTAATACATGATCAATATTTTGTAAACAGTATTTGAAATGTGATCATTTATCAAAATGTTAACAATTACAGGTGGCTTATTTTCACCCTTTTCTCTATTTTCTAAATTTTCTACAATATTGAATGTATGTCTATTTCTTTAAATAAAAAAAGTAACTTTAAAAGAACTTCACCATAGTTATTTAAAATTAACTTAGACACGATGATGAGCAATATTTATATATTATGGCAGAAATATTATTAAAATGTAGAGGTAGATCATGGCTTAAAACTTTTACATTGTAATCAGAATATTAATTGGGAACATTCTTAGTCTTTTAGCTATATTCAACTCCTAATTTGATGTAGCATAGGGAAGCAAACAGTCTCCATGAGGTTTTAGAAAATAGCCAAGGGGAGCTGATGCCAGAAAAAGAAGCCAAGAAGATTGTTGGCTGACATTTGAAATCTCAAAGCAAAGACACAAAAATCGAAGTCAGAAAAATCACAATTTGCGTAGGATAAGTCTTTATGTGTCTGGAGAAAACTGTTTATATTTTGTTTTGCTACGTTTTGAAGTGGTTTTATTTTTTTCTTCTGTTTTGTTTTTGGTTTCTTTAGTTAAGGCAATGGAAGTTCTATGACCCACTGACCTTATACTCTTAAGTTAACCTTTGACTAAAAAATGGTGGATTATTTACCTGTGGTTAACATATGCCCTCTAAATCTCAGGCTGTCTGGAATTTCCATCAGAAATCTCAAAAGTCTCTTATGATAATGCTTACTATAAGTGGTGAAAATGTAACTTACATGAGTTCTATTATGCCACTTTCCAAATAGTTAAACCAAAAGAATCCAGAGAACATTATATAATCTATTGACAGCAGGCTAAATAATTTTCAAGTGACATGCAACGCATACTTATATTTAGTCTTTGTTGTTTGATGTCTTAATAGGTAATTTTGATATCAAAACAAATTAACAAATTTTCTAAGGAAAGCTTGAAATGATTGGCAATGCATTCAATAACAATGAAATTCTTAAAGATTAATCTAATTTGGAACAATGATATAAACTGAGATGAGATGTAAAATGAATAGGTGAGAAGTCATATATTTTCATTGCAAGTTATCAACTGCATATAACCAGAATTGGGAAGTATTGGCTTAACAGTTGGGCATAAAATCCAAGAATAACTGACTGAAATTTCATTATTTGCCGACAACAAAATTCAGTTGCCAAAAAAAAAGAATTTGTGCCATTTTAATATGATACGGGATTAATTGTGTCTAGATCAATTATTCTGTACTTATCAGATCATGATTAAGAGTATTGTTTTTCATTCTTCTGTTACATTTTAAGAGCTCACACTATAAATAGCTACCATAGGAATAAAAGATTTGTTTTCCATGTTGAACATCATCAGGTTTTGCATCACTGCTAGAAGAAACAAATGGGTTTATAACAAGTATCTTCAACTGTTGAAGAGCTACTATTTTCAAGTGAATTAACTTTATCCATTGAAGCATCAGAAGGCAAAACAAGCACCAAAGAGAGTGATTATTCATATATTTTCTATATACATTCTTGCCTTTTTGAAGGCTAAGACTACGTCTTATTCACCTGTTTCCAGCACTTGGCCAAGTATCTGTAATATTTAATCTTCATTTGTAAATATTGGTGGAATAAATAAATGGATGAAGAAAAAGACAGTTTTCAAAAATAAAGCATTATTTTAACATTAAAACTGTTTAAAAATATGGAAATGGGGAGAAAGTAGTCACTAGAATGACAAGCAAAATCTAGTTTGCCATTTTTGGAAGCATCAGAGAATAAAATTGCCTTTAGAGGCACTTTATTTTGCATCTGTCCAGTCTCCTCTATCTACAAGCACATGTTCCCCTTATCATTTAAATTTGCTCTCATCTTTTCTACCTTAAAAAGTCCACTTTCTGCTTCCATCCTATATCTTATCTCCCCTTTACAGCTGGTGGTCTACATGACTTACAGATTTATTTTTTTACATCCAAGGACAGGTAACTAACTTCCAAACTCATATACGTAACTGCTTATTAAACATCCACCTTTGAATGACCCTTAGGAATATAAATCTAATATGTCCAAAACGAATCCCTTATTCATATTCTATTCCAGTCCTAATTCTTCTTTCGGTGGATAATTCAACCAATATGCTTTTCTGAGCTAGGGCTAATTATCATTCTTTACTTATCTACGAATACACCACTGCCTGAGTCTATCAGTTCTATTGGTCAAATGTCATCTAACATAACAAACATGTCTTCATAACAAATATTCTTATATTTTTTATGTCCTTTAAACATACCTTCTAAAAATTCCCTAGTTGAGGCCACCATAATCTTTTACCTAAATTCTTGCCATAATTTTCTATCATAGTTCCCTATTTTGAGACAGAAAAATTATTTTCCACATGGCAGCCAAAGTGATTTTTCTGTAATACAAGAATAATCACATCACTCCCTCCCATCAAACTCTTCAAATGCCACCAATTCCTTCCAGGTTTTAATACAAAGTTCTTCATGATTTGGAAATTATTTATATTTCCAGAATCATTTCTCCTTAAGGTTCACCTCTTACTCTATGTAAATGCCCCACCTATTCTTCTCTATGAGTCTTACAAAACACCATGCTCATTCTCCTGTCTAGAACTTTATATAAGAAATCCCTCTGCTTGAATTACTCCTCTTCTCCTTCATAGTGCTAACTCCTTAACTCAGGTGCCACTTAGTCCAGAAAGTTCTCCTTGTCCTACCTCCTTAGTTGCCCTTAGTTGTCCCTTTAGAATCCTCATTATAATAATTTGTAATTGACAAAATAGTGACTTCTTTTAGTCTCCCTTAGATTATAAGCACTGAAAATTTGGCCCCTTGATACTGAATTCAACATTGTCTTCTTACTGCTCTGCTGACAAGCCCAGTGACTGACATACATAGAAGATGTATGAAAAAAAAAAAAAGGAAAAGAAAAAGGGAAAAAAGTGACTGTAAATAAGAAATTCTTTTTAAATAGAGATAAATGAAATTAAGTTTTACACTCACAAAATAAATCATAATAATTCAAGAGTGTGAGAAGAGCTTGGCAGGAATACATTGAAGACTAAGAGTTTTTAGGTCAAATCATCGAAAATAAATATCATCACTTGAGAAATGATCAGAGAAATAAGAAAGGGCCACCATAACATGATTAAGACCTACTGTGAAGGAGAAGGCTTTGCCATTTCTGTGCTATTTAGGGTGAACTTTGAGTTATGGTGTTCTGTTGGGCACATCACATATTGAAAGAAAAGTCTGAAAAGCTAAAGTCATTGGGAGAGCACACAGGATGGCAAAAAGTCATAAAACCTTTCTTAACAGCAGTGGTTGAAATAGTTGGAGCCACTTAGTTTAGTGAAGATAAGTGAAAACAGCGTGGCTGACCCCAAATATTTGACATGCTTTCATAAGTAAAAGGGATGTTGGCCTCATATAGCTCTGAGGTTAGAACAAGTATGAATGGCTTGTTCTAAAACTCTAGGTCATATGAAATTTCTTTTTATCATATGACCTAGAGTTTTGCAAAGAGCTTCCACATTATTAGATGTATACAGGTATAGAAGAGAGGACTACTAAAGGTTCAGACACTATGGGTATAGGATGGGCTCCTGATGATAATCACTGTTCAAATATGTAGGTTTGTCACTATGAAAGAGGTGAGCAAAGGAGGCAGCTAGTGTCATGGACTATGTTCCATAAAGGTGATGTCAAGAATATTACACAGGCCGAGCACAGTGGCTCACGCTGGTAATTCCAGCACTTTGGGAGGCCGAGGAGGGCGGATCACAAGGTCAGGAGATCGAGACCATCCTGGCTAACACAGTGAAACCCCATCTCTACTAAAAATACAAAAAATTAGCCGGGCATGGTAGCGGGTAGTCCCAGCTACTCGGGAGGCTGAGGCAGGAGAATGGCATGAACCTGGGAGGCAGAGATTGCAGTGAGCCAAGATTGCGCCACTACACTCCAGCCTGGGCAACAGAGTGAGACTCTGTCTCAAACAAACAAACAAACAAACAAAAGAACATAAACAGGTCCCACTCAGATCAGGGTTAGGACCAGAACCAGAGAATCACAGGACAGAACAGCAATGTGCTTCTCAAAAGGCAGAGAATCATGCAGGCCAACAGCTCATGCTGTTGTGGGACGGTGAATAAATGCTGGGACCCTGATTCCCACACTGAGTCTTTAATCCCAAAGTGTCTTCTAGTTGTCATTTGATACTTCCAAACATCTACTGTCGTCCAAATATTAGATAGCATAAATGATAAACCTGACAAAATACAAGAAGAGAATAACCTCCCTTTCACATCTGGGTCTTCCAGTTACAAGGAGGGGGTGCTAAATAAGACTCCCATGGTTTAAGCCAGTATAACTTTTCTGAAGTTCTTTATGTGCTATAGATGGGGGGATGCTGGCAATAGGGGATCTCTGAATTCCAAGGAAGCTCCTGGATATGTGGGATGCCAGGATCCTCCTAACTTGTCCTCAGCCAAATCTATTCTGGAGTTTTTGGTTTTAGACACTCCCCAGACCTCATGTAAGTCAGAGGAGTAGGCAGAGTCATCACTTGCCCTTCCAGGGAGATTTCCATGGGAAAAGCACTGTTCCTTTAATCCCTTACAAACCTGATAATTACTCTACAGAAATAGTTTTGGTACCAAATATTCCTGGAAAATATAATCCTTCAAGAATTTCTTTCAGTGTTTTTATGCCATGTGTGAATAAATTTACTGGCCTTATACCTGAGAGTAAATTTTGGTACATAAAGACAAAAGGAATGCCACTAAGTGGGAAGGCATGTGAAAGGAAAGTGTGCAGATGACACTTTCCCCTTCAGAACTTTCCTGGAAAAGGTGGTCTGCCACAAAGTGGCTGGTGTATGCCCTCAGCTTTGGACTTTCTTGGGTAGATTTTAGCTTTATTTTTATAAAACTTACCCAGAATGTACATAGATTATGAATCCTTTGATCTGTTACAAATGCAAGGGCACACAGTGCTGTATGTTAGGTTCCAAGTTTGTATTCTGTTGGAAACCGCATTTAAGAATTTGGCAATCTCAATGTTAAACCATGCAGAAAGATTTCCCATTTTTATGAAACACCCACAAAGTAAACATTCTTTTTTTTAGCATCCGTTCATCAAGTAACAAAATAATAAAAACTACATCAGAGGGACTTGAAATTACTCAAGACATTTTACTCTGGCATCTAATATGATTTCAACAAAATATGTCATAGTCTATTTAATATAAAATCAACATGATAACAAATACTTTTGAACATCTATGTTATTCTCAGAAATTTAAGGAAAACATAGAATATAATGTATAAGAAATTGACCTTACTCTGAAGAGCTGGTAATTTGGTGGATGAGAGAAGACAACACAAAAAAACAAAATTATACTTAAGGTAGTATATATTAAGAAAAATACTTTTATTTATTTTTATTCAGGATTTGACAATTTGTCTTTAAAATACTCTTGGGTCCGTCCTCTTCTTTCTTATTGAAGGCCACTAATCATCACTTGCCTGAACCATACCTTTTTAACTGGTCCCTTCATTTCCATCTCTGCCCTCTCCAAACCAACGTCACAGGGCAGTACACCAATACTTTTACAACAAATCTAGGTATACCATGTCTCTGCATAAGTTTCTTCATGGGATTTTCCTGACACTTATAAAAAAGCCACACCCTCACCCAGCCGGTGGTAGCCCTGCTCCTCCCTCCAACCTCCTATCAAGCACTCTCTCTCCCGTTTATATGCTCACTCAATGCAGGGGCATTTGCCATGTTCTGCCCTCTTCCTATAATAAAACACTCTACTCCCATAGCCCCCTTCCTTGAATATAGGTTCTTTTTATCATTAAGGACTCAGTTCAAATGTCACCTTTCCAAAAAACACTTGATATATAGTCCACCTCTGTTATTCTCTGCCTCAGCTCCCAGTTTCCTTTTTAGGACCTCATTCAGCTTCAATTTTTGAATTTGACTGTGAAATTGCATGCTTTGTCATATGGTTTGGCTGTGTCTCCACCCAAATCTCACCTTGAATTATAGCTCCCATAATTCCCATGTGTCATGGGAGGGACCCGGTGGGAAGTAATTGAATAATAAGGGCGGGTCTTTCCTGTGCTGTTCTCATGGTAGTGAATAAGTCTCACGAGATCTGATGGTTTTATATAAGGGAGTTCCCCTGCACATGCTCTCTTGCCTGCCACCGTGGATGAGATGTAACTTTGCTTCTCGTTCACCTTCCACCATGATTGTGAAGACTCCCCAGCCACGTGAAACTGTGAGTCAATCAAATCTCTTTCCTTTATAAATTACCCAGTCATGGGTATGTCCTTATTAGCAGCATGAGAACAGACTAATACACTTTAATCAGTTTTATCCATATGGCTCCCAGCCCAGGCACCTGCTCTGGAGTAAGTTCTCAATATATTTTTGTTGAATGAGTGACTGAATAAATGAATGCTCAGTTTGTCAAAGGTTGACTGGTGCTTCCAACGTATACAGTGCATCATATAAAGTATACAGTGGTAATTAAGTAAAGATGAGAAGAATTGCCATCAATGAAAGAAAAGTGAAGCAAACTGAGGTGTGCTATTAAATATTCTGTCTGCTCAGTCTGTGGAGCAGCAGTTTGGAAACCTTGGCAAACTATTTTGCTACCAATAAAGTTGAAGAAAGGTAGAGGCTTACACAAGTTGACAAATTCAAGGATGGCTTAATGTAGGAGAAAGGGCTTAAGGTGGAGTCTTGAATAAAAGGTGGAGATCAGATTAGAATGGAGGGCTAAGAAGAAATGATGACCAAACCAGGCAAAGCTAAAGATAGAGGAGAGCTGGGATTATATAGCTTGATGAGGCTAAGAAATCTTTAACTTCCTACTTTTTTGACATCAAAATTCCATGGACTCAGATTTCTGAACTCACTCTTTAGCCACTTAAATACTCTGGTTCATTTTAAAGCAATTTTTACTTTTCTTAAAGTGTTTCACAGAGCCTTCCTTTGACAAAACCATGAAAAATGAAGAAACCAAAATATTTCACTCCGTGACCTTTCCTGCAATTTAGATTTTATTATAGATCATGTAACATTTTTGCCCTTATTTATTTTATTGAACAGTTGGTGACATTTTAGAACACGCTTCATCTAAGAATAAAGTATGGCCAAGGAGGCTCATTTATCACTACAAGGCATCTCTTGTAATGAGGCAGAGTGGAAGAGAAGAGATATTCTGGTTTTGCTATTCAGTTATCCCTCCCTTGGGAAAGTGCTTTATCCAACCCTATACTGTGCACCTTGATACCCTGCCAGCTCAGGGTATCGGGACTGGCTTTGTCTAGTGTATTCAAAACCAACTACGTACTACTTCAGATTTGTTCCACTTCTTACTCCAGCTACTCCTGAAAAAACCAGTTCACGGAACCATCACTGTTTCATGCAGGTGCATCTTGTCAGTTCCTCCCTCAGATTTGTCCCAGTGCTCTGCTTTTGCTATGGGGCGTCTTTGATGCTGCAGGACATTCTTAGCACTCAGGCACGCACAACTGGGAAGGCTGCAGAGCTAATGCAAATTAACCCATCCTTGACCAATGGGACCAGGAGCTAATGGATCAATTCTTTCTACCTTGTCCCCTGGATGGACAGGTTGGAGGCACATTTCATACATCTCCTCAGGCAATGACATTAGATTAATCCCCAGCCATCTGTAGTAGGTAATTAAAACATTCTTGTATTGGCTTTTTCCTTCTCTCTTCCACTCTCCATTCTCTCTTCTTTCCAAATGAACTACTTGAAAACAAGCGTTTGTCTCAAACTCTCTTTTTGGGAACCCAAATCTAAAATATCTTTTAAAATAAAGCAGGGATCATTAGAGAAATGGAAATCAAAACCACGATGAGATACCATCTCACACCAATCAGAATGGCTATTATTAAAAAGTCAAAAGACAGCAGTTGCTGGTGAGGTTGTGGAGAAAAAGGAACACTTTTACACTGTCAGTGAGAGTGTAAATTAGCTCAACCATTGTGGAAGAGAGTGTGGCTATTCCTCAAAGACCTAGAGGCAGAAATACCATGTGATCCAGAAACTCTATTACTGGGTATATACCCAAAGGAATATAAATCATTCTATTACAAAGATACATGCACACATATGTTCATTGTAGCACTATTCACAATAGCAAAGACAAAGAATCAACCCAAATGCCCATCAATGATAGAATGGATAAAGAAAATATACATATACACCACAGAATACTATGCTGCCATAAAAAGAAATGAGGTCATGTCCTTTGCAGGAACATGAACGGAGTTGGAAGCCATTATCCTCAGCAAACTAATGCAGGAACAGAAGACCAAATACCACATGTTCTCGCTTTTAAGTGGTAGCTAAATGTTGAGAACACATGGATACAAGAAGGTGGCGAATACATACTGGGGCCAGTCAGAGGATTGGGGCATTGAGGGAGAGCATCAGAGAGAATAGCTAACAGATGCTGGGCTTAGTAACTAGGTGATGGGATGATCTATGCAGCAAATCTCCATGGCACACGTTGACTACGTAACAAACCTGCACAGGCTGTTCATGTACCCCGAGCTTAAAATTTAGAAAAATAAAATAATAAATAAACCAGGAGTTACTAAAATGGCAGGATATTAAAATTACTCAAATAGGCAAGTAACCCAAAATAACACTAATGCGAGTAGATTCACCATTCAACACATCACCATTGTAAACACTAAGCTTTGTTACAAAAAAAAAAAAAAAAAAAAAAGATATCTCTCCATATGGGCGACTTTGGGGATGAGAAACTGGGGCCAGGTTGGTCAGACAAGAACACAACCAGCCAGCAGATAGAACAGGCAATTTGGAGCTCCCTAACAATCAGTGGATAGCTTTAGGACAATGGGGCAGAACAAAAGAGATGCACTGAGAAGAGGCATGAATTAATGCCAAAACCAGCCTTTACATGTGATTCAATTTTGCCTGGAGTCTGCATGCACTATGGAAACATAAAGGTTCACACTTTACTTTTCTTCCTCTTTGTCCAGATTGCAATTGGTCAAATGCATGTGGCAGTTTTTTCTAATTTAAACACATTTTAATAATTTCACAAGTGGCTGAAACCAATTTCTACAGAGTGACCAATAACAAACCTGTCATTCTGATAGGAGCAATGAGCCATGAATTCATTGGGGTCATAGTGGTAAAACGCTGTTACTCATAGAAAAGGATGAACCTGGGCTGACAGACTAGAGTACTTTTAGCTCTGTGTCCTACCCTTCTCAGCCTGCACAAAATCATAGATGATCTTATATATACAGAAACCTAAAGACTCTACCAAAAAATTCTTAGAATTGATAAACAAATAAGTAAAGTTGCAGAGTACAAAATCAATATAAAAATTCATAGAGCTTCTATACACAAACAACAAACTCTCTGAAAAGGAAATCAAAAAGGCAATCCAATTTATAATAACTACCAAAAAAACCCACCTAGGAATAAATTTAGCTGAGAAAGTGAGTGAAAGATCTCTTGGAAAACTACAGGGAAGTTTTAGATCTCAAAGAAAACAACAAAACGCTGATGAAAGAAATTAAAGAGGATACAAGCAAACAGAAAGACAATCCAGGCTCATAAATCAAAAGAATTAATATTGTTACTATGGCAATACTACTCAAAGCAATCTACAGATTCAGTGCAATCCCTATCAAAATACGTTGCATTCTTCACATAAATAGAAAGAAATCTTAAAATTTGTATGGAAACACAAAATCACCCTGAAATCACACACACACACACACACACACACACACACACACACCCACCCTGAATAGCCACAAAGTAATCTCAGGCAAAAACAACAAAGCTAGAGGCAACATAGTATCAGACTTCAAAACATTCTGCAAAGCTGTAGTAACCAAAAGAGCATGGTACTGCATAAAAACAGGAACATGGACAAATAAAAAAACATAGACAACCCAGAAATTAATCCACATATATACAGCCAAGTAATTTTTCTCAAAGACTCCAAGAACACTCCCTGGAAAAGGAAGATCTTTTCAGAAAATGATACTGGGAAAACTGGATATCCATATTTGGACGAACAAAACTTGATCTTCACCTCTTATCCTATGTAAAAATCAACTCAAAACGGATCAAATACCTAGAGGTAAGACCTGAAACTACCAAGCTACTAGTAGAAAACAGGAGAAATGCTTTAGGACATTGGTTTGGGAAAGAACTTTATAAATAAAACTTCAAAAGCACAGGCAACAAATGCAAAAATAAATAAATGGGATTATATCAAACTAAAAAGCTTCTGCACCTCAAAGGAAACAATTAACAAAGTTGATCAAAAGACAACCTACAGAATGGGAGAAAATATTTTCATGCTCAATCTAATGGAATTTATATCCAGAATATACAAGGAACTCAAACAACAACAAAAATCAAATAATTCAATTAAAAATGGGCAAATAGCTGAACAGACACTTATCAAAAAGTATACAAACAGCCAACAAATATATTTAAAAAGGTTCAATATCACTAATCATCAGGGAAATATAAATCAAAACCACCATGAGCTATCATCTTACCTCAGTTAGGATGGTTTTAATCAAAATGACAAAAAATTACAAATGCTGGATATGGATGAAAGGGAACTCATATACAATGTTGGTGGGAATGTAAACTAGCACAATCACTTTGGAGAACAGTATGGAGGTTCCTCGAAGAACTACAAACAGAACTACTGTATAATCCAGCAATCCCACTACTGGGCATTTATCCAAAGAAAAGAAAATCAGTATATCTAAGTGGCATCTGCACCCCCATGTTTACTGCAGCCATAGTATTCCATGTATGTGTGTATACATACATATATGGGGAACTCATACATTGTATATGAGTTCCCTTTTATCCACATCCAATATTTGTATATACTACATATATGAATACACATACATACATACATACGTATATAATGGAATACTATTCAGCCATAAAAAGAATAAATTTTTTTCATTGGCAGCAACATGAATGGAACTAGGGAACATTATATTAAGTGAAATGAGCCAAGAACAGAAAGTTAAACACTGCATGTTCTGAGTTATATATGAAAACTAAACAAAGTTGATCTCACAGAAGTAAAAAGTAGAACAGAGGATAATAGAGGCTGTGAAGGGTAGGGAGAAGTGGCCATAGGGAGAGATATGTTAAAGGATACAAAGTCGCAGCTACATAGGAGGAATAATTTCTAGTGTTCTATAGCACTGTAGGATGACTATAGTTAACAAAAATATTTCAAGTAGCTACAAGGAGAATATTGAATGTTCCCAATACAAAGAAATCATAAATATTTGGGATGATACATATATGAATTACCATGATCTGATAACTATGTATTATACATACAGAAGCATCACTAGGTAGTCCATAAATATGTACAATTATTGCATGTCAATTAAGTTTTTAAAAATTAAAACAAACAAGAGTGCTGCAAGGCACTGTGTAGCTAAGGAAATTAGGCTCTGGGAAGGTGTGTGGCCATGCTAAGGACAGGAAACAAGGTGTTCTGACTCACAAATCAGACCGTTAAGTTTTCTCTGGGTGTGGACCTTCTTTCTCAGAGGGAAAAAATGAGTAAGGCGTGTGGCAAGGGCAGGTGTAGGTCACGTAACATAGCCAATCTTTGAAAATTTCTGTTTTCCTTTTTTTATAAAAGGCTTTGCTTTTTGTTGCCTTCAAACATCTGTTCTCCCTGCTATGTCTTGTGCCTGCTTGCTGGAAATAAGTGTTTTGTTTTGTTTCATTTTGTTTTATACAATATGAAGATAATCATGTAAAGTGTTGATGCCATTCATTTCTGCTATCTCTAGCAAACACTTTACTTCAAAGCTGTGATGTTTCCAAAAACATGTCCAAATGCTGGCACTTAGTGTATTCTTCTATCTAAATCACCTACTGGCCACAGATTCTGGGGAGATTTAATGTTAAAAAGAACCCTCTGCTACACTCAGCAGGACTCAAGTCCAGGTTTGCTTCTTCCTCTCAAGTTAATGTCATTGCTTTTTTAACAACGTTAATCTTTTTTCTTCCTTTTTATTACTATTGGTTTTAAAAACATCTTGACATTCTGAGCACCTTGAGTGCCTTCCACAATTTACTTCCCAAGTAAATCTGGTATTTTAAAATATTTTCATTAGATATTTATAAGCAAATTCAACATACTCCAATTCTATGGGAAACAATGATCCAAACTAATTTTCCCATTAATATTACGTAGCTTTTTAACTTAAGGGACCCCAACAGTTCAAAGCTTATATAAATATTAACTTCAGTCTCTTCACGTAGGGTTTCCTGTTGTTAGTTTAACCCACAGAGTCTAATTACTTGCCTACCCTGAGGGGAATCCTCAGGAGCCGCTGTTGAGTTTTAAAGTCAGTTCAGAGCTCTTGAATAACTTCTTAGACTCTCTCCTTTCTTACGAATCCTGGCTTCGTCGTTGCCATCCCCGGTGTTTTGTTTTTAATTACACAAATATTTATGTGAAAAGGATCAGAATATAGATCAGATTTGAGTATATGACCACCATATTTTTATTAAAATTTCTAAGTCTGTTTTGACTAATTGAAGTAAAACACCAACTTTCAGAGTCAGCAAATATTTTACAAACTTTTTTTTCAAATAGAAATGTTAGAAGAATCTAAAATGAATTGACCAGGGAGTCAGTTTGGATTATACTCTAAGTAGAAAAACATCAGATCTTTGAATATCCTAAATTTAAGGAGGATAATCAAACAAATAAATATTTATTATTCAACAGAAGCTTGCTAATAAATATAGGAAACGTGCTAAAATAAAAGCAAAGACATTTAAAACATGTTGTTGTCATCTTATTTCTTGAGGAATAACTGATTCAATAAGCCTTTCCAAATCCTGTCTCCCTGCCTCTCTTTACAAAATTAGCCAAATGCTTGTTTCTGCAGTTCCCTCGCATTCTGAATAAATAAACGCCATCATGCTTCACATCACCACTCTGTCCCTCAGCCAGCCAACAATAAAAGGAAAACTACCTCCAGTGTTTTCATAATTAAATAAAAAACTTATATTTGTTTAATGTACTGTTAGTTGAGTTTTCTGTTACTCTGTGTGTGCTTAAACACATCAAAAATGCTACAACTTCATAATTACAACCTACGCTGCCAGGGCCAGAGGTTATATTAATAGTAGTCTTAGCCCCTAAATATCATTGCCCTATACAGACTAATGTGCAAACAGAAGCTACAGACAACTTAACTCCAATAATGGAATAGAAATATTCTCCAAACAAAATTTTCTGTAATATGTGAATATCAGTTTATTCAAATGACATTAATTGGCTTGATACCAATTATAATGAAGAGGCAGTGCCAAGCTTTTATTCATAGTAATTGAATTCTTTTGTTTATTTTGTTTTGGTGCAATACAATTCTACTAAGATTAAGTAGTGGCTCTTCTTTGATTGTTGGGGAATGCTAAGAAAAATTATTATTCTTAACTATGTAGGCAATTAGAAAAAAAGAGCAAGTGGAATTACAATTTGAAATCAGGAAATTTTAACTGAGAAGCCTGAGAATTTCAGTTCTTATTTTATTCTAGTATCGTATCAATTTCTTTTCTTTATCTCTTTATCTCCAATTTGGATAAAAGTGAAATAAAAGCTGGCTTGATCCTTTTAGCATGGATTTTTGAGGGCAAATAACTTTTATACAGAGGTAAATAGTTATCACTGGTCACTATTGCTTCAGAAGAAAAAGGAAATATGAGAAAATTTTGAAAAATCATCTTTTATTTTTTAAACCAGCCTATAATTCTTCTACAAATAACTACAAATAACTACCATTATTTGTACGATTAAAAGCAACATATTTGACTCTGTTCCTAGAAAGTTCCCTTTTATCTCGCCAGAGAAGGCTTGTTCCTAGATCTAAGAAATGTGTGATAGTGATATACAGTAATAAGACACATTACCCAAAGGCCAGGTGGGAAAATACTGAACGCTTTGTTTCCCACATTCTTCCTTTTAATCAATATCAACTTGCAACCAATGATATTGAAAAGAAGGTACACCTGCACAGAGGCCATCTGTATAAGGGATCTCCTCCCTGAGCTCAGGGGATCCCTGCATAAGACTTACTGCATTCAATACTACATAGTCATTTATTCTTTCAAGAGTATTCTACATCAAACCAGGAATCCATATCAGGGATCCACCCCCAGAGCTCAGGGGATCCCTGGGACAAGACTTGCTATATTCAATACCACATAGTCATCTAGTCTTCCAAGAGTATTCTACATCAAACCAGGAATCCAGATAAAGATTTTGAGTTGAATCTCTAGAATAAAAATGTTTCTATAACTTACATATCACTAAGATTAATGGGCATTTGAGAACAAATTAAGTAATTGCAATCTTAAGAATAAGGTAAGAAGTAAAGAAAAAACTCAAGGTAAAGTTTTCTATCTCCACCCAACAATTACCCGTCTCCTCTTAATTTGATTTTTCATTATTTGATTATACTTATTGCTCTCCCTCTTTTAAAAGTTTTTTTTTCCTAAATATTTAGGCCTCCAGGTTGAACTGGAAGAACGGACCAAAGCTGAATTTCCTTTTTCCCTGTAAGAAAAAGAAATGCTCCTAACTAGATGTATTAGATTCCTAGGAGGGCTGACACAAAGTACCACAAACTGGGTAGCTTAAACAACCATATTGTTTCACAGTTCTGGAGGACAGAAGTCGGAGATTAAGGTATGGGCAGGGTTGGTTCCTCCTGCAGGCTGTGAGGAAGAACCTGTCCCATGCCTCTCTCCTAGCTTCTCGTGGTTTGTTGAAAACCTTTGGCATTTCTTTACTCATTAACTCATCTCTCTGATCTCTGCCTTCATCTTCACATGGCATTCTCACTACTTGCATGTCTGTTTCTGTGTCAAACTTTCTCTTTTAACAAGGACACAAGTCGCATTGGATTAGGGCCCACCTAATTGCCTCATTTTAATCATCGGCAAAGACCCTATTTTTAAATAAGGTCACATGCACAGGTATTGAAGCTTAGGACTTCAACATCTTTTGGGGGAGACCCAATTTAACCCATAACATCAGCTGCTCTAAACTTAGCATTTTTAATAAAAAATCTCAAAAGGACAAGTAAAGTTCAAGTCTTCCAGCAAAGATACACAAAATTCCAGATAATCATTGTCTCCTCTTAATTGTGTACCTTCAGATTCGAGTGAAGTATTTAGAAGGCAACATTTATTCCTCAAATTGCATGTTAAAGATCTTAAAAAGGGTAAGTAAGTCAAAGAGAGATTACTCAAAGTAAATAAAGCATATAGAATTTCTGGGTGAGCAAGATATAAGCAAATGTCACTGCAAACACACACAAATTTTACAATAAAAATATAAAAAGAGAAAAAATATTAAGCAAAAGATAGATGAAGATCTCGGTCTGAAAAAAAAAAATCATCCAAACACTATAAGAAAAATTCAAAGATGTCTTTATGTTACAGAAGAATTCAAAGAACACACAAATTTTAGGAAAAAATACTCAAAAATGAAATTATTTATAATAACAGAGTGACATTAAAGAAATATTATTGAAATAGGGGAAAAAAATCAAGAACTAAAATGGCATTGTTACAAACCTGTATATTGATTATAAAGAGTATCTTAAAAATAGAGCTAATTTTTTATCATTTCTCTGGAAAAAATGATAATTACAATAAAAGTAGGGAATGGAGGAAATAGGCAACAATGAATAAAATCAATCAAGAGGAAATGAAGGACAAAGACAATCCAACATCAGAGCAATTGGTGTCTTTTAAAACCATTTAAAGATATACTAGCTGACATTTCTCCTGAAATGAATCTATAGATCATAGGGCATGCATAGTTATAAAAAAAAGACTTAAATATATGTTGATACTAAGCCACAGCTTATAAAATAGTTGTTTGACATACGTAAATTGAAAAGTGAGTTGCTTATAAGGAGGAAATATCAGGGTGGCTTTACACATCTTTCTGTTATCATGCCATACAAGAAAACAATAGTGCAACACTGTATTAGTACATTTTCACACTGCTATAAAGAACCACCTGAGACTGAGTAATTTCTAAAGAAAAAAGGTTTAATTGGCTCACAGTTCCACATGGCTAGGGTGGCCTCAGGAAACTTACAATAATAGTAGAAGGTAAAAGGGAAGCAAGGCACATCTTACATGGAGGCAGGAGAGAGGGAGAACAAGGGGAGAAGTGCCACACTTTTAAACCATCACAGATCTCATGAGAATTCACTGTCTGTCATGAGAACAGCATAGGAGAATCCTCTGCTTCCCTTTCAAATATAAGCTCCAATTTCAGATCATCTCTTTGTGAACACATATGACTGTATGCTTTTAGAAAAAGCCAGGTCATATCTCGAATGCTCTGTTGCTTAGAAATTTCTTCTGCCAGATACCATAAATTCATCTCTCTCAAGTTCAAAATTCCACTGATTTCTAGGATGCAGGCAAAGTGCTGCCAGCCTCTTTGCTAAAGCATAGCAAGGATGACCTTTGCTCCAGTTCCCAGTAAGTTTCTCATCTCCATTTGAGACCACCTCAGCGTGGACTTCATTGTCCATATCACTGGCAGCATTTTGGTCAAAACCATTCAAAGAGTCTCTAGGGAGTTCTGAACTTTCCCACATCTTCGTGTCTTCTTCTGAGCCCTCCAAACTGTTCCAACCTCTGTCCATTACCCAGTTCCAAAGTTATTTCCACATTTTCAGGTTATCTTTATAGCAGGACCCCACTATCCCAGTACCAATTTTCTGTATTAGCCTCTTTCCACACTGCTGTAAAAAATTACCCAAGACTGGGTAATTTATAAAGGAAAGAGGTTTAATTGACTCAAAGTTCCACATGGCTGGGGTGGGCTCAGGAAACTTACAAACATGGCAGAAGTTTAAGGGGAAGCAAGGCACATTGCACATAGTGGCAGGAGAGAGGGAGAACAAAGGGGGAAGTGCCACACTTTTGAACCATCAGATCTCATGAGAACTCACTCACTATCATGAGAACAGCATGAGCGAAACTACCCCCATGATCCAATCACCTCCCACCAGGTCCCTCCCTAACACGTGGTGATTACAATTCAAGATGAGATTTCGGTGGGGACACAGGGCCAAACCATATCAAACTTCTACATTTTTAAAAGGTCTAAGAAATAGAAAGTATAATTAAATTTATAATTAGTCACATTATTCTTCATGTATTAAAGTCAGAGACCAACTCAAGCATGAAAGAATTGAAGGAACATAGCACCCAGGAGCCTTTCTCTAAAATATTTCTTAATGATCAAATTAGACGATGAAGATAAATGAAAATTTAATTTATAATAGACAATCTTTGCTAAAAGATCAATGTTTGAGTCTTTGAATGCAGAATTAAGAATAAATAATAATGGGACCTATATGCACAGAAGAATGCAAATATTATATATCATAGCAACTTAATATTATAGTTAACAAAATTGAGGAATGGGTAGAGGGAGGTGGAAGAAGTATAGTGTACTAATTTTCTTGTATTCAAAGCAGAGAGACAATTGATATAAATTAGTTTTTAATTTTTGGAAGATAAATAGTATTTCTAAAATGTCCATTTTTTCATATTTAAAAAAATTGTAATAGCATCCATCTCATGGTGTTAAAAACAATCTTAACTTCACCATTTCCTTCACCTTTTAAAATTTCTCTTACCCCTCTGCTAAATATAATAAAAATAAATCTTAATACATTTTATTAAAAATAGCATTATATATGATTTTATTTTTATAAAAATACTTTATTCACATATCTAACCTCTATTTTTAAAGGGATACTTGGGATAATAATGTCTATTCAATGTTTACTATAATTATTTCTGTTAGAGAAATGTGGGAATTTTTTAACCTTTTATTTTTATGTATTACTGCAATTCCTTGTTTGATTATATTGTGATAAAATAATGTTAGATAATGAAACAACAGAAATGACCATTTGTGTAGGAGACTAAAGAGTTGTTAGATACCAGCAACAACTTCCCATTCATTTCAACAGTCAGGCTCACTTCCTGCTCTTTAGTTCAGTATCTTTATAACTTTGGATGCTGGAGAGTATCATCAGAATGTTTCTTAACTTATAACTCATGCATGTGGACACTCTGTCATAGCATAATGCTAAATATTCTTAGGTTATTGATTCGACATAGAACAAGAGCATATATTCTCAATTTCCTCAGGGGAAAGTTGCTATCTGAACTTAATTGAGCTTTATTTTTATACATGTTTGTTCTCTCAAATGAAATTTTGTCAGTCTTTTGCTCATTAACAGTATAATCTCATCAATTAGTAACTAGTTGGCTTCTACAGGGAGAACAAACGTGTTGCTAAGGGCCTGTCATCTAACCACACTATGACTAGCAAGCTTACACAAATTAAAAAAAAAACAAAGTTTTAACGAAGCAGTGTAAAGAAGGTTTCTGCATGAACAGAGAGGACAATTATTAAGAGAATACTGCTTACTACTTTTTCAAAATTAAAAACTACTAAAGCTTCCAGGCCTAATGCAAATTCCATGTGTAGAGTTTTTTTCCTAACTTTTTATTTCAAGTCTTAGTAAAATGTTTATTTAGCTCTGGTTGAACCAGAATTGATTCAATGTTTATAAGTATAAGCTTGACAATGCAAAAGCTTATCTTTCCTTCCATTTTTCTCAGACTTGGAGCAGATTGTCCTGAGCAAACAGCAGTGTAGGTATGTATGAGGTCAGTTTGTACTTCTGGTTGCTAGAGAGCTGAACACCTGGTAAGTAACCTGATTAATCTTTCCATCAGTGTTGGATAGTCTTCAATGCATTGGATTTTATGTAGAGTCAATAAAAAGAAGTTCTGAACATCCAATATGCATACAGTTTCAGGCTGAGGTGGAAAAGTATTTAAAGATAAAGGCTAGATTGTCTCAATTTAGATTTTATCTTTTCCATAATCTGTACACAGACATGCACACAGGCACACACGCACACACACACACACACACATTATAATAAAATAAGCTAACAGAAATTGTAGATTTACCTCTTAAAAATAAAATATCTAAGAGCTTACAAAATGCCTCTGGTAAGATCTTTTCTAATTCAACATGTATTTACTGTGTTCTGTGTAGAAGACTCTGTACCAAAAGTAAAGTTTTGAGTAAGTGATGCACAGCAAGACTAGTTTCCTGCAAGCAGCTCAGTACAGGAAAAGTGGTCATGGAACAAAGGAGAAGAGAGAAATTTCTGGGTAAGCCAGAATTGAACCAGAGTGGAAGAACGACTTTACAGTATAGTAGTATGTGTAAAGCAGAATCAAAGGTACCAGCAAGAGAAAAGGAAAGAAAGAGCCAAATGGAGCATTTGGTGGGCAGGTTTGCCTTTACATCAGCAGAAATTCTCAATTTGATATAGGGATATTTTGAAAGTGCATAGGTCTTACATTCATGCAGCTTAATAATGCAGAGACGAGTGACTGACGTTACCGAGCAGATCAAAGTTGAAAATACTACCATCCAATCTTCAATGTGTCTCCCATCTAGTAAACAGGACAAAATAAATACACAGATAACCGTGATATTAGAAAAAGAACAAATGATGAATTATGAATTTTCAAAGGAAGTGTGGTGAACACTCTGATAGCCATGCATATCCCCTTCAGGATTGAAAGATTCATTCCCCCACTGGCCACAGACTTATTCTTGCCACTGTTGGAAGAAAGTCTTCAGCTGGAAGCCCCTACCACTTGCCTTAACTGAAGAGATCCCGATCACTAAAGACATGCTACCTTGCCAGGCTGGCTACAACTAATGACTAATTGATGTGAGGGTGTGAACGCTGACTGCTTATCCCAACTTTGTAATGCCCTGTAAAGTTAACAGAAACCTCCATTGAGACTGAATCATAGCTGAACTTCTGCAGCTGCCTTAATTGCTGTCTCAATCGGCTTCCTGAAAAACAAACTCTGTAAGACTTTAAATTTTGAAATGGGATAGACCATTTGCCTGCTGGCAATGAGGACGCAGCCGCTGGTGGTAGGTGGAGCACAGGTAGTCCCTAGCAGAAAGTAGTACTGTAACTATGAAAATGTCCACCATGGGTTAATTGGGATTAGATTGTGGTGGAAGGAAATTCATCAGCTGGTGCGGTATATCAGGCTTTTGAGAAATATGAAGGAAATAGTATCTGTAAGGCCAAAATTTGGATGACTATTGCTAAGTTTGATTGATATGCTGGACCAGCAGGCAGAAGAGTTATTTTGGCTGTGGAAATGAATACTGGTTAAGGTTGCTGCTATACAATGTGGTCAGGGAGGAATATGTTTGGAACCACATGGCACATTTGGGGTCCTCTTGATAGCTGCTTGCCCTATTTTGACAGTAAATGGATATATGTATTGTTGCTCCCTCTCCTGTCATAGAAACAATGTTACTTTAGGAGACAGAAGACACAGATGAATTTCAATTTGAGCTTAGTATTTACTATTTATAGGAATTTGGACATATTACTAGATATATCTGGTTCTCAGTTTCTTATGTATGAAATGAGAGGCTAGGCAGCTGACATAAAAGTTGTTTTATCAGCTTTATTATTATTAAAAAAAGAACAGTTATTATTACATTATAATTAAAAGAAGCCACAGATTCCACATTTTAAAATGTAAGATTTCATGCATAGACTAGAAAACACATAACCATATGCTGTTTTTCACTGTTTCAGTGTAATAAATGGAACAACCATTGCTCATCTGTTATGTGATTTAAGAAATGATCTATAAAAGACAAATTTACCTGATAGATGCAAAATAAAATATTAAGACAAATACGATTTGGGATATATCTACAATCTAAAGTGTATCGTGCTTCTCTTATACGTATGAAAATGATTAAAATGGAACTCCGCAAAAAAGGACGAACTCATGCTCCAGAACTAGGAGGAAGCATTTATAGGAAGGATGGGAAATTCCATTTGATTTTCAAAAATTCTTCAAAACAATTTACAAAAAGCTTTAAGGCATTAGATTTCTAATGCTCAGCTATAATTTTGGAAAGCTGTTAAAAACAATAAACAAAAAAATGTAACCAACATAACCTGATAGATTTTCTGGATCTGACTTAGAGTTGATCTGTGCAGTGGTAAAATTTTAAAAATCCTATGGACATACCAATACAAAAGAGGGTGGGAAATACATATATTCATGCAATTCCTTTTAACCATCTTCTTCAATTACTCAGGAAGCTGTGCAGTATATGGAAATATGCTCTATGGAGACCAGAGTCCTAATATGAATTACATTTGCTTTGGGAGTCAGGCAAGCCACTTCAACTTTCTGCACTAGTATTCTGTTAAAACTTGGTGTGTTACAAAAGAGAGATGATATGGGCTTGGTGTAGGAGTGCTTAGTGAACACAGCAGAACTCAGAGAACAATAACCATTACAGATATGTTAGTTGTTGCTTCTTCAACTCGTTTGACTTTATTTAGTCAAGGACTATCTTGTATGTAAATAATCTGAAACCATTATAAAGTCTTTCTTCCACTTTAAAATTTTAGTTTTCTTTATGTTATCTTAATATACGTTTATTACAAGGTTTATATAATTAATAAGTGTATCAACTAATATAGAATTAATAACTATGTATCCTCATTATTTAGCGTGTTATATAAAGAAGAAACATCAGGAAAGAATCCAATTCAGTACCTTCAGTGACCATCGTTGTTCCTAATTAGTCAAGCCAGCTGGATCTGGTTTTGCCACAACAACTATGGATATAAGATAATTATGTTAACTTCCAAACAGCAACCTAATTGTATGCATGAGCTTCAGTATTTGGTTTTTTTGAATGTCTTAGGTAAGATTAAAATGAGTTTCTAGAAAGTTTATTTTACCATCATTCTTTTATCTTACAAATTAGCCACACCAACAATAAAGTTGCTATGCCATTGCACAATGAAACATCTACTACTTCATAGGTTTGGCTTTATAGTGTATCTAAAGGACTCATAAAGATTTTTCAAGATCTTTAATATTTTCTTTCATGAGAAATGTGAATGGTCTAAATATTTAATATAAGCCACAACCACATTTTCTAAACTTCCTTTTCTGTACCTGATATGGTTTAGATCTGTGGCCCCACCAAATCTCCAAATCTCATGTAAAATTGTAATCCTCAGTGTTGGAAGTGTGGCCTGATGGGACTGGATCACGGATGCGGACTTCTCATGAACGGTTTAGTACCATACCCTTGGTGCTGTCCTTATGATAGTGAGTTCTCACAAGATCTGATTGCTTAAAAGTGTGTAGCATCTCCCCCCTCACTCTTTCTCTTGCTCCTACTCCAGCCATATGATATGTGTGGATCCCTTCGTCTTCCACCATGATTGTAAATTTCTTGAGGGCTCCCCAGAAACTGAGCAGATGCCAGCACCATGCTTCCTGTACAGCCTCTGGAACCATAAGCCTATTAAACCTCTTTTCTTTATCAATTACCCAGTCTCAGGTATTTATTTATAGCAATATGAGAACTAACTAATACAGTACCTAACATTTTCTTCTGCTTTCTACTATGCCTTTCATTTTTGTTACACATTAGCTTCTAAAAACAGATGTATCTACTACTAATTTTCCTCACATATACTAAAATAAATAAATATACTACGTCCATGGATCATTAAACTCAATATGGTTGAGATTTCAATGTTACTCAAATTCACCTGTAGATTTGATCTGATCCCAATTGGAATCCCATCAGAATTTTATTCTAAAATTTATTTGGAACTTCAAAGGAACTAAAGGAACAGAACAATCTTGAAAAAGAAGAAAAAAGGTAGAGTACGTACAATACCTTAATTCAGATTTACTATAAACATGGAAAACCAGTATAGCCTGGCATAAGTGTAGACAAATAAATCGATAGAACACAATAAAGAGCCCTGAAATAGTCTCACCCCTACAATATTATTTGGTTTTGTATAAAGGCACTAAAGAAATCTAACAGGGAAAATAAAGTCACATCTACAAGTGGTTCTGAAAAAACTGGATAGCTCTATCAGAAAACGATAAATTAGCTTCATTCCTTACCTCATACCACACACACTATTTAATTCAAGATGGGTTATAGTCCTACACATAAAACCTAAAAATATAATAATGTTTCTCAAAGAAAACATAAGAGAAGCCTTTTGAAATTTGGGGGTAAACAGATGTTTCTCAGAAGGCCACAGAAATTAATCAATATAAGAGAAAATAATTTTCTATTTAGGACAAATAATAAGTTACTCTCCATCATAATTAAAATCCTTCATTCATCAGAAGATGCAATTGAGAGAATGAAAAGGCAAGCCAAACAACAGGAGAAAATATTCATAATGTGTGTACCTGGCAAAGGACTAGACAGACACTGTACCAAATATGTAAATAACCAAGAAGTACATGAAAGTGAATTACATAGTTATCAGATAAATTAAAATTAGAATCAAAATGAGATGCCATTACACCACTACTAGAATAACTAAAATTTTAAGACACAACATAAAATGCAGATGAGTATATAACCAACTAAAATTCTTAAACTTTGTTGGTTAGAGTAGAAAATGCTACAAATACCTTGGGAAAAGTTCTGGTACATTCTTATACAACTAGACATATTTCTCCCCCTATATCCCTACAGACCAGATTCTAGGTAGTCACCAAATAGAAATTAAAATATATGCCCACAAAGACTTGTACACAAATGTAAATAGCAGCTTCTTTTATATTAGATAAAAACTGGAAGCAGCCCATGTGTCCATAAAAAACAGAATAGATAACCAAACTACCATGTGTTCAGACAACAAATGCTGTTCAGCAGTAAAAGAGAATGGACCACTGATACACACATGTGGATGCATATGAAAAATTTTCGTGAGTAAAGAAGCCTTACCCAGAAAATGCATACTATATGATTTCATTTGTGTGAAATTCTACAATAGTTAAAACTATCTGCAGGAAAAAATCGAAAGAGTACTTGCTTATGAGAGATGTGTATAGAGGTCAGTTGGAAAGGGGCACAAGACAACTTTCTGGGGAAATGACAATATTCTTTATCGTGACAAAGCTTTCAGTTACATAGATATTTGTATTTATTAATTTATCACATGTAGTACTTAACATGTGTGTAACTCACTGTAAATCAATTTAAACTAAAAAAATAGAGCTATAAACAAATATTCAACTTCAGTCAATGATATGCATGCTGAAGAGTGTTAGGGGTGAAGGGTACAGATATCTGCAATTAATTATACTCTAAAATGTGCCAGGGCTGGGCATGGTGGCTCACACCTGTAATCCCAGCATTTGGGGAGGCCGAGATGGGTGGATTGCCCAAGGTTAGGAGTTTGAGACCATCCTGGCCAACAGAGTGAGGCCCCATCTCAACTAAAAATACAAAAATTAGCCGGACATGGTGGCACGTGCCTGTAATCCCAGCTACTCGGGAGGCTGAGACAGGAGAATTGCTTGGACCCAGGAGAGGGAGGTTGCAGTGAGCTGAGATTGCACCACTGCACTCCAGCCTGGGTGACAGAGCAAGACTCTGTCTCTAAATAAATAAATTAATTAATTAAATAAAACAAAATAAAATGTGTCAGAAATAAGATGGATTGGTGGATGAACAGATAAATGGATTTTTGGATAGATATGTGATAAAGTAAATAGAGCAAAATGTTAACTTTAGAATGTAGGTTGTATATAAGTCAACCTTCCTACATATTTGAGAATTTTCATAATAAAATGTGGTATAAAAGCAATAAATGAACATGAAAGTCAACTTTAAAATGTGATGGTAGTCATACTAAATGAACTTCAGATTTAAAATTCTTTGACTTAACATACTCTCTGTTGTACGAGGAGATAATTTTTTAAATAAGAGCCATGAATGAGGAAACTATTCTAAAGTGCTATAAAAATATCAAGTGCCTGGCCGGGCGCGGTGGCTCATGCCTGTAATCCTAGCACTTTGGGAGGCCAAGGTGGGTGGATCACCAGGTAAGGAGTTCGAGACCAGCCTGGCCAACATGGTGAAACCCCGTCTCTACTAAAGATACAAAAAATTAGCCTGGCATAGTGGTGCATGCCTGTAATCCCAGCTACTCGGGAGGGTGAGGGAGGTAAATCGCTTGAACCCGTGAGGCGGAGGTTGCATTGAGCTGAGAGTGCACCACTGCACTCCATCCTGGGCGACAGGGTGAGACTCCGTCTAAAAATATATATGTGTGTGTATGTGTGTGTGTGTATGTGTGTGTATATATATACATATATATACATACATATATGTATATAAAGTGTCATGTGGCGAAGTTTTATTCTTTACCTCAAATTATCAGTAAAACATATTTACATGATTTTATCATGTAAAGTCGGATTTAAACTTAAATTTGTACAATTTTAAAGTTGGAAGAGGCCTTACCAATCATCTTCCAATCCCCCTGTTTTAAAGATGTAAAATCTGAGATCCACAGAGACTGCAAGTTTACTCAAGGTCACACAGCTACTAAATAGCAGTGCTGGTTCCCAAAAAGACTTTGGAGAATTTCATTCATTGCTTTTTGAAGTTCCCTTTCTGTATTGTGAGAATCAGTTAGATAAGCATCTAGACTATCCAGGAACAGCCATCTGTGAAATAGGAATAATAGTGTTTGCTCTTCTTCTGAGAAGCTTACAGGAAATAGCAGTGTACTTTGGATTGTTCATAAAACAGCGAGAAACTTAAATATCACTTGTTATTTTTAATTTGTGTGTAATAAATCAAAGAGATAATGCATCTCAAATCAGTGGATTTCAAAAGGGGACTGCATTAATAACTGAAATTTAGCCCACGATTTCCCATAAACTATACATAAATAAGAATATAATAATCCAAGTGACTATGAGAGAGAAATACATATTTAGGTAGAGCATGCAGGTGCTAGAAAACATTTAGATAGTTATGAAGTTCATCATTTTTCACCATTGATTAAAATCAAGTGAAGAAGAATCTGCAAGTTTTATATGCACTCTTCAAAGATATTCAGAACAAAACAAATGTAATAAAATGCATAAATGTGACTCGTCCTCAAAGTACATCATTAAATCCAAAGAGAGCCATTGCTTCATGGTAATGCAGCAATAAATCTCTAGTTAATATATACATTTGATGAAGAAAAAGTCTGTAGCTTATTTTCATTTCACGTGTATTCAAAGAACATCATTTTTAAAAATACTAACTTTAATATACATCAAATGTAATCAACATAAGCTTTACTAAATCTTGCCCCTAGAGAGAAGACTGAGAAAAAAATGTATACTTGACAGTGAATTTTTTTATATTAGAATTCCCAGAAGATTAGTATAAAAATAAATTTCCGGATTGCATTATTTTTTCACTTTGTCTTGGCTATTCTATAAGGAGAGGTACCTAATTAAATGGCTTCATATGAAATGGCAACAGTGCAGTAGAAGAAATATTAAGTGGATAGACTTTCTAGGACATCAGATGTTTTGACTTCCTCTATAAATACTGTCCATAAATATTTATGAACTGCTTATAATGTTTCAAACTCTACTTGACCTGGGAGCACAAAGAACAAAATGTTGATTATGAGGTACCTTTAGCTAAGTGAGGTGTTTGGACTTTATTCTCCAGGCATTATGAAGCCTTTGGAAGTTTGTATTTATTTGGTTTTAGTTTTAATTTATTTCAGGTTTTTATAGAAATAACCAATTTGGGAATCATATAAGATAAAGTGTGTAATTCACAGGAAAGAAAAGCTAAAATCATAGTGTCCAGTTAGAAAACCAGTAAAGTAAACAAGAGAGTGTAGGACCTGAGTTGAGGCAGTTACAGCAGGTTCAGGGAAGAAATTGAATCAAGCAATACTTAGGAAGTAGATGCAATAGGATATGCTAAATGAACAGATGTGTAAATCAAGGAAAAAGAGCAATCATTGGTGCCTCTGAATTTCCCCCTCAGAAAAATGGCAATTCCAATCAAGCTGCATATTGGAAGGATTATTTTGTTGTTGTTGTTCTTTTGTTTTTGTCAAGGCAGTAAATGTCAAATAAAATTGACTTGAATTAAATTTGGAAAATTTTACGTATCTGCTCTGCTTGGATAAATCGTAAGCAGCACTTTGTTAGAATTATACATGCGGTATGGTAGATGGTGGTTATTTAGGGAGCAGTAACTAACTAGATTTAATATTTGAAGTACAAGGAGGAAGGCAGGGAGAGAGAGCTGTTGACTCTAAAGAACATGTAAATCTGAGTTGTATGGAGTTTCCTGGTGACTAGACGAACATTTTTTTCACTGCGTGCTTGAGTGTGGCCTATCTTGTCTACTAAGGAGCCCAGCTCCCTAAATGCCTCACTGAGTCTACAGAGGCCACACATGTACCCAAGATAGATGCATGGAATGCTCCTGTCCCTGGCCTCTCTGTGCAACTCCACAGTGCTGTCAGGCCCCCTCAGCATCACAGCTGTTCACGCCCTCTGAGAGTCACTGCTTCCTTGCTGTTTTTCCAAGCTGTGCCAGTGTTCCCATTGCTTCATTTGTTTCTCCACATTTCCAGAAGATGACACCATTTTTTAGATCTGAGGTGTCAAGGGTTGATCTCTGTCCTTTCTCTGGGTGCTGTCTGGTCTCCAATCACAGGAGCCGGTAAGCAGCACAAAAAGCAAGCAAAGAGGTCCTTCAGAAATATTGACATGGTTTGGACCCCACCACTTGGTCCCATGACTCAAGCATAGGCTGATTACTTGGCTAATGTTTAAAGTTTCACTGAAACTTTTATAGAATTGAGAAGATTCATTTGTTTAGGTATTTACAAATTTTCATATTTTAACAATTTTTGCAGAGTTTGGGGCAAGGGAGACTCCCCAAATGCTGTCCCAATTCCTTCCCGGAGGAGGACTCACTCTTTAAATTGCTGTTGGTTAGAATTTGTGGTTTTACTTTTGTTAAATATTCTGCTGCCAGCTGTGTCTGTAGCAATCAAAAGTTTATGTCATATTATCATTCATTAGTCAGCAGTTAAATCGGCAGGATCTGTCTCTGTTTAGTAACCACTGGAAATGGAAATGGATTAATCTTGTGATTTAAATAATGTCAAAATACACAGCTTATAAGCACATATTTTGGAAGCATTTTTTTTCTTTTCCTATGTTAAAAAATGATATAGAAAACATTTATGCCTTGGTTTTAATTGCCTCCCTTTCTAGAGTATCGAAATGTGTAATCTCATGTTGTTTCTGAGAATTGAGGAAGCATGTGTGCCCATCAGAAAATAGAATTAAATGGACAATAAACTTTTTCAAGCTCCTTCATTGACTCAAATGCAGTTCAAGGACTCATGATTTTCCATTTGCAATACTCTTAATAGACTATATGACTAGTAAACATGCAAGGGCACTGTTTTGAGTCAAGTGATTCCACCCATGAGGTATCCTCCCATAGGCCCAGCTTCTAACTGAGGCCAGGACTACACCTGGCATTTTTCTGCCAACCTGTATTGTCCTATTATCTTTCCCTTATCCGCACATTGAAAAAATAGTGTTTAATGGAAAGTCTATTCATGATAATCACCCTTTATCCTCCCACTTACTCTTCATATAAACACATCTACAAACTGAGTTTCTGAAATTCAGCTGCATTTTCATTCACTTTCCTATTTAAAACCTTAAGAAAGCTGGATTTGGTGGAGTGTGTCTGTAGTCCTAGCTACTCAGGCAGCTAAGACGAGAGGATGAGGATCACTTGAGCCCCAAGTCTGAGGTTAGTCTGGGAGTCTGGGCAACACAGCAAAACCTAAAGATCCTTTTTGTTAAGACTGTCTTGCTTCATTACTTAAATTGAGCATAAGCATTACAAAGTATCATCTTTTTTTAGCTTGAGTTTATTCTCTTTTTTAAGGTAAAGATTAAGATCAGTAGAAAACTACATGTTAATGATTGAATTTATAGTCAAGTTCAGATCATTTAATTATTCTTGCATGGCATAGTTACTGCTTAAGCAAAAACTTGAATTTATTAAAATAACATAATCCAAACAACTAATTCTATTACATTATATTGCTGAGGAAATACATAAACTACTCTTACCTGCAACTAGAAATGTTACCAATTTCTTAGCTGAATTATAAATGATGAAAAGAAGAGCTACAGGCCTCTTTCTAAGTTAATAGAAAGTGAAAATAATTTATGATTACATTTACTCTCAAAAGGTATTGTGGCTTTCTCAAACTGACTGCTTTAGATTTTGCTAATCTGCACTGTTTCTTGATCACTTAGTTTCTATCTCCAAAAAAATCAGAAAATGTGAAAGTTCCCTTTATATGGTCATTAAGATGGTGGTAGTTTATAATTCAATTAAAGTGAAATTTTCAAGTGAGGAGCTCAGGTAAGATGAGAAGTCTCTTTTATAGATCATTACTCTTAGGTTAACCTCTTCTTTGCCAGCTGACACTGATGTGTGTTAGGGAGATTAAGCTAACCCAACTATGCATGATAAAATGACAAATGACAGAAGGCAATACGATCTATCAGGAAGCTATCTTAAAAGTTTAAGTGAGAGGCAATTATGTCTGAATTAATGGTACAAATAAAAAGGAATAAAACATGAGAGATACGGAAAAGCATAATATAAACAGACATTGAGACTGTGTGTGAAGGAGGATTTAAAAAAAAAAAAAAACCTTATGAGGTATAAAGCCAGGATGAATAGACATATGACTAGCGGGATAAAGACCAAGAAAAAATGCTTCACGATTGGAAAAACAAAGAAGATTAGTTCAATTGTTAGTTCAAGTTGAATTCAAGGTCCTCATTAGAATATACAGATAAAGATATTCCACAAGCAAATGACAGTGGAAACAAGATTAGGCCTTATGAGATAGGATAGGTGCTAACATTTAGTAATCTAAATCAATGTTTTCCTTATTTTAATGTGGATATGAATCATCTGGAATTTCAAAACTGCATTTTGTGTTCTAGTAGGTTGGCGTGAAAGGCATGAGATTCCGTATTTCTAATAACCTTCTAGGTGATGATGTGATGACCATGCTTTAGATAGTAAAGTACAGTATTTGTTCTCAACCTTGTCTACTCATTGGAATCTCTTAGAAATTAAAAAAACAAACAAAAATGATGCCTATTTTTCATCCCAGAAATTCTAATTATATTGGTTTGAAGTGCAGCCTGCAACTGGGATTGAACTTCCAAGGCAATTCTAATGTTCCACAAGGGTTTGAGAACCAATGTCACAGTTACAGTTTGGAAAGGGAAAAACAAACATGTAGATGGGTGTATAAAAGGAAGAAGAAAGAACCCAGTGGAGAAACTATAAAGATGGAGGAAAACCAAATGGAGTTTTTAAATTTTGTGAATCAAATCAGAAGAGGCGAAGAGGGTAGAGTTCCAATCAGAAGAAAGTAAAATGTAATTAATATTAGGAAACATTTCAGACAATTTTAAAAAATGAGGCCAGAGTAAGTAATATTAGATTTGGATATAAGGAGGCCCATAGTCCTCGTTTTTTTTTTTTGTTTGTTTGTTTGTTTGGTTGGTTTTTTTTGAGAGTGAGTGAGAATCTTGAATAATTTATTTGGCATGTTTCTCCCGAAACAGTTAACTAGAATATTCAGAACTACTGTACTTTCCCTTGTCCCCAAAAGTTCTTCCATGTATTTTATTCTAATCAAAACTCATTTATTATATAGTTTATCCTTGCATGCAGATTCTTCTCAAATGCTGTTAGCTCCTATGAGGAGTACAGTACATAATGAAAATGATAACATTAATCAGGGCTGTTTTCTGTGTGTCGATTTAGATAAGATGGGTCTAGTTTCATGTTGAAGGTGCATGAACACACCCCATTTTGAATGCTTGGTGGAGGCCCTTTAAACAACTCATGACTATGGGTGACCAGTGTTTGTCTTTTCGCCTGAAATTGGCTGTGCTTGTGGTTTATGCTCTTATTACCCTAAGCACATTTTAAATGTTGGGCCAGAAGACATTTTAAGGATAATTTCAGAATGGTAAACAGCCTGTTGTACAGCAAAACATATCAAGTGGAGGTAGGCCAGGGCCAGGGCCAGGACTAGGGCAATGTGAGTGAGTCACTCACCTTGAGCCTAAGGTTAAATATTAAAATTTATTAGAGACAGGATTACTATTACTGATTTTTTTCCTTCTGCCTCAGACTGAGTATGGCACTGTTACTGAATTTGACTTTATTTAAAATTTTGATATTTTGTTCCTTATGGATTCTTTGCCTTAATTTTATTTTTATTTTATTTTTATTTATTTATTTTTTGAGACGGAGTCTTGCTCTGTCGCCTAGGCTGGAGTGCAGTGGCATGATCTTGGCTCACTGCAAGCTCCACCTCAAGGGTTCACACCATTCTCCTGTCTCAGCCTCCCAACTAGCTGGGACTACAGGTGCCCGCCACCATGTCTGGCTAATTTTTTTTTTTTTTTTGTATTTTTAGTAGAGACGGGTTTCACCGTGTTAGCCAGGATGGTCTCGATTTCCTGACCTCGTGATCTGCCCGCCTCGGCCACCCAAAGTGCTGGGATTACAGGCGTGAGCCATGGCGCCTGGCCCTTAATTTTGATGTCAAAAAATTATCCATCTGGATTATTGAGTTTTTTTGATGCCTCCTTACATTTTAAAAATTACTTATTTTTATTGATGCATATTAGATATACATATTTTCAGGGTACATGTGATAATTTGATACATTCATATAATCAAATCACAGTAATTGGAACATGCACCACCTTAAATATTTATCCTCACACTAGGAACATTCTAATTATTCTCTTCTTGCTATTTTGAAATGCACAGTTAATTTTTTCAATAATTAAAAATGCTAAAATAAGGATTTTAACAATGCTAAAATAAGGTTCATTTTATCCTAGGGTTCTTTTGTAAGAATAACTATAGAGTGATTCATTACAGTATGTCAAAAATCTGTGGATTTTTGGCTTTGTTAAATATCAAATTACTCTCCAAATAGATGACACCAATATATTATCTTACCAACAAAGTATGAGAGCCCTGCTATTCCACAGTCTTTCCAGCAATAAATAATACTAAACGTATTATTTTTGGCAATGCATTTATGGATTAGAATCACTTTTTTCATTTGTATTTCTATAATGTTAAGTGAAATTCACCATTTATTTGCCCAGTTTTATTTTTGGGACTTATTTATTTATCTCCCTTATCCATATTTCCATTGGATTGGTACTTGTTTTCTTGCTGGTTTTATATAAACTGTGACTCCAAACAATTCACCCATTTCTCTATGTGCATTACAAATATTTTCCTAATAGGTCATGTCTTTTCTGTTTCTTGAGGCATTTTTTAGAATTTTACCACTTATGTATACTCTGATTTATCATGTATTTGCATATTTTCTTCTAACTACAGTCTTTTGAGCATCACTTTTAAAGACAGTTGATACATTCTCAAAATCATTACCTAGGTTTCTTAGAGCAAAATAACAGTGAAGTCGCTGCTTAAATGCTATTCTTATTCTGAAAACTTAGAGTTGCTTTATCTATGGGCAAAATCTCAGATGCCGTCTTCCCCAGTCACAAACAGTAGTACTAAGGGAGAGCTTATAGATGAATTGGTTTGAATCTATTGTTACTGCTATTTACAAAAACAACAAAAACCTGGCATTTACAAAAACACAAAATACCCGACTTTGCTGGTATGCCATTAGCATCATCTTGGTGCCAGATGCAGCAGAAAGAAAATCAGTAAGTGTTATTAGATGAGTGAGATATTGTACTTCTGAAAATAGTCCTCTCCTTTATTAAGCCACTCATAACCATAACATGCAAAAGATGATATACCATTTTTTCACCGATGCAAACTTTCCTCTTTTCTCTCAACACTCAAAAACTTCCTTGTAATGGGTTGTTATTAACGAGGTTCAGTGTCTCAAAGCAGTTAAGAAGTAAATTGACTAAAATAAAAATGAATATTACTTTCAATGCAGCATTAATGAATTACTATTTCAGTTTGCATTTCCTTTGAGTTCAAGGATATCAAATTATTTTGTTAATTCATTTAATTGCTAATCTAAAATAAATTGAGTATCTTTTATGGACTAGGAACTTATAATTTCTTGGAATTTAAAGATAAGTAAGATATGGTATACATTGAAGAACTTCATAATTTTGTGGTGGACTAACAGATAAGATATATTTTAAAGTGAAAAGTTCTGTAAAACCTGATAAAATGAAAGAAGAGAGATTCACTTAGAACAAGTACAAAATTATCAATAAACAGAGCAAGATTATATATACTCAAATCAAGGAAAATTATCCAGAGCTCCTCCTTATTACTAACATAAACAGGAGTCATTGGTCCAATAAAGTAAGCTATAAAAAATTGCAAATTACAGATAGACAAATGAGAGCTGCTGTCAGAGTAAGTAGCTACTTCCAGAAAGATTTGAAGGGATATGGCAAAAATGGTAAACTACAGGTGTCACTATTAAAAAGCACATAACTATTAACCTGGTTAACTGCCCCGTAAGTAATTTCTCTTTATGATCTGTGTAATATTACTACTCATATTACTTGTGATGCAAGGAATCAGTAGATAAGGCTCTCATCTTATTGAAGCTTACCTGTGGAGATATTCTATGCTAAAGCCTGTGATAGTTTCTTAACCTGAGAAAAATTTACTAGAGTACCGTCTTTGACCCCATAGCATCTTCAAGTACGGGTTATGCAAACTAAACTTACTGCCTCAATATATAATTAGACATTGATGTGGTTTGACTCTGTGTCCATACTCAAATTGTAATCCCCACTTGTTGAGGGAGCGAAGTAATGGGATTATGGAGGCGGTTTCCCCTTTGCTGTTCTCGTTATAGTGAGTGAATTCTCATGAGAGCTGATGGTTTTATAAATGGTAGTTTCTCTTGCACTCTCACAAGCACCCTCTCTTGCCTGCCACCATGTAAGACGTGCCTGCTTCCCTTTCTGCCATGATTGTAAGTTTCCTGAGGCCACCCCAGCCACGTGGAACTGTGAGTTAAGAAAACCTCTTTCCTTTATAAATTACCCAGTCTCAGGCAGCTTTTTATAGCAGCATGGAAATGGACTAATACAGACATTATCTAAGAACCCAGGATGGAGTGCAGTGGTGTGATCTCAGCTCACTGCAACCTTTGCCTCCCAGGTTCAAGCAGTTCTCCTGCCTCAGCTTCCCAAGTAGCTGGGATTACAGGCATGCACCACCATGCCCAGCTAATTTTGTATTTTTAGTAGAGACAGGGTTTCACCCTGTTGGCCAGGCTGGTCTCGAACTCCTGACCTCAGGTGGTCTGCCAGCCTCAGCCTCCCAGAGTGCTGGGGTTACAGGCATGAGCCACCATGCCCAGCCCAGAAATACTGGCTTTTAGAAAGTAGTGAGCATGTTTTACTTTCTTTTGTGTTTTCTCTACCCAGCTCTGGGCACAAAACTTATAAACACAATAAATATTTAAATATTTGTACAGTACCTGAATAAATGGATTGGCAACAATTTTATGATGTACCTTGAGTGAAAAGCTTAGTCTTAGTACTTTCCAAATTTGTTTGACTTAGTGCTTTAATGCTTGGAATTTCTCACTGCCAATCATTCAGCTATTCAGATATTCTTATTATGGGGATTGGGGAGGGTGGTGATGTCTATAGATGAGAGTCAAGACAGTATAAAGGGTAAATCAGGAAAATAGTTCCCATTATTTTATGGACACACAATAAAAAGGAACATGGACATTTTTCTGTTCAGTAAAATTTTGCTGTTCCTCAAATTTACATAAAGCACATACTAGTTTGTTCGGGGAGAAGGAGAGAACATGGAGAAAAGAAGGAAGCATTTCAGGGTATAGGGAAGCACTGTGAAATTCAGGTTGAAGGGAGTAAGTATATTAGTGTAAAATGTAATAATATTGTGATAGTCAGTATTTAAGTAAAATATATTTCTCTGGCATTGCTTCCAACAGGCTGTACATACAACCATCCACTGGTTTATGGGAACAATATATTATGATTTCTATTTCCATTAATTCTTTAAAGAAAAAAATAATTCAAGCTTTATTAATTGGTAATATGTGAACTACAATGGCGTTCTCACCCAATATATACATCAAATATCTTCAGAGGGTATTCTGAAGGCCTGGGATTAACAATTCTAGTGAATTAAGGATGCATGCTAGTTATCTGATACTCCTCTCATGAGTTTGGGGGGCTCTGTAACTTATTTGGCTGATAATATATAACATAAATGACACTTGTCCAGTCTCTGGGTCCAAGCTTTAAGAGACTGGCAGCTTCCACTTCGTGGCTCTTGGTACACCCCTCAGGGAGGCCAGATGCTCCATGTTAGAAATCCCACAATCCTGAGACCACTACTAATGGAGAAAACACATGCAGGTGCTCTGGACATTCCCACCTGACCCAAGTCTTCCAATCATTCCAGATAAGGAAACAGACATGTAAATAAATTTATCTTGGACTGCACAGACGAATCTGTCCACCAGCTGAGTACCATAGAGTGACCTCAGTCGACACCACATGAAGCAGAAGAATTGCCCAGCCAAGCCTGCTTTGGGATTCTCCTGATTCATAAAAACATTAAGACATCATACCACAGTTGTTGTCTGAGGACACTAGGTTTTAAGATAATTTGTGATTCAGGAACAGATAAGCGTTCTTTCTGACAATAGTGCTTTCCTTCTGTCTTTTGAATTCAGGACATTGTGAGTTCATGTTTTTTGCCTATAACCACGTAGCTTTGTGGATTACGTTGTCTAATTTCAAGTTAATTAAACATGAGAAGGATAAAAATGAATTAACTGTGATGCAGGGCAGGTTCTTGGCTTCACCCAGGAAGAAATTCAAAAGTAAGCCAAGTGTAGAAGAAAATCGCTTTATTGAGGCAGTGGCAGTGTTACAGCTCTGTGACTGCTCTTACAGAGCAGTGCTACCCCATAGGCAGGGTGCTGAGAGTGGTGGCATAGGGGCAGTTCTACTGTCATATTTATACCCACTTTTAATGCTAATTAAGGGGCAGGGTATTCAGAATTAGCTAGAAAATGGGGGGTAACTTCTGAGTGTTGCCATAACAATGACAAACTGTTACGGTGCTAGTGTGTGTGTCTTCTGGAGAGGTGCTGTCGAGGGGCATCTTCCCAGTTTCTGCCAGTCTTCAATTTGGTCCAGAGTCAAGTCCCGCCTCCCATGGAAATCATGGATTGAAGTTTTTACTAACGGTGAAAGTAAACGCAGACAATAATAGAATGACTCTAGAGAAAGCATGTGCAGCTTCACCCATGTAGCAAGATGGCTACATGAGTCATTCAAAGTGAAAATCTCTGCTTTAAAGTGCAGAGTTTTTCCAAGCTCTGATTCTAACATTCTTGTTTAGATTTCCTATTTGTTAATACATTGCTTTATAAGGTTTGTCTCCCTCTATTTATTTCTTTCACATTTACAGCCCAGAATTTACCTTAGCTTTGGTTCTGGTGTTTCTTCTGGATGCTTCCTCTTACTACCCCTTTTCTCAGCTCTATTTTCTTGGACTCATGAGCAAGTCCTATCCCAATTCTATGGCTAGATTAGACACCTGGGATGCTGTACCAGCAGGATGCTGTACTCCCAGGAATCTGAGAGTGTCCCTGGGATATTACAATTTCTGAATTTTATCTTTGGAAATCACTGTACCTCCAGGATGTTAGACGCCCAGAATGCACTACCCCTTGGATACTATGTATACCTCAAGGAGGCTGTACTCCCAGGATGTTGTAGTCACAGGTTACTGTGGCTCCAGGATCCTGTAACCCCAAGAAAGCTACCCTCTATGTTTCAGAGCCTTAGATTCACATTATCTGAATAGCAGATTATGGAAAATATATAGATTATTCAATTTGAAAAAGCTTTGGGGATAATTAAGGATAAACCTCTGACACCTTTGGTGAATCATGAAGGCCACATAAGTTCCAAAGCAAAGATTTTGAGGAGGGAATGTTCTAGGCAGAGGAATCAGCATGAGAAAATGAGTAGAGGAAGGACTGTGTGTTTTCTGCTGACAAGTCAGAGTTATTTTCCCTGGCCGGTACAGCTTGTTTAGGGAAACTGAAAAGAAAAGCCAGGATACATAGAATGGTACTAAAGACTGAATATCCCTAAAACCCCAGCTAAGTAGTTTGCACAGACAATGGAGAAATATTGATGACATTAAATAAAGGAAGTAGAATAATTAAACAATGATAATATATATGCGCCCTTTGTACCTCTGAAAGGGCATTCAATTTAGACTCTAAGGCAGACAATTTCACTTTGAGTAAATCATGTAGCCACCTCCCCTTTTGTTTTTCATATTTTTCCATCCTTCAAAAAGTGCCATCAGGCTTACGTTTATTTCCAATTCATTAAAACTAATTTTATTTTGAGCATTCCTTTAGAGTTCATTGTATACAGCTAATTGCACCCCTTTATCTGGGGTCACTCATCATTGTAAGCAAACTTTCAGGCTAGATTCATGAAATAGTGAGAGAGAACGTAGACATCTGCTTAGCCTGTTACCTAAGTCCAAACAGTCTGGCAAACATCATGGCAACAAATGTCAGAATTACATCCACTTAATACGTTCATTTTGAGGATTTTTTAATCTTGCTTGGGAAATTAGGTAGCAGCATAAATAAGACTTTTCATAGCAGAAAGGTGGAGAAGAACAAAAGGGGGCATTGAAGAAAAGTCAAAAAGCTCATATAATCAATTTATGAAAACTTCAAAATTGGCCAATTTGCTGCCGGGCAGCAGTAAAAGTAGACCAAAATCCCTGAAACATTGAATATTTATTTTTGGTTGCTATAGGCAACTAAATGTTGAGCACAAAACCTGTAGTTCCTGATCACTCACCCTGTGGTGCCCTTATTATAAGGCTATAAGGCCTTAATTTGCATGAGTGTACGTGGATGCATTTCCTTTTCTTTAATAGTAGACAATCCGTATTAAAAAGTCAACCTTGCAGATAAGTGATAATATCCAGATACTGTATTGTTATGATTAGTGTTTTCTTTCCAAGGCAGGATCAGGGGATTATTCTCTGATACTCAGAGTTTTCTGATAGTCCGACTCAGTCAAACTCTACACGTAGGTTTTAGAGAATAGTTTTTATCTCACTTCAAAGTTAAACTTTGACCCTCTCCTTAGAGCCTTTGATTTGCTTTCAGAGAAGACTTTCTTACTTTATGAGTGTGTTTACAACTGCCCAAGGATTGCTCTTAAAAACAGTCAGAATCCTATCATCAGAAGTTGCTCAATCATTCTTCTGTGTGCCTCCCAGAAAAGCCCATTGGTAAAACTCAGGCCTATTAGCTGCAGTCATTGAGGCATATGAACACCCATGAGACACAAAACCATGATCTCAGAGATTTAATAAGCAGCACTTCTGACCCTTTGTCTTCTTCTTGAAATCTTTGTCTTCAGAATCATTTAATAGCTGTCACCAGCTTAGTCTCTCAGCAAGCAAGCAGTGTAACTAACTATTTTTGCACCATGACCTTTTTAGCTGGTACACACATTTACTACCAACTGGGGTCTATAAAAATAGTGAGATGTGGTCTATTTCACCAAGCAGCAAACTTTAGGGCCAACAGCAGTGCCAAAAGAAAGCTTGCAAAATGAAGGATGCTTTAGCCCTCCCTGCTATCTCTAGCCATGTGACCAATGAAAGACACCCCAAATAAATATAACACCTATGTAAAAACAGTACAGTTGCTATAAAAACACATCCCCAAGAGAAGTTTCCTAGCCCCCAGCCTTCCATCTAGATTGGTATCCACACGAACTCCAAATGGAAATTCTGAAACCATCACTGGCTAGTACTTCAAATATTTTAATATTTTGAGACAATGAAAATAAGTAATATTTATCAAAAAACTATCTTGTTTATGTTATTTCCCCTAATTATTTCATGGACTCTTTGAGATGGATATTACTATTTCAATTTTACAGAAAATAAAGCATTGAATGAAGAAGTTTAGGTAATAAGATCTAAGCCATGGTGCTAATAAATGGCAAGACCAAGATTTGAATGTTGCACACCTCTGTGCACAAAGCAGAGTCCCTACTCTTTCATCCACATACATAAAAGTATCAATGTTGGTAATCACTAGCTGCTACATCTTTCTGTCACTAATCATTGGATTGGGTCATACCTTAACAGAAGAAATCTATTCTAGGTTTGAGCATTGTGGAATGAATTGTACTTGATTCCAGGATTCCCAGGTAGTATCTCCATTCTCCTATGTGTTTCCTGCAAATCTTCAATTCCTGAAGATCCTCTGGCTGTTTACCTGGACTCTTACTTCCCATTTTGCTCTGCTTTTCTCTGTACCTCTGATAATTTTTGAAATTAAAAATGTTTGATTTCCAAACATTTTTAGATTTTAAAACACTTTCTAGTGTTTGATTTATCCATAGTCAATCCTTGTTCTTTTTCCCCATGGCAAGAAATATTCCACACTGTCAATATTCTATCAACCTCAGTTGCTCCATTCGCCTTCAGTGAGTTCAGCAAGTGAGAGGCTATCAGGAACACTTCTTCCCTCTTTCCTCTTCTACCTCCCAAAATATCTGTAGTTAGCCATCTTTACCTCTGGAACTCAAGACAAGTTAAACTTTATTCATTTTACAACGAACCTCATAGATTTCTGCTCTCAATCCAACTCATGAAAGAATTATTTATTATCCATGTATTAAATATTCAGCTTCTTTCTCCCGAGTAGCTTTGTTGTCACCCCAATATCCTAGATTAGAATTCCTTCATTTACAACTGCTAACTCAGAAAAGGCCTGGAGTTTCACTACACCTTCTTGGATTAATACCTCCCTAGGAAAGAGGTTGGGTGTAGGTGGGGGGCCATCTCTTTTTTTTTTTTTTTTCTCTCTGTCACCTGGGCTGGAGTGCAGTGGTGCGATCTTGGCTCAATGCAACCTCCACCTCCCAGGTTCAAGCGATTCTTCTGCTTCAGCCTCCCGAATAGCTGGGATTACAGGCGCCTGCCACTATGCCCAGCTAATATTTTGTATTTTTAGTAGAGACGGAGTTTCACCATGTTGGCTAGACTGGCCTCGAACTTCTGACCTCGTGATTCGCCCGCCTCAGCCTCCCAAAGTGCTGGGATTACAGCCGTGAGCCATCGCGCCTGGCCATGGTGGGGGTGGGAGGTATCTCTTACACTCACCCTATTCCATAGCTTATTTCTGGGTGTAAAGTCAGTACCAGACTGTATGCTAACTGTAGATCATGTCAGCTTTTTCTGAGAGATATTTTCTTAGTATATGGCTTCCCATTGACCAACAAACAAAGTTCAACTGCCTTAATATAGTATAATTAGTTAAATAGTTTCAATCCATTGAAGTTACCAACATGAAATGGTTTTATTTCCTCCAGCAACTGTCTTTACTTTTGCTGTATAGACTCTCCTTCCTTGCTGGGTTGTAATCATATAAAGACATTGGACTAGAGGTCCTAGTCAGTGAAAATAAATAAGAGCCATACTAACTTGAAAGAAATAAATAGGAACACCATTATTCATAGACAATATGATTAGCGATACATAAATTTCTATGAAATCTATAAATAAGCTCCTACAACTAACAGTGAATTTGGTAGTTCAAAGAGGCAAATCAATATACAAAGCTGAATTGCAGTTCTATATATTAGCAATGAACAATTAAGCATTGAAATTAAATAAAGTATTCTTTATAATTTGCCAAAAATCAAATGCTTAGGACTAAATCTTAAAAAACAGGTTACAGTATCTGCATGATAAAAGCTAAAAAATACTGATTTATAGAAAAGAAGATTTGAATAAATATATAAATACACTGTGTTCATATATTGAAAGACTTGATACTGTTAAGATGTTAATTCTTCTCAAATTAATCTATAAATTTAACGCAGTGTCAGAAAAAGCCTCAGCAAGATTTTTTCTTGGTATCAAAAAGTTTGACTGTGAAATTTACAAGGAAAAGCAAAGGAATTAGAGTCATCAGTGCAATTTTGCAAAAGAACAATTAGAAGGCTCACACTACACTACCTGATTTCAAGACTTACTAGAAAGCTACAGTCATCAAGACAGTCTGATAATTTTTATCTCACTTCAAAGTGATGTGAAAAGATAGACACAGAAAAATGGACTAGAATATAGAATCCAGAAATATTCCCACTTGGCAATAACACACAAAAAACAACCTAATAAAGGGGTGCACAAAACATTTAAGTAGACATTTCAGCAAAAAGATACTTGAATAACTAATAAGCACATGGAAAGATGCCCAACAATATTAGTCATAAGGGAAATGCAAAATAAAAACAGAATGAGAAATAAATATACACCTATTTGAATGGCTAAAATAACTTTTTAAAAGCCCTGATAATACCAAGTTTTGGTGAGAATGCAGAGCAACTGGAGCTCTCCTGCGCTGGTAGTAGGAATGAAAAATGAGTTGGCCACTTGGGAAAACAATTCAGTAGTTTCTTATAACGTTAATCCTATACTTATCTTATGACCTTTTAATCCCACCCCTAGATACTTATACAAAATAAATGAAAATTTATGTTGACGGAAAACCTGTACATGAATGCTTGTAGCAGTTTTTTTTTAGTTATTGGTCAATACTGGAAAAAAAATCTAGTCAATTAATTTTTGGGACAGGTACAAATGCAATTCAACAGAGAAAAGATAGTCTTTTCAATGAATGGTGCTGAAACAATTGAACATACAAATGAAAAGAAAGAGAGAGCAGTTAGAAAGGAAGGAGACAGTGAAGGAAAGAAAGTTAATGTTAACTCACACACTTTACACAGATTGAATATCCCTTACTCCAAATGCTTGGGACCAGAAATGTTTCAGATTTGGGATGTTTCTGGACTTTGGAATATCCACATATACACAATGAGACAGCTTGGGTTCTTGAGGACAGAACCCAAGTTTAAACACAAAATTTATTTATGTTTCATACACATCTTATACAAATTGCCTGATGATAATTTTATATTGTATTTTTAAAAATTTTATGCATGAAACAAAGTTTTGACTGTGACCTGTTACATGAAGTTAGATGTGGAATATTCTACTTGTGACATTATCTTGTTCAGAAAGTTTCAAATTTGGGAGCCTTTTAGATTTTGGACTTTCAGATTAGGGATGCTCAACTGTACAAAATTAAATCAAACTGGATTGTTAGGCTAAATGCAAAACCTAAAATTATAAAAAATTTTAGAAAAACATAAGAGAAAACATTTGCCTTTTCTAAGCAAAGAGTTCTTACATATCACTTCAAAGTATAATCCATAAAATTAATTTTGATAATTGAATAATAAAATTAAAAACTTTTAATCTGTGAAAGATACTGTTACGAGAAGAAAAAAAGACCAGCCACAGACTGAAAGAAAATATTTATGCAAATTACATGTGTGAACAAAAGACTTGTATCTAGAAAATGTAAAGAATTTTTTAAACTCAGCAGAAAAAAAAAAAAATCCCAGCCTAATAAAGAAATGGGCAAAACATTTAAGTATACACTTCAGCAAACAAGATACATGAATGATTAATAAGTACATGGAAAGATGCCCAACAATATTAGTCATAAGGGAAATGCAAAATAAAAAGAGAATGAAATACAACTATATACCTACTTGAGTAGCTAAAATAAATTTTTAAAAAACTGGTAACACCAAGTTTTGCTCCAGTTTGGAGCAACTGGAGTTCTCCTGCAGTACTGGTAGGAATGCAAAATCATTTGGCCACTTCATAAAACAATTTGGTAGTCTCTTATAAAGTTAATCAAACACTTCCCTTATGACCCTGTTAATCCCACCCCTCGGTTCTTACCCAAAATAAGTGAAAATTTATGCTCACAGAAAACTTGTACATGAATGCTTAATAGCAGTTTTTAAATAATTGCTGAATACTGGAAAAAATCCAAATGCCTTGTATTAAGTGAAAGGAGCCAAATTCAAATGGCTTTGCGTAGTATTCTTTCATTTATATGACACTGTGGAAAAAGCAAAACTATAGGAGCAGAGAAAAAAATCAGTGGTAGCCAAGGTAGAAAGATGGGGGACAGATTTTGACTACCAGAGGGAAGCAGAGGCAATGACTTTTGTGGTTATAGACTACGCATTTGTCAAAGATCATAGAACTGTACGCAAAAATGCATAGAGCTCAATATATGCTAATAAATAAATTAAATATCCTAAAAATACCCCTGAGTTCACAGCTTCATATCTGGTAATTAACAATAAAAAAATCACTAAGGATTAAAAGATGCTAGCTAAGTAGTTAATACAGTTACACAATCTTGTTCTACACAGGTATTCTTGAGTTCCCCACAATTATATAAAGGTGCAAAGAGAAATATAGTCCAGAAAAATGAGAGTGACTACAATGAACCAAGAAGATGCTATTCTGTTATTATAGATAAAAGAGATGCAGAAATACTAGGTAATTTCTATCTACATGCAGAGTGACTTGATTATTTTCAACCCTTCCAATCAGTTATATGTAAATTTCATAGTTAAGAAATATTTCATCATGTGAAAATCATCAACTATCACTTTAGCTGTTTTAGATTGAACTTGACTTGTCAAAATAGTCATTCTAGCTTGTAGGCACTGTAGACTGAACTTACATACATATTTTCTAACTTCACCTAGCTCCATGCTTTTGAATACAGTCTGCTTTAACTTTAATGCTGGAAAACGTATGTGGTAATTCGTTCTGTCCTGGGTTTTATTTTCTACTTAAGATAAGATTAAGCAACTAGCATGAATATGCTATACAATATAGTGTTATTGACTAACTCAGCAATGTGTATGAACTGACAGGCAAGTCTGAGTTCCCTATGTGCTCCTGTAACGAGCTCTATTTTGTGAGAGGTGAGTATGTCATCACTTATCACCGTTCTCATTGCTGGTGCCAACATTTGCTTTAATTTCAACAGAAAGTTTGGTCATTTTGTTGTTGTCAATAAACCCAATAGTTAACAGCGCATAAAAAACAAAATAAAATTTTGGAGAAAACAATTAAGCAATAAACTTATTTGTACCGGGTATTGTTTAATTTAACCAAATTGTATGCGCTTTTAACTTTTTGGGAATCCTAGAGTCCATATACACATTAAAACAGACATTACAAATTCCAATAAAGAACCTTCAGAAGTTGTTTGTCAATCTAATTTGTAGTGAATTTGGTGTTTAGTCTTTTGCCAAGTGCTAAGTTATATGGATATAGACAAAATGAAGAAACAGCCCTGCCTATAAAAAATACTTTATAAAATGATTTCCATATGACATTTCATTCATTTTGTCCCTGAAAGAATGTTTAAAGGCTTACATATTCTATCCAAATTTATAAATAGTTAAAATATAAACAGAAGCTGAATGAAAAGAATCATTTATACTCTCTATTGAGAAAAAAGACAATTATAGAATTGATGAGCATATAGAAGATTTTAGAAAATGTATTTAAGATAAATAAGATAAAGGTGTGTTATTTAGTTATATGAATTTACATATAAATAATTATTAAAATAATTTTAACAATAGAGCTAAAGGAAAGAATATTTTATTTAACAATATGTAAGTTAAAATAATCAGGCCATGATCTTTTAAAAATATTTTATAAGTAAGACCATTTAATTTTTCCCACATTAATACATTGTTCACTTGTTTGAAAATATTTAATTAACTAAATCCTGGTATGGAGTTTTAATAACAGCAGTTTAAAACAGATCCATTTTGTTTGTTTGTATGTAGGTTTGGTTTGGTTTTAGTTCTTTGGAGAATAATTAATTTGGGTTCAAAAGCTTATTTTCATATACTTATTCATTTTGGTTACTGACTTCTAATTCTGGTCTTCATAAGCACCTTGATACTATCTTTTATTGTTTGTCAAAGAGAATTTATTATCTTTAAGGCCACTCTATAGCAATATTTCTCAAAAGTTTAAATCACAGAAAATCTCTAAAGAAATATGAAGTCCAATAAACTTGGGAAAATGTGACAATCCCTCTTGAAAACTTCTAATTACTAATAGCATGTTGAAGGTTCTGAGGAGTCCTAAAACAAAGACTTAGTTACATTTTTAGTAAGCCTTAAACTAAAGATGTTTGTACCAGGTATGGTGGTCAAGAGCATGTGCCTAGACCTCCAACTATGGGGAGCATAACTGAGCAAGGACATCAGAGCCTGGCTCCCAAATCCATAACTGTGTTAGAACAGAAGCCACGGTTTTCACAGACTGTTCCTGGCCAGTGACTGAGTATAACAGGAATGCTGTAGCACTCGTTCTTGGACAACACGGTACTGTTGATGGACAGCTTTGGCTTGAGGATCCCTCAAGGGCCTTGTCAAATCTTCCTTAGACTGCACAGAAGTCTAAAATCCTTTTACCCAACCTTCTCTCCATCTCTTTTTCACCCGGGGTCAAACTTGCATCTCTGTCTGATGGTTCTTCTATACTTCTCTGGCTCCTTCCCATTTTATCCTACTTGGGCAATTTCTGTGTAATATCGCCCTTGTACATTTAATCCATCTCAGAATCTAATTCTTGGAGGAAATGGAAGAGCAAACATTTATAAGACTTATATGACCATGAAATATTTTAAAAAGTGCGCCTAGGCTTGGTTTATGATGGGCTAGTCTGGTACATGGGCACAAGTCATAAATGGATGCCAGCTAAATTATACCCCCTTCAGATGTGGCCATGAAAGATAATAGAGAGGAAAAACTTCCCAATGGAAGGAGCTGAAAGCCATGTACCTTGTTATTTACTTTGTGTTGAAGTGGCCTGAAGTGAGAATATATAGAGACTCTTGAACAATGGCTAGTGGCCTGTCCATCTGAACAGGAACCTGGAAGGAAAAGTCCTCGAAGATGAGACACAAGGAAGTCTCAGGTAGAGTCAAGTCATGTACATGTGAAAGTACATGTGAAGCATGAAGATATTTGTCTCACATGTTCATCCATCATGAAACAAATATACAGATAGCTTGACAGTTAACTTTAACCACTTCCATCACTGGCCACTCCAGAACAGGCATGGAATTCACATGCACAGTGGCTGATAGGGTTTTTACTTGCCCCAAGACCCAGCCAGGTACTACTGCATCTAAATGTTCAAATATTCAGCAGCAGAGCCATACACAGAGCTTCTGATATAGAACATTTTCTTCAGCAGACCAACCAGCTACTTGTAGGTGGGTTGACTAAATCAAGCCCCTATCTTCCAGGGATGCAGAAACTTTTTCAAGTAATGGATTCCAGATCTAATAGCTTGCTCAAGACTAGCAGCAAGCAAGGGATCTTGATATTTTATTGGAGGAGTTATCCTTAGCATCCTGCTTTTTCATTCTTGCCCTTTTTTGGATTATCAATGTTAAGCAGCATCCATGGGAACTGTCCACTTATTTTATACATAGAGACCAATATTCTATTAACCATATTCACAACTCCCTTTGGGTCAAATCTTCTTGTTCATCCCACATTAATGGTCATTATGGTCATTGCTGCCTCCTGGATTCTGGCAGCTGGGTTACCCCCACCTGGCCTCTGTTACTCCATGGCTGCATCTCCATGGATATTAATCACTCAGCTTTGAATGCCTGTCCTACCATCAGTCCTGGCTTGCGGAGAAGAGTCATTACTGAACTTAATGATGCTGGTGCCCTTCTTGCAAGCATATTCCTGATGCTTTTGGTGAATGATGTGTCTCTCTTGTTTGTCCCATTGAACACAATTATCTGCAGGATATTCTGGCTTCATATAGCATATCCATTCCAACATACACATTTCCTTCAGCTTCCTTATTACTTCCTCTGCTGTCTGCGAAAGCAACTCAGGCACTTCTACTGCTGAACTGTGGCAATCACTTAATCCAAACTTTTAAGAGTCATCTCAGCAGAAAACTTATCTTCTGAAGTCCTTGCCAGGCTGTTAAATTCTGTGTCTTGAGAAAGTGGCCCCAAGTCACTGAATTCTTGCTTAACCAGTCTTACCAAGCACTCTATCAAGAACAGAGATATTCTCCTGATTCCTGCTGGTACATACTAGCTCATTTGTTTTTCTTTTCTTTTCTTTTTTTGGGGGGGTGGGGATTTGGAGTCTCGCGCTGTCACCCAGGCTGGAATGCAATGGGGTGATCTCAGCTCACTGCAACCTCCGCCTCCCAGGTTCAAGCAATTCGTCTGCCTCAGCCTCCAGAGTAGCTGGGATTACAGGCATGCACCACCACACCCAGCTAATTTTTGTATTTTTAATAGAAATGGGGTTTCACCATGTTGGCCAGGCTGGTTCTGAACTTCTGACCTCAGGTGATCCACCCACCTCAGCCTCCTAAAATGCTGGGATTATAGGCGTGAGTCACTGCACCCAGCCCATACCAGCTAATTTCTTGCAATCATTTGAAGTGTCATCTCTTTCTTCCTGTATCAGGCATAATACCTCCTCCATCCATGTCATATTGGGATATAACTAGTTTTTTTGCCTGGTAGCCAGGATAGGATGTGGGATCAGCTTCTGAAGCAGATACCTGTTGCCTCACAGTGGGGTGACCTCTTCTGTATATTCTGAAACCAGAGTGCTTGTTCTTGCTAGGAAAGAGTGGGCCACATCTGCAAGCCTAGAGGATTCAGAGGAGCTGCAGAGCCAGCCTCCACAGAGGCATTCAGCCAGATAACACCATCTCATATTTTAGGCCCCATGTTTTTCCCACCAGGACTCTTATCTTCCCATAATGGAATCGCCTTAGCTAAGCACTTAAAGTTCTCTGGAGTTCTGTGACTCTACGAATTAGCTCCTCAGCCTGCCACTCAGCTGGGCTTCATCTTTCACTATGGATGATAACAGATTTTATTAAGGCCTTTTTGCTCTACACATAGCCATCAACTGCATTTCAAAGGCCTTCAGTCTCTCATTTTCCTTCTTCATGTCATCAGTGTAACTTCTCAGTAACCAGTAACCACCTGTCTTTGTAGGCTTCCCTCTCCCTGTATGTTTTGAATTTTCTCATTATTTTAGTTGCCATGTCATTCTCCTCCATGGAGACATTTCTCCAACGGTTTTTGGTGGTTAAGCTGTCACTGTGTTCCGGGAACTCCTCATCTCCCACCTACCAACCAGGAGGGTGTCCTTTTTACCTGCTGGGCAGTAGATAAGCCAGTCCCAAATCTCAATCTTACAGCTGTTTTCCTGGATCACTCTTCGTACCATTAGTCTGGGTCATCTGAGAAGTAGACACCAAGACAGAATTAGCCATGTAGGATATTTATTAGTGGAAATGCCTATAATAGAAAATATAGAGGGAGTCAGAGGAGACTGAAAGAGCTGTTATATGGCAATTTAGATCTGATGCTTGTGAAGGAGAGTAAAAAGAAATAATGGTTAGCTGGATGGATCTTAGATTACAGTGAAGTTCTACAGACATTTAGCAAGGCTGATGGAGTGTTCTCAGCTCAAGCAGTCCATCAGAGGAGTCTTGTGTCTGAGTCTTGTGTCTCCCAGGGAAGAGCCCCTTTAGTATTCCTGCCTAGCTTAGCCATTGGCTGAGAGAAGCTCATAGAAGCATGTCTTCTGCACAAATGCACTGATGGATTTCAAAGTGCAGCAGTTGGGGCCTTAATTAAATGCTGTATAGTCTTAGATTTAAGAGGTGTATTTCTAAGGCCTCCAAATATTTCTATCATAAAATTCATCAAGTTATCATTGACCTAAAGCTTGAGAAACAGATTAGATGTGTCTGTAAAGAAAATAGACTTTCACATCTGCAAGAATATACATAGGATGTAGGCAAAAAGGCAATAACACCTCTCCAAAGGAAAATAATGGTTTTTGTTTATTTGTTTGCTTTACAAATAAGTGGGTAAATAGGTAATAATTTACCTATTTCTGTGCTCAATGGTTAAGCTTCCCTTTGTTATACATGACTTCCATACCTCAACAAGTCCTGCTTTTTTGTGACCGTCAAAGATCGTGCATCCTATAAATATGGATTTTTACTAATGTCACTTTCTTCTAAGTGGAGGTAATTCTCAGGCATTGTGCAATGTGCCAGTCATACACTAAGCACTTTACATATATGGCATTATTTATTCTTCTCAACATCTTCAGAAAGCAAGTGTTATTCCTACATCCCTAAAGAGGAAATCGTGGTTGAAAGAGATCAAGTAATGAAGTTAAATACATGACAGAACAAGATTTCCATCCCAAATTCATGGTGTTCACTACTAAGTTCTGCTGTTTATGGTTAGACTCATTCAATGTAACACATTGTAACACATTTTGATGTGCTTTTTAATCTTAATGGTTACCTTTCAATTCCGCCCCACATTGTACAATGTCTACAACAATAAAAATGAGAGATTTCCCTTTTCAGATTTAACTATTTTCTATTCAGAATACTCAATTCTCATAAATATTTTTCCTTATGATCAGTGATGTGCTAAATATTTAACAATTGGATCTCCAGGGGAAAAAAGACAGTCCTGATTTAGAGCAATACTCTCACAATGTCTGATTTCAGGCTACCCACATGATGTCAGCAAAGTTGGAAAGAGATGCAGGCTAGCACATCATTACCCAGTAATTCCACCACACAAATACAACGAAGGTGAAACTTCAAGGGCATAGGAAATAGCAAAATACAGTAAACAATTAGGAGTGATGGGCGTTAACTTTATTTTTCATATGTCATTTAATTGTAACTCTATATAAATTTAATTTTTAATACTGGCTGTTTTAAACAACCAGCTTACAAAATTCCTGAAAATGTTGCCATTTAGCCCTTTCAAGCTAGTATGGGCCCGCTCCAGCAACTTATTGCTTACGAGCCTCCTAAAACCTGGTTTTTTAACCTGAAAATATTTGCTGCTAACAAATTTGCTGCTAACATAATATCTGTGTGGTGGTTACAGGTTGAACTGTACCCACTTCTAGAATTCCCAGGTTGAAGCCCTAATCCCCCAGTACCTTAGAATAGTTGGAAATAGGGACTTTGAAGAGGTAATTAATGGAAAATGAGGTCATACGGGTGGGCCCTAATTTAACATAACTGATGTCCTTATAAGAAGAGAAGGAGATATCAGGTATGTGCATGCACAGAGAGAAGTCTACTTGAGGACCCAAAGAGAAGATGACTATATGCAAACTAATGAGAATGACCTCAGGAGAAACCTAACCTGCTGGCCCTTGAACTTAGACTTCCAACCTCCAGAGTGGTAATAAAACAAACCTCTGTTGTTTAAGCCACCCAGTCTGTCGTATTTTGTTATGGCAGCCCTAGTGGGCTAATACAAAGGGAGATAATCTCATCTTTCTCTACTGTATTATAACCTTGAGTTTGACAATGGTGTTCAGGGACACTGAAACAAATTAGACCCTTTCAAGGAGCTTTTGAATGGATTACTTATGAACACTGCACAATCTTCTCGTGCATGATGCTACAGATTTCCCGAAGATGACCTTGAAACTATAACTGAAAATAAAAGTACTGGAAATTGCTTTATTTTCTATCTCACTTTGTTTCTGGCATGACTGAGTTCGGAATGCTATCCTCTCGCTATGTTTAGACAGCCAAAGGTATTATAGCTTAGTCTGGGTTTCCCAAAAATGATACTCAAGTCTCTCTACAATATCCAGGAATTCACTTTTATTTATTTGAACAAACCTATGTGTTTACTTTAAGTAATAAAATATTCACTGGGTATGTGCCTTTTGCTGAAGTCTTTGACTCATTCTTACTATTGTGACTAATTATATTAATGTTCATGTTTTAGTGTTACTAATTATTTTAATGTTGCTGCTTTAGTATTACTTTAATTGCTTCATTTCTATAACCAATGGTTGCAATGTATGAAGGTCACTTCTTTTAAAATAAAAACAGCCCCACCAAGACAATGAAAGTTTTACTTTTGATCAAATAGTGTGCTTCAAAAAAATAGCAGCAGTACTTTTCCAGACTGTCTTATAAATGTATTTTATGACAACATATTCAATAACTATAACCTCTTTTGGTTAGGCCGTTATACAGCCAATACTTGCAATTTGGTTTTTAAGAAAACACTTTCAATAAATTAAAATAATCTCATAAAATCTAATACCTCTCTCCAACTAGAGGAAGAAGGTTAGCATGACCACTGAAGAAATAATGGAAATTATTCCCAAATTTTATTAGGTTCAACGTGTTCCTAATCTGGTCATTTTCAAGTTGTGACTAGCATGAGATGAATTGGAAAACAAAATCTCCAAAAAGGGATTTAAAAGTGTGGCTGTAATTATTAGCTTCTATGATGAATCTTCATTAGCATCATCACTAAATTAAACATGTAAGTGCTTCTTAAGAATGCTTGGGAAGTAGCCTAGGAGGCTAGAGATAAAAGCAGAAGAACAGAATCAAAGTCAGTATGAATAGTGACCCAAATCTCAAAAAAATATGAAATAGATGCATATGGGCTCCTTCCCTTATATCTCTTGCTTCTTTAGTTCCTTTTTAGGCCCCTTTTCTTCTGCAAAGAATTGATTTCTTATGACACATCTTGTTTGCTGAGTGTCAGTTTCCACAGAGGCATGCCCATCTGGAACAGGACTGGAATATATTCAAGATCTTTGCTAAATGATACCTTCCATCAAAAGGTATGTCTTCTCTCCATATTGACAGGGTTCTTATCTCAGCACGGTGATGTTCCTTCTTTTATGCATTAATAAAAATTGTTTTCAGTATCTGACATTATCTTCTTTTTTTTTTTTTTTTGAGACGGAGTCTCGCTCTGTCGTCCAGGCTGGAGTGCAGTGGCGCAATCTCGGCTCACTGCAAGCTCCGCCTCCCGGGTTCACGCCATTCTCCTGCCTCAGCCTCTCCGAGTAGCTGGGACTACAGGCGCCCGCCACCACGCCCGACTAATTTTTTTTTTTTGTATTTATGACATTATCTTCTATGAGATAAGATATTGCCTAAATATTAAATTTAAGCTAAAGTTTGGAAAGCCAATTCCTTGTTAGAAAGACTTTTAAAGAATAATCTAATTCTGCATCAGCCAAGTAGAATAGAGAATTTTACATATTTTAGGGATTCTTGAAGATTGCTTTCCCTACCCAACCACGATAATAAGTCCCTTTGAATACTGACCCCAGTACTTTTGTTAACTGCCTGTGTTCTACTTGATAACCAGTGACTAGTAGTGAAAGAGGGACCATGGAAATAATATGTTAATTAGGTCTTACCATAAAATGAAATGACACTCAACATTCTTTAAATTCTAAAGTAAGAAAATATATAAAATGTACAGTATTAGTCTGATTCCATCATTTTACTGTGCTAACAACAATCACAAAGACGTGATACTTAAGCACAACAAAAGCCATTTGTTGTTAAACTGACGTATCAAGAGCAGAATGGATAGGGCTTGGTGCTTCATAGTCAGTCAGAGTTGATATATGTTTCACAACCTTTTAGCTGCATCTTGTAGAACATGTGGTCATCTTGGTTGCAGCAGAAGAACAGAGGCTGAAATTATACAAGGGCTTTATACTATCTCAGCCAGGAAGTTACATACATCACCTTCCCTCATAACGTCTTGGTCAGAACTAGTCACATGGCCCTGCCTAATTACAGGCAGGTGGAGAATTGAAATCCAGCCATGTCTCTAGAAGGAGGGAAAAACTGGATATGGGTGAACATGAAAACTTTCTATCAATAATTTATCTTATCAGACTCCCTAGTAAAATGATAATATATTGGTAACTTTATTTTTTTATTTTTATTTATTTTTTTTTTGAGACGGAGTCTCGCTCTGTCGCCCAGGCTGGAGTGCAGTGGCGCAATCTCGGCTCACTGCAAGCTCCGCCTCCCGAGTTCACGCCATTCTCCCGCCTCAGCCTCTCCGAGTAGCTGGGACTACAGGCGCCCGCCACCACTCCTGGCTAATTTTTTGTATTTTTAGTAGAGACGGGGTTTCACCGTGGTCTCGATCTCCTGACCTCGTGATCCGCCCGCCTCGGCCTCCCAAAGTGCTGGGATTACAAGCATGAGCCACCGCGCCCGGCTATATTGGTAACTTTAAACTACATATCAGCAACTTACCATACCTAACAAAAGTTTAACACATATGAAGTCAATTTCTAAAATGAACATATCCAATGACAGATATCCAAGTTGGTGTTGTGCCTCTGCAAAAATATATATGTGTGTCACAGGTCAAGGAACTTTTTGGAAAATCCTCTCTAAAAATTATTTTAAGATTTGTTAAGTAATCTATATCCATATATGGCTTCAACTTCATATTATTTCAGAATTATTTATTGATTAGAGGTGGGATTATTTACTTGGTAACTAGGCTTAAAACTTGACTCCAAATTTTATACATATTGCACTTCTCTCTTGAAAAATATGCAGAAAATTTTAATGCAGGCTCTGAAGAGAACTCAAACAAGTAAATTTCCAGGAATATGATAACAACTTTATCATATAAATGTGTAGTTTCTTATAATGCCTACCTGAAGGGATAATACATTTAAAAATACAATGTTAGGTCCAACTTTAAATTTAGAACTTCTGTTATTTCCTTAACTTCACAACTGTAGTTATTTTAAAAGGTAATGCAAGAAGATATTTAGAATGTCAGTACAATTTGAAATCCCACAAACAACTCAGCTAGGACTATAGATTGATGATGAGTCAAGGTGATTGGCACCACATATCTTTTTATTCTGCATGGGCAGCAGTTTTTAATACCTCTAACATTTGTAATATAAACAAAGCTACGAAAAAAACCAGGAATGAAATATAGGAATTTTCAAAGGCATAATCTTCATCTCCTCAAAAAATGGCAGGGAGGGAAAACAAACCATGATAACGAACTGATTCACATTACCACCAACTGAGTTTCTGTAACACACAAAGGCCAGCTAAAGGCAAAAGATGAGTCTATGAAAATAGACTGTATTCTCTGCTCACATTTCTCACAGGCGATTTGTAATTCTTGTAAGTCCTTCTATTTTTTTTCCCAAATGTTTTGGTTCTCCATACCCATGAGAGATTTTCAAGACTAGCTGTGCAATGTCAACTCTGTTCTTATCCCCCATGTAATTTTATTCCTCAGCAGCCTGTTCCCCGGATTTAGTTACTATAACCAACAAAACAATGCAACAGCCAAGAACCTGCACAGCTAACATCCTATTAAACAGTGATCATATAACACAGCCCAGCCATTCTCATTTCCTTTTAAAAATATTTATGATTGCTGGCCCACATAACCTTCCCAGATAAATCCATTGTTTTAGGAATGCAAGTTAAACTTGTAAACTGGCATAAAGAACCTCAAGGGTAAGGATACAACATGGTAAGATGTTGCTTTAGAAATCTAGCTAGTGAGCTCTCAGGGTGTCAGATCATCTTTACATGGGCCAGTGTCACACTGTCACCAACTAGTTTTTAGCACAGGCATCCCAGTGTTATTAGTACATGTACCATGTGGCATGAGAGATATTTCTAGTGCATGTCCTGGAAATTTGGCAAATGCAAACGTCTCTGTGGCCATGGTAATAGTTGTTACTGTGATTTCTCTGACAGGGAATTTTTTTCATCTTTTTGATATTTATCCAAGGATATTCAGTCAGTTCACCAAAGATCTCCTGAGAAATCAGAATGTCTATGGAGATTCTACAGAGAAAATGTCCAGTTCAGTCATAAATCCCTGAAGACCCTGAGACATTTAATACCAATCATTTGGATATTTAAGATAGATTAGTGCTATACTTGAAGAGACTATATTAAACACAAAGTACTTCTTCAGAAAAATACTGCCAAGAGGCTTTTCACAATTCTTTTTTGCTCACTTGCTTTTATCCAAACAAACTTTGCAAGACTGCTTCTGTGTTGCTACAGCCTGAGAGTTTATGATTCTTCTTTCAGGGTGTGAGGGCCAGCTTTATATATCAACATGGCTAGGCTGCAGTCCTGTTACTCAGTCAAACACTAACATAGCTGCAGCTATGAAAATACTTTGTATATGTGATTAAACTATGATTAGTTGAGCTTCATAAGGAAGATTATTCCATATAATCTGGGTGGATCTGCTTCAATCATTTGGATAGCCTTGAGTAGAGCTGAGGCTTCCCTGAAAAAGAAGAAATTCTGCTTCTGAGAAGCAGCTTCACTTGGTGTCTGAAAGTTCCACCCTGCCCTTCCTGATAGCTGCCCTGTGGATTTTGGACTTAGCCTCCAATGTCTTGATATATGTTTCCTACAGGTTCTGTTTCTCTGGTGGAACACTAGCTGAATACAAGAAATAACATATGCTGGAGACCCTGAACTAGTGTTTCAAATAGGTCTTGGACTCCTTAGAAAAAAAAAAAAAAAAAACCTCACTCTACAAACTAGGCAGAGTGCACTGGTAGAAGTTTCTGCTTGTAACCTTTCACAAAATTACTATTTGTAGATTGATCAGCTACATAGAAAAGTCAGGCAGTAGCTTGCTTACTCTTGTTGTGTAATGCTGGCTATAAGCAATAGGACAAAACCCATATTTTTGAACTAGTCAAAGCATTCTTATCTCAGCCAACATATTTTTTTAAACCTGAAGGACACTATTGTTTTAGGCGTGACATGTTTGCCTTTTCTTGGCCCTAGAAATCTAGACTATGCATTTATTTCCAAAGGGAGAGAAGTTTGCCAGCCTAATTACAAATCAAATCAGAGCATTATTGGCTTATTTTAAGGTCTACACAAGAGAAAATATTTAACCAGATTTAGATTTTCATATTCTACCTTTTTAAAAAGGCATCAGGGTTTTATATAGCAATATCATAGCACAGCATGATTTTTTAAATTTTGGAATGACCAGAAGCATGCAGATGACAAACTTAAGATGCATTATATATCCTTGATCACATATACTGAATTGTGCATAAACCACCTTAAGATCTCAGCTTTTCTGATGGAGAAGTGTGACAAATATGGCTGCCCCACTACAATGTTTCATTTTAAGGTACTGTAATATCTTACCCATGTTTGTCTTTTCTTTATAATTTTTCCCCAAGAGGTAAATGAATTTCTCCAAATGTATCAGTATGCTCCTTTTGGTAAGAAAATAGTAAACATTTGTCCATCTTTTTCTTTTTTTTTTTCTTTTCTATGAGCTTTGGCTACCAGGGAGTTTCAGATTAAAATTTAGTTTCTAAATATTGTTATCTCTGTTAGCTGAGATGTATTTTCTCTTCTTTTACAGCACTTTCTGTGGTTTTAAGTATTCTTTTTATTTAAATAGTCAGAAAACAGAGCCTAAGTTAAGTATCTGGGTTCAGATTGTCTGTTAGAAAAGTCACTCATGGAGGACAAGGGCAGTGGGTGCTCAGTTTGGTTAGACCCTCCTAACAAGTGTATAGCATGCTGTCCAGAATTGCCCCTGAAGGACAAGATCGCAGATTTTATCCAGTGAAACAAATTCTCATGTAAAGAAGACTGAAATCATTCATTGTTCCTTGTTCTGCACTGACTGGGGCTCCTGGGCTATTCTTGCTGCAGGCTAGTCTTCAGAACGGCCTTTGGGTAGGAAGACGACACAAGGATGCTAAGGCAAGTCTGAGTTCTTAGAGAATCTCTACTGCTGCTGTGGCTGAACTCAGAGGAGGGCCCAGGAGACAGGCAGTGCACCAGAGGCATATGCTCAGGCCTGCTATGTGTGTGCCTTTTGGAGCAACACTTCTCAAAGTCCTTTGGAAAATAGTTGAGGGAAATAAATATACGTACACACACAAGGTCATCACTTTCAGGTATACTCTGCAAGCTTTTCCTTATTTGGGGAGTACTAGATTGAGTATGAAGCCACAATTTTATATATATATACACACAAAGTGAAGAAATCAGCTGAGAAAGAAATTATTACAGAAGTGAAGTACATGTCGGGGGCAATGTCTAGACACAGGTACTGCCAGTAGTTGTATTAGAATGGCATGAAGGGGATTTATACTTTGTGCAAAGGCTTTATATAAAATAGCCAAGAGCATTGCTTCCTATTTCATGGAGGAAACAGAAGCAACCATAAAGTTCCTTCTGAAATCTCCCACCAAAAATCTAACCATCTACCACATCTTCAGTCTGCCCTGCCCGCAAGGAACTTTCTGTGATCCTATGAAGGCCAAAACCAGCCCCCAGAAGTCCATGTCATCCCACCTACTTGAAAATGTGATTCCAATGACTTTCCCTCTCTCTTCCTCGAATCATAAATTTCAAATGAAGGAAATATTAATATTACTGTTCAAAATTATTCCCTATTAAAGAAAAATTAAAAACCTTAGGTGGCTTTTCTCCTTGCATTCATTGCTCCATTTCTCTGCTTCTCCTTACTGCAAAATTTCTATATGAACTTACCAATGCTTGCTGCCTACAACTTTTTTCCTCCTTTCTTTTTTTTTTTTTTTTGAGACGGAGTCTCGCTCTGTCGCCCAGGCTGGAGTGCAGTGGCGCAATCTCGGCTCACTGTAAGCTCCGTCTCCCAGGTTCAAACTATTCTCCTGCCTCAACCTCCCAAGTAGCTGGGACTACAGGGGCCTGCCACCACTCACAGCTAATTTTTTGTATTTTTAGTGGAGACAGGGTTTCACCATGTTAGCCAGGATGGTCTCGATCTCCTGACCTCGTGATCTGCCCTCCTCGGCCTCCCAAAGTGCTAGGATTACAGGTGTGAGCCACTGCCCCCAGCCTCGCCTTCGCTTTCTTAAATCCACACCAACTACGCTGTCTTCAGCACTCCACTGAAATGACCTCCATGTTCCTAAGTCAATGGCAGTTTCTCAGTCCTCACTGCAGGCTGACACCCATCAGTGCTGGACACAGTTAATCACTCCTTTTATGCCTCAGTTCCCAGAAAACCCACTTTTTCTTAGGTTTGTTGTTGTGTTGTCTTTTCTTTCTTTTTGAAAGAGTCTCTGTTGTTCAAGCTCAAGTGCAGTGATGCAATCTCACCTCACTGCAACCTCTGCCTCCCAAGGTTCAAGTCATCCTCCCACCTCAGCCTCCCGAGTAGCGCAGACTACAGGTGTGCACCACCACACCCAGCTAACTTTTGTATTTTTTGTAGAGACAAGGTTTCACCATGTTGAAAGTAATCTGCCCACCTCGGCCTTCCAAAGTGCTATGATTACAGGGGTGAGCCACAGTGCCCAGCCTTTCTCTTTGTTTTCCTCCTACTTCTTTGGTTACTCATTTTCTCAGGGCCTGCCCATGCCTTTTTGAGATTAGAGAAGCCTAACTGAAAAGAAAAACAAAAACACCAGCACTTCCAAGAAAAGCTGGTTAAAGGAGTAAACAGAGAGAAATTCAGATCTGGGACAGTTTAGACTGGGGAATACTTTTACGTGGTAGTAAAAGTTGCACTTCTGAGCCTCCCTGATGTTTGCAACAAATTTAACTCTCAGCCCTCATTAGATGAAGATGAAAGGTGATATTGTATTCCTTAGATTCCCAGTGAATAAGAAGGACATACAGAATAAAATAATATGAATTATTAAAATGCAAAGCTATGAAGAAATTTAATTAATTAATTACAAATCCTTTTATAACCAATATATATTTGTAAAGAGTCAACAAAAATTCATAAAACAGTGTTTGTGGCATTCTCATTACTGTTTGTCCTGTAAATTTTGAGCACAAATCTGATGGAAGTCTGAGGGATGATAAAAATCTTTTTAATAATTTCTGAAGTATCTATATATACATGCTTTCCAGGGGAGGAAATAACACATTAGAGATGGCAAGCGCACTAATGGGGAACTTGAATGGAGAAAATTAACTAGTAGTTTTCAAATCTCAAAATCCATGGTCATCTATTGATACAAGTGAGGAAAGATAGAGAATAAGACTTTGAGGAGCTTAATGAAGTGGTCAGAGGTACAGGAGGGATGGAAGAAACCACCTGTATATCTACACTTGTGTGTATATGTATGTGTGTATACACACACACACACACACACATATATGAAGGGTAGTGTCAGAGATCCCAGTGAGAAAACTCAAATGCTCAAAGCAAAGAATATCTAGCATTTTAACAAACTGCGTGGCAATAGAATAGAAGAAGAATGTCCGAGCAATGCTCCAGAGAGGAAAAAAGTTAACTTCCCATAAATGTTTGCTGCAATATACTGTTAGCTGTTTCTATAAAAAGTGTCAACAACACATATGTTTCCAGTAGGCATATTTCCATTTAACACATTCTCAACCCATGGGCTATAAAAATTAATTGCTAGGGCAGTTCCAGATTGTCGGAACATCTGCTAAAAAAAACTTCCCTAGAGCAGATTCAGGGAAATACAATTAAAGAAAGCACGTGGAATATTCGGAAGCATTTTTTATGTCTGCCTGGTATAGCTAAACTTCAGTAACTGTCTAAGGCAAAAGATTGCCAACTTGTATTCACATTTACCCACTGACTGGCATCACAAAATATTAAGATTTGAAGCTGAATATTTCTGGGCCAGATTTCACCCTGTTCAAGGAAATCTCTGTGCAGGAGACAGAAAGCAATCGGAAGGATTTCAGTGTTGACTTTAGGAGTCAGAAGAGAAATACTTGGCTTGGTGGAGGCAGCTGCAAAAGTTCCTCAGCTCCTGACAGTGTTGTCCCCATGAACTCACCCTCCCAGCTGCTTCCCAAGAGGAAGATTCTTAGTGACTTGGAATACTAAGGTGATTAGACTTGCCTTGGAAGGCAGAAGCAGTTTTCTTTCCACAGACACTGTCTTAGGCCATTTGCTGTTGCTTACAATAGAATGCTTGAAACTGGGTAATGTGTAAGAAATGAAATTTATTTCTTACAGTCAGGAGGTTTGGATGCCCAAAGTGGAGACAGCACCCCTTGAGAGCCTCTTTGCCGGTGGGGACATTGAAAAGCTGCAAAGAGGTGCAGAGCATCACATAGCGAGGAGGCTGAGTCTGTTAATGTGCTAGCTCAGGTCTCTACTCCTCTTTTTATAAATCCACGGTTCCACTCCCGTGATAAACCACTAATCTATTAACCCATTAATCCATTAGTTTATGTGTGGCTTAATTCATTTATTAAGGCAGAGCCTTCATGATCCAATCACCTGCTAAAGGTCCCACCTCTCAATACTGCCATATTAGGGATTAAGTTTCAACATGAGTTTTGGAGGAGACATTCAAAGCATAGCAGACATGCTCTACAAAACTATAACTCCAAGTACAAAGGTCTTCCTTAATCTATTTATTACAATGCTTAATTTAAAGGACATGGCAAATTGAGCATACCATTGGTAAGAAAGATAATTCCCAATGTGATAAAATGTATTATCATTCTATCACTCTTTTGTAACACTGAGAAACACAGCACTTCATTCCAATTACTTTAAACAAGAAAATGCAGCTAGTATAGGGAAAATTAGGCAAAACGATTCATGGAAATCTGTTTTATAATTTGTGTTTTAGTGATCTGCCTACCTACCTCTCCTTTGACCTTCAATTCTTAATGAGCTCTAAGACTTGCTTTCTGCCAAGCCATATAAATAATTGTGCTTTTCTATTAAGTATCCATTTAAATTTATTGGCCTAAAAACTCTAAACAAATATCAGCAACTTTTAGGTCCTTAAATTTATAAACATTTTCCTATAAACTGGTCACACGTGTTGTAACTGAGAGAGAAAGAGACTGTTTCAATGTTGGGAAGAGGGGTCAGAGAAAGACAGCTTTGATGCTTAATCAGCCTTTGATTCTATCCAGGGAAAGGATGAGACTTGTTATGAAAAGATCAGGATAGATTTCTCATCTAGCACCTACCTAACTCAGTGAAATCATCGTGTTTCTTAAGACTATCTGTTAGTGGATAGAGACAGGGATTGAAGGTGCAAATCTCTACTACTGTGCCTAAACTATCATCGAACCTGAGTAACTAGACTTGTTTGTTTCCTCTCCATTGCTCCTTCTGATCACTCTGACTTTGACCACACACATAAAACACCATGAAGCCTCATATCACACATTTAAAGAAAAGGAGAAACAAGTGCAAGCACATGAAGAATAGAACGTACAATCTCTTTACGTCTCTCTCCCAAGATTCTCTCCCAGAATGATAATTTCGCACAGCTGTCCTCCTGTGTGCTTCATACATTCCAGAAATCTTCCCTATGATTAAAGTGAGAAGGGGATGGTGTATGGCAACACCATCAAACTTAAAAGTCATAAAAGTTAGAGAATATACAGAAGGGCGCGGTGGCTCACGCCTGTAATCTTAGCACTTTGGGAGGCTGAGGCAGGCAGATCATGAGGTCAGGAGATCGAGACCATCCTGGCTAACACGGTGAAACCCCGTCTCTACTAAAAATAGAAAAAATTGGCTGGGCGTGGTGGCACACACCTGTGGTCTCAGCTTCTCAGGAGGCTGAGGCAGGAGAAAGGTGTGAACCCAGGAGACGGAGCTTGCAGTGAGCCAAGATGGCGCCACTGCACTCCAGCCCAGGTAACAGAGCAAGACTCTGTCTCAAAAAAAAAAAAAAAAGTTAATATTATAGCTAAAAGGAACATCAGAAATAACTAATTACCTAAGATCCTCAATGTACACATGAAAATACAGAGGTTCAAAGAGGTCATAACTGATTCAGACAGGAAGCTAGTAAGCAGTGGAACTAAAACTCAGGATGTCCAGCTTCACGTCCAGAGCTTTTCCTTTGGGAGGCTTATAAAAATTTACTATGAACACTTCAAATTGGTTACGTAACAGCATGACACCAAAATCTGCCTCATGAAAAACTGAAATATATTCTCCCAGTATGTCCACACAACAGGTTCTGAACCAGGCCCTGCTCAGAGTGAATCTGAGAAGGTTTGTTAATCATAGCAGACTCTCTTACTTCATGTCCCTGTCTCTAAATGTGAGGTGGGAGGAAAGGAGAAGAAAATGTTGAAGAGATAGTAAGAGCTGACTGCTCTCTCCAACTTGACATGAACCCTTTCTCCAATGGAAGTTCAGCCATACTGGATTTTGGACTTGCTACACGAAAGTGTTGATTGTGGTGAATAATTTAACCCATTGAATAAAGCACTACGGCTTAATAAAAAAAGAAAGTATACCTAGTAGTTTAAACACACTAGTTGAGCAAAATAGATACTACTATGCATTTACAATGCATAAAACACCAAAGAATATGACAAAATATATCACTATCTATAACAGTACATGCATTATTCTGACACCTGAAAAATTTATAGCAGTACTTTCAATTAATAAAAGACATTTTCATATCTGTACATGACAATGGTCTGTATAGCAGAACTCCAATGTATCATTAATAACATATCTTTAGCTACTATGTAATTCAAATTTTAAAAGGAGTTCTCTTTACTCATGCTGAGAACTGGCTTGGAAACAGACTCTTTCTAGCCTCATCATAATGAGAGGTGAAGCCAGCTGGGCTTCTGGGTGGGGTGGGGACTTGAAGAACTTTTCCGTCTAGCTAAAGGATTGTAAATGCACCAATCAGCGCTCTTGTGTCTTGCTAAAGGTTTGTAAACACACCAATCAGCACTCCGTAAAAACGTGCCAATCAGTGCTTTGTGTCTAGCTAAAGGTTTGTAAATGCACCAATCAGCACTCTGTAAAACTGATCAATCAGTGCTCTGTAAAATGGACCAATCAGCAGAATGTGGGCAGGGCCAAATAAGGGAATAAAAGCTGACCACCCCAGCCAGCAGTGGCAAACTGCTCTGGTTCCCGTGCACGCTGTGGGGTGTCTGTTCTTTTGCTCTTCGCAGTAAGTCTTGTTGCTGCTCACTCACTGGGTCTGCACCACCTTTAAGAGCTGTAACACTCACCACAAGGATCCGCAGCTTCATTCTTGAAGTCAGCAAGACCAAGAACCCACTGGAAGGAACCAATTCCGGACACAATAACTTGGCCATTTAAAATTGAAAAGTTATCAAAGCCTCTTCCCACAGCCACAGTCTTCTCTCAGATATTCTGACTTTCTCATGCCTGTGGAGTGAAGAGAAACTGTGGATGGTTTGGGAGTAGTGTCTTAGGCATATGTTATGGCATTACACATTTGTTTCTAATGTGTGTTATCTTTGATTTATTTTTCCAGTGTTGAATCGCCATGGACCTCAAAGATTGATCAAGTGCGGGTTAGGAATCAATGAAACAAATTTATTTTGGTTTTTATTCTTAACATATATTTTCTATATGTTATGAAGACATAAATGCTGGCCATGAGTTCTAGATCAAAAATGAAAAGCACTTTTCTGATTTTATACTCTTAAGAGCATTAAAAATAAAATTTATAAAAGGGCTTAATACAGGCAATGATATAAATTTTACTAAACTGTAAATCTTGTCAGTGATAAAATTACAAATGAATATTTTCAAAGATAGTAATAAAGATCTATAGATAATATGGCTGTTATTTTTAACAGCTTTATTGAGACATAATTTGCAAAACACAATTTGACCTCTTGTGAATATAGAGTTTGACAATTTTTGGTAAACTTGTACAGTTGTACAATTGTAATTTTAATCTAGATTTAGGACATGAATAACAACCCCCCAAAACATCCACATACCCACTTGTAGTCAGTTCCTGCTCCATTTTTGGCCCAGAAAACCACTGATATGCTATCTCTGCAATTTTGCTTATTCCAGAAATGTTATCTAAATAAAATAATAGAAAATACAGAATTCTGTGTCTGAATTTTTGTTCCTAAGCATGGTGGTTTTGATGTTAATCTATGTTGTTGCCATATGTCAATAATTCTCTTTATTGCTAAGTAGTATTCCATTATGTAGAAGTATCACATTTTGTTACTCGTTCATCATTTGATAGATATTTGAATTGTGTCCAATTTTAGGCAATTATGAATAACGCTGATATGAACATTTATATACAAGTCTGTGTGGACATATGTTTTAATTTATCCTGTGTAGATATCTGAGAATGGAATTTCTAAGTCAAATAATATGTGTATGCTAAATTATTTAAAAAAGTGACAAATCTTTATCCAAAATGGCACTTTCATTTTTCTTGTGCATCAGCACCATGTGAGAGTTTCTGTTCTTCCAAATTTTTGCCAACCTTGGGTATTTTTACTCTTCTTAATTTTAGTCATTCTAGTTGGATGTGTAATGCTATCTCATGTGGTTTTAATTTTCATTTCCCTAATGACTAATAATCTAGAGAATCTATTTATGTGCTCAGTAGCCATTTGTGTATCTTCTTTGGTGAACTTTCTATTTATGTCTGTTGCCCATTTTTATTTTATTTTATTTTATTTTCTATTTTTTATTTTTTTTTGAGACGGAGTCTCGCTCTGTCACCCAGGCTGGAGTGCAGTGGCGCAATCTCGGCTCACTGCAGGCTCCACCTCCCAGGTTCACGCCATTCTCCTGCGTCAGCCTCTCTGAGTAGCTGGGACTACAGGCACCCACCACCACGCCCGGCTAATTTTTTGTATTTTTAGTAGAGACGGGGTTTCACCGTGGTCTCGATCTCCTGACCTCGTGATCCGCCCGCCTCGGCCTCCCAAAGTGCTGGGATTACAAGCGTGAGCCACCGCGCCCGGCCAGTTGCCCATTTTTAAATTCAATCATGAGATTCTTATTGTCAAGTTATAAGGTCTTTGTGTATTTTAGATATAAGTAATGTAAAAGTCAGATGATTTACAAACATTTTATCTCAGCCTGTAGTTTTTCTTATCTTTAATGGTGTCCTTTAAAGGGTAAAGTACTCTCAATTATGAAGTGCAATCTATCAAGATTTTGTCTTACAAATTATGTTCTTAGTGTCGTATATAAATAAAAATTGCCCTGTCAAAAGTTAGAGATTTTCTCCTATGCTTTTCTCTGGAAGTTTTATACTTTTAACTCTTACATTTAAATTTATGACATGTTTTGAGTTAATTTTTGCGTGTGATGTGAGGATCTATGTATTTTTGCCTATGGATATCCAGTTGTTTGAGCATGATTTGTTGAAAAATTATCCTTTCTCTATTGAACAGTCTTGGCATCATTAAAAGAAATTATTTAACCATGTGAGGGTTTAGTTCTGGGCTTCTATTCTCTTCCCTTTGACTTGTAAATCTACTGTTATGATGTCACACTATCTTGATTACTGCAACTTCACAGTAAGCTTGGAAATCAGATATGCTAAATATTCCACAGGTTTTTTTTTTAACTCTAAACTCTAAAATTGTTTTGACTGTGCTAGGACTTTTGAATTTCCATATACATTTAGAATCGGCATGTCAGTTCCTATACACACCAAAAAAAATAAGCCTTCAGAGATATTTATAAAGATTACGTTGATGTTATGAATTGATTGGGAATAATTTTCATCTTAATATTGAATCCACCAGACTAGCATATCATCTACCCTGGATATTGTTCCAGTCTCTTGAATAGAACATGTATTCTTCAGTCATTTACTGGTGTGTACTATGTATGCCAAATGGGTTGGTAGTGTTCTGCAAGTCTACGGCCTTATTTATTTTGCTTCTAGTCATGTCAATGAGTAAAATATTGAAATCTCCACCCACAAATTTTAAATTATCTATTTCTCTTTTCCATTCTCAGGTTTGCTTCATGTATCCTGAGGAACTATTTTGAGGGGCATATGCATTTATAATTGTTATATTTCCTGGTACATTGACCCTTTTAGCATTTAGAAATAGTTCTGTCTTTCCCCAGTAATATTTATTGTCTTAAAGTCTATTTTGTCTGATTTATGCAGCCATTTCTGCTTTGTTATGGATATTGTTTGCATAATATATCTTTTTCTTCCTTTATTTTAACCAATTTGTGCCTTTGACTCTTGAGTTTGTCTCTAATAGCAGATAGGTGCAACTCTGCCTTTTGATTGGAATACTTAGTCAATTCACATCTACTGTAATGATCAATATTGTTGGATTGCTTGTCATTTTGCTGTTGATTTTCTCTCTCACATCTTTAACATTTCTTTTTCTTTACTGCCTCTTTTGTGTAAAAAATATTTTAGACTGTCATTTTCAGCTTCTCAGTTGATTGAGCTATAATTTTTTAGTTATTTTGTTTGTGGTTGCTCAAAGTGTTACAATATATATCTCTATCACAATTTACTTCAGCATGATGATGCTTAATTCCAGTGGAATATGACAATTTTGTTCCAAAATAGCTCCAGTATACTATTTGCCTATCTATGTGTACATATATCTGTACAGATAGAGCAAATTATGTATGTGTGGGTAGATTAGATAGATAGATAGATAGATAGATAGATAGATAGATAGATATAGATAGATAGATATAATTTGTTGTATTTAACTTCTTATTTACAATTTCTGTTGCTCTATATTATTCATGCTAGTTTGAATTACTATCTTTTGTCATTTCCTTTCAACTTGAATTATTTTTTCAGTCTTCACTGTAGGGCTGGTCTCCCAGAAATGAATTCTATCAGTTTTTGTATGTCTATGAATGTCTTCATGTTTCTTCAATTAAAAAATAGTTTTATTGGACATAGAATTCTGCATCCATGGTTTTTTCATCTACATTTAAGTATGCTATTCTGGCTTACATTCTTTCTACTTAGAAGTCAGTTACTATATTTTTGTTCCCCTCTGCATAATGATTTGTTTTTCTCTTGCTGCTTTTAAGACTTCTTCTGTGTTTTGGCTTTCAGTCATTTGACGATAGTGTGGAGCTCTTCATGTTTATTCTACATAGGGGTCCACTGAGCTTCTTAGATTTTTTAAAATCAAATTTAGTAAGTCTTACACATTGTCTCATCAAATGCTTTTTCTGCCACTTTTTCTCTCTGTCTCCTCTCCCTCTGGGATTCCCACTGCACACATGACGGTATGCTCAAAGTTGTTCCACAGGTCTGTGTACATGTTTTTTTCTATACGTTATTCACATTGGACAATTTTTTTCTTTTCTTTTTTTTTTCTTTTTTTTGAGACAGACTGTAGCTCTGTTGCCAGGCTGGAGTGCAGAGGCACCACGATCTCAGCTCGCTTCAACCTCCGTCTCCCAGGTTCAAGCGATTCTGCTGCCTCAGCCTCCTGAGTAGCTAGGATTATAGGTACCCACTGCTGCACCCAGCTAATTTTTGTATTTTTAGTAGAGATGGGGTTTCACCATGTTGGCCAAGATGGTCTCAATCTCTTGACCTCGTGATCTGCACATTGGACAATTTTTATAGGATTCTTTTGTCTTTTCAGATCTACTCTTGAGCCCCTCTACTGCATTTTGAATTTCAGTTATTATAATTTTCAAGAATTTCTCGTGTTTTATAGTTTATATTCTCTAAGATACCCAATTTGTAAAGTCATTGACATATTTTCCTTTCATTCCTTAAACATAGTTTCCTTCTTTGTATATACTTTAACTTATTGAAGTTGTGTCTGATAAATCCAGTATCTGGGCCCACTCTGAGTCAGTTTCTAATCATTGCATTTTTTTCCTGAATAGAAGTAACACTTTTCGGCTTCCTGGCATTTCTTTTTTTTTTTTTTTTTTTTTGAGACACCCAGGCTGGAGTGCCGTGGTGCTACCTCAGCTCACAGCAACCTCCGCTTGGTATTTCTTATAATTTTATTTTTCATTTAAAAACAGAGCATTTTAGATATTATTTTGAAGGATTGGGATTTTGTTTTATTTCACTTTATTGTGGGGTGTTTTTCCACTTTGTTTATTTGTTGTTTGGTTAGATTTAGACTGTGGAATCTTTCTTTTTCAGAAGCAGGTAGTTGCTGTCTTTGCCCAGTTTTTAAAATTTCACTTCCATGTCCACAGAGCTTAGAGGTCAGCCAATGATGTAAGCAGAGGTTTTACTGAAATGCCTCTTGTGTACAAGGCCTCCACCCTCTGCTGATAGATCCGTGTGGGAGTTAAGGAGCACATTTAATATTCATTCGGTTCTCAAGTTTCCCTGAGTTTAGCATTCCACTGTGATGTCTTGGGTCTTTCCTGCAATTGTATGCAAATTCCCAGTCACTCAGTGATGCCTTTAGAGCTTATTTGGACTTTCCATGTCTCTCTCATTTCCATGATCTCCTTGCTAAATTGCTATCTAGTCTTTCTCAGGGAACTGGGATTGTAACTGCAGGCTAGAAAAGCTGCAGATTTTCCTCATTTGTTTTCTACAAAGTTTGCCACTCTTAGTGGAAAAAACAGACAAATAACAAAAAAAAAAACCACCCACAGCTTTTCACTCCATTCACCAGGTCATGTTTGCTCCTTTTGGTAGCCAAGCTGCTGGTTTTCAAGGACAGGCTTATGTGAGTAAAAAGGAACAGCTCTCTCCACCTGAGATGAGGTGGGCTGTGGGAGCACCCTTGGGCAAGAAGGTCCAACTTTCACTGTCCTTACATGAAGCTCTAGCGGTTTTTCATGAGTAAACACTTCTCAATTTGTGTGCCTTTGATTAATATCCACAACCTACATGCTTAGCATTCCAATAATGGAACACTAGGCACAAATCGCTAAATGGTTGTTCAACAATTTTGTCCAATTTTATACTTTTTTTGTGATGTTTCAGGAAAAGACTTACTGACTCTGTTCTGTTATAGTTAGAAGTCTTACCAGGACTTCAATGTCCTTGCCAGGTAATATTTATTTTATTTTTTATAACAGTTTCATGATATCTTCAGACAAGATTATGAGATTCCTGATTAGAGAATATGTGTTCTACTTAATTGTGAACTTTGTAGCAATGAGTAATGCACTTGTTACATGGAGAAAGCTCAGTTCATATTTGTAACTTATGGTATTGATAATGTCTTTAAATATTACTAGTGTTGATTAACTACATCACTATTGGAATGCTATGTGCACTCTATATATTCTTGTCTTTATAATAGTCAAAACAGTAGTTTGATTATGGTATGAAGCAACAGTGATATCTGTTGGTTACTATATTAGTCCATTCTTGCATTTTTATAAAGAAAATATATAATTACCTGAGACTGGGTAATTTATAAAGAAAAGAGGTTTATTTGGTTTATAGTTCTGCAGGCTATATGGGAAGCATGATGCTGGCATCTGCTCAGCTTCTGGGGAGGCTTCAGGAAACTTACAATCATGGTGGAAAACAAAGAGGGGGCAGGCAAATGGCTAGAGCAACAGCAAGAAAGAAGAGAGTGTGCGTGTGTGTGTGTGTGTTGGTGATGCCAGGGGCAGGGGAGGGTGCCACACACTTGTAAATGACTAGATATCACAAGAACTCACTCAGTATCATGAGGACAGTACCAAGAGGATGGTACTTAACCATTCATGAGAAATCTGCCCTCATGATCCAGTCACTCCCCATCAGGCCCCACCTCCCACACTGGGGATTCCATCTCAACACAAGATTTGGGTGCGGACACACATCCAAACTACATTTGTTACAATATATCCAGAGTTTACTTATAATCATTCTTATCAATTAGAGATACGTGTACATATGAATAAATGTTTATAAGCCTTTTAGAAATATTTAAAATGGATATATACTTAAGTACTCATTCTTAAAATGAGTTATTGGGTTTTAAACTCAAAATTGGTCTTGCTTCTTACATGAGTATAATTTTAATATTTTCAAGTTGAAATTATTCAAGAATGCTAATTAGTATGAGCTCAACTATGTCAAAGGGGAAATATTTTTATTGTTTTGCTTTCTATATAAGATTTAAATAGGATACAATCTACCTGGTACATATGTTGATGCTTACCTACTATATTTTCATTAGACAGTACTTAAAACTTCATCAGGCAAATACATTGAGTCTAAAGTCTTTTTAAAATTAAATAAAGCCTGCACATGGTGGCTTACACCTGGAATCCCAGCACTTTGGGAGGCAGGGACGGGAGGATAGCTTAAGGCCAGAAGTTTGAGACCAGCCTAGGCAACATAGTGAGACTCCATCTTTATAAAAACAAAAAATAAAACAATAAAATTTAATAAATTTTTATTTGACCACTAATTGGGGAAATCACTTAAAGATATAATGCATTTCTCAACCTTATAGATCTAATTGAATTGTCTTTAATTAAATATTGCATTTATATTTGATTACATATTAATATTTAATAATAAAATACTGTTGTATAATATACATATTTCTTTCATTGATGACATATGTTTATAGATATTCATTTATTTGTTGTTTTCTTTATCAATGCCATAATTTTTCCTTATTAATAAATTTTAAATGTCCCTTACAAACAAGAATATATTCAATGGGTGCAACATCTGTCTATTGATGATGATGTTGGTGATGATGATATTTTTCATAGCTCCTTCTTTGTTCATAGCTGGTAAACCCTATCTTTTGTTGACCCATAGATTCCACAGTGAGTATAGCTACCAGTTTCAGGCAGGGTGTATTTTTCAGTGTCAGAGAAACATTTTAAACATGCTGTTTGAAAAACAAAATGTGGCTACAAGAATAAATCTTATAATAAAAGGGCAGAAAGGCAGATAAAATGTGAACTCTTCAGCAAACAGAAATTGTAGATGCCAATTTTAATTATATTCTACAATACCACAAACTATCAAATAGGATATTTGAGAGGATTAGTAAGTTTCTATAGATATAACAATAATCTTTAAAGTCCAGATGTCTAGAAAACTGTTTTATTGTCCCTGTATTAGCTTTCTAGGGCTGCTACAATAAGTGCCACAGATGGGTGCTACTTATTGGGTGGCTTAAAAGACAGAAATTTATTTTCTCATAGTTCTGGAGGCTAGAAATTCAAAGTCACAGTGTTGGCAGGGTTGGTTTCTTCTGAGGTCTCTCTTATTGCCTTGTTAGAGGGCTGTCTTTCCCCTGTACCTTTTTTCTTTTTTTTTTTTTTTTTTTTGAGATGGAGTCTCGCTCTGTCACCCAGGCTGGAGTGCAGTGGCACAATCTCGGCTCACTGCAAGCTCCGCCTCCCGGGTTCACGCCATTCTCCTGCCTCAGCCTCTCCGAGTAGCTGGGACTACAGGCGCCCGCCACCACGCCCGGCTAAGTTTTTGTATTTTTAGTAGAGACGGGGTTTCACCATGGTCTCGATCTCCTGACCTCGTGATCCGCCCGCCTCGGCCTCCCAAAGTGCTGGGATTACAAGCATGAGCCACCGTGCCCAGCCTCCCCTGTACCTTTACATGGACTTTCCTCTGTGTGTGGCTGTGTCCTAATCTTTTCGTCTTATTAAGGACACCAGTCACGTTGAATTAGAGCCCAACCCAATGGCCTGACTTAACCTTAATTACCTCTTTGAAGAAACTGCTAAAAAAAAGGCCAGATTCTGAAGAACTGAGAGTTAAAAGTTCAACATATGAATTTTGGAGGGACGTAATTCAGTCCATAGCAGTCCCTGTTTCTAACACCTTTATTATTATAAAAGTAAGAACATGTATTAGTTCACTTAATCTTCACAACAATATAAGGCAAGTTGTTTTATTATCATTATTCTAGATGAACACATGAGAGGCTAAGTAACTCACTCAAGCTCACACAGTCAGCAAGTAGTGAAGCTAGGGTTTCACTGGCCCTCACCAGGAGGATGAATTCCAGTGTTTATTATCTGTTTCAAAAAATAATTAAGAATAAGAGATACTGGGAGCTGTGGCTCACACCTGTAATCCCAGCACTTTGGGAGGCTGAGGCGGGCGGATCACGAGGTCAAGAGTTTAAGACCAGCCTGGCCAACATGGTGAAACCTCGTGTCTACTAAAAATACAAATATTAGCTGGGCATGGTAGGAGGTGCCTGTAATCCCAGCTACTCAGGAGGCTGAGACAGGAGAATCGCTTGAACCCAGGAGGCAGAGGTTGCAGTGAGCCAAGATTGCACCACTGCATTCCAGCCTGGGCAACAGAGCAAGACTCCATCAAAAAAAAAAAAAAAAGAATAAGAGAATAATATTCCTGTAAATATTGGTAACTAGTGCTTTCTTTCTTTTCTTTTTCTTTCTTTCTCGCTCTCTATTTTTTTCTTACTCTTAACAGGCTGTCTCAACTGGCTTCACTACCTAGTCACACTTCAGAATTTCATCTCCTTTGGCAGAAGCATGAAAATGAAGGGTTCTAAGTGTTTGATCATAAAGAAAATGAGTTGTCTTTTATTATTTATTGGTTAAGGAGGATTGACTGTACACCTACCTCCATAATCCTCTCAAAAGTAATTAATACTGGAAATGTATTGCTCACTGGATTTTCTAATGGCCTACATGTGCTTTTGTCCAAGTAAAATTTTTATGTGGCCTCTGAAGAATTACTGTTTAAAATTATGACAAATCTATATTTACTAAAAGTTATGACTCTAAATGTCTATTATGTCATCACACTGGTTCATCAGCAAAAATCCAAATATTAGATTTAATGCAAGAGTCAAGGGAGAATACAGACAGAGTTCGGATCCACCATCCCTTCCCCACACACTACATGTGCCACCCTATGCCTGCTCTTAAGGGTGAGTTGCCTCTCTTGAGATGGCTAAAATGGAGCTCTTCCACATGGATTTTCTTATGGAGGTGTCTGCTTCCTATTCCTGGAAGCTTTTTCTGTCTTCAGCCTTTGAGAACATGCAGGGCAGGGAATTATAGCCATTAGTTGCATTCTGGATACTTGCCATTCTCTAACAAGCTTACGAGAGGACACAAGGTTTCCTTGTTTCTCACTTGAACCATCTTCTTTCTCTTCCCTTCAATTGCTTTTTTTTTTCCTCTCAAGGCACCTCTGGATTTCTTTTTCCTTTCGATCCAATATACACCAGGGATGGAAAGCCCCAGGCTTTCCATTCGATGCAGGGGAAAGAACACCATAAGGGAACTATTTGATTGGCTGGTCATTCCATCATAGCAATGGTGCTATCGCTGATGGGAAGTGGGAATTCTTTTAAGTCTTAGTGAGTAAAGTATGAATATCCCCAGGTATCATTTCAAAAACAATCTATTTAACTTGATGCCCATTCCTTTAATCTTGCACTATCCTTTTTCAGAATTATTCTAGAAAATTCTTTGGATAAAAATAAACTGTTTATAGAAAGTCCCTTTGCATTACCTAATAAGGCTTTTGAAATCATCTATATAAGTCATGAATTCGAACAGTACTCTTAGGAATGCTGAGTGCTTTAATTAACCAAGTACTGAGTCACCAGCCTGCCTGGCATTTCTGCTACTAGGCTCTTGTTTATTTTCCTCATTTTTTCTTCATCAAAAAATAAGGATATATAACTGAGAGATCAGTATACATATGATTTATACTGGTAAATGTCTTGCTTTCTGTTTTCTGTTTTGAGAATTTTCCCAAACTTCTCACATTGTTTTGTGACTTCCTTTTTTAATATCCAAGTGATTTATTAGAAAATCGAATATTAAATTATAAAATTTATGATGTCACATATATATATATACAGATATAGATCTATATAACATTTTAATGCCTCTCCCATTATTAACATCTTGTGTAACTATAGTACAGCACCAAAATCAGGAAACTGTCATTGTTACAGCTCCTAGTGCTTATTCTGATTTCACCAGTTATACATGCACTATGCATGTATGTGTGTGTGTGTGTGTGTGTGTGTAGTTCTCTGTGTGCATAACCATCACAACAATCAAGACATTTACTGCACCATTACCACAAGACTTCTTCATCCTACCCCTTTATAGCCACATGTCTAGCCTTTAGGAACCACTAAGCTGTTCACCATACCTACAATTATTTCACAAATGTTACATAAATGGAATCATGAATTAATCCAAAGTATGTATTATTTTAAGATTGCTTTTTTTTTGGCTCAACATAACATCCATGAGCTTCATCTTAGCTGTTGTGTGTATCAATAGGCTCTTTTTTTTTATTGCTGAGTAGTGTTTCATGACATGTGTGCACCATTCACTGAAGGACATCTGGGATGTTTCCAGTTCTAGTCTATTAGAATTTTTTTTAAATCTGCCATAAACAATCATGGAGGAATTTTCTGTATGAATTTTTTAAATTTCTCTGTGATATATGTCTAAGAGTGCAATTGCTCTGTCAGTCTGTTTTTAGTATTGAAAATAACTGCCAACTATTTTTTCAGAGTGGCTGTACCATTTTACATTCCTAAGCACAGCATATGAATGATCCAGTGTCTTTGCACCCTCCTTAGCATTTAGGGTTTCCACAATTTTTTTTAGCTACTCTAATGTGCAGTGATATCTCATTTTGGTTTTACTTTGCACTTCTCTAACTGCTAATGATGATGATCATGATGGTGATGATAACATTTTTCATAGCTCCTTCTTTGAGCACTGTTGCTAACCCCTTCTCCTAAACCCTCAGATTCAAACTGAGACGTTAAACATATTTTCATGTGTTTATTTGAAATCCATATACTCTGTGCAGTCAAGTGTCTTTTGCCCATTTTTAATTGGATTGTTTGCTTTTTCAATTTTGAGTTTTGAGAATCATTTATATGTCCTAAATAATAATCATTTTTTGTATGTGTAATTTTCAAATATATTCTTCAAATCTGTCATTTTTCTTTTTCCCTATTAACAGGGTAATTCAGAGCACACATTTTTTAATTTCTATGAAGTCCAAATGATTAGCATTTGTTTCCTTTTATGGGTCACGCTTTTGGTGTTAAGCCTAACAACTCTTGGCCTAACAGTACCAAAACATATCATGCTGTCAGCAAAACAAGTTGATTTATATATATTTATAATTGAAGGACAAAATAAGACTCTGTTGTTCCATTTCTAAGAGTTTATTGCAAAGAATTAATCAGAAAACTTTATTAAGTTGTATGCCTAACAGAATGAATTGTAGTATTGCTTCTAATAGCTCAAAATTTGAATCTGACAGTAACAAATCAGAGTTACTCAAAGTTTGGTACATTTTCTATGTCTGGTCTGCAGACTGGTTTCTTAACAGGTTCATGAATGATAGGGTAAAAATTTGAGAGTAAGCATTAAACTTTTACAACAATTTGACAAGGAAATTTTATATATGGACCTTAATATTGGAAAGGGGGCTTGTATTTATGTCATTTTTCTTTTTATTTTAGCCATGTATTTTCATTGATATTTTATATAATATACATCTATATATATTTTATATATATATATGATTTGTAATATGTATATCCTTCATTACAGGTGTTTAAGAAGCAGACCAACACTTCCCAGCCTGTCATTTGATAGCACAGATGAAGAAGTTGCTAATATTTCTATGACACAGTCAGCTACTAGGGTATTTAGCTGCTTCCTAATGGAGTTTGAGTGAAACCATTATTATTTTTATACCATATATTAATTAATAAATACAATTCAAAGCAGGGAACGTACTAAATTTTGAAGCAAATAAAATATTTTCCAATATTTTTTAAATGAGAAATTAGAATTTGTTTCAGTAAAGGTGATCTTTATATCACCTTTTATCAGTATACAAAATAGTTGAAATTATACTTAAGGAATTTAATAGGTTTTCTTTTTCTTCCCTCAACAAATTCAAACCTTGAAATCTGATTATGCTCATGTATGTTTTTAATTCAACTAAACTGTTTTTGTATCAAGCATTCTTAAATGTTCAGGCCGTTCTGATTTGCAGAATGGATCATGCGTTGTCTAACTGGCTGTTCTAACTTGCAGAATGAATCAGAGCAGGGAGGGAAGCAGCTCCTTCACCGTTTCCCTCTGTGTAATGGAATGGTGCAACCATTTTGTTCGCAGCCTACTAGAGCCACAAGCTGCATTGTTAATTGCGTCTTTGCTCCAGGGAGCACCACACAGGGCTGCTCAGGGCCGGTGGCAACTGAATCACATGCTCCCCTGCTCGCAGGCCCTATCCAGTTGCCACAAGGGCAGAAGAGATCAGTATCTCTAGGTCATCATTTTTTTTTTTTTTTTTTTTTTGCCTGTGAATGTTTATTTTGAAGCCCTGCACCAAGCTATATATTTTTTAAAGCAGAAATCATCTCTCCCTTGCTCATCATAGTACCACAATGTCCAGCACAGTTTGCTAACTACATAGTATGTATTCTATATGAAGAGTTGTTGAATGCACAAATCTCCATTAATACTTGACTAGTTAAGTAAGTGTGATCTGTCCATACATTGAAATACTATATAGCCTCTAAATAGAATGATATATGTCTTCTAGGAAGCTACCAATGAATAACATAGAGTAAAAAATGTGAAGTTGCCAAATCATATGCATCATATAACCCAATTTACATCAATTATATGTGTTTGTTTATACATATGGAGATATCTTGAAGTAATGTTTACAATTTGAATTTGACCTTATTTTCCCTTTTCAAATTCTTTTTGTTTTTAAAAAATCTTTTTACTATTGCTCTACTTATCTAGATGCTGCCCCACAGAGCACTAACAGTGAAAGTTTGTAGCCCCTGCAAGAGAGATCAGTAAGTGAACACCCAATCCAAGGAATGAGCTTTGTTTTCTTATTCTTTCTCAATTGATCACATTGTCTGAACTGACCAAATACACATTTTGTACACTCACACATTTTGTACTCCTTTAATATCCATATTTCCTAAAAGTCTTCCGCATATGGTATCTTTGTGAATCAAGTAAAATTAGCATTCATGTGATCCTTGCTGTTTCCCCACAACTGTTGGAGTGTTTTTAATAACCTTCTGCAAAAGTCCTTCCTCTCTCAAGTTTCTCTGAGAGGGTCCATTCATGAGTGTAGTTGAAGTGTTTTTTTCTTTTTGTTTTTGTTTTTGTTTTTTTCTGAGACGGAGTCTCACTCTGTCGCCCAGGCTGGAGTGCAGTGGCGCAATCTCGGCTCACTGCAAGCTCCGCCTCCCGGGTTCACGCCATTCTCCTGCCTTAGCCTCCGAGTAGCTGGGACTACAGGTGCCCGCCACCACGCCCGGCTAAATTTTGTATTTTTAGTATAGACGGCATCTCACCGTGTTAGCCAGGCTGCTCTCGATCTCCTGACCTCGTGATCCACCCGCCTCCGCCTCCCAGAGTGCTGGGATTACAGGCGTGAGCCACCGTGCCCGGCCAAAGTGGTTTTTTTGAGCAGCACAGCTCTAAGGCATCACCACTTATCCTGACTTTGTGCAGCTACTTGGAAGCCACTGATGCTGTGAGAAACAATTGGATTTCTTATTACGGGAGCCCATGTTCTATTACCTTACAGAATTTTTAGAAAAACTGTGTTTTGTGGTTTTTATTTATGTGTTGTTACTTTCTTAAGTCACAAGACTATGAGAATGAAAGAAACAAATTCAAAAAAGAAATCATGTATACTTAGCCTTACTCCTCCGTGCCCATGATTAAAACTTGGTTAATAAGCATCACTATCCTACCTGACTTCCTGCTAATACTGGAATAAGTTATGGCCTCAATGGTTCCCTGCCCTCCAGGCAAATTCACTCCTAGCTGCCCATATCAAGATTCTCCCTGACATGCCGAAACATTACTTAAGTGAAAGCTCGGAGCTCAGGTGTCTAATAAACAAACTAAAAGGTAGAAAGGTAAAATGATTTACTGAAAGATATACAGTGACGAAGTTTAGGGCAACACTTAACCTACTGTGTTATTTTTCCCATTTACGACATTTTTGTAAACTTACAAAACTATAATAGGATACACAGCTTTAGAAATGCAAACAAGCTTTGCAAGCACAGTCTTTTTGAAATGAATAATTCCCATTACATTTTCAATAGAACAAGCATGATTATTTCTAAAAATAATCTAAGAGGAAGAACATATATGTTGTTCAAATATCTCCCCACACCATTCCCCTGAAATGGATTTAATGAATATCAATAATTGTGTTTACTTTATTTTATGAATATGCAATTTTTCAACTGAGATTACGATTTTCAAGAATTATTTTAAGAAGGATATCTAACTATTCCTATCTATTAATTTATTTGTAATTTTTTTCTCACATTGTCTATCCATTATGTGGCATTTTTGATATGTAGAATATCTTAATTTTTGTGCAGCATAATTTAATGACCTGTTTTTTCATGCCTCTATGCAGAGAATGACCTTTCCCATGCTTCAGTAAGGTAAATATTTACATAGTCTTTTTAAGTACGCTTTTTATTTTTTTTTGGTTTGCTAGAATTTCTTTCTAAATCTATGATATTATTTTGCAGTACATTGTGACACACTGTGACAAATGTGCAGTACATTTATTTTTCCCCTGAATCATTAATCAGCTATTTCAGGGTCATATCTTAATTAACCTATTATTTGTCCAATAATTAGAAAGATCAATTTTACCATTGGTTATACATTTATGTATGTAAATATATGCATAAAAGCACCAACTCCAGGATTCAGAGTACCAGCCAAAGAAATCCTCTCCTGGCGGTGCGCGGTGGCTCACGCCTGCAATCCCAGCACTTTGGGAGGCCGAGGAGGGCGGATCACCTGAGGTCAGGAGTTCAGACAAGCCTGGCCAACGTGGTGAAAACCCATCCCTACTAAAAATACAAAAAAGTAGTCGAGTATGGTGGCATGCACCTGTAGTCCCAGCTACTCGGGAGGCTGAGGCCAGGGAATCACTTGAACCCGGGAGGCGGAGGTTGCATTGAGCCGAGACTGCACCACTGCACTCCAGCCTGACTGACAGAGTGAGACTCTGTCAAAGAGTTCTCGTCTTCACCTTTGGTATCCTTGCTCTGCTCGCTTTCACTTCTCCAACTCGGAAAACCAGAGGTGACTCCGGGTGGGAAAGAAGAAGCCGACCCAACTTCCCCATCCCTCCCTCTGCCACCACCTCCCCACTGCAGCTTCCCACTCTGAATTCCCTGCTGAGGAAGGGGGAAAGTTTACTTTTCATTATTATTTGAAATTGTGATGCTTAAACTTGATAATAATCTTAATTATGAGTTGAAGCTCCTCTTGGGAAAGAGTCCACAGAATTTTCTAAGAATAACTTTAAAATTATGAAACTTTCTAAGATACTTTCTAAAATTATAAAAATTTCCCTGCTGTCAAGGGCAGCAAAATGTAACCCCAAGTGACTTTAAAGGAAAGTGCAATGAAAAAGTAGGTGCTTTTTTATTTCTACGCTGCTGACTCTGTGTTAAATTCTACTCTTTTAATGTAATGGATACATAAATGTAAGGAAGATAGATAGCATATATACATACATTGATAAACTGTGTATACAATTTCTGGCTATCAGGTGTGAATGTGTGTGCATGTTTGTGGTTTTGTGTGCATCAGGCTCCCCTTTGTAAAATCTAAATATATTTTTAGAAAATTGAAATAATGTCGTTTCTGAGATTGGGATCAATGTCTGCCTTCTAGAATAAAAATTAAAATGGCCTTGGGCAGAACTTGCCTTTCTCTACCAGGACCATTCGGTCTATCTACCTTTTGTAAGGTAACTACCTAGTTCTATATTACATGGGAGTTAGCACTTGCACAATGGATGTGTAGTACTGGGAGGAAAATCAGTTTTCAGCACTGACAAGAGTGAAGGATTATGGCATAATAGGAGATGAAAAGGAAATTTAACCCTTTTTGTAGTCCCAGGATGATAAAATCAACATAAATGGTGGTAATATTTGTATGTTCATTAAACTCATATTTCTATACACATAGAAATAAATGTATACTTCCCCTAATCCAGTGGTTCTTAAACTTACTACTGTAGATAGGAATCTGTCTCAATACAGAACACACCAACTGAGTTGAGAATAAGCTATTGATGTCTGCATAATATATACAAAGTATTTGAAATTAAAAGAAATACAAAGAACCCAACAAATAGAAAAATCAAATATAAATGGCCTCTAAACATATGAAAATATGTCTAAACATATTTAAAACAAAATATGCATGAATGTAAACTATACTAATACAGCAGGTCCTCTAATAACATTGTTTCATTCAATGTTGTTTCTTTATAAGCATTCTAGAAAGTAAAATTGATTTTCGGCTGGGGCCACTGTCTGTGTGGAGTCTACCAGTTCTCTGCCTGTCTGTGTGGGTTTTCTCTGGGGAGTCCGGTTTCCTCCACATCCCAAAGATCTTGACGTTGGGTGAATCGGTGCATCTACAGGATCCCATTCAGAGCCAGTGTGGGTGTGGATGTGAGTGTGCCCTGCAGTGTGATGGCGTCTTGGCGAGGATTGGCTCCACTCTGCACCCTGACCTGCCAGGACAGGATCTGGCCAACCCCACCCAGAACTGGGACAACTGGGCGAATCATTATCTTACTTGTTTTTATTAATCTTTCTTAAATGCATGTATAGCTGAAATTTATTTCAATGTTTAATATCAGAAACGTTTTGGTCTTTATTTAGAAGTTTGGTGACATTTTTGTGACCAGAAGTATGTCATAGGAACTTAACTCTTGTTTATATCAGTTAGCCTAGGATAAAATTGGTTTTGTTCATTATGTGTCATTTTGCCTAATGTAAAAGTTGCCAAGAACTTATTGATGAGGTTAAGTGGGGATTTACTGCATACCACTTTTCACTTATCAAATGATGAAATAATCTAAAAGTTTGATAAACTCTATTGGTGAAGTCATAGGCAGACACCCATACATAGTTGATGGAGAAAGTAAACTATTAAACCTCTATGAACATCAAACTTAAAATTGTGTGTAATGTTTTTAATATTATTTATAACATCAGAATATTAAAATCAAAACAAATGTCTACCAATAGAAGACAAGTTATGACATATGCATACGACAGAGTTTGATGCTGTTCTAAAAAATAGTGATGGTTCAGTCGAAGGTGCTGTATTTACTCACCCCTTCTGTTCCTCTCCATTAGAGCCACGCATATTAGCTGCTTCTAGTCAGCTATCTTGGCCATTAGTGGTAGTGTAAATTAGTTCAACTGTTGCGGAAGACAGTGTCGCCATTCTTCAAAGACCTGAAGACAGAAATACCTTTCAACCCAGCAATCCCATTACTGAGTGTGTACCCAAAGGACTATAAGTGGTTCTGTTATAAAGACACATGCACAAATATGTTCATTGCAGCACTATTTAGAATAGCAAAAACATGGAATCAACCTAAATGCCCATCAATAATAGGCTGGATAAAGAAAATGTGGTACATATACACCATGAAATACTATGCAGCCCTAAAAAGAACAAGATCATACCCTTTGTCAGGACATGGATGGAACTGGAGGCCATTATCCTTAGCAAACCAACACAGGAACAGAAAGCCAAGCATCACATGTTCTCACTTATAAGTGGGAGCAGAAAGCTGACAACACTTGGACAGATACAAGGGAACAACACACACTGGGACCCACTGGAGGTTGGGAGGAGAAAAAGAATCAGGAAAAGTAACTAATGGGTACTAGGCTTAATACCTGGGTGATGAAATTATCCGTACAAAAAATCCCCATGACAAAAGTTTACCTAAATAATAAACCTGCACATGTACCCATGAACTTTAAATAAACATTTTTAAAAAGATAATGAAGGAGCTTTCTATGTTCCAATATGAAAAACTCTCTAAAACATTGAAAAAATAATAAGCTAGGCAGAGTACATAACATGGCATGTTTTGTGCAAAGTAGAAAATTTAAATGCTATAGTTATTTGTTCTTTTATATGCATAAATAACATTTGAAAATATATATGTGCGGTTATGGCAGTTATTATTTACGGGAGGTGGGTGGGAATTTGCAGGATAGAGAATAGAAATACGATGTGCCTTTTAATAAAGTTTGTAGTTTTAAAAATCATGTTATTATATTAATTTACAATAAGTTAATGTATAGTAACATGAAAACATGAAAAAAGAAAAGGGTTAAGGAAGAAAATTACAAAGAAAAAAAAGCACACCATTTAAATTTCAAGAAACAGTTGGCGGAATAAAACCAGAACAGAGAAATTTTCTCTCCCAACACTTACATGAATACTTAAAAAAACTGTTAAAAAAAGTGTATATATAAAATCTCAATTCAAATTCACTCAGAGATAGGTAGGACCAAATACCACTTAAAAAATGGTTGTCAAGGAAAAGAATGCAAGATTCTAGTACAGTATGACTCCATTCCCAATGTTTCCTGGAAGTAGCGTTTAAAAGAGAAAATTCTTAAACAAAATATTGAGAATGTAGACTTGCACCCCAGTGTTTGAAAAAAAAAATTGAACAAAATGAGATTTTGGACACAAACCTGAGAAAAAATTTGAAGAATCCTAAGAGTAGCAGGTCCTACATACCACCATGGATATCAGCTGAGATTGAAGGAAATATCAGCTGAGATTGAAGGAAACATTAATAAAGAGAAAAGTTCATCAGACTTTGTTGTAAATAAGGAATATTGGGAGTTAGGGCATTAAGGCTTCAGCACTAAATAGCATATCTTGACTATTCATCCACAGGCTTTGCCATTTTTTTAGAGACTGAGCTAAAGATCACAGGAATAGGATGCACCCCTAATCAGGTGAAACAGGCCTTTAAAGAAAGATTAGAAGAAATTAGAGCATAGCCCAAGTCCCTTTCCCTTGCAAGGGCAGTTTCAAGCTGATCTGTATTTCTCTTTCCACAAGGTTCACATTCTCAGCCTATGAATATTGCCACAAATAATTACAAGTCTTCAATCTGTAGCCAAGAATCTTCCCAGATGATCCAGAAAGAGTGCCAAATAGATTTTATCCATACAATTCCAGAACAAGTTAAAGCTTTTGACAAAGCTCCACGAAACAAGCCTGAGCAAAATGAAAAGAATTGATAACTATGCAAATGCACTAGAGAAGGGAGAGAGGGGGAGAAATTGGCTAGGGGGTGGGGGGAACAAGAAGCAGAAAAAACACAGGAAAAAAATTTAGAAAAAATGTAATGCAAGGAACAGAAGTAGGTCCCCTTGTGAGCACTATAAAAGCATGGTTTCAATAAGACTTGTATATAGAAGAAATGATGATAAAATAATGGAATAAAAATAATGATTACAGGGTTATAGAAATATCTTAAGAATGAAAGCAACAGTCTTGCACATGTACTTAATAAATTAATTAGAACCAACAAGAAGAGGAAAAACATTCTTGACTAAACTTTTGCTTATATGGAAAGGCTGAGGTTAACTGCAGAAACAGAGGAGCAAAATACAGAGATTTAAGAGGTAAGATGTTTATTGATATGGAAGAAAAACAATTGTAGCAGTTTAAGCAAAATTGGTGTCACTGAAATGGAGACATCAATAAATGCAATGGGAAAAAGTACTCAGAAAGACAGTAGATGAAAATTCCCTAAAATAAAGAGAAAAATTAATCTATTATTTGAAATTGTGTATTTTCTTCCAACAAATACTAATGCAGAATACTAGATATTGTGGAAGATCCTGCTCAATTCACTAAAACATTATATATATATATATTCAAGCCTCCTGACAAACTAAGCAATACTATAAAGGTGTTTCAAAAAGTCTGGTCTCAGACTCTATTAAAAAACATTGACATAGGGTTTTCTATATGCATTTCAGGCATTGTTCTAAGTACTTTACAATCATTATCAGTGACATTTAGTGACATGATACAAAGCAACTATAACTATTAAACATAGAATTCAGAAAGGAAAAATCTTATTTCATAATTTTAGCTACCAAAATCATAATTCAAGTACAAAGGTTAGACTTGGATGATTTTTAAGTAAGAAAGTTGGGGGACTATAGCGATCTGAGCCCTTCTTGAAAAATTACATGGATGATAGAATCTCACTAATCAAGAGATGAATTAAAATAAAATAATAAAAATTGGAGAAGCTTTGGAAAAAAATTGATGATAATTATTGAATCAATTAAAATTTTGACAAATATTTAACAGTTCAGGGTTTCCTGAACTTCAAATTCAGTTTGTCTATCCCATGAGATTAAAAAAAGATAAACTTCAAAATTTTATTAAAATAATACATAACGAATTTACAAGTAAAAAACAACCTTATTAAAAAGTGGACAAAGGACATGAACAGACAGTTTTCAAAAGAAGACAAACACCTGGACAAAAAGCATATGGAAAAATGCTCAACATCACTAATCATTAGAGGAATGCTGATCAAAACCATAATAAGATGCCATCTCACACCCGTCAAACTTGCTATTGTTAAAAATTGAAAAAAAAACCAGATACTTATGAGGTCGTGGATAAAAACGAATGTTTATACACTGCTAGTGGGAATGGAAATTAGTTCAGCCATTGTGGAAAGCAGTTTGGTAATTTCTCAAATAACTGAGAATTGCCATTGGACTCAACAACCCATTATTGGGCATGTACCCAAAGGAATACAAGTCATTCTGCTAGAAAGACACATGTATGTTCACTGAAGCACTGTTCACAATATCAAAGGCATACGATCAACCTAAATGTCCATCAGTGATAGACTGGATAAAGAAAATGTGGTACATAAACAGCATGGAATACTACGCAACCATAAAAAAGAATTAGATCATGTCTTTGCAACAACATGGATGGTGCTGGAGGCCATTATACTAAGCAAACTAACACAGGAGCAGAAAACCAAAAATCATATGTTTTCACTTATAAGGGAGGGTAAACATTGAGTACACATGGTCACAAAGAAGGGAACAACAGACATTGGAGCCTACTTGAGAGTGGAGAGTGGGAGGAGGGCGAGGATGGAAAATTTATTAATACCTGTTGGGTACTATGCTGATTAGCTGAATGATGAAATAATCTGTGTACTAAACCCTGGCAACATACAATTTATGTATGTAATCAACCTCCATATCTACCCCTGAACCTAAAATAAAAGTTAAAGAAAGATCACAATATTATAAAATCAATGCTATACAGCTGGAATATACATCCTACGTATTTTTGTCATCCTTAATTTCTGCCTTTCTGTTAGTCTATGTATTCCTATATACTAATTCTCAGAAAATACTTATAAAGATGTGCACAAATGCTAATGCTAGTTATTTTATTGTAGTGGAATTTGATTTTTCACATTTGAATTTTCACAAAAAAATTTTTCACATCTTTTTTTGTAATTTCTTGGAATTGTTTGAATTTTGTTTGAAGAACTTCTAGTTTTAAAATAAAAATAATGAAACCATTATTTACAAGGAAAACAAAGATACTATCTTACTATATGTCAGAAGGCTTTCAGGACTGTGACCACATTTAAAAAAAAAAAACTATGCAACAGATAGCATCCTTGCAATGAAAGAGTCGTTTTCACGATTTTCTCAAAAAACAAAAGCTATCTGTGACTAAAAATAACACTTAATTTGGAGTTGTTTATGTTTCTGAGATGGTAAATTAAGCTCTTCTAACTAGTCTCCTCACAATTGGGATTGTGGGTATGGAGATTTCCTCAATGTTTGCTTTTGAGCAGAAACACGTAAGCATGGATTTTAGAAAGAGCTGAGAGATCAACAAGCCTCATTTTAGATATGGGCAAATTAAGGCCTAGAGAAGCTAAGCGACGTTTAACAATAGACTCAGGACAGTTAACTGAATAGCCGAAAGCTATGGTCTGAATGTTTGTATCCTGCCCAAATTTGTGTGTTGAAATTATATCCCCCAAGGTGATGGTAGTGAGAAGTGGGGTGTTTGGGAGGTGATTGGATCATGTGGGCAGAGCCTCATAATCAACATTAGTGCCCTTGTAAAAGAGGCCCCAGAGAGTTTCCTTGTCCTTCCACCATGTGACGACAAAAGACTCCATCTAGGCCTGGCGCGGCACCTCACGCCTGTAATCCCGGTACTTTGGCAGGCTAAGGTAGATGTATCACCTGAGCTCAGGAGTTAGAGACCATCCCGACCAATATGGTGAATTCTTGTCTCTACCAAAAATAGCTGGGTGTGGTGGTGCATGCCTGTAATCCCAGCTACTCGGAAAGGTGAGGGAGGAGAATTGCTTGCACCCGGGAGGCAGAGGTTGCAATGAGCTGAGATTATACCACTGCACTCCAGCCTGGGCGACAGAGTGAGACTCTGTCTCCAAAAAATAAAAAGACTCCATCTAGATGGAACAGGCCCTCAGCAGAGGCAGAATCTTCTAGCATCTTGATTTGGGACTCCCCAAAATCAGGAACTGAGAGAAATAAATGCCTGTTGTTTATAAGTCAGCTAGTTTATGGTGTTTTTGTTATAGCAGTAAATGGACTAAGACACCAAACTAAGACCTATCTTCTGAAGTTAGCCGAGTTCAGCCACACTGCTGCATTGCATATTTGATTTTGTTTTTCTTTTTTTTTTAGACAGAGTCTTGCTTTGTTGCCCAGGCTGGAGTGCAGTGGCATGATCTTGGCTTACTACAACCTCCGCTTCCTGGTTCAAGTGATTCTTCTGCCTCGGCCTCCTGAGTAGCTGGGATTACAGGTGTTCACCACCACGCCCAGTTAATTTTTTTACAGAGACGGGGTTTCACCATGTTGGCCAGGCTGGTCTCAAACTTCCGGCCTCGGGTGATTCACCCGCCTCGGCCTCCCAAAGTGCTGGGATTACAGGCATGAGTCACTGCACCTGGCCCATATTTGATTTTTTTAATATCATAAAGATTAATGATTCATATAAATTCATATAATTTATAGTAATCACAAAATACTGTCTTATCTGTACATATTAAAATCATTGATCCTTTGTTCTTTTTTGTTACCTTTAATTAAACAAAGGCTTTTAAAGATCTTAAAACATAAGTTTATATAAAAGAAACTAGCTATTCACTACAATGTCAACAGGATTAATATGGCCTTGCTGACATAGTGAGTCATTTCTTTTTTTGTTGTTTTTTGCTTATTTGTGTTTATAAATTTTGTGTTATTACATTCATTAGTTTGGAACAGGAGTGGAAAGATTACGACTTGAAAAATCAGAACGTAGGAATTTTAATCCTCAGCTTCATTAAAGAGGTTTCTTTTTCCAGAGAGGATAATGAGAACATCCTTTCTTTATAAAAGCCATCAGAAATCAGAAAAATAATTTTTAAAAAATTTTGCAAAGATCGGTCAGTGCACAAAGGATCCTGGGACCAGCAGGAGAGGAAATGGATCATTGTGTTTGGGGACATGAACTCACGAGCCCAAGTCGTGGCTCAAGGCCTCCCATGTAGCAGCTTGAGCTGCTGCTGTCATCAATTCACTTTTTTTCCAGTATGAGCAGAGGAATATTCATCTGTTTCTGTGGTGATGGAGGCTTTCACAACATCCTCTGGCCAAAGAAATGTAACCACAGCCATAATGATTTCAGACTCAAACTATTTCAACAGCAGCAACAGGGAAAACAAAACATCAGCCAATTCCCAAATAAACTCATGTGAATGCTTCATATTAGCTAATTATCAAGGGGGTTTTATGGGAAACCATATCAAGAATGCTGTGGAGCTTCTTAGGATGCTGTTTTTTCTTGCTTGCATCTGAAGGAGAAATGGAATGCCAGGGCAACAGAACTAATATATCAGGGAAGGGGTGGAAATTTAAGGAATCTAAAGCGTCTCTCTCTTTGGTTTTGTTGAATCTCATGATTCTTAAGTCATCTGACCTCCATACATCTGAGTTCTCTCCCCCTTCTTTCTATTTACCTTTATCCAGCCCCCCTCCCCACTCCAAACTGGAAAAAGGGATAAAATGCTAGATAAATATTTCTCAAACTGTTTTCTTCTGTGGCATTCATAGCAGATGACTTTTGCATGTGTAACACTTTCCCATGAGCATATCCATATTTCGACAAAAAAGAAAGTTCTGGTGGGAAATAAAGCAAATAGTGCTACAGGCAAAGAAAGGCACAGATGAAATACACCAGTTATGTTGAATTCCCAGTGTGTTAGCTCTAACTTCTGTACCCTTCTTTCCTACTAAAGAATATATAGAGGAATGCAAGTGACTAGGAAGAGTGTTATCATGAGTATAAATCTGATTCCACACTAAGTTATATGTCAATAAATTAAGGCTAATTTTTAAGATACAATGAGATTTTACAAACCAATAAAAAAAAATTTTTTTTTTTGGAGACAGAGTCTCGAAACTAATAGTTCTTGTAAAAGGAACAGAAAGACAAGATATTTTATAAAAATAGAACTATACATGTCTAAAAAAAATTGCAAAGTCCTCAAAATAACTTACCACTTAAGAAATCTAAACTACTAGAGGAACAATTTGTTAAAAACTTTTAATATCTAGTAATATACAGGATTGTCTAGGGCATGAGTAAACAGAAACTCCTACATGAAAAATGTCACTGACTCAGCCTTCGGAAAGATTTTGACACTATATATCAAAATTTTTAATATATGTTTCCTTTGATGTGACAATTCCCTTTTCTAAGGATTCATCACAAAACTACATTCGCTGAATTGCTTGAATTACATCATATTTTTAGCAAGAGTGCAAATAGCTGTAGCCTAATGGAGAAGAATCAAAACTCAGCTCAGCAAACCTAGATTTAAATTTCAGCTGCATCTTACTAACATCAATTTAAACAGAATTTTTGGAGTATACATTAACTAGAGAATTTAAGTATACCTAAATCTTTTTGAGGTATATTTTAAATATAATACAAAAACATGACACCACATAACATGTTTTTCTACTTGATCCTCAACAAAAAACCACTAGTCTCCCTTTGCAGAAACTTAACTGAAATAAATGGCTTAAGATTAGAAATAAGGCAACTGTGTTTATCTTTGCAAATGAATATTGGAGAGTAATGATAAAAATAGCAGGAAGGAAGACTGCTAGAAGAATGTATATGACGTGAAAATGAATAGCCCTAAGAATGCTGTTTCTCCAAGCATATCTCACTGTCAGAAGGCTAAATTAATACTGAAAGGGGATTTATGGATTTCTTTGCTACTCTGTAAATTATAAACCTGTCTTTAATTAGATTGTCCAAAGGGAAGACATCTCTCTGAGTGACATCAGCCAACTAACTAGTTGTTTAACATGGCTCCACCTAACAGATGGCATCACTGACTTAGAATCAACCCTCTGGTTTTTAGATGAAGCAGCATTTTTTAAACTCTTTGGAACACTCTGCCTGGGAAACATTCTTTTCAGGAAATATTTAACAAGTCTTGTACACATTCTCAATACTGTATGATTTTTTTCTTTTTTTTTGAGACAGAGTTTCACTCATGTTGCCCAGGCTGGAGTACAGTGGCGTGATGTTGGCTCACTGCAACCTGCACTTCCTGGGTTCAAGTGATTCTCCTGCCTCAGCCTCCCAAGTAGTTTAGATTGCAGGTGCCCACCACCACACCCACCTAATTTTGTATTTTTAGTAGAGACGAGATTTCACCATGTTGGTCAGGCTGGTCTTGAAAGCCTGACCTCAGCCGATCCAGCAGCCTCGGCCTCCCAAAATACTGGAATTATAGGCGTCAGCCACCACCCCAGCACTGCTGTATGATTTAAAAGTTTTGGGAAGCATATTGGAGTTCCTCTTTTGAGGCTTACCCAGTGCTCACTGGGTAAATAAAAGTCATGAAATTTCCTGCTGTGAAGAAAAGTGGGAAGGTATAATCCAGTTTCCCAATCTTGCTGGAATCCAAAATCTTTTGTGCTCAACACATCTGCTAAATTTCCTGAAAGTAGTGAATGGTGTGGAATGTTGATTTGGGAGATACTGGAATGGACATGTAAAGGGTGTCTTCATTAAAAAAAAAAAAAAGTTGAAATGGACTGTGTGTCATGTTTAAAAAACAGTGCCTTATAATAAATGTCTTCTAGAATGTAGCCATAATAATATATATATTCATTTTTTTAATTTTTAGCAGATAACATGTCCTACTAGACAGTCAGAAATGTGGCCTCATATTCATTGTGTGGTTTCTCTGTGCCAGGCACTTTTCTAGATACTGGGGACACATCGTTCTTGAACCCAACAGACAAAATCCTCCTCTTCATGTAACCAACCTACAGGAAATAAGTTATTAGGAGTGCTTTAAAGGGACTGACTGTCTAAGAAGTTACATAACTAAAGATATTTTACACTCTTTGTAGGAACTTCCATGAGTGAAGTAAGTTAAAAGTTTCCAAACACATATCATTGCTTTTTGGCTACCTTTTGCCTATTTTTTCAGCATTTTAAAAGTGGTAAAATATATATAACAAAAAATGTTCCATGTTAACCTTTTTTTTCTTTTTTTTTTTTTCGAGAGTTTCACTCTAGTTGCCCAGGCTGGAGTGCAATAGTGCAATCTCAGCTCACTGCAACCTCTCCCTCCCAGGTTCAAGCCACTCTCCTGCCTCAGCCTCCCAAGTAGCTGGGATTACAGGTGCATGTCACCACGCCCAGCTAATTTTTGTATTTTTAGTAGAGACAGGGTTTCGCCTTGTTAGCCAGGCTGGTATCGAACTTCTGACCTCAGGTGATCCACCTGCCTTGGCCTCCCAAAGTGCTGAGATTACAGGCGTGAGCCACCACGCCCAGCCATCTTAACCATTTTTAAGTACACTGTTCCGTAGTGGTAAGTACATTCACTTTTTTCATCTCCCAAGACTGAATTTTACCTATGTTTAAGTACATCATACTTCCATACTTTATTAGAATGAAAAAAATAGAGTAGGTCTTGTGTAGTTTGTAAGTATGTAACAATGTATAAAATCCAAAAGCCTTTCAGACTGAAACTTAAGAGTTAAAAAAAAAAACAAAGCGCTCCCGCTTGCTTCTAAAGTCCCCCTCTACAGTGCTTTCTTCACAATTCCCTGTTCAGATGAATGGCTTATTGTGACTTATTCACTCTTGTTAGCTTAGCACTGGCCAACAACACAAGTAGATCAGAAGAAGCTTAGGAATATGTCCAGGATCATCAAGATCTAATTTACCGCCAACAATATGATTTAGACATGGGGAAAGATATCAGCTGCCACATCAGTGATTCCAATTTGCTACTTTTAGAGTTAGAACACCATAAATAAAGAACCGATGATGCTGATCCTATCTCCCTAACTAAGCATTTAAAGCAAACCACGGAACATTACTCAAAGACATAGGAGAGCATATACTCTAGTTAAGGCCCCTCTGTTGAAAATATCCAACAGAGCCAGTTTTTGAGTCTTATACTATAGTGAAATAAGTAGCTACCACACATAAAAAAGCTCTGAGGAATCATTGCTACTTGGTGTTTATCCCATCTGAATTATTTTGCTTACTTTAAAAAAATTTTATAATTTAATTCTTTCTCAGCAATCTAAAAAATTAGTATGCTTTTCCAAATTACTTCTGAGACAGTGATCAAATCTCAACTTACAGAGATAAATACAACTTTTGTACATGAAAGGGAGAGTTACTTAGTTAACTTAGTTAAAATTAAAGTTTGACTTATATTAACATTATTAATTTGCTAGATGGTTACTCATAACCTGGACAAATATTCAACAAATACTTACCAGTATTGCCCTACTGGTTAGCTATAGCTGGCGTCCATTCTGAATGATCATGATGCCTGTTCTGATTGATCTGTGACTATCACTTGGAATATTACTATCACTTATAATTTATAAATTTTCTATGTCCCTGTTGGTAATAGATAATAGGTAATAGCTTGATAGTTGGTAATAGATAATTACTTGCTTGTTTGTTTGCTTTTCTATGACAGGAATTCACAGCAGTGAACTCTGAGATCTTTCCCATCATCACCATGATACCCAGATTTCATAGATTAGAAGACATTAATGAAATAAAATGTCATTGTCTTCCTCAAAAAATTGGGTCTCCTCTTTATATGATTACAATGTTTGGAGACTTGAAAGTTCCCCTTGTTTGATAATATTAAATTTGTTGAAATCTGCACCTCAAATGGTTTATTTCGAGTTTCATTTTAGACAATCCAAGCTTTCACTGATGATGGATGCTCCAAGATTTCATATAGAAGTTCTTACTTCATCTTGTTTGAGTCACTCAAATAAAATATTTCTTTTAATTTGACACAGTAGCAACTTTTTGTCCTGTCTGAAGATATTTCCCTGAATTACTTTGTATTACAAAATTGTCTTCAAACAGACAACCACAAGCATTTGAAATTTCAGGAGTTCAAAAGCTTTTATTCATATTAAAGTGATAGAAGTTATTACATTCCAACTCATTTCCAGTTCCCAGGCTTACGGAACTGCTGACTCATGCTGACTCATGCTTGGGTCTTATGCCTGGATGCTTCTTATTTATAACCTGAACCAAATTCTCTAGTTATTTCTTTAAAATTAGTTTAAGAAAATAAAACACATAAAGAAAAGTCTACTGTCTTCAGCTTTGATTGTTGTTTTGAACCCTGTACCTTATTTCCCAGAAATATCTTCAGTAAAGCTGAAAATGCCATAAAATATATGACAGATGTGAAAGATACAGCTCCCTGAACTGTCATGAGATAGCTTAATCATATTTAAAATTTATATAGTAAAATATTTCACATATATTAGTTCATGTAAACCAAGTAATAGCCTTCTGTTTGTAAAACAAACATCTGCTGGAATAAGGACTAGCTCTAAGTCTATTCTTACAGTCATTCCACAATTACTGCCTCCTGCACCGTGTTCTGACATCAGAAACTGCCTGACAAATGTATTCATTTACCTCTATTTATGATTTTGAATTGCTCCACATTCTGAGATCAACTATGGTCCTAGGCAAAAGGCATGTAGGTACTTCTTGCAGAATCAGATATGTGGCTCAGTGTTGAGGTCACCCTGGCTGTAGATGGGCTATCGGTTATTGTATAGTCCCCTTGTTTACAGCCCCTGGTATCCAGATCCTTAGTTGGGCCACTTTCTACCATTCTGCTAATTCCGTTGCCTATTAATTTACCTTGCAGCCTAAATCATCAATTCCATTTCTAGCCCTTGGCAAGAAGGCAACAATAATTTAAGGTTTATTTGGACCAGTCTCCAAGGTCTCCATTGAATCAGTCTAACAGGCTCAGTGAAAAAGGAAGATTTGCCATGTTGATATGTTTCACATGGTGCTATCAAAAGATAAAAACTAAACGGTGCATGAACACATCTGGGAGTTAAACATTACGTTTCAGACATTGTGTGCCCTTAAGCACAAAGGCGTTGGCCAGACCTGCGGAAATACGGAATGAGTGATTTAGCAAGGAATTGCCACTCTGTGTGGTATTCACTCATTAGCCAGCATGAACAACTACAGAGGATCGATGATCCAATTATCACTTCTCAGTATTCATATTATGCCACTTATCAGTAGCATTTGACACAACTGATCACCACCAGCTATCCCTGGATTATTGTAATAGTCTCCTAAATGGTGTCTCTATTGCAAGTATTATTAGTTTGTCTAATAAAATTGGATGATAATTGTACAGAACCTTGCAAAGAGCTAGAGAATGATGATTAGGAAGTGGGGCATGTAAAATGGGTAATGAAATTAACAGGATGGTAGAAAGTGAGTCAAGTAAGGGTCTATATACCAGCGCTGGGAACACAGGCGCTATATAAAATCTGTGCCCATCTGCAGCCAGAATGATCACAGACAATGAACCTAAGTATGTCCCACCTATCCATCATTCTAAATCTTCACACTTCGACCCGTAAAAAGGTAATATATTTTAATCAAATTGTTTATACACACAGAGGTGCACAAAAACTATTTGTCTGGAACTGCACACACCTTATGGGTTTCCCTTACTGAAATCCTGCATCAGTACAATAAAGAAAGACACATTTTAATGACTTTTCTACATATACTGGGCCTTTCAGCATGCTCTATACTGCTGGTACCTGGCCTAATGCCCGGATATCTCTCTCTCTCTCTCTCTCTCTCTCTCTCTCTCTCTATATATATATATATATATATATATATACACTTCATATATATATATATATATATACACTTCATATATATATATATATATATATACACTTCATATATATATATATATATATATATATATATATATACACACTTTAAGTTCTGGGATACACGTGCAGAACATGCAGGTTTGTTATATAGGTATGCGTGTGCCATGGTGGTTTGCTGCACCCATCAACCCATCACCTACATTTGGTATGTCTCCTAATGCTATCCCTCCCCTAGCCCCCCACTGCACGACAGGCCCTAGTGTGTGATGTTCCTCTCCCTATGTCTATGTGTTCTCATTCTTCAGCTCCCACTTATGAGTGGGAACATGTGGTGTTTGGTTTTCTGTTCTCGTGTTAGTTTGCTGAGAATGATGGTTTCCAGCTTCATCCACGTCCCTGCAAAGGACACGAACTCATCCTTTTTCATGGCTGCGTAGTATCCCCTGGTGTATATGTGCCACATTTTCTTTATCTAGTCCATCATTGATGGGCATTTGGGTTGCTTCCAAGTCTTTGCCATTGTGAATAGTGCTGCAATAAATGAAAAAAAGCTCATCATCACTGGTCATTAGAGAAATGCAAATCAAAACCACAATGAGATAACATCTCATGCCAGTTAAAATGGCAATTATCAAAAAGTCAGGAAACAATAGATGCTGGAGAGGATGTGGAGAAATAGGAATGCTTTTACACTGTTGGTGGGAGTGTAAATTAGTTCAACCATTGTGGAAAACAGGGTGGCGATTCCTCAAAGACCTAGAACCAAAAATACCATTTGACCCAGCAATCTCATTACTGGGTATATACACAAAGGATTATAAATCATTTTACGATAAAGGCACATGCACACTTATGTTTAATGCCCAGATATCTCAAGTCCACTGTATTTGCTGCTCCTGAAAAGCTCTTCGACTAGGTATCTGGAGATGTCATTCCTCATCTTCTTCAGACTTTACTCAGATGTCACCTTCTCGGTGAAACCTTCCCTTGATCATCTTATTTAATAATGCAATTATCTCCGTTCTTTTTATGACCTCTCCTTACCTTTTATTTCTGCTTAGTCCTATCACCATTTTACATATTATTTATTTATTTATTTATTGTCCTTGTTTCCCTGCCAATATATAAGCTCCACAAAGACACTTTTCTTCATTTACTTCATTAATCAGATACTTGTTGAAGGAATGACAGGATATTTAATGCATGAATAATAAATCAATGATGGTTGGACTGAACTGCTTTGAAGTTTCCATTCAACTGTACAATCTTTTATAAATTTTCACTTATAAAATCCAAAGTATATATTGATTTCCTTCTAAAAAGTTCTTAAATTATAATCAAAAATAAAGTTAAAAATATTTAAGCAATATATATGGTATGTGATTTGCAGATCTTCCATTTTGTACAGTCATGAGTGTTCTATCTATGATCTTAAAACCTTGAAAAGAATCATTTGATTCTAAAATTGTTAGCCTATTGGTTTTTGTCTTATTTCATAATATCTAATGCATTTTCCTTCTATTTCTGGGACTCATCTAATTAGCCGCTTGTTAAATCACATTGCCATCCTCTCCTTACAATTTTGCCATACTCAGGTTGATTTCAATTTCTTTTATTGTGGTCTAAAACTTCCTTGCCCTAACTCATATTTTATTATTATCATCATATCTATAAAATTATCTTTCTATTGTGATGATCTTATAATAATGGTTAGTGATATTTTCTATGAAGGATATTTGAGGAAATAGTGCATTGTGATGAAATGCATGTAAAAACTGGCAAATATTTTCTCAATGAGGGAAAAGAAACCACCAAAAATCATTGTCTTTGAATCCTTTCTTTTTGCCTCAGAGCAAAAAACACGCATTTGCAGTTCTTGTGACATTAAAAAAGTACTTCAGAGTGTCAGTTTACATTATATATTTCAAGCACAAAATTTGGTCCACTTTTTCTCCCTTGGCATAGTTGAGGCTGGCATAAATCAACTTGAAGAAACATGCTCTGACTTTTCTAAAATTTGAGATTAATGTTGGCAACAAAATCTAATTTCAGACTGGTTTTTGAATTCAAGCTTGCACAGGGAAAAATAAAAACCCTTCAACTGAAAAGTGCATTGTATTTCACTGCCTTTCTAGGCATGTGATTTATTCATGCAGATGACTTTCTAATATTTCTAATTTCTACAGTCCATAGAATCTGTAGAATTTGGACCGTAAGCCTTTTAACAGTGGTAATCCTTTGCCCAGTCCTAGCCACACTGGTCTCTCATGTAACTAATATCATTATTTTGAAAACAAATAGACTGCACCAATGAAAAGATCTGTGGTCCCCTACCTAGAATGTATGGGATTGAACCACTTCTTCCTTATTATATTATTTTTATGAGCAAACCATTTAAAAATACATAGATTAGAAAATTGGAGGGCTAATCTTCTGTGTAATATTCTATATATAAAACTAGTAATAATCACAGCTAATATCTCAGCATAGCAATTCAGTTTAAATTCTGTTATCAGACTAGGCTATCATTTAGTTACTGTGTAACCTTGAGTAAATTTGCAAACTGTGCTTCAATTTCCCCATCTGTAAGATGAGAGCTAAAGTAATGTTATTTCTAATTAAGTATAAACCATTATAATAGTACTTGGCACATAGTACAAACTCAACAAATGTAAGCCATGATTAATTCTATTGTTTGTGATTTGATATTATTATTTTTGTAAGCACATATTTATTGTTATAACATATTGCTTTTACAATTGGTTTAAGATTGTTTTTAAAAAAGATTACACTTAACCTTACAAGATAAATTAGAAAAGTAAAATGAGTCTGTTTAAAACCATTCTGCCAATTTCTGTCTTTTAACTGAAGAGTCTAATCTATTTACATTTAAAGTAATTACTAATAAGGAGGGATTTACTTCGGTCTTTTTGCTATTTGTTTGTATATGCCTTACCTCTTCTTGGTTCCTCATTTCCAGCATTACTACATATTTGTATTTAGTTGGTATTTTGTAATGAAATGTTTAATTTCCTTCTCATTTTCTTTTGTTTATATTCTATAACTATTTTCTCTATGATTACCAAGAGAACTGCATTTAACATCCTAAAGTCATAACACTATAATTTGAATTTATACAAGCTTAACTTCAATAAAATACAAAAACTCTGCTGATTTGCATCTCTGTTCCCATCCCTTTGGGTATTGATGTCACAAAATTATATCTTTATACATCCTGTGTCCAAAAATGTAAACTACTGATTTTTTAAATGCACTATTTTAATAATGCACTGAAATAAGGTAGAAAATAGGTAGAGTTACAAACTGTATTAGTCCATTTTCATACTGCTATGAAGAAATACCTGAGACTGGGTAGTTTATAAAGAAAAAGATGTTTGATGGACTCACAGCTCCACATGACTGGGGAGGCCTCAAGTCGTAGTGGAAGGTGAAGGAGGACCAAAGCAATATAAACTTTTCTACCATAAAGAGACATGCACATTTATGTTCACTGCAGCACTATTCACAATAACAAACACATGGAATCAACCTAAATGCCCATCAATAATAGACTGGATAAAGAAAATGTGGTACATATACACCATGGAATACTATGCGGCCATAAAAAAGAATGAGAGCATGTCCTTTGCAGGAACATGGATGGAGCTGGAGGCCATCATCCTTAGCAAACTAACTTAAGAACAGAAAACCAAATACCACATGCTCTCACTTATAAGTGGGAGCTAAATGATGAAAATACATGGACTTAAAGAGGGGAACAACAGATACCAGGGCCAGCTCGAGGGTGGAGGGTTGGAGGACGGAGAGGATCAGAAAAAAATAACTATTGGCTACTAGGCTTAGTTCCTGGGTAACAAAATAATCTGTACAGAAAATCCCTGTGACACAACTTCACCTGCATAACAAACCTGCACATGTACCCCTGAACCTAAAGTTAAAAGAAAAGAAAATTCTTTCAAGGCAAACCTAGTGATGACAGTCTCCTATAGCTTTTGTTTATTGATGAATACTTTAATTTTTTCCTCACTTTTGAGGCACAGTTTTTGTGGATAAATGAATCTTAATTTTTTTCTTTTAGCACTTCAATATATCAGCTCATTGCCTTTTGATCTCTTAACTTTCTAATGAGAAATCTTCTGATAAACCTACTGAGGCTGTCTTGTATGTGATAAACTGCTTCTCTCTTGCTGCTTTCAAGATTTTTCTCCTTGGTTTTTAACAGTTTGATTATAATGTGTGTCAGTGCTTGTCTCTTGGAGTTCATTTTACTGAGAGAACATTAAGCTTCTTGGATATTTATACTCATTTTTTTAAATCAAACTTGGTAATGTTTTTGACCATATTTTTCAAACAATTTCTCTTACCCTTTCTTTTTCTCTTCTCTTTTCAGGAATCTCCTAGTGCATGAGTTGGTCTGCTTGATGGTGCCCCACAGGTCCCAAAGGCTCTGTTCAATTTTCTTAAATCTTTTTTCTTTCCATTTCCTAGACCTGATAATTTTTATTGTCCTATCTTTAAGCTCATTGATTTTTTCTTCTTCTGCCTTCTCTTTTTTAGAAGGCTTGCCATCTAATTTTTCTCAGGTACAGTTTCTGTTGGCTTATTATTATTATTATTTACTTTAAATGGGCCCTACTTACCATTTCATGCTTTGTGATTTTTTGTTGAAAACCAGACACTTGAATCTACTAATGTGGCAACTATGAAAATCAGATTTGTTCCTTTCCCCAAGGTTTGTTGTTTTTGTTTTGCTTTTGTTGAGGTTGTGTTTATGCTAAAGATCAGCCTGAGGTGTAAACTTAAGGTCTTCTCAGGTCTTCGTTTTGTTTTGTATTGTTTTTTTATGACAGGTTCTCACTCTGTCACCCAGGCTTGAGTGCAGTGGTGCAATCATGGTTCACTGCAGCCTCAACCCCCTAGGCTAAAGTGATCCTTCTGCCTCAGTCTTCCACCTCAGCCAGGGACTACAAACTTGTACCACCATCCCCAGCTAATTTTTATTTTTTAATTTTTTGTAGAGATGGAGCTCTCTCTTAGTTGCCCAGAGTGGCCTCAAACAATCCTCCCACCTCAGCCTCTCAAAGTGCTGCAATTACAGGCATGAGACACTGCATCCAGTCTTTTCTTTCTTTAGAGATAGGGTCTCACTTTGTCACTCAGGCTGGAGTATAATGGTGTGATCATAGCTCACTGTAATCTTGAACTCCTGGGCTCAAGTGATCCTCCTATCTCAGCCTCCCGAGTAGCTAGGACTACAGGTGTGCACCACCACAATTGGGTAACTTCTTTTAATTTTTTTAGTAACTGGTTCTCACTCTGTTGCCCAAGCTGGTCTTGCCCTCTTGGCCTTAAGCAATCATCCCACCTTGGCCCGCCAAGGTGCAGGGATTATAGGCATGAGCCACTGCACCTAGACTCTTCTCAGATCTCTTAATGGGCCTTTGCTTTTCTCTGTGCGTGTATGGTAGTTTTCTAAATCACCTTATATGTATATAATTGGTTTGAATGCCCCAGTATTTAATATCTGGTTCTCCCCCCAAAAAAAAGAAAAAGAAAAAAATGAAAGGGTGAGGAATGGCCTCAGCCCTTTAAATGCTAAGGATATTTATTTAGCCCGAGAGGGAGACACTGCAACAATGAGGGAGGGGTACAACAACAGCTAATCACCTATATGTCTGCACCTTCCTGATTAGTAACAGCAATCAGTGATCAGAACATAGAACACGGATCTCCAACATTTGGAGCAGAGTTCTGCTTGCTCACCCTGGCCCCCTCAAGCTGCATGTAAGCTGCTTTAGGAACATGTGCATGGCTGCTTTCCAGAGGGCTAGAGATGGAGGATGGGTAGCTGCTGCTGAGCTAAACACTAAAAGCAATCCAAATTAACTACAATTTGCCATCCAACACTTCCCCTGAAAGTTACAAGGCTTTAATAGACCTTAGAGGTCCAAAATAATTATATCAGACAGATTCTGCCAGTGCAATTGTTGGTTAGGTAGGGAAACAGATCCTTGATACTTCCTACTCTTTCATCTTCCCAGAACCCTCCTTCTATTATCAGTATTTTGTCATCTTTTTATAGCTCCTAAGCAAGTTAGATCACTCCCTTCTATGCAATATTTATGAAATAATCAAAACTATGGACTGCTGGATAACAGCAGCACTCCAAAAATTAATAGATAAATTAACTAATTAATATAAAGAAAAAAACTCACAAGGGTATAATGTCCATAGGATTTAGAAAATAGAAGTCTAGATTTGTGCACAGTGAAGCCAAGATTAATTTGGAGTTCTAGAAAGCCAGAGAAGCATCATGAATGTATAATGGCCTAGAAAGTGTGGCAGGCACTAGTTGAGGTGGGTACCTGCTGTGGTTTAGGTATGGTTTGTTTGGCTTTACCAAGTCTCATGTTGAAATTTAATCCCCAATACTGGAAGTAGGCCCTGGTGGGAGATGTGGAGGTGGATTTCTCATGAATAGCTTGGTGCTGCCCTCACAGTAATGAAACGAGTGAGTTCTCATTCCGTTGATTCCTACTGAGAGCTGGTTGTTAGAAAGTGCCTAGAACCTTCTCCCCCACCTTGCTTCCTCTCTTGCCAAATGGTCTTTGGGCTGTATGTTGTGGCTCATGCTTGTAATCCCAGTACTTTGAGAGGCCAAGGTGGGAGGATTGGTTGAGGCCAGGAGTTCAAGGCCAAGTGATATGCATATGCCAGCTTCCGTTTCACCTTGTGTCACAAGTTGAAGCTTCCAGAGACCCTCATCAGAAGCAGATGCTGGTACCATGCTGTATTAGTCCAATCCCACACTGCTATAAAGATACTATCTAGGACTGGGTAATTTATAAAAGAAAGACGTTTAATTGACTCAGTTCCACATGGCTGTGTAGGCCTCAGGAAAATTACAATCATGGTAGAAGGCAAAGGGGAAGCAAGGACCTTCTTCACATGGTAGCAGGAAAGAGAAGTGTATGCAGGGGAAATGCCAGATGCTTATAAAGCCTTCAAATCTCATGAGAACTCAGTCACTATCATGAGAAAATCAGGATGGAAACCGACCCCATGATCCAATCACCTCTCCCCCTCAACACGTGAAGATTACAATTCAAGATAAGATTTGGTGGGGACACAGAGCCAGACGATATCACATGCTTCCTGTACATCCTGAAGAATGATGAGCCAAGTAAACCTTTTTGCTTTATAAATTACCCAGCTTCAGGTATTCCTTTACAGCAACACAAATGAACTTAAGACAGTACCATTAAATGGACATGAAGGGCCCCAAGGATATACTTTAAAGCACAACAGTACTGAGCCACTATAGAATAATAAAGTTAATTTTCAAAACCAAACGTGAAATATCTCATTTAGAGAAAAATAATTTTATGTCTGGACTACATTAATAAAAAAAAATTTAATAATTTTATGAATTCATGATGTCTAGAGGTTTACTGGGTAGCTGAGCTACTAGTTTCATTCATTTCTTATCTTTAAAAGGGGCTATAAGATATAGGATGATTTTGTAAATAAATATCACACTTTGTTCTTTTAATTCTAAAGGAATTTTGGAGAAATCCCCCACACATTTAGAAGTCAAAATAAAATTTTCAACAGAAGTTTAATTACCTGCAAAATATATAGATTACAGTATACTATAAATATTAGCTTTTAAAATAAAGCTATTATAAATCTTGCTGTGGTTTGAATGCGTCTCCTCGAGAATTCAGGTGTTGCCAATTTGATAGTATTAGAAGGTAGACCCTTGAAGAGTTCATTACATCAAGAAGCCTCCTCCCTTGTGAATGGGATTAGGAGCCTTCATAAAAAGAGAGAGTTTGTCTCACTCATCCCTCTCCACCTTCCACCATATGAGGACACAGCATTTCTCCTCTCTGCAGAATGCAGCATCAAAGAACCGTCTTGGAAGCAGACAGCAGTCCTCAGCAGACAACAGAACCTGCCAGCACCTTGATCTTGAATGTTTCAGGTTCTAGAACTGAGAGAAACTACGGCTCTGTTCTTTTTAAATTACCTAGTCTGTGGTATTCTGTTATAGTGGCATGAGCAGAATAAGACGATTCTCTTAAATGTATCCAAAACAGTCTAAATAATATAGTGATTTTATACTCACCATTATCCATTTATAAATATATAAACAATCTCTTAAATAGTTGTAAACTTTATATTTGTCTTTTTCCCTGTGAGTTAGAATTTTCATTCTTGTTCCCCCCCAATAGAGTTTTATCCCAATGTAATACAATTTTATGCTTGAAAATCTTATGGTCATCACTTATACTTCTATTCAGCAAAAATATGTACACATTGAATTTAAAATTTTTAAATTCTTTGGGAGCCATAAATGTCTGAGTGGTAAAAAGAAAGTTCCATATTGAAAAGTCATCACAATAATTGTGTTAGCTCACAATTGATCAAAACAATGTAAATATTATATGTATTTCACATACAAAATTAGTAATCATAAAAAGTAACAATTTTGGAAATGCATCTGTTATTGATTTGTTTGTGGTGCTTTATTGTCCAATATCCAATGGGTTTAAATGTTTATCAATATCATTATTTGCTAGATTAGACTGTATAAATTCTACTCCTATTTTTTGCTTTTATAAATGTAAAGGCTAAGAGTCTATGTTCATGTACTAAGTAAATAGAAGTCCAAAGACTTTTTCCACAGCATTATCACTCAATTATTTAAATTCCATTCAGTTTTATGCCAAAAGGCACATAATAATCTTTCACCAAAATTATTTTTAATGTTCTATTTGCTGGCAATTTTATTACCTTCCTTAAATACTCTTGAAAGCCAAGAATTTAAAACCAGTAAACCTGCAAAAGGATTTCTTATCAAGTCATTAGAGTCACTCATTTTCTCATCACTCTCACCAATATTTCAAATCACCTCTGTGGTGCCACAAAGATTTTGCCACCTGGGGGCATGTACCAAGGTACGACTGAAAATGGATAAGAAATGTGCCTTTATTGTATAAAAATTGAATACAAGTAATTTTTAGGGGGGCTATTTGGGTCATAGGTTAGTTCTCAGGAAGATACATTTAGAGGATAGTTTACATATAAATGTTGAAGATCTAGTAAGAAATTTTTTAAATTATTATTCATGCCATTTGCCCCTTGAAAAGTTTATTACCTCAGGAATACTGAGATATCCCAGCTTGGAGAATATCGTTTCTGAGAGCCTGAAAATAGTAATAACTATTTAGAGGATAATAAAATCTCTAAAAATTGGACTAGATATTTGGAGGAGAATGTGTAAACTACATTATATTGAAGCTGTTATTTTTTATTCTTTTCTTTAAATGGTAGAAACAGAGTGCAGAGCTAGAAAGTTGCCTGTGTGGTCACAGGCACAACTAAAACCAGAGCATCTCAGCACCCAGAAGATCTTCCTTATTTTGTAACTGCTGAATGGATCCTACACTTACTAAATAACTGGTGTATATTTTGTTATATCACAACAGATGTAGTATAATATTGTTTTCTCAAAGACAGTAACACAATATGTAGGTAAAAAATTATGCTTTCATATCATTCTTGTCCTCTCCAACTCAACAAAAATGATGTGTGGGTATGTGTGTTCCAGAGTGGTGAGGAAGAGGTCATTACAAAACACTTTTAAGTAAAACAGAAAGTATGCTCCTAATTTATGGCATTAGCCAATCCCTGTATAAAACTGTAACTCAATCACGCATTGACCATGAAGGGTAGCTTATCTTGTACTGTACTTTTTTTAAAAAAAAGTATACCTTAACAGTACTTTTTAAAAAGTATAATCCAAGATAAGCTACATTTAATGGTACACTTTAAATGGATGTAAGTGTATGCTATGTGAGTTACATTCCAATAAAACAGTTTTAAATTGGAGATGAGTAACTAACATCTCAATAGAAGAGGGACAAGTGATATAAGGACAATCTTATGCAAGAACTCTTTAAAGCATACAAAATGAGGATGGGATGTAAAAGAAATCATCCTTATATAATTACACTCACCCCCCCCACACACAAACACACACACACAGACAATAACATCACATTATACACGGCTTCCTACAATTCTTAAACTATGTAGTATTCTTCGACATTAAAAAGAGGCAGTTAAAGTTTTACTTCTTCCTTCTATGTAGCAACTTACATATTGGTATAAATATATATCTGCTATTCTTTAACTGGCCAAATGGGTATCTGAAACAATAGAAACGATTTGGAAATGTTAGAGCTACAAGTGACCTAAAGGCCCATTTAGTCTGGTACTAATTCTACAGACAGTGTTAGAATCCCAGAGAGCTAAAGACATTGTCCAGAGAACTTGTGAAACAGAGTGGAACCAGTCACCAATTCCCTTACTTAATGGTAGAGCACCAGACCCCAATGCCCTGGCACCATGCCTTGTGAAACTACTTGAACTTGGAGAAGTGTGAGGTAAATAAAAGCTTATAAATTATGACTATTTGAAAGTAAAGATTGAAACGATCCAAAGAAGCAAAGTGTTGGGCATATAAGAAAAATAAAAGAAAAATAAACTATAGAAAATTTCAAGATAAACTCTGGAACGACAATCAAAAGGAGAGTTTTTAATTGAGTAAGATACCAAAGGTGTCCACTGAAACGTAGCAGCACCACTAAGGGCCTCTGGCAGCAATGAGAGAAGCACAGCCTCAGACAGACTCTCATCTTGAATCATGAAGACTGAGTCAAGCAGGCCAAGCTGTTCAGTGGGGAAGAGAAATGATGAATGATTAGATAGATTCATCACCAAGGTCCTCTGTGGACAGCCTCAGAGTGTGTTCATTCTTCAGATGGAAATAATACATCACATGGAACTCCCACATAAAAGGACATACGATATGTAACAAAGAAAAATAATGAATAACCAGTGAAATCATAATAATGAGATCTACTTTATTGGTGGTGTGTATATTACTGCATAAGTCCAAACTCAATATCCAAGACTGTCACTGGAATATAATTTCTCATGTTTAAAAAAAAAAGATCAAACAACTTTTCAATAATTTATCTCACACGTTTAGAATGTTGTATGAATTACTTTCTATAATTTATTCAATTTTAAGTAAACTGGAAAGTATGATCTTTTCAAGGTTCTCAAATTAATGAAACATCTGCAAAGAAACAGCCCTTTCTGCACATCTGGCAAAGGTAAAATTCATGCTCTATCTAGTCTGTCAAAACTGAGTGAAATTGCCCAACATTCGCAGGGCCTGGAGCAAGAGTACAAATGGAGGCCCATGGACCATATGTCTGTCTATAACAGCATAAATCAAACGAAAACTATTTAATAAAAGATACCCCATACTCCTACATTGCTAACTGCACCTTCAAAACACTAAAATGTAAAATATTTAACTGAAAGTCAATGAAATATCAAAGATTGTGTATTAAATTATTATAGAACATACATCATCCGGCAGACATATCGGTAATGTTTAGAAGAGTTATAAAAATATATATAAAATTCAGAAGTTAGGTCTGAATTGTGTAGAATTACACAATAAAATTTACTTTTATTGCCTTAATTTTAGCACAATAGCTAATTATAGTATTATAATTAATATGTTTTCATAATTTTAATTCTCACAATAACAATCTAAAGGATTAAAAATAACATGTAAATATATTCATTATAACAAATTTAAGTATAGTTTCATCAGAAATGTAAACTAAAGTGAAAATAAAAACAAAGTAGTAAAATCATTTTATATACTTGTTAAAACTTAATTTTTCTAAAATATTCAAAATTATATATCAATATTTACAGGAAAATATTTATAGAATATCAAATCTGAAATAAATAACTTTAAAGTTAGCTGTGTTTTATTTAATTTGGAAAATTTAATTATGCTTATTTGATCCTTTTATAAACACACTCCCAATTTTGCAAATCAGCAATAGGAAAGTGTCAACACGTTACACTGCAGTGACCCGTCTTCTTAAACTATTAATTCAAAAGCCTATAGAGTACCATGGTGTAATTATGAACTTTAAATCTGACTAAATGAAACAAGTAACATGGGATTCTTTTTACCCTAAATACTTGAGGGAAAAACCCAAAATATGATTTTTAAATTAGTTACATTCTCACATTAAGACCTCTAGTTGATAGTGACTTTTCTAAGATCAGGGGTTATAATCATGTCCCCTGCTTTCTGGGTCATACCGCTTTTAACCTCACCTTATAGGAAGTCCGACCAATTCCATTTACACTGTTTTGCAGCCGCTGAAAGTCTGTAAAGAACAAACCAAAAATTTCAGTGATGATTGTGTTCACTGATGTATCAATTTCTAAATCCTAAACTGTTTTTAGCCTTACCTTACAGGAAGTCTGACCAATTCCACTTACAGTGTTTTGCAGCCACTGAAAGTTTGTGAAGAACAAACCAAAAATTACAGTCAAGATTGTGTTCACTGTTATACCAATTCCTGAGTCCCAGGGTCCCAGAGAATAACTGATAATTAAAATATTTCAAAAATACCCCAGAAGTACTTATATCAAAAAATAAGTAATTTTTTTTTTTTAGTTGTGAGGGACGAAACCAACATACCATTATTTATACTTCTAAATGCTTTCAAAGGAAGAGTCTTCCAAATAGCAAGTGTAATTGTGGTCTGGATGAGCAGGGAGAAGGCAGGAAAAAGGGCTGCCTGGATGAAAACTGGAAACACATTTTCACAATGCAGCAAGTCCTGGATAGTCCCACGGATCAACTTACCCATGAGCCTAATCAAAACCAAGCTTTGAACTCACAAACTAGTATGTGTTCACTAAAAGCAATTCAGTATTTTTCTCAGTATCATTCCTGAGTGACACAAACAAATTGATTCTCAGTGGAGTAAGAGATTGGCTCTCGAGTTTTGTATTATACTGTTAAGACAGAACAAGCTCCTGGGAATCTTGTCGTGCAAGGCTGGTAGTGCTGATAATGGCTGAGAAATGTTGCCCTTCCACACTGATCTCTACTTTTCTTTGTTCTTTTCCAATCTTCTTTAATGTACCCTCTTCCCCTTATTTCTCTATCGTCCTGTCAAGTTTTCTATGCTCTCAGTTTCAGTTTGGCAGCATGTTTGCGTCAGAGTGGTTGCAAATGATGGAGGACTCTGTGGAGCCCGTGGAACATCAGCCCGCTGGCCGGGTTCCCTAGAGCGCTGCTCCACTGTCGCCAGGTCTCAGGGCTGGTAAGTGTGTGTGCAGACACGCCTGCATGCGCAGCCGCGACTGAATCACGGGTTCGTCATGAGTTCTTTCGCATGATATCAGTAACCACCAAAATCTCACCGCAATTTCCCCAAGGCTGAATTTATTCATTTCAAAAAACAGCATCAGGGATATTCTAAGGCTTTTACTACACAGAGGAACTGATGAGGCAGTAAAATCGTTTTATTTGAAATAACAATAAAAAGCCAAATTGGAGTGCAGCTAGAAGGGATTAGACCACCACAAAACTAGCCTTACTGGAATTGTTTCCAAGAATGTTAACAATCTATTGGGAGACGCTATGTTTTCTGGAACCAAAATCGAAGGTGGGTGGGGAGAAGAATAGGCAAGTAAAGGCAGCCATGAGGAAACTGAACTTTCACCATGTTGAGCCCGGTATTTTTGAGTATTAACTATGCTTGGCATGCAAAAAGCAGTTAAAAGTCTAACAACCAAGCATGAACTTCACGCACCTAAATCTCCTGTGATAGTTCTAGACAATACTTGGCAATCCGCTTTGTAAATGGGTTTTAAACAAGCACTCGTAATGATGAAACAATATAGAGGAACAAATTGCGGTAAGAAAAGCATGCTGTTGATGTCAAAAGAAGCCAGCCCGTTACCGTAATTCCAGCAACACATTGACTGTGGTCCTGGCCACAGGCAAATTTCTGATGCCTGCTTTTTAAATTATCACCCAGGGTGCCTTGGAGAAATGTGGTAACTTTGGGTATGTTAACACGTCCATAAATTAATTCAGTGAGAAGAAGATACACTTAGAAATGTAGAATATAAGCCTGATGTGTTGACATGCATTGAAAAGGAACAAAAAAGACAATAGTTATTTATTTTAATAGCAAGCTGTGATACCAAACAACACTCTTCCCTTTACTTCATTCTCTCCCGTGGCCTAGGCCTTCCTTTATTTTTAGTTAATTCCTACATGCGTTCATTTTAATTCAAAATAAATACTATATCATTCTGACAGGTTTGTTCAGAAAAACATTATATGTTCTTTTTAAGATTGGAGACATAATTGACTCTTCTCATTATTTAAGTAGCATTTATTGAACACTTAATTTTCCTCAGCACTGTATTAGACAACTACTACGAACAATGGCAAATGATACATATTATGCTCTTGATAAATTAATACCATATTTGAAAGAGAAGATTATATGTGTATTGGAATAAAAATATCCACATAATTATTGTAAGTCAAGCGAATAGTATAGGTAGCAATGTTGGAGAAATTCAAATCGAGAGGACTGAGCAGACCCCCCAGGCTGAGGATTTCTGTTGAGAGGGCAGATGGTGATGATACTCAGGAGAGATGAATTTGGGGCCAGACACACCTGGGCTCAAAATCCAATTTTGTTCCTTACTTAACATCTGTGTGTGTGTGTGTGTGTGTGTGCACGTGCGTGTTTCCTCTGTGAAACAAAAGCAGTAACAATTCCTAACTTTGTAATTGCTGAAAGGACTAAGTGGATTAATGTAGAATGCTGACTCATAGTAAATATTTAAAAGATGTTTTAATAAAGGAATAGTAGAGGATAAGGTTTAAAAGGAAGTATGGGCGGGGCGTGGTGGCCCAAGCCTGCAATCTCAGCACTTTGGGAGGCCGAGGCAGGCAGATCACTTGAGGTCAGGAGTTTGAGACCAGCCTGGCCAACATGGTGAAACCCCATCTCTAGTAAAAATACAAAAAATTAGCCAGGCGTCGTGGCATGCCCTGTAGTCCCAGCTACTCAGGAGGCTGAGGCATGAGAATTACTTGAACCCAGGAGGCAGAGGTTGCAGTGAGCCAAGAGAGCGCCACTGCACTCCAGCCTGGGAGACAGAGGGAGACTCCATCTCAAAAAAAAAAAAAAAAAGAAGAAGAAGTATGACACATTGCGGATAATAAATATAGGGCAAGTGACCCTCTGACTAATACAGTCAGTTATGTACTGGGTAAACTGCAAGAAATGTCTCCCTATAATAAACTCGGGGCTCCAAGAAGAAAGGAAAATATATAAAGGCAGAAAAGAAAATAATGAAGGAATAGAATGAGGAGGAGGAAGAGAAGCAAGAGAAGAAACAGAAATAGAAAAATTAGAAGAAGGAGATGTTTTCTAAAGAATAATTTTTGGAATGAAACAATATTTTGAATGGCAGTGAGGCAAAAACATCTAATAAGAATTTTAACTTTCAGTTAGAAAATATTTATTAATCTATAATTGTGGCCTGAATACAATAATAACTATAATTATAATATAATTAAGATAAACAAATAAATGAGAATTAGTCACTACTACAAAAAGATGTACCTTAAGAAGAAAAATTGTTCCAGAAGGAATAAGAAAGATCTGAGATGCAAGAATAAATAAATCATAAGCAGAGAATCTTAATACAGTGCGTAAGTAAATCCAAAGCAACTGTGCCTTCAAAATTAATACTATTACTGCTACTATTATTTATTATTGTTGTCATTATTATTGTTAATTTGAGAGTTTTAGAAATGAGAGTTAAAACTTCTAGTTTCAGTACCGACATGTAACAAGCTTAGAAGTTACCACTCTTGTTCTTTCCACAAAAAAATGTCAGAACAAACTGAAAATGGTTGACTTTTCTTGAGCCTATCAGGGAACTGAGGTTGCAGGACAAACCAACATCCTAAAAACTGGAGAGGAGAATAGCCATAGCAGAGATCTGCTTACCTAGAGCAGAAGCTGCTGGAGTCTTAAGCTGCTAAGAAAATTACATGGTAATTCTGGTGAATTGCTAGAAGCTGGCTGTGGACTAACCTTAGGGTATGAAATCCCTAGGGCTGTAGTCTTCGTGGGTCTCCTACACTTTTCTCCAGATACCTCACCAGAATCTCAGAATAAAATTCCTAGAAAAATATTCTCTGGGCTGTGGCAACAAGAAAGGAAGAGTAATCATTGTGAAATGATGTCCAGAGCATTCTCCATAAAAGAGGTCGGTCCAAGGGAAAAGATTTGCCAGAGCTTTATCGTAGTTAAGTGAAGGTGTTTCTCCCATTCCAGCACCTCTAGATGTCCTTTCTCATCTAAGGGGAGAGAACATCTACATCACTGAAGAAATACCTGTGAAAGCTTTGGCCCGTGACACAAATCCATAAAAATACTGAGATTTGATGATAGGATTATACAACACTCCCACTCACTGACCACCACGCCAACCAGGCTCCAGTATAATAATAGTGGATTCCAGAAGAAAGAGCTGCAAGACACAAACTCTCTGCAGGGAGGAATACTTAGGGAAGCTTAAAGTTCAAAAGAAAGACAAAACAAAGGCAACAGATGAATTTGAAGCCTCTGGCACTGACAGCTATGGTAAATATTAAATGTACCCAAACTCTTAGCCTCATTAACAAAAACTCTCACATGAAAAGCCAGCAGTCCATATTATTCACACCCATTCAGTTTTCAACAAAATCATGACAAGCCAAAAAAAGAGAGAAAAAATTAGAGTTAGAACAGATAAAACAAGCATCAAAACCATGCTAAGGTATGACACAAGTTTTAAAATTATCAGCAAATTTAAAATAACTAATTAATATGTTAAAGTCCCCAAGGGAAAAAAGTAGACAACATGCAAGAGCACATGGCTAATGTAAGCAGAAAGATAGAAACTGTAAGAAGAAATCAAAAAGACTTAGAAATAAAAACAATGTAATGGAAATGAAGAATGCCTCTGATGGGCTCATGAGGAGACTAGACACAACCAGGAAAGATCAGTGGGTTTGAGGATCGTCAACGGAAACATCCCAAACTGAAATGTAAAGAGGATTTTTTTTTCTGTTTTTTGTTATATTTGTATTTTTTTAATGGAATATCCTATTGCTGTGGATTTTTTTTTAAAGATACCCATGAGCTGGGCACGGTGGTCCCTGTCTACAGTCCCAGCTACTTGAGATGCTGAGGTGGGATGGTGAGATGCTAGTAGATTGAGGCCGCATTATTTATGATTACACTCCAGCCTGGACAACATAGTGAGACCGCATCTTTAAAAAGTCTTTTAAATAAAATATAATATATAGAATGCATGTAATTGGAATACAAGAGAGAACGAAGTAGAAGTAATATTGTAATGAGATCCATAATCTGCTACATGAGATGTAGTAAATATAAATGCAAATATCCTCAATAAAAAAATTAGCAGATCAAATCCAACAAGGTATAAAAACAATTATATGCCATAACCAAGTAAGAGTTATTCCAGGTATATAAGGGTGGTTTAACATTCAAAAATCAATGTAATCCATCACTTTAACAAGCCAAAGAAGAAAAATCATATGATCATATCAACTGGTACAGGAAAAAGTATTTGACAAAATCCAACACCTATATATGATAAAACATTTCAGAAAACTGGGAGTAGAGGAGAAATTCCTCTGCTATAACTAACGTCTTACTAAGTAGTGAGAAATTGGATGTTGTCTCCCTGACATCGAAAACAAGACAAGGATATGCTATCTCACTACTCCAAAAAAAAAAAAAAAAAAAAAAAGGAGAGAGAGAGAGAGAGATGAGATCTCACCATATGACACAGGCAGCTCTTTAACTCCTGGCCTCAAGAAATCCATCTACCTCAGCCTCCTGCGTAGCTGGGACTACAGATACAAGCTACTTGGCTGTCTTACCACCACTCCTTTTAAACATTGTACTGAAAGTCCTGGCTAGTACAATAAGACAATAAAAGGAAATAAAATGTATACATATTGGAAAGGAAGAAACATACCTGTCTTTTTTCACAAAAAACATGATTGTTTATTTAGAAAGAATCTACAAAAAACTTCTTGGAACTAATTAACAAGTATAGTGAGGCCACAAGAAAAAAGGTTAATATACAAAAGTTATATTTGCTTTCCTATGCGCTAGCAATGAACAAATGGAATTTTACAATAGGAATCAAAAAATGAAATACTTTGTTAAAAATCTAACAAGAAATGTACAAGATCTATATACGGAAATCTATAAAACTTGAATGAAAGAAATCAAAGATGTAAATAAATAGGGAGATAAACTCTATTCATGGTTGTATGTCAATATTGTTATGAGGTCAATTCTTCCAAACTTAATCTATAGATTCAATGAAATTTTCATTAAAATGTCCTCAAGCTATTACACGGACATCTACAAATTGACTCTAAAGTTCATATGGAAGGTCAAAAGACCTAGAATAATCACAAGCACTGAAAAAGAACAAAATTGGAGGGCCCATACTATCTGATTTCAAGGTTTATTATAAAACTACAGGAATCGAGACAGCATGAAATTGGTGACAAAATAGACACATACATCAATGGAACTGAAAGAGAGAGGCTAGAAATGCACCCACACAGATATAGTTAACTGACCTCTGGCAAAGGAGGAAAGGCAACTTAGTAGAGAAAGGCTAGTCTTTTCCATAAATAATGATGAAAAAATTGGGAACCCGTATGCAACAAAATGAAATAGACAAAGTCATTTCACATATCACAAAAAATAACTCAACATAGATCATATACATAAATCTAAAATGCATCATTATAAAAATTCTGGAAGAAAACATCAGAGAAAATTTATGTGAACTTGGGTTTGATAATACATATTCTAATACCATTCTTCAGTACCAAAATGAGAGTTCCTGAAAAAAAAAAACTTCCATCAGTTGAACTTTATTAAAATTCAAAACTTGTGCTCTGCAAAAGAAACTATTAAGATAATCTAATGATAAGCTTCAGAGTGGAAAATAATCTCAAAATACATATCTAATAAAGGATTTATCCAAAATATTCAAAGAACTCCTAAAACTCGAAAATAAAAGAAAAAATAGCCCAATTAGACATTGGGCAAAAGATCAAAACAGATCACCACATAACATGTACAGATGGCAAATAAGCATATGAAAAGCTGCACTCCATCATTCATCATTAGGGAACTGGAAAATAAAACAACAATGAGATTATCACACCTATTAGAAAGGCTAAAATTGGAAGGGGAAGAAAAACCTGACGTTACCAATTACTGGCTAGAATGCAGAGCAATAGGAACTCTCCTTCACTGCTAGTTGAAATGCAAAATGTACAGTCATTTTGGAAGACGGAGTGGCAGTTCCCAATGAAACTGCCAAGCTATATATCAATGCTATATATCAATCACACTCCCAGAAATTTGCCTAATCGATGTGAAAATACATGTCCTGTATACAACCCATTTATAGCAGCTTTATCCATAATAGCCAAAACCTGGAAGCAACCAGAATGCCTTGGAAAATGTCTGGTTCTATTAATGGAAGTTGGGTAGGAAATATAAGAAATGGGTTTGGAGTATCTTATAATGCTGGGAAGTAAATAAGTATTCAAACGAACAAAGACAAAATCACCCACAATGATTGAAGCATGTCAATGGGACACAGGAGACAACTAAAACGGCTACCAATGGCCAAAGATGAAAAAATCTGAGCAACAAAAATAAAAAGTAGTATTGAATTATAATCCCAAGTATAATATAAACATCAGAGAGTGCAAGCTGATATATTGATTAAATAAACAGGGATAAGAGAGAAATCTCCTGCCTAGATTAATTTCAAATAATTTATGTATACTCTGCCATCCCAGAGAGGAGAGCATTAGTTCCCACTCCTTATGTGTGTACTGTGTACGGTGACTTCATTCCAAAGATTACAGTATGTAAAGGAGGCAAAGGAGAAACTTTACAGTTGAAAAAATCTCCATCAGCCAGATGACAAAGTTAATTTTCTCTTCAATAGTAACAAGTCATGTTTATACTATGCACTCCTGATTTGTAATAAAAATGAGGTCAGGCACAGTAGCTCAGGCCTGTATTCCCAGCACTTTGAGTGGCTGAGGCAGGCAGATGGCTCGACTCCAGGAGTTTGAGACCAGCTGGGCCAACATGGCGAAACCCCATCGCTATGAAAAATAAACAAAATTAGCTGGGTGTGGTGGTGCACGCCTGCAGTCCCAGCTACTCCAGAGGCTGAGGTGGGAGGATCACTTGAACTCCAGAGGCAGTCTTCAGTGAGCCGTGTTTGTGCCACTGCACTCCAGCCTGGGCAACAGACTGAGACCCTGCCTCACTCACTCAATCAATCAATCAATTGGTCATAAAAATCGGTCACACATTTATTTGTGTGTCTTCCAAAAAAAGTCATAACCCCAGTTTAGTCATGAGAAAAATATCATAGGAATCCCAAATGTGACAAAGGACATAAATATTTTCAAAACAATCTTGAAAATAAAAATAGAGGGCTCACACTAAACAATTTCCAGCCTATGATACCTACGATAATCAATACACTGTGTTATTAGCATCAGTATAGATGTAAAGATCTACAGATGAGAATAGGGAGTTTGTAAATCATATTTATATGATCAAATTATTTTCAGTAAAGTCATCAAGATGATGTAATGGTAAAGACAATCACTACTCATTTGAAAATTAAATTAAGTTAACAAAACGCCTCTGATCCTTACTCTTATCAGCCACAAACATTAAGTACAAGTAAATCATGGGCATTAGCAATATAAGAGCCGAAAATAGAAAATTTCTAGAAAAAAATAGGAGAAAATATTTTAATATTAGATTTCTTTAATAGAACATAAAAAAATAAACTTTTAAAAGAAAAAGTGGTTAAAGAAGACTTCATAAAATTTTAAAACTTTTGCTCTTCAAAAAGTTCAGTTAAGAAAACAAAAGACAAGCTACAGACTGGGAAAGCATATCCAGAATACATACAAATCTCTCATGACTTAAAAATTTTAAAAATGCAAATAAAAAATGACAGACCAAAGATTGTTTTGAATATACTTATGTCCTTTGTCTTTGAATATACATTTTAAAGTTATTTTGTAAATTTTTAAAATAAAACCTTCTTTTTTTAATTGGATTTTTTAACTCCATGAATCAATTGGAGAAATGACTTATTTGAGTCTTCTATCAATGTACCTCTGGTATACGTCTCAATTGACTTAGATTTTTTAACATTTCTCTTTGCAATGTTTGGCAGCTGATAGTTATGTACTATAAGTACTTTTTTTAAAATCAAGCACATCCTCTTCTTTGCCACTGTAACTTACTTAGAAACTAGGAAGATCGTCTTGCAGAATATCCCTCATCTAGAATTGCTTACCCTCTTGAAATATTGTTAAGCTTAGTGCTCTGACATATTTTCTGTGAGATGAATCTCATATCTTATGGTTTGATAAATTCAAATTAAATATATTTGATGTGAATCTCATAAGTGATGGTGTGTGCTTTGTATAGCATTGAATCAGAAGACATATAATATCTGATTGACACACCATTAGTGATGGTAAGTGTAACCCCCAGATTAGCTTGTGGGAGGTTAATTCCTCCACTGCATCATTAAATATTTCCTCTTTTACCATGGTGGTGCTTTTAGGGCCCTATACATATATCCAATTACTCATCAACCAATTGATATTCCTTTCATGGATGAATAATTACATTTGGGTTTGCAAAATTAGGCTTTCTAACTCTATCAAGTCTTCTACATTTATTAGCTAGCATTCGGCTCTTAGAGCTTTGCTACGTCAATTAGGACTTTTTGAAACTGCTTTTTCTTATGTTGTAAGTTAATGGAACTAATTCTGTTAATTATTTTAGATGCCAAGAATTATTAAGAATTTCAAGACAGTGACAGCTGAGCTTTAAACAAAGTACAGGGCCCTTGGAAGTGCAGAGCCCTGTGCTGCTGTTTAGGGCACATTGACATCTTTGTGTATTGATTTTTCCCTTTTTTGTTTACTATAACAGCAGTGTATTGAGTAGTCACAATGGCAAGCAAGTACATTTTATATTTAAGTATAAAAAGACCTCAAGCTGCATTTATTATTTCTCCATAAATGATTGTCCAGGAGGCCTTTATTTTACTATGTGAGAGATTTCATTGTCCATTCATTTAAATCTTGTCAAATTGGCAATTTGTACTACATTTCAGGGACAATATATAGTTTATCAGTTTCTAAATTAAGCATCAATCTTATTAGAATATATTAACATGATTAATTTTAGTGTAACTTCTCACATGAAGTAGGTAAATAACTGCTAGCTCTTATTTTTTGTCATCTGTTTCCAAGTGGTTTTAAAACATGTAATCATATGTTTCATCAAAACGTAGTGTAACCTCACCTCATGGACTCAATTATTTTTAGAAGCATGCAAAAGAAAATGCCTATGGCACAAGCCCGTAAACTGAATTGTGCAGATACCTAATAATGGCATTTGGGAAACAAGATGCTGGGCTCCCTTATCATCCATATCTCATTAGTGCATAAGGAAGAAATCAATTTGTAATGTATACACTCCTTTGAAGAATCATAAGTGCCACACACCTCAAAGTCTAGGTACACTATCAATACAAAAGGAAAATATTATCTATGTACGCTGTTCAAAATCAAAGGCTGTTGTCCACTCTGTGTGAGGCAATCGGAATGCAGAAAGCTATACAGAGAGGCTGGCTTGTATTTTTTCAGGAAAAAAATCTGAAAAAAAAAAGAAAATCCGCTTAGGTCAACAGCTCAAGATAAGGCAATTTTACAGTGCCGTTCCTGCTGCTCTTCTTAAGAGTGATAACCACAGCCAGCTCATGGATAGATAATCTGTGAGGTCACACAGGCCCTCACACTTTAAAAAGACCCCATATTTTGTTCAATGCTCTGCTCCTGCGTCTTGAAATTCTTAATGATTTTTGAGCAAGAAGCTCTGCAAATTCAGTAGCAGTCCTGGTGATATCGTGTACATTTGTTTGTTTTATTAAAAACAGTTCAGTATGGAAGCATCATTCTAATGACGAACCATAAGTAATTGGATATTAAATAGTAAAAAGCACAATAAAATCAAAAATAGCCAGATATTTTATTTATAAAGCTTCATGTAGTCTGGCTTTATCTCAGGGTTGCATAGAACACAACTTTCAACATTCTTTCTTTCTAAGATGTTGGTTTTCCGATAACGTATCTGCAGCACTAAAAGGGCTAAAGGATTATGCCAAAAGCCCTGTTGTCATCCTGAAACTGTATTTAATTGCTGCAGGGATTAAACAGGTTTGACAACATTTTATTATGCCTGTAAGCATCACAGTGAACACTCTGGTCTGTTTTCCATTCCCTTTTTATAGATACAAACACACAAACAAAAAAAGATTTCACTTTGTATTTTTGTGAAAAAAAATACATAACAATAATTTATGGAAAGAGAGCAGTACCTAAACAATGGCATCACCAGTGACAAAATGAGGAGATTCACTATTACACACAGAGAAGGTGGAGTTAAGTAATACAGGCATGAAAAATTTAATGGGAAAAAAGAAATCATGACAGAACCCACGAAATACACTGAATTAGGATCATATGATGTGCAGTGAAGACTGGGAATCTCCACATTCCTTGACTCATTGTGAAGTTTAATTCAAGATCATGAGAGAAACAGAAACGTTTAGGACAATGCCAAGCCCATACCTGCTTTTCAATACTTGGTGAGCATTTTCCCTCAAACCTCAATGCAGTCTCCTGGTAAATGAGGCTGGATGAGATGGACCTGCAAGAATCTTGAAGCAATAAAGGCAGCCTGCTATTTCTTTGGTCCTTTTCTTCTAGGCTGATATAGAATCTCAGCTATTTAAATGTAACTATTTCACTCCAAAAACATAAATAAAAAAAAAGGAGAAAGAGAAAAAAAAAACTAAGTCCAAGAAAAGACCAGGAAGACAAGTTCTGAAAGAAAGTTTTTCCTAAGGTCTAAGGTCTGACTCAGCTTTTTCATCTTCTGAGCCAGCCTCTCATTTTTAGGCTGCCTAGAATAGGGTTCCTTAAAAGAAGCTCATACCCCACTACATGCATGGGAAACACGTAACTCAAAAGGTGCAATTAAGATTGCTGGCAATCTTTGATGTTCCTTAGCTTGCAGAAGCATCACCCTGATCTCTACCTTCATCTTCACATGGTGTTCTCCCGATATGCATGTCTGTGTCCAAATTTCTTCTTTTTATAAGGACACAAGTCATATAGGATTAGGGTCCACCCAGATGACCTCATTTTAAATTGACTACCTCAGTAAAGACTCTATCTATCGCCAAATAGGGTCACATCCCGGGCTACTAGGAATTAGGATGTTAGTGTATGAATTTGGATGAACACATCAATACATAACAAAGGTCAGTATAAAGCCTTTCTGATTTACATTAACAAGAATAAGTGTAGTAAACTGCCTTTGTAATGTGCCATAAGCAGAAAAACATTTATTAGTGGTTGCAGGTGTTTTTAGCAATAATATATGTTTGCAAAACTAAGAGAACAGTAATATCACTTTTGGTTTACACTGGGCTAATAGAATGGTGTGATAAATAGATTAATAATATGTTGGGTGTAAGAAATGAATATAAATTAGTGAAAACACTGAAGACATAACATCTGTTTACACAGTACTCATCCCTGCATATTCTGAAAAGCCTGAGTTAATGCTTAATTTAGAAACTGATGAATCATGTGTTGTCCCTGAAATTGAGTGCAAGTTGCCAATTGGGTCTTTCTATGCTTCCTATGAAGATGGATGCAGCATCTACATATCTACATGAAGAAAGATGAGGAAGATATTTTTATTTCATGCCTTCTATGTCTCCTGCTCAAAGATTTTAGACTGTATCAACCAAAATATGAGGCAACTGACCTTTTGTTACAGAAGTGCTACTCAATGATGGTGCTAGAAAAAAAAAATTCTCTCCTTACCCCAATTCTGTTTCCTAAATCCCTGCAATGGAAGTGATGCAGTTTATCTTTTAAGGTATGGTCTCTTCACTCTGCCAGACAGAATGGGAAAGACAAAGCTACAGCTCTCAATGAGCTTATGCTCCAGTGAAGTAGACAAAGAAATCTCTATATGATTGTCCAGAATTATTACATTTCCTTCTTATTTTTGGTAATTTTCTACATTATGAGCCCCAGTCAGTTTCTAGAGATAAAATAAAAAGCTGATATACCCAGCTTCCTTGTAGGTTGGCATAAGCGCATGGCCTTTGTGGTGTAGGTAGAAGTGCATGGTCTATTTTCCACCAATCATTTGCACCCAAGCAAATGATCAGGCAAATACTTGGAGTGAATGAGTCACTGCAGGGCAGGGGGCAGGGGCGGGCAGAGGCACATGGAGTCCCAGGGTGGCAGGGGTGGAACTACAGTTCAGAGTGTCATATGAGTGAGTGATACTGTCTGTATCATCATTGTGAGAAGCCACATGGTGGGAATTGTTATTGGTTTAATAGCCTCAGGATCTGTATCTTTCGCCCTCCTGGGAATTTCAAAATGTGTCTATAATGTTGAACAATTCCCATGCCTTCTGATACCTGTCAGAGTGCAGTCTGTTGTTTATGCCTGAGAACCTCTGAGAAATAAGTAATCAATTGCAAAATGCCAAGTACTGTGAAAAAAAACAAGTTGGTAAGAGAAAGAAGTAGTCCACAATCTGTTTTGCTCACAACTCCTCCAAGGAATCTTATTGTTTTAAATTTTAGATTCAGGTGGCATACTTGCAGGTTTATGGAAAAGAGAAACCTGGATGGATATGTTGCATAATGCTGTGATTTGGACTTCTATTGAATCAGTCACCCAAATAGTGAACATAGTACCCAATAGGTAGTTTTTCAGCCCATTCCCCTTTCGCTCCTCCCCACTTTCGGAGTCTCCAGTGTCTGTTGTTTCACTCTTTATGTTCATGTGTCCCCAATATTTGCTCCCACTTATAAGTGAGAGCATGCAGCATTTTATTTCCCATTTCTGCATTAATTCACTTACAATAATGATCTCCAGCTATAACCATATTGCTGCAAATGACATGATTTTGTTCTTTTTTTATGGATCCATAGTATTCCATGCTGTTTATGTACCACATTTTCCTTATTCCATTCACTGTTGATAAACACGTAGGTTGAGTCCATGTCTTGGCTATTGTAAATAGTGCTGTGGTAAATATATGAGTTCAGGTGTCTTTTTGATAGAATGATTTAATTTCTTTTAGGCATATACCCAAGAACTAGAACAAGACAAGGATGTCCATTCTCATCACTCCTATTCGATATAGTACTGGAAGTCCTGGCCAGAGTAATTAGGCAAGAGAAAGAAATGAAATGTTATCTATATATGAAAAGAGGAAGTAAAGTTATCTCTGCTCATTGATGACATGATTTATATCTAGAAAATCCTAAATATTACTCCAAAAGACTCCTAGACATAATAAATGACTTCAGTAAAGTTTCAGGACACAAAATCAATGTAAAAAAATCAATAGCATTTCTATACATCAATAATATTTAAGGTGAGAACAGAATCAAGAATGTAATCCCATTTACAGTAGCCACGCACACAAAAAAAAATACCTAGGAATACATCTAACCAAGGAGGTGAAAAATCTGTACAATGAGAACTACAAACTACTGTTGAAAGAAATTATAGATGACATAAACAAATAGAAAAACATCCCATACTCCAGGATTGGAAGAATTAACATCATTAAAATGTACATACCGCTCAAAGCATTCTACAAATTCAGTGCAATTTCTATCAAATTACCAATGTTATCTTTTCACAGAATTAGAAAAAAACTATTCTAAAATTCATAAGGAACAACAACAGCTAAAAAGAGCCCAAATAGCCAAAGTAATCATAAGCAACATGAACAAAGCCAAAGGGTATCACATTGCCCAGCTTTACACTACAAGGCTACAGTAACCAAAACAACATGGTTTTGGCACAGAGACACATAGATGAATTGAACAGAATAGAAAACCCAGAAATAAATATGCACACCTACAACCAAGTGATCTTCAACAAAGCTGACAAAAATAAACAATGAAGAAAAGACACCCTATTCAATAAATGGTGCTGGGAGAACTGGTTAACCATTTGCAGAAGACTGAAACTGATCTTTAATAGGTCACTTTTATTTATTTTATTTTATTTTATTTATTTTTTTGAGATGGAGTTTCACTCTTGTTGCCCAGGCTGGAGTGCAATGGGGCGATCTCAGCTCACTGCAACCTCTGCCTCCCGGGTTCAAGCAATTCTCCTGCCTCAGCCTCCCAAGTAGCTGGTATCACAGGCATATGCCACCACGCCAGGCTAATTTTGTATTTTTAGTAGAGACGGGGTTTCTCCATGTTGGTCAGGCTGGTCTCGAACACTCGACCTCAGGTGATCCATCCGCCTCACCCTCCCAAAGTGCTGGGATTACAGGCGTGAGCCACCACACCCAGCTTAGATCACTTTTATACTTCTTTGTAACAAAAGTGTTTATATGAATTAAATATTAATTTTTATTTCCTGTGACAACACAAAGTGTCTAAACATTTATTTGTATTGTCATAATTTTATATATTACTAGTATACAATTAATCAAAACAATATAAAATATGTATTTTTATAATGTTTGTTAAATACCAAATACATATAATGTGCCTCTGAGTGAGATGAATAGGATTTCACTACTCTCCAGTAGTTTGCATGTCATGAATAAATAAAATATATTCTTAGAAACTCAGTAAATGATGTCTTTTTTTATTTTAATATCTATAAGCTTTGAGAAATCATGTTAATTGAAAAAAAATTATATGGTAATTGAAAGAGTTGTATTACAGCAAATTCATTTATTTATTCGAATGTCTTTGAATTGCATGCCAAAAATGACACTGAAGGAAAACCTAATTGAATTCTCAGATGATATATATTAAAAATATTTGTTAATGATGGACGACTATGGTATTCATGTTTTCAGTTTCTATAATGGACATTTTAAGAAGTATCAAATGACTATTAATTCTATGGATTGCTCATTTCCATATTTAACCTAATAAGCTCAGAACACTTCTGAAAATCAAAATGTTTGCATGTAATACATATTTACCAGTGTAGTATTTCTCATAAAATAATGTGTGTAAAATATATTTTAATTAAAATCTTGATGCTTCAGCATTAGCATATTCTACTTACAAAAAATATTTTTCCTATTATTTAAATTGGTGTATCAAATCCTCATTGTGTTGCAAACATACAGATTAGTCTTACTGCATTTTAGATAATGAATTTATTTTTAATTTCAGGCAAGTGTTACTAAGATGTCTATATCAAGAAGTCCCATAAAAACTCTAAGAAAGGAATTGTAGTATGTCGTAAAAGATATATTACTAAAAGCAGTCACGTTTAGAGATGTAGAAATAATTTAATAAATTTATCAGATTTTATAAATTATAAAAACAAGATATTCTGTTTTACATGCTTAATTTATAATGCAGTCTCAGTAAGTAAAATTATTATTTATAATAGAGTATGATAAAAAATATGTTACATCTTTAATAAATGTCACCACAATATAAAATTTTAATGTTTGGTTTATGGGCATGAACAAGTAAAAATTTATATTTTTACTGACAAAAATTTTCACTGATAAAAATCAGTTGTAACTCCAATAATTGCATAAAACATCATGATAAAACTTTCCCTATGTACTAATATGTAATATTAGAAGTATGTATTAGTATATAATAATAGAACATAATAGAAAAATACATCCTGTCTCATGTAACTTTTTTGTTAATAGAAGGTAGACAATATTAAATATTTTATGACGTAAGATGAGCATTCATTATAATTAAAACAATACATCAAGATATGATTTGACTAGGTCAGCTTTATTTACCTTATTGATTAACATGCACGAACACTAAAAGAAATGACATGTAAGTTTTATCCTTGGATTTTATCCACTGTATATTGAAAATTTTGATAGTCCTCAAGAATGTCTAGTTAGAGACTAACTATAAGAATTAACATAATAACTAATGCTGCTTTAATACTTTAAAGGTAATTTCTAAGGTAAAGTAAAACATTTTAAAGATGAATACAATATTAAGAATTTCTGAAGATAATTGCTTGACTTTAAATATGTTTTTTAAAATTTTGTGTGCATTCAACGTCTCTCTTTTATGCTATCTTACTTTTGCTCTTGGTATCCTCTTTTAAGAATGATGCACTCTTTGATTTTTTAAATGATTACTTATACCTGTCCACTCCACCACTTGATTAAATTCAAAACTTTTCCTAACAGAGCCAAAATGCCCTTCTGTCGATGCTATATTTCACCATTAAGATAAATATTTATAAGAGAAGAGGCCTTCAAGATACGTGTGTCTTGTTTAAACATTACAAAAAGCTTTCTTTTGTTTTTTTTCTTGGCAACCAAGTGATTTTTCATATAATCCCGTATGGTAAAATGTATGGGAGTTAATTGAATTGATAGATTTCCTTAGATCTATCATTGCTGGAATATCCCTGGGAAAAAATTCTACGGTTTGAATAAGCTTGTGTTAGAGTAAGTGGGTGAGGTAGTGAGCGATTTATCTACATAGAATAGTTAGAGAAAGACTCACAGGCCAAGGCATGCGAAACGAAGCATGACATACGAAAGGGGAGCTGAGATGCCAAAAGCTGGGTTGAAGAACATTTTAAGCAGAGGAAAAGTATATACGAAGGTCCTAAAGTATGAATGAACTTGTCTGGCTTAAAGATAAAAGACCAGTGTGGGTGGACAGAAGCGACTGAGAAAGAGAATTGAGGTTGAGAAGGAATACAAAAGTAGCTATGCAAAAAAAAAAAATTTGCATTTAAGTCAAAATAAAAGAATTCATAGAAAAGTTTAAAGCATAAGAATTTTATAGTCTGAGTTACATTTTTAAAATGGATTAAAGACTTTAAGATATAAGTCTGGCTCCAACATGAAGAATCCATTACAGGAGGCAATAGAGGAAGCATTGTGAAAGTGTTAAGTGAGAAATAATGATGTATTATTAGGCAAGGGAGATGGGCAGAGGCAGAATTGAAATTCACTTTCGAGATATAGTCAACATGATTTGCAGATGAACTGAATTCTCTTTTTTTTTCCTTTTTCTTCTTTTTTCTTTTTATGTTTTGTTTTGTTTTTTGAGACGGAGTTTCGCTCTTGTTGCCCAGGCTGGGGTGCAATGGCACTATCTCGGTTCACCGCAACCTCTGCCTCCCGGATTCAAGCGATTCTCCTGCCTCAGCCTTCCCAGTAGCTGGGATTACAGGCATGTGCCACCATGCCCAGCTAATTTTGTATTTTTAGTAGAGATGGGGTTTTTCCATGTTGGTCAGGCAGGTCTTGAACTCCTGACCTCATGTGATCCACCCACCTCGGCCTTCCAAAGTGCTGGGATTACAGGGGTGTGCCACCACGCCCAGCCAGAACTGAACTATCAAAGTATTAAAGAGAGAGAAATAGTGATGAGTACCCCGGAATTTGGATTAATGTCACTGTCATTTATTGAGATGAAAACTTCTGGAGAATGAAAATTCAAAAGGAGAAATTTCATTTTGAGCATGCTAATTTGCTATGAAATTAATATAGATTAAATATCTTATTAAAAATAGATCTCGGGCCAGGCACAGTGGCTCACTGTGGCTCATGCCTGTGATCCCAGCACTTTGGGAGGCCGAGGCGGGTGGATAACGAGGTCAGGAGATCGACACCATCCTGGCTAACACGGTGAAACCCCGTCTCTACTAAAAATACAAAAAAATTCACCGGGTGTGGTGGCGGGCGCCTGTAGTCCCAGCTACTCAGGAGGCTGAGGCAGGAGAATGGCGTGAACCCTGGAGGCGGAGCTTGCAGTGGACTAAGTTCGCACCACTGCATTCCAGCCTGGGTGAAAGTGCGAGACTCCATCTCAAAAAAAAAAAAAAAAAAAAAAATCTCATATTGAATTAATAAAAAAGCTCAAAAGTTTAAGAAATATACCTAAATCAAAATAGTAATAAAATGTTAAAATAAATAGGTTGATTAAAATACATCTGAGAAACTCAAATAGGAACAGTGTGGTACTATTAAATATTAACACAGAATCCAAGGTAAAAGTCATTAAATTAGTGGCTATATTGCATTGACATGTCCCACTATGAGCTTTTTTGCACCTATAACTATAATATACACCTCCTAAAACTATTAATCAAGGACACAAAAAGTACATATAAAATAATTTGTAATAGTGTTAACTGTAAATTTAACTTTACTATCCACATTTTTAAGTATCCATTGGCATATGGAGAAAAATATACACACTGAATCACAAAGAATATCTCAAAAAATTATAAAATGTCAAAGTTACAAATATCTATTTTCCTACAAATATATACAAAATATATTTCAGTTAAAACTAAATAACAAAAGCACAACCACCAAGTCTCATTCACCACTATACATACATTACAATTTAGAAATTAAAAGTATTCCATAGTAACTTTTGGATTAAAAAGAGAATAAAAAATCAAATTATAGACTATGATGGAATAATTAAGTATTTCATAGTAACAGAGGTATTTCTATTAAAATCAGTGGGGAATAAGGATTCTTGAAGATAGTATTAGTAATATCATTTTAGAAGTTCTAGCTGTAAGGCATGAAAAAAAGTCAACATAGCTAGTGTAAAGAATAAAATAATTTAGTGTGGAACAAATAAGTTCCTTTTAGACATTCTTGGAAAGGTTTTCTATTTTAAAAAATAAATAAATTTTAAATATATATATGTATGCATGTCTACATGCACACACAATAAAATTGGATCTCCCTTTACAACTACATTAAAATAAACTATAAATGGATTAAATATTAAAATTTTAAGCCAAATTAAATCCCCAATACTAAAAATTATACAAAAGTTATACACTTGACTACATATAAAGTCAAAATTGTTTGTGTTAAAAAATTAGAAGCTACTTTAAAAGACAAACTAGTAAAATATTCAAAACTCATACAATGTTTAGCATACTTATTCTTTGTTAAAAAATAATTATTTTAAATATCTATTAGCCAAAAGGACAGAACATGTGGGTTCAGTTAAATAGATTACAGCAAAAAACAGAAGAAATAAAACTGGTCGTTAAACAAGAAAACATATTTAATCTCACAAGTAATCAAATAAATTCATAATAAAATAATGACATATACCAGATTTTGGCCTATCAAATTTTCAAAGAACAAAATGGTGAAGAAACTGTGAACCTGAATTCTGATTAGATGCTGCCAAGAGTATAAATAGATAAATCCTTTCAGGGAGGTAATTTTCTATTATGTATCAATATTTTTAAAATAATTAACATGAATTTGATAAAGTATTTTTACTTCTAGTAATCCCTCATTAAGAAATTATTACTGATATGGACAATAGAAATCTATGCAATGCTGTTCATATGGGGAAACATCTGCGGTGTAGGTGAAAACAAAGGATACTTACAGGAATATCTCACTTTATGGTACTTCACTTTATTGCACTTCATAGATACTGCATTTTTTGCAAACTGGTTTGTGGCAAGTCTGCACTAAGCAATTTTATCAGTTTATCAGTGTCATTTCCCAGTGCGACACAGAGATGGCATTTGTACACTCTGTATCTCTGTGTCACATTTTGGTAATTCTTGCAGTGTTTCAAGCTTAATTATTATTATTGTATCTATTATAGCGATCTGTAATCAGTGATCTTAAAGTTACTATTATAATTGTTTGAGGGAACTACAAACCACTCCCGTATAAGAAAGCAAACTTAATTAATACATGTATGTGTTCTTGCTGCTCCACAGACCAGTCATTCCCCTATCTCTGTGCTTCTCTAAGATTCTCCCTATTCCCTGAGATACAACAGTATTGAAACTAGGCCAATTAATAATCCTACAATGTCCTGTAAGTGTTTGAGTGAAAGGAAGAGTCACGTATCTCTCACTTTAAGTAAAAAGCTATAAATGATTAAGTGTAGTGAGGAAGGCATGTCAAAAGCCAAGATAAGCCAGGCCTCTTGCTCCAAACAGTTAACCAAGCTGTGAATACAAATTAAAAGTTATTGACAGAAATTTAAAGCGCTACCTCAATGAACACACAGATGATAAGAAAGTGAAACAGCCTTATTACTGACATGCAGAAAGTTTCAGTGTTCTTGACAGAAGATCAAGCCAATTATAACATTCTCTTGAAACAAAGCCTAACCCAGTGCAAACTCTCAATTCAATGAAAGCCCAGAGATGTGAGGAAGCTGTAGAAGAAAGTTGGAAGCTAGCAGAAGTTGGTTGATGAAATTTAAGGAAAGAAGCCATCTCCATAACATCAAAGCACAAGATAAAGCAGTAATGCTGATGGAGAAGCCGCAGCAACTTATTCAGATCTAGCTAAGATAAATGATGAAGATGAATGCACTAAACAACAGATTTTCAATGTAGATGAAATAGCCTTATATTGGAAGAAGACTTCATCTAGGTCTGTCGTAGGGAGGAGAAGTCAATGCCTGTCTTCAAAGCTTCTAAAAACAGTTTGACTCTTTTGTTAGGGGCTAATGCTCCTGATGACTTTAAGTTGAAGCCAGTGGTCATTTACCATTCAAAAAAAGCCTAGGACCCTTAAGAATTATGCTAAATCTACTCTGCCTGTGCTCTATAAGTGGATCAATAAAGCCTGAAAGATAGCACAACTATCTATAGCGCAGTTCACTGAGAATTTTAAGCCCACTATTGAGACTTGCTGGTAAGAAAGAAAGAGGCCCCTCCCTCCCCTCCCCCAATAGGCGGGCGGGCGCTGAGAGGCGGGCTAGGCCGGGGCCGGGCTCCGGCCCCAGTGCTGTGCCTGGGGAGCGATCTGTGTGTGGGGGACGGCGTGGAGGGGTGCCCGCTGCGTGTGCGGTAGTGTGGAGGCGGCGGGGCCGCTGGGCGCCCCTTTTCCGCCTCGTAACCTCGCCTCTGTGCTTCCCTCTCCCCCGCCCTGTTCCTCCTCTAATCCCGCGGCTCGGTGCCCGGGACCCTGCCAGCAGAGGAAACAGGTATATGCTGGTCACTTTCGAAGAGCTGCCCTGTGCTATCCAGGCTGGATGGAAAGAAAACCATGCAACGTTTATGAATGAACTGAAAAACCTTCAGGCTGAAGGACTTAACGACTCTTGGCCAATCCCTAAGGACATTTTTTGATTTATTAAATTTAAATAGATTAGCAACTGGCATAGACAACTGTGGGCAGGGAAGAAACCCTTTTTTCTTGGAGCCAGCAATAATTATCACAATTACTGATGGGAGCAAGTTGACTACCACCAGTGGAGTCCAGGATGAGCTTCATTTACCCTTAATTCTCCTTTGCCTGGAAGTGAATTGACCAAGGAACATTTTCGTTGGGATCAGAGACTCTTTGCATTAGTGTTGCGGTTGCCTGGCACCATGTCAGTAGAATCAGAACAGTTGACAGGTGTACCTTTAGATGACTCTGCAATCTCACCAATGTGTGAAGTGACAGGCGGCCGGTCGTATTCTGTGTGTTCTCCAGGAATGCTTTATCAGTGTCTGGAGTTCTTGGTGCAGAAAGTACAAAGTTGGGTGGTAATAAACTTTCAAAAAGCAGGAGCAGATCCTTCGCCTGTAGAAGATGGGCAGCCAGATATATGAAGGCCTTTTGGATCTCAGCCTTGGCATAGCTGTCACAAACTCATATATGTCAGACCCAATCCTAAAACTGGGGTTTCTATAGGTCATTGGCCTGTTCCAGAGTCTTTTTGGCCAGATCAAAATTCGCCAACACTACCACCTCGTACATGTCATCCTGTAGTGAAGTTTTCCTGTACAGACTGAACCAATGGTTATTGATAAACTTCCTTTTGACAAATACGAGTTGGAACCTTCATCACTGACTCAATTTATCCTGGAAAGGAAATCTCCTCAAACATATTGGCAGGTGTATGTCAGCAATAGTGCAAAATATAGTGAACTTGGTCATCCTTTTGGTTACTTGAAAGCCAGTACAGCACTGAACTGTGTCAATTTATTTGTGATGCCCTACAATTATCCAGTCCTTCTTCCCCTCTTAGATGACTTGTTTAAAGTGAATAAAGCAAAACCAACATTGAAGTGGAGACAGTCATTTGAAAGTTATTTGAAGACCATGTCTCCCTACTATCTCGGGCCCTTGAAGAAAGCTGTCAGTATGATGGGAGCACCTAACCTAATAGCAGAGAGTGTGGAATATGGACTTACAGTGTCATTTCATACCTCAAAAAACTGGGTCAACAGGCCGAAATAGAATCTGATGGAGTCATTGAATCTGTAGGCAAAAAAGGAGTACAGGAAACTGGAATAAAAGTCTGGAGCCGATCACATGGTTTATCAAGGGCATATAGGAAAGATTTTCCACAACTCTTCCAGGGAATTTCAGAAGATGTCCCTCACAGACTGCTAGACCTTAATATGAAGGAATACACTGGGTTCCAAGTTGCTTTGCTGAATAAGGATTTGAAGCCACAGACATTTAGAAATGCTTATGACATACCAAGACGAAATCTTTTGGATCACTTAACAAGAATGAGATCTAATCTTTTGAAGCACACTCGCAGATTTCTTAAAGGACAGGACGAAGATCAAGTGCACAGTGTTCCTATAGCACACAAATGGGGAACTACCAGGAATATCTCAAGCAAGTACCTTCTCCACTAAGACAACTTGATCCTGATCAGCCACAAAGGTTACATACATTTGGCAACTCCTTTAAGCTGGATAAGAAGGGTATGATGACAGATGAAGTGGATGAATTTGTGGCTGGACCTCACAATAAACATAAACGACCTGGAGAATCAAATATGCAAGGGATCCCTAAAAGACGTCAGTGTATGTCTCCACTACTAAGAGGCAGACAGCAGAATCCTGTTGTAAACAATCATATCGGGGAAAAAGGACCACCTGCACCTACAACTCAAGCACAGCCAGATCTTATTAAGCTTCTTCCTCTTCATAAAATTTCAGAAATCACTAATGATTCGATAATACATGATGTGGTTGAAAATCATGTTGCAGACCAATTTTCATCAGCCATTACACCAAATGCTATGGATACTGAATTTTCAACACCTTCTCCAGCCAGTTTACTGGAACGTCCAACCAATCATATGGAGGCTCTTGGTCATGACAATTTAGGAACCAATGACCTCACTGTTGGTGGATTTTTAGAAAATCATGAGGAGCCAAGAGATAAAGAACAATGTGCTGAAGAGAACATACCAGCATCTTCACTCAACAAAGGAAAGAAATTGATGCATTGCAGAAGCCATGAAGAAGTCAATACCGAACTAAAACCACAAATAATGAAAGAGATCCGAAATCCAGGGAGAAAATACGAAAGAATCTTCACTTTACTGAAGCATATGCAAGGCAGTTTACAAACAAGACTAATATTTTTACAAAATGTCATTAAAGAAGCATCAAGGTTTTAAAAACGAATGCTAATAGAACAACTGGAGAACTTCTTGGATGAAATTCATCGAAGAGCCAATCAGATCAACCATATTAATAGAAATTAAAAGAAAATAGAATGTGGCCACTTATTTCACTATCTTCTTCAAATACAAAGTAAATACAAGACTGTTGTGATCTTGCATTCATTTTCTGACATGCATTGTCTGCTATTTGAAATACTAAAAGCAAATCTACAGATCCTTTTCCATCATTTTACAGTGACCTTTTCTTCATTTTGGTTTATTTTTGTAATGTGAAAAGTATCACTCTAAAAATCATTTTTATTTAACAAACTAAAAATATTCCTCCAAAAAAAAGAAAGATGCCTTTTGAAATATTATTGCGCATTGACAATGCACCTATTTACCCAAGAGCTCTGATAGACATGTACAAGGAGATTAGTGTTGTTTTCATGCCTGCTAACACAACATCCATTCTTCAGCCCACAGATCAAGGAGTAATTTCATCTTTCAAATTTCATTATTTAAGAAATACATTTGTAAGGCTATAGCTTCCACATATAGTGATTCTTCTGATAGATCTAGGCAAAGTAAATTCAAAACCTCTGGAAAGGATTCACCAGTCTAGATGCCATTAACATTTGTGATTCATGGGAGGAGGTGAAAATATCACTAACAGGAGTTTGGAAGAAGTTGATTCCAGCCCTCATGGGTGACTCCGAGGAATTCAAGACTTCAGAGGAAGAAGTAACTGCAGAGGTAGGAGAAATAGCAAGAGATCTAGAATTCTAAGTGAAGCCTGAAGATGTGACAATTGCTACAAGCTCATGATCAAATTTGGAAGGATGAGAAGCTTCTTTTTATGGATAAGCCAAGAAAATGGTTTCTTGAGATGGAATCTATACCTGGTGAAGATGAGTTGAACATTGTTAAAATTACAAGAAAGGATTTAGAATATGATATAAATTTATGTGTATATATATGTATAAATACACACATATATATGTGTAATATAAACTTAATTGATCAAGCAGCAACAGGGTTAGAGAGGATTGAGTCTAATTCTGAAAGAAGTTCTACTCTTGGAAAAATGCTACCAAACAGCATCACATGCTACAGAGAATCTTTTGTGAAAGGTAGAGTCAATCACTGTGGCAAACTTTATTGTTCTCTTATTTTAAGAAATTGCCACAGCCACCCCACCCTTTAGCAACCATCACTCCGATCAGTCAGCATCCATGAAACTCAAGGCAAGAACCTTCACCAGCAAAAAAATTACAACTCTCTCAAGACTCAGATGATCATTAGCATTTTTTAGCAATAAAGTACTTTTTAAGGTTTCCACGTTTTTTACACATAAGGCTATTGCATACTTACTAGACTATAGGATAGTGTAAACATAAGTTTTACATGCACTGTGAAACCAAAACATTTGTGTGACTCACTTTATTGCAATATTCACTTTATTGCAGTGGTCTGGAACTGAATCTGAAATAACTCCTAGGTAGGTATACATAAAACATAATGGTCAAAAAAGTTATGTTTATAAATATGTTGGAAGAGAATAATATTAAATATATTAAAAATGTAATTTTTGGTGGTTAGATTATGACAAGTATTTTTTTGCAGTATATATTCCATTTGCTACAATGAACAACATGTCTTTCGTGCCAAGGGAAAAATCATGCACTTAACACAAAAACCTTCAATTGCAAAATGTAGTCATTATTTTAACATTCCCTCTGCAGATGTTTTCTTTAAGAAAATAAGATGAACAAATGATTGCCAGCTGTTCAAATGATAAATACTCTGATAAAATAAGTATTGCTCTAATTAATTAATTAATGGGAGCATTAGTCAAATTAATTTAACTATTATCATAGTATTTAGACTATGCTTGTCTCTCTTCCCTTGTAAGTTTTGATTATGCAAATTTTAATAAAATTCACTGTAAAAGTATTTTGCTTTTGAAACTTTTAAAAAAAGTTACTAGTGTAGCACACGCAACTGCCTTTAGCTAATGTCCTCTTCCCACCTCCAAAATTTAATCATACTGTACCTCGAGCAAGAAGCCCTGAAGTCTGTAAATAAGCTCAGCAAAGGCCTGATGTGTAAGCATACAAACATTAGTTGCTTGTCATTCTGAATCTTTTGTGCCATTTGATTTTCTTTATATATGCAGCAACTTTCCCACCAAAAAGTAAACAAACAGAAACAGCTAGGCAAAAATAAATAGCTAGCTAGGTTAGCTAGCTACATTGATAGAGAGAGAGCAAACAAATTATCTAATGATTGAACAGTCCTGCTGGCTCTTTGTTTACCCCTCCAGATCAGTCACCACATCCCTCCACTCAGTTCTGTGCTATGGGAGTCTGACCTTATACATTGCATCAGCTGCACCCAGTGCCCTCTGGCTTCCAATTTAGTTTGTTTAATGGAAGGTACAGACTGGCTAGCAGAGGAAAGGTCCCTCCCTACTGGGCCTTAGGTGGCAGTTGCTGGGTTTCTCTTCCAATGGACTTCCAGGAGGTCCTGTCTTTCAGCTATCCTAGCCTAAAGGTAGTGCTGGCTCTTTGCTCCTACTATTTACACTTTCTTTGGCTGCTCCACATCCTTGCTGGCATTGACAGTCTCTAACTTCAGCTCTTGTGATAGATGTGTATCTGTATTTCACTGTACTTTAATTTACAATTCTCTAATCAATTGTACCTAGCCATTTGCACATCCCTTTTTTTATCCTTACTGATCATTGGAATATACTGTCTTGTGAGGAGTCTTTGCCTGTTTTTTAAAAAATCAATTGTCAGGCCAGGCGCGGTGGCTCACGCCTGTAATCCCAGCACTTTGGGAGGCCAAGGCGGGCGGATCACAAGGTGAAGAGATGGAGACCATCCTGGCCCACATGGTGAAACCCCGTCTCTACTAAAAATACAAAAATTAGCCGGGCGTGGTGGTGTGTGCCTGTAGTCCCAGCTACTCCAGAGGCCGAAGCAGGAGAATCGCTTGAACCCAGGACGTGGAGGAGGCAGTGAGTCGAGAGCCTCAGGCTGGCGACAGAGCGAGACTCCATCTAAACCAAAAAAAAACAAAAAACAAAAAAATCAATTGTCAGTCTTTTTATTATTATTGTTTTGTAGGAGCTCTTTATTCTGAATATAATTTGTTTATCAAATATGAGTCTATGCTTTGCTTTTTAACACTTAATGTTAAAATGTCTTTGAATAAAAATAAATTCTTAATTTTAATGCAGTTCACTTATAATCTTTCTTGTATGGTGTGAGTTTTCACACTCTGTTTAAGAAATCTTTGTTGGCCGGGCGTGGTGGCTCACGCTTGTAATCCCAGCACTTTGGGAGGCCGAGGTGGGCGGATCACGAGGTCAGGAGATCAAGACCACGGTGAAACCCCATCTGTACTAAAAATAGAAAAAATTAGCTGGGCGTGGTGGCGGGCACCTGTAGTCCCAGCTCCTCGGGAGGCTGAGGCAGGAGAATGGCGTGAACCCGGGAGGTGGAGCTTGCATTGAGCCGAGATTGCACCACTGCACTCCAGCCTGGGCGACAGAGTAAAACTCTGTCTCAAAAAAAAAAAAAAAGAAAAGAAATCTTTGTTTAAGAAGATCTTCATGAAACACCAACTATTTGAAGGTCTTAAAGATTTTCCCCTATTTTTTTTCAGGAAGAATTATTGTTTTTCTTTTTATATTTAGGTATCTGATTTACCCCTAATTTTTGCCTATCACATATATCATAGGTCAAAGTACATATTTCCCATATAGATTTCCAGTTGACCTAGCTCTTTCTAACTCACAGAACTGGAACAATTCTTTTGTCACATATCATATCATATATCAGGTGTGGAACTGTCTCTGGGCTCTATATTTTAGTTCATTGGTATGATTGTGCTTGTACTAATCTTACATTGTCTTAATTGCTGTGCTTTTATAACAGGTCTTTACATCTGGTACTGTATAGCTTTCATTGGTTCTCTTTTGAGATTACTGTAAGTATACTAGATCTGCATTATAGAAAGTGCACAAATTTTCAAAAAAAGATGGAATTTTGATTGAGATTGTATTCAAGCCATAGATCAATTTTGGAAAAACTGACATAAAAAAGATTGAGTTCCAAATTTTCCTTCCATCCTGTAGGTTGCCTTCCATCCTGTAGGTGGCCTTAAACACAGCCTTAGCTGCATTCCATATGTTTTAAAATATATGTGAATAACCTTTTCTTTACTGGAAACCCCTTTCAGTGCTTCAAATATCCTGCAAGTAGATACACAGTTAATAATTGCCTACTACAAGTGAAGCACAAGGTCCAAGATTGGATAATTTTAAATGATATTTTGGAAGAATATGGACAGGAGATATTAGAGAGGAGTATAAAAGAGCTAACTTTTCATCTTATTTACTAAGAAGACAACAGATTACATTTAAGACAAAAAAATAAGGAAAAATTAGGGTAAACATGATATTTTCAAATACATATGTAAGTACCAGAAAATAAGAAACTTTTAAAAGCTAAAAATTGACTAGCCCAGGTAAACAGAAATAGTGAGTACCAAAAAGTGAGTTAGAGGGCTTTTTTCCTACTGCGTAACTCTAATTTTTTAGTTCCATACACGCAGTTGTTTGACAATATACATCATTTTTATTTAATTTATTAAAAAGGCTTTTAAAGAAGATAGAATTTTGTGAAAGATTTGATATTTTCCTTGAAGAACACAATGTTTTAAGCCTAAAATATAGTTAAAATACATTTACGCCACAACATTTCCTTAAGGAAATTGTGTTTCTCAGAAAACATTGAAATGTCTAATTTCTTCTCACACCTGATTTGTTAACGACTAGTTGCAATATAACATTATTCTAAGTTGTCCAAACAAGCACAAGTCTGAAGTCTAAAATTAGCTACTATCTACTGGATTGTGGCCCAGGTAAATTCGTTTGTTCAGTGAAGCAAAAACACTATACATGTGGAATAGTTTAAATATTATTTTAAATTTATTATTATTTTATGTATTTGGCTTACGTTTCCAAAGGAAATAAAGCATGGAAAAATGTACAGTTCACTACTGCCCTCTGCTGCATGGAAAGGTGAAGAGAAAAGTGCTAAGAGAAGACCTGTTACCTGGCCTGCAGTGATCTGATTTGGGACTACAAGCCATGTCATGTCTTCTAGTAAAATGACTGCACCAGCCATTCTCTCTGTAAAATATGCTGACTGAGAGTCCTTGCAAAATGGACCTTGGATTAAACTGCTAGTATTTTTAGAACGCCTTCAGATTTTGAGAGAAAAGAGTCATTTAAGAAAATACTTCATCAGACAAGATGTTCATGAAGCAGCTACTATTTCAGAGACAGGTCGGGAAGAAAAGTATCTTATTAATACTAGGTCAGTATGGCCAGTCAATGATAAAATCCTATTGTTATAAACTGACAAAAGCCAATTTGATCCTTTAGAAGCTATGAAGTCTTTTTTCAGTATGTGTTAAAAGTCTCCAGCTATGGGAGGGGAAGACTACATCCCTCTCATTAACAGGCAGCCTGCTGCAATAGAAGCAAATCTTTAACTGTTTTCTGCCAAACATAATGTTTATTGGCAAACAGGAAGAAGTTATCCAACCCAGTCATGCAAGCTGGGAGGTTTCTCTGTCCTCAGGCACTCCCACAAGCAAATGTCAATGCCAATCTTTCAGCAGAATTGGCCAACTCTCTTGTAAGACCACAAAATGACTCCTCTATGAAATAAAGTAGGATAGTGGTGGGGGGAGTGGGAGGCAGAACCAAATATAGCATCTACTCTAAAAGATAAAAATATTTTCTTACATTGACAAAGTAACATTATCATACATAATAAAGCTCAAAATTATTTCTGAATGTTATCTCACTCCTGGTTCTTTTTTAAAACCCTTTGCAACATTTAAACTGTGTCCCTTAATGCCTTTCTGGTGATGACGTCACTTGCTGGATGGTCTTCTACCAGCAGGGATTTCCCACATTGGTTGGGAATATATTCTTGGGTCCTTTATTTTGAGGCTGATGAAATTATCTCATTTTTTTTGTCAGGTAAGGTGACAAATTTCTCTGTGATAGGAGTGGGAATACTGGACAAAACAGAGCTTTGGTGTTGAGCATTTTTTCAGATATCTGTTGGTCATTTGCATGTGACCTTTAAAAAAAGGTCTATTCGGGTCCTTCGCCCACATTTTTATTTAGGTGCTTGTGTTTGCTGGCTTGTTTTTCTATTGATTTTCATGAGTTCCTTATGTATTTCAGCTATTTGTCATCCATTGTATATATGGTTTGTAAATATTTTCTTCCATCCTGTAGGTTGCCTTTTCATTTTGTTGTTTGTTTCCTTTGCTGTGCAAACACTTTGTAGTTTGATGTAGACCCACTTGTTTATATTTGTTTTTCATTACCTATGCTTTGAGGGTCATATTCATAAAATCATTGTCAAGACTCATGTCATGCAGCTTTCCTTGAGTTTTCCTCTAGGATATTTACGACTTCAGATCTTAAGTATAAGGCTATTTTGAGTTGAACTTTGTGTATTGTGTAAGATAAGAGTCCAATTTTATTCTTTTGCGTATGGTTATCTGGTTTTCCAAGCACCATTTATTGAAGAGACTATGCTTTTCCCCTTGTGTATCCTTAGTACCTTTGTACCCATGCATGGCTCTATTTTTGAACTCTCCATTCTATTCTGTTGGTTTATGTGTTGGTTTTTGTGACAGTAACATACAGTTTTGATTACTGTAGCTTTATAATGTATGAAAAAGTGCTGTGCTCAACATCATTAATCATCAGGAAAATGCAAATCAAAACCACAATGAGGCATCACCTCACACTTCTTAGGATGGCTATTATCAAAAAGCCAAATGACAAGTGTTGGCAAGAATGTGGAGAAAAGGAACCCTTATACTGCTGATAGGATTCTAAATTGCTATAGCCATTATAAAAAAGAGTATACAGGTTCCTCAAAAAATTAAAAATAGACCTACAATATGATCCAGCAGTCCCACCTCACTGCTGAGTATGTCTCCAAAGGAATTAAAAACAGTTCTTGAAAATATATCTTCACTTCTATTTTCACTGCAGTTTATTCACAATAGCCAATAGGGAAACAACTTAAGTGTCCATTGATGAATGAATGGATAAAGAAAATATGGTGTGTGTGTATTTATATTTATGTTTATATACAATGAAATATTATTCAACCTTAAAAGAGAAGGAAATCCTGCCATGGATGAACTTAGAGGACATTATCCTAAGTGAAATAAGCCAGACACTGCAAGACAAATACCACATGATCTCACTTACATGTGGAATCTGAAGTGAAACTCATAGAAACAGAGACTGGAGATGGTTGCCAAGGGCTGGGGGATTAGGGAAAGGCGGGATTTGGCCAAAGAGTACAAGCTTTCAGTATAAGATGAACAAATTCTGGAGATCAAATGTATAACATGGTAACTATAGTTAATAATAATAATAATAATAATAATAATATTAGTCTGGTGCAGAAGTAATTGTGGTTTTGCCATTACTTTCAGTGGCAACATTAGATACTTGAAATTTGGTAAAAACAGATCTTAAAGGTTCTCAGCACTACAAACAAAAAAATGTAACTCTGTGGAGTGATGAATATGTTAGCTTGATTGTGGTAATCACTTTACAGTGCATATGTATATTAAAATATCACCTTGTACACTTTAAATTTATGCAATTTTTATTTCTCAATTATATTTCAATAAAGCTGAGATAAAACCACAGCAAAACAAACAGAGCTCTGGGAATTAAAGATTCTACTGTCCTGGATTCTTACATTTTATTCTTGCAAGGTGATGGTCCACAGTGGCTGAGGACAGAGATCAGTGACTTCCTTGAGTTTACAAAAAATAAGATGTATTATAGTTTTGTGTCTCCTTTCCAATAATTATTTGATATTTGACAGATACGGGTTTCAACTTGCTTTTACTACAGCGTCCATCTGGTAAAGTGTCTATGAAGAAGCTTCCAAAAGCTGGAGGGATTGATACCTGCTCCCTCCAAAAGAAAAACCCTGATGACTTATAATGGTTGTCCTTGCTTAAAAGGACAATGCATTATTATTATTAATAGAGATGTGAGTAATTTCAAAAGATATTGGAGCTATTGTGAACAATAACAGCAAACTTGGAATATTCTTGTAAGTTAACCAGAAGGTAAAGTACAACTACGAAGCAAAACATCAAAAACAATATATCTAACTATGCTAATATTAAAAGATGGGTCAAAATCAGAGAAAAATGGAATCGGTCGGAGAAAATTTGCTAGAGATGAGTTTTTGGTCAGATCTTAAAGGAAGGAAGAAATATGATTGACTTGACAGAATCAGATTGCAAGAACAATCTCTAATGTGTTAGAGAGATTGAAGAAATTCTCTAGGTAGGAATACTAGGATAATACAGATAAGCCATGAAGATGAAAACTACGGAGTACATAAAGAGAATCTAATGAAATGAGGATGTCTGGTACCTAAGCCCTTGAAAGATGATTTTGATGCTAGCAATACATGTAATCTCTGAAGTAACTCCACTACACAACTTTCCAGCAAAAGGTGACAAAGTTCCCTTTCAAGTTGAAAAATTTTAGAATGTTTTAGTTATATAGAATAGAATGCATTAAAATTATATTTTGGCATATACTTGTATTTGTATTTTAAATGAAAATATAAGATCTTAAGTATTGAAAAATTAATGTAGCATGTTAATACATGGAAGAAGAACAGACACAATTGTTAGAGGAAATACAAGGACTACTACAGTGATCAATAACATGAACAATGAATTGTATATTTCCTTCCAGGCAAAGAAACAAAACCAGTAAAGCAATTTACTGAGGAATTACTCTAGTGGGAAAAAAGATCAAGGGGTTTTAATGTGCTTCAAAGGTGGAGTTCATTATGGTTCTGCTAATTCAGGATTGAAAACCATATCCTGGATAAGACTGAATGAGTTCCTAAGTCTATATTTAATTGGTTTTTGAAAATTCCTATTGTTTTTCATTCAGGAAAGAGTCTTCAGTTAGGTCTGCTGAGGTTCTAGTGTACTGATAACTCTCAAAGTTCTTTGTCATTTATCACCTTCAGCTGGAGGGGCTCTCAGCTCATAGTCATTTTCCAGGTTCAGTGAGTTGTGATGAAATACAGAATTCCGTTTTGGTATCTTTAAGTCAAGTGCTGCTTTAAGTAGAAAGATCTTTTACACAATGTGTAAATTATCTGAATTGGATTTCTGTGTGGTTAAATTTCTCTCTAATGTCTTCATCTTCCCCACTTCCTATACCTCATGGCGCAAAACAAATAAGGTTGGCAGAACACAGATCACATCAGGTATAATTTCTGGTAAAGGTACCATGAATAAAATTTCCAGCTATACAGCTACAAGGTTCAATGCTTCACATTTCTGTACCTTAAATCTATTATAGGATGGTGTGGAATTATATTGCTTTCCATTTGCTGGAAATAGTCCAATTGCATGCATCTGGAATAATTTGTTCCATCTGTTCTCATACAATTTATTAGATTTATCGGAACCATGAAGTTAAATTTGGATTCCTGGAAAAGGAACTATTAGGAGTTAACATGAATTTACAATAATGCTCAATTCTATATCTCTTTCCTTTGACCAGAATAAATAAGCTAGTTTCACATTGCCTAATGCTAACATTTAAAACGTCAGAAAGTATGTCCCTTCCTTATTCAGAGTGATGTGGAAATGTAATCTGTAATCAAAAGCACAGTGATTCAACTTCTCCTTATTGGAGAGGCACCAATGATTGACATCTTCCATAGGGGGTCACGTTCTCTTATGATGCTTGCTAACTGGCATTTTGAAATGCCACGTTTCATATATATATGCCCTATTTTAATTCAGAGACTAACAAAGTTAAAAACTGCAAGGAATTATATGTCAATAGTCAATACCAAACGCAAGATTTTCCCTTAAATGCCAGCCCATCCACTAATTTTCTACAAGAGAATTCACAAACAAAGTTAATCTGCCTGTGTTACCCACGGACTCTAGCTGGGTAGGCTCAGACAGGCTACTTGGCTTTTACATGCCTTCATTTCCTTGTTTGTAAAATAGAGATAATAATAGTATTTGCTCACAGAGTTTTTGTGAGGCATTTGTAATATAATACATACAAAGCTCTAATAACAGAGCCTGACACATACTAAGTACAAAATGTGTTAGCTACCAATATCACTGATATTTAATTTTGTACATTTTGGTGACATCCTACTGCTTATATTACTGCACCATATGATTGTGCAAACAACTCCTCCAGATCAAAAAATAGAAAGAATAATTCTCACAGGCATTGCCTTTTGAGAGATTATGAATAGTCAAGTTAATTTCTTTAATAAAGTATCTGACATAGGAATTTGGGGTATTAATTACTTCCTTAGATGGACCAAGAACAAAGGTAGAAATAAAAGAATCCCCTTGTTTGACACATCCTGATCGCTAGCTACGCAGATTTTTGAAGGAATTGGTGGTAGAATTAAGGATGATACTTCTTTTTTATGTGTTCCTTGACCTTTAGATTTTTCAAAGCCAAGCAAGTATTACAGGTTGAGCATTCCTAATTTAAAAATCTGAAATCCAAAATGCCTCTGAATGTGAACCTTTGAGTGCTGGCATGATGCCCAAAGTAAATACTCACTGGAGATTTTCAGACTTCAGATTTCCAGATTAGGAATGCTCAATCAGTAATGAAAATATTCCAAAATCCCTCCAAAAAAGAAATGTCAGATACTTCTGATCCCAAGCATTTTGGATAAAGGATATTTAACTGGTACTTCCGTAGCAAAAAGAAAAGCAAGCAAACAAAAACCCTGAGACTATTTTATAAATATTTTATAAAGGAAAAAGCTAAAGAACGCATTATTTTGATAATAATCTCATTCGAATTTCAACTTCAAATTCTTTGAAAATAAAGTTTTGTGACTTTAAAAAATAAGTTTTAGTTTTCTAAGTCATTTAAAAGCTGCAAATCATTATCTGATTACATAAACTAAGAGTAGCTATAATGACTTGAAAAATAAATTCATTTTCTCTGAAAAACTTGTTCAAAGCTCATCTTAGGTAATGTGAGAGACATTTGCTTCAGCAACACACTTACAATAAGGTGAATACAATGTATGAATATTAACATTAATATCTGTTAGTACTCAAATCTTGAAGCTACCAATCCCTACTTGTCTATTGATTGAGAGCATCTCTTTAAATGCATGTATCTGAGGTTTCCCAAGGATGCGCATAAACCTTGTCTGATCCGTTCTCTGGCCTTTTGCCCCTTTTGCTACCGATGATGTTCCCAGTCTCCTTTGACTTCTCTGCCATGGCACCAACTTGGACCTGAAATCTACTCCGGAACCATTACTAACATCACCACTCTTTCGAGATGATGCTCAATTGGGGGAAAGGCCCTACAGCAAAAGACATACGTACCTTAAAATCCCTTGGTAGTTAATGGTAAGAGATTTTCCCATTTGCCACACAACTAGACATGACAGATTCTCATGGCCCCAGACACCCACTGAGAGAGGCAGCTTAAGCGAGTTGCCAGTTTCCTTGACCTTGAGTTACCACCACAACTGTCACCTCTGCTTCTGTGGTGAAGTCCTGATTTACCCAGGCATCAGTATTCCATGTGGTGAGATGAATATTTGCCACATGTCTATTGCGTTCATATATCTCTTCTGCTCAGCCAGGGGATAGCCCACAGCAAAGTCTGTGTGAACCTCAAAATGTTGTAGCTTTTTCTATGCTCACATTCTTAGCCCCTAAGTCCCAGGCCATGCAAACACCCCCACAGTACCCTACTGGGATGAGTTTCAAAATCAGTTATGTTCTCATGCCAACAGGACCCATTGCAAATTGGGGACTCACAATTCTAGACTCTTCCTCCCATTTGGGGTCCTGTTGTCCTTTTCTGTGCTCTGGGCACTGTTGATGAGACATGTTTTGTATATCAAGTTGATCAGACATGTTTTGTTTATCATTTATTAGTGTGTTAATGTGAGTTGCAGTCTCTTTCCCCCACCCCAGGAAAGCAACTCCTCTGAAAATCCATAGATTGAAATAGACATGACATGTATCCACTCTTACAGACATAAGAGTATGAGTTCCTGTCCAAATTTTGTAAAGAAAAATTTCTTTTATTTATTTATTTTTTTGTTTTTGAGATGGAGTCTTGTTCTGTCACCAGGCTGGAGTGCAGTGGCGATCTTGGTTCACTGTAACTTCTGACTCCCGAGTTCAAGCGATTCTCCTCCCTCAGCCTCCCAAATAGCTGGGATTACAGGTGCGTGCCACCACACTCGGCTAATTTTTGTATTTTTAGTAGAGACAGGGTTTCACCATGTTGGCCAGGATGGTCTCAATCTCCTGACCTTGTGATCCGCCCACCTTGGCCTCCCAAAGTGCTGGGATTACAGGTGTGAGCCACTGCGCCCAGTCTTTGTAAAGAAAAATTTCAAAGAAAAATTTTATGACTTTCAGTAATGTATTCCCTTCCCAAGAAATGAGGTTAAGGTACCTGCTTTTCAACCTCTTTCAATTTTTTATGTCCCAGGTAGAAAAAGGTGTTAAAATTCATGGACCTAAGGGTGGTCAGCTAGCTGTATAGGCATGGCCTTTTAAAGGTCTCACTTAAAGTTATTGATGTTTCTGACTTTTTGTTTGTAATACCATTATTTGCAGAGGTAATGAAAAAAGTCCATACATTTATATCTTTTTATAGAAAAAAATACCTAGTTATAACATTGAAACAGTATAGGACTATATAAGGTAAAAATATGAGAAAGAGAGACAGAGACAGTTAGAAAACGCACAGGAAAATCATGGAGCAAATATGCCAAAGTACCAGCAGTGGTTTCCTTGGAGATGTTGTTGAATGGGACATTTGGGGAAATTTTCATCCTTCCTATAATTGTAAATTGGTGCGATTGAAGCTGAGCTTTACTTTTTTGGTAATTTAAGGAAAAAAATGTAATTTAAAAAGACAGTGACTTGTTTGCTCCTTTAGGGTACCCATTTTTACTTTTTGAATGGCATTCTGTTTGTACTGAATAACTTCTCTGAATTTTGAAGTGACATAAATAGAAATAACAGCAACAATTTTTATTTTTTTGAGACAAAGCCTTGCTCTATCACCCAGGCTGGAGTGCAGTGACTTGACCACAGCTCACTGCAGCCTCCACCTCCCCATTTCAAGTGATCTTCTTCTGTCAGTCTCCCTGGTAGCTGGGACTGCAGGTATATGCCATCATGCCTGGCTAACAGTTTCGGTTTTGTAGAGATGGAATGTCACTGTGTTGCCTAGGCTGGAGCACCATCTTTTGCCACAGATTATTTTCAGTGTAAACATTTTGTTATTCACTAATGTGTTATTCCTATAGACTAGTTTTTCTGTTCTTGCATGTTTTCCTCAAACCAACTCTCCAATGAAATCAAATTCAGTTGGCTTATCAGAAACTAAAGTTCTCTGTGTTCCAAATGAGAAAGGAGCCTCTTTCCTATAAATTCAAAACCCACTTATATTATGTATAAAATGTAGTCAAATATGAAATAAAATGTTTTAGATACTCTTATTTTGTGGAAACAAGATACTTCACTGATTTCAAGATGACTATCTTGAAATAGATTTAATTTCAGATTTCATATGAAGCTCCACCATTCATTCCCTTTCCCCTTTCTCACTGACATATTTTCTGATGAAAAAGCACTTGGCATAAAGGTCAGGTTGTGAAAAATGATTCCATTTCTGTTGTAAACAGCAAGATGCAATTTCTCACTTCGTTTTTAGATAGCAAGAGCACCTCATGGATGTTTTTGAAAGCTACAACTGATAAAGTTTGTTGTGCAGCCCTGAGAGATTGCTATGATCTGTTTCTCTTTAACCTGTCCTTGATCTGATTTATGAGCCCGTTTTAGGAAAAACATCACTCCCCAAGGGAGATAAAAAGGTCTGTGCTCCCGTTACCTACCCCAACTCACACTAAGATAGTCTAAGGAAAGAAGAGTAAACATGGTCCCAGGAATGCAGACCTGAGATTTGATGCCATCGAATAATGCTTGAGGCCAGTTCTTGTGCCTAGATGTAAAAGAAGAAAAAAAACCCTTTATTGCCATGTTTTGCTTCTTTGTGCCTCGGGGGACTTCTCAGCCTACAGCCACTGTGGGCTTTAAGAAGAAATGCACCACAGATTTTTATTGGTTGGGGATGATGGCTCACGCCTGTAATCCTAACACTTTGGGAGGCTAAGGCAGGTGGATCACCTGAAGTCAGGAAATTGAGACCAGCCTGGCCAACATGGTGAAACCCTGTCTCTACTAAAAATACAAAAATTAGCCGAGTGTGATGCCACGTGCCTGTAGTCCCAGCTACTCAGGAGGCTGAGGTATGAGAATCACTTGAACCTGGGAGGTAGAGGTTGCAGTGAGCCAAGATCTCACCACTGCACTCCAGCCTGGGCCACAGAGTGAGACCCTGCCTCAAAAAAAAAAAAAAAAAAAAAAAGAAGAAGAAGAAGAAGACTTTTCTTGAGCAAGGCCAACACCTATTGGCATATGGTATCATGCGATAGTAAACATTACAATTATGAGGCTAATTTATTAATGAACTTGGTGGTCTTGAAAATTCTAATTTGTCTTCAGAGCCAAGATGATGCTTAGTCTTTTTTACTTTTTCTATTTGTCAGCAAGGACAGATGAAACCTGAGGTAAATTAGTGTTTTGGGAAATTCTACCCCAAAGATTAAAAAAATCAAAATAGAAGTCCATGGAGTTTCAGTTACCAATATAGATGGAAGTTAAAAACTACCATTATAAGAAATTTGAAAGACTTGTAATTTTGTGTTTGTTATACAGTTTATAAATGTGTGCAATTTTGTAATTGTTTTTGTGATTGTTTGGAATTATTAGAAACCTTCCTGATTATTCTTGTGGACCACAAATACTAAGGAAATTGGGGAGACTGTATCTTATTTATTAGTTAAATTTTGGAGAGCTCAAGGGAACTTCAAATATCTAAAAGAGAAGGTAATACAAAAGAATAAGAAAGCAGTTGAGTCCTTAGGACGTACTGAAAGCAATACTGAAGAATATTCATAGCTAGTCTGATTTTTCTTAATTTTAGGAAAGATTTTAGCAATGAAAGGCATTAGTTGAAATTTTTAAAGTTATAATTTTATATAATTATAATTTTATTCACTGTTAATGAAAACTTTTTGGTTTCTGTAGTGTTAGGTTAAAAGTTTATACAAGTAGGAAGTGCCAGGTGCTGTTCAGTAAAATCTGTTTCATTAAATTTTCTTGAGAAAGAAAATATGAAGCTCAAACAAAATCAAAGGTGAGTATCCCCAACTTTCCCTTCCTCAAAGTATGCTGGCAGAGACATACCTGAACTAAGGGTTACATTAATTACATTAATAAATGACAATCTGCTCCATTCACTTGGCATAATTCTAGGAACAGAAGCATGTTTTAATAGCAAGTTGTAAGTTTCCTATCAAACATGTTTCCTCTATATCCCTACACCAAATGGTGAGCAGGCGCTGGGAAAAGCAGAAGGAAAATCTTCTGAGAACTCTCTTCTTAAATCATTTGGCCGGGAGCAGTGGCTCACGCCTGTAATCCCAGCACTTTGGGAGGCCGAGGTGGGTGGATTACCTGAGGTCAGGAGTTCGAGACCAGCCTGAGCAACATGGTGAAACCCCAGCTCTACTAAAAATACCAAAAAATTATCTGGGCGTGGTGGCAGGCTCCTGTAATCCCAGCTACTCGGGGGGCTGAGGCAGGAGAATTGCTAGAATCCAGGAGGCAGAGGTTGTATTGAGCCGAGATAGTGCCATTGCACTGCAGCCTGGGGGACAAAAGCGAGACTTCGTCTCAAAAAAAAAAAAAATTATTCTACTTCCTATGGTTCATCTACAAGGTTCTAAAAAGTGTTCTAGAATATGAGCCAAAATGGCATATGGCATCATGCAATAATAAACATTACAATTATAAGGCTAAATATACATGAATTCAGAATGCTGATGACCACTCCCCAATCCAAAAATACAGATAATTTCAGGCATTTGTACACGTCCTTCTGCAGCCTGGAATAGCTTAGTAGTGAGCGATGGTAGTCATTGCCTGCTTCCCATATCTCCCTCTAAGGGAATCTGTCCAACCACAGTCCTTGCTGCCTAAGCAGCCGCATAATCTCATTCCTCTCATTTCCAATCTTGGTTAATTGAGAAGGTTGTTCCTGATTAGATATAGTCTATCCATGGGACGCTTAATCACTTGGTCTATTATGCAAGTTAATCATATTCTATCTGTTGGCAACTATAACGGGAGGTAAAGAATTCACAAAGGCAAGCTGGAGAAACAGGAACAAATCTCCTAGAGTACAGCAAAGTCATATTAACAAATGCAAAATCTTAGACTATAAAATCCATAAACTACAAATTCTAAGCTTTTAATAGATCCTGAGAATTCAGCCACTCCCCATCATCAAACTTTAGGTTTCATGAGAACTTGGTGTGACTCCTCTCCAAATTTCCATGAGAATCCATCTATTTTTCCAATGGCAGTCTTATAATAAATTAAGTGCTTCCCATTGCAACTATAAAAAGCAGACCAAAATGCCCTTACCTTATTTCCCAGCAAAGTAAAAGGTCTCTTCCAGATACTATTTAAAATTTGCAATCTCTATGCTGCATTCTTTTTATCAGCCCTATCCTATGCATTCCCTCCTAACATAAATCTACAGTTTGTATATTATAAACATATTTATTTTCCTAGTTGTTTTCCTTTTTTTTTTTTTCTCTGAGTTTCACAAAAAGTAGGAGGAAGTTTTCCTTTCTGGTACTCCTAGAGAGCAACTAAGACTGTATACTTCACAGGAGCTTTAAAATACATGATATAAGAGTCCCAGGTTAACAACAAGGAAAATATTAGACTTGAATTAAGAAGATCAGTAGCCCAAAGCTTTTACCTTACATGATTCCAGTTGCCCTGCATTTCTAAGTATGGATCAATCAGCCACCAAAATTCTCCAATTGCCACACACTCTGAAGCAAACCCAACACTGCTCATCATATTGCTTCCCTCAGTCACCATCATAAATCCAAGCTCCCTAGATCACCACATAGATGCCAGTCTTCTATTCTTCGGCAATGCCACTAATCTGACTTTATCACCCAACATTCTCTCTCCTCCCAGATGCTCCCATTATGGCTTCTAGAAATCCTGGTCTGTCCTCAGCAGTCTTACTTCCATCCTCAGCTTCTTTCCTGAAAATGCCCTACACCTTCTTGCTCTAAATAAAATCAGGCTTTTGCCTGAGAACATTTCTTCCTACTTCCCTCTCAAGTAAAGATATGTTACTCTCTATTCCCTACCATCCTTATAGTCCGGAAGTGGAATGGATCTCCTCATTGCTTCCCATTGTTATTTGCAAATTGTTTCATACCTTCTTTCAAAACCCCTGCTTTTTTGAAGCACATGCCATAGTGCTTGCCATTGTCCCTACACTGTGAAATGTCATCTACTAAGCCTATCTCATTAGTAGACTCTGACAACCCATTCATCAATCACTGTGACTTTAAAATCAGCATATAGCCACCTGACACCCTGCCCTCTCAATTCTTGGAATGTAAAGGGCCAAAAATCTTGTCTTCTCCTTACCCCAGCCACGCTCATATGGCCATATGCCTGATCACACTGTCTCCAAAATCTCAATTTCAGTCATCCCATTCTTTGATGATGGTTAGTTAAAATTTTCTTTTATCCCACAGCTAATTTTAATCTATATACTCTACTAGTTTTTTCATCATCCGTAACCCCCTCTCTATCTTACAAAGCACATATTTCATCATCCAAAAATATCATGACTCCACTACAAAAATTATTCTTCTTTTATCACACTGGACTGGTAAAAACCCAAGCCTGGTTAAACTCAACTATGTACTTACTTGACACAGTTTTTCCCGAGCAGCTAAAAACATTAGTCCAATTCCACATACTTGCTGGCTTGATTCACTATAAATTAGGTTCAGTATGATAGCCATTTAACATTGCGCTAGTAAATTCACTTTCACCCTCTCTGAGACAACTAGTTACCACCTTGCTTTGTTTAAGTCTGTAAAGCTCAACTGCATCTCACATGCAGTTGTCAACTTCAGATTCATATTTCACAGATAAAAATAGATAAAATCATTTTTAAAAGCCAACTTCATCTTCCCACTACCAATTTCCTCCAGCTACCACCACATACAAACACACATGCATACATACTTTCTCTCTCACTCTCTCTCTCTCTCCTACTTTTCGTTTTTTTCCAATGGAATTAGAGCTCCTTTTTCTGATCAATTCCACTCCCTCTCCTTGTACCCTAGATCCTCTTTTCTTGCCTTTAAAAGCATGTTGCTTTTGAAATTATCCCCTTTTTCTTCTAGCTCATAAATTTCTCCCTCTATACTAAATCATTTCTCAACTTAGAAATATGTCTTAATGTCTTCATCATAAAAACAAACTAAATCCAGACCGGGCGCGGTGGCTCACGCTTGTAATCCCAGCACTTTGGGAGGCCGAGGTGAGCGGATCACGAGGTCAGGAGATCGAGACCATGGTGAAACCCCGTCTCTACTAAAAATACAAAAAAATTAGCCGGTCGTGGTGGCAGGCGCCTGTAGTCCCAGCTACTCGGAGAGGCTGAGGCAGGAGAATGGCGTGAACCCGGGAGGCGGAGCTTGCAGTGAGCCGAGATTGCGCCACTGCACTCCAGCCTGGGCGACAGAGCGAGACTCTGTCTCAAAAAAAAAAAAAAAAAAAAAAAAAAAACTAAATCCTTCTTTGATCCCACATGAGCTTCTAGCCACAACCATGTGATTTCGATCTCCTTCACACACATACACACACACATACACACACACACACACAGCCTCTCAAACCTTGACTATACTCATGGTTTTACTTCCCTATATCACATTCTCTTCTCAGTCCACTCCAGTGGAGCTTTAGTCCTCAGCATTTCATTAAATTGGCTTTGCTCAGTTTCAACATGAATCTGAATCTTGTCAAAGCCAATGGGCAGCTTTCTGTTCTCAACTGTGACTTTTCTCAACATTTGACACTGTTGTCTTCTCCCTCCTTCGTTCAACACATTTAATACTGTGTGACCGCAGACTTAATTTTCTTCATATTTTAATGAACACTTTCATTTCTTTTCTTTTCTTTTTTTTTTTTTTTTTTTTTTTTTGAGATAGAGTCTCACTCTGTCGCCAGGCTGGAGTGCAGTGGCATGATCTCGGCTCACTGCAACCTCCGCCTCCCAGGTTCAGGTGATTCTCCTGCCTCAGTCTCTGGAGTAGCTGGGATTACAGGCACATGCTGCCACGCCCAGCTGATTTTTGTATTTTTAGTAGAGATGAGGTTTCATCATGTTGGCCAGGAAGGTCTTCATCTCCCAACCTCGTGATCCACCCACCTCGGCCTCCCAAAGTGCTGGGATTACAGACATGAGCCACCGTGCCCAGCCTCTCTCTCTCTTTTCTCTCTTTCTTCCCCCACTCTCTTCTCCCCATATGATCTCTAAATCGATGTGCCCCAGGACAAGATCAAGGTGTCTCTCTCAAGCCCTCTTCTATTTCCTATAAGTCTAGGGCATTAAATGCAGCTGTATACCAAAGGCTCCCAAATTTATATCTTGAACCCCAAGCTCTCCTCTAAACTCCAGACTTGAATATCTGCCTTTAAAATTCATATGTTCCACAAATATCCAATAATCCAGTCAGATTTGGGATGGCTCACTTCCTCACTGTCTTTAGGTCTTTCTGCATACATCACCCCACTGCAGAGGCCTCCCTAACAAACCCGTATAGAAGATCAACCCTATCTTAAGACTTCCTATTTGCCTTGTAATGTTAAAGTTTTCTCCATAGCACTTATCATCACTCGATATATATTATTTATTTACTGTCTGTCTCCCCCACCTGGAAAACTTGTTCCATAAAGATAGGAACTAATTCCCTCAGCTATTTTTCCAGTGCTAAGTATAGTCATAGGCTGGTAATATGCACTCAATAAGCATTTGTTAAATTTATATCCCTAAATGTTCCTCACACTAAGCCTTTGCTAATTCAGAAAATTACTGTATACCCATTTACTCAGAACAAAAACACCCAAAATTATTCCTGATTCTCCTTTTTCTCTCTTCCTCCCCATTCCTTTCTATCAGTCTAATAGTGACACACCCCACATTCCTCACTAGATTAATTGCCACCCACTTCAGTCCAAGACACGGCATTCTGTCTCATGGGTTTATCTCTGTAATCTCCTAGCTATTTTGTGTGTGTGTGTGTGTGTGTGTGTGTGTGCAATTCCAGTTTGGCCCCTCACAAGCAATCCTCCTATATACAATAGCTGAATGGATTTTCTAAATCATAAATCCAGTCACACCACATCTGTTCTCAAAATCCTCTAATGGCATATCACTGAAATTATACAACATTCTCAACTATTCAACACAGTATGCAAGGTGCTACATTATCCCCCTCTTCCTATAACAGCATTGTTATCTCTTAACCCTATCCCTTATCATTTCTTTTGGAGACACCATAATCTTTCCCACCTTAGATCCCTGTGTTTGGAACACTTCCCAGGGTTTTACCCAGCTGAGTTCTTTCCGTAACTCAGGCATTAAATGACTCCTCGTCAGGCCTTCTGAGACCAACCTTTCTAAAGCATTTAGTTTGCCCCTGACTTCAAACACTGACACATTATCCTGGCTTTTCCACACATAAGGAGCATCTGAAATTTGTTTTATGTTTGTCTGTTTTCTGGCTTCTGGTTAATTACCATCTCCATTTAGGAGATTGTAAACTCCATGAAAGTAAAGACTGTCATATTTACTACTCTATCTCCAGTACCTAGGACACTGCCTGGCACACAGAGATGCTCAATAAATATTTATTTTCTGACTAATTTGAAATTTGAAAACATGGACAAACCTCAAACTACACGATTAACTCATTTTGTGGCTGACTAAATTATTTAGTATCTTTAAATGTTACTTTTTATGATATAACAATGATAGACCAATAAATTCTAAGAACATTATAAGCCTCAATTCAGATCATGACATTGGAAGTTCTTTGCAAACCGTAAAGTACTATAATTATGCTTCAATCACTATCTATCTGGACTGCCTACATTATTAAAATCCTATGAAGACCAATTGGGGTTTACAAAGTACAGCCCCAAAAGTAAGTTAAAATGACATTTTCCACTACAAAAATATATGCTCTTGTGTAACAATATTTAACATTCGAAATAGTGTGTCAATGTGTTACTCTTGATTTCAAGGATTAAAAACTGGCATTCAACTTTGTTTTTCATGCAATTTATTGTAACTTTATTTCATTAATCAGGAAATATCCATAGAGAATTTGGCCCAACATTCTTAATTAAATTTGAAATCTCAGACATGCTACTTGTGAAAAATCTACCAGTATTGCTTACCACCATGGCCCGTTCTAACTAAGCCATTTTATCAGCTATTTGCACAAATGCCTAGAGTTCAGTCATGGGGAAACTCTTAAGTCAAAAAAGAAAATAAAGGCAACACTTCAGTGGGATAGTCAAACATAAATTGCAACTCCATCACACAACTAATTAAAGATACAATTGACTAACAATTAACCAATAAAAATGACAGGTATATAAATCTAAAAAAACCATAGATTAAATTTCAATCAAAGTGTTAGGAAGATCTACTAGAAAATTAACTGACCAGAATTGTTCTGTTGAGTTGAAAAAAGCAGTGACCTGGAAACAAGAAATGCAGATTCTATTCCTGGATTTAGAATTTATTAACTCTAATGGACTCTTCTACCTCTCTGGGGATCAATTTCTTTTTCTATAAAAAATGTAAGATACAGATCTATTTCTGTAACTGAAATTTCATAAACATCTTCACAGTGACAAGGTCCAGGATAAGAGAGGCTACAGACTAGAAAGGATAGTGTTAAGAAGCTGGAAGGAGCCATCAGGCCCAGACACACGTAACATTTAGCCAGAAGGATATCTGGGCAGGCCCAGATTCAATTCCTAGCTTCACTGCAAACTCCATGAAAAACTGCTGGGAATTTTTGCATTATTTTTGTCCCCAAACTCCAGACAGTTTTGAAAATTACATGAGATAAGGGTGGGAAAGCACCTTTCTCTCTTGGAAAATTCCAAAGGATAATTATAAATACTTTCTATAGCCCATAATTTCAGGGTTGCTTATGGGTATTTATTTAAATATTTGCCCAGACTTTTGCTATCATAGATGATATCATGGATGACAGATTGCTTCTCTATTTATCAGGCTCTAAAAGGAATGTACACACTTTGACATAGCATGTTGGGAAAACCAGAACTCCTTAACTGAAAAGAAAACAAATCTGAACTTTGTTATGTTAAAAAAAAAAAAAGTGTAGCTCCAATATGGCATGGTTTCAAAGATATTTGACTTCAGTAGATGTAGATGTTGCTAGTTTAGGTGAATTAAAATTGCACTGGAAAATTTCCTTGGAAACTTTGTACTTTGTCATTTTCCTACAAATCCATTTGGGTAACTTTGAGTAATTATGGGTTTTTTACACTTTTCATTTCCCCTTCCAAATCTCCTCTCTCAAACAAACAGAAATTTCATTAATTACATTTTAGATTAATTGGTAAACACAGTCAATTCAAAGTAAGGGTAGCTGTCATGAGATAAATGTTTGGATTCCAGGTTTAGTCTAGTCTTGCCACATGTGGTATTTGCTAAAAAGCCTGTCTCTAAACTATGCCATTTAACCAAGGGGTTAGACTCTAAACTTGGAAGTTCAATGGTCAAAATGCTTTTACTTAGGAAGAAATATAGTATTTTATTTTCTAAGCATTAAAAATACTCCAAGACTTTTGATTTAATTATCCTTTCTTTTTTATCCTCATATATATATGGATATACATGTATAAAATGCATTATTTTAAATATGAGCATAAGATATTTAATTATCATTTCATTAATGACATAGAATGCATGTATTTTTCACCAGATTGGACAATAATCAAGTTTATCATTCATTGCATACTCACATTTTAGTCAAGCTCAATCACATAGCTGAGATAACTGATCTAAGGGTGAAATAAAACAGACAAAAAGCAAGTATAAAGTGCAGCACAGTAGACTATCAAATCACCATAGGTTTGAATCACTTAAAAATACAATTAATTAAAAACAATAACTTAAAAATAGGCAGACATAGGCATTACATACACATATAACCATTATACTACATAGCTCCATTCACCTTCCCAGAAATTTAGGAAGGAGATGGAGGATATAGGCAAAAAGAGAAGATAGCGGAGAGAATGAAGTGGGTGGAAAGTGAGTAGGCAGCAGAGGCCAGGGGAGGAAAAAGGAGAAGGAACAAAGAAAGAGAAAGAAATACAGAAAATGGGGCAGAATAGTGAGGCAGTAGAATGAGAATGATTCGATGTCTTGCTGATTTTTCCTTCCATGCCTTCGTGCTTGATACTTTGTGTCTAATAAAAAAAAAATGTTTGGTGTGTTGTAAATATTTTGTCTCATGGGAGCTAATTTTCTTCTTCCATTTAACTCATGGTCAAGTAAGTGGTGGTTGGATGATTTTTCATACTGACGCCTTCTCCCAAAATGTAATAGATTTTTACAGAGAAGACAGCACAACAGCTTCCAGGATGTTATAATTACACACAGATGATCTTTTCTATGTGTTCTGAGTTTTTGGCATTAATTGGACCTCTAGCCCAATGGTGACATGAGCTTGATGATCTTCATATTAGACAGATACCATGACATATGCAGTCTTTTTATATTATTAATGAACATAGGCAAAGAAATGTGCAGCATAGGCCTAATAAGATAATGAGAGAATTTCCATTTCTATTGTTATCTTTTACGTTTATTTGGCTTGGCTTTTATTTTAAGGGATAGAATTGCCTTGTGGGAAAAAAAAAAGCAGTAGGCAAACTATAAGGATCATTAGGTCTCAAGGTTAGCTCAATCCTTAACTAACTTAAAGAATTTGAGTATCCCTCAGTGAACAGTTTGTTTTTAATATATAAAATCCTTATTTTTTTCTGCTCGATAAACTGTAAAACAACAACAGAAATGCTATTCATTACTACTATTTTTGCATTAATGTTGCCAACCCTGTATCATAATTTATTACCATTTTTAAGTTTCACAGTAGCAATTAATTCCCTTTCTTCTGTCCTCATATATCCCATTTAAGGGATTTTCTTTTTTGCAATGCATTTCTTCCCTGAGATCCTGTTCCAAGCCTTGCATGGGCAATGAGCTGTCCTTCACGTCTTGGGGAGCCAGTAGAGTTAAACTAACCTATTTACAGTAACAAGCACGTGTTGCCATGAGATGTGCCTTGAGAAGCCTGAAAATCATTATCTTTGTCATGTGAGCAGAAGGTATAAATAAGGTGACCAGAAAGGTTTTATTTGTGTTAGCAACAGATGCAGAAGAGCAAAACAGCTATTCTAATAATATTGCCCATATGCTGGTGCAAACAAAAGAAAAATCTAGCAGTCCCAGGCTAAGCGAATTAGTGCTCCTCAATGATGCCATTGCCCAAGGCAGGGTTTTGTTCTTCCTCTCTGATGTCTTTTCAGTGCCAAATGGCTTGTCAGTTCCCACTAATGAAGAGCCAGGCTGCCTAGACTCCGAGTTGGACAGTTATAGGGGATATCACATTAAGAACTTGTGAATAATGTGATATCCCCTACAACCCTGGATGCTCTGTTGGGTCCTAACAATGCCAATAGGAGGTTCTGTGTTGCTTTTCACTTTAGTTTTCAGAATCGCTGCTCTTGTCTACTATCATTTCTAGCTAGAATTTGTCATCCTTCCTTTATCATTTGCTCCCTTGTCCCCAAATACAAAATGGAGAAGATTGACCACGCATGAGATATACAAGCAGTTATACATAGGTGACGACTGAGGGAAAAAGGTCTGCACTTTAATTTACAATCCCATGAGATACGTACATTTTTTCTAGTATAATTCATGGGTCTGGTGAACAAGTTTCTCTTTTCCTTAGCTGGCCACCAACTTATTCACATAAACATGAAAAAGAGTCTTTAAAGAAAATAGAAATTCTCTTCTGGGGAATGTGGAGGCATAAACGGGAGGAAATACTAATACTTGCCTTGATATTAGTAATAGAACACGGCTTGCTTGCCCATGTATCTAAACATCAGGATTTTTGAAAAAGCTTTTTCACTCTGACTTGTTTCTCCTTGGCTCCAGTAACCTCAGCAGATTTGTAGCACTGTAGATAAGATTCTGATAGTGCACATTTACCCACACATAAATCAAATACTTTCTGAGACTCATTTTACATACAGTATGTTATAGTAAATCCTGTGAAGAGTACAAAGATGTGTTAGTGCATTTACCAGATAGATCAGAGTCAAGAGAAGAGCTTAACACCTATAAGTAAGCAACTTTTATACATGTTTTATTCTCTTTCATGGAGCACAACATTAGAATCTACTGAACTCAAGCTAGAAATCTCAGCATCATTCACAACTTTTCTCCCTCGTGCATCACACATTAGTTATAAGAGCTTGCATAGTTTATTTCTAAATTTTTCTTAATGTTTCCCTTCTTTTCACTGCCAATGCTCATAAATGTAATATTTATGTACCAATGTTCATAAACTTAAACCTTCTTGGTTGATCTAGTGCAACTAGTTCTTTGTTTAATATTCTGAAAGTCTGTGGAGCTATTGAAAGATTTAGAGCCAAGGGAATATGTATGACTGGTCTTAAAAAAAAGCAGTGTTATTAACTTAGGATCTGGATCATGAATGCACAGATTTGCTAGAAGGGTAAAGACAATTTTAATCTCATGGATAAAGAGAAAAAAGAGAGAAGAGGTTAAATCAGAAATTATTCACAAAGAGGAATCCTTAGAAACTTAGTTTATTACCTATATTAGGGCCATAGGACATGTGTGTCAAAATATAAATCCTCTACAAATTAGCATAATTTTCACTGAATTCAGATAATTTCACTAGGTGCTTGTGATGGACACAGAAGTGTGTCACCCAGATTCCCCTTTGACACCTGAATGATAATTGACATAGACATACTACGGAGTTGAAAGGGCCCTTGTTTTGGAATCAGAACCTGTGGCATGAGAAATGTCACAGTGAGGAATGTCAAGTGGAAGCCTATAAAATTCTCCTTTCTACACCTGGTCAGGTACCAAACCAAAAACATCATATCCAAGGAGAGGATTCATGGGCAATAGCAGATGATTTAGCTAGCTGGTCAAGGGCTGGGAACAGAGAAAGATTGGAAAATCCAGGAAAAAATCACTGAAGTAGAAGTATATTGCTAGACCTACTGGAGGAGGGGCTAAATATGAATATTTTTTGTGTCATATGCTAGCTCCTGCAAGAGATCTACCATCACAAAAAAGGCACTAAATCACCAAGCACACAAAATGATTTGGCTAGTTGATGTCAGCCAGCATCTGTCATTGGCCACCCCAGTGCTAGCATGATAAGCACATCAAAAGATGGCCACAGCGGTTAAGATGAACCAAGATTGATAGAGTTGCTGCCACCACTGAACACCTAACCTACCAACAACAAACAATGCTGAACCCCCAACAATATGCCACCATTCCGTGAGGAGACCAACTGGTCACTTGCATCATTATTCACTAGTGCACAGGCCAGCTATTTGTTTTGATAGAAATATTTTTGTTTGACAGAAATATTTGTTTGATAGAAATAGATAAATATTTGGGGTATGGGCTTTTCTTTCCTGCTAATAGGATCCAAACTACCACCACAACCCAAGGGCTTATAACATGTTTGATCTACTAGTACACCTTCCCACATAACATCACAAATCAAGAAGCCCACTTTACAGCAAAGACTATGTGGGTGGGGGCCCATGGCCATGAGATTCATGGATCATATCACATATCAGACTATCAAGAACCTACTGGCCTCACCACATTCTGGAACAGCCTTCTGAAGGCATAGGTGAAACATCAGCTCAGATATAATTCTTTTTGAGGATGATGTCTACGTACTCTAGGATGCAGTATACATTTGAGTTGACTCAACAGAACTTTGCATGGTGCTTTGCATCCAACAAGAAGAATACAGGGGTCCAGTAACAAAGAGGTAGAAACAGGAGTGGTCACACTTACTCTCACTTACAATTACCCACTTGGGGAATTTGTGCTTCTCATCCCAAATATAGCCTCTCCAGAGTAAAGAGTTCATGGTCCTTACTAAGAGGGGACTTTTCCTCCAGAAGACACAGAAACAGCCCTATGCATCTGTAAGTTATGGCTGTTCTCCAGGTATTTTAGGCAGGTAGCAGCAGGTGAAAAGCGCTAGAATGTTGGACAGTAATTAAGATTGACCACTGGAGGGAGATAGGGATGCTGTTACACACTGGAGGCAAGGAGGACTATGTTTGGTCTCACACTGGGCATCTCTTGTTACTAACTTGCCCTTTTGTGATATTAAATGGACAAATGCAGCAATCACAGTCTGAGAAGCCATGGTGACCATGGGCTCAGACCCTCTTAGGGATATTGTGTAAAGTCATGACAACGGGCAAGCCACTGAGACCAGCAACAGTGTTCCCTGAAGTAAGGGAAATCTAGAATGGATAGTGAAGGAGGTAGCCTGTGACAAGTGGTTGTGGCCCCAAAGTTAGCTCCAGTAGACCGGGTTGTAGCATCAGAAGCCTAGGGGAGTTCTCCCCATATATGTAACTAGATCCAAGCAGTGCATGTGTAGACTCTGATGAACACAAAGATGTACCACTTTGATCCCTTTTGAGAAAGGTCATGCTGCCAGCTGCAGGGAATGCGGCCAGCAGACAGCCTGCCGCTGTCAGCCACTTCAAGGACTGCCTCATCTGAAGCATCAGCTTACCCAAGGACAGGTCTTTCCTAAGGGGGCCCACATTCAATGACTGATTGAGGTAGTTGTGGTCCAATCTTTCCCAACACTCTAGGGGTCACGCTAGCTCCAGAGAGGAGGCTGGTATTAGGCCTGTGCTGTTACTTGACTTGTCTTCATGCCCCTGCATGCCATTTCAGGGTATGGCTCCAAGAAAACTCAAAACTTGAAAGCAGTGATAAACATTTTTTTTAAAAAGTCTTTCGAATGATTTGGTAACTACACTGAAAAAAGGTAAACAAGTTATAAATTCCTTCAGTGGTGGGAGCCTGTTCTATTCACCTCTAAATCTTCAGTGCCTGTTGTGTTAGCTGATAAATAGCATTAAATTGCAATGAACTGAATCATACTGAATTAGAACGCTGAAGTGATATCAAATATTCAGTGTTTTACAAAGTTACTTTTATATTAGAAATCCTTGGCCAGGTGCGGTGGCTCATGCCTGTAATCCCAGCACTTTGGGAGGCCGAGGCGGGAGGATCACGAGGTCAGGAGATCGAGACCATCCTGGCTAACACGGTGAAACCCCGTCTTTACTATAAATACAAAAAATTAGCCGGGCATGGTGGCAGGCGCCTGTAGTCCTAGCTACTCCAGAGGCTGAGGCAGGAGAATGGTGTGAACCTGGGAGGTGGAGCTTGCAGTGAGCCAAGATTGCTCCACTGCACTCCAGCCTAGGTGACAGAGTGAGACTCCGTCTCAAAAAAAAAAAAAAAAGAAATCCTTACTTGTTCCTATTTAGTTATTTGTTTATAGAGTGTAACATGTATGATAACTACCATTATCATCTCACTAAGTTATTACACTCTTGCTGTTGAGGGAATCCTGGTCCCCACTTCTCATCTGCTATGAAGGAATATTCATGAAAGTTAAATTTATGACTACCCTTTTTACCTTCTCACCCGACAGGGGAGGTTGGAAGAAGCAACTGCCTGTAAGTTTGGCACCTTCTTTATTTTGGAGCAAACTACCAACAGCAGGCACACATTTTTGCCTGTCTTATAACACGTCTGTTTCTGTGGGCTGTTGAATTGAGGGCAACTTGGGCAATTATTCCAATTTGAGAAAAGATGAGAAAGTTTTAGGAAGTCAATTTTGCTTTTAATGCAAGAAGAAAAGAGCTCTATCAATGATTGTTGAAAACCAGCTCTATCAATCACACAATATTTTAATGCCTATCAAATGAAATTTTATGTACAAATATCTCAGGTGGGGAGAGGAGTATGATTCAGCTCCAAATTCTACCTTACCCTCCAGACAACGATTATTTCTTTCCCTATTTGTAAGAATCTGTTTCCCACTGGCACCCATCCCATCTCCCAACACTCTTCATCAACTCATCCTCATAATCCCTTGTGGCAGAATCTGTTGGAGTATTGACTCATGATCAGTGTGTAAAACTTTAGGGCTGGGGACTGTAAACAGAAGCAGGAAACATTATCCTCTCTTACCCCTTGTGATTTTTCTCACCTATAACCTTCAGGCTAGGCAACTACTGCTCCGTTAGGGTGAGGAAGGTCCCTGCGATGACATTAAGTCCTCTCAACTACTGATATTTCATTCTAAGACTTACACTGAAAAATGTTTATTTAGCATAAAGAAGATGATAAGCCACTTAAAATAATGAAGATTTTATTTTCTTATTATTTTACTTCACTTTTCTTGGGGAAGAGTAAAACTTCTGCCTCATAATTCCCTGTCTTGTCTAGCAAAATTAGTATCTTTAAAAAAATATTTCACTAGCATATTAATTTCCCATAGATCAAGTTTCTTGGCAGCTCCCCTAGATTGCAAGTATCATGTAGAAAAAATAAGTGATTTGCATAAATCACTGATTAAATCCAAGTTCTGTGGATAACTCTGTGGTAACTTCAAGTTTTAAAATATATTTTTGAGTCTGTAGTGATATGGTCCTGAAATGCAGTCTTCATAAGTTCTTTTTAAACATAAACTATTTTTTTCCTATATCACTGAAGCTTTCCTTCACATTTGTTTTTTTTTTTTAAGGACAAATCTAAAATGTCTGAGCTTAGAAAAAATCTTTTAAAAGTCTGAGCTTAGAGGTTTACCATAATTAGAGAGAATGGTGTGATGCAATTTTACATTTGTTGTATTTATTATCATTTGTTTTAATGATAAAATAGAAATATGTATGTATATTTCATTGCTATTTAGCATAACAGAACATGTACTTTTCCATTTTTAAAAGGTCATTTTTTCTTCTCTCTCTCCCCAACATTCATCTGTATCCAAATAAACAGGTCAATAGCCTGGTGTGTATTTTTGCATTTTCATATAATCACAATTAAAAATACACAGTGCTATGGATACATATGTAACAAACCTGCACATTGTGCACATGTACCCTAAAACCTAAAGTATAATAAAAAAAAAATACACAGTGCTTTCATATTGTTTTTACAAGTCAACTTATATATGTTGATTTTTGACCAGCTTTCTCACTTAACAATGCATTAAAAATCTTCAAGTCAGAACATAGGCATCAACCATCCTTATATTATTGCTTTGTGATTTTTAAATGAATATAGTTTATTTCTGAGAGCAATTTCAGAATTACAGAAAAATTGAGCTGAAACTACAGGAACTTCCTACAAATCTTCTGACAAACACAGTCACACAACCCTATTATTTACATATTGCATCAGTTTAGTGGTACTAAACTAAACTATGGACTTCAGCTAATAATAATATACCAATATTGGCTCATTAATTATAAAAAATGTGCCATACAAATGCATCAAAACAACCACATGAGATTATATTATATGGACATATTTCTGCATTTCTTAACTTATGAGGATGCTAGTTGATGATAACTTTTTACCACTATAAATAGTGCTGCAATAAATGTCCTTGAGCATTAACTCTTATGTACTAGAATTTTATTTCTATGAGATAAATTTACACCTCCCTTCTCAGTTCATTTAATTGGAAAAATAAGCAAGATATCTGTCTCCCTTCAACTTAGCAGAATTATTAAAAGTATGGTACATCTAGGAGGCGGTTCCAAGATGGCCAAATAGGAACAGCTCCAGTCTACAGCTCCCAGTGTGAGCAACACAGAAGATGGATGATTTCTGCATTTGCAACTGAGGTACCGGATTCATCTCACTGGAGTTTGTCGGACAGTGGGTGCAGGACAGTGGGTGCAGTGCACCGAGCATGAGCTGAAGCAGTGTGAGGCATCGTCTCACCCGGGAAGCACAAGGGGTCAGGGAATTCCCTTTCCTAGCCAAGGAAAGGGGTGACAGACAGCACCTGGAAAATCGGGTCACTCCCACCCTAATACTGCACTTTTCCAATGGTCTTAGCAAATGGCACACCAGGAGATTATATCCCATGCCTGACTCGGAGGGCCCTACGCCCACGGAGCCTCTCATTGCTAGCACAGTGGTCTGAGATCAAACTGAAAGGTGGCAGTGAGGCTGGGGGAGGGGCACCCACCATTGCTGAGACTTGAGTAGGTAAACAAAGTGGCCAGGAAGCTCGAACTGGGTGGAGCCGATCGCAGCTCAAGGAGGCCTGCCTGCCTCTGTAGACTCCACCTCTGGGGGCAGGGCATTGCCAAACAAAAGGCAGCAGAAACCTCTGACACCTTGGAAGACAGTAGTGGTTCTCCCAGCACAGAGCTTGAGATCTGAGTACAGACAGACTGCCTCCTCAAGTGGGTCCCTGACCCCCAAGTAGCCTACCTGGGAGGTACCCCCCAGTAGGGGCAGACTGACACCTTACACAGCCAGGTAGCCCTCTGAGACGAAATTCCAGAGGAACAATCAGGAATCAACATTTGCTGTTCACCAATATTTGCTGTTCTGCAGCCTCCGCTGCTGATACCCAGGCAAACAGGGTCTGGAGTGGACCTCCAGCAAATTCCAACAGACCTGCAGCTGAGGGTGCTGACTGTTAGAAGGAAAACTAACAAACAGAAAGGACATCCACAACAAAATCCTATCTGTACGTCACTATCATCAAAGACCAAAGGTAGATAAAACCACAAAGATGGGGAAAAAACAGCAGAAAAACTGAAAATTCTAAAAATCAGAGCACCTCTCCTCCTCCAAAGGAATGCAGCTCCTCACCAACAATGGAACAAAGCTAGACGGAGAATGACTTTGACAAGTTGAGAGAAGAAGGCTTCAGATGATCAAACTACTCTGAGCTACAGGAGGAAGTTCGAACCTATGGCAAAGAAGTTAAAAACCTTGAAAAAAGATTAGACGAATGGCTAACTAGAATAACCAATGCAGAGAAGTCCTTAAATGACCTGATGGAGCTGAAAACCAAGGCACAAGAACTATGTAATGAATGCACAATCTTCAGTAGCCGATTTGATCAACTGGAAGAAAGGGTATCAGTGATGGAAGACCAAATAAATGAAATGACAAGAGAAGAGAAGTTTACAGAAAAAAGAATAAAAAGAAATGAATAAAGCTTCCAAGAAATATGGGACTATGTGAAAAGACCAAATCTATGTCTGATTGGTGTATCTGAAAGTGACAGGGAGAATGGAACCAAGTTGGAAAACACTCTGCAGGATATTATCCAGGAGAAATTCCCCAATCTAGCAAGCCAGGCCAACATTCAACTTCAGGAAATACAAAGAATGCCACAAAGATACTCCTCGAGAAGAGCAACTCCAAGACACATAATTGTTAGATTCACCAAAGTTGAAATGAAGGAAAAAATGTTAAGGGCAGCCAGAGAGAAAGCTCGGGTTATCCACAAAGGGAAGCCCATCAGAGTAACAGCTGATATCTCAGCAGAAACTCTACAAGCCAGAAAGGCGGGGAGGGGGGCAATATTCAACGTTCTTAAAGAAAAGAATTTTCAACCCAGAATTTCATATCCAGCCAAACTAAGCTTCATAAGTGAAGGAGAAATAAAATACTTTACATACAAGCAAATGCAGAGAGATTTTGTCACCACCAGGCCTCCCCTACAAGAGCTCCTAAAGGAAGCACTAAACAGGGGAAGGAAGGAACAACCAGTACCAGCCACTGCAAAAACATGCCAAATTATAAAGACCATCGAGGCTAGGAAGAAACTGCATCAACTAATGAGCAAAATAACCAGCTAACATCATAATGACAGGATCAAATTCACACATAACAATATTAACTTTAAATGTAAACGGGCTAAATGCTCCAATTAAAAGACACAGACTGGCAAATTGGATAAAGTCAAGACCCATCAGTGTGCTGTATTCAGGAAACCCATCTCACATGCAGAGACACATATAGGCTCAAAATAAAGGATGGAGGAAGATCTACCAAGCAAATGGAAAACAAAAAAAGGCAGGGTTTGCAATCTTAGTCTCTGATAAAACAGACTTTAAACCAACAAAGACCAAAAGAGACAAAGAAGGCCATTACATAATGGTAAAGGGATCAATTCAACAAGAAGAGCTAACTATCCTAAATATATATGCACCCAATACAGGAGCACTCAGATTCATAAAGCAAGTCCTTAGAGACCTGCAAAAAGACATAGACTCCCACACAATAATAATGGGAGACTTTAACACCCCACTGTCAACATTAGACAGATCAATGAGACAGAAAGTTAACAAGGATATCCAGGAATTGAACTCAGCTCTGCACCAAGCAGACCTAATAAACATCTACAGAACTCTCCACCCCAAATCAACAGAATATACATTCTTCTCAGCACAACACTGCACTTATTCCAAAATTGACCACATACTTGGAAGTACAGTACTCCTCAGCAAATGTAAAAGAACAGAAATTATAACAAATTGTCTCTCAAACCGCAGTACAATCAAACTAGAACTCATGATTAAGAAACTCACTCAAAACTGCTCAACTACATGGAAACTGAACAACCTGCTCCTGAATGACTACTGGGTACATAACGAAATGAAGGCAGAAATGAAGACATTCTTTGAAAACAATGAGAACAAAGACACAACATACCAGAATCTCTGGGACACATTTAAAGCAGTGTGTAGAGGGAAATTTATAGCATTAAATGCCCACAAGAGAAAGCAGGAAAGATCTAAAATTGACAGCCTAATATCACGATTAAAAGAACTGGAGAAGCAAGAGCAAACACATTCAAAAGCTAGCAGAAGGCAAGAAATAACTAAGATCAGAGCAGAACTGAAGGAAATAGAGACACAAAAAACCCATCAAAAAACTAATGAATGCAGGAGCTGGTTTTTTGAAAAGATCAACAAAATTGATAGACCGCTAGCAAGACTAACAAAGACGAAAAGAGAGAAGAATCAAATAGACGCAATAAAAAATGATAAAGGGGATATCACCACCGATCTCACAGAGATACAAACTACCATCAGAGAATACTATAAACACCGCTATGCAAATAAACTAGAAAACCTAGAAGAAATGGATAAATTCCTCGACACATACACCCTCCCAAGACTAAACCAGGAAGAAGTTGAATCTCTAAATAGACCAATAACAGGCTCTGAAATTGAGGCAATAATTAATAGCTTACCAACTAAAAAAAGTCCAGGACCAGATGGATTCACAGCCGAATTCTACCACAGGTACAAGGAGGAGCTGGTATCATTCCTTCTGAAACTATTCCAATCAATAGAAAAAGAGGGAATCCTCCCTAACTCATTTTATGAGGCCAGCATCATCCTGATACCAAAGCCTGGCAGAGACACAACCAAAAAAGAGAATTTTAGACCAATATCCCTGACGAACATCGATGCAAAAATCCTCAATAAAATACTAGCAAACCAAATCCAGCAGCACATCCAAAAGCTTATCCACCATAATCAAGTGGGCTTCATCCCTGGGATGCAAGGCTGGTTCAACATACACAAATCAATAAATGTAATCCAGCATATGAACAGAATCAAAGACAAAAACCACATGATTATCTCAATAGATGCAGAAAAGGCCTTTGACAAAATTCAACAACGCTTCATGCTAAAAACTCTCAATAAATTAGATATTGATGGGACGTATCTCAAAATAATAAGAGCTACTTATGACAGACCCACAGCCAATATCATACTGAATGGGCAAAAACTGGAAGCATTCCCTTTGAAAATGGGCACAAGACAGGGATGCCCTCTCTCACCACTCCTATTCAACATAGTGTTGGAAGTTCTGGCCAGGGCAATAAGGCAGGAGAAAGAAATAAAGGGTATTCAATTAGGAAAAGAGGAAGTCAAATTGTCCCTGTTTGCAGATGACATGATTGTGTATCTAGAAAACCCCATCATCTTAGCCCAAAATCTCCTTAAGCTGATAAGCAACTTCAGCAAAGTCTCAGGACACAAAATCAGTGTGCGAAAATCACAAGCATTCTTATACACCAGTAACAGACAGAGAGCCAAATCATGAGTGAACTCCCATTCACAATTGCTTCAAAGAGAATAAAATACCTAGGAATCCAACTTACAAGGGACATGAAGGACCTCTTCAAGGAGAACTACAAACCACTGCTCAATGAAATAAAAGAGGATACAAACAAATGGAAGAATATTCCATGCTCATGGATAGGAAGAATCAATATTGTGAAAATGGCCATACTGCCCAAAGTAATTTATAGATTCAATGCCATCCCCATTAAGCTACCAATGACTTTCTTCACAGAATTGGAAAAAACCACTTTAAAGTTCATATGGAACCAAAAAAGAGCCCACATTGCCAAGTCAATCCTAAGCCAAAAGAACAAAGCTGGAGGCATCACGCTACCTGACTTCGAACTATACTACAAGACTACAGTAACCAAAACAGCATGGTACTGGTACCAAAACAGAGATATAGACCAATGGAACAGAACAGAGCCCTCAGAAATAATGCCACACATCTACAACCATCTGATCTTTGTCAAAACTGACAAAAACAAGAAATGGGGAAAGGATTCCCTATTTAACAAATAGTGCTGAGAAAACTGGCTAGCCATATGTAGAAAGCTGAAACTGGGTCCCTTCCTTACACCTTACACAAAAATTAATTCAAGATGGATTAAAGACTTGAATGTTAGACCTAAAACCATAAAAACCCTAGAAGAAAACCTAGGCAATACCATTCAGGACATAGGCATGGGCAAGGACTTCATGTCTAAAACACCAAAAGCAATGGCAACAAAAGACAAAATTGACAAATGGGATCTAATTAAACTAAAGAGCTTCTGCACAGCAAAAGAAACTACCATCAGAGTGAACTGGCAACCTACAGAATGGGAGAAAATTTTTGCAATCTACTCATCTGACAAAGGGTTAATATCCGGAATCCACAAAGAACTCAAACAAATTTACAAGAAAAAAACAAACAACCCCATCAACAAGTGGGCAAAGGATATGAACAGACACTTCTCAAAAAAAGACATTTATGCAGCCTAACAACACATGAAAAAATGCTCATCATCACTGGCCATCAGAGAAATGGAAATCAAAACCACAGTGAGATACTATCTCACACCAGTTAGAATGGCGATCATTAAAAAGTCAGGAAGCAGCAGGTGCTGGAGAGGATGTGGAGAAATAGGAACACTTTTACACCGTTGGTGGGACTGTAAACTAGCTCAACCATTGTGGAAGTCAATGTGGTGATTCCTCAAGGATCTAGAACTAGAAATACCATTTGACCCAGCCATCCCATTACTGGGTATATACCCAAAGGACTATAAATCATGCTGCTATAAAGACACATGCACACATATGTTTACTGCAGCACTATTCACAATAGCAAAGAGTTGGAACCAACCCAAATGTCCAACAACGATAGACTGAATTAAGAAAATGTGGCACATATACCCCATGGAATACTATGCAGCTGTAAAAAATGATGAGTTCATGTCCTTTGTAGGGACATGGATGAAACTGGAAATCATCATTCTCAGTAAACTACCGCAAGGACAAAAAACCAACCACTGCATGTTCTCGCTCATAGGTGGGAATTGAACAATGAGAACACATAGACACAGGAACGGAACATCACACTCCGGGGACTGTTGTGGGGTGGGGGGAGGGGGGAGGGATAGCATTAGGAGATACACCTAATGCTAAATGATGAGTTAATGAGTGCAGCACACCAACATGGCACATGGATACACATGTAACAAACCTGCACATTGTGCACATGTACCCTAAAACTTAAAGTACAATAATAAAAGAAAAAAGAAAAAAGAAAAAAAAGAAAATGTAGCACATATAGACCATGGAATGCTACGCAGCCATAAAAAATGATGAGCTCATGTCCTTTGTAGGGACATGGATGAAGCTGGATACCATCATTCTCAGCAAACTATCGCAAGGCCAAAAAACCAAACACTGCATTTTCTCACTCATAGGTGGGAATTGAACAATAAGAACACTTGGACACAGGAGGGAGAACATCACACACTGGGGCCTGTTGTGGGGAGGGGGGACGGGAGAGGGATAGCATTAGGAGATATACCTAATGTAAATGACGAGTTAATAGGGGCAGCACACCAACATGGCACATGTATACATATGTAACAAACCTGCATGTTGTGCACATGTACCCTAGAACTTAAAGTATAATAAAAAAAAAGCTAAGTAACAACATAAAGGCAGGCCATACACAAAACACTGATAAGAGTATGCCTTGAGGCAAGGGTATTCATTATCATGAATAATCCAATTCTGCACACCACACCTGATGTTCCAATAAAAAAAGAAATATAAAGGAAAAAAAGTATAGTACACCTAAATTATAACAGCTATCTTTTTTTTTTTTTTTTTGAGATGGAGTGTCACTCTGTCACCCAGGCTGGAGAGCAGTGGCGTGCTCTGGGCTCACTGCAAGCTCCGCCTCCCTGGTTCACACCATTCTCCTGCCTCAGGCTACCGAGTAGCTGAGACTACAGGCGCCGCCACCACGCCAGCTAATTTCTGTGCATTTTTTTAGTAGAGACAGGGTTTCACCGTGTTAGCCGGGATGGTCTTGATCTTCTGACCTCGTGATCTGCCTGCCTCGGCCTCCCAAAGTGCTGAGATTACAGGCATGAGCCACCGCGCCTGGCATAACAGCTATTTTTTATCGCATACCATGAGCATCACACCATGCTTGATTTTTTATTAATAATGCCTTTGAATTGTTAAAATATACATAACATGAAATTTACCATATTAATTCTTTATAAGTATATAGTTCAGTAATGTTAATGCATTAACATTGTTGTGCAACTGATCTCCATAACTCATTTCATTTTACAAATCTAAAACTCCATACCAATTAAACAATAACTTTCCATTCCCTGTTTGCTCCATCCCCTGGCAACCACCAGTCTACATTCTGTCTCTATAAATTTGTTTGAAATACTTCATATACTGTGAGTTGTACAGTATTTCCATGTATGTGACTGGCTTATTTCATTTCTCATAATGCCCTCAAGGTCCAGCCATGTTTTAGCATGTATCAGAATTTTCTTTTTGAGGACAAGTAACTTCAAGGAAACATGTATTAGACTTTATCAATTCATTCATCAGTGGACATGCAAGCTGCTGCTTCTACCTTTCAACTATTGTAAATAATGCCTCTATGAATATGGGTATATAAATATCTCTTCTAGAACCCTATTTTCAATTATTTCAGGTATATATGCCCAGAAGTGAAATTGCTAGAGCATATGGTAATTCTATTTTAATTTTTTTCAGAAATTGCCATACTGTTGTCCATTTCAGCTATACCATTTTTACGTTCCCACCAACAGGGCACAAAGGTCACAATTTTTTAACATCCTTGCCAACACCTCTTATTTGTGTTTTATTAATAACGGCCATTCAAACAAGTGTGAAGTTAATTCCTTTTTCCAGTTGTTAGTGTGTAAAACTGCAACTGATGTTTCAGTATTGATTTTGTATCTTGCAACTTTGCTGAATTCATTAATTACTTCCAACTGTGTGTGTGTGTTTGGGTGCACCACTCAGAATCTTTAAGATTTTCTAGGTATGCGATCATACCCTTTATGAACAAAGATAAATCTATTTCTTTTTTTTTTTTTTTTTTTTTGAGACAGAGTCTCGCTCTGTCGCCCAGGCTGGAGTGCAGTGGCGTAATCTCGGTTCACTGCAAGCTCCGCCTCCTGGGTTCACACCATTCTCCTGCCTCAGCCTCTCCGAGTAGCTGGGACTACAGGTGCCCGCCACCACGCCCGGCTAATTTTTTATATTTTTAGTAGAGACGGGGTTTCACCGTGGTCTCGATCTCCTGACCTCGTGATTCGCCCGCCTTGGCCTCCCAAAGTGCTGGGATTACAAGCGTGAGCCACCGTGCCTGGCCAAATCTATTTCTTCCTTTCTAATTTGGATGCCTTTTGATTTCGTTTTCTTGTATAATTGCTCTGGCTAGGACTTCTAGCACTATGTTGAATTAAAATGGTGAAAATGGGCATCTTTGTCTTGTTCCTGATCAGTGGAGCAATTCTTCTGGATGAGTAAAGCGGTTTATGTACTATGTTCTGCAGAACCCCAGGGTTCTTTGAATTTTCACTAATCTCCAGGGTTGAGTGAGAAGTGTGTGAGTGTGCCTTCTAACACCACATCACACAGAATAGCTGTGTTTTTATCTTTGGCATATTGGGTTCAGTTATAAAATTTAATAGAGTCAAAGAAGTTCACAACTCAAGAAACTAGGAAAGCCATTTGATTAAAACTGTCATCTGAGACAGGTGTGATGGTATATGCCTGCAGTCCCAGCTATTTGAGACTCTGAGGCAGGAGAATCTCTTGAGTCCAGGAGTTTGAGTCCAGTCTGGGCAACATAATGAGACTCTATATCTATTTAAAAACAAAAACCAAAAACCAACGAACATTAAGAACATTGTGAACTAAAAGTCTCTAAAAACTAAAGTCTTTTACCCATGAAAGAAAAGGATGAAAACATTGTCTTTCATTATTAGAGTAACAACATTCATGATCAGATACCTAAGTTCACTCTTGCGTAATAGAGAACATAGTCCCGAGGGATTCGGACATAGACAGAAGATCTGGAGACATATTTCTTTGCTGAATAGCACGTGTCCCTGTAATAGGGCAAGATATAAACACACTTGACTTAGAGAGACCACAAAAAAGTACTAGGAAGAGCAGCAAATTAAAAGTGTGCCAGATTTGCCTTACATATATCTTCCCTTTGAAACATTCTTTGCAGAAATAATTATAGCCTTGTTCAAGTAGGTTATGGTCTTTTAAAAGGATGATGAGAAAAAAACACGAGCAAAAATTCCAGTAGGAAATAAAGTTATCAGACAGTATTCATGGGGGACTGGTGTCAGAAACCCTATAGATATCAAAATCTGCAGAAGCTGAAGTAAGTTCCTGGTATAAAATAATGGAGTGTTTGCATGTAACCTACACACATCCTCCTGTATACTTTAAATAAACTCTACATTAGTTATAATATCTAACACAATGTAAATGCTATGTAAATAGTTGTTATACTGTATTGTTTAGGAAATAATGACAAGAAAAAAATGTACATAGTACTGTACTGTACATAGTACAGAGGCAACGATCCATTGTTTAAAATATTTTTGATCCACAGTTGGTTAAATCTATGGATGCAAAACCCATGAATACAATGGACCAGCTGTATGTGGAAAAATCAAAATAGGATAATCAGAGGAGGGTTAATTTTCAGAGTGGTTGTTAACACAGGGGAGCCACAAAGGATACTAATCTGGGGCTTATGGTAAGTGAGCCCTTACTATCCCTAGTCAGGGAGAGATGAGTGGAGGGAGGAGGCAACTAAGAGAGAGAAGAGAGTAGCAGAAATTCCTCTGTGTTGCAAAGATCAGTGACCACTGGTAAAGGGTTACCCCAAGGCACCTGGCAGGGAGGAAGCTCAGGAAATAAATACTCTCGCCTGACTCTTTCTCTTTCCAATCTCCTACCCAGTGGGCTCCTAGCTAATGGAAGCCAGCAGTAAATCAGAGGACACAGCGAGCCTGTCATTGTAGTCTATGCTGGTGGCTTCCTGGGGGCACTGAGTGGGTTCGAGCAGGGTGAATAATGGAGGTGGAGGCACAAACAGCAGGGATCCTATGCAGAAAATAACTGGCATGACTTCAAAGGGCTGAAATGTGAGTATTCTCTCTGTCTCTCAATCTCTCTCTATCTCTCTATCTCTTTCTCCTCCCCCATCATGGATGTGAATAATAATAACAAATCTTTGGAAAAAATCACAACAAAATATTTACACAAGCAGTGAGTTTATAAATAGAAAATTGATAGCAACAAAAATTTTAAGAGACTATATATCAGATATGTTGTTTGTCCCTTGAAGGCTTTGTTGGTAATAAAACATGGACTGAGTCTGTGAGTGTGAGCCAGTGTGACAAATCCTCTCTTCTTAGGGACTAAACAGTGGGTTGACAACTCCATAACGTATAGACAGCAATGTTGGTCAGTGTAGTGAAAAATCTGGTCTTCCTGTTAGTTACCTGAATAACTCAGGGAAACAAGCATTGTATATTTTTTGTCCTCTGAACAGCTATCCTATGAAAACCTGAAAAATAATAATAAAATATTAAATGTTCTAAGGAGACTTTTAAAAATTATGATTGAAAACATTCCTGGGAGACAAGTCCTACCAGTTTTTAAGAAGTAAGTTTGCAGCCAGGAGCACAGGAAGGGAGTGGCAATCTTGACAAAGAATGAGGCTGAAATACAAATCCTTTTGTCTCTTTAGTCCCCATAGCCTTAAACTGAGCCCCATCTCAGGCTGTAGTGACCGCTATGGGACATGGGGAAATCTCAGTCTAGCTGGAACACTTTAGCCCCCCTTTTTTTTTTTTCCTACAAAGGTATATTTAGTAATCTGGAGCCTTTGTGTCTGGATTGAATTTCCTAAGTGGTTCTGAAATTCACTGTCTGCATAACTGAAAAAATTAATTAACATTATTTTGCCTCGGTTTCCTTACAATAAAATGGAGCTATTAAAACTATGAACTTGGCCAGGCGTGGCGCCTCACATGCCTGTAATCCCAGTAATTTGGGAGGCTGAGGCAGCCATATCGCTTAAGCAAAGAGTTCCAGACCAGCCTGGGCATCATGGCAAAACACCGTCACTACAAAAAATACAAAAATTAGCTGGGCATGGTGGCACAGGCCTGTAGTCACAGCTACTTGGGAGGCTAAGGCTGGAAGATCACCTAAGCCTGGGAGGTCAAGGCTGCAGTAAGCTGGGATTGCTCCACTGTACTCCAGCATGGGTAATAGAGTGAGACCCTGCCTCAAAAAAAAAAAAAAAAAAAAAAAAAAAAAAACAGAAACAGCTGGGCACAGTAGCTCACGCCTATAATCCCAGCACTTTGGGAGGCCGAGGTGGGCAGATCACCTGAGGTCAGGAGTTTGAGACCAGTCTGGCCAACATGGTGAAACCCCGTCTCTACCAAAAACACAAAAATTAGCTGGGCATAGTGGCAGGCTCCTGTAATACCAGCTACTTGGGAGGCTGAGGCAAGAGAATCGCTTGAACCCGGTAGGTGGAGGTTGCAGTGAGCCGAGGTAACATGAGCGAGACTCTGTCTGGGTAACATGAGCGAGACTCTGTCTCAAGAAAAAGAAAGAAAAAAGAAAAAAAGAAAGAAAAAGAAAAGAAAACTGAAACAAACAAACAAAAAACCTGCAAACTTGATAGGCATTTGAAACAATTTAAAAAGGTAATCTATGTAAAGGCACATACATAGGGTTTAGTAGATATTTTGTCTATCATAAAAAAAAATAGTATTGCTTGACCCTGTTACTCCTCTGGTAAAAATAGTATCTGGATTTTCAACATATTTACAGACAACCACTGTTAATGACATGACTTCATTATACCTACTCTCAACTCTCCAAAGGCCACCAAAACAAACCGTTGATACATAAGCTAAATTCATCAGACTCAACTACAGATGGAAAGAGTCACGACAAGATAGAGTCTTAAGAGTGTTTTAGAATGAAAGTCTAAGACAGACTATTTATAGGGTTGAGAGATTTGGTCTCAAATGATCTAAGACAAATCTCTCAAGGCAACGAATGAATTGGGAATGAGTAAAATTTGTCACTAAAGATCTCTTGCTAAAAATACAAACTAAATAAATACACATTATGCCAGTGCTTTTTTTCTATACATATTGCATAATCAGCATGATATTCCAAGGTAATTAGCACATATTGATTCCTTAGCATTTATTCCAATACAGTGCATGCTCACATTTTAAATGTTTTCTATTTTGAATTAATAGAAGATACTAAAAATACAAGTAGTGGGACCAAATGTGGATGGAGCTTCCTAAGTAAAGTCAATACTACTACAACATGCAGTGTGAATGGGTTTTTCAGCCATAGATCAGATAACTGATTCTGAGATAAAGAAATGAGAATTAAATGTGAATTTAATAAGAGCATTTGGCTTTATTATGAGGAAAAAGAATAAATTGTTATAATCTTCCATTGAAATGCACTGTTTCTTATATTTTCTTGTACAATATGAAAACTCTGAAACATTGAATAATTTGAAAAAGTCTCTAATCTTCTAATAATTTTCAATACAAAAAAAACAAAGAAATTTAAACTTTCAGTTATTAGAATCTAGAAATGTGAATGATTGCATACCTCTTATTACTGCCAAATGATTTTATCTGGCTTTGTTTCATTATACAATATTATATAAAACAAATTTCTCACTTAATTTTTTAATAGTTAAGGTCTTCTTGAAATATGTTGTAATCTTACTTAGATTGCCCTGTATGCACGCCATTCCACAAAAATGAACGTTAATCCCTGCTAAGAATATGTTTGTTTCTCTGATACCTACATTGTCTTCTCAGAACTGAATATAAATCAAATATCATAGGAATTAATTTCTACAACCCCAGTTGTCTTCTCAGAACTGAATATAAATCAAATACCATAGGAATTAATTTCTACAACCAATTCTGTCACTTTCATTCGAGCAGTGTGTCATTACCCAATATTTTAATTTTTGTTATTAAAGTTTGAGATAACTATTAAGGGAAAACAATTTTTTTTTTCCTTCCAGAACAGTTAATTTCACTAAAAAGTCTGTAACCAAAAGAACGTGTAAATAGAAGAACACACACACTGAACACCTAACTGAATCACCCAACAGGCATGGTGGTTTTTGCTTACAATTAGGGAAATTCTCAGTCAGAAAGGAAAGAAAAAAGCCTTTAAACTGAGACTACTGTAAGCAAATCAAGGTCCATAAAAATGTAATAATAAAAGCAACTATTGTCTTCGTAGCAATTATGAGCCTGATATGTGCTAGACATTTTCATGCTGTCTATGATTTTACTATTTTAAAAAGAGAGGAAATTTAGCCTTATAAAGGTGAATAACTTGCCCAAGAGTATATATCCATGGTGTGATAGACAGAGCTTCAATTATATTCTGACCCTCAAAGCCATTTCCTATTCTGTCGTACTACATTGTCTCAAAACCCTATTATGTGAATTCCGAAGTTTGTACTTGGAGAGCAAAGAATGTTTCCCATGGACCAGATACAAACCATTTGGGTAAAAAGTCAGCCTACAGTTGCCTCACAGCCTGCCTGCCCAAGAGGGCCTCCTGGAGGAATGTGAAGACCTCAGTAGGAAAATAAAGAAAAAACAAAAATGAAACAAAAAAACTAGGGACCATACTAGATGTCTATGAATTAAAATCAGAAGCAGATAACTGGAGGAGACAATTTGCTCCTGATAGGAACCTATGAGTAACAGATGGCCAGTAATGGTGCTAGGGTTTGGTGGCCTTCAGAGATTTCATGAAAACTTGTCTCAAAAGAGAAAGAATCAGCTTTAAACAACTATGAAACCCAGAGGATGCCAATCCTAGATAATTACCAAGTACAAGTTAAGTAAGGTTTTTCCTTCTGTGATAGACTGAATAATGTCTTCCTGTCCAAAGATGTACACACCCTAATCTCCAAAAATGCACATGGATTTTGTGGATGTGATTAAGTCACAGATGTTGAGATAGAAAGATTGTCCTGACTTACCCATGTGGGCCTAATATCATTACTTGGGTCCTTATGCAAGGGAGGCAAGAGGTCAAAGGCAGAAGGAGGTGCAACGTCAGAAGTAGAGGTTGGATCTGGTGGAGAAACCTAGTGAGGGGAGGAAGAGGAGTTGAATTTTAGGTAGGGAATTAGGCAGGACAATAAAAATAAAGTAGTTCATGGCTTCTTCCAACCGTAGGTGTCTAGCCCAAAGAAGTTCCAGGGTGGCCTGGGTATATTAATTACTGAACTAATTAAGAAGTGACCAAAAGATATTTTGCTACCTAGGGGTTTGTGGTCTTGCACTGGACTTTACCCAGTAGTCCGAGATTGTCAAGATTGTATAAGAAATGGAGAAATAGAGAAAATAAATAGAGTTATTGTCTGATTATATCGTATGAATCCTAACTTTCCAAAATTATAGTACCACATGTGAACAAGTCCCCCTTTGAATTAGGTGACTGAATTAGGTTGTCTCTTCATTCTCCAGGTCTTAGACTTCCTCCTACACTCCTATTTTCCTAACTCCTGCCAAGTCTTTGCAATTGCCTCCTTTCTCCAGTATCTGCTCCAGTGAGGTTCTCAGTGTCCAGGTTCCCCACATTTTGCCCTGACTACACTAGGTGTTACCAGCCTTTCATAATCCTTTTTGTTTATAAAAATAATAACTTTGTAATCATTGTCAAAGCATATTTTTTAAAATATTAAAAACAAAATTGTCATACACATAGTGAGCACGTATCAAAGTTTTACTTAACTCAGTCAGGAGGAAGCTAGTAGAATGAAAAACGAAAACCAGGGATTTAACATGGTCAATAAAAAATGGTGCTGACATAGGATTGCTAAATTAGAGCAAAATGGGCTATACTTTACAGGGCAGTATAGCTATAACTTCGGGAGTCATCAACCATAATAAAAATAAAACAATTCGTGTACCTAATAAATTCTCTACAACTCACATTCTTAAATGCAGAGTTGTAAAATGCCCATGTTCTAGTCAGTTGTGATTACTAAAGTCAAACGAAGCTACATTTTCTAAGAGTCATATGACTCTGAGGTAGGTATGTTAGAGAATGCTCTGGCATAATTTTAAAAGGTTGCATAATCATCTTTCTGCTTCATCTCCAAGATGAGAATAATTCTTTCTAATATCATAAGCAAATCAGTAAAGAATTTAAAATTTACTAAATAAATTAAAATTATAAAATAAATACTGATTTCAAGGAGAGCAAAATTTACTAAATAATGATAAACTTCTGATTAAAACAAAATTTATGTTTACTTAATACTTATGCTAGATTGTGCCACATCAACTTCGTTAAACTGGGATTTATATTTTCCTGAATCTTCTTCTCTGAGTGGTGGCAGATGTGATCTGGAAGGTAGAGGTTTAGTAGTAGCCATGATGCTCAGAAGGACATTGGGGTCAGTTATGGTGATGCTCATTTGCAGAGGTGCCTAAAAGATCCCAACTCATCTTTATGGTCCTCTGTTGCCTGAGCAACTTGCCATCCCCGCTGAGGGCCACGCTGAACAACAGCTTCTCCAGGCCCACAGACAAATATTTGGCTACAATCTCATAGAAGTTATGCCTACGCAGAGGTAACAGCTTATTGTAGGCATCTCCATGGCATCCCCCTCTGCACAAACTTCATTGTCTGGGCAAAACTAGTATTTACCTTCAAACTCTGACGTATCCACACAATACTTACCAGTGTTTTTGGCAGACAACTGGTTAGTGACTCTGTCTGATCCCCTTCTCTCTGGTCCAGCCTTCACTTCACTAGCTCCTCCGACATCCTTGTAAGGTCTAATCACTACAATAAATCTCTTGTTCCCCAAATACTCAGAGTGGCTCTGCTTTTCTGACTAAACACAGACTGATGCATTCCTATTATTTTACAACTATGATCTCTAATTTCAACCCACTCAGATGAGATATTTCCAACCGTATTCTGACACAAGTTTATTCACTAAAATGATGATATGATGATGATGATGATAACTAGCACTTGCTAGAAGCCTGGCATGATTGTAAATGTTTTGCTGCCAAATGCTCAAATGTTTCTCAACTCTTAGAGACTTTGTCCATTGTCTCTCAAAAGAATACCATGTTTTAGAATGTTAAAAATATTATTCTCAATCCTGGGTCATATTGGCATGAAAGGATCAGAGGAAAATCTAGTTAGAGGGATGATGTGGGTAGCTAAGTGAATTTGGAGCCTGTTTTATTAGAGTAGTAGGGCAGCCCCTAGGTAACTATCATTACTGGTTTTCTCAAATATTAAGAACCAGTGTTAAAAAAGGATCATGAACACATTTTTGGCTCCAAAGTTGGAATAACAATACTTACTGGGAATTTGTTACATGTCAGGTACTTTGCAAAACTGTTTACATATATTACCTCATAAAACTTCCCCAACAAGTCCAATAAATAGGAATTGTCAAATTCTTTATTTGGGTGAAAAAAATGAGATTGATAAAGATAACTTGCCCAAAGCCACACATTAAAATATATATAAAATTGTAATGGAAACTAATTGTCTTCCTATATTTATTCTGTGAGTTTTAGCCAGACAGATATTTACAGTAATAATGACTTTATTCCCATCCTCTGTTGCAACTAGGTACTGCCATTTGGCTGTATTCTGGCCAATGGAGTCAAAGTGGAAGAAAATGACCCTGCTTTTCTGATGGCTATAGGACAGATGTCACGGCTAGATCTCCAGCAGCTATCTTGAGTCATGAGATAACCTTGGGAATGACAGTTGAACACAATGGAACAATACGCCATAAGAATCCCAAGTCCCTGATCCCTGTGTGGAACCTTGTACCAGTTTACTTACCCCATTTACTACATAGAAATTTCTTGTTTTGGAAGCCCTGCTTCTTGTCTAGAAGAAACTAAAGTTTCCAAAAGCTGGGAATCCAGTTCCACTTCATCAGGGACAAATTGAAAAACACTTTTCTACTTTGACCCTGCAGACTTGTTTTCAGTTTAAGTCTGCAATAGGGGGAAAAAAATTGTAATCCAATGAACATTGTCTCATTTCTTATTTAAAATACCAAGATCTATTCAGAACGGAATAATATAGAGAAAACAGCAAAATAATCTTATTAGAACTTGGTCAGACCTTGACCCCAGTGGGAGTTCTCCATACAAATCTCAAATCCAATCCCTGGCAACAGGTCCGGAAAGGCCCAGTGGAGCCAGAAATCAATGTCTATAAAGATTCGGGATATAGATTCAGTTGCCTATATCTGTTTTCACTATTTTTTCTATCATTCTTAGATAAAATAAGGCTCAAATGATTTGTTTTTTAAGGTAGAGGCCCTTTTTCTACTGCCTCTTCTATTTGAAAGCAGATAGCTCTGCTGTTGCATATTTGACTTAATAGAGCTACTGCTTTTAATGTATTAATCCTTGCAAATAAAAATTGAGTTAAGTCAGACTGTCTGAAATGGAGCCTCCAAAACAATGAATAGCAAATGTGCAGTAGATGTCATAATCCAACAGTCTGGCAGTGTGCACTTGTTTTCTTTTTTAAAGTCTCTTTATGTTCACATATGTCTGAGGGGCCCAACCAGGGTTACAGCAAAAATTAACCTGTCAAGAATTGCCCTCATTCTCAGGAGCTTAAGATTACAGCCTGGTTTCTAGTTTTTTTTAATTTTTAGAGCACCAGATGGCCTATTTCTACAGTAAAAACATCTTTAAGACCATTAGAAAAGTTGCCCATATTGGTATGGATTTAAGCCAAATTAAACTGAAAGACATAATACAAGAATTTCTGGGAGATGGTTTTTATTTATTTACTTGCATGTAATCACCCTCTCATTGTATTGAAATTACTGCTACTATGCTAAGTGACAATGTGCTGAATTCAGCTCTGATTTTTAAGAAAAAAAAATTCAACTAATATGAATACTCACATGCTTCACAAAGACCTTTCAGATTATTGTGTAGGCTCAGTCCTCTCTTCACATGCATTTGAGAAAACATATATTCCTGGTCAGATGGGAGGAGAAAAATATGTTTATTTTCCTGAATATATGCCTGAATGTATGCCTTCTCAGTTTAAATTTGTGGAAAGTTTTTTTTTTCTTAATACTTGGAGATGAAGCATTTGGGGGAAAAAAGATATCTACTTGCAAAGAAGGATTGCAAGGGATCTAGACTTTAGCAGACTGGCTCACCAAATAAACATAAAACAGATGTTTTATGATAAAATTGTAAAATATTAACTAGATTACTGAGTTTAGATGTAGTCTACTCATAGTAGAAAACAATTTTCTCTCATAAATATCATAACCACAAATGTCTTTATATCATCAGATATCTGCATTGCAAAATTCAGGTATAAAGCTGTTGTGTTAGGAAGTCAGAAGGTTAAGCAAAATGCCAGAAATTTTATTTATTTGGAAGATCAGAATTAGATAGGAAATATGCTTTACTGCTGCTGCTGTTGCTGTTTGCTTTTTCTCTTTTTTTTAAATTTTTGGATTTATTTTCACATTCACAGTGATCATTTTCTCTGTTACTCAGAAGTGAAGTTCTCACTTATCCGCAATGGCAGCAAAGAAGAGAAAAAGAAGAATGATATTCAGAGTGGTTTGAAGAAAAGAAGACAATCAGGGAAATGAGGCGACAATTGGCATATAAAAAATTCAGTATTATCAGAAATACGGAGTAAGAAATAAATGCAAGAATATAATCCCCTGTGAAATTCCAGAAATGTGGGACAGGATTGAGACTTGCCACAAAAGGTAGACTGGAGACTTAAGCTATTTATTTGCATATGAATAAAGGGAAATTCCATTGGAGCACTTAGGGATTAGACCTTTATCCTAAGTGAAGTAACTCAGGAATGGAAAAGCAAGCATCTTATGTTCCCACTCATAAATGGGAGCCAAGCTATGAGGATGCAAAGGCGTCCCTAAGAATACAATGGACTTTGGGGATTCTGGGGAAAGTGTGGGAGGGAAGTCAGGGGTAAAAGACTAAACACCGGGTACAGTGTACACTGCTGGGGTGATGAGTGCACCAAAATCTTAGAAATCGCCACTAAAGAATTTACTCAGGCAACCAAACACCACCGATTCCCCAAAAACCTATTGAAATTTTCAAAAAAGAATATTAGGGAGCTACAAAAAATATGCTTTCAAAAAGCATTTAATGAGATGGAAAAGTTATTATAAAATCAGATACAAAAATTGCATATACAGAATAATCCCAATTATATATAAAAATATACTCATAAGAAAATGGAAATATGTCTAAATATCAACAGTATAGTATTCTTGGGCAGCAGAATCAAAGGCGACTGTTTTCTTCCTTATATATTTCCATGTTTTTCAAATTAAAATATACAGTCATTGATTTAAAAAATGCTGAATCAGACAAATCAAAATCAAGGACTGGGCTATAAAACAAGTGGCACACACTCTTCAAAAATATCAATGTCATGAAAGAAAAGGGAGCTAGGATATTATTCCATAATAAAGATTAAAAAGACATGACAACTAAAAAAAACAAAAAATACATGTTTTAGTACCAGACTTCTGAAGATAATCTCTAAAGTCAAAGGGGCCTTGTACACAAATCATCAGAGAAGATTATATTTTTGGAAAGCGGAGAGAAAGATGTTTATTGCCCTTTATCCAATTGCATAAAAAAATCTATCTTGCAAATTCAAATATGTCTTATAACAATAAAAAAGCCAAATCTCTCTTTAGAATAATTGTCCTAATGTGCACCCCGAGCTGGTCTTTACTTACTGATTTTTTCATTACCACTCCAAGTGGTAACACCAAGGGTAGTGTTTTCTATCTCCACAAGTAAAATTAAGCATTTCTTCCTTTGTACATGATATTTGTGTGTTCAGAGTTCATAAAAGAGAAGGAAATTGGACAAGGTATATTAGTTAACATGATGTCTTGCTGCTTAACCAGACATTTCTCAGTGGCTTAGCACGATTTACTGGAAATCTATATGGGGTCCATCCTAGTTTAATGGAGTGTTTATAGTGGAGAATTCCACTCTGGGACTCAGGGGCCTAGATTGTTTCCATGTTATGAGTATGTCATCCCTAAGGCCTTCAGAATTCTTTACCATGTTCTCAGAAGCTGGCCTGGAGATGGAGGAAGAAAAGATCATGCACAGAGAGACTTCATGGCTCCAGCCTTGGAGTGGCATAGCCTTCCATTTAATATTTCATTGGCTATAACTCAGTCACATGACCCAACCTAAGTGGCCACAAGGAAGGATGGGATATGTACTCTAGCTGTTCATCCAGAAAGAAAAATAAATGGCTTTTGTAAACATCTGGCTAGTCTCTGCCAAAATGCGCACGCCATTAGCTGCAACACAGCTTCTTTCTTCTTAGACGTATATATTTAATAACTTTTTACAAAATGCCTTCAATTTCTGGAATAAAAGACATGTTTGTAGTCAAATCCAATAACTAAAAACGTTCCACCAGCAGCCATACTGTGTAATCATAGCTGTTTTGAATATTTCCTGCCTCCGCTCACCTCTTTTAATACTGACTACACTCAGATTTTGAAGGATGTATTTAATAAAAGGACATCTGGCTCTTTCTAATAACTAAATTATCAAGATTTTATACATGTATGTCATACCCTTGTGTGTTTACTTTGAAATAGGTTCAAGTGAAGTTCATTTGTACACAAAATGGACAGAAAAGCCATAATGACTTTATGCATTAATTAGCCTGGTCTAATGGTGATAGCATTTAATGAATCAGCAGTCCTGCTTATAATCCCTTTATGGCCCAGCTTGGCCAACAGCTGTATTTTTGAAAACTCAGGGCTCATTTTCTCTAGCTGTCATACAGAAATGATCCTAGGTTATTATAATTCTCTAAGCTCTAAAATGTGACAGACTCCAATGCTGCTGAAGATCTGCAGTGACTCAAGAGTGTAGCAGAGTAGAAGCATAAAATGTTACCCCAGGAGCTGGTGTTTCAAAAGTCTAGACTCGTATCTACAACTAAAATGGTGTTTCAACCCTTGAATCATCTGGTTAAAAAGGCTTGATGTCAGTGCTCAGGAATCTGCATTTTAAATGCTTTGAAGTCAGTTCTACCTGTCCACAGGAGAATGATGAATCTATGTTTGCTCCAAAATGGAGTATGTGCATGCACTCATGCATAACATCATCCACTGGACTAGAATAAGAGAAGAAAAAATGGAAACCACTATGTATTTTCAATTTTTTTGTAAAAATAAGAATGAAATTAAACTCAGCTAATATTTAATATAATGCTTGATGCCGTCATGTCTACTCAGTTCCCTCTAACATAATGGAGAGAATTATCCTGAGGGAAAAGTGGGAGTCCCACAGCTTAGAAGGGACCCAGTTAAGTGGATTAATGGATTATACTATGTGCTTCTTATTAAGGCAATTCTTACAAAAATGGGAAGAAGTCTTTAAAAGATTCTTCCAAGAAATTGGGGGTTGAGCATAAACTCATATATATATATATATACATGCACACACACACACGTGATCAATCATAATAAAATGACAGATTTGACTTCTGTTTTTAATAACCACAATGGGGGAGGGAGAGAGGAGAGTAATGATCTAATCAGCAGACCGTAGTATATTACCTAGCAAGTATTTGGGGGAAAAAATAAAGGTTCTTCTTTCTCTTCTTTAATGTAGGAAGACTTTTTTTAATGGTTGAAGAAGTAATTGCATTTCTAAATAAATCTGGGCTATGGGAAGATCATTCTGAAAATACACGTTTGGAGAAGTTTCCATTACCACATGATTCTGATGCAGAAAGCAAGTCATGTGTGCAATGTATAAAATCTCTGAAAAAAATTACTCTGTGTAAAGGTTAATTTTACATGCCAACTTGCCTGAGTTAAAGAGATGCCTAGGTAACTAGAAAGCATTATTTCTGGGTGTGTATGTGAAGGTGTTTCTGGAAGAAATTAGTATTATCTTTCCTCACTGATATGGGCAGGTATTTTACCATCCATTGAAGGGCCAGATACAACAAAAAGGGGGAAGAAAGACATCCATTCTTTCTGCATTTGGACATCAGAACTGGTTCTCAGGCCTTCAGACTCGGCTGAATTTCACCACTGACTTTCCTGGTTCTCTAGCCTGCAGATGGCATATAGTAGGACACTTGGCATTTAGAATCTTGTATCCAATGTCCATAATGACTCTCCTCTTATACATGCAGTCGACCCTCCCTATCCATGGGTTCTACATTCATAGATTCAACCAATCACAGATAAAAAATATTCAGGATAAAAAAGGATGGTTGCATCTGTACTGAACATGTACAGACATTTTTCTTGTCATTGTTCCTAAACAATACTGTATAACAACCATTTACATAGCATCTACATTTTATTAGGTATTATAAATAAGGAATGATTAAAGGTATACAAGAGGATGTGTGTAGTTACATGAAAATACTACATCATTATATTTCAGAGACTTGAGCATCTTTGAGTTTTGGTATCCATGTCGTTCTGGGTGGAACCAATTCTCTGCAGATATTGAGGAATGACTGTATGAATATCCTATTCATTCTGTTTCTCTAGGAAAATCTGACTAATAAATTTGGATATAAAATTTTCTAACTCATTTAAAAATTTTCCAAGTGAGTTTCAGTGGATTTTGAACTCATTAATAAAATTGTACACATCTAATTATTTTGTATTAATAACTAATTGACCTTGAGGGCTACATAGACATACTAATAAAATTACCAAGCAGACAAACCCCTTAATTTGTGCCTGATTTTTTTTTTTAAGTATCCTGAATTAGTAAGTAAGGATAATCAAAGATACATTTCTTTTACTTGGGTTTGCATACATTTGTGGGAATTCATCAGCTTATCATAGCCCATAGAAATAATTGTCACAGAAAAGTTACATAGGAATTAGGGGACAAATCCTGATTTATATTTATGCACATTCCATCCCCCCAAAAAATAAGTTCCTCCAGATTCATTTTTATTTTTGGTGACTGCAAATAACTAAAATTTAAAATTTCTTCTTATATTGTTTTCTCTTTATACTTATTTTAGTTTCTGTTTTCATTTTTATTTAAAATTTGCATAATAATTGGAACAGAAATACCTAGAAATTACTGGAAATTTCACAGGATTTTTCGAGTGTTGCTTCAACATCTGGAAACTTCTGTGGTCACCAGTGCCTCTGCTTGAGTTTCACTCGCGCCCACTCGGGGTCCAGTGGGCTGCGCTCGGTTTGCACTACCAGCCCAGATCCCATGCCCACCGAGGGTGGGCTAGGCGTGGAGTGGCGAGGGGTGTGTGAGCAAACAAGCGCCGAATCTGGCCACTGCACACAGCCAGGCGCACCAGCTGCTGCAGTGAGGCAGGCAGCTCCAGACACTGACCAGCACAAGCACTGGCTCCATGCAAGGCTGTGACTGGACCAGGTATACTGCTAGAGGCTTCTGCTGTGGACGCCGGTATCTGGATAAGGGGAGCGCTGTGGTGCCTGGAAACTAGGAGACACCAGCAACCACGGAGCCCCAAGGGGTTGCGAGGAACGCGCGTGGGCGGGGGTGAGCGTGGGAGCGGGGGCGGGGCCTCTCTCCTTCCTGCCGCCCGCAGCTTGGCGAATGGAGTAGGGGTAGGGGGTGTGTTTTCAGCCCGTTTGTGTTATAGCGCATTCAGTCTGTCTTGCTCCAGCCCATGGCTCCTGGACTGGCCTGGCCCTGACACCACTTCCCCTCACGTGGGGGGCTGTCCTATGCCAGCAGAGGGCAACAGGACTATGGTGTTACAGCCCTAGCTCAGGGATTCCCAAGGTCTGGGCTCTCAGAAAGGTCCCTGCAGCCCCACGAACAGGAGCGTGTCACCGCCCGCATCTCCGTGAGCCAGCCAGGAACGTGTGACAGCCCTTTTTGCTGTGACCCACAGCTCAGGGAGCCAGCCAGGAGCATGTTACAGTCCCTTTTGCTACCGCCCGCACCTCGGCAGGCGCTGGTCAGGAAAGTGTTACAACGCTTTTAGCGCCCACCGTTTGGCGAGTCCCAAGTTCTTGTTCCATATCCAGGAAGAATGAGGTTACTTGGACAACTGGAGGGTGCCCAAGGTAGAGAAGAGTTTTATTTAGTCACAGAACAGCACTCAGTGGAGAGGAGACCCGAAGTGGGTAGCCCCTACCTGCTGACAGGTAGTCCCGACGTGTGTTTGAGTACAGCTGAATCTGGTTTGTTTGTTTTTTTAAATGTTTTGAGACAGAGTTTCACTCTTGTTGCCCAGGTTGGAGTGCAATGGCAGTGGCTCACTGCAACCTCCGCCTCCCAGGTTCAAGCGATTCTCCTGCCTCAGCCTCTCAAGTAGCTGGGATTACAAGTGCCCACAGCCATGCCTGGCTAATTTTTGGGTTTTTAGTAGAGACGGGGTTTCACCATGTTGGCCAGGCTGGTCCCAAACTCCTGACCTCCGGTGATCCACCTGCCTTGGCCTCAAATCTGGGGTTTTTATGGGCTCAGAATGGAGGAAGTGTGTGCTGATTGGTCCATGGGCAGGCCTGGAAAAAGCATCATCTGACTGGCTGAAAGGCATCAAGGAAGTTCTCACTACAGGTTGTGGACTACACCCTGAAGTGGCAGCCCAGTTTTCAGGTGTAGGTTGTCTCTATCCTGAAGGTCGGGCTTCACCAGGGACCCACCCCTGTCTGCCTAGGAATTTATCTGCCTTCGACCACTATCAAAAATACATATATTTACTATAAGAACATGCTAAGTGGCCACACGCTCAAATGTTTTTACTGATACATGAGAGTAATCAAAATCCTGGAGATACAACATTGAGACTACAAAGAAGCATGGTCCAGCTTACACAGTAAAAGAGTTTGTATAACACATTAAATATCATTAGCCTCTGTATTCACCCTTACTCCCTAAATATCTTACTTCAACTGCTTTCATCTTGCAAACTTACCCAATTTCCTTTATGGAGATAGTAAAATAATATACAAATGAATGCGTGTAATAATCTTATCCAACTCACTGGTCCTCTCAAAGAAACCCAGAACAAGTTCCTTGAAAATCAAGTATGGTGCCTGATTAAATCATAGTTGTATGCTAAACAGACATTTTTAACATAATTATGAATTATTATTCTTTCAGCACCCAGATTGTAGCCTGCATTTACAATGTGGAAACCAAACTGCTGCATTATGAAGAACAATAATAGTAATAAGCATAATGATTATATATCATGACATTTCACACATTTAAAATAACCTAATTCTCTGTCTAGGAAAACTGCAGCTTCAATGACTTGAGCCCTGCATTTAGAATCAAAAGACTTACTTTTGTAATGATTTTATTTTATTGTCTAACTGGAGACAAACAATTCCCCACCTCTGCTGTAATTTCTTCACACAGAAATTGAGGATATCCACTCTGCCCATTGCAAGGAATTGTTGAAAGGATCAAATACTATTCACTTGCTTCATATAAGCTATAGTAATTTATTGGTATAAAATAGTATTGTTATTTGATCACATGGCCCATGTACAGAGTTTAGACATGAGGTTGTAGAAATATAAAGAACAGAAAGATATATAAAGAATGGAAATATAAACCTTATAATGCTCAGTCAAAAAAGGCATAGTTTAGATGGTCAAATGTTATGATGGGTTAAGTCCCAGTCATGTTCAAGCCTGTGAAGTATATACACTGCATTAGTGGCTCAACTAATATTTTGTATTTGAATACTAAATGAAGCTGACATTGGCAAGTAATTAGGGCACTTATTACATAATCACTTACCTAGAAAATCAATAAGAATTCAAAACGGACTCATTGGCTGTTATTTTTGAAAGTTTGCTGTCCTAGGTTGTAATCATTATGTCTAACAGTGATTGTGAAACAAGTCACACGGGTAATTTCTCTAAATTATTTAGCTTCAAAATGATAGATCATAATTTGTCTGTATTTTGCATTTTCATAGACATTTGCCTCCTTTAATCCCAGGAAGTTTTGTAGAGTTCAGTTGAGTCTGTATGTCACATTACTCAGTACCTGTAGTAAACAGCAATATAATTCACAATCAGTTCATAAATACTATTTTGCCCAATTTTATATAGCATTAAGGGCTTCTGTTGGGCAACTGTTTTGGAATAATAAGAGTTGAGCTAATATTGATCACAAAAGAAGAAAAAGAGCATAAATATTTGAAACAGACCTTTTTTTGTAAGTACAAGATAGTAAATATTTTCAGCATCTCATACAGTCTTCGCTGCAACCACTCAACTCTGGCATTGTTGTATTAAAGCAGCTATAGACAATACATAAGCAAATGGGCACGGCTGTGTTCCAATGAAATTTTATTTGCAAAAAGAAACAATAGACCAGATTTGGACTGCAGAACATATTTTGCTAACCCTGATGTAAAGATTATTTGATCAAGTGCAGTGGCTTACACCTATAGTCCCAGCACTTTGGGAGTCCAAGGCCAGAGGATTGCTTGAAGCCAAGAGTTTGAAATGAGTCTGGGCAATGTAGCAGACCTCATCTCTACAAAATTTTTTTTAAAGCCAGGTGTGATGGTGCATGCCTGTAGTCCTAGCTACTTGGGAGATGGTGGGAGGATCTCCTGAGCCCAGGAGTTCAAGGCTGCAATGGGCTCTGATTGCACACCTGCATTCCAGCTTGGGTGACAGAGCAAGACTCTGTCTTTAAAAAATAAAAATAAATAAATAAGCATTTTCTAAAAATTATTTGAGAGCACTACCAGGCATTGAGTTAATGAGTTTTGTAGATTACTTTATCCCTTTGTTAAAATTAGTCCTTGTCTATTCTAAAATTAACTGCTTTATATTTTAACTATTGACACCTATTTCTACTTGTACTTATTAGATATTTTTTAAAAGATATTTATCTTCTTTATAATACTTAATCTCACTTGTATTAGCTTTCTGCCCAGAGTATGTTGCATTTAGCTATAAAACATACATATAAACCAAGAGCTTCAGCAAGGCATTATGCTGAAAGGAGTAAGAAGTAAAGATGCTTTTCTTAGAATTCAAATTCAGGAAATAAAATGGTATAGACAGAAAAGATATGAGGGACACTCAACAAGAATTAAAATTTTATAAAGGTGAAACCGGCCCAGTTGTCCCATAGACAGTTTTGTTGTTGTTGTTGTTGTTGCTGTTGTTTGAAGAAACAGAGAAAGTGACCCTTCTGGTCTTAAAGCTTGAAACTTACATTTGTTTTATGAGTTCCTTCCTCAGGAAATTACCCTCAGGCCTCTCAAAAATGATCAAAGAACTGAAACTCACCAGATCACTGCATCCAGACAATGAGATGCCAGAATCCTCACTCATCATGATTGCTTCCTTATCACGCCCCAGTTTTGGTTTTCCCACACATAGTTACATTTCTTCCCTGATACACAAACCCTAATTTTAGCAGGTCACGGAGACAGATTTGCGACTGATCTCCCATCTCCTTGGCTGCAGCACTGATTAAACCATTCTTCCCTAGCAATGCTCATTGTCTCAGTGATTGGCTTTCTTTGGGCCAGCAGCAGGACCACCAAACCCCTGGTGTTAAGGTAACAAAGGTAGTAGAAACATTTATTCTAACACTTTTAAAAGGCTAAGGAAGACTTTATTCAAGACTATTGCATGGGGCTATTGCAATAGGCTAGAGAGTTTGGGATTACCAAATACAACCAGAACAAGTGGAGTCATTGGAATACATCCAATGACTAATGTGAGGGGGTCAGTGGAGAGAAATTTCCTGAGGGTAAATAACTAAGACATCAAGAGTAGAGGTATTCCTGCTAAACACACCAAATAAGATTATTACTAAAGACAGGCCAAGGACTTAGACATCAAAGGTAGGGAATGAAAAAGAGTGATTAGATATCAAGGTAGGGAGACTTAATAAACAAAGTTAGCAGGATTCTTGCTAAAACTTACTAGGCAAACCAAAGACAGGACAGGGGTCAAGGTCAAGGCCAAGTTGAAAAGCTCAGAGCTTTTAGACCTACCTAAAGTCTGGCTAAGAAGACAGTCTTTGTCAGAACTAATAGGCCAAAAGAGAAGATAAACTGAAAATCCAATGGTGATAGGAGAGTCATATAAAAAATAATCTAGCAGACAGTCTCTCAGGCTTCCAATGCGAGTATTTTTTTAACACAACGTTTTCCACAGATTTTTAAATAATTGCTGCAGAAGAGATTCTTTTTAATATTATGGAAATGGAAGATAACATACCTAATTTCAGATACATGTAATCTGTGCATTTTAGCCTTTTTAATTTTACCTCTACTTTATTTTTGTTACTTCCTTTCATTTTTATCACACTCAAAATATTTCATTTTTACCAAAGGTGATATCTGCATTGACTGTCCCAACGTATTTTTCTAAACACATTTTCTTACAACTATTTAGATAAATCAGACATTGAGCCATATTTTCTATTTTACACTACCATATTTTCGTATTATATTCAATATAAATGTACAAAATTTTCATGTAAAAATTAATTTTAAAAATTTACAGTACTCGTTTTCAATTTTGATAACATTTTCTAGGATGTGGACATCCTAGTACACCAAGACAATTCTGCAACTTTAAAATAAACCCACTAAGAATCTTTAATGTTGTAAAAATAATGTCTTCTTATGGGAAGAAGCTGTCAGCGGCATCTCACACTTATCTCTTTGGCGCCTCTCTTTGGATATTGAGAAAAGCTTTCCTAATTGGCTGTTTGGGAGCTTGGACTTGGTATTTAGATCAGAACCTGCCAGGACTGAGCAGGATTATATAAGTATTATAATCCTCACTCTTATTAAATGCTTTTTATCCAGAAGAGTTCCTTTAGCAACTCAAATAACTATGATGGGCAGACTTTGAACTTAAAGAAAAGAACACTTAAATGCACTTCCCCAGCAAAGAAACATTTAATTTTTCTTACACGAAGGCTTGAATTACCCATTTTGTTTCCATTATAAGCATCACAGTCATAATAACTGAGTTTTAAAGCCTTAGATTGTGTAACTTCATTTTGTTTTGTGTTTCTCTCGGTTGCTAGATCTCCATATGAGCACGTGCTTCATAGAGAAACTAATTTTTCCAGTGCCATACACGCTGTCTTGGCTTATCCTAATAGCTTTTATTAGGTGGTATAGTATTTTTATTGTGATAAAAAAACACATAACAAAATGTATCCTCTTAACAGTTTTTAAGTGTACAGTGCAGTATGATTAACTATAAATACATTGCTGTACAACTGATCTCCAAAACGTTTTTCCTCTTTCATGACTGAAACTCTACATCCATTGAACAACTCTCTGTTTTCTCCTCCCCACTAGCCCCATTGTACTTTCTGTTTCTATCAGTAAGATTGCTTTAGATACCTCCTCTTTGTGGAATCATACAGTATTTGTCATTTTGTGACTGGCTTATTTCACTTAGCATAATGTCCTCAAGATTCATCCATATTTTTGCATATAACAGGATTTCCTTTCATTTTATTTCATTCTATTTTATCTTATTTTTGGGATGGAGTTTCACTTTTGTCGCCCAGACTGGAGTGCAATGGCACGATCTTAGCTCACTGCAACTTCCGCCTCCCAAGTTCAAGTGATTCTCCTTCCTCAGCCTCCCGAGTAGCTGGGATTAAAGGTGCCCGCCACCACACCTGGCTAATTTTTGTATTTTTAGTAGAGACGGGGTTTCACCATGTTGGCCAAGCTGGTCTGGAACTCCTGACCTCAGGTGATCCACCCACCTCAGCTTCCCAAAGCGCTGGGATTACAGGCGTGAGCCACTGCACCCTGCCGTTCCTTTTCTTTTAAAACTAAACATTACACTGTATGTATATAGCACATTTTTTCATTCATCTGTCAAGGTATATTTGGGCTGTTTCCACATCTTGGCTATTGTGAATAATGCGATAAATATGGCTATGCAAGTATCTCTTCAAGATCCTGTTTTCAATTCTTTGAGATATATACCCAGAAGTGAGATTTCTGGATCATATGGTAGTTTGATTTTGAATGTTTTAAGGAATAACTTTACTGTTTTCTACAGCAGCCATATGATTTTACAATGCCAACAAGAGTGTACACGTGTTCTAATTTCTCCACATCATCACCAACACTTGTTATTTCCTGTGGTTTGGGATTTTGTTGTTGTTTTGTTTTCTTTTGTTTTTGCTTTTACTGGCCACCCTAAAATGGTGAGGTTATGTGAGGTGATATTTAATTGTGGTTTTGATTAGCATTTCCTTCATGAGCAGTGACATTGAACATTTTTTCACATGCTTGTTACCCATTTGTGTGTATTCTTTTTTTTTTTAATTCTTAATTATTTCTTTTTTTTTTTTATACTTTAGGTTTTAGGGTACATGTGCACAATGTGCAGGTTTGTTACATATGTATCCATGTGCCATGTTGATTTCCTGCACCCATTAACTGGTGTGTATTCTTAAGAAAACCATTTGAGCCCTTTGCTTTTTTAAAAATTGGGTTATTTTGGTTCTTTTTCATGAATTGTAGGACTTCCTTATGCACACTGGATGTTCACCCCTTACCTGATACAAAGCCTGGACATATTTTTTCCCATTCTGCAGGTTGCATTTCACTCGTCAGTTGTTCCCTTTGCTATGCAGACGTTTTAAAATTTGATGTAGTATCATTTGTCTACGTTTGCTTTTGCTTCTTGTGTTTTTGGTGCCACATCTAAGAAATCAACTGCCCATTCCAATTTCATTAATATTTTCCCCTGTGTTTTCTTTTAGGACTTTTATAGTTTCAAGTTTTACATTTAGGTCTTCATCCATTTTGAATTTATTTTAGTAACATTAATCATAAAGCATTTTATTCTTCTCACTTTCAATCATTTTTTCTCTTTGATATTTTCTGTTCATTTTACTATAATAGTTTCTTTTTCATTTCCTGGTTTATTTGGTTTTTGATGTTTCAGGTGCTCTTCTCTGGTTTCCCAGTGGTTTTGTGGTTGAGTCATCTGTATGCTTCTTACATTTCTAATATTTTTACTAAGTACATTAATGTTTGCCTAATTTTAACTTTAAAAAATATTAAATAAATTCTGAGAATATATAAAAGTCTTATCAATAGTACCTACTTTCACTTCTCAATATAAATATTTTTTAAATGATATATGTTTTCTATGCGACTATGAAATAATGAGTGTTGGCCGGAGTGGCCAAATGAAAACCATACTTAACTGATTTAGGGAATCTTATGACATACTTAAGATTAAATAGGTCATAAAGTTGTGTGTGCTATTGTTTTCAAATAATATTTTGAAGGAGGCTTGTAATAAAAATAGCATATATGGAAGTTTTTAGAGCAGTGAAAACACTTGGAGAGTGAATAAAGCAATAAAAATGAGCACAAGCAGCACAGAGGCACAGATCCTTCTGTCATGTGTATTTTGTTTTTCCTAAAGAGCAGCAGAGAACCTAGCTCATGGCTATCCAGAAAGTATCATTTAAGGATTATTGCTTTTGTTTTGAAACAAAAATTTGTAACAGCACTAAGTTTAAAATATTCCTATTTTTAAAGCACTCTTCTAACCTTGAGAAATACACAAAGCCATTGAGATAGTTGCAGGGGGCAGCTGCGTGTGTTTTAAAGTGGAGCGTCCAACATAAAGTGAATTATAATTCTTACCAGGTCATTTAAAGTCCTTTTTCTTCTGAATTTCAATGGCTGAATATTTAGTTATGTTTTGAGTAAATATTCTAACTCCTCTTTTTCTTTGAAGCATTCTTTCTGTCTCAGTCACTGCATATTAATCTTTAATAATTTGAAGTACTCATTTATTTCCCAAACCTTCAGCTTCATGTCAATCAAACTAATGAAAATTGTGATCGGAAGAGGGCTACACTTAAAAATAATGCCGTAAGTCTCTATTTTAATAAAGCACAAGCCAAAGCAACCAGATAAATAATTAAAAATGAAAACTAAATGTTAGTCTTTAGCAAAAGATATGGCTTCTCTAGTTTTTGTGCCAACCATCATTTAGGCTGGGATGACAGAAGAGCCAGGCAGAAAGCCGGGGGAATACATTTGGCCAGTTAGGTGGCAGTCATTTGGGACACAATTGGGTGGCTAAGTTACCCAGTCAGTCCTTGTTTTGGGCTCTTACTTTATCCCAGCAACATTTTTTGCCTGTCCAGATAGGTTACCACTCCATGTCATATGTTCCCATAGCAACCTGTACTTCATATTTCAATGCATGTGTCACATGTATCTTACTTGTTTAATATCTACCTTGTTACACTATAAATTCCACAAAGGCAAGAATCACACCTATCTTATTCACTGTTGTTTTGCCAACATCTAGGACAGTGCCTGGCACTTACCATTCAGCAAATATTTGCTGAATGAATTAATAAAATGCAAACTGCCTGGGAGAGTCATATGATTGGAATTGATCAGCTTGATGTGATAGTTACCTATATCATTTGAGCAGAGAAATCAGGAACCCTGTGTTTTAATAGTCATCTCTCTTACTTCCTCCTGATGAAGCTTAACATTCCAACATTGAGGCATTGCCTCTCCAAGGCACTCGATCAAATGATATTTATAAAAGGCCTTTCTCGTCAGTCTCAAATGGTTTCTTATGAAAAAGTCTGTCTCAGTGTAATTTATTCTGGAAGTTAGCTGAGAGAAAAGCCATAAAGAAGACCTGAGTATAGGGGATGGGCAAAGGAGGGAAGGAGTGAGCAAATGGCAGGCTTACTAGGAGAAGGAGGCACTGCCTGTGATAATTGTCTTGGTCAGGATGCTCCAAGGAAAAGTCTGTGATGGCTGGAGCTTCAGCTGACCTAGACAAGAAGCTTACAAAGCGGGAAGCAGTGGGTACTCAGGACAAAATGTGCCCCTTCCCTCATTTTCCTTTGTCTGATTCTATTTATGTGCATCCTACCATGTGGGGATCTACCGTTTTTCATACACGTGTCTCATGTTTTCCTGATGCTACACAGAAAAGTTGCTTTATATACTAAAAAGTGTGAGAGAAACAGCTTAGAAGATAATCACCTTTTACAAATTGGTGGGTAGTGCATTTACCTGGAAAGTACTCTTGTAAACAAAGCCCAGTTATCTCTTTTGTCTGTTTTTCTAAAACAGTAAGAGCTCAAAGTAAATGTAGTATTTTTAGACTGAGAAAAACAAACCGTTCTTTTTAAAATAATCAAGAACATAATAGAATATAGGAAATGGACAGCCGTGAAATTGGAGTCCTTCATTTTTGATTTGGTACCTATTGAATGGCATTTTAAAATGGGCTTTCTTTGTCATACACCACTAAAAAGTGCATTTCTTCACTGGAAAGTTATTAGTTGCTAATGGGTATGACATCAAACAGAGAAGTGTACGTTGGTAGATTTGTTTTGTATTTTATTATTTACTCATGCAACATATTTTTAGTTTTAAGAGTCTCTTAAGTCCAAAATGCATTATATAGAGTTTTCCAGTGTGAAACAATGTTAGAGTGTTATTATTAAATATAATGAAGTTATCACAGGAAAACACTGTTTTTGGTTGGTTTGTTTTGTTTTTATTTTTGTTGTTTTTTTGGGGTTTTTTTTTTTTTTTTTGGTTTTTAGGAGAGGAGAGTTTAATATTCTAGAAGGGGCAAGAAGAAAAGGAGAAGGAAGAAGCTTCCCTGCACAGAGACAGAGGGAGGGGGTTCTCCAAAGTGGAGCGAGGGAACCCTACCTGCCACGGATACCAGCCAGGTACATATACAGAGGCTGGAGGAGACAGTGTCTGATTTACATAGGGCTTAGGGGATTGGTTTTACTAGGCATGTCATTCGCATAGCAGAAAAAGCTGGCCCTCTCACCCTAGCCTTTTAATATGCAAATGCAGGGCGCCATGATGTTCTATACACAAGGGGCTATGTGGGGGCGGCCATGTTGCCAGGAACATGTGGGGCAAGGGCAAGAAGACAACGGGAATCACTATGTGGACCCAGTTTCTAATGCCCTGCATTTGCATGCCTGGGCTTTATAAGAAAGGTTTCTGCAACAGCCCTAAAAATGAAAACTTCCCAAGGGCCCCTTTTCCTCTCTATCTGCCTAAAATAATTCCTTAATAACTCCTTCAACATTCCCCACTGTGGAGATGTCACACTAACTGCTGTTAGGGGGTGTTGGGCAATGACTCTTTCTGGCTACTTCCTGCTGAAAAGGGGCATTGAATGAGGAACAGCAGCTAGGGATCCTCCTGGAGTCAACTTAAGGGTCCTTGGAAGAATGGCATGTCCATGCCTGGTTCGGTCTGCAGCGCCATTTGGAGTTTGATTTCTTCTGTGAGTTAGGTGATCCTCTCCTCTTGAGGTCCCAAGATAAACTCGGAGCTGCCAGACCTGTTAGAAAGTGACATTCTTTACTGGTCACAGGTTAGGAACCCTGTGCGGGGACTGTGTGGACAATGTATGAGGCCAGTTCTCCCAATAAAGGGGCTTTATTGGCTCTGCATGTCAAACTTGCTTCAGATACTCTCCAAATTCTAGAGGAGCCAGGTGGAGAAAAATGAACATGCTCCAAATTTTGTTCACAGTAGTATACCTTACTTAATTATTAAAGGCCATAAATAGCTTAAAATAAGTTTCCTTCACTCTGAAAAACAAAACAAGGATTAGCAATATTCCAAGCAAAAGTTAAAAAGGTTGCTTAAACTTTCTGAGTGCAGTCCACTTAGGTAACTTTTGTTTTCCTTGATATTTGTGAACATGCCAGTTGTTTGAGTCCCCTACGTTCTTTTTCTATTCCAATGTTACAATCTTCAAGGCTATTAAAAACCTGCATTTGAAAACACCTGTTAAAGTCCTTAATATAACTTGATTATAAACCGTCCTTTGAGAAGGAACAAAGCAAGACAATAATTGTCTGCAAATGGCAACATTTCCAGGATAGTTACAGTTAAAAACATGACGGACAAGTTTGTCTCTGTGGCTTACAATAACTTTACCCTTAATTATGATTGATAGCATATACTTAGACATTAGAATTTTAGAAATCCCATTCAATTTTTGAACATATATTAGTATTATTCACCAAAATATAACTTAGACATCATTTTGCAATCTTATGTGACTAAACATGTCAAATAATCGTGTTTACCTCTTTTCTGAATGTTTCAGGGGCCCTCTGAACCATCCAAAAAGCCAAGCATCAGGAAAGACAATTTCCAGATTGCCATAAATTACTTTGCCAAAATGATGACTCCAAAGGCAAAAACCTTTCATTAGCCTATACTATGACATGAAAATCCTGCTGAAAGCCAGGGACGAGCTGAATACAAAATAAGCTAACTGCCGTTGGATTGTCTTGCAATGAAATGCATGGTAGAAGCACTACACCATCTTCTCCCATAGTATCTATATGGTCTTTTCATAAATTGAGCATTGAATTAAAAGCATAGCAAGGAGATCTTAAGACACTAATCTGTCCTTTAGTAAAAGGGATATAAAAAGTTTGTAAAGATTTCGCTTCATGGTCAAATTGGTTAAGATAAAATGGTATGATCTATAATGCTTCATTTAAACAAATTGGGGTTAATATTAATAAACTAATGCAAGGGTAAAATTTGGCTTTGAACAGGATTTTCATGTCATAGGAAAACACTGTTAAATTTTAAAGTTTAAATGTCTAAGATGAGCAGACATAAACTAGTAAAAGTCCATCTAACCCAGTGGAGTGGTATTTGAGGCTACCTAAAATTTTTTTCTTTTTCTAAAACGTGTTACTGAGAGGTGAAGCCAGCTGGACTTCCTGGGTCGAGTGGGGACTTGGATAACTTTTCTGTCTAGCTAGAGGATTGTAAACACACCAATCAGTGCTCTGTGTCTAGCTAAAGGATTATAAATGCACCAATCAGCACTCTGTAAAAACACACCAATCAGCACTCTAGGTCTAGCTAAAGGATTGTAAGTGCACCAATCACCACTCTGTAAAAACACACCAATCAGTGCTCTGGGTCTAGCTAAAGGATTGTAAATGCACTAAACAGCGCTCTGCAAAATGGACCAATGAGCATTCTGTAAAATGGACCAATCGGCACTCTGTAAAATGGACCAATCAGCGCTCTGTAAAATGGACCAATTAGCAGGAGGTAGGCACAGACAAATAAGAGAATAAAAGCTGGCCACCTCAGCCAGCAGTGTCAACCCCCTCGGGTCCCCTTCCAGGCTGTGGAAACTTTGTTCTTTCACTCTTCACAATAAATCTTGCTGCTGCTCACTCTTTGGGTCTGCATTACCTTTATGAGCTGTAACACTCACCACAAGGGTCTGCGGCTTCGTTCCTGAAGTCAGCGAGACCACGAACCCACCGGGAGGAACAAACAGTTTTGGGTGCACCACCTTTAGGAGCTGTAACACTCACCGAGAAGGTCTGCAGCTTCACTCCTGAAGTCAGTGAGACCACAAACCCACCAGAAGGAAGAAACTCTGGACACATCTGAACATCTGAAGGAATGAACTCCGGACACACCATCTTTAAGAGCTGTGACACCGCGAGTTTCCGCAGCTTCATTCTTGAAGTTAGCGAGACCAAGAACCCACCAGAAGGAATAAATTCTGGACGCATTACTATTATACATAACAACAAATATGTAATTCTAGCACTCTTATAGCTTTTGCGTAAGCAGTTTATTTCAGAGAGTTTTGTCATCAGTAGTTAGACACAAGCAGTAGAGCTGTGCAACTCTTCCATATCTGTGCAACTCTTTCACATGGCCATCACAATCATCTTGGTTGGGCAAGACATAGGCAGTTAGTGACTTATAACATCACATAAACTGTTGACCTAGAGTATGTTGAAGGTGCTAAGCAGAGGGAGGGTAGAGTAAAAGAACATGCTAGTGGGAATCAGAAGACTGACAGATTACCAGTTTTTCTCATCTGTGAAACCAAAGGGTTCCATAAAAGGATCAGTAGCTTTTCATCCAAGCCTATTATCTTGTATTAAAAGTCAATATTAACACATTATTGGCTGAGTACAGTGGATTACATTCCTGCAATCCCAGCACTTTGGCAGGCAAGGAGGATAGCTTGAGGCCAGGAGTTTGAGACCAGCCTGGGCAACATAATAAGACATCTCTACTAAAAATAAAAATTAGCCAGGCATGCTGTTGGGCACCTGTAATACCAGTACAGGAGGATTGCCTGAGCCCACGAGTTCAAGGCTGCAGTAAGCCATGATTACACCACTGCATTCCAGTCTTGTAGGAATCCCATTTGATTCTTATGCATTTATACCTTGATAATATACAGCACTAATTATGGTAATCTGCATCTTCCTGGCACTATCATGTACCATTAGTTTCACATTAGAATAGTTGCCCAAAGGACTGATGCAGGTATAGCTGAACATTCATGATATATATCTAAGTTCATCCCTTGAGGAATTAGAGTTCAAAATAAGGAAATAATATAAAACAGAAAGGAAAGTTAAGAACAATTAATAACTGGTAATTTGGGCCAAAACCATAGTAAAGAAGTTATCTTGGAACTACATTTAGATATTTCTCAAAAAAAGAAAAAAAAAGTCTTCTAGGGCATAATTTTGTTGCTGTCTTTGCCCCCATTAATTTGAGTTTTTACTACTTGAAATACATAAAGCATATATGTTTTTATTCATAGATAAATCATTATTAAAGGTAAAAGCAATAAAGGTCTAAAAAAGGGTTACGTTCAATTCTCTTAGCATGCCATTTGACTTCAGAATTTTTTATGATTATGGTGAATTCACCCTGCTACTGATATTAGTGAGACATGAAAAGTGATTCATTTACATAATCATAACACTAAATTCAATGAAATACTTCAGGAAGTAGTTTCAGCAACTGTGTAGGGAAACCAAGTTAGGATATCAGTCAAATAAATAATGCAAATAATTTTTTTCTGATAATTTAACAGTAAAAATAAGTTTTCTTTCTAAAATCTTTTGTTTTGACTAGGAAGCATGAGGGTTCATTGGAGGCTTAGATGTGTTCTATTTCTGATCACTAATCTAAGGTATGTATAGGGAATTTGATAACAAACTTCAAGAAGCAGAGGCTGTGGTATGCACCCACTTGGCCGTAATTCTGGTTTAGCTATTCACTTACAGTGCAACCACGGGCAACTTATTTAACTCATTGAGCCTCGGTTTTCTCACTTATAAAATAAATATCTTAATAATCTTTCTCACATTGTTATTGCAAAAAAGGAAGTAATTAATGTTAAACATAAGCCATAAATTATCTTGCTTATTTTGAGTCTTACAGACATATATTTTCCATTATGACCACCACGAGTCACACTGGCTGCAAAATCTAAAACAAAAACACATCTTTTGTTTAAATGGAAGCGTCCCACATCTCCTTCAGCCCTCAATCAGGGCAGAGGAATCACATGAAATCAGAATAAAGAATAAAGCCAACTGACTACAGTTTACGGTCAGTCATCTTGCTTCAAGCAAGTTGAGTGAACAAGGACTCACATTTGCAATGTTCTAAGGAGGTGTAAAGGGGAGTTAGAAAGGAGAGAAGTGAGTGAAAACAGAAACAGAAAAGGAAAGGGATGAGGCATATTCAGAGAGCCTCGGGAACCCAGTTGAACAAAAGATATTTGTGAATGTGCATTCGATTCACATATACAGCAACCTACTTAGGGAAGACTTTTGTAGTGTAAACCCTCAAAGCAGAAAGTCTGTCTTCATGTGAGATTCAGTCATACTTCTAATGGGTGTTCAGTATTCACCCAATTCATATTGTTGAATATGGTACATACATATTCAACAATATGTATACATATGAATATGAATGTACCATATTCAACAATATGCAAAGTGAAAATAGTTTTATATAAAATCAGCCCATAATTCAATATTCTAAAGTACTTTAAGTATGTCTGTCTCTCTTTCTCTCTCTCTCCCTCTGTAAGAAAAGAAGCTAAGCTATCATCTGCTCAAACTTCTTGATTTTAAAGATAAGGAAAACCTAAACTCAGATTGTTTATCATTTTCTAACTCACAGAGTTAGTTCAGAGAAAGGTGAAAACAAAAGTTCAGGTTTGCTGACTGCCGGTTAGGAGGACAGGCCACATGCCAGCAACCATACCCTACATTTAGTCAATTAGTATAGGAGCTTTCGTCCTACTTCTGCCAAAGGGGTTGATCCATGGCCATTGTGTCTCCCCTTTACTTAGTTTTCTCTCCATGTTTAAAACCTGATCATTCAGGCTGGGCGCAGTGGCTCACGCCTATAATCCCAGCACTTTGGGAGGCTGAAGCTGGTAGATTGCCTGAGCTCAGGAGTTCAAGACCAGCTGGGCAACATGGCGAAATGCTGTCTTTACTAAAAATTCAAAAAATTAGCCGAGCATGGTGGTGCACACCTGTAATCCCAGCTACTCAGAAGGCTGAGGCAGGAGAATCACTTGAACCCAGGAGGCAGAGGTTGCAGTGAGCCAAGATCGTGCCACTGTACGCCAGCCTGGGTGACACACAGTGAGATTCTGTCTCAAAAAAAACCAAAAAACAAAAACAAAAACGAAAAAACCTGATCATTCAAAACTTCCTCACAAACCCAGTTACTTAAATTCTCTTCAAAGTTCTTTAATAAAATAATGTGCTAGACGTGTTCTATTTTAGAAAGAAACTTCACCACTGACCTCTAACAAAAAGACCAGGCCGGGCGTGGTGGCTCACATCTGTAATCCCAGCACTTTTGGAGACCAAGGTGGGCGGATCAGGAGGTCAGGAGTTCAAGACCAGCCTAGCCAACATGGTTCAACCCCATCTCTACTAAAGATACAAAACATTAGCCAGGAGTGGTGGTGGCGCCTATAATCCCAGCTACTCAGGAGGCTGAGGCAAGAGAATCGATTGAAACCAGGAGACTGAGGTTGCAATGAGCCAAGATCGTGCCATTGCGCTCCAGCCTGGGTGACAGGGCAAGATTCCATTTAAAAAAAAAAAAAGATTCTGGCCAAGATGAGTCATCAGGTGAGACTGAGAAGTAAACACAGGAACTTGGAGAAGGGCAGTGGGTCAGGTGGCTTAGCTGGAAGAAGAGTGCCACGCACTGGGGAAAGAGAATGTCATCTCCTCAGATGCTTCTAGAAGGGTGTTTTTAAAAGTTCTTGAACTGGGAACTCTCAGATTTAATTTTCTCTTTTATTTTCTTTATTTTCTGGCATTAAGTACAAAGAACTGGATTTTAGATTCGTCATAATCAGTGGTTCGTGACATAGTCATTGCTGCTGCATTTAATGCACGGCTTGCTTTTAATCAGTTATTGAATGAATTATTTGTAATAATATAACAAGCCTGAAGAACCAGCAACTTCCTACCAAAGCAAGGCCCTTGACAAAAATCTACATGTAGCCATGAGGCTCAATCTATGTCCTTGCCTCCCCTACACCCAGAAAGAATGTGCTTATACGTAACTGAGTCAGATTTGAGGCACTATTGTGATAGGCAGTAACATTTCTTAATTTTTTGTTATATGGAGCTAACAATTCTTTTTCGAAGTGACACCAATGGCCAATTCCATGATTTTTATACAATTAGTTTAATCAAATTTCAGATTTGAAATTGGAGAAGCAGTAGAGCAGTTTAGTAGAAGGGCTCAAGCTCTGGAGTCAAACTAACCTTGGCTTAAATTCAAGAGCCACCATGTATTACCAACACTTACTTTTACCCTAGGCAAGTTGCATAACTTCTCTAAGCTGCAATTTCCTCCTAGTGAAGGACAATAATAGCCCATATTGTGAGGACGTGATGATATAATCATGAAAAATATTTAATCTAGTGTCTGGCATAAAGAAAATGCTTGATTTATATAAGCTGTTATCATTTTTATCTCCTATTCTCCAGGCAGTACTTTTTTAATGCTATATTTTAAAATGTTTTGACATGTCATAAAACAAATTTCATGTCATTGTAGATCTTTACTTCCAAAAAGATAATCAACTGTGTAATAGTAATGATATACTACATTTTCTAAAGCTCCGTGAATTTTAGAACAACATTACCTCATATGGTACACAGAAGGGTTCTATAAGTATGTTCAGGAAGGCAGCATTATTTCCAATTTATACAACTGAGGTTCAGTGTGGTTAAGCTGGTAAAAATTTTCCAGGCATGACAAGTAGCCTGAAAAAACCTGAAATTCAGTAAGTTTTATGTTTCCCCTCAGTCTCTCCTATTCTACCTTGTGAATGTGGACAGTGCTTTAGGGAGTCTATCTCCTTTATACCACCTGGTCATTTGTCAAATGGGGCAAGGAAGACACCTCTTTCTTAAACAGGGAAATTTATCATTTGCTCAGTTTTCATAAACCTCTTCTTTTGAAAAGGAAACATATATCAAAACCATTTCTCTTATTTTTATTACTATTATATTTAATTGTACCTTATTTATTACAGAAAATATCTTCGTTTTCTTGGAACACTGATACATGTTCTTTGCCTTTTTTTTTGTATTAATCAAGTCTGCCAAAGCATTTTGAGCCATCTTCGATTTTGAATACAACCTTGTTGTAGGCCCTCCTGAGCCAGAAATGATGAGTCTAAAGTGGCCTGAACTTTCTAACACGTTTTAATTTTTAGGTTAATAAATATTAACCTAAAATTACTTTACTTATTCATTACTTTATTTATTTTGTATTTACAGTAAATTAACTTTCATTACTTCATTGCTTTATTTCATTACTTCATTTTATTTCATTACTTTGTTTTTTAAAGTAAATTAACATGAGAAATTGCTGCTTTGTTAATAAGTCAGTCTTCCTTTAGGTTGTCTAATATGAACAAAAACTTACTCTAATAAAGTACTTCCAAAATGTCCAATTTTACATTTAAGCATTCTCATCATTTATATTCCATTTTTCACATGACTACCAGAATGATCTGTTATAATGTCAAGTATTAGTTATCTACTAAAAGTGCTCTGAAAGCTATCATTGTTCTTAAAATAAAGTTCAGATTTCTTTCCATGGGCTTCAAGTTTCTATATATTCTGTCTCTCCTCTATATTTCTGACTTCCTGCCTACCACTCTCCTCTCCCTCACTGCTCCACAGCCACCCTGATTCATTTTTCAGTCCTCCAACCCACTCAAATCTTTCTTTTCTCAGAGCCTATGCACTAACAGTTCTAGGTGGGGTATTTCTTGCCATTCAATTCTCCCCACAAACATCATCTACTTGTGATTTTCACACTGCTATAAAGAACTACCTAATACTTGGTAATTTATAAAGAAAAGAGGTTTAATTTACTCACAGTTCCACCAGGCTGGGAAGGCCTTAGGAAATTTACAATCGTGGTGGAAGGCGAAGGGGAAGCAAGGCACTTCTTACATGGCAGCAGGAGAGAGAGCAAGGGGGGAAGTGCCACACTTTTAAACCACCAGATGTGGTGAAAACTCACTCACTATCACAAGAACAGGATGGGGGAAATCAGCCCCCATGATCTAATTGCCTCCTACCAGATATCTCCATCGACACGTGGGGATTACAATTCAAGATGAGATTTAGGTGGGGACGTAGAGCCAAGTCAGATCAAATGCACAATCATTACTTGTTGAAAGAATGTTAGGATGAATTGATAAAATATAAGAATAATAGATTTAAATTCAGGTCGGACTCTAAACCCACACTCTTTCCACTTGATCTTACATTGTCTTTATGTTTTGGAAACTGTACAATAACTTTAGGTTTGTTCTGGGATCCATCTTTTCTGTTGTAAACTATATAGTCACATCTCTCAAGCTTAACTGGCTTTCCCTATAAGGATAAAGAATTCTGTGCTCCTTTTGTCCTATTAAGACAGAAGTTAAAACAAGAACTGACAATGTATAATGCCTAATCTATACAGTACCTAATACAACTTCCAGTATCTGTTCTTTGGCTCCAAGTAGGGTGGGACACCTCAAGCCCAGTGAGACCCATGCTTCTTTTATTTTTCTTGCCATAGGAGGGCATCTGAAGTATGGAGTGCAGATAAGTCACAAATAATTTATATTTTTTAATCAATAGAAGACTCTTTTAAAAAAGTCTTATCACAAGAAAGAGGGACAAAACACTCAAATTTGGTTAAAGAACACAAGGCCTGAGTTAAGAGGGAAAAGTTAGTCTCATTATAGTTCAACATTTGTTCTTGAGATTTTGCTTTCTTCCAGACCCAAGACAAGGTGACTGCCATAAGGGAGAAAACACCAGAAAAGTTCAGCACTCAAAATCAGCAAATAACAAACAAGTTTGGTCAAATATATTGAATAAAGAGGAAAGCAGTATTTTGCTCATAGAAAGCTTACATTTCAAAGGAAAAGAAAGACACTTAAGTAGGTAATTTATTATAAATGCAGATATGGAAACGTGCTCAAGATTCTGGGCCCCATACAGGAAGAATATGTTAGGGATGTCATCATAAAAGAGATAGTATCTGAGCTGCCTTGCAAAATATCCAGGCACTTCCTATGCAGGGGTGAAGTTAGGAGGGGATCCCAGAAAAAATAATAGCATGGTCAAAATATAGACTTGAAAAATATTATTAGATGTATGTAGCATTTAAAACAGTGTAGAACTTCAGGATTATAAAGGACAGGCAAGGAAGTGGTGGACGATAAAGTTGGAGAGGTAAATAGGTTCAATTCATGAAGGATGAGATATTCACAGGTAAAGAGTTTGAACTTCATCCTGTAGGTGATGAGGAACCATTGAAAAGATCTTCATAGTAGAATACTATTGTTGAAAAAAATCTTTAGGCAAAATAAATTTAATAAAGTTTATTTGAGCAAAGAACAATTCATAAATTGGATAGTACTGTGAATCAAAAAAAGATTCAGACTGCTTTGCTGCAGCATTGTCATATTGGGGTGGAGAGGCGGCGATTCCTTTCTTCTCCATCTTAAGGGTCTTGGCCAACACCCCTATAACAAAAGGCAGATTAACAAGAGAAAAGCATAACAAATTTAATTCATCAGTTTTACATGACATGGGAGCCTTCAGAATGAAGACTCAAAGATACAGGGGAAACTATCCGATTTTATGCTTCCACTCACTGAAGTAGGGACAGTCATGTAGAAATATGGTTAAACAAACAAACAAACAAACAAAATGTACAAGCTAACAGTAATAGACTGAGTGGAAAAATCTATCAAGGCCCGTCCAGATTCTTCTTGGCCTCTCTATGCATCTGCTGGTATGTTTTTGCTTAATCTATATTTAGAGGGGTAGACCAATGTTTAGTTTCTGATTGGATAGGGAGAAACAATACACTATTAAAATTTCTAATGATTAGTGATGTTGAGCATTTTTTAATGCATCTGTTGACCACATGGATGTCTTCTTTTGATAGGTTTCTGTTCATGTCCTTTGCCCATTTTTTAATGGGGTTGTTTGTTTTTTGCTTGTTGAATTGTTTGTTTCTTATAGATTCTGGAAATTAGACCTTTGTCAGATGCATAGTTTGTGAATATTTTCTCCCATTCTGTAGGTTGTCTGTTTACTCTGCTGATAGTTTCTTCAATACCACTACTGGATATATACTTAATGGAAAATAATTATTCTACAGACAAGACACATGCACTTGTATGTTCATTGCAGCACTATTCACAATGAAATCAATCTATGTGCCCATCAACAGTGGACCAGATAAAGAAAATGTGGTACATATACACCATGGAATACTATACAGATATAAAAAAAGAGCAAGACCATGTCCTTTGCAACAACATGGATGCAGCTGCAGGCCATTATCATAAGCAAATTAATGCAGGAACAAAACACCAAATGTCACATGTTCTCACTTATAAGGAGGAGTTAAATATTGGGTAAAAGTGGACATAAAAATGACAACAGTAGATATTAGGGACTAATATGGGATATTGGAGGGAGGAATGGGTTGAAAAACTGCTAGGTACTGTGCTCATTACCTGGGTGATGGAATCATTTGTACATCAAACCTCAATGACATGCTATTTACCCATGTAACAAACCTGCACATATACCCACTGAACCTAAAGTAAAAGCTGAAAAAAATAAAATTATTTACTCAGTAAAAACAAATAGATGAATGAATAAAATGTCTAGGTTTCATTGGCCTTTAATTCTCCATCTGTAAAGACATGGGGTGGTCCAAATATATGGCTGAGAGGTAAATTCTCAACAGATAAAGATACACCCAGGGGGTGGGCATAAGGCTCTACCTTAGGTGATTTCTTTTATAGAACCATTAGTTGGAAAAGAGGCATTGGCAGTTTCTAGTTTAACCAAGAGACTGATGCTAAGTTATTACATACTGAAAGCCTGTCAAAAGACATAGGTACATAGGCATTCTTGCAGATATATCTATTTATGTTCATATATATATATATCTCATAACCTTCTTCCAATATGAGCAGACCTGGTCAGCCCAATCCATTATTGGGGTTAGATTAAAACAAGGGCTAAAAATAAATGGGTCCAGAAGTTTAACTAAAGAAGAAACCAGCTGTGCAATCTAAACAGATGGTTGCATTTGGGATTCTAGTTATTTCAGTTATAATGGGGAGGAAAGGATCTCTAAAGTTATGCAACGATTTTGGCTTAACATGTAAATCCAGCATTCAGTTAAATTTTCTGCGAAAGCTATTATTGACTGTTAGATTATTTATCTATTTATTTATTTGAAATGGAGTTTCGCTCTTGTCTCCCAGGCTGGAGTGCAATGGTACAATCTCAGCTCACTGCAACCTCTGCCTCCCTAGTTGAAGTGATTGTCCTGCCTCAGCCTCCTGAGTAGCTGGGATTATGGACGCCTGCCACCACACCCAGCTAATTTTTGAATTTTTTTTAATTTTGAATTTTTTTAAAATACAGACTGTGTTTCGCCATGTTGGCAAGGCTAGTCTCGAACTCCTGACCTCAGGTGATCCACCCTCCTCGGCCTCCCAAAGTGCTGCGATTATAGGCATGAGCCACCATGACCAACCTGTTAGATTCCATGCAAAGATAAAAAGGAGGAGCAAGAAATAGGAGAGGAAAAGAAATAGGGGGTTCATGATAGAGAGAGGAGGTTCTTGGGAAAGCTGTTTACATTTAAGATGTCATCTGCTTCTGGAGAAAGATCTTTCTGGTCAGCTTTATTTTTAGATTACCAACTGGCATGTAGTTCCATAAATTGTGGGGGCCCCCCTCCAGTTGACAGACATAGATCTAAGATTCAAGGCCTTGAAGTTTTTCTGGAGTGTGAATTATGAGAAAAACTTACTATGTTCCCTTTCAACAAGGTTCAAGGGTAGTCTTTCTTCGGTATCGTTTCCAAAAGACCCAGTCTCCAGGTTCTAGATGGTGGAAAATCTGATCATGAATTAGTGAGTCACAGAAAGCTTCTTTTGCCTAATGAAAATATGTATTGGCATAATGTATCAAAGCCTCACAATACTGAGTCATGTCAGCGATCACAAATATAAGAAATACATGAGGTTTTATCATGAAGGGCACAGGTATTCCAGTTACTATTTTATAAAGATGTCAGCTGTCACATTGCAGTAGGGGTAGATTTAATTACCGTTAAAGTCAGTGGTAAAACTTTTGGTGAGGGCAATCCAATGAATTCCGTTAATATAGCCAAATTTAGTTTTAGGATACCATTTTTCCATTCAACCTTTACAGAAGACTAGGATGGTAAAGACAGTGGGAATGTCATCTTGTTTGTAAAACTTTATTTAATTGTTTAATAATGTGTCCAGTAAAATGAGTTCTCCTATCACTGGAAATCTCTCCAAGGACACTTCATGAAGGAAACATTTTCTAGTATATATAGATGGATAGATAGATAGATAGATAGATAGACGATAGATAGATAATTTGCCACTGTTGTGGCATCAACCTTCCTGCATGGAAAGGCTCCAATCTATCCTGAGAACAGGCACACAGTTACATAACATACTGATAAGCCATGGAGGACAGCAGATAAATGAAGTTTATTTGTAGGTGTGAAAATGATCTTGCAGATACTAGACATGTACCACCTGGAACCTTGTTGGCTTTTCTCAAATTAGGAATATGACAAATCAGACACTAGTTATAAACCTTTTTTTGCAACTTTAGAACAATAACCCCCATACTTTTTCATAATCTGGACCATTTTGACTATATTATGGTGAGTTATGTAGTGTAGATCTTTTAATAGTGGCTATTTTGAAGACTCAGTGATGACAAGGTGGCCATCTGGGCTCTCAGTGAGTTCACATTTAGTGTTAAATTTGAATCTTTTAAGTGTCAATTTTCTTTTCTTTTCTAATTCAGGTGCACAGCATTAATTATTGAATAAATTATCATAGGTGGTTATTTGATCGAAATCAATCTCATGGAATTCTTTAGATTGCATACCCTATTACTTACTAATTGAAAATGGAAGTCGGGTAGAGCATTTTCTTGATATTCAGTTTCAGTTTTATAAAAAGCTCTTTGATTTTATTAATAGCAACTTGTGAGGGCAACAAAATAACAGAAGGAAGCCCGTGCACTTGGGGTATATTTTTAATGGGGATCCCATTAGAAGTGAAAAATCCTCTTAGTTTGCATAACGCACCAAAACCATGGACTATAGAAAAACAAGAAAGATAGAAAACATCATGAGTCAAGAGTTCAAATTAAAAAATGAGGAAAAAAAACATTTTTCTCACAAAAAAAGTATAAAAGGCATGAATCAATGAAATTTATTTTGTGTTGTTTACCATTTTATTGCTACACATCAGGCACTAAGATGTAGTACTCAATAAATATTTGTTGAATTAATAAAAGAAGAGCAGTCCATTTGTGATACCAACAGAAATAGACAGCAGGATGTTGACCCATATGTTGTTAATGGCCTACCCACTATGTGTAATTATTGGACTAAAGCATCAGAAATTGAGAGCTTCTTCAGGGAAAAAATACCAAAATTTGCATACCGAAGAAGATATTTATTAAAAGTGGGAAAAACTAAGATATCAAGCAAACTGAGGAAGAAATCTCACAGAATCCATAGAAGGGATGGCTTGACCTTCTTTTAAAACCCTGTGGCTGGATAAATGTCTGCACAAGGAGAATGCAAAGGCCTTACCTCACATATTTTATCCCAATCCAACCTAACCTTGTAGATGTCATGAAATAAATTAATGCCACTGAGACACATGCTGAAGTAGACCAGTCTCTTCTTCATCCTGCCTCTATCCCCAGTCACAGGGCTGACTGCTGAAAAGTCCCTGACCTATTCTAATGACTTAGAACTGAACCAAAACTTCTAGTGCTATGCAAATCAGAACAGATGTAGGGGCTTCTCCAGGTCTAGATGAATGTTAATTTCTAAAGTGAAACCTCAACTGACTTTTTTTTTGAGGGAAAGTGGATGTTTCTGTTAGAATTCTGTTCTAAAGCAAGAAAATCTAAAGTAATGATTTTTTAAAACTAGACACTGTTTTTTCTTTCACTTAAAAGAAGGCTTGAGCTTCACTAATCACCAGGGATGCTGGCTCCTGTCACCTTGCAACTCTGTCATCCTCAACATGTGGCTTTCTCCTCATGGTCCAGTGTAGCTGCTGGAACTCCAGCCATCATGTCCACATTTCAACCAACAGGAAGAAGGAGAAAAGAAGAGCACCTCATCCCCCTTCCAGAACACTTCTCTAAACTTATACATAACACTTCTCTTCAAATCCCATTGGCCAAAGTTTAGACACAGAACCATAACTAGCTGCAAAAGACCAGAAAATAAATATTTAATCCAGGTGGCCGGGATTGCAGTGGCAAATGAGAAGTTCGGATAAACATGAAGAAAGAGAACCTACATATTTAGTCACAACTAGGAGCTTCTGCCATAGAAAGCAAAAACAGTCTTCTGGGACATTCTGTCCATAGTACTGAGTCTTCTACTTGCCTCAGTTAGGAATCTCAAAAGGATAGCTGAGCTTGGAGCCCTGCAACATGCTCTTTGAATAAAGCTGCCATGACTCATTCTGTACCCACCTGGTATCCTCAGCAATGGCCAGTATGAATCTAGGCTTGACTTTATGACAAATAGAATAACATGAGAACTTCAATTATTTAAAATATTTTATAAAAACCTTAAAATATGATTGATAGTGAGTCATTGTATTATCTTTGTACCTGGAATAGGAAATGGACACATAAGCTTTTAACAGACACAAAACAGACTTCTTCCTGTTTATCTTTCCTTCTGTCTCTATATTCCTTTGCTTGATGAGTAAACAATCCCAGAATTTCAGGGATCACCAAAAACAGGGGTCAATAAACAGTAGGTCCAATTTTGGCCTACTACTTGTTCTTGTAAAAAACAAAAACAAACCCATTCATGTACCTATTCTCTGTGGCTGCCTTCACACTACAACAGCAAAACTGAACAGTTGTGACAGAGCCAATTTGACCCACAGAATCTAACATGCTTACTATCTGACCCTTACAGAAAAAGTTTACCACTCCCTGGCTTAGAACCCTGGAGTTGGAAACACTCTAGAAGTGACCCAGTGCAAGGGTTCTCATCTTTGATCCCACCAGAAATATAGTACTTTTTTTTTCTCCTAAAGCCATTCACTTTAAAAGATTGTTTTGTAACTATTAACAAACTATATTTACTAACTAAATAATTTAATGCACATAATGACTTTCAATCAGAATAGCTACTCAGCCTGAGACAACTTGTGGGACTACATTAAGCTGCTATTATTGTCATAAAAAGTAAAGAACGTTTTATTTCAGACCATGTGTCCTAATGGAGGGAGGCATAACTGACCTCAATTAAGCTTTATTTAAAATGTAAGAAGGTGTTCAGATTCTCCTTATGTCCTAAAGAAGTCAAAGAGGCTTGGGGACCCCAAATTGAGATTCAGAATAGGTAATAAAACCAGCCTTAAGCATTTTTGCTTAATGTCACCAAGTAAGATTTAACAGTGATTAAGGCCCTATCATTCTGACTCACCTTTCCATTTATTGCCTTCCCAGCTGCACAAATAAATGAGAAAACAGAAAATAATAAGTAAACCTCCTACTACCTCACTAAAATATACATCAGTACAGAACATGTATTTCTCAGAAAGCCAAGGCCCTTGTGAAAAGATCAGGGTGGGTCCAAACCTGAGGAACTAACAAATCTGTTGGAAAGTTATTTAATCAGAATCAAATGTTTTATTTCTTACTTTAAATGTATCATGGAGTTGTTTTGTTGTTCATTCGTTTATGGAGAAATAGTGTACTAGCAAGATGAAAACAAGCATCCATCCATCCATGTATTGAGTTAAATCTTGGTTTAATTTACTATAGATATAAATAAGAAGCAAAAACCAACAAAGAGATTTTTTCTCTTTAAATTATCTGTAAACCATAATACTAAGAAATTCTAGTGAGCACCTAACTCAAGCTCCAAAAGAAGAAGACATCCAGTTATTCTCATTAGGGTCTTGGCCAAGTAAGGGAAGGGAGAGCTTGGAGAAGGAAGCAGGAGACACGGGTATTAGGAGCTCTAGAATTATGGAAAAATCACTTACTCATCCATAAAATGACAAAGATAAATTATAATGCATTGTAGAATATGTTCATCCAGGAAACTCAGCTTCAACCAACAGCTGATTGAAAATATTTGAAAAAACGTTTTAAAAACCACAACAATAAAAAATACAAATTTAAAAACAATACAGTATGTCAAACAATTACACAGCGTTTATACTAGGTATTATAAGTGATTTAGAGATGATTTAAAGTATACAGGAGGATGTGCATAGGTTATATACAAATACTACACCATTTTATATAAGGGACTTGAGCATCCTTGGATTTTGGTACCCATGGGGTCCTGGAACCAATCTCCCATGGATACTGAGGTATGACTGTACAGTGATATTTCTGCTAAATCATACTGCTAACTTCTCAAATTTCATCCAAGGAATCAAACTTATTTGATAACTATCTCTGTAATATATACACATGACTTTTGATAATATTATAATTATTTAATATTTACATTTTTAAATAATTTATACACCTTGTACCTCAGTTTTATTTATGTATTAAATGCTTAACCAATTGTTTTCATACCTACCAGTGCTCAGCCCTGTAAAAGGCACTAAGGAAAAATTCTTGAAGATAAAATGGTCTCTGCCCTCAAGCAATTTGTAATCTATGAGTGGGTAGATAATATTATTTCCCTCTGATAGATGAAGTAACAGAAACATGTGAGGGTAAGTGATTTCCATAGCCACACAAGTAGAATGAGGCAGACTTTAAGCTAGAAGTCCAAGCTTCTGGCTGCAGTTCACATATTCTCATCACAAACTGAAATTAGGTTTGCCTAATATATTATTTCATAGCTTCCCTCCACCCACTATCATATGCAATGCAAAATAAAGATTATATTTAAATCTAAAACAAAACTTTCACATACACTTGTTGGAATTAAAATTGCTTCAACACAGTACAATAATTGTATAACTCAGACTAGAATAGAACTGGAACAAAAAATAGCAATTCCCTGAAGCTAATGATGTAATGGTCATAACTAAATTATTTAACAGATATATGTGTTCTTAGGATTAAAAGAGAATATTTTTCAGTCTAATTCCACCATTTCATATCTGTTTGGCCTAAACATATCCAGGAAAAATGACTTCGGCTGATTGATCCTAGTGATGAATTTGGAAATTTTGTTTATTTATAACTTTTCATTTGCCTCTTCTATTTTTGATAGCTTTACAAATCATTTTGTGAGCCCAGTGCATAGTTCAGGTGCCTTTAATTGTCTGAACCTTAAGATCTTATGCAAATACATCATGTTTATGAGGTATCATTATCTAAAGCAAACCCTTTAACTAAAAGGACATTTAGTTTGTGGGGGAGAAGAAATATAACTTTATACCTAATTGTTATCTCAACATTTAAAAAATCCGTAAGAACATAAAAAAATAAAATAATTATCTGAGCATCCTATCCGTATGCTGTCAAATTTCTAGATATTGAAAACTTCCACAGTTGTCTGAATTATCCTGTTCATTTTTAATATAACATTTGCATTAAATTATAAGACTGCCTAGTGTCAAAATATTCAAAGTTTTGATTAGGGAATAGTTGCTATTACAATAATTGTGCCTTAGCAACAATGTGAAATCTTTATGGGCTAAACACAAATAATTCAAAACTGAAACATGTAACATATGTTCATCACCATCATTAAATGGCATCAGACATGATTTTCCAATTTGTGATGATTGTTCATAAAATTGAAACAAAAGTAAAATAATAGCATTGAACTATTTTCTGTGAGGTATGTTCTATAATACCCTTACCTGAATTTAAATAAACACAGTAATAATTAGTTGAAAAAAATCAATAACATTGATTTATTTCCCTGCTCCTAGCTTGTTTCACATACTCTTAAGAGCAGTAATGTGTCTTATTGCTTTTTTTATGACAATTTGTTTTAAGATTCTATTCAAAATTCAAATATCCTTGGCATTAGAGAATTGAGAAAATATTAATTCAAAGATAAAAGTTTTCCTTTTATTTCAAAGTAGTTCGTTATTTATTATCCTAAAATCATTTTATGTGTGATTATTTTAATGCAAGAAAAGAAAGATCTAAAGAAATCAATGTGCCTGTGAGGCACTGCTGCCTTTAATTTGTCAATGTCCAAATTAAAACATTAATTTCTGTAGATTTTATTTCAATGAAAGTCACCTTTTTTGAATGTTTTTAGAGTTTTTGTGCTTTGTAGTTTACACAAAGACATAGTTTCATTTATTTCTATAGCCCCAATGAAATAAAAAATTAAAATATTCTTCTTACCTATCCTTACAATTTTGAAGAGCTATTTATATCAAAATGTAATTCAGTAACTGTTACGTGATAGTAAAATCCACATCTTTCCTGTTTTCATCCCTTTCCTAAGTTTTGGCCTGTCTCGAAGGAGGTCCATATTAACTTTAGTTCAACTACTCCAGAATACTGCATTATCAAAACTCTCCATCAATAATAAACATTCCATAGGCCTATGTATTACCAAGAGCTTTGAGCCTTCAAGTTGATCATTGTGGCGTGTACTCAAGTAAAAAAAAAAAAAAAGACAAGTATCTATAAAAAACTATCTTTTCAAACCATTCAATAGCATTAAACTTGATTCTCAGAAACTACCTAGGGATAGTTGGCTGTGTTAGTCAGGATTCTCCAGATAAGCAGAACAAGTAGGACACATAGAAATATATAAATAAAGAAATATATAATTATAGGAATTGGCTCATGTGATTAGAAAGGCCAAGAAGTCCCACTATTTGCTGTCTGCAAGCTGGAGAATCAGGAAAGCTAGTGGTATAATTCAGTGTCCTATGGCCTGAGAATCAAGAGCTCCAATGTCTGTGGATAGAAGATGGATGCCCCAGCTCAAGGAGAGATAGAGAATTTACCTTTCCTCTGCCTTTTTGTCCTACTCTGCTTCTCAGTGGATTGGAGGATGCCTGCCCACATTTGTGAGGACAGATCTTTCTCACACAAGCACGCAGAAATAATGTTTTACCAGATATGTGGGCGTGACTCAGCCCAATCTAGTTGACACATAAAATTAACCATCACAGTGATATGCATGAAAATAGATTTGACAAATCAAAAGATTCTAGAACAAATTACACACTTTCCCCCAGGTTTAAGATAAACTCGCATTCTCTTCAGAATAAAAGAGATGGGATTATGTATCAAAGTGTTGTAGTATGAATTCTGCACCAGTTACTTTGGTGGGTTCTGTGGCACCCTTAAGTGCTCAACATTTCTTGCAAAATTATTTCATGGAAGCATCTGTTGCTGGAAGATACGAGTTCCTTTTGAAACCAGAAATATGGGCCTTACAACAGGTACTGATTAAGTAAAGTATGCGCAAGCATGCAAAGAAATACAGCGTGACAATTAAAATTGTGATATTTTATGATATGATAAAAACACCATTCACATAAAAACATTATTATCATTTTGGTGTCATATTCTTTAATCTGTATCTCTGTGTTTCAGTTAATATTATTTTATACATATTAACAAACATGGAACTATATCATAATTTTCAGCTTTAAAATTAATACAGTAATCCCTGCCTTCTCCACAGTTTCACTTTCAGTGATTTTAGTTGAGGCCCATGGTGATCCAAAAATATTAAATAAAAAATTCCAGAACTAACTATTTCTGAGTTTTAATTTGCACACTGTTCTAAGTAGCATGATGAAATCTCATGCTATGTCACTCTGTTCCTCCCAGGACAAGAATGATTTCCTTTGTTCAGCTTATCCACAGTATAGATGCTCTCCACCCATGAAGCACTTAGTAGCCATCTCAGTTATCAGATTGACTGGTCTGGTATTGGTGTCACAGTGGCCTCAAAGCCCAGGAGTAGTGATGTTGGCAATTCAGATATGCCAAAGAGAAGCCAAAAAGTGCTTCCCTTTAAGTGAAAAGGTGAAAGTTTCAACTTAATAAGAATATTAAAAATAATATGCTAAGGTTGCTAAGATCTATGGTAAGAACAAATCTTCTATCCATGAAATTGTGAAGAAGGAAAAAGAAGTGCGACAGTTTTGCTGCCAACATTATGGTCACAGAGTGTGATAGGGTGCTTAGTTAAGATGGAAAAGGCATTAAATTTGTGGATGGAAGACAGTAACAGAAACATGTTTGGATTGACAGCAGTGAGGCTCAGTACTATCCACAGATTCAGACATCCACTGGTGTCTTGCGACATATCCCCCCACTGGATAAAGGAGGACAACTGTAAGTGTTTTTAAAAAGCAACAAACAAAAAAACTCAAAATTTGAAAGAAAAGAAAAAGGAACAAGAACAAGATAAAAAGCAAAAAGAGAAAGTGGGTAAAAAGTTACTTGAATTACTTTGGAGAATCAAAATTATAGTAGCTCTTGGAAAATGAGTTTGCAAAGGCCTTGAGATAAAATCAGTTCTAATTTCCTAAGTGTGTTTGTAACAAGCTATACAATTTCCTTGTCAGCATAATACTGATAAAGCCTTGTGAGAGCACTGGAGAGAAGTCTTAAAATAAATATGTATTACATTAAGATAAGTACAGTTTTATAGTTTCATTATTTACAGTGGGAGGTTCATAATTGATGAATTATTTTACACAGTATAGTCTTCCAAATGAAAGGCAATTCAAAAATGTTTCTTGCTCAAGGATATGAGAATTTACCACACTTGGAGAAAAACATAGACCATTCTTCCTATGACTACTATGGCATTCTTTCACTCCTCTGATAAATATTTACTGAGTGTCAGTAAGTAACAATGTAGAAGTAAATTATCATACAGGATTATATCTGTTACCCCATTCGATCCTGAAGAAGTGAATAAATGCAACTTTACAAGCATAGTGAAATCATTTTTCTTCCAAACCTATAACATATGATTCTCAAATCGCCTTTAAATCATATTTTAATTTCTGCAAGGCTCTATTCCAGATACAAAGGCGATACAAAGGTGCAATGTGCGATGAGCCTCTATGAGATTGGAATGTACCACAGCAAAGACAAACACACATGCATGCACACAAAGTCTCCAGTAAAGAAGATGTAACATTATACATGGCACAGACAAGGGGGACTTTCTGCTTTGGGTGATGCGGATTCCTGGAAGGAACCTGAACTCGACCTTAAAGGATAAATACACTTTGAATAGGAGATATAGTAGGATGATCTCACTATGACTGACTCAAAATTAACTGATTCAAATCACTTGAGACATACTCAAGGGACTTGAATCACACCTGGAAAATCTCTTCATCTGTGCCACATTCTACTGGCTGGAAGCAAGTTGCAGGTCTCCCCCACACTCAAGTGAAGGAGATTATTCAGCACGTGAACGTCAGTGTGCAGATAGTGGGGGCCTTCACAGCATTCTGCCTACCGCAAGCCTTTAATACAAAACACCTTTCCTACTTTTGTCCACATTGTTGTCTCTGTTAGATTCTTCTCACTTTTCACCTGGCTAATTCCTAAACATCTTTAGGAACTCACTTTACATATTACTTCTTCACATTCTCCTTTCCTGACTATTCTATTGAAAGGACATGTCCATCTGGTACTTTTCCTATACCATATTTTAAGAGCTTCACTGAGATATAATTCATATACCATACAGTTCACCCATGTAAAGTGTAAAGTTAAGTGGATTTTAGGATATTCACAGAGTTGTGCAACCAACATCAAAATCTAATTTTAGAACATTTCCATTTGCCCAAAAAGAAGGTCCATACCCATTAGCAGTCATTGCCCTTGCCTCTCTCCCACCAGCTCTAGGTAACTACTAATCTACTTTCTGTCCCTATAGATTTACCTGTCCTGGACCTTTCACACAAGCAGAAACATACAATTTATGGTTTTATGTGACTGGCTTATTTAATTTGGCATCATGTTTTCAAGCTTCGTCCCAGTTGTAACCTGTGCCAATACAGTTACCCGTTCGTATACACAGGGATTGGTTTCAGAGCTCCTTGCAACAGTCAGCTCTGCAGAACCTGAATATATGAAAAGTCAGCCCTCCATATATGCAAGTTTCACATCCCAAAAATACTGTATTTTTCAATGTGCATTTAATTGAAAAAAATCCTTGTATAAGTGGACCCATGCAGTTCAAACCTGTGTTGTTCAAAAGTCAGTTTCACTTCATTCCTATTTATTGCCAATAAGCATTCCATTATATAGATATACAACACTTTGCTTATTCATTCATCATTTAATAGACCTTTTGGGTTATTTCCAGTTTGAGGTTGTTGCTGTGAACATTCATGCATAGTTTTTGTGTGGACATATGTTTTCAATTCACTTGGGTATATTTAGAAGAGTATAATTATTAAGTCAAATTGTAATTCTATATTTAACATCTTGAAAAACTGTCAAACCATTTTCCAAAGCGCCTGTACCTTTTTTTTTTTTTTTTTTTTTTTTCCTGAGACAGAGTCTCACTCTGTCACCAGGCTGGAGTGCAGTGGTGCGATCTCGGCTCACTACAACCTCCACCTCCCGGGTTGAAGCGATTCTCCTACCTCAGCCTCCTGAGTAGTGGGGATTACAGGCATGCACCACCATGCTTAGCTAATTTTTTGTATTTTTAGTAGAGGCAGGGTTTTACCATATTGGCCAGGATTGGTCTCGATCTCTTGACCTCGTGATTCACCTGCCTCGGCCTCCCAAAGTGCTGGGATTACAGGCTTGAGCCACTGTGCCCGGCCATGCCTATACCATTTTACAGTCCCACCAGCCATGTAAATAAGGGTTTCAATTTCTCCACAAACTTGTCAACACTTGCTACTGTCATCTTTTTTATTATAGCCATTTTAGTGAGTATAAAATAGAACTTCATTGTAATTTTGATTTACATTCCCCTAATGACTAATGAAGTTAAGCATTTTTCATGTGCTTATTTGCCATTTTTATATCTACTTAGGATAAAGGTCTATTGGAAATTTTTCCTTTTAAAATAGGGCTATTTGTCTTATATTATTAAATTGTCAGAGTTCTTTGTGTATTCTGGATACAAGTCTCTTATCAGATATATGATTTGCAAATATTGTCTTCCATTCTGAAGCTTGTCCTTTCATTTTCTTAATGGTATCATTTGCAGCACAAAACATTTTAAAGCCCAGTTTATCTACTTTTCTCTTTTGTCACTTGTTCTTCTGGTGTATTATCAAAGAAACCATTTCCATATATATATACAATGGAATATTATTTAGCCTTAAAAAAGAGGTGGGGAACCTGTCATTTATGACAATATGGATGAATCTGAAGGACATTATTCTAAGGGAAATAAGTTAGGCACAGAAAGACAAATACCACATGACTCATTTATATGTGGAATCTAATAAAGCTGAATTTATAGAAGTAGAGAGTAAAACAATGATTACCAGAGGCTTGGGGATGGGCTGGTGGAGAGTGAGGGAATGGGGAGTTCTTGATCAAAGGGTACAAAATTTTGGATAGACAAGTGCAATAGATTTTAAGGTCCAGTGCACATCACGGTGGCTATTATCAACAATAACGTTTTATATATTTCAAAATAATTGAGAAAGTAAATTTCAAATGTTTCACCATAAAAAATGACAGGTAGTTGAGGTGATAGATAGGATTTAATCATGCCACATTGGGTACATATATCAAAACATCACATTCTACCCCGTAAATGTGTAAATTATGATTTGTCACTTGAAAATATTAATAATAATTATAAATGAATAAATAAATAAACAAAACCATTTCCTAACCCAAAGTCACAGAGGTTTCATCCCATGTTTTCTTCTAACAGTTTTATAGAGTTAGCTGTTTAACATTTAGGTCTGTAATCCATTTCTACTTAATTTTTGTATATGACGTGAACTAGATGTCCAATTTCACTCTTTTGCATGTGACTACTCCACTGTGCCAGCACCATTTGTTAAAAAGACCATTGTTTCTCTCTCTGCATATTATCTTAGCAGCTTTGTTGGAAATCAATTGGCTATTAATGTAAAAGTCTATTTCTGGCCTCTCAATTCAATTTCATTGATCTCTATGTCTGTCCTTATGCCAGTACCACACTGTCTTGATTGCTTTAGCTTTGAAATACACTTCAAAATCAGAAATTATGAGTTCTTCTTTGTTCATTTTCAAGATTTCTTTTGCCACTCTTGATCCATATCCATTACTTTAAGCCTTTGAGAACACATTATCCCAGTTTGCATGGTTTCAGACCTATTTTTTTTTTTTTTAGTCTTTCTCAAATGCCGAGCAATTCATCCTCTTTGTTTGGAAACATGTTGCCTGTCACCCCAAATCATCACTGACGGTAATCAACAGTGAGCCTGAAGAGTAGCTGGAGCCCAAAGACAAGATGGAAAACAGGTACTCTTAGGAGAAAATAACGGATTTAGATCACCAGAAAGTCTTCGAATAAGATGTTGTGAGAACAAAGTGACTGCACAGTGACAAATTAGATCACAAATTTTAGAGTAAATTGTAATTCTGTGTGTGTGTGTGTGTGTGTCTATGTTTTCTTTTCCTCATGTGGACTGAGCAGGTCATGTTGACTAAGTTAGTTCATTTTCCCAGACTCCTCCAAAATGAAATACATTGTCAATCCTGCCTTTTGGCCTGTGGTAACCGAGACTTTCCTATGTGTTAGAAATAAAACACTTCTTGCTTTAATTTGCTCAAAAGAAAAAAGAGTTATAATTTGGAGATGTACATATACAGAGTGAATTGCAATGAAGGCATCCACATATGAGAGTTTTTCAGAGTTCATGTCCACTTGTTAATGCTTTGTATGTTCACATAGATCCAATGCCAAAGAAAGGCATTGCTCTCATCTTACAGAAACAGCAACTGAAGTTCCAAGAGGTGAGTTGTCTTCCTTAGATAATTAAGTATGGCAGAGACAGAGCCAGGTGGAGAATCAACGTGCAGAATGCCACCCTCCTTGGAACACTTATAGGTTGAACTGTGTCCTCCAAAAAGATATGTTGAAGTCTTAACACTGGTACCTGTGAACATGATCTTATCTGGACATAGGGTATTTGTAGATGTAGTCAAGATGAAATCATTAGGGGAGACCCTAATCAAACATGACTAGTGTCCTTATGACAAGAGGAAAGGCATGTAACAACAGAGGTAGAGATTGGAGTGATACAGTTGAAAGCCAAGGAATAACAAAGGTTGATGGCAATTTTCAGAAGCTAGAAAGAGGCAAGGAAGAATTCTTTTGTACAGGTTTCGGGAGCATGGCCCCACCAACAACTTGACTTTGGACATCCAACCTCTAGAACTGTGAAACAGTAAGTTTCTGTCATTTGAAGCCACCGTGTTTGTGATACTTTGTTACAGCAGCCCTTAAAAATTAATATAGACACTGTGTGCTCCTTAACACAACACTTTATAACAAGAAATAATACTTCTCAGAGCAGCAAATGGTCCTTCACGCACTAGGAACCATTCCCTGTTATTCATTCTCAATTCCACTACAGTAGGACAAATTCAATCTGGGGCAGTGACCTTGCTACAAAGTATTCTCCAGCCTGAATACCTCCAATGAGGAAAAGTGTCCTAAGTCATGAATCACTTTTGCACAAGAGTGGCTGTCCACAGTTTCTTTCTGTTAAACTAATTTGCCTTCACCTCACATCTATCCGTTAATACTAGTTCTGTCTTTGAGGACACTCAGGATTAATCAAATTCCTCTTCCATATGACAGGTCTTTAAATATTTCAAATCAGCTAGATGGCTCCCACAACTCCTTTTCTTCTAAGAATTTAAATTGTTCCTCATAGATTTCACTTTCAAAATCATCTACCATTCCTATTAGACAGATGTCAGTGAATTTGTGTCCTTCTAAGTACAGCATTGAGAATTGAATGCCAAACTCATGGCATCAACTCCTTACAGCAAATGAGAGCTGGAGCCAGCTCCTTGGTTGTCATGGATACCTCTTCTAAAACAGAAAAAAATATTACTATTATAGCCCAAACTGCCTGTCAACTAGGGTAGATCTTTACAATTGGAAGAACCATTTATGGTAATTATCACTGTGATAGATTTGGGATAAGAGCAAATTTTGAAGCCCATCAATTTTTCCATGTAAAACAGGAAGATAGCCAGTTCCTAAAAAGTGTAGAGAGGTCCGTGAGAAAACAACTGAATAAGTACCTACCCCATACAATAAGGATCCAAAGTATCACAGCAAGTTAGAAAGATGGATCAAATCAAACAATAGCCAACCCAGCCTTCAGGACTTTAAAATATTACTTTTAATGGCAAAAATCGCACTTACTTTTGCACCAACCTAATATAAACTAATAATATAGGACACCTGATTCAGATACTGAGTGCATCCTGGTGGAGAAGTCTGAAGATCCCTGGGGGTCACCTGTCTGCCATGGGTTGGGTCAGTGGGCTGTGAAAAGGGTAGATGCCTCGCCCCCTAAACCCAGACCCCTCCCCTGGCTGAAGTCAAGTGAATCAGTCCAGCGGCTGGTCCACTGGGTAGGACTCCAGGTCCCCGTGAAGGTCTGCACTTACCCGGAGAGATTCCCCATGCTCAAGGTGCCTTCTTCCAATCTTCCCAGATTCAGCTCACATTTGTTTCTATAGCCAGCTTGACACACCCTCCAGGGACAAGCCATGAAATAGAAATTGTACTGGTGGTGATATCATGTGAGTTAAACATGCTATTTGCCTTTAGAATTGGCATCGTACAATACAAGGGCAAAAGGTAAAATTTAAGCTAATGATTGACATTTTAATTTTTTCTTATTTAGAGTAATATTAAAGCAAATTTAAAAAATCAATTTGAGAGCAAGACTGTGGGAACAAATCAAAAGTGTTTTGTGTACTATAACCGCAAATTTTTCTTGCTTTTAAAAAACTGGGCCATGTATTTTCACTTGACACTGGAGTCTGCAACTTATGCAGCCAGCCTTGATTACAAGTAACAGTTTCTCAGTTTTTCCTAGTAATCCTCACAGCGGCTGGATACAATTCTGCTTGACACTGGGTCTTCTCACCTGTCTAATGACTCATATACTTCAGTATGCTCATCAATCTTTACTCACCCACTCAAAATCACTCTCTCTCTCTCTCCCTCTCATGCACACAATAATACATATAAACATTTGTAAATATTTTACTCTAGCTTCAGTTACCAGTAAAGTGAGCATCTGCTTACATTTTTTTTTCTTTTGAGGCGGAGTCTCGCTCTGTCGGCCAGGCTGGAGTGCAGTGGCGCGATCTCTGCTCACTGCAAGCTCTGCCTCCTGGATTCACGCCATTCTCCTGCCTCCGCCTCCCGAGTAGCTGGGACTACAGGCGCCCGCCACCATGATCGGCTAATTTTTTGTATTTTTAGTAGAGACGGGGTTTCACCATGTTAGCCAGGATGGTCTCGATCTCCTGACCTTGTGATCTGCCCTCCTCGGCCTCCCAAAGTGCTGGGATTACAGGCGTGAGCCACTGCGCCCAGCCTACATTTTTTAAATATTCCAGGTATAACGAAAAAATACTTTAAGAGCCCTTTGTTTTCATATGTTTTCTTTATATATATATATATAATTGTAAAATTCTCAAATAACTTTGATATTTAATATGCCAAATCCTACTCTTACAAGATTCTCTGACTTATTACTAATAGGATCTAGTACTTCTATTCTTTGTACATTGGACATTAAAAGTCGCTTTGAAAGGGACCTTTAACATGTCAACAAATTTTCTCCTCTCTTTATTTTTCTTTTTCTCATGAGAATTATATTGAATGTCTTTGGTATTTTGCTGTATATCTTCTCAGGCTACCTTAGATCCTGGCTACCATGATAAAAGCTGCCTTTGCATAGGCATTACTAGAAAATAATTATCTCGACTGCACACATAACATACTCCTCTTCCTTTTCTAGTACTCCTCTGAGGCAGCAACAAAGGAGGCTTACAAAGACCACTTCGTGCTTAGACGCAAGAGACATAGAAGCCCCAGGGAGTTAATAAACCACAGGCTACCCTTGGCCAATGGGGGAGGGGTCAAGAGATAAGTGCCCTGTCTTCTAATCCTCGAGACACTTTCTCGTGAGAGGCTCCCAGAGGAACTGAGCTCCTGTAGCTATAGTGGGGACCAATTCGATAAGTAACCCTTACCATGGTGATATGGTTTGGCTGTGTCCCCACCCGAATCTCATCTTGAGTGGTAGCTCCCGTAATTCCCATGTGTTGTGGGAGGGACCTGGTGGGAGATAATTGAATCATGGGGATGGTTTCCCCCATACTGTTCTTGTGGTAGTGAATAAGTCTCACGAGATCTGGTGGTTTTATAAATGGAAATCCCTTTCACTTGGCTCTCATTCTCTCTTGTCTGCTGCTATGTAAGACATGCCTTTCACCTTCCACCATGACGGTGAGGCCTCGCCAGCCACGTGGAACTGTTGAATCCATTAAACTTATTTTTACTTATAAATTACCCAGTCTCGGATATGTCTTTATCAGCAGCCTGAAAACAGACTACTACGCATGGCTTTCCTTCCTTCCATGTTACTCTATTCCAGTCCCCATCTCAGTTACCTAGGGTCACTTCCTAAATAAGTCACCCACACACAAGCCCCTGTTTCAAGCTTTGTTTTCCGGGAATTGGGTTGGGGAAGCCAAGGTAAAGGCCGTTGTGACACAAGACACTAGGGTTTAGTGTTTCCAGATACAGAAAGTAATAATGTCAATTACTTATCAGTATTATTTGTCAATAAAGAATAACTCACCTGCGTGACTTCCCTGAGTTCCTGTCCACATGCTTCTTTCAAATAGTTAATATGAATCATATCATATCTATGATTTAATGCCAGTGTAGGGTATGGCCTATTTATGCCATGACAAAATATGCAGGTGGACAATGTAGTTGGTAATCTCATGAGCTTGTTAAATAGCTACATAAGCCTGGATAACTAGAAACCATCACCTTGATATTTATGACCAGGAACATGGCAAGACTAAGAAGAATGAAGAAGCCATGTATATTTTTAAGGAATATGTTTAAAACAAATGTTTAAAAAATCTATTAATATGACACACAAAAAAAGACTGAAAGGAGATGTGCTCCAAATAAAAGAAGCAGTTTTCTTAGAAGCAAAATTCCACAAGTTAAATCAAACTTCTATTCAATTATAGAATTAATAGAAGTTGAATAACTTGTAGCGATGAAGCAGTCTGATGTTCAAATAGATTCCGTGGAAAACACTATAGTGCAAAGGTTACTTTGCCTATTCATACTCCTGCAGCAAGTCCAGAGTAAACAAATGTAACTGCCTTTGTCCTGGATATTTCTGGTCAAAACAGACAAGCAAGATTTTTTAATAGAGCAGCATAAGAATGAAACTACAAAACAAAAATTATTTCAGGTTTGTGCAAGTCTCCCAGGAATTGGGCAACTTTTCTTGGATTATTTTTAGTTCATGTAATGGGAAGGAAACATTCAGAAATGTAGTGCAATGAAAATGGTTTTCAAAAGTAAGTTTTCCATTAACCCAAAAGGACATTTGACACTTGCTTATTGCCAAATAGCAAATCACTATAAAATGCTGTGGCTTAAAACAACAGCAATAAATAGTTTATTTCACTTATATATCTTCAATTTTCACAGGGATCATTGTGAAGGTTTTACATCTGCTCCACATAGCATCAGCTGGGCAGTTCAACTGGTATTGCAGGATGACTCATTCACATGGCTGGCAAGTTGGGGCTCACTATCGACTGGCAGTTCAGTGGTTCCTGCTCATGACCATACCCTGATTCTCCCCATATGGACTTATCTGCAAGCTGCTTGGACTACCTAACAATATCATTGCTGAATTGAGAGAGTGTCCCAAGAGAACAAGGTTAAAAATCACCTTTTATAACTCAGCCTCAAAAACCACAAAGTATTAACATTATTGACAAGTACATGCAAGTAGAGAGAACATAGTTCCCATTATTGGATGGGAGCAGTGTGAAAGTTAAGTTGTAAAAAGAGGAGAGATACAACAGGTTACTGCAGTCATCACTGCGATAAGATTGAATAAGAAAAAGGAACAACAACAAAAAGTTTCTGTAGAGATGGTCTCATATGAAAATCTTTTTGATAATAATATTTGGCACATTATTCTTCTTTAAAATTTACACCTTAATAGACTAATAAATTATAGTCTGTGAACTCAAGGGCTGTGCAAAAATTAGAAAATAGATGCTTGAGTAGTAAGTGAAAGGAGCACTACTACTCACTAATTTGACCTTGACCAAGTTTTTGAACATTTATGAACCCTAATATCCTCATCTCTAAATTGGAACTAATTATGACAGTTCAGAGAATAGAATAAAATATTTTCTGTAAAGCACAAAACCAGCAAATGCATTCAAAAACATTATTTACCTTCTTCTTTGGGCATGGCACTTCACTGGCTACTACTACCAGCCCTTGAAATTTGCAGTATGACAAATTAAATAACAAATATGAAAAGAGATAATTTCTAGAATTACGTTTCACTAAGAAAACTCTAGATACTAGGCTGTGGGGCGATGTACTGTAAAATGTTTTTGTTACCCGTTAACCCAATTTTTAATTTAAAAAAATTCATTTAAGTCTGAGCATGGTTGCTCACACCTGTAATCCCAGTACTTTGGGAGGCTGAGGCAGATGGATCACTTGAGGTCAGGAGTTCAAGACCAGTCTGACTAACTCGGTAAAACCCCGTCTCTACCAAAACTACTAAAATTTAGTATAGCGTGGTGGTGCGGGCCTATAATCCCAGTTACTCAGGAAGCTCAGACAGCAGAATCGCTTGAACTCAGGAGGCAGAGGTTGTAGTGAGCCAAGATCACACCAGTGCATTCCAGCCTGGGCAACAAAGCAAGACTCTGTCAAAAAAAAAAAAAAAAAAATCATTTAGCAAATCACATGCTATCTGGGTATACTTTAGTCATGGCTTAAAAATCAAGAGACAAGATGTTGCCTACCCAAGAAAAACATAATTAAGAAGGCCTTGGGGAACAGTAAACTTCAAAATAAAAATAGAAAACATCCTCTTCTACATTGAGCAAAACCAGGAAATGGGTCATGTAAAGGAAATAACCAAAATTTAAGTATGGAAGACATTTAAAGTACTTACGTAAAATTAGAACCCACTAAATTAATGTGCTCAGGATCAAAATACATTTATTAAATGTTACAAACGTTAAAAAAATTCAAAATACTTGGTTATATGTTCACCATTTAATCACAATTAAGTAAGTAAAATTAATGTTAAGAAATGCAGAAAAGTTAAGAAAGCAGTAAGGGAAATGTTTAAAGTTTGCAAAATCAAAACTAGGAGGAAAGTTAGACAAATGAAATTAGCACAATCTCGTTAAAAGTCAGCCAGGCACTTAATAATTGCTTGTAAACATGCAAAGAACTTCTAAATGAATTCCTACCTTTCCTTTGCATTCGCAAAACTGTTAGTTAAGGGATTTAATCAATGATCAAGCTTTAGGTGCAACGCATCTGAGACTAACTATACAGTTAGGTTTACAATGAATCTTTCTAGGAAGGAGGAGCCATTTCACATCTTAATTTTGATGTTTTTATAGATACAAAACATAAACAACTAATAACGACTACCAATATCATTTATTCTAGAAGGTAGAATACTATTGGAAAAATTACTCTATGAAAAAAAGTACATATGGCCTGATCATTTATGTGACAAAATAGATTAAATGCCTTCTCTTCCCAGGCCCAATGAGGATTCCTTGTGATGGTAGTGGCAGGCCGTGAGGAGCCCACCCTTGGGAGCCCCCCAGAACCTGCCACCCTGGTAGCAGCCACAATGGGGCCATGCCAAGCCACCTGCCAGCAGGAGAGCAGTGCAGTTGGGTGCGCACAGAGGAATGGACAGAGAGGGGCTCAGTGAAGACCTGGAGCCCCCGCCCCAGGCTGTGAGGAGGTACAGCCAGGGCTACATGCTTCATGGAGCTGGTGGGAGCCAGGGACAAACAGGAGGCCTGTCCCTTCCAGCTTGGTGGGCAGGAGCTCCCCGGGTGCAACTGCAACCTCCCTGCCGTGGCTCTGGACCTGGGGATCTCTGTGCTCTTGGGGTCCTGGGAAGGATTCCTCCTCCCGCAGGCTCAGAAATGCGTGCTCCCACTGCCTGGTTTCTCCCACTCTCAGAGCTCACTCCGATCTTGGAGCAAAGTCAGGACAAGCCCAGGTATTGTCAAAGCCCAGCTAGATGTGCACACACTCAGGGTAGCACTGACACGCCAGCCCCCTGCTGCCTCAGCCCCCTCCAGACTTTGGGCACCAACAAGCATGGGGAGAAGCCCGAGGGAGGCTGAGGACAACCTGGCACTGGCCTGCAGGCACCCCTTGGCGTGAACAGTTTGGTTGACATAAACAGCAGCAGGAGGCAGACAGGCCTCTGGGTGGAAGGGGGCGAGTCCCCTGTGAAGCCCCACCTTCAAGCCAGGGAGGCCAGAAGCCTGGTGGCGAGGCCTCCAGTTCCATGAACCAGAGAGTGAATTTGTGGTGCTTTTCCCTAGTCCTGCCCATGGCCACCCATGGACCAGTTAGCACACACTTCCTCCCCTCTGAGGCCCATGAAAACCCCGGACTCAGCCAGCCTTGAGCAAAGGACGGAGAGGATGGAGAGACAAACCGGAGATGATGGGATGGCCAGCTGCAGAGGGGAACTACCCTCTCTGATGAGAGCTGGATGCTCATTGGGATGACCTGCCTAGAAAAGAAGAGCTACCCTCTCTGCTGAGAGCTGAAGAGATGAAGGGATGACCAGCTGCAGACAGGACCTGCCCTCTCTGCTGAGAGCTGAACACTAGTCAGGACACTCTGCCTATGAAAAGGAGCTGCCACTGCAGGTCTCCTCCGAGCTGTTCTACTGCTCAATAAAACTCAGACTCCTCTTCGTCTTGCTCACCCTCCACTTGTCTGCATTCCTCATTCTTCCTGGTCACAGGATGAGAACTCAGGACCCACCAAATGGTGAGGCTAAAAGAATGGTAACACAAACAGGGCTGAAACATGCTCCTTGCTCACCACCTTGAAGGCTACAAGAAGGAGAGAAGAGAGAAGAGAAGAGCTGTGAGCTCCCTGAACTAGGGCTGTGACTCCCACTTCGGGGCCCTGTGCTTCCTAGAGTCTCCAAGCTCCCGGACACCACCATGTCCCCTGGCGCCAGCAGTAGAAGCAGCTTGCAGTGCACCTGGTCAAGCCACAGCCTTGCAATGAGCCAGCACCTGTGCCAACATCTGGAACTGCCCGCCCTGCTGCAGCAGCCGGCATACCTGACTGTGCACAGTGCCCGGACCCCACACTTGCTCATTCTCACACCCCTCACCACTCCTTTCCAGTCTCTTCAGAAGCATAGGATCCAGGACAGTAGTGTGAGCCAAGCACAGCCTGCCAGGACGAGTGGGCCCAGTGGACCCGAGCAAAACTTGGGCAAAGCTGTCATTGGTCACAGAGGCTTTCAGCCCGGAAAGCAACACCATCAAAGATCTCATAACACTTGTACGGAGAGACAAACATTAGTTAAGAAGTGTACTGATAATTTTGACTGTGGAGAAGAGAAAGGATGTACGGGCCTTAAAGTGGATACAGTGACAAGAGGAGGAAGGAGAAAAAAATGAATAGGGGTAGAGGTGTGTTAGAGAGAAAACAAGAGACCAAACTGTGTGCCCTGTGCTGGTAACATATCACATCATCCGTACGTCTTTTAAAACTTCTCAAAATGCTTGCTTAGGTTGATGCAAAGAGATTTCTTGTGAAAATAGTTGAGGGAAGCTAAGAGTTGCATCTAAGGAGCTGTGGAGACTGACCCAATGAAATACCAAGTACAGAGAGGTGGGTGGTGAGAGGGGTCTGCAGTGGGTGCAGTCAACCAGGGGAGGGAGATTGTCTGTAGGAAGCTATACAGACATCCCACGAACGTACAAAAAAATGCTCAACATCACACGCAATTATCAAGGAAATGCAAATTAAAACCAGAATGGGATACCACCTTACTACTCCAAGAATTACCATTAAAAAAAAGATGTTGGCATGGATATGCTAAAATGGGAACACTTTTACACTGCTGATGGGAATGTAAATTAGTACAACTGTGGAAACAGTATGGAGATTCCTTAAAGAACTAAAAGTAGAACTACCACCATTCAATCCCACTGCAAAGTATCTACCCAAAGGAAAATAAGCCATTATATGAAAAAGACACACGCACATGCATGTTTATAGCAGCACAATTCACAAATGCAAAAATATAGAACCAATCTAAGTGCCCATCAACCAACAAATGGATAAAGAAAATGTGGTGGCTCATGCCTGTAATCCTAGCACTTTGGGAGGCTGAGGTGGGTGGATTGACTGAGCTCAGGAGTTAAAGACCAGCCTGGGCAACATGGTGAAATCCCGTCTCTACTAAAATACAAAAGAAATTAGCCAGGCGTGGCAGTGTGTGCCTGTAGTCCCAGCTACCCGGGAGGCTGAGGCAGGAGAATTGCTTGAACTCGGGGGGTGGAAGTTGCAGTGAGCCAAGATCATGCCACAACACTCTGGCACTCCAGCCTGGGTGACAGAGTGAGACTCCATCTCTACAAAAAAAAAAGAAAAAAAATGTGGTATATATATACACCAAGGAATACTATTCAGCCATAAAAAGGAACAAAAGAATATAAACTTGTTATTAGCACAGGTGCTGGCTCACCGTGAGGCTGTGGCTGGACCAGGCACACCGCCAGCTGCCTCCACTGCTGGCACTGCGGAATGTGGTGGTGCCCGGGAGCTTGGAGACTCCAGGAACCATAATGCCTCAAAGGGGGAGTCACAGCCCTGGTTTGGGGAGCTCTCAGGTCTGGATCCCCCAAAGGGCTGCAGCTCTTCTCTCCTTCTCTCTTCTCTCTTTCTTGTCACCTGCAAAATAATATCTTTTGTCCTTTTACGGCTGAGTAGCATTCATGTTGTGTAATGTGTTTTGCAGCAATAATGCAGCTGGAGGTCATTATTCAAAGTAACTCGGGAATAGAAAAACAAATATTACATGTTCTTACTTATAAACGGGAGCTAAGCTATGAGGATGCAGAGACATAAGAATGATATAATGGACTTTGGGGACTAGTGGGGGAAGTTGGGAGAGAGGTGAAGTATAAAATACTACATATTGGGTACAGTGTACACTGCTCAGGTGATGGGTGCACTAAAATCTCAGGAATTACCACTAAAAAACTTATCCATGTAACCAAACAGCATCTGTACCCCCAAAACTATTAAAATAGAAATTTAGAAACATAAAGACAATAATGAAATCAACCCAATGTCTGTCTGCTTTAGCTGGCAATTTTCCACATCAGGGATAAAATGCTCCTCCCTGAAAACAACTTTTTTGTTGTTGGTCTAAGTTCTAAATCTAAACAACTGCCTTGATTTCTATTGAAATCTAATAATGTATAAGTAAGCTACAAATTGGCACAATTTTAGCACTTCTCCTTTAATAAACATTGTGTTCTACATGGAAATTAATTTGGAGAAAGCAAGTTAAACCATCAGCCCCCTAACACATTTAGACTGTGTCACGCATTCATTCAAGACTAAGAACTCAATTTCTGTTTCTTTAATTTTACAATCACTATGATGTTGATCATTTCAAATCTATTGTTCAAATGCAGGAAAATGTAATGCCAGAGGTGATTTTAAACTATTCCAAACCATAGCAAAACATCATTTGACAGCCATCAGAATCAATCCAAACAGACGTGACAGTTTTACTATTTCCTGAATATACTGTGAAATGGGATTGTTACAGATATCTAATCTTTTAACTAACAGAAGAAGAATATTAGGTAAAAACTAAGGAAATCTGGCCGAGCGTGGTGGCTAACGCCTGTAATCCCAGCACTTTGGGAGGCTGAGGCAGGCAGATCACCAGCTCAGGAGATCGAGACCATCCTGGCTAACAAGGTGAAACCCCGTCTCTATTAAAAAATACAAAAAAATTAGCCGGGCGTGGTGGCAGGCGCCTGTAGTCCCAGGTACTCGGGAGCCTGAGGCAGGAGAATGGCGGGAACCCGGGAGTCAGAGCTTGCAGTGAGCCAAGATCACGCCACTGCACTCCAGCCTGGGAGACAGAGCAAGACTCTGTCCCAAAAAAAAAAAAAAACTAAGAAAATATAAAAAGAGTATGGCCTTTAGTTAACAATAAGGTATAAATATTAGTTCATTACTTATAACAAATATGTATCATTCTAATGTAAAATGTTAATGGGAGAAATGGGGTGTGGGCATATAGAAACTACACCATCTTCATAATTTTTTTGTAAATTTCAAATTATTCTAAAAGGTGAAGTTTAAAAATGCTTTAGAAATCCTTTTCACGTAACTGTTGCTGCATGTTAAATTTTTTTATTTTTATTTTTTGAGACAAAGTCTCACTCTGTCACTCAGGCTGGAGTGCAGTGGAACATCTTGGCTCACTGCAACTTTGCAACTTCCGCCTCCCGGGTTCAAGCGATTCTTCTGCCTCAGCCTCCTGAGTAGCTGGGACTACAAGGCGTGTCACAATGCCTGGCTAATTTTTTGTGTTTTTAGCAGAGATGGGGTTTAAACATGTTGGCCAGGCTGGTCTCGAACTCCTGACCTCGTTATCCACCCGCCTCAGCCTCCCAAAGTGTGGGGATCACAAGCATGAGCCACTTCACCGGCTTGTTAAATTTTTTTTAATTAAAATTACTAAAAGTTGTTCTTTGATCAATTATGAACAGGTATTAATGAGCAAATGTGACTATGCTATCCATTAAATATGAATACACAAAGGATAAGTTTTCTTAATTAGTAATTCTTTCAAATTTTCAGAAATTAAGGATGAAACAGACACTAATAATAACAGTCTTATTCATTACTGTGACAGATCAGTATGTGGTTATGTTTTCATTTCCTTTGTTTTAGAAAATGCACCAATAAAATTTAGAAGTATTTGCCTATTATTCTTCCTTTCTATGCTGTTATCTTCATTTTTCGTGTTGTTTTAGTGACATAGTTTGTACTTGTGTGAAGTGCAGTTAACTGAGAATTCTCACTATCTTTTTTTTCTGGCCACTGGTCCTATTTGCTTATTAATTTTATGATTAGTATTTAAGACATTTTGTTATATAGAAGAAGGGTTTTGCTAAAACCCAATTATCCACTTCAAATAGTACCAGCAAACAGATCCAAACAACATCAGAATAGAATAAGGTCTGAGAATTAGTAAAAATCTTGTTGAAGGTCACACTTCACTCCCAGACCAGGAGGATCCAATTGTTAACTGAATTACACACTCAAAAAAAGAAGTAGGGGTGTAGGTATATGTAGGAAATTAGGTATTTTAGATGGAAACCAGAATAACCAAAGTTTCATATCTAGAAAAGGAAATATTTTTCTACTAGTTTGCTTCCAAGAATTGTTCTTCCCAGCCAGGCACAGTGGCTCACGCCTGTAATCCTGTCACTCTGGGAGGCCGAGGCAGGTAGATTGCCTGAGCTCAGGAGTTCAGGACCAGCCTGGGCAACATGGTGAAACCCCATCTCTACTAAAATACAAAAAATCAGCAGGGCATGGTGGCGGGCGCCTCTAATCCCAGCTACTCAGGAGGCTGAGGCACAAGAATTGCTTGAACCCAGGAGGCAGAGGTTGCAGTGAGCCAAGATTGGGCCACTGCAACTCCAGCCTGGACGACAAAGTGAAACTCTGTCTCAAAAAAAAAAAGAATTATTCTTCCCAAATGCATTATCTTTTCAAATAGTATACTGTTATTAGGATTTTCTTTTCCTGCCTAAAACATATTGGCTTATTACTGCAATACTAATCAGGGAGAGGGGGTAATGCAGACAGAAAATTCAAAACACAGCCCTAGTTATATACCAGGGATACTGAAGTGTGGCATGCAGTGTTTATTTTAGCAGTTGGAGTAGTAAAGTGTCCGGCGGCTCTGCCAAATATGGACACAATATATTGTCTTCCAAAGCCTATATATGTTTCATTTCTATTTAGTTAGTCCCAACTTCAATGGATTATGTTCCAGAAGTCCATTTATTGAGCCTGTTTGGATTTGTACTGCACTTTCCCAGAGAAACGGGATGGGTGTGTCCACAGGCCTGCCCACAAACTCTATTTACTCATAGAAGGTTAGAGCTGGGAGGACTGAAAAAATCATCTAGTCCAACCATTTTAAAACCATAATGTTGGCCGGGCGCAGTGGCTCACGCCTGTAATCCCAGCACTTTGGGAGGCCGAGGCAGGCGGATCACTTGAGGTCAGGAGCTTGAGATCAGCTTGGCCAACATGGTGAAACCCCGTCTCTACTAAAAATACAAAAATTAGCCTGGCATGGTGGCGGGCGCATGTAATCCCAGCTACTTGAGAGGCTGAGGCAGGAGATCATTGCTTGAACCCAGGAGGCAGAGGTTGCAGTGAGCCGAGATCGGGCCACTACACTCCAGCCTGGGTGGCAGGGCAAGACTCGGTCTCAGAAAAAACAAACAAACAAAGAAACTAACCAAAAAACCCATAATGTTGCCGAAACTGTAATAATACTTGTCCCACGAGAGCCCTTGGAGACCTTCTTACGTTCACTGAGGCTCCTCTATGCCCTGACGGGGCCAGTTATTTTAGGTTTCAGAAGACAACATCCAGGGAGCTGTACCAGGAACTGGGTTGATCCTGGGAAAATCCTTGTGGCAATAAGAGCATCCCCTAGGTTTGAAGCTCAAGCATGCCCAGGGTAGAAGGGTTTCAGTAGGAAGCCGAATCTCTCAGTCAAGAATTCTGTACATAAACCCTATTTTATCTATTGTATTAACAGTTTTCCTTGAATGACTTGACGATACACTATGATTCCCTTGAACAAGTGAAGAGAGGAAACATCACCACAATTGGCCTCAAGACACTGTGCCTAGTCCTGGAAGCTTGGAGTAGTAGGACTGTCACAATGGACAGCATGGGCAATCTCACGTCATTTCCCAAATACCAGGTTCAGGATTCTTTATCAGCATTTATAGACTCCATACAACAGGAGGAATAAGGCAGGCTTCATCCCTAAACTGCAGAATCCCAATGAGGCAAAATAGCATCAATCTCTCCTCTTTGCAAAAGAGATCTCAGGTTAAGATTGTTCCGCCTTCTTTTTTAAACCCATACCCCTTTTAGTTAGTCATCTAAAGAAACTCTTCTCTCTCTCATTCCCATTAAAGTCACTTACTTTCTGATAAGATGACATGGACCGTCACGAAAAATTACCGTTCTGAGACCAATTATGATTTTAACTATGATATTAACTATGATTCTGTTAACATTGTTATTGTCATCAGTTTTATTTTAAATATGGCCCACTTGTTTAGATCATTTGGTTTCCTCTCTGATTTGCCATAACTGTGTAAATTTTAGCCATATTTACATAAAGCAACATCTCCTGATGTACTACAAGTACCATTAATTTTTCTAAATTTGCTTCTCTTTAAATGTTATTTTGGTAGTGTTCAAATTGAAACAAGTCTCCAATTTGTTCAAATAATTCTTAAATCTAATTCTTCTCTCCAAAGGGCAGACTTCCTCCTCTTCCTTTCCCTGTTCTCCACTCACTATTATATTGTGAAAACAGGCCATGTCATCATCAACATCAAACACATGAATGTTTAATATCAATTCCTGGAACTTTTCACTACCCAACAAATTCATGGACAGCAAGCATCTTATTTATTTATTTTACTTTATCTTCCTTTCCCTTCTATTCCTCCATCCACAAAACACAAGTAAACTTTCCACTTAATAGGTAATGATATGATGTGCTAAACAAAGTTATTCACTGAGATTCTTTCAGCAGACTAACTCTCATTAACTGCCCATCATTAATACGATTGTCCACTTATTATTCTATTGTTCTTCCCCAACTAATTGATGAAGATGTAAAGCACATTGAATTTCAAGTGAAAATATATTATCTTCAGTCATATCAAATTTGTTGCTACATGATAGTTGTTTTCCTTCAAGTCAAATATCACAAAACATAATATCCAGAACACACTAAGCCTGGACTTTAATTTTCTGAGACTGTTTCCTGACACTGGGCTGTGAACATCATTCAAACAGTAGATTTTGTACTCTCTACTAGAGCAGAGAGAGTCTGAAATTTAAGTGGCTTAACAATTTCCCTAAACACAGCGCTGTGCTAAATAACTGGTGTTATCTTTTCTAGCATGGCCTAAAAACTATGACTGTAAAAGATCTGATGCAGTACATCAAGTGACGATCACAGTTTTGTTGTTGTTGTTGTTGTTAAATAAAATAAAAATCTGGGAAAATGATTGCAACAGCAGATAGGGCATTTTAGATACCTTTTGGCTCCTGATTTGCCAGAGATTTTTATGGCTTTTTCTATTTTTAACTATCAAATACAAATGTTTAATATTAAAAAGTCAGTACAACTAATTGGCTCCCATTTAAAGAACACTAGAACACTGCTCATCAGTTAAGGGTAAATATCGATTACATATTTCAGATATTAAAGTTTATACATTAAATTCATTTATGGGTTTAGTTCACTTGAGAAAATTTTATGTTGATCTATCTATTATTAAGAGAGCAACATTGCTGTGAGTTTTTCTATCTATATTTGCTGTATCAAAACCACTGACTTCCTGTAATAGGTATCTTTCTGGTATCTTACTTTCTTGTTAAAGAAATGAGCCCTAGCTCATTTTCATTAAATAGCCATGCGTGCTATCATTGCTTTATCTGTTTGCTTGTTCCCGTCTTATCACGTTTCCTTGCCTCCACTGATTTGGGGCTTGATCACTCGACGTGATTTGGAAGATGAGCTGACGTAACATTTGCCACTGTCAGAGATAAAGACAGACACCAGTTAAAGTGGTGAGAGTAGATTTTATTCAGCACTAAACTAGTACAATAGGGAACATGATCCAGCAAGCACTGAACTCAACTTTGATTTGTGCAGAGGTGAGTGGGAGTTTTAAAGGAAGAATGAGGGGGTAGGGAGGGGGTATAGCAAGGGCTGGAGCAGAGTTAGAAAAGTGAAAATTTAGGAAAAGCAGGAAGAAGGGTTGGCTAAGATGACTAGGCCGCCTAAGTTTGTTAATTGGCACTTATCTGGAGGAGAAACAAATTTCTTTTTTTTTTTTTTTTTTTTTTTGAGATGGAGTCTCGTTCTGTCACCCAGGCTGGAGTGCAGTGGTGCAATCTCGGCTCACTGCAACCTCCACCTCCCGAGTTCAAGCAATTCTCTGCCTCAGCGTCCCGAGTAGCTGGGATTACAGGCACCTGCCACCATGCCCAGCTAATTTTTGTATTCTTAGTAGAGACGGGGTTTCACCATCTTGGCCAGGCTGGTCTTAAACTCCTGACCTCGTGATCCACCTGCCTCGGCCTCCCAAAGTGCTGGGATTACAGGTGTGAGCCACTGCGCCTGGCTGGAGAAACAAATTTCTATATTTTTATGACAGGAGGCGATGATGCAAGTTTAAGCAAGTTTGTTTCGTTCAAGTTTGGTCCTTGTCCACGTGGGGCCTGTGAGGTAGAGTGAAAGTTAACTCTCTGAATGTTTGCATTGTAAAGAGATGGCCCTCGGGTCCTGGAGAAGATAGCTCTGGGTGGTGGAAGATTTATACCTCAAAGGGACAGAGAAAGAATTTGTAACTGTAAGATTTCTAAAAGAGGGTTCAGGGACTCTCTCCCTGTCTCCAGGATGGGCTGGAAGAAACAATAAATTCTTTAGGCAGGCCTGAGCTTTCTTAGGCCAGTATTTTAAGTGGGGGCTGGAGTCATCCTAGGGGTGCAGCCTTGAGCAGTTAGGTTAGACAGACTTTAGCTGTTAACTGTTAGAACAAATACTGTGCTAGTGTTTGTTCAAGTCTCCTATTTGGTGGGGGAGGTAGGAAAGTGTAGACAAAATTATTTGTGCTGAGAGTCTGCAATTTTTATAAGCTAGATTGAGGCCTAGTTGAGAAGAGGACTCAGAAGCCCTTGGCTAGAGTTTAGTTAAAGAGAAACTACAACACATTGAGCAGAAGAATCCTTCAATGCCACAGAATGACTTAGCTTCTGGCCTCTTGCTCTGATCTTTCCTCATGATTATAAATATATCCCCAACAGTAGTGACATCTTCAGCCAGGCTACCAGAGTGAAAAAACATACTGAGCTAAATCTAGCCCAGCAGAACTTAGTAGAGCCCAGCAAGGCCTGGGAGAGCTAAGTAGTGTCCAACAGAACTAAAAAGGCCTAATGAAACCTAGCAGAGCCCAGTGGAACCAGAGAAGTCCATCAGAGCCCTGTAGAGTCCAGGAGAGCTGGAGATAACCACAGCAAGAAACCACTGTTGTTACTCATAAGCCATGATATTAGAGTTATTATATACTATTGTAGCAAAAACTGACTGATACGCCAAAAAATTATTATTCTGGAAGATGTGTATTCATTTCATCCTCTCCTCTCCTTCATTCAGAGATAAACTACATCTACCTGTTCCCAAAAGGATTCATTAAAACAAAGAAAATACAACTGTAATTAGGTCAGGTCTACTTTTCTCCCGACTTCCCCAAGTAATGAATAGGAGAAAGAAAGAAAGAAGAAAGAAAGAAAGAGAAAAAGAAAGAAAGGAAGGAAGGAAGGAAGGAAGGAAGGAAAGAAAGAAAGAAAGAAAGAAAGAAAGAAAGAAGGAGGGAGGAAGGAAGGAAGGGAGGGAGGGGCAGGCCTGGCGTGGTGGCTCATGCCTGTAATCCTAGCACTTTGGGAGGCCAAGGCGGGCAGATCACGAGGTCAGGAGATCGAGACCATCCTGGCTAACATAGTGAAACCCCATCTTTACTAAAAATACAAAAAATTAGCCAGGCATGGTGGCCGGCGCCTGTAGTCCCAGCTACTGGGGAGGCTGAGGCAGGAGAATGGCGTGAACTCGGGAGGTGGAGCTTCCAGTGAGCGGAGATCACCCCACTGCACTCCAGCCTGGGTGACAGAGACTCCGTCAAAAAAAAAAAAGAAGAAAAACAAAAAGAAAAAAGAGAGAGGGAGGGAGGGAGGAGAGAGGGAGGGAAGGAAGGAAGGAAGGATGGAAGGAAGGAAGGAAGGATGGAAGGAAGGGAGGGAGGGAGGGAGGAAGAGAGAGGCCAGGCACGGTGGCTCACACCTAATCCCAGCACTTTGGGAGGCCGAGGTGGGCGGATCACCTGAGGTCAGGAGTTGGAGAACAGCCTGGCCAACATGGTGAAATCCCATCTCTACTAAAAATACAAAAAATTAGCTGGCATGGTGGTGGGTGCCTGTAATACCAGCTACTTGGGAAGCTGAGGCACGAGAATCACTTGAATCTGGGCAGCAGAGGTTGGCCTTGAGATGAGACTGCACCACTGCACTCCAGCCTGGGTGACAGAGCAAGACTCCATCTTAATAAAAAGAAAAAAAAAAAAAAGAAGAAAGAAAGGAAGGAAGGAAGGGAAGGAGGGAGGGAGGGAGGGGGAGGAAGGAAGGGAAGGAGGGAGGGAGGGAGGGGAGGAAGGAAGGGAGGAAGGAAGGGAGGGAGGGAGGGGAAGGGGAGGGAAGGGAAGGGAAGGCAGGGAAGGGAGGGAGGGAAGGAAGGAGGGAAGGAAGGGAGGGAAAGGAAAGGAAGGGAAGGGGAAAGCAGGGAAGGCAGGGAGGGAAGGAAGGAAGGAAGGACGAACGAACAGACAGGGTGGGGGGACATCTGTCATGTGGAGCACTTTTTTATAAAAAAGAATAAAAGCCACTTTGGGAGGCCGAGGTGGGCGGATCACAAGATCAGCAGATTGAGACCATCCTGGCTAACATGGTGAAACCCCGTCTCTACTAAAAATACAAAAAATTTAGCCTGGCGTGGTGGCGGCCGCCTGTAGTCCCAGCTACTCCGGAGGCTGAGGCAGGAGAATGGAGAATGGCATGAACCTGGGAGGTGGAGCTTGCAGTGAGCCAAGATTGTGTCACTGCACTCCAGCCTGGGCGACAGAGCGAGACTCCGTCTCAAAAAAAAAAAAAAAGAATAAAAGCTTTTAAATTCCCTTGAGGTTAGATAACTATCATCAATAAGTATTAATCAGAACATATCCAAACTTGCTTTTGTAACTTATAAACTCTTCACAAGTTGACCCAAAACTTATTTCCTTCTCTGCTGCAGCAGCAAAGAACTACCCACCATTCCTCAAAGGGTTTTTCCTGTCTAGGAGCTTTGCACATACCGCTCCCTCTGCCAAGCACGCCTATGACTGCATTTCTCTCTACCGTATAGAGAATTCCCATTCTACACAGTGCAAGCCAAAAGTGCCCTCCTCTGTGAGACCTTTCTCAATTTAGTTGTTCTCCAATGTCCCGAGCATGCCCATATCCATTAAGTCCTGCCTCTACCTCAAGAACTGTCCTAATTCTAAGTCTCTCCAATGTCCATGTGGTTGGTTGTATCATCCAACAAGCTGGTTTTATGCTTCTTTCACTTCCGGAACTCCAATCATATTCACATTTATTCTATATCACCCACCCTCATCCAGGGCAGCAACATTACTTGCTTCATCTCTGAAATCTTATATTCTAATATATTCTTTCTGACTCTACTTCCTCCTCTAACTCTCAATCCCAATGTAACAGCATTTTAATCTCATTAAATGTTGACCTTCTGTGTTTGATTATTCTATTAACACCATCCTGGCTATTGTCACATCCCATCCTTGCCAAACGTCAACCCCATGGTGCAAATCTATAGGTATCTGAAGGTGCAAATCTGAGGGTATAGGCAAAAACATTTGCCTAAACCTTCAAATGTTTTTACTTAGACACATTCACCCTACAAATTTTCAGCCAGTAATTCTGTAATTTGCCTCATTTTATTGTAATCTAATGTTGTGAGGATTTTAGGAAAAAACCATAATTTTTTTTAACTTAGGATACTCTTACCTGCAAACAATGAAAAATACAAGTGAAAATGCTTTGAATAAGAATGTTTACTATCTCTTATAACAAGAAATCCAAAGGAATAGTGCTTCTAGGGTTGGTTAATCAATTGTTATCTTGGCTTGATTTGGGCTCATGCCTTCAAGATTGCAAAGTGACTGCTACTGTTCTATGTCTCACAAGTAGATATGACAATATTCAGACAAAAAGACAGGAGTTTGCTCCTATTCATCTGTTTGAATAAGGTGAAAATCTCTTCCAAAATTCCCACAGGGCATTTCCCCTAGGGTTTCAGTGGCCAGATTTGGATCATAAGCTCTTGATACAAATGCAAAGGAGGCTGAGAAAGCAAGAATCGAACATTTTTGTAGGATTTCGGCTTTGTCATTGATATAATTAATACTGATGCTTATAAATGTATAGTCTCCATCTAAACTGGCCCTTCAATGCTGCCTGACAGTAGGTCTGCTTGGCCCAGTGCTTCTAAAATTTAATGAGCATACGAATCACCTGTGGATATTTAAAAATGCAGACTGGTAATCCCAGCACTTTGGGAGGCCGAGGCGGGCAGATCACGAGATCAGGAGATCGAGCCCATCCTGGCTAACACAGTGAAACCCCGTCTCTACTAAAAAAATACAAAAAATTAGCTGGGCGTGGTGGCAGGTGCCTGTAGTCCCAGCTACATGGGAGGCTGAGAAAGGAGAATGGCGTGAACCCAGGAGGCGGTGCTTGCAGTGAGCTGAGATCATGCCACTGCACTCCAGCCTGGGCGACAGAGTGAGACTCTGCTTCAAAAAACTAAATAAATAAATAAATAAATAAATAAATAAATAAATAAATGCAGATTGGATTCAGAAGGTCTGGGAGGGGGCCTGAGATCTGTATTTCTATCAAGCTACTACAAAGGGATGCCAGAGTTACTTTACTGATAACCACACTTTGAGTTACAAGACTCTTTCCACTTCTACTTCAAATATTCATCTTCATGCTCTACTAGTCTAGCATCATCCCCATTACTCTTAGGAAATGACCTCATTCCTTATTTCACAAAAAAATACAAAACAAAACAAAACAAAAAAATCCTCATAAGACAGAGAACTCTCGATTTAAGAGGTAACACTTTATGAACACCAAGAGAATTGGCTTTGTCATTAAACAGTTGAAGCTTCCAACTCCGGATATACCAGTTACTCTCCTGCGATATTTCGCAATATCCTTAACCTTTCTGAGTCCCAGTTTCTTAAGTTATAAAATGAAAATTGTAATTTGCCAAAATCTTGGTATTTTCGAGGATTAAGTGAGATCGTGTAAATATGTTCCATTTAAGTGTTTTTTGTTTTTTGTTTTTGAGACACAGTTTTGCTCTTGTTGCCCAGTCTGGCAATGGAGCAATCTCGGCTCACTACAACCTCTGCCTCCTGGGTTCAAGCAATTATTCTGCCTCAGCCTCCCGAGTAGCTGGGATTACAGGCATGCGCCACCACACCTGGCTAATTTTGTATTTTTAGTAGAGACAGGGTTTCTCCATGTTGGTCAGGCTGGTCTCGACCTCCCAACCTCAGGTGATCCACCTGCCTTGGCCTCCCGAAGTGCTAGGATTACAAGTGTGAGCCATTTAAGTTTTTTAAGAATAAACAACAATAACAACTTAACTAACACAGAAAAAGAACTAGAAGGATATTAAGTGATATATTATTTGACATTTGTTTTGACTGTAAAGGAAAACCTAATATAAATTTTTCTCAAACAAGTTAGTAACTCATTACTCTCTCATATTCAAGGGTTTGGAGATATCCCGTCAAGACTATCATGGCACTCCACAGGGCCAGGAACTCAGGCCAGGATTATTCTACCTACTAAGGATATATAATATGTTTCAAGCAGACTTGGAGATGGACTCTGTATTCTACTGGGCTTACTGTGAAATAGAATTAGATCTAACCCACATCTATCAGCTCACTTCACAAGGCTCCACTTTTCCTGATTGGCTGTGTTGTTCTAGGTCTAGGAACCAGAGCTGACTCAGAGTCTGTGACCAATTCAACCCAAAGGTCCAGTTAGGTTCCTTTTCCCAGTGCATGTTTACTCTGATAAATGGATGCATTAGAGAATAGTACAAAGAAAATTTACAGAAAGTACTTATGAAGTGAATGATCCATCCTGCCCAACTTCTTTCTAATTGAAGGGATGCTAGGTCTGGATTTTGGGTGAAAGATTTTGACTTCATATCATGATAGCTCACGTCAGGTCTCTGGAGGTCAGACTAGAGTCCTTTCAGTTATACTGAAATCAAGTTTAACACTGGTGGTTTACATATATATTTCAGTGCTATGCTCAGATTTCTCTCATTACTACTACATGCATGTCTGCTTTGATAAGCATAGCCCATCCACTGTCTGGGGTTTGGAACTGAATTTGTGTCTGCAGCTTGAGATTATTTCCTCCCATTAAAATATGAATACCAACTTCCATAGCACTCTCTACCAGTACCCACAGACAATAGAAAACAGCCAATAAAATGTTCTGCAAAGCTGAAAAACATTCCACTGACGTATATTATAACATATATATCCATATTAATAGAGGGAACTATCTATGAGACAAATGTATCAATCCACAACCAATTGAAAAATACAATGGTCCTTTACAATAGCTCATTTGAGGAGCATTACTCCTGTATTTATTCATCCCCCAAGGCTCCACAAACTCCAGGTTATAAAACTTTAAGAAGAAAATCAGACATTGGCAAACGTGATTAAATCCATTTGTTTCTTTATTTGAAATATAGTGTTTTCGCACCATTTGTGTATTTAACATTTCATGTTTCAGCTATTCATAAGCAACCCAGAAAGTCCATGGCATGCAGTGCTTTGTCATTTTGCTGAGGTAACTATTTGAATTTTGCTTTGGTGTGCCAAAATGAGTCACTGGCTGATACATAAACCTTTTGTGACCACCCAACATTCATCACAGTGTGACTCTGTTACATTTGACTCCTTGTCACCTATATAATTTAAACTGAAAATTTTATATTAACATTATATTAAACAGTATCTGAACTTACCAGGGGCTTCTTTCGAATGCCTCTAAAAGTAAACATGCATTAAACAATTATTATAGTCAACATTAAATAAACAGTCATGATGGAAGGAGATATTTAAATAATGTCAGATTTATGACATAGCAAGCAAAACAAACAAAAACATACACTCCAGAGAATGAGAAGACAAGTCAGAGACTGAAAGAAAATATTTGCAAAAGACATGTCTGATACAGGACTGTTTTCCAAAGTATATAATGAACTCTTAAAGCTCAACAACAAGAAAATGAACAACCCAATTATAAAATGGGCAGAAGCTGTGAACAGATACTTCACCAAAAAAAGATTCATGAATGGCCCAAAAATACATATTAAAAGATGCTCATCATCATATGCCATTAGGGAATTAAATTAAAACTAAGTGAGATATCACTACACACTTATTAGAATGGTGAAAATCCAGAACACTGCAAACACCGAATGCTGATGAGGACGTGGAGCAACAGAAAGTATCATCTGCTGCTGGTGTGAATGCGAAATGACACAGCCATTTTGCAATATAGTTTGGCAGTTTCTTACAAAACTAAGCATACTCTTACCATATAATTCAGCAGTTGTGCTCCTTGGCATTTACCCGAATCAGTTGAAAACATGTCTACACAGAAACCTACACACCGATATGTGTAACAATTTTATTCATAACTGCCAAAACTCAGAAGCAACCAATGCTCTTTTCCTTAGGTGCTATGGTTTAAATGTGTCCCCCAAAGTTCATATGTTGAAAACTTAATCCCAAATGCAACAATATTAGGGGTTGGAGCCCAGTAAGAGGCAATTATGACTCCTTCAGAATGTTGTAACCACGGAGTGGGTTAGTTATCGCGAGAGTGTGCTTATTCTTGCTCTCATGCTCTCTTGCCCTTCTGCCTTCTGCCCTGGGATGACTCAGCAAGAAGGCCGTCACCAGATGTGGTCCATCTACCTTGGACTTTCCAGCCTCCGGAACTACAAGAAATATATATCTCTTTTTTTATAAATCGGCCAGTCTGCAGTTTTCCATTATGACAACACAAATCAGACTAAAACCATAGATGAATGAATAAATATACTTTACACATTTATTCATGTAAATATGAATAAATATTTATTTATCCAACGTTCTGGATGTACATCAATACTATAAAAGAAATGAGCTATCAAACCATGAAAAGACATGGAGGAACCTCAAGTGCATATTAATGAGTGAATAAAATCCAATCTGAAAAAGCTACATACTGTATGATTCCAACTATATGACATTCTGGAAAAAACAAAACGATGGAGGTGGGAAAAAAGAGATCAGTGGTTGCTAAAGGTTAGGGGGAGGAAAGCATAAATCAACAGGGTGCAGAGGATTTTTAGGGCAGTGAAGCTCTTCTGTGTGGTACTACGATGGTGGTTACATGTTATTATACATTTGTCAAAACGCACACACAGCATGTGCAATACCAAGAGGGAACTCTCACGTAAACACTAGGCTTTGAGTGATAATGATGTGAGAGTGTACGGTCACAGAGCAAAACAAATGTACCACTCTGGTGCAGGGTGTTGATATTCCACCAGGCTGTGTATGGGGTGGGGTGAAGGACAGAGGGTATATGAGAACTCTCTGTACTTCCTGCTCAATTTTCCTGTGAATCTAAAACAGCTGTAAAAATAAAGCTCACTTATAAAGACAGAGGTGGAGAACTTATTCAAATTAATTTACAAGCACATTAAGAAATAGTTCCATAGTTTAGACTAGAAGTTACAAAGAAATCTTTAAATGGAAACTCTTTTATTCAGGGTGTGGCCATAGGAACAACTGCATTATTCTTTTTTAAAATAAAAAAGTATACTTTGTGTAGTAACCAGTTAATTGGCAACCCACTCTCTAGAAATGGGCCTGACAAACTCAACATGGAGAATGTATCAAGTAATGTGTTCCGTTGGCAAAATTATAAGTTCATTTACCAAAGGTTAACAACTAGATTACAATGCCAAAAGTTTTGTTTCAATTAAAATAGTTGAATATTATTAATTCCATAAGCTGTCCACAAGTAAAAATGATGTTTAACTGCCAGTGTTGCCTTTACTGAAAGGAAGATAACTCTCAAAGATAATTCTCAAATTTTAGTGCCTGGCATTTGTTAAAATTGGCACGAAGATTTTGACATAAATATCTTTTACCTTTTCTGGCTTATTTCTAATCCTGATTCGTCATTTTTCAGTGGGTGTTATTTCTCCATCTCTTTCTTATTGTTAATTCTTATTTTCCATATATAAATTCAAATAGCTCATTCTCATAAAATAATTTTCTGATGTAAATATTCTGGCAGAGAATAAATTAGTATATGGGAATTCGGTAGTCATTTTTCTACAACAACCAAGTTATAGTCTTCCATTTTATTATCTCTTTTATCCAAATTTAAATAAATTTTGCTGAACAAAACATTTAGAATTAGATTCAATAAATCAAATCATTATAATATTTTGTCATTGTTGACTTTAGAAGAGTCCCGTGCATGGAGAAAAAGCAAGGAACTTAGTATGTGATAAAAGTAACAAACTTGAAACTTCTTAAATGTTAAATAATTTATATTTATATTTTTAATAATTTGAGCAATTATTTGGGAAAATTAAGTCAGATTTTCTACCTCATGTTATTTAAAAAAACGATATAAGTATTTGTATGTGTGACTGGATGAATAATATCTCTAAATATACCCAGGTTCTAATCTTTGGAACCTGAGAATGTTGCCGTATATTGCAAAAGGGACTTCACAAGGTAATTAAGTTAAAGAGTTTGAGATGGGGAGATTATCCTGGAATACCTAGGGATGTCCTATATGCAATCACAAGTGTTCTTATAAGAGGGAAGCAGAGGGAGATTTGACTACAGAAGAGATGGAGATGTGACAATGGAAGGAAGAGACCAGAGTGTTGTGAGGAAAGGATCACAGGCTAAGGAAGCACGCAGCTTCCAGGAGCTGGAAAAGGCATGGAAACAACTTCTCCCCTGAACATCCGGAAGGAACCAGCCTTGCCCACCTGCCCACACCTTCAGCCCAGTGAAACTGATTTCATGCCTCCTGCCTCCAGAATTGTGTTGTTTTAAACCACCCAGTTTGTGGTAATTTGTTTCAGCAGCCATAGGTAACTAAAACCATATGCAAAAAGAAAGATATGTATTTTTTTTCTGTGTGTGTATGTGTATATATAATTGTATATATACACATACACACACCAAATACATATGGTATGCACATTGAAGTAGTTGAGAGACATAACTGATGTCTATGGCCCACTTCAAAATGCATAAAAGTGATTGATGTGATGGATAAAGGGATGGAAAGGTGTACAGATATATTTAAAAAGTCAGTATAGTATAATATTACTGTAGAATCTAGATGGTGGGGATAAAGATTTATACTGTAAAATTTCTTCATGTTTTCTATGTTTGAAACATTTTCTAATACAATATTGGAGAAGAATCATAGATGAAACTAGAGGTTATCATGAGATAGGAAGCAACCTTTTATCTCATGACAACAAGGGAAAAAGATGAAAATAAAAAGATTATTGAATCTGCTGAGTCAAAATGAAAGCTTTTGGGTCAAAAATTTTTAAAAATTAACAAAGTTAATAGAAAAACAATGGACTGGGAAATATTTGCAACATGTGTGTGAAAAGACGTGTATCCATAATATGATAAAGAAAGATCGTCATTGGAGGTGTTTAAAGATCTGATAGGCTGGTGCAGTGGCTTATGCCCATAATCCCAGCACTTTGAGAAGCCAAGGCAGGTGGATCATTTGAGGTCAGGAGTTCGAGACCAGCCTGACCAACATGGTGAAACCCCCATGTCTACTAAAAATACAAAAATTAGCCAGGCAGTAGTGGCGTGCACCTGTAATCCCAGCTACTAAGGAGGCTGAGGCAGGAGAATCGCCTGAGCCTGGGAGGCAGAGGTTGTGGTGAGCCAAGATTGCACCACTGCATCCAGTCTGGGCAACAGAGTGAGAGCCTGTCTCAAAAAAAAAAAAAAAAAAATGCGAATACATAAAGCTATTATGGTTAGGATTCAGGTAACGTTCTGTAGCAGCAGTTAAATTTTGTAGTCAACAATTTGTCTATCTCAACCACATTATTATTTTTATTATTTCATGAAAATTATATACAAAGGGCGTGGAAGAAGAAACTCAATCAGAGGTTGTCAGAAAGTTGTCCCTTATTGTAAGATGATGCTAGTTAGTAACATAGATGGCACCCTGGACATTTCACCAGCAGAACATGTGCATTTAGTGCTAACTCAGAGCCAGGGGTACATCTAAAATAACCTAGCTGGCTGGGCACAGTGGCTCATGCCTGTAATACCAGCACTTTGGGAGGCCAAGGCAGGTGGATCACAAGGTCAGGAGTTCAAGACCAGTCTGGCCAAGATGGTGAAACCCCATCTCTACTGAAAAAAAAAAAAAAAAAAAAACGGCCGGGCGCTGTGGCTCACGCCTGTAATCCCAGAACTTTGGGAGGCCCAGGAGGGTGGATCACGAGGTCAGGAGATCAAGACCATTCTGGTTAACACGGTGAAACCCCGTCTCTACTAAAAATACAAAAATTAGCCAGGCTTGGTGGCAGGCGCCTGTAGTCCCAGCTACTCGGGAGGCTGAGGCAGGAGAATGGTGTGAACCCGGGAGGCGGAGATTGCAGTGAGCCAAGATCTCACCACTGCACTCCAGCCTGGACAACAGAGCAAGACTCCATCTCAAAAAAAAAAAAAAATTAGTCAGGTGTGGTGGCAGGCGCCTGTAATCGCAGCTACTCAGGAGGTTGAGGCAGAGAACAGCTTGAACCTAGGAGGCGAAGGTTGCAGTGAGCCAAGATTAAGCTGCTGCATTCCAGCCTGGGCAAGACTCTGTCTCAAAAAAAAAAAAAAAAAAAATTAAAAAACAAATGACCTAGCTGCAGCTTTTCCTTTACCTCTCTCCTAAGGCATAAAGCTATTTTCTAAGAAACTAGCACATCACTAATTAAATTAAACATTATAAACCAGATAGAAAATATAAAATGCTATTATTATTTACTATAATATTGGCCATTTAACTATTATAAATAAATGACTTACCATGTGAAAAAGATTGAATGTTTTTATTATGGTGTATCCAATCAATGGAAGAGTAGGCAGCCAGTGCAAATTGTTTTCAGAGAATTTTTGGCGATCAGAAGAAATTTTCATAAAAGATGTTATATAGCAGTATATAAAGTTGTCCACATGGTATGATCCCAATATTTTCACAAAATCTTTTAAGTAAAAATAAATAGAAAACATAAGGACTAGAAGAAAGGATATCAAATTGCAAGTAGTTTTTTTTCTAGATTGTGGGAAATAGCCTTTGTTATCATCTTTCCATTTATGCATCGGATTTTTTTTGCAATAAACATGAATAACATAATGAAACAACACTACATCATAAAAGGTATATTATGTATGGATGTATATAGCTACAGCATTAAGTGAAAGCAGCAAATGCAGTAGACAGTGTAATCAGATAAAATTGTGTCAGCAGTGGCTCCAATTCTAGCAAACTGAAGGAAAGTGGTCACGACTGAATACCACCGTGCCTGCTTCTCCACTGTGCAACCCTGGTTATACACTGGAATCAGGGCATTTTTTAACCTAAATTCCTGGGCTGTGCCCTTAGAAATTCTGAGATTTTTCTGAGTGGGGATGGGATGAGGTAACTGTATTTTATTAAATTTCCCCCAACTGACTCTAATGACAGGAAGATTTAGATATTACACAGTTAAGCAATGGTTCTTAAATTGTATTATGCAGAAGAATCACTTGGTGCTTGTTCAAAAATACAAATTCTTGGACCTGCACCTCCACAAATTCTGATTCTTTCAGTTTGAGGTAAAGCCCAAGCAGAAATCTGCATTTTAAACACCCAGCTTATCTGATACAAATTTTCCATAAGAAACACTTTACATAAACTTGAGCAATTATGTTTTAACACACATAGGAAAGTTAAGAGAAAGTACCTTCTGAGGGCAATTTTTATCATTACTCCAAATTCACACAGCCATGAGCACATACATTTGTATGTATATATACATTTTTAAAAAATATTTTACTTCCAAATTAATCTAATTCTCAGTTGCCATTTGTAGTTTACCTTTTAAATGCAAAAGTGTCACCTAGGGGTAAAAATAGGTAACTGCAAGATGATTTCAGTTTTTGCATTAATTTAATTTGTACATATTTCATCTCTAAAACTTTATTGCCCAAGCACTAGAGAGGCAAGACTGAGTCATGATTAAAAGCAAGAGTTCTGACGTCCTACTGACCTTTGACCCCTTGCTTTGTCACTTACTAGCTGTGTGCTTCTCAGAGCCACCATTCCTTTACCTGTAAGCAAGGTTGTCAGTAGTGCTTACTCCACGGGGTTAAGTAACAGAACACAGGAAAGCGCTCAGCACAGCGTCTAGAACACACTACAAGCTCAGTGAGAGGTTGTCTTTTCTTGTACCAAAATCTACTCTCTAAATATGATTCATATTGAACTTGAGTAATGTGACTCCAGTAGCAAATATCATTCTTGATCATTGTGAGAATGCTGCTAGCATCGAAAATCTGAAATTAAAATTTTATCTGCAGTCACATTTAAGTAAACTACATAGAAACTATGATTTCTAACTCTAATAAAGTTCATTCAAAATTAGGAATCCGGGAGGGGCCAAAATGGCTGACTAGAAACAGCTGCGGTCAGAGTCGCCCACTGAAAACAAAAATGGCGAGTGAATCCTGCACCAGCAACTCCTCTCACTGGGACGGACTAGGCAGTTGGCGCAACCCATGAGAGAGGAAAATTGGGGTGGAGCAATGGCCCACCTGGGAGCCGCGTGGCAGGAGGAGCTCCCACTCTAGCCAAGGGAGGTGGTGAGTGATTGTGCTGCCTTGCCCAGGAAACCACGCATTTCCCACGGATCTGTGCAACCTGTTAATGAGGAGATCCCCATCATAAGCCCATGCCACCAGGGCCTTGGATCCCAAGCACAGAGCTGTGTAGATTCTTAGCAGCCACTCAGCTGGAGACTGCCTAAGACTACCAAGTTCCTGGGGGGAGGGGCGGGTGCCACCACTGCAGCTCCAGTGGGCTGTTTGTCCCCTGCTGGTGCAGGGGAGACTTGGACCAAGGAGGAATTCGCCAAAGCGCAGCACAGCGGCTGTGGCAGATAACAGACTGCCTCTTTAGGCTGGACCCTGATCCATCCCTCCTCACTGGGTGGGGCCTCCCTGCAGGAATTTCAGCAACTCCAGCCAGGGTTTTATTGACAGAACTCTGATTTCCCTGGGATGGAGCCCCTGTGGGGGAGGGGCAGCCATGTTCTCCACAGATCAGCAGACTTAGTCTTTCCCCCTGCTGGCTTTGAGGAATCTGGGCCGTTCGGACTAGTGGGATTCCCCCCAGCACAGCACACTCCCTCCACCAAGGGGCAATCAGAGTGCTTTGTTAAACGGGTCCTTGATCCCGTGCCTCCTGACTGGGCGAGACCCTCCTCCAAGAGGGGACACCAGACACCAGATACAGGGATCACCAGAAACCTATACAGAAGTGTTCCATTGGCATCAGCCTCTCTGGGACGGAGCTCCCAGAGGAAAGAGCAGGCAGGCATCTTTGCTGTTCAGCAGCCTCCACTGGTGATACTTCCAGTTGCAGGAGGGACCCAGATGAATTGAGTCTGGAGTGGATCCTAAGCAACTTGCACAGCCCTACGGGAGAGGGGTCTGACTATGAAAAAGACAGACAAACAGAAAGCAACAACAACATCAACAAAAAACACCCCACAAAAACCCCATCCCAAGATCAGCAGCCTCAAAGATCAAAGCTAGATAAAGTCACAAAGATGAGAAAGAATCACTGAAAAAAAACAAGGAAAACTCAAAAAGCCAGAGCACGTCTTCTCTTCCAAATGGTCACAACGACTCTCCAGCAAGGGCGCAGAAGTGACCAGCAAGGGCGCAGAAGTGAGCAGAGGATGAGATGGATGAGCTGACAGAAGCAGGCTTCAGAGCGTGGGTAAAAATGAACTTCACTGAGCTAAAGGAGCATGGTCTAACCCGGTGCAAAGAAGCTGAAAACTATGATAAAACATTACAGGAAGGGTTAATCAGAATTACCAATTTAGAGAGGAACATAAATGACATGATAGAGCTAAAAAACACAACATGAGAACTTCACAATGCAACCACAAGTATCAATAGCCAAATAGACCAAGTGGAGGAAATAATTTCAGAGCTTGAAGACTATCTTGTTGAAATAAGACCGGCAGAGAAGATTAGAGAAAAAAGAATAAAAAGGAATGAACAAAGCCTCCAAGAACTGTGAGGTTATGTAAAAAGGTTGAACCTATGACTGATTGGGGAACCTGAAGAGATGGGGAGAAAAGAACCAAGTTGGAAAAAATATTTCAGGATCTGATCCAGGAGAACTTCCCAACCTAACAAGACAGGCCAACATTCAAATTCAGGAAATCCAGAGAGCCCCGGTAAGATATGCCATGAGTAGATCAACCCCAAGACACATAATCATCAGATATTCCAAGGTCAAAATGAAGGAGAAAAATGTCAAGGGCAGCAGGGCAAAGGCGAGGTCACCTACAAAAGAAAGCCCATTGGTCTAACAACAGGCCTATCAGTAGAAACCACACAAGCCAGAAGAGATTGGGGGCTAATATTCAACATTCTTAAAGAAAAGAATTTCCAACCCAGAATTTCAGCCAAACTAAGTGAAAGAGAAATAAAATCCTATTTAGACAAGCAAATGCTGAGGGAATTCGTGACTACCAGGCCTGCCTTGCAAGAGTTCCTGAGGGAAGCACTAAATATGGAAAAGAAAAACCGTTACCAGTCACTGCAAAAGCACAGTAAAGTACAAAGACTAATGACACTATGAAGCAACTACATCAACAAGTCTGCAAAGTAACCAGCTAGCATCATGATAACAGGATCAAATTCACACATAATGATATTAACCTTAAATGTAAATGGGCTAAACGTCCCAATTAAAAGACACAGAATGGCAAGCTGGATAAAAAGACAAGACCCATCAGTGTGCTGAATTCAAGATACTCATTTCCCATGAAAGGACACACATAGGCTCAAAATAAAGGGATAGAGGAAAATTTACCAAGCAAATGGAAAAGAGAAAAAAGCAGGGATCGCAATCCTAGTTTCTGACAAAATAGACTTTAAACCAGCAAACATCAAAAAGGACAAAGAAGGGCATTACCTAAGGGTAAAGGGTTCAATTCAACAAGAAGAGCTAACTATCCTAAATACATACACACTCAATACAGGAGAACTCAGATTCATAAAACAAGTTCTCAGAGACCCACAAAGAGACTTAGACTCTGACACAATAATAGTGGGAGACTTTAATACCTCATTGTCAATATTAGACAGTTCATCAAGACAGAAAATAGAGAAGGATATTCAGGACTTGAACTCAGCTCTGGATCAAGTGGACCTGATAGATAACTACAGAGCTCTCCACCCAAGAACAACAGAATATACATTCTTTTCAGTGCTACAGGACACTTACTCTAAAATCAATCACATAATTGGAAGCAAAACACTCTTCAGCAAATGCAAAAGAACTAAAATCATAAAAAACAATTTATCAGACCACAGCACAATCAAATTAGAACTCAAGATTAAGAAACTTACTCAAAACCACACAACTACATGAAATTGAACAACCTGCTCCTGAATTAATCCTGAATAAATAATGAAATTAAAGCAGAAATCAAGAAGTTCTTTGAAACCAATGGCAACATAGAGACAATGTACCAGAATATCTGGGACACAGCTAAAGTGGTGTTAAGAGGGAAATGTACAGCACTAAATGCCCACATTAAAAAGCTAGAAAGATCTCAAATCAACACCCTAACATCACAACTAAAAGAACTAGAAAACTAAGAGCAAGCAAAACCTAAAGCTAGCAGAAGGCCAGAAATAACCAAGATCAGAGCAGAACTGAAGGAGATAGAGACACAAAAATCCCTTCAAAAAATCAATGAATCCAGGAGGTGTTTTTTAATAAAAAATAATAAAATAGATAGACTGCTAGCTACACTAATAAAGAAGAAAAGACAGAAGAATCAAATAGACACAATAAAAAATGATAAAGGGTATATCACCAATGACCCCACAGAAATACAAACAACCATCAGCGAATACTATAAACACCTTTATACACGTAAACTAGAAAATCTAGAAAAAATATATAAATTCCTGGACACATACACTCTTCCAAGGGTTCAGTCCCCAAGACTGATCCAGGAAGAAGTTGAATCCCTGATATCCCAATAACAAGTTCTGAAATTGAAGCAGTAAAAAAATAACCTACTAACCAAAAAAAAAAAAAAAAATTCCTAAGACCAGATGGATTCACAGCTGAATTCTACCAGAGGTACAAAGAGGAGCTGTACCATTTCTTCTGAAACTGTTCCAAACAATTGAAAAGGAGGGACTCCCCCCTAACTCATTTTATGAGGTCAGCATCTTTCTGATACCAAAGCCTGGCAGAAATACAACAAAAAAAGAAAACTTCAGGCCAATAACCCTGATGAACATCAATGAAAAGATCCTCAATAAAATACTGGAAAACTGAATCTAGCAACACATCAAAAAGCTTATCCACCATAATCAAGTCGGCTTCATCCCTGGGATGCAGGGCTGGTTCAACATAAGCAAATCAATAAATGTGATTCATCACATAAATAAAACTAAAGACAAAAACCACATGATTGTTTCAATAGACACAGAAAAAGCTGTTGATAAAATTCAACATCCCTTCATGTTAAAAACTCTCAATAAGCTAGATATTGATGGAACATACCTCAAAAGAATAAGAGCCAGTTATGACAAACCCACAGTCAATATCATACTGAATGGGCAAAGGCTGGGCTCGTTCCCCTTGAAAGCCAGCACAAGGCAAGGTTGCCCTCTCTCAACACTCCTATTCAACATAGTATTGGAAGTTCTGACCAGGGCAATCAAGCAAGAAAAAAAAAAAATGGTATTCAAATAAAAAGAGAAGAAGTCAAGTTGTCTTTGTTTACAGATGACATGATCCTATATCTAGAAAACCCCATCTTCTCAGCCCAAAAGCTTCTTAAGCTGATGAACTACTTCAAGTCTCAGGATACAAAATCAATGTACAAAAATCACAAGCATTCCTATACATCAACAATAGACAAGCAGAGAGCCAAATCATGAATGAACTCCCATTTGCAATGGCTACAAAGAGAATAAAATACCTAGAAATACAGCTAACATGTGAATTGAAGGTCCTCTTCAATAAGAACTACAACCCACTGCTCAAGGAAACATTTCATGCTCATGGATAGGAAGAATCAATATTGTGAAAATGGCCATACTGCTCAAAGTAATTTATAAATTCAATGCTATTCCCATTAAACTACCATTGACATTCTTACAGAATTAGAAAAGATTACTTTAAAATTCATATGATACCAGAAAAGAGCTGGTATAGCCAAGACAGGCCTAAGCAAAAAGAACGAAGCTTGAAGCATCATGCTACCTGACTTCAGACTATACTACAAGGCTACAGGAACCAAAATAGCATGGTGCTGGTATAAAAACAGACACATAGACCAATGGAGCAGAATAGAGAACCTAGGAATATTCCTGCACATCTATAACCATCTAATCTTTGACAAATCTGACAAAAACAAGCAATGGGGAAAGGGTTCCCTATTTAATAAATGGTGCTGGGAGAACTGGCTAGCTGTATGCAGAAAATTGAAACTGGACTCCTTCCTTACACTTTATACAAAAAGTAACTCAAGATGGATTAAAAAATTAAACATAAAATCAAAAACTATAAAATCCCTGTAAGAAAATCTAGGCAATATCATTCAGGACATAAGCACAGGCAAAGATTTCATGATGAGAACATAAAAAGCAATTGCAACAAAAGCGAAACATGACAAATGGGATCTAATTAAAATAAAGAGCTTCTGCACAGCAAAAGAAACTATCATCACAGTAAGCAGACAACCTGTAGAATGGGAGAAAATTTTTGCAATGTATCTGTCTGACAAAGATCCAATATCCAGAATCTACAAGGAACTTAAACAAATTTACAAGAAAAAAACAACCCCATTACAAAGTGGGCAAAGGACATGAACAGACACTTCTCAAAAGAAGACATTTATGCAGCCAACAAACATATGAAAAAAAGTTCAACATCACTGATCATTAGAGAAATGCAAGTCAAAACCACAATGAAATACCATCTCATGTCAGTCAGAATAGCGATTATTAAAAAGTCGAGAAACAACAGATGCTGGCGAGGCTGCGGAGAAATAGGAGTGCTTGTATACTGTTGGTGGGAATGTAAATTAGTTCAACTGTTGTGGAAGACAGTGTGGTGATTCCTCAAAGACCTAGAACCAAAAATAGCATCTGACCCAGTAATCCCATTACTGTGTATATACCCAAAGGAATATAAATGATTCTATTATAAAGATACATGCAAGCATATGTTCAATGCAGTATTATTCACAATGGAAAAGACATAAAACCAACTCAAATGCCCATCAGTGATAGATTGGATACAGAAAATGTGGTACATATACACCATGGAATACTATGCAGCCATAAAAAGGAACAAGATCATGTCCTTTGCAGGGACATAGATGAAGCTGGAAGCCATTATCCTCAGCAAACTAATGCAGGAACAGAAAACCAAATACCACATGTTCTCACTTATAAGTGGGAGCTAAACAATGAGAACACGTGGACATGGGGAGGAGAACAACACACACTGGGGCCTATCAGAGGGGAGGCTGGGAGAGGGAGAGCATCAGGATAAATAGCTAATACATGCTGAGCCTAATACCTAGGTGATGGGTTGTCAGGTGCAGCAAACCACCATGGCACACATTTACATATGTAACAAACCTGCACCTCCTGCACATGTACCCCAGAACTTAAAATAAAATAAAATTAGGAAAAACAGTAACAACTAATAATCAGTTGCAATTTCAAAGTAGTTCAATTTGCTAGGGATTTACTGAGACTTTTCAATGATCCAAAGCCTATGAAACACATTCCAAGGCATACCAAAAATGAAGCAGTTCCCCTGTTCCATGGATGGGCAGTTGCCTCTCCTGGATCCTATCATTTTTGCTAGAGAACACAGGTGGTTTACAATACATGGGCCAAGAGTGGCATCTGGGTGATTATTATCTACCTTGGTCCGTTTGTCATTTAATAAAAGAACTATTTTCCATGGCTTTTCCAAGCCACTGTTGCCAGCTGTCTATGACTACTATGGCAGAAAGCTGCTCCCCAGCCCCACCCTGCATACCAGGTTAACAAATTTTACCGTGTCCTATACATGAAAAGCTGCATACCATGGTTCAAAGATGACTCGTCTCAAGTCATAGTTTGTTAGTTCCGTTGCTTAGAACGTGGTGTTCGTGATACTAACATCAAATATAGGATATGACAGTATTTGCCTCAGTAGGATCCATAGATCATTTTACTTGAAAAAACAGACATCTTTCCTGTCTCTCCCTCTCCCTCTCTCTGTCCCTTTCTTTCTTTCCTTCCTTCGTTCCTTCCTTCCTTCCTTCCTTCCTTCCTTCCTTCCTTCCTTCCTTCCTTGCCTCCTTCCTTCCTGTGTGTATGTGGATTAAATACTGTTTTACATTAGGTAAGAATGTATGCTTTGGGAGGCCAAGGTGGGCGGATCACCTGAGGTCAGGAGTTCAAGACCAGCCTGGCCAACATGGCAAAACGCCATCTCTACTAAAAATACAAAAATTAGCCGGGACTGGTGGTGGGCATCTGTACTCCCAGCTACGCAGCAGGCTGAGGCAGGAGAATTGCTCGAACCCAGGAGGCAGAGGTTGCAGTGAGCCGAGATCGTGCCACTGTACTCCAGTCTGGGTGATAAGAGTGGGATTCTGTCTCAAAAAAAACAAAAAAGAATGTATATAAAGCTTTTTACATATATATGTAAAATAATATATTTTATTACATGAGAATATATGTAAAGCTTTTAGCATAGTGACTGGCATATGCAATATACTTATGTGCCAGTCAGCATACTAGGAGCTTTGCATATTCTCATTTAATTCTCACGATAATATTATAGAGTTGATTATATGATTATCTTCATTTTATAAGTATTATATCAGGCTTACAGAAGTTAAATACTTTACCCAACAGCATACAGTTAGAAAGTGATATAGCCAGGATTCAATATTCAATCTCAGTAATTCTATTTTAAATCATATATACATCTGGCATCATATGTATTATATACAAACATTATATATAATTTGCATATTTTAAAAATATATAACATGTGTATACAGTTTTACCAATGAACAACAACCAAAAGAGTAAGAAATGTCACCTAAATTATTTCCCAAACTGAGAAAATAACTAAAAACATATGTTCTACCAATGTTCCGTCAGTAGCACAAATCTTACAGAAGTTGCCAACTCAATTCTGAGAGTTTCAAGCAATCTATTTGTTTCAAAGTGCACATCTTTTATTTATTTTCTGGTCCTCAAAGAATAGGAGGAAAGATGCAACAGACCTAACAGATCACTTGGGTTCACAGCAGATATGTGCATGGTTGGTGTTAATCCTTATTTAGATCTGGGCAAAATCCAGAGACACTAGGGTTTGCTGCAAACATTCCTTCAATGTTATCTTTAGAAAATCAAGTTGCTCTACACAGAGGAACATCTTTTTAATGTTTTGGCCAAATGAATGTATTTGTTAAACCTTATTTATTTAACTTGTTTCTTCTTTCTATTCATTTCAGAATATTTCCTTCCTTAATTGTCCTTTCTGTGTCTGCTCATTATCTATCTTGATTATTTGCCAGATTACTTTTTAAAGCCAACTAGAATCTGTTCTCAATTTTTGTTTTAGAATAGTCAAACACAGTGTTTCCAGCATTTAGCCTGAAGTTTTCAATTAGCTTGCAATGGCTCTTTAACTTGAAAATATTGTTGTTCTTACTGGCTGTATACTTAATAAGAAAAGAAAAACAATTCTCTCTTTACTTTGATAGTCTTCCATCAAACAACAAAAATCTGATCCAAAATACCAGAGTAGTATTAATTCATTCAAACTTGTGGGAAGTAAGACACAATAGAAAGTAAATGGCACTGAGAATTTTGAGAATAAATTCATTTAGCATGTTGTTTTAAGAAACCTAACATGATCAAAGCAAACTCAAAGTTGTGATATTTTAAAATAACATTTGTTCTACCTTTAGAGTTTGATTATTACAAAAAATTATTCACTTTGACTTTTGTAGTGTTTCATTCTAAAGAACTCCAATTTCACATCCGTTTAATTTTTCATTTCTACTTGATGATTTAACAAAGTTGTAAGGAAAAAATCATTTTCTACAGAGCAAGTCTTAATAGGGCAGATTCATGGGCTCCCAACTTGATACTTTATTTCTAATGCTGAAACTCTTCCATTTATTCTCCTCTGTTTTCCACGTCTTATCATTTGAACAATAAGGGGGTAATGGAACAGGTTTTGTCAGGTAAGACTTGAGCAAACAAAGCCCAAACATCATCACTATGATCAAGTATTCTTCAAAGAAACCCTGGCATACTTAGTGAATACTTCAAATTCTATTAGTTTTCTGGTTGAAAATGAATGCTCCATAAGAAGAATACATTTGCTAACATATTTAGGATACCACCAGTGGGCAGGAAGAAAATAAAGCTGTAAGATGGAAATAACAATCAGAAAAACAATAGCAAAAAATTGCTGAGGCATATATTGCAGGTATTCAAAATACTAGTAACTATAAAGAGATACCACATACCAAGCATTCCCTGTTATTGATATTTCCCCCCCATGATTTCCTAGTACAGATGATACCAATCCATCTGACTTTTCATTTGGAGAATACAGAGATAAAATACCAATTATTTTGCCCTATTCCACGTATTTTCATATATAGTAAATATGTAACATATTTATGAAAAATCTTTAATAAATGCAATAGCAGCAATCATTAATGATTATGTATCAAGCATTCTGCTCAATGCTGGATGTATATTTTCTCCATTTAATTCTTGTAACAACATTAAGAGATGAGCGTCATGTTTTCTTCATATACAGATGAAAAGGTGCAGTTGGTTTAAGTGACCTGCCTGAGGTCACACCGTCGATAGCAGCTATTGATTGGCTGTCTTACTCTTGCTGGTCACTTCTAACTTACTACCTCTGAGGTGCATTTCTCAGCTTAGCAGGGAAAATGGAGGCCACTTTCCTTTATGCTTATTTCAGAATATCGAAGAATGGCCAAACTAGCAGCCTGGGAGAAGACCCAAGTAATTAACAGTAGAATCAAGAGTAGAATTTAAGCTAGTAAAGTCACACAACAACTACAAATATTTGTACATGGGCAATTAGAAATATAATTACGAATTTGGAAAAAGACTTACCTCTTACAGTCTGTACAGAATTGATCTCACCATCCAAAATATACCAAATCTGATAGTAGAATCATTAGCTAACATAAAATAACTAAAGCAAAGTCTATAACTATGGAAAAACTGGAAACTGGCATGCTTTGTTGGTAAGCAGCTAAAATGATTTATTAATTGAAAATAAATAAGTGTAGACATCATTCTTGTCATGCAGATACCTATAGTCACAACTACCTTGCCTCTTGCACAAAGGTTTTGTCATTAACATTTCTTCTAAGAGCATTGAGTATTTTGCTAGCAAATTTTGCTTCCTTCTCAGAGTAAGTTCTCTGGCCCCACATCAGGACAGGATTCTGCAAACTGTGGACATGAAGATAATCGTCCTAGTATATCACATTCTAAAGATGATTCTGAGAGGTAAAAATCACTTCTCCTCAAATACAGCCAAGAGTTCACCACCACAGATTTAATGGTATACCTTTTTCCCATCTTTCCCATCTTCTACTAACTGCAACCCTTCCACAACCCCTTTTGCTGAGCACAGTAGAGTAAATCTAACAATATAAATTTATCCAAAGCCCATGGGCTTACCTATACTGTGGTAATAGTTTGGACTCACAACTCTGAATCTCTGTAAAAAGAGTAAAATAGATGTGTATCAAAACGAAAAATGCAAACTGAGATAACCTGTATTAACATGATTTAGTTCTTCCATGAAAACTTTACCCAGGAAAGATAAAGACTATAAACCACTAAATATTGTTTGCTTCAAGATATTCATGCAGATCAATTTATCTGAGACAGTAGTTTGATTACTTGGACAAAGAGCTCACCTGTCAAATAATAGTTAATCAATTCTTCCCATAAGATACTCACCTTACTCTGGCCACCAACACTAAACTACCATATCACAAATTTTACCCAATCCCTATCTTCCTTCTGTCATGAAATACCTTAGACCCCAACATCCTGTGAACATGCACTCCTCCCACCTTGGGAGGTACAGCTGATACCCTGGCAAAGTGGTGCTCTACCTCACTGCAGTGACTTCTAATAAATATATTTGGCTTTGCTTTATTAAATGGCTGTTTTGTGATATTTGAGGTAGTTCAACAAAAGAGAATGTCAATATGACACAAAGATCTGGAATCTTTCAAGTCTAATCATCTAGAATTCAAGCTGTTTTTAGTTTAATCCATTTTAAAAGCATCTTTGTTTTTCAAGGCTTGAGGAAACAGAATTTTATAGGTCCACCACAACCAATGAATATGGAATTTTACAGAAAGATTTTCAAGATTATTAACATAGTCTCAGAGATTGTGAGTGTAGGCTAAAAAACACTTTTCAGTGGTTGATTTTTTAAAGTAGTGTCAGCAGTTTTTTTAAGTGCACAAAAGAGTGCAGAAGATAGAATTTCCTTTTTTTTTCAATTTGTGTGTGCATTTCTCAAAAATTAAATCCAGACTTGTTTCCTAAGGCAACATTTTGGAAAAGTTTTTTTTTTTTTAAATAGGCCAATGACTAATTATTTATCCACTTAAACAAATAAGAATTTTAGACAAAGAAAGTCCCTTTATCCCATAATTTTAAAAAAATCATTTCATAACTTAAAAAAAGAGGAAAAGAGTAAACTTAAATTCATACAAGTAAAAAGCTGATATAATTAAGCTAAGGGGCTCCAAATGAATGTTTGTGAAAAGCCTCCATTTTTTTTATCTGTATTTTCATGAAGTATTGGCAGCATTATCATTTAAGAAGAAACCTTTGACGCAGCTGTAAATAAAAGTTTTTGTCTTAATAATTGCCTGTTCTAACACATGATATAAATACCCCTTTACTGCAAATATTCTAACATCTATGCTAACTATACATGTTATCTATGTTAACTAACACTGTATTGCTAAATTACTTGACTAACACCTGCTAATATCAGTTCCTTTTTCACTCTTATTAGGAAGTTTCATGCTGGGGATCTAACCTGGGTTCGTAGACAAGTAGTTTAGCCTTTTGCAAAAGTAGAAAGAACTGTGGTCATGAAAATATTTCTACTTTCCCTAGGGTAAGGAACTATAAAAACCTACCTCATTGGATCAGACAGGAAAGAAGAAAAAGCCTGAAGAAAAATAAAATGCACAAATTAAGATGTTGATAATCTATCATATAGCCTTCCTGTAGAACACGAGTAGGTAATCGAATTCTTCAGCTATTCACTTTTTAGACAGACGAGGAAACACATGACTAACTAAAAATAAGAAATAATAGGTGTAAGGAAATCTTAGCCTTTATAGTAACTGGTTTTTGTGCTTCTAAAACACATGCTTTATCATTAGAAACTATGAAACTATCACATGAAGAACATTGAGATGCCAATTCGAAAGACTAGCCAATGAAATGTTCAGCAGAGGTAGGAGGTAATTAGTAACCCTGTTGTGGAGGTTACTGAAAAGAATGATTTCAATTTTTCTATTTCTTTTCCATTATATAGGCATGTGGAGAAAAATAAGAATGTAAATAATTCCAAGTTAAAGAAAATCGAATTAGATTTGGTTTTATGAAGTCTCTAAGGAGTTCTATTTTGATGTGGAATTTTGGATATAATAGCTAAGGTTGCCACACGGGATGGCATCATGAAGGAATGATGAGATATAGTGACTAGAGGGACTGCTCTCCTTGCTATGAAATGGATATAATAGGAGTGTCTGCTCCTGAGGTTGTTGTGGGGATTAAATGAGATCATCCACACAGAGGTTAGTATGCTTGCCTGTCCACATAGAGTATTCAATGGATATCAGTGATCATTATTACTCATATCCCAAAATATAATCATAATGAAACGGGAGAGTTCCCTTACCCCTCTCACTGGATGTTCAACAGCAGTGTGGTTTGCTCCTTTAGTAGCCCTGCTGCTCAAACACCAAGGGGGAGCAGGCAGACAGGCAGGTACAGAGGCCGTGTGGAGTGCTTTTTGGGCTCCGGCCCCATGGCAGTGTCTAGGGGGGGATGTCTATGACTCTCAGAGCCCAAGTGAGCGTGTGTTAACAGTGTGCTCTTTCAGCTTTGCCATCTGCAGACAGCTTGTGTTAATTGGCTCAATTAGACCTTCTTCCTTATTGCAAAGGCAGAGGGCCAGTGTGACAGCTTTCTGTATCCCAAGTTCTTGCCCAGTGTACCAGAAAAATCAGATCACACATGGGCTTGAAGGATAGTGCAAGGTTTTATTGAATAATGGAGGTGGGTCTCAGTGAGATGGATGGGGAGCCAGAAGTGGGGATGGAGTGGAAAGGTGGTCTTCCCCTGGAGTTGGACCACCCAGTGACCAGACTCTCCTCTGACTGCCCCCAGCCAAACTCTCCTTGGTGTCCGGGTCGTTTCACTGTCACTGGTCTGCCGGTGTCTGCTGCTGTCTGTGGGTGTGTTCCTCTGCTCCTCTCTACATTCAGCCACTTGTGTCTGTGCCCACTAAGGTCTCGGGCTTATATGGGCACAGGACAGGGGGGCATGGCGGACCAGAGTGGTGTTGGAAAATGCAACATTTGGACGTGAAAACTGGAGTGCCTGTTCTCACTTAGGTCCATGGGCACAGGCCCGAGGGTGGAGCCCTCACCAGAAACTCTGCCCTTGTCTACCCAGCAGTTCCCTGCCCCCCTCCTGTATCAGTAAGACCTTTCAATAGCTAACTGTATTAATTTCTTGTGGCTGTTTGTTATCATAGACCCAGGAATTCAATGTAGGCAGAAAATAGAGTGTTTCCAGCTGCTTCTGTCTGTTTATCAGAAAAGCAAAAACATTCTTTGAAAACTCTCAGGAGACTTTCTTTTTTGTTCTATTGGCCAGAAGTCTTAGGTTGCTGCAAAAGTAATGGCAGTTTTTGCCATTAAAAGTAATTTTGCCATTACTTTTAATGGCAACAAACGCAATTACTTTTGCACCAACCTAATATGTCCTCCATCGCTAGATGCAAGGGAAGCTTGAAAAGCAATATGTAGCTTTTCCAGCATGGAGAGCAGAAGGCATTCAGATAGGAGATCAGGAATAACTGTCACATAAACCAACCAGCAGTCTACAGATACCTGGTCTGTAAGAATGTTGAAGGGATGGTGATTTGGGCGGAGCAGGAAAGAGAAGCTCTTATCGGGCACCTACTATGTGAGAGGCAGTGAGACTGCTAGTTCCATACATCTTCTCATTTCATCTTCCCAATAGCCCTTTGAGGTTACTATCAGCTTTTCCATTTTTGCAGAGAAGAAAACTGAAGTTCAGAAAATTTTGAAATCACATTCTAGTACAAAGGTCTACTGAACGATGAAGAGAGGAATAAAATTGAAATGTTTAAAAATCCTAACACCATGCTCTTTCTAGTATTCCAAAACGATTATTATTAGACCTAGGAGATCATTCTTGGTTGACTTTTTCCCCTAGCAGCCACTCTTCTTCGGAAGATATTTTATTCTAACAGTGTTCACCAAAACTCAGAGCACTTCACCAAAATAAATCACTCCAGGGCTGTGGCTATGGGAGTAGCTGAAATGCCTTAGTTCCATCGCAAACGTCATGAAATGCAGGGCCTGGATAACAAAATGCAATATGCAGTTAAAACGAGAATGTGGCACCACAAGCCTTGCCCCTGCCATAGTGAGCGGGATTCCTGGACTTCTTATAGCAAATGTTATCCTTTTCACTAAAAATCATTGGTTAAATTGTATTTGTCGGTGACAAGCACTAGCAGGAATGCAGCTCAATTATTTGCAGCTGACATCAGGAATTATATCAGCTTTATGTCTTCAGATCTGCCCTCTCAGACATGAGTTTGAGAGGGCAGATCTCTCAAATTGCTGAGAGATTTTTTTACAAAGAAGAAATTCCATTGGTGGAAGTTGGCTTATCACTGAAAGAAGGCAAATCTTTTATCAAAAGTTTCCACAGACATAGGAAAATTTAGCTAAGAAGAAACAATGTAATTCAAAAGTCTGTCCCAGAACTAAAATAAGTTTTCTATAATCTGAATTGTATCTTCTTCAACCTCGTCTCCTTCCCCTTGAACTAATCTAGTGCTTTATATCCTTGTAGGATTTATATAATTTAAACTCATCAGTTTACTCGTGTTTTATGAAAGCAATGGAGAAAATTAAAAATTCAGCCTACTCAACAAAACATATTGTGCAAGACAAAACACATTTGAGATTTGTGTTTCACTCTGATAAAATGTAATGGTTATAGTAACACAAGTTAACCAATAGCAAGAAGATCTCAAATTCTTAAAAATAATCCATTCACCTGCAGTGAAAGAATGTTCTGCACAGTAAAAATACAAAATAGGATTTTGTAATTTGTATATACTTAGGATAATAGGAATTACTGAATTTATTCATCCATGAAAATAAGCGCTGGTCCATTCACCTGTGGCTCTGAAGCCTGGTGAAGAGGGAATGAGGATACCAACCCCTAAGGGAGATTCAGCTCCTTCAAAATGAAGACAAAAGAAATATTTGAGGTATAACAACTGTTTTAAAAAAAATTAAAAGGAAGAGAACTATTTTCAGCGTGTTTAGAACAGAGATTGGATTTGAACCCTGTTTGTGCATCACTCATATCCAATGAACTTGGCTCATAAGAGCCCCACGCTGACACTTGACCACTTGCTTTGATTTCTAGCCAGCAAGAGTAGCCCCAGAGACAGGTATTGAACTCCAGCAGAGCCACCCCCATAGACCTTATGTGTGGCAGCAACTGCCAGGATGAGAAAGTTCAACCTGTGCTCTGGCCTTAACAGGATCCGTTTAGGCTTTGGCTCCCCTCAAGGCTTCCTGGCAAGCAGAGTACAACCTGAAACTGCAGGAGAGCCATTCCTTTAGCCAGTGAACTTGGAGTCATGAACGACCTGAGATGAGGAAGAATGCAGCAGATAAGTGGTTTCACCTTTTTTCTTCCTCTATGGACAATTCTGATGCACAGGAGTTCTGTACAACTTTCCTAAAGATGTTCTGCAAGATAAGCAACCAGCCATGTGTATTGGAAAGCTATGGCCAGTTCTGTAATGTATCTGCTGTCTTTGACTCTAGGTTCCCTGAGACTGCACCCCCGTCCTCACGAAAGCACTAGCTTGTAAGTTCTTGCCATGCTTCATTTCCTGAAGAATCCATGTTGATACAAAGTATACATATGTAACAAACCTGCATGTTGTGCACATGTGCCCTAGAACTTAAAGTATAATTTTTTTAAAAAAGGTAAAAATTTTAAAAAAAGAAATAATAATCATATTTGCCCCCAGTAATTGTTTATGAGGCGGGGGGGCAGGGCTGTAATGGTAGGCATTCATGAAGTCTAAACAGCATGGGAATGAGTCTGGCAGAACCCATGGATTCTAAGGTCGAAGTCTGAGCCAGTGTGAAGTAAATAGGCTAACCCCATCTTACAAAAATGTAGGTGGAAATAAGAATCACATTTTGCCATGCCCTATTAAGATAGACCAGAGAGAGAAAGGGCAGGTGTTCTCCTGGGAGGTCGTGCTACATTTAAGCTCCCAAGTAACTCTGAACAGGTGCATTTTATTGGAAATAAGAACAGACCATGCTTTCAGAACAAATCAGGGGAAGGAATGAAGAAGAAGAACAAACGTGAAGAAGAACTTCCTTACAAATCTTGAGGTCTGGGCACTGTAACATGAGTTCTGACAGGTGTTAGGAGGAGTTCAGGCTTCAATAGACATAAATATTTTGGAGAATCTGCCTGAGGAACAATGGAAATTTCCACAAAATTGCAGCATCCCTCGTTTCAGCCACTCTTTCCTAGTCCTGACTCAGACAAATTAAAAGTGCATTAAAAAGCTTATGTCAGTGGTCGTCAAAATTATGATTTCAATGTTAAGTCTGCTGCCTAAGAGTTGTGTCATGTTAGTCATATCATTCAGACATTTTGAGTCTCAATGTCTTCTGTGGACTAAAATAAATTGTTAGCAGAATCCAAGGAGATAATGTGAGAAACCTTTTTAAATTGCTGCCTCAGTTTGAATGTTTCTGGCTACAAGGTACAAAGAATCCAAAATTATGAAGGCATTTATTATCTCTCATCACCAGAGGTCCAGAATTAATTTCCAGTGTTGGTGAATTCTGTAGCTAAACAGTATCATCAGTATGCGTTAGCTTTCCACAGTTGTTCTGGATTCCCCTTGAGTTTGCCACAGCTATAAACACGATGTCCTCACACAATTGTATTAAAAAGTAGTTTGGGGAAGGGACTTCTTCTATGTTTTCCTCTTTACTGCAGAGGAAGAAAAATATCCCAAAGGCCCAACAAACCTCCCCTCATATCTCATTGACCAGAACTGGCTTTACAATACATGTCCCATTCCAAACCAACCATAGGTGAGGGGATAGGATTGCCCAAACTGGTTTAAAGCACTTATTCCTTGGTCTAAGGGAGGACTCCTCTCTCTCCCTATAGTCCCTTGTCACCAAACACAATCAGGGTTCTGTTGGCACTGAAGTGGAGAATGGCTGTTGGCTAGGGAACCAAAGTGACTGCCAAAATTAAAAAGTGTTAAACAGATAGTATTTTTTTAACACACGGTATAAAAAGATTTAGAGGGTTTAAAAAAAATGAATACTTTGGGAGGCTGAGGCGGGCAGCTCACAAGGTCAGGATTTTGAGACCAGCCTGGCCAATATGGTGAAACCCCGTCTCTACTAAAAATACAAAAATTAGCCAGGCATGGTGGTGGGTGCCTGTAGTCCCAGCTACTCGGGAGGCTGAGGCAGGAGAATGGTGTGAACCTTGGAGGCGGAGCTTGCAGTGAGCTGAGATCGTGCCACTGCACTCCAGCCTGGGCGACAGAGCAAGACTCCGTCTCAAAAAAAAAAAAAAAAGAATGAGAACAACTTTTTGTCCATGAGGATCTTAAAACCCAACCCAAGGAAGCCACAAAGCAAACAAGCTTCATTGAAAGAAGGAAGATTTATTCTGAGAATATGTTCCCTGTGAGTTTGACTTCCTGTGATTTCCAAAGCAATGATCAGGATAATAGATATATAATGTGATTACCATCCAATAAATCAGTTCTGTAAAAATATGAAAAGGAGCAAACAAGTGGCATATCCTCCCTAATAGAAATAAGTTCCAGTTTATAAAATTATATTCCTGATTGTTAAAGATTTAAGAAAAAGTTGATTTCTGCTCTTCCTCTGTAATTGGGTTTTGATTTGCATGAAAATTTGTATTGTGCAGCTCTCAGAATTTACAGCCCTTCTAACATGTCAGTGGGGATACACGAAGGTAGGGGTTAATTTCATCTTTCACTTGATGAAACTATTGACAGATATGGTACAGGATTTCAAAGAATTAAAGACAGAGATAGATGTTTAGGAATTTATAAACAAGCTGTTTAACTGTGCAATAAAGAATGGATACAATTTCCTTGGGGGTTCCCCTTGCCTTCTTCCTGTTTTTTTCTCCACTTTCCTCTGTGTTTAAAGACTTTATCTTGCCATGAGTTTTTAATGAAACCCATATGTTTGTCATATTTCATGGCAGACTCGGTTGTTTGCTTCTCAAAGTCACGTTATTTTTTTCCCTAGACAGATTCAACTGGCAGCCTTTGCAGATTCCTCTGCACACAAATGACACCACAATACCAAAGCTCTAGGAGCAAGCAGCAAATTCTACAGCTTGGTAATTCTGCCAACGAGATACAGCATTGCAAGCTAATTTTTCTTTTCCTTAAGGAAAAAAAGCAGAAAGGACAGAATGAAAAGCTCTCTACAAGCCTTGACAAGAAAACATACTCACATATCATAAAAGAGCAATAGGCTTTAGAGCTTTCTATGATTTCCAATGCTTGGTTGACTCTACGACAGCCCCCTCAGACTTATCACTTGCCACAATGTCAGAAGATCTTGGATGCTGAGAACAGATGTAATTAGCATGCCTAACTCTCATAGTCCCAAAGCTTCAGACATCAGCAACAGAGAGGAGCCAAGCGGACACAGGATGAATAATAAATAATGAGAAACAGGTTGCAAAATATGCTTTAAAATTATGTCTAATTTTTCTTAAATCCACAAAACTTCTGTTAAATGAAGTTATGCCATTTCATTAAATTATCTACATGTTATTTAAGAAAAAAAAGAAAGAAAACAACTTTAGTATAATTTCAAATGTTTTCTTCACACAGACACAATCATGCTCATGGCCCTCTGTTGTATAAAGATTTCCCCATTCCAGGCCGGGCGCGGTGGCTCACGCCTGTAATCCCAGCGCTTTGGGAGGCCGAGGCAGGCGGATCACAAGGTCAAGTGATCAAGACCTTCCTGGCCAACATAGTGAAACCCCGTCTCTGCTAAAAATACAAAAATTAGCTGGGCATGGTGGGGCGCACCTGTAGTCTCAGCTACTGGGGAGGCTGAGGCAGTAGAATTGCTTGAACCCGGGAGGCAGAGGTTGCAGTGAGCTGAGATCGCGCCACTGCACTCCAGCCTGGTGACAGAGCGAGACTCCATTTCAAACAAAAAGATTTCCCCTTTCCTGCTGTCTAGTCAAACTACTAGAAGGGAATGATTTCTTCCTTTCTCTTCCCTTGACTGTCAAACTTTTAAAAAGAGATTTCAGACTTTCTGACAATCTCTCCATTCCTTTCTCATGGCAATCTGCTTTCTACCCCATTAAGTTTCTTAAAGTCCAGTGGCCTCTGTTCCAATCATCTTCTCAAACTTATTGAAATATTCCTTACTCTTATTCCACGTATCCTTCTTTGCAGCCTCCTAAGACACTACAGCCACCTGAGAATTCCGTTAAACTTAACCATATCATTGGTTTCTCCTAAATGCAAGTGTTATCTAGACGTTTCTTAGGACTTTGGCCTTTATCTCTCTGTGACTTTCTTATCTACTCCTAAGACCACAAATATCCACTCTGTGTTTATGTCTCTCTTAAATTTTACTTCTTAATCTGAACAGGAGACCCAGTTGTCAACTGCTAAGTTAAATCTGTGTAGATGCACAAGGGCACCTGAAAATACTCCCTTTGGTCCAAGCTCAGTCTTTCTCCTGTTGTACTCTAGTTAGCTTTCCCCTAAACCAGATTAAAACACTGGAGTTATCTTTGGCTATTCATTCTTCTGAATGTCTGACATCCAGTTCGTTGCTCAGTTCTTTCCCTTCTGTGTCTACAGTTATTTTCCTCATCTAAGCCATAGTTTTCCCATTACCACTCTTCGGGATCTTCCCCTTGCCTTCTTCCTGTTTTCTAACAAACATTCCTCTCTTTTACATCCTTCCACTTGTCCTTTCCCTGTCAATTATTTTTCTAATGAACAATTTTGACCAAGTCATCCCTTACTCAAAGCCATCTATCTCTACAGAATAAAGATATGTCTACAACATTATCCCTCTAGTTAACAATACTGTGTAGTACACTGTAAAATTTGTTAAAAGGGTAAAACTCATGTTAAGTGTTCTTAACACTTAAAAATACTAAAAAAATAGTATCTCTATCTTGGCATTTAAGGGAGGTCATAATTAGGTCCTTAGCAGGCTATGTAGCTTTAAAAACATTAGGTATAGAATTGTTTTAGCAGCCAAAAAGGGCTCACCACAGAGGAGAAAAATCAAAAGAAATAAAATAAAATAAAACAAAATAAAAAATGATAGGTTGTTTTCATTTGCCCTTTTTTCCCCCCTTTGATGACAAAACTTTTTAACAATGATTGTATTGCCATCTGCTGGAATGATTGAGAACTGCATTTTAAGGTTTTTTTTTTTAAGTGCGAAGTGTTTTCTTTCAATTTTTCAAAAACAACTCTTTCTAAATATGGCTTTTAATGTTGAATCTAATAAGAGATTTCAGAGCTTCATGTAAGAATGATTTTTGATTTTAAAGCACACAAAATTACAATTAACAAATTGATATAGCCTTTGCTTATAAGAGACTATGGTTGCTTCATCCCTTATTACTAACATCCTTTATTTCATTGAGCCCAAGAATAAAACGATTGGTGTGATGGGGAAGTAAAGTGTGTTATCTAATGTCAGGTGACTTTCAGTGACATCACATTTTTAACACTAATTAACAATTCAAATTCTTCCCGTCTCATGAGACTCAGAACTAGAATTACTTTTTCCAATAAGGTCTTCCCAAGCCAAGCCTCACCCTCCCTGAATTTATAAACTTATTTGCATATACCCTTCGCCTAAGACTAGTCATAGTGCATTATACTGACATGTAACATTTTCTGTGTTTGCCTCTCAATATATAATAGTGGTTAAGAATCTGGTCTCTAATGCCTCTTTCAAAATATACATTTTCCACTTACTAGCTGTTAATTAAAACTTTTGTAATAATTTTCATTATCCGTCAAGGAGAGATAACACTATTTCCTTCACAGGGTTGTTGGTAAGATTAAATTAGCAAAAACTGTAAAATCACTCAAAGCAGTACCTGCTGTGTAGTAAGCATGTAACAATTCCTAGCTAATATCACTGACCTGAGCAGATTGTTAAAATTGTGTAACTCATACAACAGGTAGCAGTGAGTCCCATATAGCCATACAACAGTATTATTAAAGACTTTTTATTAGCTATTTTTAAATTAATTAGATTTTTTATGTATAATTTACATGCAGTAAAATTTATCATTTTTAAAGGTACAATTTTATAAGTTTGACAACTGTATACAGTTGGTTAACCATAGTCACAATCAGAATAAAGAATATTTCTATCACCCTAACATGTTATGTGCCCATTTTCATACATCTCTTGTCCCCACTCCCAAACCCTAGGAACCTCTAACTCCTAAAGACCACTGATCAACTTTTAGTCACTATAGGTTTTCATTTTAGAATTGTATATAAATGAAATCATACCATGATGTAGTCTTCTGTGTCTGGATTCTGTTACTTAGCATAATAATTTTGAGATCTATCCATGTTATTCTGTATGGCAGCAGTTCATTCGTTTTTATTGTGGATTAGTATTTCATGGATACTTGACTTGCTTCTAGGTTTTGGCTACTGGGAATAAAGCTGCTGTAAGTATGCATACAAGGCTTTGTGCAGACACGTGTTTTCATCTCCCTTGGATAAATACCTAGAAAAAGCGTTGCTAGGATAAACAGGCAGAGAGTTGCTAGGTTGGTTGGTTAAGTGAATGTTTATCGTTACAAACTCCCGAACTGATTGTATTATTTTGTATTCCCACCAACAAAGATGAGCTCCACTGGCCCCACCTGCTTGCAAATACTTGATCTATTCAACTCTAATGACTAATAATGTTGAATATTTTTCCACTTGCATATTTGCTGTTCTTACATCTTCCCTGCCATTCATATACCTTTTGCCTACTTTGTAATTATCTTCTTACTATTGAGTTTTTTAGTACAAATCCTTTATCAGACATGCGTTTTGCAAGTTTTCTTCCAGTCGATGGCTTTCCCTTTTATTTTCTTAATTGTTTCTTTAAGAGCAAATTTTTAATTTTGATGAAGTCAAATTTATCATTTTTTCCTTTGTGTCCTATCTCAGAAATATTTTTGTAATCCAAGATCACAAATATTTGTGTCTATCTTTTCTGATATGATATTTTTAGCTTTAGATTTTATGTTTAGGACTAGGATTTATCTTGAGTTAATTTAGATGTGAAGTGTGAGATAAGGCTTGAGATTCAAAAACTTCACACAAAAATATCCAACTGATGCAGCAATTTTTGTTGAAAAAATCTCTCCTTTCCCCATGGTATTATTTTGACATTTATGTCAAAAGTCATTGAACACATATGTGAAGTTTGAATTCTGAACTCTATTTTTGTCCCATTGATCTGTAAGTCTTTTCTTAAACAGTCTAGATTACTGTAGTTTTATAGTCCTAGGATTAGGCACTGTATGTCCTACAACTGTGTTTTGAGTTTTTTCAAGATTATATGTTCATGTAAATTTGAGAGTTATATCAATTTCTATAAAAAATGCTGCTGGAATTTTGATTGAGGTTGCATTAAATCTATGTACCAACTTTAGGAAAATTTAAAGCTCAACAATATTCCATGTTCTTATTCATTAAATGATATTTATGTACATTTGTTTAGGCTTTCTTTAGTTTCTCTTGGCAATGTTTTGTAGTTTTTGTTATCCACGTGTGGTATTTTTTTCTTTTTTTTTTTTTTCGAGACAGAGTCTCATTCTGTCACCAGGCTGGAGCGCAGTGGCGCTATCTCGGCTCACTGAAATCTCCGCCTCCCGGGTTCAAGCAATTCTCCTGCCTCAGCTTCCCGAGTAGCTGGGACTACAGGCGCATGCCACCATGCCCAGCTAATTTTGGTATTTTTAGTAGAGATGGGGTTTCACCATGTTGGCCAGATGGTCTCAATCTCTTGACCTCGTGATCCGCCCGCCTCGGCCTCCCAAAGTGTTGGGATTTCTTGTCTGGTATGTTTTTTATTAAATTTATTCCGTAGTATCTCTTGTTCTTTGACGCTATAATGAATGGTATTTCTATTTCTATTTTCAATTGTTTATTGCAAATATGTAAAACTACAACTAATTTTTATATATTGACTTTGTAACTTGCAACATTGCCGAATGTGCCTATTAGTTGTATATTAGTTTTTGTAGATTCCTTAGCGTTTTCTATGTACCCGATCTTGTTGTCTGCAAGCAGTTTTCTTTCCTTCCAATATCTATGTCTTTCATTTCTTTTTTTTTGCTTTATGTAGTGTTAGCTACCCTAATATCACATTTAATGGATATAGTGAAAAGGCCATTCTTACCATTTTCCCAATGTTAGGTAGAAAATATTAAATCATTCAATACTATATGATTTTAATATATAGCCTTTTAATAATTTGATGACATTTCATTTTATTCCTAGTTTGTTGAGAGTTTTTATCATAAGATAAGTTGAATTTTGCCAAATGCTTTTTCCATATCAATCATATTGTTTGGTACTTTGTGTAAATCAATCGAGGGAGTTACATTGATTCATTTTCCAATGTTAAGCCAACATTGTATTATTGTCATGAGCCCCACTTGGTAATGAAGCATTACTTTTTATTATTCACTGGATTCAATTTGCTAAAATTTTCTTAAGCAATTTTGACTATCTCTTTATGAGGGATATTATTCTGGAGTTTTCTTTCCTAGAAATGTGTTGCTTGATAAAATGAGTTGTGAAATATTTCCTCTTCTGAATTTTCTAAGAGTTACTGTAGGCTGGGCGAGGTGGCTCATGCCTGTAATCCCAGCTCTTTGGGAGACCAAGGCGGGCCGATCACTAGGTCAGGAAATCGAGACCATCCTGGCTAACATCGTGAAACCCCGTCTCTACTAAAAATACAAAAAAATTAGCCGGGCGTGGTAGCGGGCGCCTGTAGTCCCAGCTACTCGGGAGGCTGAGGCAGGAGAATGACGTGAACCCGGGAGGCAGAACTTGCAGTGAGCGGAGATCTCGCCGCTGCCCTCCAGCCTGGGTGACAGAGTCAGACTCTGTCTCAAAAAAAAAAAAAAAAAAAAAGAGTTAATGTAGAATTTTATAATTTTCTTCCATAAATATTTGGTAGAATTCATGAGTGAAGCTATCTGGAAGTTTCCTATGTAAGAAGATAGATTATAAATTCAGTTTCTCTAAATAAGTTATCTGTTTCCTCTTGAGTGTGCTTTGGTAGTTGCTGTTCTTTAAAAAAATGATTCATTTTACCTAAGTTGTTGAATGAATTGGCATAAAGTCTTTTAAGACATTTTTCTTATCCTTTTAATGTCTGTAGAACATGTGGTAATGTTTATTTTTTCATTAATATATTGATTATTCCTCTCCTCTTTTAATTGACCAATTTAGCTAGAAGTTTCTACATTTTATTGACTTTTCAAAGAATCATTTTTAGTTTATTACCTTTCTCTATTATTTGCTTATTTTCTCTTTCACTGATTTTCCCTTTGTTACTGAAGGATATTTTCACTGAACATAAAATTCTGGTGTGACAGGTGTTTTCTTTTAGCACCTTTAAAATGTGCTAATTACTTCTGGCTTCTATAAGTTCTGATGAAAAATCCACAATTATTTGAATCATTGTTTCTCTATGGGTAATGTGCCATGTTTTTTCCTGGTTGCTTTTTGTGTGTGTGTGTCTCACTCTGTTGCCCAGGCACACTGCAAGCTCTGCCTCCTGGGTTCACGCCATTCTCCCGCCTCAGCCTCCCAAGTAGCTGGGACTACAGGTGCTCGCCACCACGCCCGGCTAGTTTTTTGTATTTTTAGTAGAAACGGGGTTTCACCATGTTAGCCAGGATGCTCTCGATCTCCTGACCTCGTGAGCCGCCCACCTCAGCCTCCCAAAGTGCTGGGATTATAAGCATGAGCCACTGCGCCCCGCCTCCTGGCTGCTTTCAAGAGTTTATCGGTCTTTAATTTTCAGCAGTTTTATTATTATGACTCTGGGACTAGATTTCTTCAGACGTATTTTGCTTGCAGTTCACTTAGCTTCTTAAATCTTTAGGTTTATGTCTTTCATTGTATTTGAGAAGTTTTCAGCCTTTATGTTTTCAAATTTTTTTCAGCACCATATTTTTTCTTCTTCTCTTCTGTAACTCCAAGTACATGTATATTATAGCTTTTGTGCACTATCATAGGTCCCTAAGACTTTGTTCTTTCTTTCCTCAAACATTTTTCTTTCTGCTATTCAGACTGGATAATTTATATTGTTCTATATTCAAGTTTGCTCTTTCTTCTATAATCTCTAGTCTACTTTTGAGTCTAGTCAGTGAGTTGTTGGGTTTTCTTTTAAATTTTAGATACTATATTTTACAGCTCTAAAATTTTCATTTGGTTCTTCTTTGTGTTATTTCTTGCCTGAAACTTTCTATTTTAATATTTGTTTCAAAAGTGCCCACAATTACTCATTTGATAATTTTTGTAATAGCTGCTTTAAATTCTTTGTCAGATAATTCCAAGCAGGGGAAGGAAAAAAGTTTTAATTTAGAATGGAGTTTAGAAGTTTGACTCTTACACGATATTGACATTTTAACTGATTGATAAAATTATTCTGATTTTTTTAAGTGACTAGAGAATACTGTTTTTATCTGAGAATGACCAATATTAGACCTGTCTTAGATTTCATTTGGAGGCAGAAGAATGAATAGTGTTTTCTTACTGTACCCTATAGGTTTCTGATAATTTTACACATCAATTACATATATGTGATTTATCACTCATCTTTCTCCCTGACATATTTTATTCTTCCTTAATGTAAAATCAAATGCTGATTTAATTTCTGTTGAAGTTTTACAGTAACATTTTCAAAGGATGTGTATGGGTAGTTTACTTACTAGGTCCTTGTAGGTCTCAAAATGTCACATCTTCACCCCAATTCATAAATAAAGTCCTGAAAACAGGATTCTAGAATCACAGCTCTTTTCACTCAAAAGTCCATAATGTCACTTCATTGTCTTCGATTTTACTGTATTGCAGATAAAAAGATTGATAGTGTTGTCAATATTTTCTGTGTAACTTGTGTTCTCTGTCTGGAAGCTTAATAAGAAGTACTACTGATCGTACAGGTCTGTTAAGCACCCTAGAATGTGGTCGGAAGTGTTTCTTTTTTCTTTAAACACTTCCAGCACTTACATGGTCTTTATTATCTAAAAACTCAAGTCTTCATCCAGCTCACAGGGATTTTTTAATATTAATTCTTTGATTTTTGTTGCACTTGATCTTAGCCAAAAGGCCGAGAAGCGATAATTGTTTGATTTTTGTTATTCCTCCTTTTCTTTCTCTGCTTCTGAAAGTCTTACTAATTGAAATGATTTATTTCATGACTGTATCCTACCCTGTCACTTTTCATTTCTAATTTTCATTTATTTTTTCTTTTGTTTACGCTGTGATTCCTTACACTAACATTTTGGGTCATTGCTGACAATATTCAGCAGTACCGGTGCTGTTTTTCACAATCTTCATTTTTAAATGTTACATTTCTTGATTTAAATTTACTGTCTTTTGTGTTTTAAGGTTTTTAAATAAGATTTCTGCTACTAAATTCAAAATCCACCTTAAGGGAAGTCACCTGTTCTAACCATTTAGAGGGATGGCTCTCTTTCAGCCTGCTCATACCTGTTAAAAGTAAGTATTCCATCAACACTGAAGGAAGATAAAATAAGCTAGAATCGGAAGAAAATGAGTATTTTACTGAATGAAATGCAACTGAAAGAAGCAATAATGGAGGAGAAAAACAAGATAGACTGAGAGAGAAAGCCAGATCATTAAAACAGAAGGAAAACAGAGATAGAATTTTGTGGATGAAAAGCTAGACAGTGATTCAGGGCATGCCGCAAGCAGCTCTGTGGTCAATTGCTTTGTATCCATCAAAAGACACGTGAAGAGCAGAAAGCAGAGGTAGAATTTAATGAAAAGCCGAAGAGGCAGAAACTGGTGAAAGAGAAGATGTTCTCAGAACTACGAGCAGAAGACTGATCAGCCAAGGAAACATGAGAAACTCAAGAGCTCCAGGAAGACCTGGAGGAGAACATGCACCTGGGTCAGAATGCCCAGGTCACCAGCATCCAGATGCAAAAGCAGGCAGTGCAACAGCTAGACGAAGAGGAGGTGCACCTTATGGAAAAAGAAAATGCACAGATTAAACCTGAGAATGAACAGGATAAGCTGGAGAAAGAGAAGACAAAGCAGAAAATTAAAACCTTTTTTACAAAAAGTCTTCCAAGAGAAGGTGGAACATAGTTGACAGAAATACAGAAAAGAGCAGGACTTGAACATGAACTTTGTGCAAGGGCCCTTCAAGACTTACAGGAAGAGGCTGATTTAAAAAGCAACAAAGGGAAGACAGGAGAAGGAAACAGAAGAAATCATTAGACAAAATAGTAGAGGCAGAGAAGGAAAAAAAAAAAAAGTTGGCCAAGGACAGGAAGATAAGATTTGAAAAGGAGGCAAGGAAACAACTTGTGAATGAGGTTATGTGTACAGGAAAAGTTCAAGAAACATTGCCAAAAAAAGCAAAAGAATAGAAAAGATATACTATGGAACAGGATTGCATAAATGAAGGTTTTAAAGAACTTGAGGACGAAGAGGAGAATTTTGGAGATGCAGTGGTTTAGCTTAGGAGTATAAGAGACAACTGCAAACGCAAATATTCCACCAACAGCAGGCCCGGGAAGCAGAGAAGAAAGAGGAACACTGAGTGTTTGAAGCAGGGATAACAGCAAACAGGATTTGCCAGGACAAAATTCAGGAGATACCAACCATCCATCAAGTGCTATCCAGAAATACTCATTTTATGTGGGAAGTACGCCCTAATAGACTTCCAGCATAGTTGCTTGAACATTAATATATTTTTTCTCATCCTGGTGTGGTCCCACAAGCAGTCTGGTACTACTATTATCAGGAGGGAGATTCATTAGAACCGGCAGGCCTATCTCCCAGGCAATTGTAAATTGTCAGACAAAGAAGATATGTTTCATTTTGTTAGTGACAACAAGCCAACCAGCTGCAATCCTGGAATTAATGGGTGGAGAGAGGAGTCACAAAATTCCTGGGCTCCTCCCAGATATTGAGAAAAAAGAAAGGTTCACCTCAGCATGTCACAACTCTTTAGACGATGGAAGCCCCTCCTAGGGCCACTGAGGTACTGGCCTGGGCAGCTGGTTTGACCTTCTCAAGCATCTGGAGTATCCTTGGATTTTCCCCCAGGCTCCCCCAGATGTACTGGTCTCTTGTCAGCTCTAGGATGTTTCAGCTCCCCTATCCCAGAGCCTTATAAGGAAAATCATTTCGCTGCTCCTAGGCTGTCTCAGGAGCACTTGGAGCTTTGGTTTGCAGATAGGAATACCCTCTCTTTTCTTACTCTTACGATTGGCGAACAGCTCCTTTCCCCTTTTCTGCCCCAAACTTATGCAAAGTGACACATCTGCCCAGTAATGACCTTAGGAGAAGAAAGGAGTCAAGCACCTATACTTAGGTTTGAAAACTATTTATTAGATTTTTTATTTTATAAAGTTTTACTTCTTTCTCATTACATTATAAGCTCTTTGAGACGGGGTACTTTATCTTTTAATTCTCTCTTATCCACTTTTATCAAGCTATTCAGTTAAAATTTGAAATTCAATAAGTATCTTCTGTTCCCAAAATTCACATTAGATCACTTTTACAAACAATTCCAAGTGATACCGCTAGATGGAGGACTTGGTATAGTTCCTCCGCCTAAGCAAAGCAAAGCAAAACTCTTATCAGGTGACTCTGAGATTTCCAGATCTGAATTTTTATTGCATGTTAAACTTAGTAAGGATCTCCTCATTTGAAAGAGGTAAGTAAAATTCTCACTTAGGCCTTAAGAAATTGTTCTATTAGTGAAGGAGAGAATGAGTAACTTCCCAGCCCACACCTCACAGCATTAGCAAAGTAAAATGTTTATTTCAGAAAGTGAGAATAGATATCACGAAGGGGTGGGGGGTGGGGAGGAGACACTATGCTTAAAAAAAATAGGTTCTTCCTCCAAGAGTTTATCATCTGTGGTTTTTACTTAAAGTTTTACTCAGATGCTATTTTTATATTTGTTAAATGCCATTAAAAGAAAGAGAGAGAGACAGTAAGAGGGAGAGAGAGACAAAAGTCAGTTCCTATTCCGCCTCCAGGAAGGGCTGGAAAACTTGCAATGCTTCATTGACCTTGGCTGTCCATCTTGTTCCACTGAAATAACCCAGTGATTTTTTCTAAGTGTAAATGCCTGGAACTCTTTTGTGGATGCTAATAGGTAAAAGGAAACTGCTCACCGTGACCACTTTTCAAAAGTCAAAAGTCAAAGTTCACATTAGCTTTGTTAAAATACAGTCTGGTGACTTGCTCAATCCAGTATGATGTTGGTTCATCTTTAGTACCCTCAGAGGAAGGTGGAAGAATGAATCCAAGAGGAATTCTTTTTAATTAGTTTTTTAAATTGCCTTCATTTGACACTGAAGAGAAACTCAGAGAACTTCAATACATGCTTCATTTTGGAGCAAAAAGATGTAGTGACTCAGATTAAATGAAAGTATGTCTTAGATTATCTAATCAAGTAAACAGTATTTGATTTCATAAATAAAGCGATTTGTGAGAGACACACTGGCCTATAGGTAGGAGTGATATCCACTCGGTGTAGTTCTCTTGGTTAACCAGGTTTCACAAGCACAGGTTGGCCATGCTTCTTTCTGCAGTTGTCTGCAACCTGGACTTGCCCAAAGCATGGAATCATATTCACTGGTAAAGACACTAGTTAGGTGGCCACAAGAATACAGTCAGTTTAAATGAGCATTTTTGGCTGGCTGGGCTAGGATGGGACACTGCTGCTTCCAGAATTCCCACTATGAGATTGCCTATTGTTGTGCCTTTTCTTGGAAAGAAGAGGCAGGACTGGTGGTTTGTCTGAGACCTTTAGACTACAGGAGGAGTGCTAGAACCTGCCAGAAATGGGTTTCATTCATTCATCCTAAAGATTTTTGGAACAGAATCAGAAGCAGCTAGATCTACTCAACAGAGACTTAGAAAGACCAAAGCTTTTAAAGCTCAGGCAGTAAAGTATGATACAGAATTTGGGAGAAGGCTGTTTCCTACGTCCCGAAATCAGCATAATATAGCTGATGACCTGAGTAAAACTTTTGGAGATGTCTGGAGACAGAAAGGCAGGAGTGTCTTCCTGGGTGATTGACAGTGACAGTGGTTCCTTTTTCCCACTCAGCTTTGTGGACAGCTGCTGTGCACAAGCAAGTGAGGAAAATAGAGCAGACACCATGCCATGTCCAGAAAATGGCCTACTTATGTTCTCTGCATACCTTTTGCCAATTCCTGACAATGGTCACCTTTCTTTCTTGAGTTAATAGGCAAAATAATACATTATTTGTTGAGAACATTCCTTGTGCCAGTCACTTGACATAGATTATTTTTATTTAACTTCACAGTAATCCTATGAAATGCTAATATTACTCGATTTTACAGATGAGAAAACTGAGTCCCAAGGAAGATAAGTATCCAAGATCCCACAGCTAATAAAAAGTAGAACTAGGATTTAAGCCCAAGCAGTTTGACTCAAAAACCTATGACTGTATCCAATATAATTGACTAATTCCCAAAGTAAAACCCCTCATTCATATCAATGGGTGTTGGAGGGAAATGTTATTCTAAGCATATCAGATAGTCAAAACAAACAAACAAACAAAAAACCACATGTTACAGAAGCAAAGGTATAAGTAGCACAGAGGACAAGATGATTAACTCTGTTCAAGGTGATTTAGGTACCTCGTCAAGGACATATCTGCAAGAAAATGAATGAGATGGGTGTCAGACACATAGGACTAGAGAAGAGTGTCCAGGAAGAAGGAGCAGCGTGTGCAAAGGCCAGCAGCACTGAATAGCATGAAGTGTTTGTGTAACTGGCAGCAGAATGGTTTAGCTGGAATGTAAGCCATAGGCAAGGAAATAAGCCTGGCCAGTTACACAAGATTCAGATCTGATCACATGGGGCTTCAGTGTGATGTATTATCAGAGGTCTGGAGGTTTGGAGGCTTTATCCTATGGATGACACCAACTCACTGGAAGATCCTACGCTTGTGATGTGTGAGTGCTGGTGGTGGTGACATAGGTTGCTGTAGCAAGACTAAGAAACTGAAAACAGAAATCCACTATGTTATTTTCCACAGGAGAGTCACTCCACTTAATTTTAACATAAAGCAGTTAGGGCCATCTCAGAGGAACTCATGCAGGCAGTGGGCACTAAGTGAAAAGAGCAAGTTACCTGTAACAGCCCACACATTTCCATCCCAGGTGACTAGAAGAGAAACTAGAAATTTCTACCTAATTTGCTATTGCTACATTCCTTCCTCTACCTTATTTCCAGTAATTTAGAGCGTCTCAGTTGTCTCCTTTTTCAAGCTACTTGTCTGTGGTGCAATCAAAACACATTTCTCTGTATTTATATGCACAATTCATGGTTTCAATCAAGTGTTGACTTCTTTGATACAAGTAAGTTGACAACCTTGGAAACCTTTGCACTGATTGTAAATAGGGAGCTGAAGTCTCTTTACCACTAACAGGGCAGTACTGTTTGTTTCACACTAATAAATGTGCATGTACATATAGATATATATGTGTATCTATATACACATGCATACATATATATAGATATGTATCTATATACACAGGTATATATACATACACAGACATATACATATATATATATATACAGACTTAATTTTTAAACTTTACTCCTACAAATTTAAGGGAAATACTCTTAATGTTTTAAATTTTATCCTGTGCATTAGCAATACCTGATCAATATAGTTGTTTTAAGGCTTAAATAATAATAACATATAATGTACTTAACACAGCCTAACCAAAGCAGACACTTGCTCGTAACTCCACCCTCCTCACTTCTAGCAGATTAGAAACGGACACCATGAATTTCATACTATATTTGACTGGACAGTATCAGACAAAGAATAGAAGTCTACTTCAAACTATCTTAAATAAAAAAGGAACTTTTCTGGCTTTTGTAAAAGGAAGTTCAGAAATGGCTAGAGCCAGGTCCTGGATTGGATTAAATATATCAAATCTTTCATTCTCCTCCCTCCTCTTCTTTCTTTTCTTCCTTCCCTCCTCTTCCTTCCTCAATACTGCCTAGATACTCAGGAAGCTTATCCTCAAGAGTGGCTAGGATGGTTGCCAGCAGCTCTAGACTTAAACTTCACCAGCTAAGCAATTTCAAAATAGAAAACATTTCTTTCCAAAGCTTCATCAAGAATATCCCAAAAGGCTGGCATAACCTAGAAGAAATAGAAATCCTGAAAGATCTTTAGAAAATTATAATCACAATGGGTACTTTATGCCTAGAATACTGCATGGAATTCTGGTAAATTCAAACCAGGAAAAAGAAAGCTGACAAATATTCAACGAAAGGCAATTACTCTGACCCAGAGTATAAAGAAGTTTCCATATTGGGCCATGAAATAAAGATTAGACTCAAACCCAGAAAAATAAGGGCCTGAAGCTTGCATGTAACAAACCTTGGAATAGGAGAATAAATTAGGAAAAAAAAAAAAAAAGGGCATCTTAGCCTCTTGGGAATATGACCTGGCAAATTGGTAGTGTGTTTTTAAGAAGAAAATGTGTTCTCATTGTTCAACTCCCACTTATGAGTGAGAAAATGTGGTGTTTTGTTTTCTACACATACCAGGGCCTGTCGGGGAGTGGGGGGCAAGGGGAGGGAGAGCATTAGGACACATACCTAATGCATGCGGGGCTTAAAACCTAGATGACGGGTTGATAGGTGCAGCAAACCACAATGGCACATGTATATCTATGGAACATCCTGCACGTTCTGCACATGTATCCCAGAACTTAAAGAAAAGTAAAAAATAAAAAAAGAATATTCAGTCAAATGTGCCTTTCTGCACAAAAAAAATAAAAATAAAAATAAATAAAATTTTTTAAAAAGACAATGTATGCCTTCCTCCAGACAGACATATCTGTGTTCCAGAGAGAGGGCTCATCCAGGAAACTTGCGCTGGACTTCAGCCTTTCATTGCTCGCTCATTCAGCCACCTTTGGAGAGGCACTACCTACACAAACATAGGCAGCTGCTCTGGCTAAGAGAATATAAAACACACCATCCGGTACTTGCTTTATGAATTAGTGAGTTTAAGTACAAACCAATTTTCATTGCCAAACCCTTGATTATTAGAACTAGGTAAGCATACATTGTTATAAACATATATAAGTTTCTGGCAAGTTTTTACTTTCCACGACAGACAGGAGTAAACTTGCAGAATATATTTTCTTGATATGGTACATGCTGACATATTAAATAGTTTGAAAAGAATTAAGATTAACAAACTCAAGCAGCTACAGGGGTATGTACCTAGTTTGACATAAAAAGGGTTATTATGTTTTTGTATATGAACATAACTTCATAAACTCACCAAAAATTGAGTGGGAGTCCAATGTAACTCACCTATGATGACAGATGACATCACAGTGATCAGCTCCTTCTATACATTTTTTGCTATTGTCATCAGGACCATTGCTTTGACCCATTGTATCCAAAGTGAGTTATTTATACCCCTGTAAGTACCTAGAGGATTACTGGTGGTACACAGAAGGGGTGGAGGTAGTCTATGACTTGCAGGCACTGGGGCCAGGTGAAAGGAAGAAAAGAGGAGGAAGAAGACAAGGGGAGAGCAATGGTGATGGTCCATTTTCCCCTTGTTAACCACACTCACATATACAACTATGTGCTGGACTCTGCCACCTAAAATACCACTAAAGGGTTTCCAAAACACAGCTGGAACAATAGGGGTAGGTATCTCCAGAAATGAGGCACTCTTCTAGCAGCCGTCAGCCACATCATCTGAGGGAAGTCCATCGCAAGATAGGGCCCCACTGAAAGGATTCAGCTGTACATCCCTTAGACAGTTTTTTAGACAGTTTAAAACAGGTGGTTCCTAATTCTGACTCAGCTGCCACCAACACATGGAAATCAGAGGTTACAAGCACAGACTTGGATTCAAGTCTGCATTTTGGTTTTTTGTTAGGTGTTTTTTTTTTTTTTTTGGTCTCACTCTGTCACCCAGGCTGGAGTACAGTGGCGCGATCTCAGCTCACTGCAACCTCTGCCACCCAGGTTCAAGTGATTCTCCTGCCTCAGCCTCCTGAGTAGCTGGGATTACAGGCACCTGCCACTGCCCCAGGCTAATCTGTGTATTTTTTTTTTTTTTTTTTTTTTTTTTTTAGTAGAAACGGGGTTTCACCATATTGGTCAGGCTGGTCTTGAACTCCTGACCTCGTGATCCACCCGCCTCAGCCTCCCAAAGTGCTGGGATTACAGGCGTGAGCCACCGTGCCTGGCCCAAGTCTGCATTCTTTTACCTTCTAGTTATCTGCCTTTATTCTTTGTTGTAAATGGGAGATAGTAAGAGTACCTACCTTTGTATGGATGCTGTGGGAAATAATTTAATAAAGTTGATAAAGCATGAAGCACAGTAGCTAGCACTCAGTAAATACCTAATAAACAGTAGCTGTTAATATTATTGTACAGTAAATCTAGGGTCCTTGGAAGGAGTTCTCTAACTTCATTTAACGAATATTCAACCAGCAAATATTGAAAACCTTGCTAGAGCTGAACAACTAAATTACGTTAGCATTTCAGAAACCTGCTGACAATATCCTGAACATTATAAAAAGACACATTAATGACTTCATAAAATGTCTTCAAAAGCATTTTTCTCAACTGGATGACAACAGTGAGGCAGAAAGAAAACTTGTTCTAATCAGTTGCGGGGCCTACTGAGGAACTTGACAGCTTCAGAATAACCCATTCTAGAAGTCAAGTCAGACAGGTTTTTCTTTTAATCCAAAATTTTTACAAATGTATGCAAATTAGAAATTGATTTTCAGCACACAATTCTATTAAAGACAACTGTGATAGTAGTCAGGTAAGCTGATCTATTGCTGCTGTAAGAAATAACCAGAAAACATCAGTACATAAAACAATAAAGACTTATTTCTTGCAACATGTCCATTGCAAGTTGCCACCATCTCTTTATTCAGGAACACGGGCTGATAAACCAATCACCATTTCCAGTGTTGCAGTTAGTGCAGGTTAATATCAGCCTGTGAAATCAGAATCTTCCCCAGTCTTCATCTTCAACTAAGGAAGACTGAGCCAAAAATCTCTTTCTTAATGAGTGATAATGCACAGTTTCAGTCTACTAATGAAGATATATGATTTTATAAGTAGATGAGTTGAATTATTGTGTATATTTCATTGTCTATTATGTATTTACGTGTTTTTAAAAGTTTTACCCAATAAAAAGTTCGTCATTTTGACTTTTGCCCTTAACTTCTTATCAGAACAAGTCATGATGGTTTTCCACTTAAGATGGTGATGTTAGGATTTCTTTACCAAACATCAATTTATTTAAATTAAGAAAGTATGTGTTGATTTAAAGAAAACTATTAATTAAACAGTAGAATGGGTACTTTATGCCAAATGTTGGAAGATTAGTCATGAGTAAATATTACTTTCACCCACCATGGCATTCCCTATATTACAATAATCTAATATTAAACTTACTTCATGCAGCTACATTTTAGGTGATTCTACAAATATGAGTATATTAACTTTAGGGAAAGAAATGGAGACAATATCTGGCAAATAAGTAGCAATCTAGCTGAAAAAATTTATTAAAATGTGTAACATCATTAACTACCTGCTGAAACAGACCACCATTTTTAGATCAGCAGTTTGAGACTATACATAGGACTCCGAAGGCTCCATGGTTGAACAGAAGATCCTAGAAATAAACATTTCACACTGGAGAGTCTTCCAGCATTCAGTTGATCTTCTGCTCTATCAAGTTCCAATCTTCCTGAAAAAAACACTAGAGTTTTGGGTAGATTGTCTTGGATTTCAAGAATGTTAAAAAATACAAAACAAATAGCTAAACTGCAGAAGCTGGATGAGAAGTAGTTCTGGAAATTAAATATAGGATAGGCAGTGTTCCTCTTCATATTTGACATCTTAGAGGAACGTTTGTCTTATCTGTTTTCTACCTAAAATCTCTGCAACTCAACATATTAATTTTCTAATATTTATCAAATTATTGTCAAATGAAAGACAGTATTATATACTGTAAACATATTTTTAAAAAGTGTCCCCATATTTCCAGTTTTGGAAATTATTTTCATTACTTATCTCTGAGATTTAGGGGTCATATATTTAACCTAATTACATGTGATAAATATGCTATGGTTCTGTTCCTGAATAAATATTATAATTAGGGGATAATAATATCCAAGACATTAATATTTTAGCATACATTAACTCTGTACAAAGTTTCTTACTTTTATAATCTCATTTATGAGGTAGATACTATTGATATTCCCATTTTGCAGGTAAGAAAAATTAAAGTTTAGAGAGGTTAATTTTTTATTTTTATTTATTTATTTTTTTTGAGGTGGAGTATCACTCTGTCACCCAGGCTGGAGTGCAGGGGCACAATCTCAGCTCACTGCAACCTCCACCTCCTGGGTTCAAGCGATTCTCTTGCCTCAGCCTCCCGAGTAGCTGGAATTAAAGCCACCTGCCACCATGCTCAGCTAATTTTTGTGTTTTTAGTAGAGATGGGTTTCACCATATTGGCCAGGCTAGTCTCGAACTCCTGACCTCACGTGATCCACCCATCTCAGCCTCCCAAAGTGCTGGGAGGTTAATTAAATGGCTAAGATCACAAATTAAGAAAGCAACAGAAGCAGGAAGTTAATGAAAGCCACCTGATTTAAGATTGACCTGTTAGTTGCTTCACTACACTGCAATTCAGGCACAAGACAAACATAAAAGTTTTCTTCCTAAGTGTTATCCTTCCTAAGAGCTATTTCTTGGCTACCAAAGGCTAAAAGTAACACACTGAGCAAGGCTTACTGCTCTTTTTAAAATTTATTGAAATAGAGAATGTCCTATCCTGTCTATATAATTAGTTTATGTGTGTGGGTCTCAAGGTCATAGACTATACAAATTCATTCAGTGCCTTTCATGGGTAGGCACTGAACAACTCCTTCTATAAAACACGAATAGGGCAGGACATAAATACGATCAAAAGCCTGATAGCATTGTTCATTTAACAGGTAAAGGTTTGTTAGCCACTACATGGGAAAGTCTTGCTGGGTGATATAAGTAGCATTCATATTTTACTTTCCGTAGAAGTTATGATCCTAGTCTTTAACTCCGAAGTCTTCATTTCTTTTTGATCAAGAAAAAGGAGTAAAGTTGGACATTTCCATAAAAGTTTCCATGGACAATTGTTTTACATGGTATTTTCAGAATAGCTCATATTGGATGGTGTCGGTGTTAAATTGTGTCCAAAAAATATGTTGAAGTCTTCACTTCTGGTATCTGTGAATGTGACCTTATTTGGAAACAGGGTCTTTGCAGATGTAATCAGATTAAGATGAGCTCATGCTAGATTCGGAAGGTCCCTAAATCCAATGACTGGTGTCTTTTTTACAAGGAGAGAGACACAGAGACAGACACAGAAGGAAGAAAGCCATGTGATGACAGAGGCAGAGATTGGAGTGATGCAGCTAGAAGCCAAGAACCTCCAGGAATTGCTGGCAACCACTAACAGCAAGGAAAGGCGCATGGAATAGAGTCTCTCTCAGAACCTCCAGAACTGAGATAATCAATTTCTTTGTTTAAGCAATTCAACTTGTGGTAACTTGTTACAGCAACCCTAGGGAATATAAATAGCAATATGGTGCAACGGAATGAAAATTAAAAATCTCAACAAAAGATCTTAGTTTAACTCCTTCTATCCCTTTGCCAGCCATGAAGAAGACCAACTACTATGATGAGAGTTTCATTTGTCTTATCTGTAAAATGGGAAGAATAACATTTTTCCTACTAATTCAGAGGATTATATAAAAATAAAATCAAGCTATAATAGGTATTCCAAAGTGTGTTCAATGGAATTTGAGGGTTTATAAGGTCTGTAATGAAGTAGGTTTCAAAAAATCCTATATGTATGACTTCTCTGCAGGAGACCCACAACACAGGTTATTATACAAAAGGCACAAAAAAGACATACAGTTTGGAATCTATTTAGCCTTACCTCACCCAGTCTTCAAATTTATTTGGCCATGGAATATTTCCTTTGTGGGACTTCAATTAATATTTTGTGGATGCAGGTATTCCTTTGGAGAACAGTTTGGAAAAGACAACATTATGTCATTATAAGAACTCTGGTTCTTGGGAATATATGCTTAGGAATTATTTATATAGGAATAAATGAGGGACACTTGGCATATCTGCAGAAATCATCCATATGTCTTCATGGCAGCATTCCTGTTCTTACATATCGCCCACATGGCTTCTGCTGAATGGAATTGGAAAAGCTGTGTAAATGTAGTAACAGCTTTTATCAAATGCCTACTCCATTCCCAAGTCCAGGAGCAACAAGAGTTCCTCTGCCTCCAGAAGGGTGGCAGGAAGAAAACTAACAACTCTTAGTGTTCTGAGACCCAGGACAGACAATTTCACAAACGTTATATCATTTCCTAGAAATGTTCATGGTCTTAATCTTTGTATATTAAAACATATGTGACAAAGATATTTCTATATGAAAATATATTTTCTTTAGTGACAAAAATAACTTAAAACTACATTATTTATTCACATTTTATTGGCAAAAAACCCAAAATAAGTATTTAACAACCAAGTTCAGAATCCCTGATTATGCATATTTTATGTTAGAAAAAACAGAAAGTCTCAGTGGACTCTCAACTGTTAACTGTCCTAACAATTCTGAGAGATGAGTTAATTCGCCATTGTTCTAGCTGTGAGAATATAGCACCAAATATAACAAATACGGTTTCTGATCTTCCATAGCTTGTATATTAGAGAAAGGAGAATAAATACAAAGAAATGAGTATAAATATTTATATGGTGATGATATTATTGTAGAGAAAAATTAAGCAGGAAAGCAGAATAAAGAGGGAAGTGAGTGTGTTATTTCATATGCATGATCAGGGAAGGCCTCACTGAGCAAGGGAATTGAGCAGAACCCTATGAAAATGTACGAATAGTCAGGATATCTGAAGGAAGAGAAGAGAGTATCAGGCTAAGGAAGGAGCAAATGCGAATGACCTGCCTGTGATGAGAGAATACTTAGCATATTCCTGCAACAGCAAGGAAGCCCCATGAGGCTGGAACATAGTAACTGAGGGTGGAGAAATATGAGATGATGTCAGGCAGCTGAGAGTGGGATTGAGGGCACAGATCATGTAGGGACTTCACAGGCAGGACATGGCAAGAATTTAATTTTTATTTGCAATGAGTTGAGGAGCAACTTAAAGTTTTCAGCAGAGAAGTAATGTGATCTGACTGATATTACAAATATATTCCATGCAGAAAATATGATGATGGTGTGGCGGAGGAGAAAACTGTGGCAGTAGGAAGACCAATTAGAGACTGAATCCAGATTATTCCAATTTAGAGATGATGATGACTACCGACCAGGGCTGCAGTTGTAGAGGTGGTGAAAAGTGTAACTGTGTTTTGAAGACAGAGCCAACAGAATCGGCCTGAGATACAGCAAGGCAGGTATGAGAGAAAGAGAAGAGTCAAGAATGAATGTGAGGTTTAAAGCTAAGCATCTAGACAAATGCTTGGATGACATTAGATGAGATGGAATGAGTATGTAGGTGCAACATTTTGTTTTTGAGGGAGAATACGGATGGAGTAAATGGATAAGGGAGAGAATCAAGTTTAAGATGTCTTTTAACAGCCAAATGGAGGTGGTATGCAGGGCATTGGATATACTAATATGGTGTTCAGGCTAGAGTCTAAGCATGGCATCATCTGCTCATAAATGATACTTAAATCCATGGGACTAGATGAGATTACTCAAGACTTGAGTTTAGACAGAGAGGAGGAAAGGACAGAAGACAGAGTCTTGGGGTATGGCAGTGCTTAGAAGACCATTTTTATACAATGGCCATTTTATTTCTTGGCAAGGAATATTCAGGTAGCATGGCTGGAAATTGAGCAAGTCAAGAGTCCTTTATCATAGCCAGTGAAGTTCTTTATCACATAGCATATTTATACTCTTGTCACAAGAGAGGCATGTTTGCTGAGGATCTGGAAACAGTTCTCCTGCCTCCAGAGTACCAGGCTTAGGAGAGGACTGTAATGAACACTAAATTGGCAAGAACCAATATTTTAATCACATTGATTACACTAGGCATATAACCGCAAATATTCTTTTGATTTCTTGGGGTGTAAAATAAAGCCAGTTATAGTTTCAAGATCATAAGCATTACATATCCTACTCTATTTAATAGCCATCATCATTTATTGAGTATAATATGCCAGGTACTTTGCTAATCATTTTGGTGCTGGGTATTTTCCAATTCCTCTCCATATCCACCCTTCATCCTGCCCCTTTCCTTCCACTCTGTGCCCAGAAATACTGATCACTGTGGACTGCATCAAATGGCTTCCTCATTCTCTATTCCACACCACTCTCTCCTTCCAGATTCCGGTATTCATTCTTTCCCTTCATTCCTTCCAGGACAGAGGAGCAGGGGATGAGAGAAAGTGTGTGGCTTTATTACCATACTGGCCATTCTGCTGCTTCCTCCACTACCTACCCACAATTTTGTGTCACCCCTTTCTTAAACTCTCCTCAAGTGTCTCATCGTTTTCCACTGGGACCCTGCTAATGAGAATGCTGGCTCATTAGCCCTCTCCACTCCTGATATAGGTATAATCCCCATTTTACTAACAAGAAAAGAAAGGTAATCCTGTATTCACACAGAAGGACAAAGTCAGGATTTAAACCCAGGTTTGTCTGCCTTCAAAGCCTGTACTCCTAATTGTTTCACTAAATTGCAAAACAAAATTTATTCTAATCAATTGTAACTATAGTCATAGGAGTTACAAAGTTATAAATACATCAATTTGAAATATATTTAAAATAATTTTAATTTTTTCTTATATGCTAAGCATTTCATAAGCATTAGCTCATTTGATGCTTACTCTAACCCTATCATTATCACCATTTTAGAGATTTTTTTAAAGTCTAGAGTTTAAGAATTTCTCAGTGTCACAACAAATAAATAGCAAAGCCAGAATGTGAATGCTCCAAAGTCTGTATTTAAAAACTTTTATGTTATATTGTAATCAGAATATTGTAGGCAAAAAAAATATTTTTTTATCATTGGCAAAAAGGAACAATTATAGTTATATTTAATATACATGTTAGGTTTAAGCATTTTGAACAGGTTATACTTATTTACCAAGAATGCAATAGAACTGACAACAGCTTCCTGAGCATCCATGCACATTGCGTGCTAATTTGCGTCTGTAGTCGACGTGGTCAATATGGGTTTGACAGAAGCTGACCAAGGTGTAGCCATCAGACTCTTGAATGCATGTGATATTCGTCAAGCGATAATCAACAAACCAAGATTTTCTGAGGACCTGCCTGTGCCCAGCACTAAGCCAGGAAGTGCCATACAGAGTATTAAAAATAAAACCCATAATCTCATTCTCTGAGAATATGTAGTTGGAGAGTTAAAACAGAACTATAAAACGATCATTCACTATGTAAGAGAATACATACTGATATGCCAAGCTGTATGTGTAAATAAAAATATCAAAGAGAGAAGAGAGCCAGAGGGGTCAGGGGTGTTCACAGAAGAGGCAGGCTAACACCCTCGTTGATACAGCTTTGATTCCGCCCCTTCTGATTTCAAGATATTAATTACTAGATGTTAATTATTAGATTTCAACCCTTCAGTCTAGGATTCTTTTGAAATACATTTTAAGTAAAAATTGCTAATTTCAAAAGGTAGTAATTATTTTGAACAATGTTTTCCAATTATTATAGAAGGTTCTTGCCACTCTCAATATCCAAACGAGGTAAATCACAGCAGGTTGGTCCTGAGAGCTTTTCCTGCAGCTCACGCTGAGCATGTGTTATTCCTGTAGTCAAGCTCTTAGCATCTCTGCAGTCTTTAGACTGCTCAACAATCAAGGAGCCCCAAACTCTAAGAAAAGCACTCCAGATCCTCAAGCAAGACTCCTTGCCTCACCTGCCCTCACCTCAGCTAAGGATTTATTAATAGTACCTTCAGGGATAAAGTTCAGGCAATGCAAAATAATCAGCCTGAAATCTTTGAAGGTCCAGGACTTTCAGACCTTAATCACACCTAGTGTGTCAATATCATGCTAGGATACTTTATTTGCTGTGCAGACCTAAGAGTTCCACAGAGCACATACATGCTCTAATGGGGTCACCAATCGGAAGAAGGGCAGAGAAAGAGAGACCATTTTCTTTTTTTGTTGTTACTTACGACTCTTTTTCCCTCTGTTCTTCATAATTCTTACGCTCACCCAAAAAGTACAGGCATCCTGCCAATTCCTCACGAAGTAGCCACCACTTGATTTATACACATGCCTGGCCAAGAAATCTGAATATCTATGAGAACGCTGAAATGTTAATACTCACTCAGCTGGCAATGGAGCAGTTAAAGAGTAAGGTCCGGACCAGGCATGGTGGCTCAAGCCTGTAATCCCAGCACTTTGGGAGGCCAAGGCGGGCGGATCACCTGCGGTGAGGACTTCCAGATCAGCCTGGCCAACATGGTGAAACTCCGTCTCTAGTAAAATACAAAAAATTAGCCAGGCATGATGGCAGGTGCCTGTAATCCCAGCTACTCGGGAAGCTGAGACGGGAGAATCACTTGAACCCGGGAGTTGGTGGTTGCAGTGAGCCGAGATCACACCACTCTATCCTGGGCAGTTGAGCGAGACTTCATCTCAAAAAAAAAAAAAGGGTAAGGTCCATTCTTCTATATTGGTCAGGCAAAGTCACTATCACAGAGCGTTAATACACTTACAGGTGAAAATCAACATAGAAAGAGTGAAGGGTAATTTTGGCTCTCCTTTTGAAAACTCAAAGCAATAACATAGTGGCTGGCAGTCAAAGTTCAAAAGGCCAGGAGCATTATTTTTCTGTTAAAGTCTCAGCAGTGCATATATGGTTTAGAGTTTTAAGAAATGGCACCAAAATGCCACAAACATCCTATCCACAGCATAAAATGTTTAGAGCTGTTTGTTTTTGTTTTGTAGTTTTAAAGAAAAAAGAGTCATAACTTTGTGAGTTTCTTCCCAGGGATTCTGTATCAGAGTTCTGTTTTAGGTTTTAGAGAAATGAAACAAATTCCAAGGCACACTGAGGTCTCACCCAGAGGCAGTCATTTAGATATTGATTGTGCAGGAAGGGAACAGGAATCAGATATGTGGCCATTAGTATTCACTCATTTTCACGTTAAGGAGGCATCTGCCAGGGACAGGGTCTTTCTGTCTCAGCCAGGCTAGAGTGCAGTGGCATGACCTAGACCTAGACTAACGGCAGCCTCCAACTCCTGGGCTCAAGTGATCCCCCAACTCAGCCTCCCACATTTGATGAGACTCCAGGTGAGTGTCACCATGCCTGGCCACTGCTATGATTTCTGAAGGATTATAGTACTCACATCCTTTCCTGAAATCACTCCTCCATGCTTTGCTCCCATTTTAGAAGTCTCCTTTTGGTCTAAAGCAAGGATTTCCAAAGTGCTTATCAAAGTCCCAAGATTTTTTTTTATTGGTGCCTAAGGGACTACCAAAGAAGCTGATGGGTGGTCTCCAGAATTCCACTGTAGTTATATCTCCAGTTATGCATTGTTTTTTGTTTAAAATCTTTACTAACACATGGGTAGAAATATTTAGTTCATAAAAGGAGTTTTCCGAAAAAGTAAAACAAAAAGCCAAGAAAAAGAGTAACAACAAAAAACTATCCACAAATTTAGAAAATTACTGAGTCAAGTCATCACGTTTAGTTGGTTGCGTATTAAAATGCCCCAGTGCAGTGTGGAAGAACACAACTGCAATGCATTTGCAGGAGTCATTACATTAGCAAAGGGCAAGCCTCTAAGGAATGGAAGCCCCAAATCTGAAATAGGATGGAGAGTGGGAGGGTGTGGAAAGCACCAGGACCAGATGTCAAAAAGAGATGAGGGGCCTGGCGGGTGGTGGCTCATGCCTGTAATCCCAGCACTTTGGGAGGCCAAGGCAGGCGGATCACCTGAGGTCAGGAGTTCAAGACCAGGCTGGCCAACATGGCGAAACCCCATCTCTAGGAAAAGTACAAAAACTAGCCAGGCATGGTGGCGGGCGCCTATAATCCCAGCTACTCTGGAGGCTGAGGCAGGAGAATCATTTGAACCCAGGAAGCGGAGATTGCACTGAGCCAAGATGGTGCCACTGCACTCCAGCCTGCGTGACAGAGCGAGACTCTGCCTCAAAAAAACAAAAAAGTGAGATGAGGAGGGTGAAGGAAGGCTAAGCCTGAGGGAGATGACACATTTTACACACTTTGTAGAATACATAGCATTTTAAAAAATCGCATTTGCACAGAAGAGCCTAAAAGCAGCAGAAAATATTGAAGGAGATGATACACAATATTAAATGGAAGATCCAAGTAAAATGCCATATGAAAAAATGTCAGATATCAAGTGAGTGGAGATGCCTAAAATTAAAACACAAATTTCAAAGGAAATCACTCAGAATCAATTACATGACTTTGGGCCTCTCACCCACTTCAAGGATCCTAAAGCTTCCCCACGCTGGACATGTAAAGGAAGGTTTCTAAGAAAGCTTTGGTTGGAAACTGTAGTGTGAGTTCTATCCTCCACTCAAAGGAGATGTTGAGGCTAAGACCTGGCTCCTCCCTTTGAGTCTAGGGAGAGGGATTTCAAAGGAGACCACTCAGAAAATTTGCATTTGTTGCTTGGAGTTCAGGAAGTTTCTCTGCTCCAGACCAAAGCAAGAGACCCTCTGGTGTCCTGTGAGAGCAGAGAGAGCTGCAACAAGAAAACGACTTCATATTCCTCCAACTGCAAGGCAAGATCCGCGATGCCTGGGGCCAGGTGGAGGCTCCGAGGAAGGAATGCCAGCATGAAGCCCTTTTATATGAAATTCCAAAGATTTGTCTAAAAGCTGCTGGAAGACATGGAGATCAGGACAGGATATCTGTGTAAAATGAATTACTGGAAAAGCAGAATCTGAGGAATCATCAGAGCGATGAGCCAAAGGCCAACCCTGGGCACCATCAGGAGAGTTGTCTGTTGTTGGCTGAGGGGCTACACAGGTTGGGAGTCATGAACGACCATCATCTGCAAGGCTGTGAGAGCAAGATGCCAACTACAGGCATGACAAGTAGGTTGTTTCTCTTCCTTGTATCTGCCTTGCCTCTGCCTTGCCTCTCCCTTCTTCAGCCCTGAAGTCAGAAAGGTGAGTGGCAAGAAAAGTTGGCAAGAAGCCCATGACACCCCCTTTACCAAAGACAGACTTGTCCAGTGCCAGCTCTCGCAGGTGCAAGGCAGATCTTTTTTTCTGAATGCCACTTACAGTGTTTTTTAAGGCATTATGGTTGAATATCCGAATTTCGGAAGTAAGACTGTGTTTTTTTTTAAATTTTATTATTATTATGCTTTAAGTTTTAGGTTACATGTGCACAACGTGCAGGTTTGTTACATATGTATACATGTGCCGTGTTGGTGTGCTGCACCCATTAACTCGTCATTTAGCATGAGGTATATCTCCTAATGCTATCCCTCCCCCCTCCCTTCACCCCACAACAGTCCCTGGTGTGTGATGTTCCCCTTCCTGTGACCATGTGTTCTCATTGTTCAATTCCCACCTGTGAGTGAGAACATGTGGTGTTTGGTTTTTTGTCCTTGCGATAGTTTGCTGAGAATGATGGTTTCCAGTTTCATCCATGTCCCTGCAAAGGACATGAACTCATCATTTTTTATGGCTGCATAGTATTCCATGGTGTATATGTGCCACATTTTCTTAATCCAGTCTATCATTGTTGGACCTTTGGGTTGGTTCCAAGTCTTTGCTACTGTGAATAGTGCTGCAATAAGCATACGTGTGCATGTGTATTTATAGCAGCATGATTTATAATCCTTATACTACAAAGCTACAGTCACCAAAACAGCATGGTACTGGTACCAAAACAGAGATATAGACCAATGGAACAGAACAGAGCCCTCAGAAATAATGCCGCATATCTACAACTATCTGATCTTTGACAAACCTGACAAAAACAAGAAATGGGGAAAGGATTCCCTATTTAATAAATGGTGCTAGGAAAACTGGCTAGCCATATGTAGAAAGCTGAAACTGGATCCCTTCCTTACACCTTATACAAAAATTAATTCAAGATGGATTAAAGACTTGAATGTTAGACCTAAAACCATAAAAACCCTAGAAGAAAACCTAGGCAATACCATTCAGGACATAGGCATGGGCAAGGACTTCACGTCTAAAACACCAAAAGCAATGGCAACAAAAGCCAAAATTGACAAATGGGATCTAATTAAACTAAAGAGCTTCTGCACAGCAAAAGAAACTACCACCAGAGTGAACAGGCAACCTACAGAATGGGTGAAAATTTTTGCAACCTACTCATCTGACAAAGGGCTAATATCCAGAATCTACAATGAACTCAAACAAATTTACAAGAAAAAAACAAACAACCCCATCAAAAAGTGGGCAAAGGATATGAACAGATTCTTCTCACAGGAAGACATTTATGCAGCCAAAAAACACATGAAAAAATGTTCATCATCACTGGCCATCAGAGAAATGCAAATCAGGACTGTGTTTTATAACTTAAGCAATTTGTAGCCTCTTAAACCTAAGAATGACCAAATATGTCATGATGCCTGACAGAGTTTTCTTCCAAAGGCAGAAAAAAATCTTCCTCCAATGAATTAATCTTAAGGTGGCAGTGGTGGGGGAGGGAAATGCTTTTTAATTACAGGTCCATTAACTGTGGTTGTTTGTTGTACCAGTCAATTGCTCCTAAGATACAGAGTTGATCCCACAGCCACCACAATGTCCAGGGCAGGTATTCACCTGGAGCTGCAAAGTTTAATTCCACATACTGTGGGCAGGAGTAGAGTGATTAATGAAAGGAATGATAAAGGGTTTGAGGTATGGCTCCTTGTTTGTTCGTGTCTTTTAGTTTTTCATTGCAGAAGATTCTAGCAGGTTGTATTCACCCTGGAAAGTCTTTTGATCTCACCACATGCCAGCATTTTACATAAACACCATCCACAGTAGTACAAAGAAGCCCATCTTGAGTATTCATTCCCTACACACACACACAAGACACACATATGTGAGAGGAAAGGAAGGAGGATTATGTAGGAAGAGTCTCAGGCTACACTGCAATTCCAAGGAATGTTCAGCCAAGTAAATGGGGAAACTTCAAGTCAAAGCCATCTTTTGATGGGCCCCATATCTCACAGTTATGGTCTGCATTGGTACCGTTGTGCCCCCACAGGTATATGTGTGTGTGTGTGTGTGTGTGTGTGTGTATGTGTGTGTGTTTGCTTTTGGGGGATAGGAGACTGGTTTAAGTCTCCTTTCAAAATATTAACTATTTATTTACTTCTCTCAGTAAATCCATTCACAACTTCTCACTACAGAGTAAGAAAAAAAAAGAAAATCTTTTTTTTTTTTTTTTTTTTGAGACGGAGTCTTACTCTGTCACCAGGCTGGAGTGCAGTGACTCAATCTCAGCTCACTGCAACCTCTGCCTCCTGGGTTCAAGCGATTCTCCTGCCTCAGCCTCCCGAGTATCTGGGACTACAGGCGTATGCCACCACACCCAGCTAATTTTTGTATTTTTAGTAGAGTCAGGTTTTCACCGTGTTGGCCAGGATGGTCTTGATCTCTTGACCTCATGATCTACCCACCTCAGCATCCCAAAGTGTTGGGATTACAGGCATGAGCCACTGTGCCCGACCAAAAAAGACTTTCTTAGGAGAAAATGGGATATGCCTTCACAGAACCAAAAGAATAGGCATAATGTGACCGACTGTATGATTAGAAACAAATCATCTATTAGACTCAGCAGGAAATAGAACTGGAATAATGGCTGAAGGATTATAGAAAAAAAATATGAGAGCATTGTTTCTTTAGAGTGTTAGGAAGCTCTCCTAATGAACTATTTTATTCATAAAATATTTTAGAATATTTTAACAGAACAATAAATAGTAATCATCTGGGAAAAAAATCAGTTCTATTCCTTGGCCCACAGATAGAGAAAGAACTTGTGTGCAATGCAGGCCATTCCTATGAGACATGGAATCTTCCAAAACTAGAGAAAATATTGTCAATTTCTGGGTCCAACAAAAACAGACTGGCGTTGATTATTGTCATCTCAGATTTTCACCTTCTCACAGCAACACCATGGTATGCTTACTTATTCATACACTCAACCGATGCCTATGTGAAAGTCACATGACAGTTCAGAGGACAGACTCTGGCTCTATCCCATTACTACCTGAGTGATGGTAACAAAGTCACTTAATCTCTCCAGGTCTCAGTTTCCTTACTTTAAAACAAGAACGATAATAGTCCTGACCTCATAGGATTTTTGTGAAGATTTAATGAACTAACGTAGGTGTGGTGGCCATGCTGTGAGAGCATAATTGATTAACAACCCCAAATACTGTTCTTTTCACCACCATATTCCCACAAGGCTGCTCATGGCCAATGATCAAACATAGTGGGGCTACCAAAGCAGACTGCTGCTTTGAGATATGGGGCCCCTCGAAAGATGGCTTTGGCTTGAAGATTCCCCATTGGCTTGTCTGAACATTCCTTGGAATTGCATTGCAGCTGGAGACTCTTTCTACCTAATACTCCTTCCTTCCCTCTCTTCTGCCACAGGTGTCAGACCATCACTGTGGTATGAAGGCTCCTGACACTTTCTGCTACTCCCTCCTGTTTTATTCTCCACAGGCTTTCATCCAACCCTAATACATTTTTTTTCATTTTGTCCCGTCATGATGTATCCAAAGTAACACAATAGGTAAAACCAACATCTGATATATAATAAGTTCTCAATAAAAAGTATTGTTTATTATTATTAACAAATAGAATGAGATCTGGTATAAACATGGAATGCCTGGAGAAATTCAGAGGAAGAAAATGTTATTTCAAACCAAGCATTCAGAAAGATTTTATGTATGAGATAGATTTTGAGCTAGCTAGAAAGATCTCTGAAGTGGGGTCTATTGAATATCAGGGAGGAGCAATTTCAGCTAGGAGAATAATAAAAGCAGAAACATGAAGGCGGGGTACTGGAAAGGCTTCCAGATTGGCTGGAGTGTAGGGTACATGTGCAGTTGTAGTTCCATATAAGTCTATGGAACTACATAATAAGTAAACCCAAAAGCTATCATAATAAGTAAACCCAAAAGCTCAGTGGTTTATGACAAAAGATACTTGTTTCTCATTTGTGTTATATGTTGGTGAGTATGGATCAGCTTCTATGATTCTGTTTCATGTGACTTCTCATCTTAGCCTGTGACCCAGGCTGAATGAGCAGTCCCTGATTTGGGAAACATGGTTTCCTAAGGAAAAGGATTGGCAGAAAAATAGGAAAAGGGCTGGTTTTTGAAACTTCTGCTGGAAACAAGCCATATGTCATATCTGCTCATAATCCACTGGCCACATGGCCAAGCCTGACATCAAAAGAATACACCTGCCAATAGAAAAGTCACATTGTGATGGATGGGGATATTTTCTCCTCTTAGAGAAGAGGGCTAAATCATTAGTAACTATAAATCAATCTACCACCAGTAAGAAGTTGACCAATGTGAACACGTGATATTTTTTAGCAGGCCGGTGACACCATCGCGGTTGTCTTTTGACATGGAGATGAATCTGGAATGTGAAAGTGGAAAGAAGAATACTACTACATGGTTCAGGCAGGAGATGATAGCAGGTCTGGCTAAAGCACTGACAGCAGGAACTTATTTGTGCCCTTTCCCCAGGAACCTAACTCTCCAGTCTGTATTATAAAATCTTCATAAGCAGATGGGGCAGAAAATAACATGTTAAGACTAAGCACAATTGAATCACTTTACAAGTATATGCATATTGGGGAAGGCAGGGCCAATTCTCAAGTCTGATCTCAGAAAACTGTGAAAGAGAAGTTGAATTTATCTTTGGAGCCCACTCTCTTCTTTGTACCTGTCTCTTTGCAGGAACCTACAATTTCCATCCTCATTGACCAAGACCTACCCCACAGTGCCTTCATTTTGTCTCCAGTATACCTGAGTCTCTCACTTGCAAAGCTGCACAGGGCCTCCCAGGTAACACCCACTGTCCCCAGCCCGACCCTTCCCTTCAGCCCATCTTCCTCAAAGCACTGCACTCCCTATCAATAACGTGAGCCCTATCATCAGGGCCTCCTGGCTAGGTAAGTGATTAGGTGTTCCCTCTAAAGATATAATTCAGTGTAAATGTTAACTTCATTCTCCTTTCCTGAAATATTTACATTTTTAGTTAATGTATTAGATATATAATACTTTAGCTTCCAAAAAACCATCTACTATATAGGCTAATTGAAGGAGATGTGTTTTCTTAAGCAATGCAACTTGCTAGGAGCAGATTTTAAGCCAGATCACACAGGCATGTGCTGAAGTTTGTCAAGGTCTCTGCTGGGTGTTTTTTAGCAAGGTATATGGAGTGTGTGATGTGCTGTTTACCTGTCTGCACAGGGTTCGTATTGACTATGTGATACCAAACATAGCATTCCATAATCCTAGAAAAGCATTTTAATGAGGGTAATAATTTCAGAGCCAGGTGCCAATGCCTGAACTTCCAAAGACCTACAACGACCACTTCTGCGTCCTATAAAGCTCCTTGCAGTGGGGAGGGATCAGTTCTCTTGCCGTAGTCCTTTCACACCCATAAACAAGCTCTAAGTCTTTGCATTTGATGGAAACAGAAAAGAATATCATGCCAGAGAAGGGGGTGACCAGGAACCAGCACTGCTATGGCAAATATGCATGCAATATAAGAAATCTTTCACCTACAAATGCCCTGGTAGAGGCAATTCTTTTTTTTTTTTTTAACTCAATGATTCTAACAGCATAAGCCCTCAGGTGAATAAATAACCTACTACTTTCTTACCAGTAGCACCAGGTCATATAATCTGTGGCTTGGAAGCTCCATCACCACACAGTTGCCACCATGCCTGGAGCTTTGTGGGACTTTTAGCACCAGGTTCCCTTCCATGGGAAACAGAGTGACATCTACTTGCTCCTACTGCAGGTAAGTTAAAAGGCATCCATTCATGGTAACAGTCTGAGTGGAGTGAGGGGACATAAAAGGGCAACAAAGCACAGAAACCTAAGCTGAGAGGGGCTAGGAGACTTGGGCTGACTTGGCAGATGACAAGCTTTGTTGCAGATTTTAAAAATAATGTTGCTTTAAGAACAGAAAGAAAGCCAAGCCAAGAAACATCAACAGTAAGTTTTCCTTCTTTTTCCCCCCTAAGATATGCTGAAGCCAGGTTTAATTTTATGTCAGGAAAGAATTCCCTCCTGAGACTTTCCTGGCTACGGTTCAGTTGAGAATAATGTTTTCCAGCCATGTTTCCAGAGTCCCTGAAAAGTTGAAAGAAAGTTACGAAGCTCTCACTTTGTATCAGCAGGGGGAGCTGTTATGATAAAGAAACTAGGTGGTTTCTTCCTGTGCAATGAAATTGTCAACGTTCTCAGCATTTCATTTTCCGGACCAGGGAATACCTAAAGAATGAAATATTGACAGATACTAGCAGCTTTTTTATGTCTTATTTTAATGCAAACCCTTCGTGTTATTTTAAAACGTTATTAAATAAATGTTAAATTCCAGAGTAAACAATGTTTAATCAGAAGGAAAAAGCCTTAGATATTTATATAAGTGGCCTGTATACATGCCATATTTGTATAAAAAGCCTGCAGAGCATAAGAGTATTTCATGATACTTCGATCACCACGTAATGTAACATATCTCATACTACCTATTGCAATCCCGAAGTCTCTGATGGAAATGGTTGTCTAAAATGGGATTTCCAGGGCATATAAAAGAGCCATTATAAGAGCCTCATCGAAACTTAGCTCCCTTTACCACGTAAGATATGTTGATGCTGCCATCAACATATCTGTTTAGTAAATATCAACTTACCTGTTTAGTACATTCCGGTTTTCAAATTGCTTGGGCCCATTTAAAAATTGAGGGGGAGGAAAGTAGGCAGGCCAAACTCTCTGCTTATTAAAACCAGTCTTTACACCTCTGATGGTTTGTTTTGAAGTCCTACATTACAGCCACACAATATGATTCCACACCAAGTTAAGGATTAAATGACTATTAACATCTTAAGCAATTATCAAGCTCACACACCTCTTATAACTTGTTTTCTTCTAGCATCAAAAAACACTTACCTAGGCTGGGCGCGGTGGCTCACGCTTGTAATCCCAGCACTTTGGGAGGCCGAGGCGGGCGGATCACGAGGTCAGGAGATCGAGACCACGGTGAAACCCCGTCTCTATTAAAAATACAAAAAAAAAAATTAGCCGGGCGTGGTGGCGGGTGCCTGTAGTCCCAGCTACTCGGAGAGGCTGAGGCAGGAGAATGGCGTGAACCCGGGAGGCGGAGCTTGCAGTGAGCCGAGATTGCGCCACTGCACTCCAGCCTGGGAGACAGAGCGAGACTCCGTTTCAAAAAAAAAAAAAAACACTTACCTGTAGAAAATTCGAAAATTTAAAATTCGAAAAATATTGATGTCTCTCATAGACATTTCTGTGGCTGCTGTATATGCATTATTGTCAACTATGTCCCCTAAGTAGACTTCCAGGGAGGGCTGGCCAAAGAGAGTGCTGAAGTTCAGGTGAATTGAGTCCTGGAAAAGATGGACTTCATGGGGGATTGATTGGGACACAGGGGATTCAAGAAAAGAAGAGACGATTTTCAAGGAAGAATTTGAAAATCAATGATCTCTCAGACCAGGTGTATAAGCAATACAGTCACCTTAAAGGCTGATATTATATGGGCTAAGGAGTTTCATTACAGCAAAGCATTTCAGAATCTCAGAGAGATTATGGGGAAAAGGATATGAGAAGGCAATAAATTGTCCAGAAAATAGACCGAAACTGATAGAGGGCTGGCAGTAACAGAGTCGGCAAGCAAAGAATACAGTATGCAATATGTATCTTTTTTTTTTTTTTGAGATAGAGTCTCACTCTGTTGGCCAGGATGGAGTGCAATGGCACAGTCTTGGCTCACTGCAACCTCCGCCTCCCAGGTTCAAGCAATTCTCCCGCTTCAGCCTCCTGAGTAGCTGAGATTACAGGCGCCTGCCACCATGCCAGGCTCATTTTTGTATTATTAATAGAGATGGGATTTCACCATGTTGGACAGGCTGGTCTCCAACTCCTGACCTCCGGTGATCTGCCCATCTCGGCCTCCCAGTACTGGGAGTACAGCTACAGGTCATACCTGTAATCCCACTGGCCACCGCACTTGGCCAGTATGCAATATACATCTATGCAGTGGAGGTAGAAGAATTGAGGGAACAGAGAGAATTCAACAGAACTCATTCAATAATAGCCTAGTCTTCCCTCAGAAGAATTTTGACAGAAATAATTGTTAATATCCTATAGCATCATGAAATACTTAGTATATCTGCTCTTGATAAAAAAGATCTAACATATTAGCTATTTTCAAATATGACTAGCTCACAGTAATATACTTTCTGATATACTTATCAGCTGGGCTCTTACTGGGTACAGAAAGTTCTGAAGCATCTCGTAATTGGCTAGGTACTCATTCTAAACTGTGGCCCAAGCAGGGCTAACCTGTCTCTTGGGGCTAACATGTTTGTTTCTCCTTTACACAATGAATTCTTTTGAATTAGAATAAGACTGTGCATTTCTGTGTGTCCTCCAAGGGGACCCCTGATCTCCAGAGACTTCACTAGAGATGTAGTGAATGCGATATTACCTGTCGGACCCAGCAACAAATCAGTAATGGAAGGTTTGCATTGATAGTAGTCTGGGGTTGAAATTGTTCTTTCTTTGCAGACGTTCTATGAATTTCAATAGTTTTACATAAGCATCTCATTTATTAAGCAGTATTAACTTAATCAGAAATAAGAAGCTTTTGTATTTCTAAATCATTCTTTTCCAATTATTTTATACCAACTATTCATTCTCCACTGGCATCTAAGGTAGCTCCATAGTTGCCAGTTGCTTTCGGATATTAAGGCTTAGTCCAATTTAAAACATCAAACATTAGTTTATTCTCCTCTTCTTTCCTCTTCCACTTTACCCAGTGCAAGTAGGAACTGGCACCCTCTCTAACTAGGAGTCTGCCTCAGGTACACCATCACCTTGCATTCCCCTTGTTGTATTCCTCTTCAGGGTATCGAGCTGAGAGGTAGAACAGGGAAATGAAAGAGCGTAATGCTAACAGGCTGCTATCATAACCTTTTCCTCTTGGTTCCTGCTGTTTTTCTGGCCAGCACAGCCTGGCTATTGATATCATCTGCAAGGCAGGGCTTCAAATTCTAACTCTGGAGAATAAAGGTATGAGTTTTTGGAGCTTCAATGATTTTAAGCCAACTTTTTCAAGCCCCTGAGCTCTCACTACTGGCCATATAGTGCATGGCCTCGTGTTGCCGGGAATCTGTCTTGGAAAGAGGTTGAACAAGCCCAGCTACATTCAAAGTAGCATCCACTTGAACCTCAGGCATCACCTGTCTTGGCTCTGAAACTGGGTGAATCCACACTAACCCTACATCTCTTCTCTCTCCAAGACTCTTCTCCCCTGCTCCTACGATGAACAGGTAAATCCACAAGTCCTTTTCCTCAGCAGATGTCCAATTAGGTAACTGAATTATACAACAGCCTTTGTAAATGAGTCTCTTAGAGCCTCTTAGGAGGTTTTAGGAAGAAAGACCAGGTACTCTAATTTTCCTTCCCTCCCTTGGGGAAGGCAGGGAATTTCCTCTTATCTCAAACGCACCGCATTCTAATGACCCTTGGATCTGCTCCTCTCTGTCTTGTTCCCAGTCTTATTATATAGAAGATGGAGGCTGGCAGCAGTTTGCTGCATCCATCACCTCTTAAGAAGCTTTGGCTCTGACTCTGGTGACTGTCAGTTCAGATATTAAATACTTTCCTGTCCTCAGCCTTGGTCCTAATTACCAATCTCAGAAGTCCCACTAAGAGCTTCTTACATGTGGAAGGTAAACAAAGTTCCTTGGAAGAAAAAAAAAATACAGATAACATATGGACATTTAGAATAGGTATTTGGCCTCAGTTGGGCCACTGTTAAGATTTTTCATCATCATTCATTAATTCAACATATTTAGCAACTAATAACTAAATGCCTACCACAAGTTGAACAAGATGACAGACCCTTATAATTCAGAGAAGAAGAAAACGTATTCCCTGCTCTCTAAATGCCATTTCCTACTGTATAGTATTTAAAATCCAGGACTATGGATGCCAGTGTGAAGGTAGAGGCTGAGGGCAGTCAGGGCAGAGGGAGAACATACAAAGCTGGAGAAGGCAAGGTAGACTTAAAGAAGAGATGGCATTTGAAAGGGCTCTTAAAAAACGAGTGGCATCGATCGTCGGGCAGGAAAAAGAAAATAGAGGAGATAATATCAAGTAGAGATAATAATGGCGTGAGCAAAGACAAAAAGACACAAAGATTGTGAGGCAGTTAATGCCTGTGCCTCTGTCAGCGGGGTAGTGAGAATACAGTGAGGGCTGGGCCTCACCGAATCGATTGATTCAAATTCCAAGCTCCTTAACTGGTAAGGAGTGAAAATTCCAATTGAAAATGGGAAATTCCAAACCGGTTAAGGAGTTTGGAATTTTTCTGTATATAAAATGGGGAATTATCAAAGGTTTTAAAGTGAAATAATGATGCATGGAATACCATTTTAATAGTAAGTCTCAATATCAATATGAAATAGATGAGCCACTAGGGAGTTGGGAGACGACATGATCTGGAGAGCTGGTGAGTGCATGAACTCAGTATATAAGAATGAGGAAGGAAGAGAAGGAACAGAGATGAGAAATCTTTAATAGTAGAATTAAATTGAGAATGACTCATGGATTTTAAGCTTTGGTGTCTGGGCGTGTAAGATATGCAGATATTCTTGCTGAGATAGGGAACACAAGAAGAACCGGCTGAGAAGAAGAGAATGAGTTCATTTGGAGATGCAATACTTTAAGGTGATGCAGAACATCTAGGAGGAGCTTCCCAGGAGTCATTTGGGCCTGGAGTTCAAAGCAGACTGGCTAAATGTGGGAACAATCAGTGAATAGAGGAGGCTTGAAGCTAGGTGAGTGCACGAGAGAATGTCCAGTTAGAGTATGTAAAGGGAGCAGGGAGCTTGGGACAGAGCACATAAAGAACTGAAAAAACGATGGAGAGGAGGTAGTGAAGAAGCTGGAGATAAAGACATCAGGAGAAAAAAATCAGGATGGACTAGTGTCTCAAAAGCCAAGGAAAGAGGAAACGTCCAGCCCGACTGAAGCAGTTCCAGTGTGAAATGTTAGAGAAAAGCCACACAGAATAAAAACTGGAAAAAAAAAGTCATAAGATAAAGAAATTGGGAAGTATTGGGTGATGCTGGATTTAACTAGACCATGTTTCTCTTGTGTTTAGATATTTGAAATGTATGTTTTAAAATAGACTTTTTGGAGAACTCTTAGCTGTCTTTTGTTTCAGAAACCTGTGTAATTGCTGATTTTTCCAAAGAACGTGAAATGTGCTTATATCCTTACATTTTTCTTTAAGATAAACAAATTTTGAGCTAATAAGCAAAAAGGAAGAGACATGCACTTAAAAAAAAAGCATTTACTGTACATGAAAAGGGCCATTACTAAAACGGTTGGAAGTGATAACAGCAATTTTTCTCTTAGGAAAGGAAATAACTTAGATTCAGGAAAAGGAGCTTGCTGACAAGGCAGTCAGTCACATGTCTCCCCAAAGGAAGCTAAGAGATTGGTTTTTTAAGGTCGTAGTTCAGTGTAAAGTGAAGTTGATGTTCACTTGAATAAAGCTTTCTTCAGTTATACTGAGTGGATTGTCAAAATAACTAACAGAAACAATAGAATGAGGTGGTGATACCTCCCTCAGTGCTCCGAGCTTTTCAATGTCAAGTCAGATTATTTGCTGAAAGAGCAAGCATCTTGAAATACAATGAGAAAGTTCATATAGACTTTTTTTTTGGCTCAACATCTTAGTCCCATGTAGCTACTTAATTGTATGTTTTCTTGAATAAATACATAAAGAATAAAAGATTTTCAAAAATATGTCATTCTCCTTTTGTGAAGAACTAGATCAGTGGCTCACCATATAAATGTGCACTATTAGTTCTTATATTCATAGAAAATACATTATCAAGTAAAAAATGACTCTTTTATATGTTAATCCTAATGAAAAAACTACTTCAGAATACGTATGGACTCAAAGATAACTCAGGAGAAAGGAGATAAGATTAATAAAGTGCTTGCAGTACTTCAGGCATAAGATGAGAATTGTGGTGATATTAATGACATAGTCTATGAGTCATGCCCAGTGACCAAGGGCTCAAGTGTCCTCTCAACATTTGAAGCGGTCTTCCAAGCTACCCGAAGCCCCACTGGATGTTGATCTCATCAGAATATGGTTATCAATGATCTTTGACCTGTTGTCATCCTGAATCAAGGATAATTTGGATCTTAGAATAAATGGAGGTAAAAAGAAGTAAAAGACTTTAATCTTGAGCCCCTCACTATAGACTGGTTTATCTCTCTTTCAAGGGCCTATCTCTTGGCTCTTTTGTTGAAAGCAGGCCTGCTCAACTATACTCAAAGCATAGGAAGCTACTTAGGTCATTTGCGTATTTTTAGTATTTTATATTCCTTTGCAACCTTTGTAACTTTTACTTTCTACTCAACGCGAGAATCCCTCCTACACAGTGAGGCATTGAGGTTAAATACCTAGAGCTGAACATTACCCAGACTCAAGTTCTAATTCCTGCACTGTCATTTACAAGCTGCATACTGAGGCAAGTTGCTTGACCATTTCAAGTAAAACCGGGATGACTAAAATGCCTCTATTTGTTAGACCATTATAAAGACTAAATGTGATACTATGTGTTATATACTTGGTATAGTGCTAGGAACTTAAATAGCTGTAGGGAGAAAAATGACTTGGCTAGTTTCAGTTAGTCATTGTCTTCAATAACAGTCTATCCCATTTTTAAAATTTCAAAACGTCATGCAGTCTTTCCTTTTATTAAGCCAAGCGTATCTTATTCTCAACTTTGCCCACTAATCTAAATTCTGTCCTCTGGAACACCACAAAATAAATCCAATCTCTCACATTTTTCTATTCCATTTAGTACTGAACTATCCACTGTTGGAAAACAAAAATGAACACGACATAGTTTCAGGCTGAAATAACCTTAGATAGAAGAGAAAACATATGTATACACATATGTATTTGCACATGACATATATTTAGTCTTTAAGGGTGCAAAGATTTAAGTTGTGTATTCAATTATTACATAAATGGAATATGAGTATTTCAAAGTACAAGAATAAATGGTTAAATTAGCCGGGCATGGTGGCGGGCTCCTGTAGTCCCAGCTACTCGGGAGGCTGAGGCAGGAGAATGGCGTGAACACGGGAGGCAGAGCTTGCAGTGAGCCGAGATCACGCCACTGCACTCCAGCCTGGGCGACAGAGCAAGACCCTGTCTCAGGAAAAAAAAAAAAAAGAATAAATGGTTATTGGAACACAAAGGAAAATGTGACGTCTAACTGATTGAGTGGAGAAGAAACTATACTATGACCTTAAGGATGGGTAAGATGAAAGGGCCTCCTGGAGGAAACACCATGTACAAAAGAACCCAGGCATATTCAGAAAACCAAGGGCTTTGCAGTTTTCCTAAAGCGAGCTTTCCAAATTGTGAACTGTAGGTGTGAATCTTTAGAGTTTCAAGGGATATGTTCATCTATATATGCACCAGACATTAGGTATGGTCTGAATCGCAATAACAAAATGCCTATGGCATGACTTTTCTTAAACCGTAATTTAACGGTTGTTAGAGTATTGATAATAAAGTCAGGCTGGGCACAGTGGCTCAGCTGTATATATATATATATATATATATATATATATATATATATGCACATATAGCTCAGCTATATATATATATATATCTCTCTCTTATTGATAGCTGTACAGCAATCAATGAGATAGGAGACATTTAGAATGTACTGCTGTTTCTGAAGAAGAACACAGAAGAAACTTTCAAATAAAAGGGAACTATCAATTGTGTGCAATGATAAAGAGAATTTATGGCTGGGCACAGTGCCAGTAATCCCAGCACTTTGGGAAGCCTAGACATGAGAATCACTTGAGCCCAGTTTGAAACCAGCCTGGGCAACAAAGTGAGACCCCTGTCTCTACAAAAACTCGAAAAATTAGCCAGACGTGATGTCATGCACCTGCGGTCCCAGCTACATTGGAGGCTGAAGCAAGGGGATAGCTTGAACCCAGGAGGTCGAGCTGGGTGTGGTGGCAGGCCCCTGTAATCCCAGCTACTCAGGAGGCTGAGGCAGGAGAATCGCTTGAACCCAGGAGGCAGAGGTTGCAATGAGCCAAGATCGCACGACTGCACTGCAACCTGAGCAACAAGAGCAAAACTCCATCCCAAAAAACAAAACAAAAAAGTCGTAATTCTGTGTTTTCTTCATCACTGAGTACTCAGAGTACAACTGCTAACATAGGTAGTCCTTGAGAGTTATTAGCATCAAAAAGGGATCTACTCAAGCGTTTGGGAGGTATCAGGTCAGAGTACAGAGGGCTAAGCAGGAGTGGGCCATTCCTTCCCCTTGGCATAGCTCCCTTCCCCTCTTATCTAATCAAGGACATTGCTCTGGCCATTTGCCCCTGTTTTAAGTTTTTCCTTACCACTACAGTTTTCTCATTATCATCCAATTATGTTGTGTTTTTTTCAGTGTGGAAAACAATTCATCTCAACATTGCTTCCATCTCCAACCAGCTAGTTTTTACTGAAAAAAAAAAAAAAAAGCCCTAGGAAAAGCAATTGTGTGTGCACAGTTTCTAATTTCTTTCTAGTATTTTCTCTGTGAGCTTTGCCTTCAAAACACATCTACTATCTGAATTCTTATCTCCATAGTTGCAGTTACCACCCTAGTCCAAGAACTCTTATGTCAGTTTTGGATCCCAGTAGCCTCCGGACTGGTCTGTCTGCTTCCATCTCCCCTTGCCCCATACTTTTTTCTCAACAATGTATCTGGAGTGATCCTGTGAAAACATAAGTCAAATCATGTCATTCCTCTACTCCAAATCTCCTTAAGTTACCCATCTCATTCAGAGTGAAATCCCAGTCCATACAATCATTTTTCAAGACCTGCACTCTTTCCTCAAAGTTCTATCTGACGCCATCTCTTAAATTTGTCCTCTTTTCTCACTCTCTTTCAGCCATACAAGCTGTCTTTCCATGCATCAAACTTGCCAGGTGACTCCGTTCAGCTCAAAAGGTGATGTGATATATGCCTAATTACCTAGTAGCAAGCTTTCATTTTTTCGTATGATCGTATTGCTTGATGTACACGAAAATTAGCATGATCTATAGAGTTGGTTAACAGTGGAAAATTAGCTTTTTTTGTCATTTGAAAACACTGTCTGGCCGGGCGCAGTGGCTTACTTCTATAATCCCAGCACTTTGGGAGGCCGAGGCGGGTGGATCACGAGGTCAGGAGATCGAGACTATCCTGGCTAACACAGTGAAACCCCGTCTCTACCAAAAATACAAAAAGTTAGCCGGGCGTGGTGGTGGGCGCCTGTAGTCCCAGCTACCAGGGAGGCTGACGCAGGAGAATGGCGTGAACCCGGGAGGTGGAGCTTGCAGTGAGCCGAGATTGCACCACTGCACTCCAGCCTGGGTGACAGAGCGAGACTCCGTCCCAAAAAAAAAAAAGAAAACACTGTCTAGAAACTCCATAAATAAAACACATTTATTTTTCTTTTCAAAGTATTCCAAATGACTTACTATATTTTTTTTTAATCATGTGACCCCTTTTCAGCTTTCGCCCTACTTAAATTCTCTCTTTTTTTTTTGAGACAGTGTCTCACTCCGTCTCCCAGGCTGGAGTGCAATGGCATGATCTTCACTCACTCAGTCTTGACCTCCTGGGCTCAAGCAATCCTCTTGCTTCAGCCTCCAATGTAGCTGGGACCGCAGGTGCATGACATCATGTCTGGCTAATTTTTTGAGTTTTTGTAGAGACAGGGGTCTCACTTTGTTGCCCAGGCTGGTTTCAAACTGGGCTCAAGCGATCCTCATGTCTAGGCTTCCCAAAGTGCTGGTATTACCGGCACTGCACCCAGCCGTAAATTCTCTTTATCATTGCACACAATTGATAGTTCCCTTGTATTTGAAAATTTCTTCTGTTCTTCTTCAGAAACAGCAGTACATTCTAAATGTCTCCTATCTCATTGATTGCTGTACAGCCTGCTTCACTGGTATTCCTCCTCATCTCCCAGCCCTCTGGCAATTCATAGAATTCTATCTTTGGTCCCTGACTTTTCATACATATGAAACCTGAGAAATCTTACCCCACTCACAGACTCAAATCTCCGTCTATACGCTGAGCACGCCTAAATTTAGCCCAGACTTCACTCCTGAGCTCTGTTTGCCAACTTCTAGACAGCAGAGTTGATAGGTTCCAATGTCACTTCAAACTTAGCATGTCCCAAACTGAACTCATTAAAATCTTTTGCAGTCAATTTTTCTAGTAAATCATATCTTCAGTGAATGTACCACCATCTCCCCAGACACCGTGCTAGAAAACTTTGAGTCCTCTCTTGCCTGTCACATCAATTTCCTTACATAGATCCTCAGGAGAAGGTGTCTTTTCCAAGACCACAGCCAGCATCTTGGAATATGAGAGGGTGGATGGCTTAATGCAAATCTATCCATAAAACTGGAAACCTTATTTTGCGTTCAACAGAGCAATCTTCTGACACTCTAAAATGATAGATATAAATTTTGAAAAACCAGAAAAACTGGGTCTGTATTCTGGTTCTGCCTTCTGTGGTCTTAGGAAATTTAGTGAGCCTTTTTGATTCCATTTCCTCCCCATCTTTCAAATGGGGAGAATAACTATTACTTCATATATTCTTTGAAAAAATTAAATGAAAGTAAGTTAAGTTATATGCAAGCCCCCAGTGACATACTAACACTTTTAACAGGCCCTCAAATAATTTAATTTCCTTCATTCTTTCCTATCAAATGAAGCAATCACACTTATTCAAAGATTCTTCTGTTCAAATATGTTTGAAATGTGCCTCCTCCCCTTAAGAACAGGTTGTAGAAATGATCCAGCTGTGATTTATATTGACAAAGCAGAGGAAGTTAGCTGGAGGGTATAACTCACCTGACCCTCAAGCCATCTGACTTATTATCCGGAATGTGCAAGGAATCTTGTTACTGAAACTGTATTACAGGATGGTGTGTTGTTTTTGTTTGTTTGTTTATGTCATGATGAGAGCTTGTTTTTATCATTCTTATACTAAGATCATTGGAACTGCACTCCAAAACTAGTCAACAGAATTAAATGAATAGATCGATAGTGATTAAAAGTCTGGACTCTGGAGTAAAACAGCCAAAATTTAAATCATTGCATTCACTGTGTTGCCTGGGACCAATTACTTTCTTTTGATATTTCTCAGTTATAACATAGGGTTGCTGGGGAGTTAAATAACATACAAAATGTAAAGGACATAGGAAGGAGAAACCATTTAACAAGCCATTAAAGAGTCATTGAACACAAAGTTCTTTCAGTGAGGGTGCATAAGCTGGAGGTTTCTGTTCTTGAGAAGGAGTAGGATGGCCTAGTTTAGGGAAAATATCAGAATTATTTTAAGTGGTAATTATGACCACTGAAAGAAGACATTTAAAGGCCGGGCGCAGTGGCTCACGCTTGTAATCCCAGCACTTTGGGAGGCTGAGGTGGGCGGATCATAAGGTCAGGAGATCGAGACCACGGTGAAACCCCGTCTCTACTAAAAATACAAAAAAAAAATTAGCCGGGCGTGGTGGCGGGCGCCTGTAGTCCCAGCTACTCGGAGAGGCTGAGGCAGGAGAATGGCGTGAACCCGGGAGGCGAAGCTTGCAGTGAGCCAAGATTGCACCACTGCACTCCAGCCTGGGCGACAGAGCGAGACTCTGTCTCAAAAAAAAAAGAAGACATTTAAGAGTTTTCAAAAGTTGATTTTAAATATTGTTCTATATATTCTCATTCTTTAGGTTATGAAGTAAAATCACGTTTCTTGTTTAGTGCATAATTCAGGTTATTTTAGAGCAAGGCAATTTCATATTAAAAGCCCAAGCAAGTTACTAGTCTTTTTTTTTTTTTTTTTAGACGGAGTCTCACTCTGTCACCCAGGCAGTGGTGTGATCTCAGCTCACTGCAACCTTCGCCTCCTGGGTTTAAGTGATTCTCGTGCCTCAGCCTCCTGAGTAGCTGGGATTACAGGCACGTAGCACTACACCCAACTAATTTTTGTATTTTTTTTTTTTTTAGTAGAGATGGGGTTTCACCATGTTGGCCAGGATGATCTCGATCTCCTGACCTCGTGATCTGCTCACCTCAGCCTCCCAAAGTGCTGGGATTACAGGCGTGAGCCACCGTGCTCAGCCACTAGTCTTAATGTATATTCCTGTTCCTCTCCATTATTCACACAAGGGTATGACTTGTTCCTTGGACCAATAGTCCGATTACCAGGCACCTCTACCCACTTCATTGTATCTGTTATTAAAATACCTAAGATCCTATGAAGAAATATGTAATCTATCTAGGGCTTGAATTTCTGAAGTTTGCATTTTCAAATCTATGCAATAATGGCAAACATTACAAGCAAGCAATAAGATTACTTCTACATTTCAATAATGATTTCAACTCGATAATGATTATCAACTACAATGGAATTAATATAATCCTTTCACCATGCATTTAACATAAAACACTCATTTTTCCCTCTGCAAAACTCTCATTCTCACTACAAACTTTGTACTGACTGCCTAACACCTTGCCATTAGATTCTCTTCTGATTTTGTGTTTTCACTAAAGTAAAAGAATTATGCCTCTCAGGATTATCTGCATTATATCTAAATTAAAACCCTGACATTATTGGATAAAGTTGAGGTGTGGGATTTTAATATCCAATAGATATTCCTAACCTTACTTAATAAGCACTCTTGGAACTCCAGAAATCACACTAACTAGATTTGGAAGATCAATTTTATCTTTAGCCAATTACTTCCACCAAATATACATAATTTTGTCTTTTTAATCACTATGATTTTATTATGGAATAGCAAGTAAAATAATAGGAAATTAAGTTCATCTTTAATCATGGCTGCCTAGATGGATCTAGGCTACTTTAGGCATGTTGTTTCATAGTTTTGTATCTCAATTTCATCTGAAAATTGATTTTATAATAATTGTATCTATCTCATAAGATTACTGTGATGATTAATTAAGGTGATGTATAGAAAGTGATTAAAATGGTACTTTGCATATATTAACTGTCATTAAGCTATTAGTATTATTTTTGTTATTATTTTACTCAATTCCTGAAAATATAGGTACACTAAGACAAGGTATAATAAAATCTGGAATGTCAAAATGTATGGAAATCTTCATGCCTCCCATGTTTCAAATGACATCCCAGGCTACTCAGCTAAAGAAGAGGAGAGGAGAGGAACAGATTAAGTACTAGCATTAAAAAAAAAATTCACTCAAATTGTATGCATCACATTTCCCCACTTCTCTCCCAGGACAGATTGAGTTTAGGCAATTATTCTGAGTTTATCCCTCCCTATATGCTGAGTAAATAGTGTCTAAGAGATTAGAACAAGGACTGTTAAGACAAGAACTTGTTTGAATCAGAAGGAAGGAAACTACCACTTCATCTGAGAATGTGTTGATGTGATTACACAGCTAGGAAAATAATCCATTTACTTTAAAAATGACAAAGGCCTCCACCCTCTATAGGTATCTGGCAATATTGTTTACTGAGTATCATGTGAATACGCCAAGGCAACATTTTTCTGCAACAATGACCACCTGACACAAGAGATTTTATCACAGAACTGCAATGGCAAAAACAAAAACATTCATTGATTCTCAGAAAGCTCAAAGCCATTAAAAACAGAAATCAAGTTAGTGTGTAATATAGAATAATTGACTGCAAATCTGAGTACTCCCAAGTAATATATTATAAAACCTTATCCTCAGTTCCCAAATAAACATTCAAACAATATTTAAAAATGTACACAAAATTATAGTATTACTGGCCAGGGAACATAGGAATAAAACGAGGCTCTCTTTCTGTGGTAACCTGAATATAGGGTATGGTCAAGTGTCAGTGCCTTTAGTGCTTAGCTATCCAAGGGGAAGAAAAAGAAAAGAAGGAGGTCTCTCTTGACCCAACAAAAATATAGGAATGAATAAAAGTAAAATTGAAGAGTTAAATAAGTAAAAAGAAATCAGGTGTTATAACTGAAGAGAAAACTAGTTAGACAATGAAATAAGAAATTTTGTTGAGATGATTTGGGAGAGAAAAAGGGTCTTAGATGATTAAAGGTATATGCTTAGGAATGATGAAAAAACTGAAGAGAAAAAAAACATTTCTGGGAGGAACTAGAAAATACGACTCAGCACACAAGATGAGAAAATTGGTTTAAAAATTGAGACAGTGAAAAAGAGAGAAAGAGCAAGAGAGAGGGAGAGGCAAATGCCTTATACTTTACTGCACAGAATACTTCCCAGAGCATTTGACAGAAGCAGTCTTTCTTCATTCCTACTTCCAAAAGTAGCCTTTCAAATTAGACTTTGTTCTTTTCTTGTTGGAAAACGCCTTGAATCTAGATGTAGATGACCTCATAGGTCCCACTGACCTGAAGCCAGCCATCCGGGCTCTCTGTGCTGTGCAGAGGATTGCCAAGAGCTGGGGCAGGAAATGTTTGCATCTGGGCCTCGTCTGGAGAATGACACAGATGCAAATCACATAAAGATAGAAAGTGCATGATGATATAAGAATCAGCTGTCCTAGAGTGAGAGTTCAGTCTTGGCCTTAAAAGAAGGGCTAACTCTGGCTGGGGCGGTGGTTCACACCTGTAATCCAGCACTTTGGGAGGCCGAGGCGGGCAGATCACAAAGTCAAGAGTTCGAGACCAGTCTGGCCAATATAGTGAAGCCCCATCTCTACTAAGATTAGAAAAATTATCCAGGCATGGTGGTGGGCGCCTTTAGTCCCAGCTACTCTCAGGAGCCTGAGGCAGGAGAATGGCTTGAACCCGAGAGGCAGAGGTTGCAGTGAGCCAAGATTGCACCACTGCACTCCAGCCTGGGTGACAGAGCAAGACTCCGTCTCAAAAAAAAAAAAAAAAAAGAAGGGTTAACTTAAGGAGGAGACCTGCATTCCAGGAGTGGAGAACGATGTAAGCAAGTGCAGAGTGTGTTTACAGGACAATGAATGGGGGAAAATCCATGTGATAGGATGGATTGGGTCCTGCAGAAGTTCTTAACTACCTGACTAAGAGAAAGAGGATTTTTTTTTTTTAACTATTGTAACATGTGGACTTAGTGGAGAATTGGGGCACAAAAGAGGCATTATGAGAGAAGCATGTCAGAAAATGTACTTTGGTGGCAGAGTGCAGAATGGTGGCAGGGAGGGGAGATTAAAATAGGACTTCATTTCAATCACCCACATATCAGATGTAAATATGTGTAAATGTCAGGGCTGAAATAAGGTGGTAGACTTCGTTGTTGGGTTAAGTGGAGAAGCAGAGGCTTAAGAGACTATGTAAAGAAAATTGGTTTGTTATTGAGATGGGAGGAGAATGATGAGACACGGTATCATTCAATGATATGGCTAATCTTTTTATTTAGTTTTTAATAGACATAATGATTGTACATATTTATGGTATACAGAGTGATATTTTGACGCATGTATACAGTGCGTAATGATCAAGTTAGAATAATTAACATACTTCTCACCTCAAACATTTATTATTTCTTTGAGTTTCTCCTTCTTACTTAAGTGTTTATTTGAAAGGCCTTTCAGCCCTTAATCTTAGTCATTCAAGTAGACCTGAAGTCTGAGGAATGCTTATCTTATCTTCCCTAACTTAATGATCTTCTCTCTCAGATCCATCACCAATCTTATCAGAAAACACTGGCCTTTAAAGTCTTTTAGGCAATTTCTTGTATAAGACTCACATGTAATATAATTATTGGGAGAATTATCTGCAGCATATATTGCAGCAGGAATGTTTCCTGATTGCCAGGAAACAATCGGATCTTTAGAAAACATCTTAGCTATAGAAAGAAGCCTCTAAGATTACCCATAGTACTAAGAAACACGAGGAATATAAATATCATAAGTATAAGACCACAGGTAATCTGAAAACCAGCATTTTTAAAGCTCAGATTTGAATCTACACAAGTACAAGACTTCTGTCAGAATTCTTTCTTAAAAAAAAAAAAAGGCTTGATGAGTCAGCACCACTCAGTTTTCTGTTGACAAAAAAAGAGCATAATATTTGGGCTTCAAATCTCACTCCATTTCTGTTGAAGGGGGAAGCTGAAGGGAAATAGATCAGTGTCAAGTGGCCCCATTGAACATCAAGTAATATAACTGGTGTATCCCTAAGGGACATGTTATTGGCTCTGGCCTTTATTGAACTCTACTTGATGTCTCTTGGATGTTTACAGACATCCCAAACTTTGTATATCCAAAAGGAAATGGTATTCACAATCAATTTCCCACCTTCACAAACATCACGCTTCTCCAAGGATTCTGCTCAGAAAATAGTGCCACATTTCATCTACTTCCAGAAGCTAGTATTCTGAGTTGTACTCCTCATTCTAACTCCTGGTATCAAATCAATGTAATTCAAATCAAGTCATCAAGTACTATTAAATCTACTCTGAAATATGCTTTGAATATAGCCATGCCTTGCCATCTTCACTGCCTCCATCCTTGTCCAAAACATCAACTCTCATCTACACATCCAATTTTTCCTTCTTTAATGCATTCTCCACATAGAATCCAGATAATTCATTTTTCTTTAATGTGTTTTATTTCATTATATTACTACCCTTGTTAAAGTTGTCCAGTGGCTTCCCATTGTGCTTAGAATAAATCCAGTTCTTTCAAAGGCCCCCAAGACTTGCCTGAACTGACCATGACCCACCTTATGCCCCTGTCTCCCCTGTTTACCTTGCTCCAGTGACTCTGGCCTTCATCATAAATGGCCATCTCATCTCTAATTTTCTGTATATTTATATATTGGTTTGCTTCATGTGTTCTTCCTCCACAGATTGTAGAGATCATGAGAACAGAGACCTTTGTCCCCAGATCCCTGGGGCATACATAAGTCTATCTTATAGCATGAACCCAATAAGCACTTCCTCATTCTTCTTTTCATTCTCTGCCCCTACTATAGTATTTTTCCTCTTGAAAGGCATTGTTCCAACCTGTATCTGCAACCTATGCTAAGGTATTATTATCCCCAATTTCCACACTGGATATTTTTATAAACATTGCCTAATTACATATCTTTGCATTTAGGCTCCAATATTAATTTATTTTGAATTTTCAGCATACCATTAAACCCTAGGAACGTGATTAAGCCAGGTCATCCGCTTCTAGTGCTCATGGATTTGATATTCTGAACTGTCATTAGGTTTTTACATTTATCCCTAGTAAATAGCAATGAGATCGAACTCTAATTTCCATACTCCTGACATTTTTTTGAGTCCTGGTTCTATCATCCAGTGCACTAACTCTGTTTCAGTTTTCTATCATCCAACACTCAGAAATTTTCACTGTGCTCTTATTCTTTTTTTTTTTTTTTTGTAATCTCATTCTTAAACTTCTGCTACCTTATCTTCTAAGACATCATTCTCTACTGTTTTCTGTCATCCTTCCAACTGCACCTTCCCAGTCTCCTCTGAGGAGACTGGGTCTCCTTACTCAGTCACTCGTTCATTTGGTAAGTCATGAAATAAACGTTTATTGAGCAACTCTTCTGTGCCAGGCACTGGGCTAGGTGCTGGAAATACAAAGACAAACAAGTCACAGCCTTTGTCTTCCAAGTCCATTTCCCAAAAGTCCCTTGGCCTTTTCTTATTACTGAGCAATGTTACCCATAATCATTGCTTCAGCTAAGTATGTATACTTTGCTAAATTTTAAACCAGTGTATCCAGCTTCATAATCTTTCCTGAGCTCTATATGCTTATTTTGTGTGGTTTACTGGATTTTACTAAATCATCCTGCAAAAAAATCTCAATCTCAACATGGTCATAGCATATTTATCCCTATTTATCACCACCCCTGGTCACCCCCATGACACCTTCTGTATTCCTGATCTTGATTAATGGCATCATCACTTGCCCACCTAGCAAGTTGAGGATCAACTCAGACTTCCTATTACTATATTTAGCTTTCACATAAAATGTGCTTTCGCATAAAGGTCCTCTCAATTTGATTTCATAAATACCTCTCTTTCTCTGCATCCCTACTGCCACTATTTTAGTTGATATCTTCTGTCAAACTAATTATTCTTATATTCTATTTCAAATCCCATTCTGTCCAAACCCATACCTCACACTGCTATCAGGTCTCCAAATTGAACAAACAAAATTTACAATACAAAATCATTCTACATGGTAATAATAGCAAAATTTCAACAACAATGCAACAAAAGTAATCGGGACATAAGCCAAAGAAAAAGTAATCTGGAAAAATAAGATGGAGCCAGGAATAATATCTAACACATAATTTTGCTTTTACTATGTCTATGATGTTATTTCAAATGTTTTGAATGTGTTATTCTATTCAATCATAGATGCCACTATGAAGATTGATAAAGAAACTGAAAAGGAATGAAATATAAATACAAAAGCTATTCTGTGAAATTTTATACAATTGCTATGGTAGGTCAACAGATTTAACCCTTAATCAAACAGCCAATACAAAGAAAAAAGGAAACAGTCAGTTACAAGACTCACAGTGTCTGAAAGTAAAAACAAAACAGTTGCTCATGGAAAACACTGCAAAGCTTGATGTTAAGACTAATAAAAAATAATTGTGGAAAACTGACAAAAGACAATTTGGCTACTCAAAACTGTCAAGTCTTTTGATAGGATCTATAGCCTCTGATGGTCAGATACGGAGAGGAGCTATAGATTCTTTCCCCTAACAACCACACTGTGCCACATGGGTATGCCACGATGAAGGAAAGTCTTCATCTAAATTCTGCCACTCTTTACAACATTTAGTTGCTACCAGCCAGTTTTGTACAAAACAAAACAAAAACACAACCTTATGAATTTGGTGAAATTTCAGTGTTTGCTTTAAGTACTGAGGACTGCCTGGTAAGAATGATTTACTCTTAGAAAGGCAGCCCAATCAGTTGGCCTTCCAGTGTGACTTGTTTACAGAATCCTCTGTTGAATGTTGTTAGACTGCTTCCCATTCATGCAAGGCCAGTGGTACCTTTATGGCATTTCTGGCAAATTCACCAACTTTGAACGCTATTCAGTGTACCAGTGCACCAATCAGTTCCATTATTTCTTTGCTAGGAGTTCTTAAACTTCTTGTACATGGACCCCTTTCACTGTGTGAAGGATTGTTCTGTCTGTAGAACACTTCTCAGAATAATGCTTTTAAATACATATTTTTTTAAAAAATAATCATATTTCAAAGTGAGAAAATGATATTGGAAGGCATTTTCAAATACAGCTTAATAAAAATGTGTGCTTCTCTTTAAAACCATTGAACAACAAGACTAAAAGCTGTGGGTTTTGGAGCATTTTTGAGTCAATATTTTATTTTGAGATTTCACGCCTTAACTATAAAGTTGCATGAAAATTGATCAAATTGTTGGTGAGCCCCAAATCAAGAAAAGGAATGCTCTCTCTTTAAATGATGCAAATATTTCACAGCATCAGATGATGATACCTTAATATATCCATTTTCAAATTAAACATATTCCTAATAGAGGGACCAGAAAGTAAACAAGTCCATAGACCTGGGCAAATGTTTTCTAGGCCAGGAATAAGAACAGTAAGCAAACTGTGTTGTGGTTCGTATGATAGGATTAACATATGAAGATTCTACCAGCAGGTGAATATTTTTTAAAATTATAGAAAACACAAAAAACATGAAGACGGGAAGAGCTGGTCTTGATCATTTAGCACTATCCAGGGAAGAGGGTCCTGAATCTTGTGTGTAGAAACGATTTAGGTGTAAAGGGCTTTTGACTATACCTATCCTTATCTATTGCATATAGATCTAGTTTAACTCTCAAAATACTGTGGGGAGGCATGGGTGGCTTGCTGTACCCCTATACCACAGGGACCTTCCACATTAGGGGCACTTCAAAGGGCTACATGAACCTCTAGGAATTCTTTATATATATATGTATATATATATTTTTTTGTTTGTTTGTTTGTTTGTTTGTTTGAGACGGAGTTTCACTCTTGTTGCCCAGGCAACAAGATTGTGCAGTGGCACAATCTTGGCTCACTGCAACCTCTGCCTCCCAGGTTCAAGCGATTCTCCTGCTTCAGCCTCCTGAGTAGCTGGGATTACAGGCGCCCACCACCAAGCCAGCTAATTTTTTGTATTTTTAGTAGAGACGGGGTTTTACCATGTTGGCCAGGCTGGTCTCAAACTCCTGACCTCAGGTGATCCACCCTCCTCGGCCTTCCAAAAGTGCTGGGATTATAGGCGTGAACCACTGAGCCCAGCTGAACCTCTAGGAATTCTTAAAAAAAAAAAAAAGCATCAAAATTTCTGATCCTCCTAAGCATGGATACAAACTTTAGTGTAGGCAGATAATCACGGCTCTCACCAGATTCTCAAAAGGGACCTTGGCCCACCAGATGATAAAATGTGCTTTTCTATCCTGTTTCTTTTTCATTCTGTAACACACCTGTTGGCATCCACCACAACAGTGTTGCATTGCTCCCCTGGGCATATTTTCCTTTCTTCCCAAATTTCAATTCAAATCTTCCTTGAATCAGTGAAGAAATCTCCTGCCCCATCTTTTGTTATAGTCCTTGTGAAAAGCACTAAATGCCTCTCCAGAAAGGTCCTTCTATCATTAAACCTAGAGTGTGTGAGAACCAGCAATGTAAAGCACCTTTCCCTGGCCCTACCACCATCCAAAGGATTTAGGTTGGATGCTCACTGAATTTGGAACCAACACAGGAAACGGATGAAAAGCAAACACTGTTCTCTTCCTACTTCTCCTCCTACACTAAGCTTCACGCTTGGGATCTCAAGAAACTGGTTGAAGAAAGAAGAAAGGGCACCAACCACATTGCCTTGAATACATAGATATTTGGAAGCAGGTAAAAAACTATGAAGAAGGCTAGACTAGAGGCAAGCTACAAATGCTTAAAAGGGGATTTACCACCCGTGTGCAAATGTGGATCAGTCTCTATTGTCCTGGTGTCTCCAACCGGGGAGTGGGAATGTGCCTCCTTGTTGACACAGGGCGGTCCTAGAACAAAGAAAGTTGATGACATAAACATATCCTTTTTTCCCAGCACTTGAGTTGTGTGTGATTTAACCTTTAACTCTTGCTTGTTGATGTAGGTGAGATGTCAAATATTTTCTACCGGCCTGTTGGCAACTGTTTAAAGTGTTTTCATCACTCTTTCACTAAGGCAAAGCCAGGCTCAGGCTAACCCGTCCTTCTAACAGAGTTGCTTCCCCCACCCTCTCTCTCCTTTCTCTGCCACTTCCTTCAGACTCAAACAGGAAAGCCACGACAAAGAGCTGGGATCAGCCTCGTAGTCACTGTAAATCTGCAATTACTTAAGTGTTGCTTCCTGTTTTTTGAAAGAATACACTTGCAGCACGGAATAGACTGAGGTCTTGTGACCAACTGTGAACAAATGATTTAAATTGTGACAGGAACAATAAGAAGCCCAGTGTCAGATCCTGCTGTCCTTCTTTTACCCTCCTTTAATTCTGTAGACCCAGAGTTAAAGCCTCGTACTTCCTCTAGATCAAATTGCTGTCATGAAAGGACAAAACAGGCACATTCTGACTACTTCATGCTTAGAGGAAAACCATCCTACCTTTTCCCAAAGCGGAACTCAAACCCACCGGTCTACTCCTTCAGGGCAAAACAATTTTTTTTTTTTTTTGAGACGGAGCCTCACTCTGTCGCTCAGGCTGGAGTGCAGTGGCATGATCTCGGCTCAATTTTCCTGCCTCAGCCTCCCGAGTAGCTAGGATTACAGGCGCCGTCTACTACGCCCAGCTAATTTTTGTATTTTTAGGAGATGCGGGGTTTCACCATATAAGACAGGCTGGTCTTGAGCTCCTCACTTTGTGATCCGCCCACCTTGGCCTCCCAAAGTGTTGGGATTACAGGCGTGAGCCACGGCACCCGGCCTAAAACATTGCTTAAATAGGTATACCTTCATTTAACGTTTAAGCCGAAGGCATAAAGTTTTTACTAGTTTTGCCTTTGCAAGACAAAGGTCTTTCTACCATCAAAAAGAACAAAAAGTGGGGTAAACATTCTCACCTGCATAATTTCATACATGTTTTTTACTTAATGGTCGTTCTTGTTCCCTTAGATACAGAAGACAATCCTGCTGAAAGAATGGACTTTTAGCTACCAGCAAACAACAGCACATATACAACATATACCTGAAGAAAGCAACTTGGATAAAGGAAGCACTACTCATTTGCATTTTCACATTTTTAGTCTGGAGCTTGCACTCCTATCTTGGAAAGGAAATCTCTTTCATTAAAGCAAACTGGTTATGCCAAATGCACAAAAATAACAGTGGGAGGCACTGGCGTGGGGATGGGTGGAGGAAGGTCACTGCATGACTCAGAAGCATGGCTTCCATAATTCATATTTTAAGCCGTATTACTTCATAGTCAAAACAGAATTGGCCAGGCGCAGTGGCTCACGCCTGTAATCCCAGCAATTTGGGAGGCTGAGGCAGGTGGATCACTTGAGGTCAGGAGTTCGAGACCAACCTGGCCAACATGGTGAAACCCCATCTCTACTAAAAATACTAAAATTAGCCAGACATTGTGGTGCATGCCTATAATCCCAGCTACTCAGGAGTCTGAGGCAGAAGAATTGCTTGAACCCCGGGGGCAGAGGTTGCAGTGAGCTGAGATCACACCCCTTCACTCCAGCCTGGGTGACAGAGGACAGAGCAAGACTCCATCTCCAAAGCAAATAAACAAACAAACAAAACACATAATTTTAGGGTCAGAGGAAAAAACTAACACCTAGTTAAAGTAGGGTTTCTAAGTCATATACATATATACTGTCACATAACTAAAGTAGGGTGTGTCTAAACTAGATGTGTGTATGTGTATACATATATTATGCATACATAGCTGAGTATAATGACACATAGCTAAAGTAGGGTATGTCTTTTATGTGTTTTTGGATGTAGATTTTTAAATCATATATACCACATTATATAAAATTGTCTCAGCTGAACTGTCTACTTGGAAACTCATTAAAATCTTTCCATAGGAAAGTTTAAACTAGCCATAGGCTTAATTCTTATTTCCCCAGTCATTTAGCATATCTATTACTGCTTCTTACAGGAAGAGGTGGAAAATCAGGCACTTTGGGAATCATGGAACCTTTCTCAGACATGATTTGGTATTACTCTGTGCACCAAATAACTCAGTGGCCTGAAGACTTGAAAACGTTAATGAACAAGTCAGAAAGGGCCTTTTGGATTACCACTTAAAGGTAGCCCATGACATAAAAAATTTTGTTTGTAGAAAACAAATCTTAGAGAACTGATAAAGTATGGTGCACTCTTGTTAAACATTAGCCCCAAGTTCCCATTTAAGCCATATTATATTTCTGAATTATAGTTTAGACAATATGAAAGTTTGCATGATTCACCCTGATACAGGAATTACTATCCAGGGAGCTAAATGCTTCATGAGTTTCATATTTTCACTGGTAGGTAGACAAGAAAGAGCAAGAACAAAGGATAAGACAAAGTAAAGCTGTACCACAGCAATCCATTGAAAATGACCCAGTGTAGTCCAAAGTCAATATTAATTGACTGAATTAATAGTTTTTGGAAAACAAAATGTAGTAAAATTAGTTCTGATGTGGAGATAGGGTGGAAGAAGGTCAAGTTTTATTTTGTTTGTAAAAAGTATTTCATTAAAGCTATGTGGTAAAATTATGTTTTATACCATTTATGGACATCAAAGTACTAAGATAAGACACAGCTTTCTTAAAAGTACAGCAGCAACATACTTTAAAAAAAAAAAAACAAAGAAGCAAGAATATGATGACTGGTAAAAGTGTCTCGTTGAAGAACACCCCCATTGAGGAACTTGGGTATCAAAGGAGCAATAAATGGAAAATGTCCTGTTCAGTCATAGAAAGTTTGAATCTGCTTCATGTCAAAGTGTCACTGCGGCAGAGTTTTTTGTCAGGCATTCTTCCTGACTGCTTTTTCTGGTTTTCCTTTTCTTCCCAGTCATCTGAGGGATCCCCTCCCCTATTTGTTTCTCTTTCACTTCTTTCTTCCATTCTTTTCCTTCTAGTCTTCATGCTGTTAACAAAGCTATAATTCATTAAACATTGAAAATGATTTTTTTATTGAAATCACATGCACACAGACTCATATCATATATTAGCAAAAATACATGTACACTCTAGTCACCATTGTAACTCAAACAAAGAATTTGGGAGTTATTTATAGTATCATACATATTAGATGAGTGAATTAACCATCACAGCATCACATTCTTACTTAGCACATCACTTGGTGCATTATAAAATGAGGAACATACAAGACCCATTCCATAAGAAACCTTTGGGGAGATACAGGAAAAATCTGAAGATGGTTCATTCCCTTTTCCCGTGGCTTGCATAGCACTGCATGGCTGTTCACATGCACCTCTATACGCTCCTTGCCTTCCGCATTTCTCCGTTCAGTCCCCCTCGCTGTCATTCCGTCATTTGCATGCTCCTTCTTGCCCCGTGATATTTTTGAATTCTATTAAATTTGCTTATACCATATTTACTTTTATGCTCTTACTTTTACTAAGTCCTACTGATATTGAGCACAATTTCTGGATCACTCAGATGTGCAGTAATGTTAACGTAGTGATGAAATGTCCTTAAGACAAAAGCATACAGTAGTTGTGTTTGTGATGTGGCATGTCAACATATTAAGACAATTCAACTGAAATTAAGGTTCGATTGACTGTAATGAAGTGAAGAAATTCAACTGATTGCTTGCATCTCATGCCCTGCAAAAATGAGTTGATTGAACCTTTTTCTTCCCTCTTCCCCCAACAATTTAACTTGTTTATATGTTTTTGAAATATACAGCTTCTTTGGGGTGTCTGTTTAGAAGCCTGAAAAAGGCATTACTAAAAGAAAAAAGGCAATCAATAACATGCTTATTCTAAAGTAACAACAACAAAAAGTTTTTCGTCTTTAAGAAGGACAAAAAAATCCAAACAGCACGTGTTTTTAAAAAGTAAAAAAATTTTTAAAAACAAATACAATGTTAAGTATGAAATTTGCTTAAAAATTTAATATGGAATGTTAGTAATGGCATTATAAAATGGTATTTTTATTGGAGCATTTATATATTGGCACATATTTTTTGGAAAATAATTGGCATTATGTTGACAAAAATTAGAACATAAGCTGACAAGTTATTTAAAATGTTCATACATCTGACCCAGTAATACAACTACAATAATGTAGCTTATAAATGTAAATCTAAAATGAACACCAAGATTTATGTTCCAGGCTATTATTCTTACAGCAGTGCTCTGAACAGCAAAAAAATGACAGTAACCTATATTCTGATGATATGTATATATTTATATTATGGCAAACCTATAGAATTTAATATTATGCAGATATTGAAAATCAGATTTTCAAGGAGTACTACATGGCATAAAAATGTATGTAATGTTCAGGAAGAAAATGAAGGATAGTAAATTGTGTATGCAGCAATTCTCAATTCATAAATGTAAATAAAGACATACAAATAAAATACAGAGATAGGAAGATAGATACATCGAAATTGGAAGGAAACATACAAAAATAGGGGTGATGTTTGGATAGTAGAATTACAGGTGATTTTGATGTTATTTTTACACTTTTCTGTGTTTTCCAAATTTTCTTCAATCACAAGTGTTAATTTTTTTTTCTTATCCAAGAAACAATTTTTCATCTACCTCTGCAATTTTTACTAACTTAATTAAATTCTGTCAGGTAACCTAACAAGTACCAGTGTTTCCTTCTTTCTTAAACTCTCACCCTAAATGTTTTCCCTTAGATACTGCTGCTGACTCACAGCCTCACAAGCACATCCCTTCCCTTGCCATCTACCCTGACAGAGACCCTCCTCATGCTTTGGACTCTTGAAACATAGGACTTTGTAGACTCATCACTCAGATATCATTGTTGGTAATCACAGTGTCTTAGATAGAGGTCCTTAAAAGCAGAGACCGAGAAAGGGCTTCAGATACATGTGATGTACGGAAGGAGTGATCTTTAGGAAAAACCTAGAAGGTAGTAAATTAAGCTGAACAGTGAGGGGGAAAGAGCAAAGGAGAGATGTGGTCTCAGGTAAAGTATAGCCTTGGCTGATGCCCAGGAAACTGGGGCATAAATCACACCTCCCACAATCACACCCCCCAAGAAACAACCTTGTTTCACCTTGAGGATATGTGCCCAGGCTTTTGTACTCCCAAACCAGTCAACCATTGGTGACCTAGAAGGGTGGGGAAAGGTGGCGCTGTAACCCCAGCAGGTGGCTCCTACCAGCAAAGGGCAAGCCTCCAGAAAGAACCCAAAACACCTGAGTACAGATGCACCAGCTGGCAAAGGAAATCTGGTGGAGCACCAACCATGTCTCCAACCTATAGTGATGATGAAAAGAGGAGGAGAAGGAAACAGGAGGAGAAGAAAATTTCAAATAAGTGCAGGCAATGTGGAAAGAACACAATTTTTAAGTGATGCTTCCCTCCCAACTTGGAAGAATGGTAATTCAGGCAAGCAACTGCAACATTCTGGTAGAATAGAATACCACAGTAGATTGAAATCATATGAAGGCATTTACAAATTCCGAAAAGTTTTTAATGTAGGAGCCTAAGTAGATTGCTGCTTAGGTGAACTCTCTATTTGCTCTGAACTCCCAAGAAAGTTTGAAGAGCAGGTACACTTAATTTCCTCTAACACTAATACTTTTTCCATACAAATGTGAGGCTTAAATGCAGCTGCTAGGTTTTCCCCAAGAGATGGCTTAATTTTGGAATCAGATGAAAGAACTCTTTGGTCTGGTGGTACAAATTACTGAGACACTCAGGGACAAGGAGATCTGTAAACTCTGCTATAAAAACATGATGAAGATGCCAAAAGCAATTGCAACAAAAGCAAAAATTGACAAATGGGATCTAATTAAACTAAAGAGCTTCTGCACCTCAAAAGAAACTATTAACAGAGTAAACAGACAACCTACGAAATGGGAGAAAATTTTTGCAAACTATGCACCTAACAAAGTCTAACATGCAGCATCTAGAAGGAACTTAAACAAATTTTCAAGAAAAAGACAAACAACCCCATTAAAAAGTGGGCAAAGAACATGAACAGACACTTTTGAAAAGAAGACATACAGGCAGCCAACAATCATATGAAAATAAGCTTACATCACTAATCATTAGAGAAATGCAAATCAAAACCACAATGTGATACCATCTTACACCTGTCAGAATGGCTATTACTGAAAAGGCAAAAAACAGCAGACGCTGACCTGGTTGTGGAGAAAAAGGCACACTTATACACAGTTGGTGGGAGTGTAAATCAGTTCAACCATTTGTGTCCTTTCCATGTGGAAGACAGTGTGGCGATTCCTCAAAGACCTAAAAACAGAAGTACCATTTGACCCAACAATCCCATTACTGGGTATATACCACAAGGAATATAAATCATTCTATTATAAAGACACATGCATGCATATTTTGATTGCAGCACTATTCATAATAGCAAAGACATGGAGTCAGCATAAAAGCCCATCAGTGATACACTGGATAAACAAAATGTGGTACATATACACCATGGGATACTATGTAGCCATAAAAAGGAATGAGATCATGCATTTTGCAGGAACACGGATGGAGCTGGAGGCCATTTTCCTTAGCAAACTAATGCAGGAATAGAAAACCAAACACCACATGTTCTCACTTACAAGTTGGAGTTAAATGATCAGAACACATGGACGCATAGAGAGGAACACACACTGGAGTCTATTAGAGGGTAGTGGGTGGGGAGGAGGGAGAGGCTTAAGAAAAATAACTAATGGGTATAAGACTTAATACCTGGGTAACGAAATAATGTATATAGCAAACCCCCATGACACATGTTTACCTATGTAACAAACCTACACATGTACCCCTGAACTTTAAAGTATAAAAATAAAAACCTCTACCCTTCCTAGCTTTAATTTTTTGGTGATTCCAACAAATATGATAAACTTTCCAAATGTTCCTCTTCACTCAGTCATGCTCTGTGGGCTGTGCTGTGAGGGGTAGTTACAGAAGCACCTTGGTAGCAGAACAGTCTATGTCTATCCAGAATTATTTCCATGCTTTGCAAGGCCTACGTCTACAAGTTCAAAATATGCCGTCTTCGAGTGACAGAGTCAATCAAGTCCATTATTGGATATTAAGTAGGTCAAAAAACTCTTTGGTTTTCAGCACATTCTGACCAGATTGTACAGACCCAACAAAGAGGATATTTTTCTCTTTAACTCCCTCACAATTTAGAGAGGAGAAGCCCCAAAGTAGACTTTGCTAATATTGAGGGGTATAAACATAGAATGTATAGAAAAAGGGGGAAAATGTTAGAAATGCTAGAAATAAGAAAGAAGTACATATGAAAAAGAGACATTTGAGAAACATCTTTCTCTTTACCAAGCAATTTGTTTCCGAACTTTTTCGTGGCTCCAGCTATAGCCTTCAGGAAACTTGATGATGTCATTTCCTTTCAATTGGCCAGTTACATAAATGCTGGAAAACAGCCATTTAAAACAGCCCTCAAACAGATGGCCATGTGTGTAAATGCCAGAAAGTGAGAACAGCCATTTGCAGTTATTTATTTATTTTTTTCCCCACACATGGTATAATGTTTATTTTACAGCCTCTCTTATGGACTTATGTGGATCATTCTTGTCATTTTTCTAGGAAAAAAAAAATCCCAGTGGAAGCAGTCATAAAATACAAAAGACAAATTATGAAATGATGAAAAATAAGGTAATGAACAGAAGTGAGCATCACGTTGGGAGAATATAAACCATCAAAGAGTGGTCCATACAGTGCTATTCAAATGATCAAACATTCTAGGGAAAAAAAAAAAATCTGTAACTGTCAGGAAGTTTCAAGCAAGGGGAATTTTTCAATGAAGAAGATAAATCCATCCTATGATCCGAAAGAAGTTAAAAATGGAATGCCTGCATAGTTTTTACCAAAAAAAAAACAAAAAGGCACACTTTATGGATTTACTTTTCTTCCTTCAAAGCAAATTTAAATGTAGCTACAGAGTTCTTTCACAAGCACTGACCTACATATCCCCCTGTTCCAAGTACATATTGATGCAATCAAGAGAAGTTTACACTTTTGTAACTGTGAAGAATTTCAGTTATGCATAATAAAACACAGCAAGGAGTTTGAGCCTTCTCAGCTTCAAAAACTAAATTCTGTTCTTGTCTACAAGGGCTGATACTAGCATTTCCTGTCCTTTCTACTAGTGAAAATTGTGTTATTTTAATAGCAAGTACAGCAAATGTTATGCAATTTCAAAAAAAAGTAAGTTAATTCTTTGCAAATTCTATCAACTGGCTTCCTGTATTTAATATTTAATTGAAATATTAAAATATGTTTTAAAAATCAGCTTCCTGTATTTAATATTGTGTTGAAATATTAAAGTATATTTCAATTAAATATTAAGAACATGTTAATTAAAAAATATATATGTGTATATATATATATATATATATATATATATATATATATATATACTCATTTAAATCCAGATGACATGGATGTCAATAGGGAGAGAAAAAGTAAGGGTAAGCTAATCATGGTCCTTCTTTTGATGGTTTTCTTCCTTGTGAAAATATTTATTTCCCATGGAGATTAGAGAATTCAATTTCCCCTTCATTGGTGAAATTTCCACAAGTATGTAGCTATGCATTCTAAATTCTACTTGAATATATAGCAGCAAAATGTCACTGACTTATTTGTTCACAAATAATTATTAAACATCAAATATGGACCAAAGACTGTGCTAGAAGTGGGTGATACATACCAACTGAGGGATCGTTCACCAAAACAAGTCCAATATTTTATAGACTGTCTATTTAAATATTACTTTTTTTTTAAAGCTTCTATCTAGTTTTGAGCCATTGTAATACTTGTATTACAGGAAAATACTTGGAACTCTGCTATTTCCCATGAGACTTCTATACGTCTTGGGTCAGGGAAGGACAGTTTTAGAGACCCTGCTACCTTTAGGTAGGATTGTGTCCTCAAAAGGTTTTTGTGCTTACTTTGGACCCTGCTGCCTGAACTCCACCAAGCAGAGTAATAAGTTCCATATGCCCATTTTTTTGAAGAACACATTTTCAAAGCAGCAAATGTTTTGACGGGTTGGCTCTTGGAGAGCCTGAATACTGTTATACACATCGTTTAGCATTTCACAAGGCTCCTACTGTTAAATTCTGGGAATGGGGCCAGGGTAACCTACCTACTGGTGCTCTAAGTAACGTTAAAATATTGAGAATTCTTAACTATCATGCTTCACTAAGACGTATTTGGAATGTGAGAATTTCTTTGCTGCCATGGAACCGTGTGAGTGTGTGTGTGTGTGTGTGTGTGTGTGTGCGCGCGCGCGTGCAAGCACATAAGTAAAAGAAACAGGCCCTTAGAGTCAATAAATTAACAAAAAATCTCAATGGTGGAACTTTTAAAATATTTAAACTATTAAACCTTTCATCTAATGTAGTTGTTGAATTCTGATCATAAGCATACACATTTTGCGTGTGTATATGTATATATATAGATAAATATGTGTGTGTATATATATATGTATTTTCCTACAGACGTAGCTTATTAAGGAAGAGGTACAAAGAACTTAAAAATAAAATGTTAAGAATTATTGAAGAGTAATACAATCCAGTGGTCTCTGATAATATATATATATATATATATATATATATATATATATATATACAAACACACACACACAGAGACATACAAGAAGCAATGGAAAATGACAAAACTGCAATCGTGAGTATACAGTAGGTTTTAGTGCTGCTGTCTCCGGGTAAATAATTACTTGAAGACCTCCAACTGCCTAATATTTTCATCTCCATGCCTCCTGTATTACTCACAACGAATAAGCATTCTTTCTCCCAGTGCTTCTCAAATGTGCATAAATGTAAGATTCACTTGGGATGCCTCTTCTTTCCCCACCTCCACCCCAGGATTTTGATTTAGTAGATCTGGAATTGGGCCCTAGAATTTCTATTTTTAAGAATTACCTCAAGTGTTTCTTAGGACCCAGTATGAAAACAGCCAAAAACAAATACTGTATCTGTATACTGTCATCAAATCTATTCTTCCTAACCATCTTTCTTTACATTTATTGGCTTCTGTATTACTTTCACGCCATCTATTCCTATGCTAAAATCTCATTTATGTTTATTCATCTGATCTCATTGTTTCAGTATCTTTCTGCTTACAGAAGACATTATATACAGTGATGTGACTGTTTGACTGAACTAAATTTTAAAATTATTATTCATGGTAAGAAAAGATTCACCCCGGTAACATATTTTCTTACAGACGTAGTTTATTAAGGAAAAGGTACAAAGAACCTAAAACTAAAATGTTAAGAGTTATTGAAGACTAATACAATCCAATGGTCTCTGATAGTATAAAGCAATGGAAATTTTTTACTTGATTTCTCAAATGTGGAATGCATAAGGAGTCATTATAGCAATGAATGAAGTCAGAAGTTTAAATTATAATTGCATATAATATAAATTAAGAACATTGAGATCTTGGTCCTGTTATCTTCTCTAAACTCCCAGAAGCCCCTTCTTCTTCATCTGTTAAAGGATTAATAGAGCTTCACGCCTGTAATCCCAGCACTTTGGGAGGCCGAGGCTGGTGGATCACGAGGTCAGGAGATCAAGACCATCTTGGCTAACACGGTGAAACCCCGTCTCTACTAAAAAAATACAAAAAATTAGCGGGCACGGTGGCAGGCGCATGTAGTCCCAGCTACTTGGGAGGCTGAGGCAGGAGAATGGCGTCAACCCGGGAGGCGGAGCTTGCAGTGAGCCGAGATCGTGCCACTGCAGTCCGGCCTGGGCGAAAGAGCGAGACTCCATCTCAAAAAAAAAAAAAGATTTATAGAGCTAATTTGAGATTTAGGGAGATAATCTATATAGAGCCTGACATGTAGTAGGTGACCATAAATTACTAGGTTTGTTATTAGCACTAAAATTATTATGAAAATATTAATTGATGTACTACTATTGGTCGGGCATGTACAAGATAGTCCAAGTTCCCTGAGCTATGGAAAGTCTAGTAGGGTGGACAGAAAATAAACAAGTACTGAATGTAAGTAGAAAATAGTTTCAAATATCACTAAATGTTAAAAAGAAAATAAAACAGAGTAAGGTTCTGAGTTAACAAGGTGTTGGCAACATTAATGGCTACAGATAACCTGTTCAAGGAGGTGATATGACACTCTCTTGATACTGAATGATGAAAAGGAAGCTGTTGTTCATGATCTGAAGAGGAAGCTGTTGTTCATGATCTGAAGAGGAAGCTGTGGTTCATGATCTGAAGAGGCATTCTGGATGGAGGTGGGCATGTGTGTATCGTTTTCAATAAATGTAAAGAAGCCCTGTGTGGATGGACCTGGTGGCCTGGTGGGATGGGATGGAATAAGAGGTAGGCAAGGATCAGGTGGGTGCTTCCCTATTTAATTATTTCTTTTAAAATTGGAGACTGGCCAGGCACGGTGGCTCATGCCTGTAATCCCAACACATTGGGAGGCCAAGGTAGGTGGATCACTTGAGGTCAGGAGTTCAAGACCAGTCTGGCCAACATGGTGAAACCTTGTCTCTACTAAAAATACAAAAATTAGTTGGATGTGGTGGCACTCGCCTGTAGTCCCACCTACTTGGGAGGCTAAGGCAGGAGACTCTCCTGAACCCAAGAGACGAAGGTTGCAGTGAGCCAAGATCATGCCACTGTACTCCAGCCTGGGAGACAAAGCAAGACCTCATCTCGAAAAAATAAAATAAATTGGAGACAAACATATTTGTATTTTAAAGGATTAAAATGTATATCCTCATTTGAGGGTGGGAGGAGGGAAAGTACTTTTAAGTTGTGTTTTCTTTGGTTTAGTTTTTTAAGGCTTGTGTTCAGGGTGGAAATTATTTGTGTTTGGCCTCTATTCTGATTGGTGGGAGCTCATAACATACCTTTTGTTACTTATTTGGAAAATCACTGCTTGTATCTGATATTTCATTATCTAAGAAAAATACCAATGGATTTTTTTTTTTGTAAACCCAGAACAGGGAATGTACCCAGTGACTTGTCAGTAAGGGAAGAAATCATAAAATGCTTATTTAGTTAGAATTTCATGCTCAACTTCCTTCCCTGTTTTTAGAAGTAATTATGTTGGGTTATTGATGGCTGTTCAGCTTTCTAGCTGAATTGCCCAAGCTTTTAAGTCATTACCTACTCAATTATGAGAACTTTGTGATCTACCATAAGGAATGTTGCTTTCTAGTATAATGAGCAATGACATATGTATTCTAAGGAATAATTGCTGTACTTTTCTATAAATGAGGCACATTAGACAGCAGAAATATCAATTATATCATTTTAGATTAAAAATGAAGAGTTTTCACAGGATTATGAAATTTCAGAATTGGAAAGTGCCAACGAAGTTTACCAGTCCAAACCATCGTTATAGAGATGAAGATAAACTCAAAGCAAGCCACTTTCACATAATCACTTAGATAAAAAAAGACAGGATTCTACCTAAAATTCAAATTACCTAATTTTCCTGGCTTTTGCTCTTTCTATAAATAAAAACACAGGATCACATATGTTTGCTGTGTGTGAAGAAAACTGAATTCTTATAAAGAATAAAGACTTGAAAGAAAAACAAATTAAGGCATTCATTTAATTATTATTATCTAAGTACATTTTACTAAACCTTTAGCCAAGACCAAATAATCCTTACTGATCCGCGCTTCCAACGACATGGGCTTCATTTTCAATGCATTTTCATATTTTAGTAGTCCTAAAATATGAAAAATAAAGACTAAATGTGTATGCTTACTTTGCAAAGGGGTTTGGAATAAATACTTAGAGGAGTTTGGAGCAAAGATTTAGAGGGGTTTGGAGTAAATACGAGTGCAAATCTCAGTTCTCAGGTAGTAGTTGAAGCAGATTCACCTATTTTAAAACTGTGAGAGGCTATGGCAATTACCTACTGAAGTCTTCCATGGGGTTATAGCCAAAGGGCTTTATACCAGGATGGAGTGCTTGCTTCACCATTTACCAATTTTGTGTCTCTGTTCAAGTGACTTAAACTCACTGAGCCTCAATTTCCTCATCTCTAATAGAGAGTCATAATAGTATCTTCCTCAAAGGATTGTTGGGAGGATTAATTGAGATAATTCGGGGCACAGAATAAGCACTAAAGAAGTATTAACTGCTTTTATAATTATTGGGATTCATAGTGTGTATCAGTGAAGTAATCTTGCAAAAGGTGGTTGAGATTAAAAACACAAATAAGTCAAAGATGCTTTCAGGTAAATTCACGATTTTTTGAAGGGATTTCAAAACTTGGACCCTAATTTTTTTTTTTTTGCCAAACTGAGAAATGGATTTTTGAAATACAATAGGACTTAATGGTAGTGATGCAATTACCCAGGGTAATTGTATTGAGGGGCCTACGGTATCCAGCGTTTAATAGTGGATCTAAACGACACAGAAATTCAAGGTGTTCCATATCAGTCATGAACATCTACAGTGAGATGTTAGACTTTGTCAGTATCTCAAAGGTGGAGTAGACAATAGACAGTAATGTTTGGAACAGGCATATACACATTAAGGTGTCAAACACAGGGCAAGAGAGGAAGACAATGAATATTCATCAAATGCTTTCTATGAACTAAGCTTTGTGGGAGTCACTTGGAAATTATATCATTTAGTCTCCCAATACCCTTTGAAGAGGCTTGAGCTTCTGACCTGGTTCTATATCCAGTAAGGGCATCCAGGCATGAGAAGTAAGATAGCATTCATGAGTTTGGTCAAGTAAATCCAAAGAAAGTTTTGTGAGTGACTTTTATTTATTTATTTATTCTGAGACAAGTGGCAAACCAAAGGGCTTGCAAAGTTTCTAACTGGATGATAGTGTTGTTTCTTGGACCTGGGATTAAAGGTTTTTACCCCTCCTTCAAATGCAGCATCAGAGATGAAGCCTGGGGCTAGAAAAAGTGTCTTGCCCATAAAGGGAGGATTGAAATATAAATATGTGTTGTCCTAACTGCTGACATAATCATCACTGTTTCACATCTTTCAAACCTAGAACTTTCTTTTGTCTTCCCTGGCCACCAGGAATTGCTGCTCCCTTAGATTGGTTTTGGTGAGTTTTCCCTTTTCAAACCAAGTTTTCATCTTTAGAAATACAACATGTCAGATTAGCCACTGACAAGCTTCAGACACAGCTCATTGGCTAAACAGTGGTTATTATTTATAGGAAAAATAATCAAACTCTAGTTCTGCCCCAGTGAGGAAGAATGAAGATGTGTTTAAAGGTCACAAAAGTTAGCGGGGAATTAACATTTAATGGCTCCTCACCATGTGGTCAGGGGAGATCTGAAGGTGAAAGTCTAAGCTATTATCACATTTCAAGAACCAGCACAACCAAGATATAATCAATCTAGTGGCTCTCCTTTCTAAATGAATGTTAAACAGAAATACTTCTGTTACTATACCAACAGGATAATTAGAACACTGGCCAGTATTTATTGAGCGCTTAACATAGGCCAGCCCTGTATTGGCACTTTATATTTGATTCTCATATGAGTCTATGAAGTAGGTATTATCATTTCTGTTTGCAGTAAGGAGGCTGAAGCTTAAAGATGACGTCATATAACTTCTGCAAGTTCACATAGCAGCAGCACAGGTCATAAAGGCCAACTGGAACTGAGGGTGGGACTTGGGCATAACTTATCAGTGGATCTAATTCCCTCTTTATGAGTCAGATATTTAGACTTCTGCAAAGGGCCTATTGTTCCAGCAGCTGGGACAACACACACTTATATTTCTATCTTCCTTTTGTGTTCTAGGGAACTCAAAATAAGGAAGTAGATTGTATAGCACACAGTGTAAAAAGCTAGGATTTTATAGTGAACATAAAGTTTACGACACACCTGAGTCAGACTTCATTCCCCCTCAACCCGATAAAATGCCTCTGCCCCAAACATTCTAATGCACCTTGAAAACATCAGTGCTTATGAATCCTACAAACCATGAATTTACCTGAAACCTTCCTCAACTTGTTTGTATTTTCAGTCTCAGCCATCTATTGGAAGATTACACATGATACAAATTCCAATGATAGAAAAAGCGGTTAATACTTCTTTAGTGCTTATTCTGTGCCCAGAATTACCTCAATTAATCCTCACAACAATCCTGAGAGGAAGGTACTATTAGTACTCTCTATTAGAGATGAGGAAATTGAGGTTTAGTGCAGTTAAGTCACTTGACCAAGGACACAAAATTAGTAAATGGTGAAGCTGGGTCTCAGTCTACCTCTGAGTCCACAAGGCACACTCTAAACCCTGATGCTTAAAGTGTGGTCTGTGGACCAGTAGCATGGCATCATCTGAAAACTCGTTAGAAATGCACAATCCTAGGACTCACATAGACAAACTAAATGTAAATTTGTATTTTAACAAGATCTGCAGGTGCTGAGGATACACATTGAAGTGTATCCTTGACTGGGGGTAGGGTGACCAGTTGTCCCAGATCACTGAGGACTGAGGGTTGTTTGGGACATGGGACTTTCAGTGTGAAAACCAGACAAGTCCTGGGGAGGACTACTGTACTGTGCTCTCTCTGCAGGGGTGAATGAGTATTTTTTTGCTTTCAGTTAGTGCATCCTATGCTGTCTTTCAACCTGCCTCACAGTTACAGAAGTTTGTTGGAGGTATCTTCAGAGATACTGTGGATAGGAACCACCACTGACAAAAGATGAATTCTAAGCTCCCAATTCCGTGGGAGTGAACCATGTCTATATCTAGGTTTCTAACACTTGGTGTTGGACCTAAGCTATGATAGGAAGGATGTAGGTTTGCCTTTCATAGATCTTGCTAACTCCATTATAATCCCAAATCAACACATGATAATTGCAAATAAGAACATTCCTGCTCAGTGTCTTATGGGTTTATTTATTCAGTTCTTGGGTTGGTTTTTTTAAAGTTTCAGTAAAATCCAGATATGTAGAAAAAAGAACCCTCATTATTTTCGTATTATTTCCTTAAGGAAAAATTTAATCCATGTGTTTATAATTCATTCAAATGTCATCATGTTATTGCTTTTTCAAAACTATTAAGCCTTAAGCCATTGCTACTGATTTCTTCTCATGAAATAGAATTTGGAGATTTTGTAACGTAAATCACAGTCCAAAAGAGGGAGCTTATCTTCAGCAAAGATAGCCTATGGGTTCTACATGTGAGTTTTAGAATGCTTCTTTGTCCTACGGGGGAAAAATTTGTCTATTTTACGCAATCCTATTTACATATAGAAAAATACAAAACATTTTGGTATATGGAACAAGATCATTTTCCTGTTTGGCTTTAATTTACTTTGTGGGGAATGAGAAGGTCTTGGAATTGCTCTCAGGTGTTAATGTCCTGTGAGAGACCACTAAAATTTTCAGTGGCCAGACTAAATCTCCCTGTCATTTTCATTATTTCTCCTCTGAAATTTTGAACCATTGCTTACACTCCTATTTGGCACTAGCTCTACCTGTATTTCATTGCTATTTATTCTGAGGCCTTTATCGTGCCTCTCAACCCCACTAAGAAATTTTAATAACAGCACTGTCCTTTATTCATCTATTCAGCAAACATTTACTGAACTCCAGCAATGTGTTAGGTCTTGCATGGAGTAGGATTGAAATGTCATTGGCACCTTAAGTAGCTATTAATCTGTTATATAAAACTCAGAAAAATAAGCACACTGTGGTATAGATCATGTTAAGAGTCATCACAGATATGCATAAAAAGCATGTGGAAATTCAAAAGTCTGAGAGAGTTCTACTTACTGGAAGGATCATGGAAGAATATCAGGAAAAGGATCATATTTTGAATTTGTCTTCTTCAGAGATTTACAGAGAGGCAAGCCACATACATCCTTCCCAGGGCAGGAAAAGAATAAGACATGCGAATAAGTATAAAACATGTCCAATGTGGCTGGAGTGTATGAAGAAGAGCTAGGAGAGATGAGGTTTTAAAGGATTTTTTTTCTTTGTTTTAATTATACTTTAAGTTCTGGGGTACATGTGCAGAATGTGCAGTTTTGTTACATAGGTATGCAAGTGCCATGGTGGTTTGCTGCACCCATCAACCTGTCACCTACATTAGGTATTTCTCCTGATGCTATCCCTCCCCAGTCCCCCCACCCCCATCAGGCCCCAGTGGGTGATGTTCCCCTCCCTGTGTCCATGTGTTCTTGAGATTTTAAAGGAATTTTTAACTTGATTACGTGGGTTAGGATGTAATTCAGACAGGAGATCACTGAAGTTTTCTGAACAAGGAATTGTCATAGTGTGGCAAACTGTTCATCTAGCAAAAATAACCAGGAAGGGCTGAAGCAGGAAGATAAACTGACCGTGCAAAACTTATTTGAAGGTCATTAAAATAGACCCAGGGGAAGCAATGAAACCTGCATTAGGATCTTTTTCTCTCACCTTTTGTCATTGGCCTTTCATTTCCTTGGACACATTTGCCTATGATTCATCCATCTGACCCACAGTACCTTTGAAGGAATCATGTTTGATTTTTGCTTTTCTTTCACCAAAGAGTCTTCAAACGATTTGTCAAGAAGTACACAATAGGGTACATAATATGGTTTGGCTGTGTCCCCACCCAAGTCTCATCTTGAATTGTAGCTCCCATAATCCCCATGTGTCATGGGAGGGACACATTGGAAAGTAATTGAATTATGAGGATGGGTTTTTCTCATGCTGTTCTCATGATAGTGAATAAGTCTCACAAGATCTGGTGGTTTTATAAAAAGCAGTTCCCCTGCCCACATTCTCTTGCCTGCCACCATGTAAAATATGACATTACTCCTCCTTTGCCTTCTGCCATGATTGTGAGGCCTCCCCAGCCATGTGGAACTCTGAGTCCATTAAACCTCTTTCCTTTGTAGATTACCCAGTCTCGGGTATGTCTTTATTAGCAGCATGAGAACAGACTAATACAGTAGGTTTAATAGAATACACAGAGAGTATTGTTTTGAAAACTATCATTTTCAAAAAAAAGTAGCAACTTTCCTCTAATAAGGACATATCACACCACATGTTGTGTCTGGGTGCTCTCTTTCATTCTCAAAACAGTCCCATGAGAAAAGTATTATTATTTCCATTTTACTGAAGTGCAAACTGTAGCTTAAATAGGCTCATTTCACACATTCTCTAAGGATATTATGTGAATGTTGTTTTCTACAGGAAGAATCCAGAATTCTCTCATTCTGAAAGAGTTTTTAACCTTTCTCTATTCTTAGCCCTAGTTTTTAGTCAGAATGAAGTAATAATCTTTTGGTGTCCATTAATCTGGAGGAAACCCCAACTAGAACAGCTGTGAAGGAAAAACAAGGAGCCAAGATTGGGTTGGCAACCTTAGGGCATAAGGTTCCAGGTGACACTGGATGGAAATGCGGCAGAAAATTGGAAAGGTTGATGACATTGTCCATATTTCATTTAAATTACTCCTTATAACGCAATTGCAGATGTTGTAGGAACATAAAGATATTGCATCTGAGGCTTTTAAAGCAAGTGTTCTCAACTGGATAAAATTCATTTGACTAAATGAGAGAACTGAGGTAAAGTACAACACGCTCACTATAGACAAATAATCTTTGAGCTTCTATTGTCACCTGTTCCTACCATCAAGCCTCTCTTAGAATGACCACCACTGTGAGTCAAGCAGCAGGCAGGTTTCTGAACTGCCTGCAAAATCAAGAAAACAAAATATTACATCTTTTTGAACTGACTATAGCCATGGAGTATGCTGTGAAACCAGATCAGTTTGAATAATGAAAGCATGAAATCACTCCCCATTTTTCACAGGAAAGGCTGGAATATTTAATAGAAACCAGGCAGGAGCTGGATATATGAATCCATTTCATCAAAATGTGACTTTAAGTTGAATTTTGTTGGAAAGAATTGTGGATTCTTCTTGGAGGCTCTAAATATTCCTGTGGCATCCTCAAAAATAAAGGAAGGCTAAAGATTAATGCCCAGTGAGGTCAAAGAGCCCGTTAACATTTTGCTCATGGCTAGACTCTATTCCAGCGTTTTTTCTCCTACTATAGTCTCTAACTCACACTCACTACACTCCAGTTGTATGTATAAAGATGATACCACATTTCAAAAAGTTCCTTTTCTTAGAGGTGGACTAATTACATAATATGGTACAATAAACTGCCATATTCATCATGGTTTTCCACTTCACAGAACTGGAAGCCAAGCAACAGAGGAAAAGCTTCCTTAAGTTTTTAATGGGGTGGAAAATTTTGACTGTAGAGAAAACCTGACTAAAACTAATTTATTCAGTATCCATCCATCCATTTTTTTTTCCACAAATAGGTGTTACATACATGGCACTCTGCAAAATGCTATGGGGAAACTTTTCAAAAGTAATTATTTATAATTAAAAAGAATACTTATATGACACATTCAAAAAAATGTGAACAATACTTTTGGATATCAAAACAGAAATGACCTAAACCATGAAAACACAATTCTAGGTTGGGTTTAGTTAAATTTGTATTCAAAACATGAAGATGATAATAATCACAGGATATGCTCATAGCATTTCATCAGTGTATGTGGTCATGTCATTTCCAAGTGCTGGATGTGGAATAAATCGTCCATTTGACTCTTAAAATGTTATGTCTCAGGTGTAATTAGTTATGTCTCTTTTGCCCATGGCTCTCACTCCATGGTCATTGCCCAGATGTTTACCCAGGCCATTGTGGAGGGTGGGGAGTCACTGGAATCATGGGAGCCCTTGCTCTTAATGCCTGTTTTTTTCAGTACAGTCACCCTACCTGAGGGTCTACCACATTTGGGAGAATAGCAGCTCTCTCTTTCTCTAGTCCCCATCATCTATCCACCTTTCCGTAGTGAGACCACTCCTCTTTAAACCCTCAGGAACCTTTTCCATGTAAGAGAGGGCAGTTTTAACACCTCTAGAGGTTAACACTTTAAAAAATGAATAAAAAAATGACTTTTCCCCTGAGTCAGGAGAAATCCCAACTCATGAATTCAAAGGCTCATCTTTTCCCTTAAGAGGAAGCTGGAAACAGATCTCCCATTTTTTCTGTATCACAGATAATTATATTTGCAGACATTATCTGTATCTATATATTTCTCTATACACCATATAAATATATATATGTATATCCATATATCATCATCTGTGTCTCTCTCTCTCTCTTTCTACCTATATCACAGATAATTTCTTAATGGATAATTTGCCATATTGAGTTGCCAGTACGTTGTCTTGATACATTAATTTTTCTCCTGTTAGCCACACTATTCCCTCGGAAATATTACAAAAATCAAAGAAATTTGAGACTGTAAAGAACCTCAGAGTTGACTTATTTCTTATTTCCTAAACTTCACATTTTTAGCACAACATTCATAATTTTTATTATATTCACATAACATGGTCTATGATTTTCTTGATATATTTCTGTAAATCAACTCATTTATTTTACTAAAATATATTAAAACTAAATTTGCATAAATGAAATATTGTGTGAAAATGAATACAATTTTTAAAAAGCATTATTTATCAGTCATAGCTTCTACAGTATGCAAAGACCCTGAGTCTGAAACAGCTAATGGCTGCATCCCTTTGTGACCAGAAAGAGAATTTAAAAGGAAATAACTTTCTTACCATGCGATTTAATCTTATTTAATTCAGGGTCTATGTGTTACCTTAAAAAAAAATCACATCTCATGCTTTGAGAAACACTGATCTAGCTTATTCCCTTCAATTTACTAATAGAGAATTAAGCCCTGGAAAGTGGGTTTAGACACCTTGTTCCTGGTAGAGCGGAGACTAGTCTTTGGGTCTCTTGACTTTGAGTTTTATGCACTTACCCACCACAGCCTTGCCTAGAGTTATTATATATCCTTCCATAAGTCTGCGCCCCACTGCTCTCACTGGATTGCAAGCTCACCGAGGTCAGGAGCTACGACAATGCTCTTTGCATACTGCCCTACACATGGTGTTTTCCCTTCATTAAGAAGTGAAGTTTGGTTTGATGTGAAACGCCAGTGGTACATCACCAAGAAACATTTGTGAGGAAATCTGAATTGTCCCTCTGTTGCCTCCAGATTAGGATAGATGGCCATCCTTGCCAAACATTATGCCAGATTGCTTGGGTGTCTGAGGCATGGTCTCTGCCATCAGAAAAGTCCAAGTAGTGACAGGCAGGATGGGCCACTGAGCAGGGGGAAGAGTTTCATAGGCACAACTCTAAGAAAGGCAAGAAATGCAATAGCAGTGGTTTTTACATGGAATCAAAGGAGCACAGGTAAATAACCATTATGAGAACGAACACAGATGAGGAGTTGAAGAGAAGTTTGGGGGAAAGTGAAGGAAAGGAAGAAGAAGAATTGGAGGTAAAACACATTTGTTCAGCACACTAGGACTGCTGAGAGAGGGTCTCTGTGCAGCTGATGGAGGGCCAGCTAAGCTCAAACTAAAACCATGGAGGAACCTCTGCTATAGAGTTCAGATTAAGAGTACAATATCAACATTCAGAGCTACTCAAAACAAGGCAAATCAGTAGGAGTGACTTCCAAAATCTGTGTCTATCCTATATAGCTGGCTTGCTACATTGGTTTGCAGTCTCTGTCTCTGGCCTGCTTCACACAGCTGTCCTGAGGTCATGTTGGTGTCCTGATGATTTGTTATAGGAGAGACTCTGGAATGCCATGTGAGAAGCTTGCAGGGATGAACCATCCAAGCCTGCGGCCAATGGAGAACAAGTTACAGAGCAGCCCCCCCTCAGCAGATGAGGTGGATCCAGCCATGCAGCCAGAACTGACAACAAATTTCCTTTTGTCCCATATAGGAACTTTTCTTTGCTTCTTAACTTGCCTTAAGGCCAATTTATTTGTATGAACTTATGTTTCCGAGAAAACTTGTTCCTTGGGTAATATTCATCTACAATTTCCCTTCATGACTATTTTACTGTAAACAGGAGAGAATTCAGGGCAGCTGCTTTGGCAGAATCTATTACTACTGTGTTTTTACTAAAATCTAGCAGCTTTTCACCCCCCTCCAATTTTAGCTTCTTTCAGCTTCCCACCCCTACAACCCTGCCACCCATTCCTACGCTTCTCTTTCTCTGGACTTGCCTTATTTCTTTTGGAGATGTTCTTTGACTTGTCAACCAACCACAGAAATTGGTGCTGCTATGTTAGAGCCTTATGGGGCCCCTGGAGAGGATTCGCAGTTATGTCAGAGGGAGGAGATGTCCAAGTTCACGCCAAGAGAACTAATTAGCCTCTAATAAAAAACCATCTCCAGAGAATGCAACAGTCTTGGTGTTAGAACAAAAGTCACAGGCCAAACTTCCCACCTCTTTTGCTCATTCCATTCCCAGATATAAGAAATTAATGTTTTCATACTTGTCTTATGGACTTGACAAATTCAGCAACTTCTATCATCTAGTCAAATTCTTGGTCCTTTGAATAATCCTTTGGAAGAGGGGCTTATGACTCCTACATCAGAAATCATCTCTCACTCATGTCTTTACCTCCAAAATCTAGTACAGTAGGTACAGAGCTAATGCCCAAAACAGAAATTTTGCCAAATGAGTGATTCATGAGGATTTCCTCAGAAATATTCCAGCAAGTTAAATGTGAAAGTGAAGGAAGCATTCTACTATACAGATGGCTAGTAATTTTCTCATATTTTGACCCACCATTTAAGGTACATTACCTATAGATTTTCCATAGGCCACTCATAGTTGAAGTACCTATAGACTATATGTGATCTGGTGGTAGTATTCTTGGTAGTGTTTTGTGAATTCTAAAGTGCAAAGATGTTGTTTGAATCTACATGACTTACTAATTGAACTAATAGTACCTACAGCCTCTGGAAGTACTGTTATTGCTATGAGGCTTTCCAAGCTATTGCCTACATGCACTTGCCTGGAGAAGTAGTATATGGATAAGAAGAGGAGGCATTGAGAAGTAGAAGAAGGTGGAGAGTGCTAACCTGTATATAGGACAGGTCTCAAAAAGCAAAATGGCAACATAAACAGCTCAAAGCACAGATTTGAAGTTTCCAAGGTCAGCAGTGCTAGCCATGGGAGTCTAGTCAGGTAGCTAAGGCATGGTAACAGGATTCTAGGCTGGGTGGTTTTCGTCGGGTGAGCTACAGTCAGGACAGTGATTCTGATTGGTCTCTCTAGCTTAAAGCTCAATTCCTGGCAATAACTGGGAAATGCAGGTAGGAAGTTTCCAGTGTAAGAAAAACAGTTTGATTAAAAACCAGGCAATTGGCCAGGTATGGTGGCTCATGCCTGTAATCACAGCACTTTGAGAGGATCACTTGAGATTAGGAGTTTGAGACCAGCCTGGGCAACATGGCAAAACCCAGTTTCTACAAAAAATACAAAAATTAGCTGGGGGTGGTGGCACACACCTGTAGTCCCAGCTACTTGGGAGGCTCAGGTGGGAGGATTGCTTAAGCCAGGGAAGCAGAGGTTGCAGTAAGCTGAGATCGCACCACTACACTCCAGCCTGGGTGACAGAGTGAGACCCTGTCTCAAATTTTTAAAAATTGAAAACAAAAACAAAAACAGGCAATAACCTTGCTATAGGTTGAATTGTTTCCATCCCTTGTCAAAAAAAAAGTTTATATATTGAGGTCCAATCCTGTAGAGCCTCAGAGTGTGGCTTTATTTGGAAATACAGTTATTGAAGATACAATTAATTAAAGTAAGAACATACTTATACTGGAAGAGGGTGGGCCCCTAATCCAATATAACTGATCTCCTCATGAAAAGGGAAAAACTGGACATAGACATGCCCACAGGGAGAACACCTTATAAAGATAAAGGAGTAAATCAGGGTAACGTAACAGGAGCCAAGAAACATCGAAGATTGCCAGCAACACACCAGAAGCTAGAGAGAGACATGGAACATATTTCTCCCTCACAGCCCTGAGTAGAAGCCAACCCTGTAGAATCTTCGATCTCAGACTTCCAGTTTGCAAAACTGTGAAACAATACATTTCTGTTGTTTAAACCGCCAGATTGGTGATACATTGTTAGGACAACACTAGGAAACTAGTGCAAACCCCAGCTAGTCAACTGCCAAAGCTCCAGAGAACTGGGATAAAAGATGGAGACAGCAAGGCAGAAAGATAGTCATGGGGACAAAGAAAATGGGGCAGAAGTAAGGAAGGGATGGCTGCAACTCAGCCAAGTCATCTCAGTTCCACCTTGCAAATCCTGGATAGGGGAAATAGAGCAAGCCTGATCTCACACACTACCCGCTGGTGGCCCCAACCTTCTCCTCTACTAAATGCTTGGCCAAACTAATTCAAGGCCTAAGGAGCCTGAGAACATAGGCTGGAACCCCTTTTGCCTGTAGGGAAAGGCAGCAACCAACTTGCTGGTATCTTATGGAGAAGGCTGAATCAGAGGCTATTGCCAGCCAATGCCAAGTTTGCATTTCTTTTCTTAACACCTTCTTGCAAACCCCAGTCCACCCCAAGATTTCAATGATAATTTCTAACATTCTCTATGTTCTTAAAAGAGATTTGATTTTTCATCTGAGTATTCCTGCCAGTAGCCTAGACTTTCCAAACATCTCTCTTGCAAACCCCACCCCCAATTTTTGTTTATAATATTTGAAATTCCTTTGCCTCTTGAATTTAGTTCTTTATATACCTATGACTAGCCTGGACTACTTGATTAGCCATGTGGTTCCTTACACGGCTCTACCCTCCCATCTCTAGATTAGTGTCCTTCTCTTTGGCCTCCCGTAGCTGACTAGCCACACCCAAGACACTATTCCTGCTAAGTTCTGTCTCATGAGAGAGGACACCTCCCAAACAGGGAGCCCACAGACAGATTGGGAAATCACATGAGCCAAAACAGCTGCTGTTGGAGAGTTCCATAATCTAACGTGCTACGAGTACAAAAATTACTAGCTGTCTAGAAGCATATAATTTTAAAGTAGAAAAGCACTTTAAAAATTTATCTAATACAACTCTTATTTTATAGGTAGAGAAACATCTTCAATTTCATCATAAGCACCGAGCTGGTAATTTGAAGAGCAAGCCTATTGGTGCTGCAGTTTCCACTTTACCTGGTAGGACTTTGCAGTATGCTCAGGGCAGCCGGTTTGATAGAGAGGAACAAACAGCAAAAGGAAAGTACATGACTACTCTCGGCACAGACATGGGGCAGGCGTTAGCTCTAGAGAGTGCATGCTACTCTCTAGTCTTGCACAAGACTTGCCCAAAGGGGGCTGAGGGAAGCAGGAGAAACACCACGGAGCCCCAGGGCAGCCAAGGTGACTGCTCTCAAACACACAGTGAGCCGGTGTTCAGGGGCTCATAGAAGTAGCTTGTGACATGGGTAAGGTGATAGGAGAAAAGGTTTTAAAAAGGAGTTGAAAGTCTTATTTCCACTGAATTGAGACCACATTAGGGAATTAATGTAGCGATTGTTCTCAGACTATGGTGTAGGAGACCCAGAGAGCCATTCCTAAAGGTCCTGATTTAGGGCCTTCAGCATAGGGATTCAGGAATATATATTTTTGACAAGTCCCACCTATCTCCATGATTCACACCAAAATTAGCGATCCATCACTGCATGTGAACACAAAAATGACCCAGGTTATATTCCAGGCTTTTGTAGCCTGTGTGTGGTGATGTATTTGCTCTGGGGTCAGGATACAGGGAAGTGGGAGAAGGTGATATAATTTTTAAAATAAGAGCTTAAATTTGTAAAATTTAAATGTAAAAGAAACATGAAAAGCATTATTATTTATCATTTATAGTAACATCAGTGTGTAATTTTGCTAAAACATTAGCATATAAAATTATGATTGAATCAAAGAGTTTGAAGAAGGGTCTTAAACTGCCAGTGACAGGGAGCAAAGAAAAAGCACAATGAGTGACTTTCATTTCCTTGCTACCACATGTGGAGTGAACGCAGCTCAGTAATCTGATGGACTTCCTGTAATCCCAGATACTGACAGTGCCCAGCCTGTCAGCACCTGAGCCCCTTAAACAGCTTTATCAGCAGAGCTTCCAAGTAGAATAAAAAGGCAAATTGTCCATGGCTGCCTAGAACTGAAACTAGATATGCCGACCTAGGGCAAGAGCAAACCTAACCATGCCCAAGACACACATACACACACACACACACACACACACACGAAACACATGTTAATTTTTTAAAAACTATCAAAATGTAGGAGTCGCATGGTTACTATCTGTGCAAACAGCTAGCACTTAGTCATTCTTCACAGCTGATGGATGTTTTTCCCTTTAGCCTTTTGAGCTACATTAAAAATAAAATAAAATAAAAGAGCAATCACAGGGTCTGCACTGAAATAAGAGGGACAATGAACTGGAACCATCCACATTCCCGCATTTGTCCCCTTCTGCCCTGCGTGTAGAAATGCATATATTTTTCAAAAAGCAGGAAAAAGTTTGAAACCCTGTGAAAATTTTATAAATTTTTCCTGTGAATCACTCTAGAGTCATCCAAAAGGAGGCCTCCCCATCCCATTCCAGGAAATGTTATTCCAGTTCATGGCTGTGCTTGCTGGCTGCGGAGAGCTCACTGGGAATGACTTGGCCCTTTGGCTAATGGCCTTCCCCTGCCTGCCGGAAAGAATCCAGCTTAACTTTAAGAACTAATATCATCTTTTTCATTTCAGTTGTTGGTTTTTATTAAACAACTGTGCCTGCTGAAGATATCTTGACTTAAATAGTAAAATGTCCATTCGAATCTGTTTCTATATCTTAGTAATCATTTTTTTCAAAATATTTTCATCCATGGGTAGATATTGAATGCCCACCTTGCTCTCAGCACTGCACAAACATTATTTGGAAATAAGCATTCTGTTGCAATTATAAGACCTATATGCAGCTGACAACTTTTGCTTCATTTAAGATTAAATATATGATTAAGTGTAAAATTAAGTAGACATTCAAATTCCAAAAGATTTACTATTTTTTATAGTTTATTAGACACATAAGGTGTCACTGTGTCACAAATCATCCAAAGTGGGGATGTTAAGCCCAGCTGTAAAAATAAGCTTTTGTTCACATGCCCAGAGCTTCAAATAATACTGGATTCTATGAAGAAATATTAGGCAGTAAGCCTAACACGTGTACCATGTAAGTAATTCCACACTTTTTTTTAAACTCATGGTTTTTAATTTAAATCTGTAATCATGGAGGTACTGTAAATACCTTTGTTGCTTCCCAGTGTATACTCCAATTAAGAATGCTCTCATTTCATGTCTATGGATGACTCCCTGGTGATAGCGGTAGTGGGAGAGGGTGTTTTTAAGGAGTAAGGTCGTTGTTACTAAGTACATTTGAGTGAGACTAATGATAATTTTGCTGATGTGATGAAAATTTCTTTGCTAATTTTTTTTAAACGTGCAGGGCTGGGTTAACACAAGTTAAATCTAAACTGCTCATAGCATAGACTTTCCCATGCCTCTCCCTGACTGAGCCACTGTATATCTGCCTATTATTTCAGGACTACTTAAAAGCAGAATTAGACTGCTTAAAAGACAGAATAAGATTTGCAAGAAATGTACTGGGAGAGAAAGCAGGAGAAGACAAGGACATATTTAAGATGGTAATGTCAGTCTGACACCAGTGGAAGGAGAGAGGGAAAGAAGAAGGATTTGGTAGAAGAGTCTCAGATGGCAGCATAATTCCAAGTAAGATTTGGCCAGGCAATGGGAACTATCTGGGACTGTTGGAAAGTCCCGTGTCTCACAGAAATTAGCCCTCGTTAATTTCCTCCATCCCCACCCCACACTGTGCTCAGTCATTGGCTAGGAGTAGTTCTTGGGAGGCATGACCCTGGCACAAATACAACGATGGATTCGGAAGGGCAGCCCCTGAAGCTGTCAGTCAACTGGGTTCCCTACAACAGGTGACATAAGGAATCCATCTTACTGATCACCACTCTCTGTCAGTATAAACATTATTACAACCAAAGTATATAGAATACATGTATTCATTCATTTATTCAATGTATCTTTATAGAGCCTCTGCTCTGTGTGAGGTACCATGATCAATACTAAGACTCTATGGGAAACAAGGTCTTTGTCCTCATGGAATATATTGTATAATTAATTCTTTTGAAAAATACTGTCTTAGATGGGACACAGTGGCTCATGCCTATAATCGCATCACTTTGGAAGGCCAAGGCAGGCAGATCTCTTGAGCCTAGGAGTCCAAGACCAGCCTGGGGAACATAGTGAGACTCCAACTCTACAAAAAGTACAAAAGTTGCCCAGGGGTATGGTGGTATATACCTGTAGTCCCAGCCACTTGGGAGGCTGAGATGGGAGAATCACGTGAGGCTGGAGAGGTTGAGGCTGCAGTGAGCCATTGTCACACCATTGTACTCCATCCTGGGTGACAGAATGAGACCCTGTCTCAAAAAAAAGAAAGAAAGGAAGGAAGAAAGAAAAAGAAAGAAGGAAAGAAAGAAAAAGAAAGAAAGAAAGAGAAAGAGAGAGAAAGAAAGAGAGAGAAGAAAGAAAGAAAGAAAGAAAGAAAGAAAGAAAGAAAGAAAGAAGAAAGAGAAAGAAAGGAAGGAAGGAAGGAAGGAAGGAAGAAAGAAAGAAAGAAAGAAAGAGAGAGAGAGGGAAAAGAAGGAAGGAAAGAAAAGAAAGAAAGAAAGAGAGAAAGAAAGAGAGCGAGAGAGAAAGAGAAAGAAAGAAAGACAAAGAGAAAGAAAGAAAAGAAAGAAAGGAAAGAAACTGCCCGAGAATTTGAGGATTGAGGATCTCTTAGAATAAAGACATGCTGCTCAATTCTTTCTGTTTTCTTTTCTTTTTTTAAGAGCCAGGGTCTTGCTCTGTCTCCCAGGCTGAAGTGCAGTTGCATGATCATAGGTCACTGCAGCCTCCAAGTCCTGGGCTCAAGCAATCCTCCTGCCTCAGCTTCTTGACTAGCTGGGACAACAGGCGTGTGCCACCATGCCTGGCTGTGTTTTTTTTTTTTTTTTTGTAGAGACGGGAATCTCACTATGTCACCCAGTCTGGTCTCAAACTCCTGAACTCAAGCAGTCCTCCTGCCCCAGCCACCCAAGTGTTGGGATTATAGACATGAGCCACCATGCCCAACCCTGCCCACTTCTAATGGTTAAGAAAATGACTATTTTTAGCTCCTAATCTAGTGTCTACTTTGGAGTTAAGTTTGTTTCATTTACTTATTAGAATCTGCGCAGAAATTCATTACAATCATAGAAAATAATCCTGCCTGTGCTCTACTCTTACATTTTTAAATTTTAATACATTGGGCTGAACAATTTATACACAGTATATGTCAGTGTTTCTTAAATATGTTTGTTCTCACAATCGTTACAAATCCTGTGTTTTGTGGATTTTCTCTCTAATGGTTGAATGTGTCAGACAGAATGGGGATTGACAGAGATATGTAGACATGGGCGATTACAAGAGGGATGAAAAAAAATCCTCTTTTTTTCCCCAACTCATATTCTTTTCCTCCCTCAATAGATGTTCATTCCTATGAATTTCTACAAAGCCTGAAATTCCATCATAAAATATGAATTCCTTTGAGATAAGAATTAGCCTCTCCAGGCATTTTTTTCACATTGCCAACCTTTTCAGAAAAATAATATACACCTCTGTGTGGATAGGGCCATCAGCACACTTTTCCTGACTATTGCACAAGTGGAAAGTATTTACGTTGGGATCACTAGATTGCTGGAAGTGAGAAGGATCAGAATTGATAAACTATAAGTTTGCCTGTGGTCAAGATAGAGAAAGCAAAAAAAGCAGAAGTTACAACATCATCAGTGAGATTAATGGTCATGATAAACTCGATCTGCTAGAACCCAACAGGAGAGTTATTTTTGAACGTAGTCTGGCATTTTTCCAATTCTGTCATTGGAAAGATATGCAGAAAAGTGCACATTTAAAATCCTGATTTTGCAGAACAGTGAAAAACTAGATAACACCAGCCTGTCAAGTTGAATAACTATGGGCAATTTCCACTGATATTTACCCCCCCTCATGTTATCCTCAAGTGAAATTGTTAAATAGGTGAAAATGTGTTTGGGTTACCCTCATCTTTGCCTTTGATACACACCAATTCTCTTTTGTTTACCCAGCTGGAAACTCTGTATCCTGAACTCTACCCAATCGTCTCCCACCGGTAAAGGTACCACACTCAGGATGTCTTCTAACTTGCTGCATCATCACAGCCAGTACTTATCAAGTGTTTAAGGCATCTAGGTTCTATTATTATCCTCATTTAATATATAAGTACATTGAGGCAAGGAAGGCTAGGTAACTTGTACACCTTAAAGAGCTAGAGTGTAGAAGAGCTCAGTTTCAAATCCAAATTTTTCTGGCATCAAAACACCAAAAATTAACTCAGATTCAATCAGTTTTGGCCACCAGTTTACAGGGGGTGGGTGTGAGGCACATTCTAAACTCCATTCTATGGAAGGGTTTCTCTTGATGTGCTGCTCTGAATTCGTGCGCTTCTGCATGGGAATACTCACGTTTGTGCACAAGCTAAGGCCATGCCTTGTCCTCACTGAGTCTTGAGACTCTTAACACAGGATCTATTCCATGTCAATTAACCTAGGTCACCCCAGAGATCTATTTGAGTTTTCTCTAATACTACAGGATGCTGTCTCCCACGAGTCTGTACTTCCATCCCATCACACTCCCCAGTAAAAACTACAATGCATTATTCTGTTTGGGAGAAAGGATCACAATGGCTAACCATCTCTATCCTCATCTACCTGTCTTGTTTCCAAAAAGATGAGATCAGTCCACAGGCATAATCTGTTGTGCATTTAAAAAATATAAGTAGATAGTTTATTTGGGCCAAACTTGAGGACTGCAATGCAGGAGACACAGATTCAAATTACCCTCAGTATATTCTTCCACTAGCAGCCTTTACAAACGGATTTTTAAAGGAAAAAATAAGGAGCAGTTTCTAAGTTTTTAGGAAGAATTGACATAAAAATGCTATGTTATTGTTTACATTGTTCTTTGTATCACAAAGTCTAGGCATATAAAGATAAAAATGGGTGAGGGTCATATTGCGCAATTGGGGGTAACATTTTAGGTAATTTTGTTCACACCAAAAAAACTCCAGTACTCTTTAACATCTGTATAAGGATGGCCATGTCAAGCCATGTGATTAATTAAATGAGAAGTAGTTACTATGTCTGGTGCATTTATTCATTCAATGTATATTCTGTGACTGTTTTCTCTGTGCCATGTACTGTGCTAGATTCTGGGGATATGATGATCAAAAGAGACATGGTTTTTGGCCCCACAGAACCTACCATCTAGAATCCCAATACCCAATATGTGCTCATAATAACTATACATTGAGTACTTATGTGCTTGGTACTTTACATAGAATTAGCTGTAATCTTTACAACAAATGCAACCGTGTGAAATAAGAAGGCCTTAGCCCCGGCTGGGCACGGTGGCTCATGCCTGTAATCCTAGCACTTTGGGAGGCCAAGGCAGGTGGATCACCTGAGGTCAGGAGCTCGAGACCAGCCTGGGCAACATGGTGAAACCCCGTCTTTACTAAAAATACAAAAATTAGCCAGAGTGGTGGCGCGTGCCTGTAATCCCAGCTACTCGAGAGGCTGAGGCAGGAGAATTGCTTGAGCCCGGCAGGCGGAGGTTGCGGTGAGCCAAGATGGCACCATTGCACTCCAGCCTGGGTGACAGAGCGAGACCCTGTCTCGGAAAAAAAAAAAAAAAATGCCTTAGCCCCATCTTACAGATAAGCAACCTGAGGCTTGGAAAGTTTGAGTCATATGTTCAGTGTCATGCAGCTAGTAAAAACAAGAGCTGGAATCCAAACAACCTGTGCTTGACTAGAAAGTCCATTCTTTTTATTTTTATTTTATTATTATTATTTTTTTTGAGACGGAGTTTCGCTCTTACTGCCCAGGTTGGAGGGCATGGTGCGATCTTGGCTCACAGTAAGCTCTGCCTCCTGGGTTCAAGCGATTCTCCTGCCTCAGGCTCCTGAGTAGTTGGGATTACAGGCACCTGCCACTATGCCCGGCTGATTTTTTGTATTTTTAGTAGAGAGAGGGTTTCGCCATGTTGGTCAGGCTGGTCTCGAATTTCTCACGTCAGATGATCCACCTGCCTCAGCCTCCGAAAGTGCTAGGATTACAGGCATGAGCCACCGCGCCCAGCCGAAAGTCCATTCTTTTTATCATGGGTCAGGGAACGGAGTCTAGTCCCAGTGCTCTCTCTTTCGCTCTCTATTTTACAAAGCAGCTGTTTTAGGGCCTAAGGAAACTGCCTTACCTCTTTATGTTTCATCCATCTTAAAATATGAATGATAATTACACTTTTACAGAAAGGCTTAAATGATAAAAAAAGACTACAAAAATGTTTTCAAAACATTTATGAATATTAAATATTTTGACTTAATAACATGCTCCAATTTTACGCTCATGAAAATTTGCAGTAAAGATGAATTATTATTCCTCTTCTAACCTAAGTATATATGAAGGGAAGGCTCATATAGCCTCCTCCCACCGTAAGTGATGTTTTTAGTAAAATTGAAGTTGCCTTTGGTTTCTCATAAGGCAAATCTCAGCTTTCTGGAAATCCATGCCAATGGGTATGATTCAGTTGAAAATCAATTTGACCAAACTGGTGATAAAATAAAAGCTCTGCCCATTTTAATATGACATACAAAAAGGAAAACATTTAAGCATACATGAAACAGCACTGCATCTGGCATTGGATTTGCTGAGTAAGTTGGATGTTCTTATGTTCCTACTTTGGCACAGTTCCAGTTTATGCTGTAATAATAACAGCTTTCACTTTTAATTAATAACGGTATTATTAATTAACTGTCACAGTTGCCAAACCAAAAGAAACAAATACGAAGCATGGTAATTTTGCTTAATTACAAACCAGAACTGAATGAATTTTGCTTTAAAGACCAGAAAGCTCCTTATATGATCAGAAGCCTAATGAAATTATTTAGAAGCATCTACCTCTAGGCAACACTCTCTCCTGTGAAACGTGGACAATTCCAGCAAAGCACATGGTTAAAGGCTACTGTTTTGAGAATTTTAGAATCATGAAATCTTAAAGCACAGTACCTACATTTAACTGCAGGTTGTCCACTCTTCCCAGTTAATTCAAAGGTGTCAGATAAAGATCAGATAAGTTGTTTACACTGAAATAATTAACATCTTGTAAAAGACAATCTGCTGCATCTCAGCACTGATGCATCGTTTTTCATAAGCACTCAGATGTGTTATTTTACAAAAATACTAGCCACATATACCATTCTTTTCTCTTCTTCTTGAAATAATCATACTCAGAGGCTGTGTCACTAATGTTTGGGTTCCTTAATATTTGAGAATCAGGAGCACAGCTTTTTGTGAGCTAAAGCATCTAGTTATTAACTGGGGGGCCCTGGGGACTTAAGAGTTAATATAGTGGTTCTCAAAATGTAGTGCCCAGAACAGCAGCTGTAGCATCACCTGGGACCTTGCTAGAAATGCAAATTCTCAGGCTCCATCCCAGACTCATAGAATCAGTAATTCTGTGGTTGGGCCCAAGAATCTGCATCTTAACAGGCCCTCCATGCAATTCAGATGCAAGCCAAAGTTTGAGAACCAGAAAGCAAATGTAAGTGTCTATCATTTCTGATTTATTATCAGGATGTAAAACTTCTGCAGCTTAGCTCAGGTGCCATGAAGTAGAAAGTTCAGCAACTAACAGACACAGTTGGGTTTGATAGTCGATTGACTTGCTTGATAAAATCTCTGTAAGAAGTTTCAAAATATGGAAAATTGAGCTCTGAAATGTTATGATGTTGGTATTGGCAACCAACACTGCTGAATCGCAGAGAAATACAGGATCCTCCTGCTGTTTCCTTTTTGCTGAATTCCTTTCTGGCCTCTTGGAAAGGTTCCCTTGAGGCAGTTCTGAAAATATAAACCTCCCCATGTAAATGAGTTGTTTACCCTCCTGATCATTTGTTAGAAAGCATTGAATTTTGCTGAATCAGGCGTAATTGCTTTTGACAAGCATACACATAAAACAGTAAGTGATACTGAAAACACTCTGTGCAAGTCTCAAAACTTGGAATACTCTAGACTCTTAATAATGGGTTATGCTGTTTGGCACCTCTTTTCCCGTGATCGTAAACAAAGTCAGTCAAACCAAGAGAATAATGAAAGGTGAGTACTAAAAGTTGGACATAAATGAGATGTAATCCTAGTAAAAAGACAGAAAACAAGGCATCAGAGACTTCAAGATGGGGAACTTTTAAACATTAGAAGTTTAACTTCGTCTGTCTCAACACTACTTAAGAAAGAAATCTATAGAGAGAAAAACTTAGTTCAAGGAAGTGGCCAATTTTTTAGTGTTCCAGGAATAGAAAAAGAAAAAAAAGTAAAAAATTTAAAGAGTAAACAAAACTACTTTATATAAAAAAAGCATTTTCTAAGTGTAGTAATATTTTTATTCTTTACGTTTAATTTTCTTTAACACACATTTAACTACACGTTTTATTTTTTAGTTATAAAAATATTAAATTACAGTGTTAAATTCAAACATAGAAGACTAGAGAAGAAAAGATAAAGTATATCCCCTTTAATTCTTCTTTTTTTTTTCAATTTGTACTCTGAGTAACCACTGAAAATTGTTTGACATATATATTTCCAGGCAATTATATATGCGTATATATAATTTGAATTACATTTCTGTCTATTAATCCTTTACTGTATTACATGAAATTGACTGAATAAATATTCACCAATTTTGGAGTATATATTGGAAGTCATGATGGCATAAACAAAGAGTAACTTCAAATCTGTGCCCTAAATCAAACATCAAAAAGGCAAATATTCAAATTCCATGTATTTTCACTTGGGATAAAGCTATTTCCCTTATGAGTACTAATCTATATCATAAGCTACAGTAATTGCAGCAAGTATTTATCTAATTAGTAATGTTTAGGTGTTTCCTGAGAAATAATGGACACAAAAGCCTTGTTTTACATTTATTAAACCATAAGGTATTATATTTATACATATTGTCATGTATTATAATTTTTTCCCTTGTCTTTATCTAGCATGAACAATTTTCCATGTTAATGTATACAGATTTACTTCACTCCTATAGAAACAGGAAAACAGTCATCCTATACATAATGACTATACCAGTCGTTATTAAGTGTCTTCCCTATTGATAAGCTTTTGGGTTGTTTTCATTTATTTGGTATAGTAAATGATTCTTCAGTAGTCGTCCTTATTCTTTAACCTTTGTGTATTTCTGTATTTTGATATGGTGTATTAGTAAAGGTAGACTTTCTGAATATAAAGAAAGGAACATTTAAAATTTTGATACACACTGCCAAACTACTTTGTAAAAGAAAAAAAGCAAGTTGGAGAGTGTGCCATCATTTTCAATATTTTGGAAGAGTTTTTGAAGAACTGATATTAATTATTCTTAAATGTGTCATAAGATTTACCAGTGAAACCATAAAATACTGGGATATTGGGAAGGGGATAAAGAAATATTTTTAATCATGAATTTAATCTTTATAGGTTATAGGACTATTCAAATTTTCTATTTTTTGAGTCAGTTTCAGTAGTTTGTGTCTTTCCTAGAATTTGTTGATTTGATCTGTTATATAATTTGTTGAAACACAGTTGTTCCTACTATTCCCTATATTTCCTTTTATTTTTGTAAGGTGAGCACGCATGTTCTCCCTTTCATTCTGGATTTCCTGATTTTTAGGAACTTAGGGTTAGTTGGTTGATCAGTCTACAGATTTTTCAATTTTGTTGAGTTTTTCAAAGAACCAATTTGTTTTAAATTATCTCTATTGTCTTGAAACTCTCTATTTTATTAATTTTAGCTGTAATCTTTATTATTTCTTTCATTCAGCTTGCTTCAGATTTAGCTTGCGGTTGTTTTTCAAGTATCTTATGGTAGAAATTTAACTTACTAATTTGATGTCTTTTTTCCTTTTTTAAATAGAGTTGCTCGCAGATATAAATTTTCCCCTAAGTAGGGCTTTGGCTGCATCCCATAAGTTTTAATATGTTTTTTTCTGCATTTCATTCATTCCAAAATATTTTCTACTTTCTATTATGGTGTATTCTTTGACCCATTGGTTATTTAGGAATATGTTATTTAATTACTACATATTTGTGAATTTCACAAATTCTTTTCTTGTTGATTTCTAATTTCACTTTATTGCAGTTGGAAATTGTATTCTGTATATTTCAATCCCTTTAAATTTATTGAGACTTCTTTTATGACTAAGAATATGGTCTATCCTGAAAATTTTTTCACATACACTTTAGAAGACTTTGTATTCTGCTTTATTGTTTTAAATAACACCCTATGGCATAAAGTATTCCACACTCTCATACAACTAGATTTGGGTACCTTTGCAAGGGTAGCTTTTGAGGCCATGCTTTGAAGTTTGTTCTGTTTCCAGAAGAATTCTTCATAGCTGTCTCTTTTCATGCTTCTCTCTGGTAAACTATCTGGCCTCTAGTTTAGCTTACTGTTCTCATTAAACTACCAGCCACCTCTTAACAGCCTACCACCAAGATTTCCATTGTTTTTGGTAGTTACATTTGAGCTTTCCCACAATCTGTTGCAAATAATGTCAGTTCATTTGTGGAGAGATTCAAAGCTCTCTGTTTCTATTGACTTCTCTCCTTGGGCAAGATCTCTGGGCCACTGCTCTGACTCGGGGGCAGGAACTGTGGCCCACTTCTCTCAGAGTGACATCCTTGCTTTATGAACAGGATTCTGGGTGAGACAGTAGTCTCTAGATACTTGATTTGCCTCGTCTCATGTGGAATCTCAACTCAACAAGAGAGCTGGGTGAGGGCAATTAGGGTTCCATTATTCCCAGCTTAACTGATTTGAAGTAAGAACTCCACCAACAAATGGCAAGTGGGTGAAGAAAGGGAGCTCCCAACCACTCAGCTGCACTTGGTGGGAATTTGATCTGTACAACCTGGAGTTGTTTGGCGGGCATGGAGAAGGGGAGCTGAGAAATGCTGGAGGCCTCCCACTCTGGTGAGATACCACATCCTTGGTGAGAGGTGAGAGGTGAGAGAGCCCTTCTTCTTGGCCACATCCCCCTGCAGTAGAGCCTGTCTCCAACTGAGCTATGGGGGTAGAAGAAGAGAGCCATAGCTTGAGAGCCACAGCTTAAGTGCCACAGACTCTCACTGTTCTCATTAATTCAGTAAATTTTCTTGAGTGTTTTTTTTTTCTTTTAGGTTTTTCTGTATGCCACTACGACAATTTCTGGAGTTTAAATGGTTGGAGTTATCTATTTATCTATCATCTATCTATCTATCTATCTATCTATCTATCTATCTATATAGATATATATAATATATGTTATATATTACATATAATTTTATATATTAAGATACTATAATATAATATGATATATTTATTAGATTACCTCCTGCTGTGAGGGAAGATTTTATATTTTATATAATATATATGTATATGTTGTATAATTATATTTTATATATTTATATAATATATAATAAATTTAATTATTATTTATATATAATATATTATATAATAAATTTAATTATTTATATAATATATTATATAATAAATTTAATTATTATTTATATATAATATATTATATAATAAATTTAATTATTATTTATATACAATATATTATATAATATTAATTTATTATATATAATATAATATATAATATGTGATTTATTATACATATAATATATTATATATAATATATATTAATGATATATACTTATAATAATGATTAAATTCATTATATGTAATATATTATATATTATAATATAATAAATATAACATAGCAATATAATATAATATATTATATAATATAAAATATATTATAAGTTATATAATATATTATAAATTATATAATATATTATAAATTATATAATATATAATATATTATAAATTATACAGTATATAATATATTATTCCACTCACAATCATATTATACTATATTATATGATATAATTTATAATATAATATATAATATATTAGATATTATATCATATAATAATATATTATATATTATATTATATCATATAATAATATATTATATATTATATTATATCATATAATATGTTATATGTTATATGTTATATAATATATAACATATTATATGTTATATGTTATATAATATATAACATATTATATGTTATATATTATATAACATATTATATGTTATATATTATATAACATATTATATGTTATATATTATATAACATATTATATAACATATTATATGTTATATATTATATAATAATATATAATATGTTATATATTATATAATAATATATAATATGTTATATATTATATAATAATATATAATATGTTATATATTATATAATAATATATAATATGTTATATATTATATAATATATTATAATATATTGTTATATATTATATAATATATTATAATATATTATTATATATTATATATAACATATTATAATATATTATAACATATTATATTATAATATGTTATATATAACATATTATAATATAATAAAACATATTATATTATATATAATATAATAAATTATAAATTATAATATATTATTATAATAAATTATAAATTATAATATATTATTATAATAAATAAATATAAATATAAATATAATAAATATTAAATAAATTATAATATATTATTATAATAAAAAATAAATTATAATATGTTATAATATATTATATTATAATATGTTATAATATATTATATTATAATATAATAAATTATAAATTATATAATACATTATATATAATTTTTACCTGCTGTGGTTATATAATGTATATAATATAATATGTATAATTTTCACCTGCTGTGGCTGTTTTGCTGTGAAACAGGTCTGCAGAGCTCCTTCTACTGCCATTCCAGAAGTCTCTTTATCTAGTTCATTCTTATTTTTTAAAAGTAATTTCAATAGGATATTGAGTGATGAGAAAGTGAAATATAGGCTGAGGCCACTATCTTCTAAAGCTGAGTGAAAGGACAGCAAGTATAACAGCTGACTACTACAACTCTGGAACTAGACTGTCTGAGTCGAATCTCAGCTCCTGTATACAAATTATATTTCCATGCTTCTGTTTCCTCACCTGTGGAATAGGAAAAATATTCTACCTTATCAAGTGATTGTCAAGATTCAGTGATTTAAAACATGCAAAACAATCAGAACAGTGTTGAGTATGTAGTAAGCCATAAGTGGTAGCTGTTATGGTTATTTTGTTTGGATGTTTTCAATACCAGGCCAGACATGCTAGGGAATCACAAACAAAACAGGGTATCAGGAATTTGGTTATCTTTTTGTTAAAAATGCAAAATGTTGGCTGTCCCTTCAATCCTTCTCAAATCAGATTCATCAAGGAGAGGACTCTGGCGAAGGTCAGAGGTGATTTCTGTGAAGCCAGCTAGTATCAGCCCATAGAGAATCATCAGGGAGCCACAAGTCCTAATTAAAAAAAAAAAAGAAAAAAAAAAGTACTTGCCTAAAGACATGCTGATCAATTCATGTTGAATTCATAAAACTTTGTAGTCTTATTCATTTGTTTGTTCATTCGACACACTTTTAGCAAACACTTACTATATTCAAGGTACAATGCAAGGAATTCGAACATGAATACAGTGCAGTGATTTCCCCCAGAAATTCACATACATGTATTTATACAGTTGCCATATTCATAAGTAACTGGAATACAATGCAGTATAAAAATGCCACATGAGGCCGGGCACGGTGGCTCACGCTTGTAATCCCAGCACTTTGGGAGGCCGAGGCGGTGGATCACGAGGTCAGGAGATCGAGACCACGGTGAAACCCTGTCTCTACTAAAAATACAAAAAAATTAGCCGGACGTGGTGGCGGGCGCCTGTAGTCCCAGCTACTCGGAGAGGCTGAGGCAGGAGAATGCCGTGAACCCGGGAGGCGGAGCTTGCAGTGAGCCGAGATTGCGCCACTGCACTCCAGTCTGGGCGACAGAGCGAGACTCCGTCTCAAAAAAAAAAAAAAAAAAAAAAATGCCACATGAAATATCCATCAGGAAAGCTTCTTTGATGAGCAAAGTTCTCAGTTGGCTCTTAAAACATATCCCAGACATGGAGTGATGAACAGTGGCTGCCATCAGCCCTTCCTAGACAAAGATTATTAATTATTTTCCCCAACCTACCGTAGAGGGTTGTTCAGTCTTCAGATCTATTGCCTTATGTTTAAGGAAAACAGAAGAGTGATAAAAGGAGCTGCGGTTACTGTATGTTCAGGGTTGCTGCCTCTGAATGCTTGGAGGCAGTCGATTCTTCTAGCACATGAGAGGGCCAGCACAGCTATACCTCTGGCGAAGGGACAAGTTACAAATTCTACATTTAACCAGTATCCATCAGCTGCTGAAAAGCAGACTGGTCTTTCACTGTGGCTCTTCTTGTCACTGAGTTTGGTCATAAACCTTTTGGTCTAGCGGGATATTTAGAGTCGATGTTAATTCAGGAGCACATATATATATTCCAGTACTAAGATACAAACTTATAAACCAAAGCTAAGCCTTAACCAAAGAATAAACTGCCTACCCAGAAAGCCATATAGCCCACGCCTGAATTTAACAGAAAAAATAAATAAAAAATAAACCCCTGCCATTTACTTTCAGACGACAATAGAAAGAATGTTGAAGACTATTGAATTTTCTATTCATGTTTCAGCTTGAAATCTATTTTTTTTAACTAATAATATTCCTCTCAACCTTCCTCCTGCTTTGAGGGAAGGGGAGGGAATGAATGCCTAGAGCAATCCTAACTGTTTTAGGTTGAGAGTGGGTGGGAGAATGGCTCCCCACACCCCATGATCTGGCAGCTGACCCACTGGTTATAGCATTGTGCCACCCATATATGATTGAAATGGCCTGAGGCATAGCCAGCAACCACGCATGTGGCAGTGCAGCTGCCCCCAGAAGAGCTCACTGGACCCTGTCAAGAGGAACATTGCTCCACCCACACTCACTGGCTGGAATCTATGTATCAGGGATTGGGGAAAGTGTGGCTAAGGACTGCTGCTTCTTCTAGAATAAACATTCAGCCTCCTGGGTGAACATCTGCTTAAATATCCACCCGCTCCCTCAAAGAGGAGGGTGCTTTGCAAGTTCAAAATAAATATGTATAAGTTGCTTTGAAGGCAGAGGGAGCTAGGTGCCCCTGCCGCCTCCTCCCAAAGTCTAGGCTTTAAAAGGGACTGGTTCATAATGGGGCAGTGGTTCAGGAAAGTAGCCTGGCTGGAGCAGAAAGATGGTCTCTCTACTCAGGGATAAAAAAAAAATCCCGTGGTGCACATGCCAATAATCAATGTGACCGCACTCTCACTGTCACTTATTCAAAAGTGTTTCCTGCCCTCTTCAGCACACTCATCTTGTTCTATCCTTTTCTACCTTTAAATTCCCTTCTAGATTGCCCTTGTGTTCCTTGTGATCTCATTTCAGCTGCATAAAATCATATTCTGATCTTGTCTTTATCCGAACTTTTGATACAGTGATCACTTCTAGACCCCCTCCAGATTTTGTTCATCGTAGGATTTCTGCAGTAATTTTTATTTTTAAAAATATTGCATTCAAATATCATTTATCTTAATTACTGAGGTTTTTCAGCACTCTTGTACATTGTAAATTTTGCTCCTGAAGCAAGTGACTCACTGGCCTTACCCTAGTCTTGACCCTGATGAGTAGAGTTATTTTCAGAGTCTGGTATACCAGCCACTGCCTTCCCTAGGTCATGGTCAAGAGTTAAAACTCTTTGGAAGTATTAATACATCCATGAAGACGTGGAGTTCCACTAACAAATTTCTTAGAACCAGAGCCTGCAGTTCTGACACCCAGCAAGGCAATAGCATGTCTGTCTTTCTTCCCTGCAACTTTGCTTCCATGGGATTCTTCTAAGAATGTTCTAGGGAACTTTTGAGCATAGCCTAAAGACACATTCTCTATTACATTATTTCTCTGTTCTTGTATTGAGTTTTTCTATGAAGTGCTCCTATAAATATAAAATATTAGAGTCCAATGAAGAGAATTTCTCAAGGGACATATTTATTCCAAGATAATAGTCTCCTGATGGCATGTGAATGCTGATCAAGCAAAGGGAAAACATTACAGAAGATAAATGATGAAGCAAAGCTGACAAGTTTATTTTCAAAGCAGGAGGCATGGCTCCTACAATAACGTTCAGCTATTGTGATTGTTTCTATTATTCCACATGATTGATGCATGTTTAATGATTTTTATCTGATGTGTCCGGGAACTGCAAAATTGCAAATGCTTGGGTTAGTGTATGCTTCTTTCTTCACAAGTGAGAATTGTTTTATCCGCAAAGCAGAGATCTCACTTTTAAAGCTAAGTTGCCCTTAGAAAACCAGCTGGTGTGACTCTTTCAGCTTGAGGGATGCAGTCCAGTTACCAGATTTGACATCATGGTCCCTGTGCTCCCAATAACATCTACATCTGCATGAAATTTTATTTGCATGGTTTTATTCCCATGCTCATATTGCCATTTTGCAGTAGGTTAGACAGTTATTGGTTGTCTTCCAGTTTAACAGGGGAAGAAAATGAGACAGAGAAGATAAATGGAAATGTGTACTGTGCATTTGGTCAGCAGTGGACTCAGCACTGTATGCACACTCACTCCTTTCAATCTATGGCCTTTACTCGTCACTTAACTAAATGGAAGCTTCTGGTTAATTTTTATGCTGAGATTATTAATATAGCTACAAATACACGGTGGCCCACCTATTTTATATGTGGATTATATTCCTTTTTAGTTTCCTGGAGCAAAAGCCATGTCCAATAGCTCACCTCTATGTTTCTATTTTTACCTGATTCCCATGCTTAATCCTATTAAGAGGTCATCCCAGTTTCTAGCTAAGAAGAATTAGAGAAAGGGAATGAATCCTGAGCTACAGAAACAAGAGACACTCGTTACAAAATTGGTCTCTGAATTTGTTTTACAAGAAACTGGGGTTTCTTGTAAAAGTAGGTTACAAGAAACTGAGAATAAAAATGGCTGTTTTTTCAGCACTTTTTATTCTATTATATTTGTTACTGTTTCCTCTCATTTACTCTGATCTCTTCCTCAGGGACAGACACTATTCCTATCTGGAGATGCCTCCTATGTCTGTAATATCTAATCTTTTCTGAAATTATTTCTGTCCCTTCACTCCTTTAGATTCTGGAATACGTTTCAACTGTGTCCTCCAACTCACTTCATTTATTTTCCAGTTTCAATTGCACTAGTTATTCTCCTAACGCAAGTGTAATCCTATGATCACAGTTTGGTTTTTATCTTACCCTTTCTCTATCACATTTACAGTTCTCTATATTTTTCTGCCTGCCTCCCAGCCAGAAAAGTGTGTGGGTTTGTGTGTGTTTGTAAACCTCAGTCTGCTGTTTCATTATCTCGTGTTTAATCTCTTAGTTCCTGGAGTTTATGTGTTCCTGATTTTCAATAAGAATCAAAGCAGACGTTTGTAAAGTTAAATTTCATTTCTGCAAATGTCTGTATTTCCCACAGCACCTTTATTGAAATGCTCTTGTCCGTACTATGGAAGCTTTTTAATGGCAATATGAGCATGGGAATAAAACCATACAAATAAAATTTCATGCAGATGTAGATGTTATTGGGAGCACAGGGACCATGATGTCAAATCTGGTAACTGGACTGCATCCCTCAAGCTGAAAGAGTCACACCAGCTGGTTTTCTAAGGGCAACTTAGCTTTAAAAGTGAGATCTCTGCTTTGCGGATAAAACAATTCTCACTTGTGAAGAAAGAAGCATACACTAGCCCACGCATTTGCAAGTTCTGCTACTGATGCATGAATGAGAAAACGGACATCCAGGTCCAGGAATTCCTCCCAACAGCACAGGTAGATGCTTCTAGGTTCCTAGATTAGTCTTTAAAACCCTTTCTACAGCATTAAATTAGAGGACTGGCATATGTGGATAACTAGACACCTGAGAAGTCCAGGGGATACAGGAGAACCCCAAAGAATGAACAAGCCCCACAATAAATTCTGCACTGGTGCCAGTCTTTCCTAGTGAAGCTGTGGAGAACAAGTGAAAGCCTCACCACCTAATGGGCCTTCACATTCAGGCAGCCCTTGACTGGCCATTCCTATTTTCCCAGGGATCATGTTGAGACCTCCATTGCATTCCATTTTTTTGCCTGTGCCAGTGACATAAATCCCTCTTATAGGTATTGAAATGCTGCTCATTTCCAAGCAGTTCGTGGAGTCCCAGAAGAGTGCTCCCAAGACATTTTGGTGTAACGATGTTAGAGTGATATCAGGGTTACATTCGATGTAAGCTTTTGAACACATAGTCATGTGTCCAAATGGACCTGTGAAAGTATAACATTATTGTTCTCAATTACCAGCTAGAGTCTGCGCAGACTTTCCAGAGCCCAATGCTGATTATGGTAGACTTATACATTTCTGTAGTTGTTTTGTTTTTTAATTTGCTTTGTAATTTTTTTGTTGTTGTTGTTCTTTGGGGATCTTTTTTGTTTGGTTGTTTGTTTCTATATTGCTGGGTTTTTTTTCCTTAGGGAATCAAGTCAGTACAAAGTCTCTGTTGAATATGGACTCCGGACTCAGATGACTTAAAATTAAATTCTGACTCCATCACTTACTAATTGCATGACCCTGAACATTTCCATGTGCCTCAGTTTTCTCAGGTACAAAATTGGGGGTGGGGGAGTTGGAGGGTGAATAATAGCACTAAACCCAGTACTTTTAAAAAATTAAGATACATGAGTAAATATATGTAAGGCTTTAGAATTGTGTCCACAATCAATTTTAGATAGCATTTAAAAACTTCTTCTTATAAGTAGTAAACAAATGCATGCTTTCTGAAAAATATTTGAAACATTCTAAAGAACATAAGATTTAAAAAAATTAAAGTCCACCTTCCTAACCCTTCCAGTGTAGGCAGAAATTGAATTGCAAAAAACAGACATTTTCTTACTCTGGCTAATCAAATGGAAAGAGCAGGAGAAAAGTAATCTAGTGAAAGTGTGAGGACCATTCCTTAGAACCCAAGGACATAAACCGCACTTGAGCCAAAACCAGGGATGGCAAAGTCACCAAAAGCCAAAGCAGCTCATCTGTCCCCTCTCTCTTTTCTAAACTCTCATTTTCTTTTTTAATTTAATTTAATTATTATTATTATTTTTTTAATTGAGACGGAGTCTCACTCTGTCACCCAGGCTGGAGTGCAGTGGCCCAGTCTCAGCTCCGCTGGGCTAAACTCTCATTTTCTTTCATTCTCTCTGTGCACCTGCTTCTTTCCATTCTTAGTTTCTCTCTGCAAGCAGATTTCTTTTGTTTCATTGGACATGCCCATGGCTGACTTTCAGTCCCCAAGAGAGGTGTATTTCTAGGCAAAGAGCCCACAGCTATCTCACTGATTTCTAGGGAACTAGGAAAATGGGCAATCCCTGCCACATATTGTGCATGTAATAAATGTTAACTTATGACTTAAAGGGCCCAGATATGTGATTCCAGAGTTTCATAAGTATATGTGGCCCACAGATCATTTCCATATGACACACAACATCATAGACCACATATTCTAACCAAAATTATTGAGACATGCTGTTTTTAAAGAGACATTAATGAGGGCTATAAACTGATTTATTCTAAACTACAAAGACAGCATAAATGTGGTTGTATTTAAATGCTAGCATTACAAGAGACCAGCTAAAAGACCACCTGGAGAATCCTTAAGGCCCACCAGTGGTCATCAGACCACTTCGACAGCTGCCATTTTATGTCTATTTATGTGTCCTAAGAGCAAGCTTGCTGTTTTAAATGACACAGCTTTATTGTTTAGTTATGATGAGTGCCAGATCTTTTTCCTGCTCTGAGACACAACAAGTTTAAAATCAATTTTATTACTCTTTTTAATGTTCAATATAATAGAAAATATAGTTTATACTCACAAGCATAAGACAACAAGTGCTTCTACCCACACCATCATGAAAACAGAAATACCACTGAAAGAACAGAAGAAACAGAAAAAATTAAAAATGCGCTTACCTCTAAGCTTTCTTTCTCCCTACCAATTTCTGTTCCTTTTCCCTACTGCTGTCCTTTGAAGCCCACCTTTGAATTTGGCACTCAGCAGAATGGCCATTAAAGATTCCATTTAGCTAAATGTGCCAAGCGAAAGTAAATGCCAATGGCTTGAATGAATACACTGCCTGGAGTCCTGGGAGTTACGAAGAGAAGGTGCTTGTATACGTCAGGGACACTGGGCCTCAAAGCAGCCACCAACCACAGATGGATTCTGGATCTGAGCAGCAAATGTAGATTTGTGGAATTAAGATTCCCAGCCCTCAAGGCAGGAAGTCTGATTAGGAAAGTTTGAAAAACCAATGTTCAGGAGGAAATAACTAAAGGACATTTTCTAGGTGTTTCGTGTTTTAAGAAGTAGTAGAACAACTAAATTCACTGCCATCTCCTCCAGACTTGTGCCTTAAAAAATATTAAATACCATTTCTATGGAGAAAGCCTGAAAGTGGAGACCCGTGCTAACTAAAAATGTCGGAGGAAATGTATAGAGAGGGAGTCGTGACCTATGTTTCACTACTGCAAATCCTTGAGTACTGGGACTCAAGGACTTAATCTACAATGCGAGGTTTGTGATAGGATATATTTACCTTCAGGATCCCTTTTGGGTTTAGAATCTTCTTTTGTTCTTCTGAAGCACAGTACTGTTCTGCTAATGATTTCATTTGCACTGAGTTTGATAGCATAGTAGTAAAGAAGGCAGTGCAACGTCAACATCAAGGAGGCATACATTTTAACACTCTTTTCTCCTCTAAATCCATATCAGTCATTATGTTGGTGAAGATACCCATCTTCCCTTTCTTAAACTTCACTGAAGAAAAGATTTATATACATATAAAAATTTAATATATTACATGTAATTATTTGTATATGTTTAGATTAAAATATCTTACACACACACACATATAAACACACACACATATCCAACAAAGCATTAGCTTTCAAAATATGTAAAAACAAAACTACAAATTACTAAAGAAAAGAAAATAGGTTTATAGAAACATGATCAAAAGACTTGAAAAGGCATATCACACACACACACAAAACGACAATTCAATGGCCAATAAACATATGAAAAGATGTTCAACATCTTTGAAAATCTGGGAAGAGTAAACTAAAACCACAGGGAGGTAATAGAATGGCAAAGCTAAAAACTGTCACAATGACAAGTGATGATGAGGTTCTTCAACAAGAGGAGCATTAGTACACTCTAGGTGGGAAGGCAAATTTGTACAGCAACTCTGGAAAACAGTGCAACTTCGTACAGTAAATCTGACATCTATAATCCAACACAGTAACCCAGCGTTCATACCACAAGAGATACACCTTAGAGAAATGCATGGCTATGTTCCAGGGCACGTGAACAAGGATGCTCAGAATAGCCACAAGCTGGAAACGACCCAAATGTTAACCAACATGGGTGTCTTTATGCACTGGGATACTACAGAACAAAGCAAATGAAAAGGCTATAGCTAACCACCAACTTGGATGAGCAACACACTGAGTAAAGGAAGCCAGACACAAATGAATTTTTATACTATATTCCCTTGATATAAAGTTTTACAACAGGAAAAATAAAACTATATTTTTGGAGGATGCATACAGTGGTAGTAAAACTATAAAGAAAAAAAATCAAAGAAAAAATCAAGCACCGTGAGAGTGATTGTGTTGAGGAAGAAAGGATGTTGTGATGAGAGGACACAGGGGTTTCTAGAGAGGGTGATATTTTGTATTTCCTGCCCTCGGTGAGAGTGACATGGATGTTCTCTTTCTAACTACTTTGCTAAACCCTACTTATTGGTTTTCTCTTCTTTTCTGAATGTGCATTATGTCACAATTTAAAATGTTCAAAAGAAGGGAAAGAAAGAAAAAGACTAGCAGATGATATGTGAAAATTAGAATCAGTACGGTGGCAGCAGACCATTGCTGACTGAATCTGAATGAAAGGTATGGGAGTCAAAGAACTGATGTAGAAAATTTCCAAAATTATGAAAACTACTACTAAAATTAGGAGCATTTTTATTCACAAGAACAAGCAAACTGTGAGCCAAAAATGCGCCTTTTATCTTATCTTACTTTTACTTTCTTTGGAAAGGAATTCAGAGATCTAAACTGTCTGTGGGTGCCCAACTATGTAGAGAGTAGCCAGTTACCCTGTTGAAAATGGCTTAACAAGTTACTCATTTCATAATAAGTAACTTTTCTCTAAGGCCACTAATAATGCAGGACAATCAAATGGATCTTTGAAGAGTGAAAGACTCACTCTCTGGTTCCTGCATATGAATCACCCACCTGAATATTCACCTGCAACCCTAGTTCATTATTTCTTTTTTTTCTTATTTCCATCAACAGTCTATTATTTTGCATAGTTCACCTAATTTATCTGTGTTTCTATTTAATCTGGTATTTCTTCACAAAAGATGGAAATGGGCAAGATACATATACAAGATGTTGCAATGTTGCAATATTAATAAAAGAAACTGAAGTTTTACATATATAAAAACTGAAGATATAGACATATAAACTGAAGATATATATGAAGATATTTATATATCAATAATAGCATCTAGATGTTTTAATTAATTAATATATTAATTAATAAAAGCTAGATGCTTTTATTAATATATATACAAAGTGAAGAGAGATATATATAACTGAAGATATATATATATATATATATATATATATATATATATCTTCAGTTGCTTTTATTGATAATGCAACATTCTCAGGCTTGGCTACTTGAGCTTAAATGGTTCCAGTTTTTGGTAGATTCCTAGTATTTCCCATCTTTTTTTTTTGTTCATGTTTTACCAATCTTTATAATGCATATGATCATAACGCAGATATTTATTTTCTGTTTGCAAGGATTTTCTATTATGTTAAAATGTGAACTACTCAGAAAAAATACATCCAGAGGTCATTCATCATCAAGAATCTTGCTATGAGACTGGATCTTCTTTCTGTGCATTCTGCTGGTCACCCAGCATCTGAAGGTGATGATGCTGTCATGTGGCCCACTGGAGCATAACAGCACGTGTAGATATAAACATCTTTTCTTTGTGGGGGAAATACATTGGAGGAAGAGGGAGGGGACAAACAACAACTAAAACTTTGCTTCACATGTTTGCAATTTAAAATGTTTATATTTCCTAATAATTTATTCCAAAGTTGCAGGGATACTTTTCTTTCTAATCCTAAATCTGACTTGAAGCTACGTGTTTTTCATTACCCAATTTAAATAAACACTTTCATTCCGCTCTCTCAGTTGCATCCCGAAGTTTGACTTTTACACTTCGCAATCAAGCACCATTTGCTCAAGCTTAATATATGACATAATAATGAATATTTTCCATACTTGCAGACAGACCATCAGAACAGTTTATTTTGTTTTGGACTTACAGAGAAAAGGAAATTCACAAGACTCCTACATATAGGACACCTGATTTTGTGGCAGTCAGAGGAGCGTTTGTATTTTATCCAACAATTTCTTCCTTTCAGATAGATAGGTAGGTAGATAGATAGATGATAGATAGATAGATAGATAGATAGATAGATAGATAGATAGATAGATAGATAGATAGATATGTATATAGATATGTATATATGTTTATATACATGTATGTCTTCTATATATGTATATAGAAGAAGAAAAATTGAGACGTCTTTTCTAATGCTGCTACCAGTTCTCTGCTCATGATGTTCTGGCTTAGTTTTGTTGAATAATAACGGTGCAGAGTTATTCTTTCACTGTGGCAATGACGGAAAGGTAAATTGTTAACAAATGGCTACACAGGTCCATAATTACTGACCTTCCCTGGTCTCTAGGTTGTGACTTGAGGCCACTGTGTAATCAATAGCCCAGTGTGGTGTTTTTGACCAGGCCAGGATGCCATTCGTTTCCATCCACTCTTTGGTTACATCACTGAGATTTCTTTCAGGTCTCCAACTCCTTCCACTCACAGTTACCCAGGGACACTTTTCTCTCAGAACACAAGTTAAAGGTGACTGTGGCAATCGTAGTTTACTGTGTATATTTCAGTTGCATTTTATGTTTTGGATTTCATATGTTAGTCTAAGGAGTTACATTCCTTCAGAAAAAAAAAAAAATCTCTTTTCAAGTTGACTAAAACTCAGGAATCCCTAGTGCAATAACAGGAAAGTTCATACGGGCGGCATTTCACAATTAGCTTGCTTGAGTTGGACAGGACTTTGCTTTCAGGGCCTAAAGGAAAATTTCCTCATGCATGTGCAGAAAGGGGTTGTGGTTCTCCAGAAGCCAGTTTTGGGCATTTATGAACTGTGATGTGCTAAAACCAAAGGAATCGTAAGAAACACATTCTGGAAGATAAAATTAAAGTGAGTTAAGGAGAGAGAGGGGTCCAGAAGAAGAAAAAGAGAGGGACTATCTATTTTAGGGTGTCAGAAGACAGGGTCCACATAAAAGCTGGATCCTCAAACCTTGCCAAGGAGAGGCATAAAAGGGTTTGGCCCCGTGGCTGGGCACTTTCTCTGAGGGATGCAATCGAGGTTTCTGAAGTGATGCTCTGAATTCATAGCATTTCACAAGACCATTGAAAATGCTTAGTAATTGTTTGCAGCTGCTGCTCAGCCATTTCCTTTACATTCCATGGCCCTGGAAACAAAAAGAAAAAATTATTTATGCCAGTTTTTGCGAATCATAGTGTTAGCTGTAAATCCACTCCACCATAGTCTATAAAATATAGCTTTTATTTCATTGTTCTTGCTTCATGCAGAATCATGAAGTTTTTTAAAAGAAAAGAGAAAAATAACAGAACCATTCTTTTACATTTAAGGTATTTGCCCTTCCTATATAATAAAAGCTCACTAATTCGGATCTGTCTAGATTGGTGAAATGTCTGGGTTACAAGCTATTGAATTTCAATATTCAAGTTTTTATCACGCATAGAAATGTCCATGTGAGCTGTTTACTTTCGAGGGCAACACAGATGGCCCAGTGTGTGAAGTGTGCTGAAAAGAGCTTTGGATTGGAGATGAAGACCACTGAGACCCCTGACAACCTATGAGGTCTCAGGCAAGGCTCCCTGGAAGGAGAGGTTGGGACTAGAATGAAATGGAATGGAATAGAGTGGTACATGCACAGTCACTTGCCATCCTGCTCCCACAGCCGATCTGGCTAAGCTGCTCAGTGATCTTTCTATTAGGCCCAGAAACACCCTCAGAGTTTTTCTTAACACAGAGCTCCAGGAAGCAGCCATCAGTCTGTCAACCTTGGCACAGAATATTAAGCCTAATTATGGAATTAGATCATTTTAAAGTTTCTTCTAACACTGTAATTCCAATATGCTACCAGAGAACCTTAAAAAATGCAGAAATGAGCCCTGTGTACGGTTTTTAACATACAAACCATTTTTAAGTTGCTTTAGAAGTACTTAAAACATCAGCTAGCTTCAAAAAAAATACAGTGGTTTTCACCAGACTTAAAAAGATTTGCTAGCTTCATAAAATACCATAGTTCTCACAAGACAGAGGGGAAAGGATAGAGTATGTTGGACTCATCTAGGGCAATTTTTAAAAAATATTTAAACCTAGGACCCGTCCTGTCAATTATCTTTCCTTAAGTCTGTGATGAAGTCAGGAGAGTATGTCTGCTAAAAATCCGTTTTGTAAATTCTGATACACATTCCTGTCCAAATATTCTTTCTGGAGCCTAGTTTATATGATTTATTTCTTTAGATAGTCTGGTATTTCAAGAAAAAGCAATGGTAGATGTCATCTCAGGCCCTGTCCAAATGAAATTTACACATTCCAAATGAATAGACGGCAAATAAAATGATTTTACCATTGATTGAATTTGCAGCTTTATTTCTGGAACCAAGACCTTGCATTATTCAGACAACCACATAATGGCGGTCACTCAACACTTTCAGTTTCTCGGGCCAAAAACCCTGAAGTCATTTTTATTTCTTCTCTTTCTCTCACAAACCTCGTCCAGTTTGTTCAGCCAATTCTGCCGGCTCTTGCTTCACATCTGACTGCTTCTCACCACCAACTCTGCAAAAGCCTGCGCAGATTATTCCAGCTCCCCCAGCTGGTTTCCTGCTTCAACCCTTGACCCCCACTGTCTATTCTCCACACAGCATGGAGTGACCCCAATAAAAGTAAATTCATATTGTGCCTTTCCTCTGTTCAGAAACCACTGGGTGCCCTCACAACTTAGTCCCAGACAAAGCCAATGTCATCACAAAGGTCTGCAAGACCCTACACCTTCTGTATCCCAGTTATTTCCCCCTTTGTCCACTCATTCCAGGCCTCCTTGGTCCTCAACATGTCCTAACGCTCCTGCCAAGAGTCTATGCAGGTGCTGTTTCCTCTGCCTGCAGCGTGGAGTCCTCAGATCCCCACACTGGGGATCCCTCACCTCCTTCAAGTCTTGACTCAAATGTTACCTTATCCGCGAGCACATCCCTAATCACCACCCTCATTAAAATTATAACCTCGCTCTCCATCCTGCTGCCCAGATTGAATTTCTCTACTGTCTATATCAGCATATAACATAACATACAGTGTACTATTTGCTGAATGTTTCTCTTTCCCCGTTAAATATCAGCTCCACAAAGGCAGGGATTTGGGTTGGCTTTGTTCACTGTCATATCTGCAGCATCTAGAACAGTGCCTAGCACGTAGCAGGTGCTCAGTAGATACTTGCTGAATGAAGAAATAATTAAATGAATTAGCCAGTAAACAGTATGATTCAGTGATAAAGGAAGCAGTCCATTAGTGAGCAGTGAACAACGGAGCCAAGGCTTTCTGGGAATTTACTGCCCAAACTTCCATAAATTCAGTTTCCCCCTCTCTAAAATGGGCTAATCATTCTTTTCTTTCAGCAAGTCACAAGGTTGCAATTAAAACAAATTGGATTTTATTGTAATATATTGAAAGAAATGCTCTGTCTTATCTAAATTATTTGAGAAACGAATTCGCAATTTGCTATTAATGTCATTTGTTTCTCATTCACATGGTAATTTCACTTAGCAGTTTCATAGAACACCAATAGCCAAAGAAAGAATAAAAGTAAATTCAAATAAGCGCATTTTGTTACTTATTACTAACTTCGAACAGACATGAAGATTATCTGTTTAATGTACCCTCCATTCTCTTTAGCTATAGACATCATATTTTAGAAATAAAGATATTGAATTTTGAAAAGATTTTGTGGGGAGTTGCTGGATATGAAAGGCAGTTTGGAACAAGTGGTATGAATTTTTGAATTCATATATTTGAATTAATGAACAATACTGGAAAAAATTATGAGGATTTTCTATATACAAGCCATTGTGTTACTGTTTCACATGAATAATCTTATTTTATCCTTGCTTTAACTCTAAGAAGGAAGAACATACTAAAAAATAATTGAGGCTTCAAAACGTAAAGCATCTCGCCTATGGTCACATAGCACAGTAGGTGGCAGAGCTATGATTAAAATCTTAGTTCACCCAAATCCAAAGACAGCATTTTCAGCAGCTTCAGTTTTCTCAGACAGTGGTTTGTGGGGATGATTGGATACATATTTCAAATCAGGATAGTTCCAGAAAAATTGGGTCATACGTTTTGAGTGTTTCACATTATCCTGAATTTCCAAGCATTGACTGTATAAACAAAAGTTGTTATCATAACAAGTCAGAAGGAGAAAAACTGCTGATAGTACCACAGGGTGCCTTCTCCCCAGGAGCGCACAGAGTACTCTCACAATATATACTAACACAAAAGGCATTCGTAGCACATAATAAAACGGGGATTTGGCATATGTCCTGTTAATCACATCAATGAGAGATACAAATGAGATGACTCAGCTCTCACAGTGATTCTTTTTCAATTTGAATTACTCAATTGATCTGCCTCCAGAGGTGGATAAACTATAGCTGAGACCACAGAGTCACCTCCTGACTTCCTGTCTGGATCATAACTTATTTACCAGTAAAGGTGTTTTGTCAAATTACTACACCAAGTAGATGTCTTTAGTATGTATGTCATTTGAAATTAAATGCCTGCTCCTCCACATAGATAAAGCACTTGGAACAATAGCTTGTATAAGGTAAACACCATAGAGTATTAGCTGTTATTTTTATTGTTATGGGCAAATAGAGAAACAAAATGGAAGCTGGAGGCATCACTATTGTGTATGACTCACTCCTACGACAGGAGGTGACATAAGCCAATGTGATAAAAAAGAGAGTGGTGGTACACAATAGGTGATTAATAAATATATGTTGAATGGATAGATTAATAAATGAAAGCCCCACTGTAGACCAAGAGGATCTACAGCAAATTTGTATGTGTATGTGAACAGCAAGGAAGGTTGAAGCAAGAAAGGATTCTCAACTTTCTTGGGTTATACACCCTGGGAGTAAACCAGATTGCTTAAAGAAACAGTGCTAAGCTTCCTGCCAACAACATAAAATAAGCAAATACAGTTATCCCTTAGTATCTGTGGGTCCAGGACCCCAACACATACCAAAATCCACAATGCTTAAGTCATTTATATGAAATAGCATAATATTTGCACATCACCAATGCACATCCTCCCATACAGTTTAAATCATCTCTATATTACTTATAATGCCTCATATGATGTAGGCATTATGTAAACAGTGGTAATACTGTATTTTTATTTGTATTATTTTTACTATTGTATTGTTATCTTTTATTGTTTATTTCCTACCTATTTTTGATCCACAGTTGGTTTAATACAGGGATTCTGAACTTATGATTGGATATGTAGGACCAATTGTACAAACTAATGATGCTAGTTACTCACTGTTAGGAAGTCTTGTGCTTTGCTTTAGATAGGTTTTTTCTTCTGCTCATTGAAGTCATAGGCTGCATTTAAGAAGTCTCAACAGCAATGCAAAATAACATTGCAATTCACTGGATACTTTTGGTACAATAACAAATAAGGAAATGTGACTAATATACCCCCATTTTATCATTTTCCTGTAGTAATAAGCCAGCTATTTTGAGATGGTTGAATATCGTCTTCCCTTTCCATAACCTTCCTTTCCTAAAATACTTTTGAAGGCTGTATTCATCAAAGGAAGTCTCCTCTAACTGCTTCATTCACAACTTGCTTTCCACAAGCTTCTGACAAGAATGCCCTCATGCACTCTGAAATTGTTGTTTCCTGGGATCTTACCACAAAGTCTTTACCATGTATTTATTAACATTTTCAAGCTCTATCCAATCATTACCAGGGGGCCAGTCAAGTTCAGTGGAGAGTATGTAGATGACATAACCATCTGGGGACAGTCCAGAATGTCCTTTCACTATGAGTCTTGGTTCACTGGCCAGTGGTGCAGGCAGAAGGTTATGCTCTTTAGCTCACCAACATGAATTCGATGAGTTAAATAAAATAATGAGGGCCTGGGTAGTCATGAGATTCACAATATCCAGGATCTCAAAAACTCAATTACAATATAGAGAGGCAAATATCTTAGTTGCAGAGTCTGAGGTGGTGCCTGGACAGTTTACAGGGCAGAGTAGAGGATTTCAGTCAAATGAGTCAGGTGGCAGAATGGCTTATAACAGCAGGACAACTCCAGGAAAGAATTTTACTGCAGCTTCTAGAAGTCTTCTGTTGCCTTTTCTCTTTTGACAACTGAGGCATCACTTCTGAGACTTCTTACTCCCGGCCAGCCTTTTTGGTTTAGAGAATCTCCCACATATTCTGAAGTTATCTCTCTACTGTATCAACCTTTCAGCAAATATACTCTCTCAAAGAATATAGGAGATTTGTAAGAGAAGATTTGAAGGAATAGGGCCTGTGTGTCAAATACTCTCTCTCTGCTGCTGCTGCTACCACAGCCTAGCAATACCTGAGGAAGGACAGCAGTCATGAAAATGTTACCAATTTTAGTATTACAGTTTGGAATTTTTGATCAAAAGTAGGGATAATGATGTATGAAATTTCTAAAAATTAGATGCCCACAATTTCAAAAGTCAAACGGATGCAGGTCAGAAAAGTTCAAAATGGAAAATTTGGAGTCTAACTTGACTTCAGTCAGTGGTTCTTCCACCTGGCTCCACATTAGAATTGACTGGAGAGCTTTTAGGAAATTCACACTACTGATAAGTTAAATGAGAGTCTCTGGGAGAGGAACCTCCAACACTAGTATTGTTAAAAGCTCCTCAAGTGATTCAATATGCAGTCAGGGTGGAAAACTACTGGCATGAATTATCCTGATTGGTTCCCTTGACCAGAGGTTTCCAAACATGGCTGATGAATGCTGTTGAAAACACAGATTCCTAAGCACAGAGGGATTAAATCAGAGTTTTTTGGGGTGGAGGTGGGTGGAGGAGGGAATTGATAGTGGTGGCAATGTGGTGGCGAGAGCAGAAATCTGTATTTTTAAGAGCTCATTCTGGGAAACCACTTCATTTGACAATCCAACTCCTAGGAACAATCCTGACCCTCCATGTTAAGGTTTGCTAAAACCAGGGCAAGCCACTCCATTCCAGATTCTTTTCATACTTATTGAAAATTTACCTTGACCTTCCTTGATGCAAAACAATTCAAGTTTGTTTTTCCTATGATTTTTTCCCTGTCAAATTTACAAGCTAATGAGACTGCTTTGATAAAGATATGTCTTTGTTGAAATTTTGGAATTCCTTGCTTGTAATGCTGTATAAACGCTTACACCATGGGTCTTTATAAACTAGGAAGAGTGCAAAGATACTAGGATTTTAAACTGAGGTCCATCATAGATGGAATTCTCAAGTCCTGTCATTATTTATCACCTATCTTTCTAGTCTCTCCCTATGAACTGATTCTTCTGAAGGTTTCCCATTAGCAGTCATTGAAGACTACTGTCCTCTCCAAAACGACTTCGGACGCTGGGGCACCATTCACTGACACCACTTCTGGAGCAGCAGGGTGACTTCCTGATTTCTTAATACATCCCTTTCCATGGGCCAGCAATATTTTATTCTTTGTGGTTTCGCCAGCCTCTTGATCCACCCTTCTCCTATAATAGAAAAAGTAGAAAGGCACCCTCTCTGCATTTTTCTTCAGTCTTTCTGGGACAAAGCATGCTTCCTGTTCAGTAGGGAGGCTTCTCTGCTGCTTGAAAAGTCTACTTCCCACTCACCATGGACTTCCTCTGTCTGGAGCTGATGAGTTTTAGACTCTAGGATTTTGGTACTGATCCACTCTGCCTTCTTTTGTTCTAAGGCTTTCTCAGAATGGAATTACATGTATGAGTCACCCTAACTGTACCAGAAGTAAATAATCTGCAAGACTTTGAAGTCCTTTTTTTGATGGTACACAGTATTCCTGAGTTCAACACTCTAGGATCTGCCTATTCCAGGGCTGTGCAGAAAGTAGGTGTTTATGAAATAGTAGGTGTTTATAAAATAGTAGGTGTTTATAAAAATTTTTTCAATAAATATTTTTGACTTTACCTTAATCTTATCAAAGAGCAACAACAGACCTTTGTATCAATAGTTCTTAGGTTATACATTTGAAAATAACTTGCCTCTTACGCCAGGAGAATAGAAATTTTACCTATCCCAGCTAAAGATACAACTTTCACAGTTCTAAATATCTAAACTTTCCATAGAAGTTTGGGCCTAAATTATGATAAAGGCTGCCTACATTGACCAAAAGTCCCTGAAATAGTTCAACTTTACACTTCAGTCCACCACTGAATATGACTGTAGTCAATGCAGTTTTCTCACATGAAAGAGAAATGTCAGTAAAGGGAACTTTTCAGGGAAAATGAACATCAGAGCGAATAAGGTTAGAAGGAAGAAAATACTGAATATTGACAATCTTCCAAAAACTAAGCTTATACTCATAAAGAGCAGATACACAAAAATGAGGAAGAGATTTAGGGAAGCATCACATCTTAAAAACATTCATTTTACCATGCATTCACCAGAGGGCTAAGCAGAAAAACACAGAAGAACTTAAAAACTAAAGTATATATTTTTCTTTTTTTCTTTATTTAAATTGTTTTAATTTTAGATTCAGGGGTACATGTGCATGTTTGGGTATATTGTGTGATGTTGAGGTTTGGGCTTCTATCAGTCCCATCACCCAAGTAGTGAACATAGTACCAAATAGTTTTTCAACCCTTGCCCCACTCCCATCCATCCCCTTCTAGTAATTCCCAGTGTCTGTTGTTGCCATCTTTACGTCTATGTGTTTCCAATGTTTAACTTCCACTTATAAGTGAGAACATGCAGTATTTGGTTTTCTATTTCTCTGTTAATTAGCTCAGGATAATGGCCTCTAGCTGCATCCGTGTTGTTGCAAAGAACATGATTCTGTTCTTTTTATGGCTGCATTGTATTCCATGACGTATATGTACCACACTTTCTTTATCCAATGCACGGTTTATGGACATCTAAGTTGATTCCATGTCTTTACTATTATGAAAAGTTCTGTGATAAACATACAAGTCTTTTTGGTAGAAATATATATTCTCCTTTGGGTATATACCGAGTAATGAGATTGCTGGGTCAAATAGTAGTTCTATTTTCAGTTCTATCCAAACTCTTTTCACAGTGGCTGGATTAATTTACATTCCTACCAAAAAAGTATAAGCACTCCCTTTTTTCAGCAATCTTGCTAATATCTGTTGTTTTTTGACTTTTTAATAACAGCCATTCTGACTGGTGTGAGATGGTATCTCATTGTGGTTTTGATTTGCATCTCTCTGAAAATTGGTGATGATGAGCACTTTTTCATGTTTCTTGGCCTCTTGTATGACTTCTTTTGAGAACTGTTTGTTCCTATCCTTTGCCCACTTTTTTTTAATAGTCTTTTAGGAAGATAAGACAAACACTATGAAAGATGAAATAAACATATAATGTAGTAGCTGATTAGGTACTCAGAAATTGGAACACAGAGCAAATTTTATATTTTTTCTGGTAATTTTAGACTTTTTCTAAATTTTAGGCTTTTTAAAATAATTTTAGACTTTTTCTGGTAGTGTATTTTCACGGATCAAATAGGATTCAGCTGGGCCTTCAAAGATAAATAAGACTTTAAAATAAGAAACTAATTATGCCATGAAAAATACCTAAATTATTATAACTATTGTATCATCATAATCTCACACGTCCTTGAAATAAAGATTAATACAGAAGTTGTTTGTGAAAGTGTAGCTGTTTTAAATTATTTTACCTTTACACAGCACACATAGACTGGGTTTAGAATACCTATCAGGTGCCATGCAAATCTGAGAGGCTTGGATTCTGTAGATGCCACTGTTGATCCAAGGGACCAAGCTTAACTCTGAATAAGACCTTCCGTGTTTGTGTTGAGACAATCAAGAAAAGTGGTCTCGTGACATGATATTGACCATTATCACCCAGTCACTCATTCTCCGAACTAAATTCCAAACTGTGAAAAATTAAATCTGCTCTCAAAGAAGAACAGATTCAATGGTGTTACCGTTATGGTGATTATTCAAAAGAACATACTGCAGGTTATAAAAGTAATGGGGAAAAAAAGAAATTTTCAAATGGTTTCAGGCTGTGGCATCATCACTGAAATAAATCCATCGTCTTATAATGAGTATTTGAAGAGACTACCCCTGACTTTGGATCAATGACCTCTTACATAATTTTTTAAAATACAGGTCCATTGTTCTTCAATCACATCTCACATAAATGATGTGCTTTCAAGGCTTTCTTGGGCCCCCAGATTTTCATCTGATTTGGGGTGAAGGGGAATTAGGTTGAATTACTCCTGATTGCTTGTCTTGATGAGCCCACTTTATAGGAACATGGAGCAGCATGGTGGACAGAGCCTAAACTTTGGTGTCAGAATGACTGTGTTGGAGCCCTGGGTCTACCACCTCTGAGCTGTGTGCCCTACAGTAAGTTGCTTAACCTGTCTGAGCCTCAAACACCTGTTCTGAAAATAGGGATAATACATAATATATAAGTACCTTATAAAGGCCACATTATTTAGTAGATTCTCAATAAACAGAAGTGATGGTTTGGCCATCATCATTAATACATACTTCTATTATTGTTTCTGATGTGATTCTGATGTGATTCTGGACAAATAATTCATTGACTCTTTCTAGGCTTCCACTGCCCTAAGTGTGATGAATGGAGCCTTATGACAATTTCTATGTTTCCTTCCAGTTCTGGGATTTTGTGAAGGAAATCACATCTGCCACCACCAATATAAACCACAAGCACAAGTTATGAATTTCTGCTGAACAGTAGTTCTACTTCTGCATTAATGGAAATTTCACAACTTACTTAAAGAAGACAGAGCAGCAAAGGCAGAGGGTTTCCTAGCTACATAATTCGCTGAAATACACTCTTCAAGCTTGGTTCTGGGTGAAAACCCTTTTTTGGGGAGAAGGAAAAGAACATAATCTTTTTGAAACAGCTAAACAGCCCTTATGATTTCCGTAGGACTTTACTTGTATTTGCTGATATAATATTCATGTTATTTTCAGTGAGTTTCTCACACAAGATTGTACGTAGGTCATGGATGATAGGGGTAGGGAAGGGGAGACAAGCTTTGGAAAGAAAGGGGCCTTGAATTTATTCTCAGCTCTCCCACCTGCTGTGTGACCTTGAGCATCCATTGTCTTCTCATCAGGAATAATTATTTCTACCATTTAGGGGTGCTGTGTGTCAGCATTGCAGCAGGCCTGGAAAAGAACAGGGACTCAATGTCAACTATTTTCTTCTCTTCCTTCTCCTCAGGAGCAAGGACTTCACTGTAGTCTTCTTGGCCAAGAGAGCTCCCAGCATTAGACATTCACAGAACAAATGTTCAATAATTATTTTTTGAGTTGAGGGGGACAAACATTCTTCCAGGAATCAGCCGAGTTTCAGGGAAAACCAAAATGGTTCATTTTTTAATAATAACGAAAACAATGACCTGCGGACATTTTATTCCACATCTAGAGACAGGCTGATTTAAAAGCAACCCTTCCCAAAGTTTTCTGATGAGTGATCATGGAGAAGAGGGTCCCACTATCAAATGTGCTTGAAAAATCTGGTGTTCTGAATATGCAGTATCCCCTCACACTTGAAGATTCACCATGTCAAATAGCAAGTTAACAGGCTCTAAGAAAAAGTGTCACAGGAAAAAAGTTGTTTTGCTGTGTTTAAGCCATTGTTTCCCAGTAGTATTTGACCTTAGAACCCTTTGAAGACAAAGTGAGGCATGCTATTTTCTTCACGGAAGTGGGGGAAGGGAGAGGCAAGCATGTTTAATATACTCAGATTTTTAAATCTACTATAAAATCTGCTTCAGAACTTTAGTCACTCAGGGACTGAGAGCGATATTTAGATATGAATAAGAAACTCTGAATGAGGCTTAACAATAGAAAACTCAACATAATGAATAAGTGGACCAAACTCTGCAGGAAATAGTGTTCCAAGGTACTTCAGGGCTCTTTCTCCAAGCAGGGATTATTTATTATCTGGAGAAATTATAGAGATGAATGAGCTAGCATTGACCAGTTAGCAACAAATAAATAGTTTAAAATAAATTATTTTAAAAATCCAATGTTTGTGGCTGATACTTAGCTATGATTCCTAAAATGACAAGTTTAAGAGGAAAATAAACATTTTAAGATCTAATGAGTCTATACGTGGCAGATGAATTTTAATATGGGCATTTAGGTCTAAATAGCTAAAATCCACTTATTCAATATATATTTATTTTGTCTGTTAAATGAGAGCTATGGTGCTAGCTTCCAGAAACAAAACAGTGAGAAAGAAATCCTTGTTTTCATGGAGCTTAAAGTCTATATAAGAAACAAATATAAATATAATGTCATAAAAATTAGTGCCAAATTGGGCCTACAATAAGTTCTACGAAATGAGAGAGACTTGTGCTCTGATTTCCACTTTAGACGATGAGATCAGGAACCACACATGCTTTGTTCACTGTTTTGTCTCCAGCCCTTGGCACAGACTCTGGCACAGAAAAGTAGCTCAATAGATATTTGCTGTGTTATTTACATGAACGAATATATGAATGAATGGGTGAGAGTGCACAATAGGGAGATCTAACAGAGAGTTGTCAGAAAGAGGATTCCTAAGTGAAGCAGATTTCTGAAGGATACTTATTTTATTTTATTTATTTATCTTTTTGAGGCAGGGTCTCACTCGCCTAGGCTGGAGTGCAGTGGTGCTATCACAGCTTATTGCCGCCTTGACCTACTGGGGCTCAGGTGATCCTCCCACCTCAGCCTCAGGAGTAGCTGGGACTACAGCCGCACACCACCAAAACCGGCTAATTTTTGTATTTTTTGTGGAGATGGTGTTTCGCCATGTTGCCTAGGCTGGTCTCAGACTCCTGAGCTCAAGTGATCAGCCCACCTCTGCCTCCCAACGTGCTGGGATTACAGGCGTGAGCCACCACGCCCAGGCTTCTGAGGGATGCTTATTGAGTAAAGGGAGCATTCCGGCACAAGGGAGAAGCACAGCCAACGTGAGGAAAGGCAGGAAGGCCTGGGGATGGGGGTGGTTGCCGCAAAGAGGGAATGGAGTCATCAGTGCAAGATAGGATTGGGATCTAAGGTAGGGGAGACAGGTCCTCTGAGATCACTTGAAGAGTCTTGTTTTTATCTTAAGGACAAAGGGAAACCTCTGAATACTTTAAGCCAGAGGGAAAGGTAGCATAATCAGAAAGAAGAGATAGCATAATCAGAAAAAGGAGAAAACAAAAATATAGGTGGACTATATGGGAAGCTACTACAATAGGGTGGGTGAAAGATGATGAGGACTTGAAGAAATCTGGGCTGTGAAATCATCAACAGAAGGACAGAGAGATGAAGGACAGAGAGATGAAGGACAGACAGATATCAAGAACAGCTCTTGAATTTCTGGCTTGCATAACTGGACAGATGGCGTCCTACCACAGAGTTAGGAAATAACGTGAGGCATGGATCATTCGGGGACTCATAAATGCAGTGAGACATATCAAATGAATGGTGGTGAATGACTAGGGCTCAGCAAAGAGAATCAGAAACAATCCGTTTGTCGTCATTCTTTCTCAGTTCAGATATGGTAAGTGAGCATCTATTTTAGCCAAGGTAATCGTTGCTCCCTAAGGATACTGGTGAGTATGCGTTCCTGAATCAAAGGGAAAAAAAAAAGCCAATGCAATGCTGGACGTATGATAAATTGTTTTAGGAGTCACCATACCTCCCAAGTGCAAAGACAAACTGTGACTCTATCTCTCTATCTGGAACATTCTGTGGTCTTAGCATCATTTCTTTTTTTTTTTTTTTTTTTGAGGTGAAGTCTCACTCTGTCACCAGGCTGGAGTGAGGTGGCACTATCTCTGCTCACTGCAACCTCTGCCTCCCCAGTTCAAGTGATTCTCCTGTCTCAGCCTCCCGAGTAGCTGGGACTACAGGCACGTGCCACCATGCCCAGCTAATTTTTGTATTTTTAGGAGAGGCGGGGTTTCGCTATGTTGGCCAGGATGATCTCCATCTCTTGACCTCGTGATCTGCCTGCCTCAACCTCACGAAGTGCTGGGATTACAGGCGTGAGCCACCATGCCCGGCCAGCATCATTTCTTTTTAAGAAACCCATAGAGAGCTGGAAAATGACCATAGAAATGCAACTGAAACAATACATTTTTGAGTGTTAAAGGAGGTTCCCTAAAAGTTTACTCAAAAAACTGAAAGCTGAGGAAAGAAGAGATAATATCCAAAGAACCACCAAAGGTTTAATTATAAATTGGACAGTGACACTGCCCTGAAGTTTGGAGAGGTAAGTTCACAACAAATAATGGGAGATACAGACTGGGCAGGAAGGGTAGCATTATAACCTGGTGATTTAGAGAAGGGCTTCTCAAAGTTTAATGTGTGTATGAATCACCTGGGAAAACTGTTGAAATGCAGATTACGGTTCAGTAGGTCCTGGTGGGGCTTGAAACTCAGGGTCTCTAACAAGCTGCCAGGTGATGCTGATGCTGAGCATAGGGAGGGTTTAGACTAGCCTGACTTGAGGAGGCAGAGAGCACTAAACCCTGGTTCTACCACTTACTAACTGCACTCTTGACCTTGACTGAGACACTTAATCTTGTTAGGCCTCAATTTCCTCATCTCTAATAGAGAGTAATACAGTGCCTTCTCACAGGGTTGTTGTGAAGATTAATGGAGATAATTACAGGCATATAAGAAGTACTTGCTAAATGCTAACTGCTAGTGCTATTAATGTCATCGAAGCCGTCATTCCAGGAGGTAGTCAAGATGAAAAGCACTAAGTTGGAGATTTTAGGTAACTTCAGAGTGGATGGATCCACAAGTATTGCAGTTTTTAAGATACATTGGAATTATTGAGGCTGAGATATATTCTTATGCTGTGTGATTATTGAGTTTAACCCATTAAGTAAACCATGTATTTTATGTTCGCCATGTCTCATTAGTCCATTCAACAGCTGCCTGCCTAAATGCCAATGCCAATAAAGCTGAATCGTAGCAATTTCTGGACAGAGAGGACTTAAACTGACATAGGCATCACCTCCATGTGAGAAAATTCCATTGGCGGACTATCATCAAAATGTGTTTAAACTCAAATAATCGTGTGCCTCTATAATAATAGGACATTTTCCTTCCAATGAAATGGCTTTTTGTCCGACAGTAGAAATATATAAATTACTCAGATTAAAAAGCATGTGGAGACAAGAGGATACACTCAATTGCTGTCACTGAACATGCAGTGGATTTAGAGGGAGCCTGGACTGTGATGTACAGTGTGCCCTACAGGTCTTTCTGGACCTAAGGGGAAAAAATGTCCTTCAAAAATAATGTAGTTATTGACGTCAGTAAGTCTGAAGTAAAACAATTACGTGCTTTCAAGTCATTTTGTTGCAAACAGCTATGCATTGAGAGTCAGCTATACGTCTGACATTATCCTAGAAGTTGTGCAAAGGCAAAAAGTTTAAGAGTCAGTTCCCAGCCCCAAGAAATATACAAGTGATTTGTCAGGCAATGCATGCACACATGAAACATGGCTACGTTCAGGGCAGCATGTGATTGACTGCCAAAGTGTCTTGAGCAGGAAGTACCAAGGGAGGATGGAGATGGGAATAATAAGGGTTGGGTGGGGTATATCTGAGGAAACTGCACTTGATTTAGGCCTTGAAGAATAACTGACTGGATTTAGATATATCTAGAAAAGTGGAAAAGTCGTTCCCAGCAGAAGCAACAAGAACAACAAGCTTGGAGGTAAGAAGGAACATGGCATGATTTTGTGTCTGCAGAAAGTAATATAAAATTGGAAAATAATGTTCTTTCAGTATGGTAGGGCAGGAACATGGGGAGATTCTGACAATCAATTGAGGAGACTGGAACAGGAGAGGGTAATGTATTAGAAGACTACGTATGCAAATATATGTATTTGTATATGTACATATGTATTTATTTATCAGCTGAGAAATATGGCATCAGATGAAAATACTTATGTATATATACACATATATATACATACATATATATATTTGCAGCAGGTAGCACCTAAATTTTATAAACATTAAAGAACTTTGAAGTCAGAGTATGTGTTCACCCTACTCTTTTATCCAAAAACTCATATTTATCAAAACATAGCAGGATTCTTTTGACTGGGAACTTTCAGAAGATGATGAAAGGGTTTTACTAATAATAATTCCATCCACACTCTCAAATAAGAATTGTATGCAATTTATTTTTCTAGTTATAAACAATGACCTACAAGAGACCATCAGTGTGTTCTACTAACTAAGCAACTAGTCATAACATTTTATCTGTGTGGCTAAGAGCTATGGAAACAGGTCTGATCCTGTCTGGTGCTCTTCTAATGTGGGCATGATGATTGGCATACTATGATGCCTAGTTGGGCTGGAATGTCCATATCTTACTTCAGGGTCCTTATTTCTAAGTCTAGGTCACTGCTCATGCCACTACTAGCTCAAAGCATCACTTTTATAGATTGAGTTCTTCATAAAGTTCTGCTTCCCTCCAATAGCCCCCTCAAATGCTGACCATAGCTTTACTGTGTCTATATGTGCCTTCTCCCTGGCAGCTGCATTTCCTCTGAGAGAACAGCAGTCTTCTGTCTGCTGTGGCAAGCAAGTCACTTCTTCCTGTAGCGAGAACTGAAACCAGAACCATCATGTGCCACTTCCTGGACACCTCCTATTAAATATTGAAGTCCGCTTCCTCTCCCCACAGAAGCCGGAGTTTAGTGGTTAGGGGCACAGGTCCTTAGATTTGAACATCAGTTGCAACCTGCCAACTGCATGCACTTGGACAATTTACATTTTTGTGTATCAGCTTTCCTTTTCCTTTAGAATGAGATATTAATAGTAGCAACCCAGAATTGTCATGAAGCTTAACTAAGTTTTTATATATAAAGAGAGTTAGAAGAGTGCTTGGAATGTAGCAATAACTCAATAAATGTTGGCCTATTATGATTATTGTTTAATCTCTTTATGCACTAATATCATGAAGATTACATATGTACATCAATAACTAGCTAATTAAAATTCTCCAAAATAGATTCTAACATTTAGATTTTTATTATTATCATTTGACTAGTTATTTGAATATTTCTGTCCATATTTACTTATATGTATCTGTATGAAAGGCAATATCAGTGTGAAAGAGTACTGTTATATAGGCTTAGCCTTTCTAACTATGTGGGGAAAAAATCTTGCTAAGAATTAGGAAACTACAGAAGTCTTTTAGCAACCTATGCAATTAACAAACTTGAAGGTTCTAAGTGGAATAAAATCTGATATTCTTAACTACTTTTGTTGCTATGTTCTTGCAAAACTTCTAAATTTATAAAAGGTGTCCATCAGTTAGTTAAGAAATCTCTCAACCTGTACTCCAGGAAGAACTGAAACAATGTAAAGCCATGTAATTCTTATAGATGATCTTGTTATAAAGACAGAACTTTCGTATATGAAAAAACTAAAGGGCAACACAAAACTGAGCATATTATGGGAGGTCAGGAAGGAGTGAGCTCAATAGGCTTAAACTGTAGTGTGAAGGGTGTGGCATAAATATCAGGAAACATTTATGAACAGTAAATGCTATTAAAATGGGGTCATTACAATTTTCTTCCCCAAGAGCTCTCAGCAAATGTGGATTTACATGTAATCCTGCTTTAGCTTGATAATTCAATGCATACCTTGGAGGCAAAGGGAGTGGATTTCATTATCTTGTTAAGGATCCTTTGGTCCTCTGGTGTTATAATCCTGAGAGAAACCTCTTGGTGTTCCTCAATCTCATGTTTCTCAATGAAAAACAAGAGAATGGTATGCTAAACTGCATCTACAGCTCTGAGATCTTCATGCTAACTGTGTTATAAACAGCATGAACTCAATGAACTAATTACTACTAAGGGAAGTTGGTGACTTGAAGGAAAAGGAGAAATTCTGAAATTTAATTTTTAATTTTTTTATTAATTTTAAATTCTTAATTTAAATTTTTAGGAATTAAATCTTTTCTAGCATTTCTTGATTTTGGAAACATTTACTTGGACCAAAAGTATTCTACAATTTTTAAAAAACATGTTATCCTGTTTCAGTAAAGTTATTCTTAAAGACGAATGTTGACTAAGGAAGCAAAAACACAATTATAAGACTGAATCAGGTATTTATTTTAAAAGTATTACAGTCATCTCTTCAGAGAAAAAATATAGCAGTAGGCACTTCTCCCCATCCCAACCCCATGATCTAACCTAACTTCTAAGGTCCCCATAAGAAATGTGTTACTATTGATCTCATGAATAACCCAGCCTGTATTTCTAGTTACAATGTACACAAACGTGGAAAATTATTAAATGAATACTTTATACATCTTTTCTACCGTGATTTTATAGAGAAAAAATTTCTCCCAATGTATTCATTTGACAATTATTTATTGAGCACATAAAATATGCCAGGTGCTGTGTTGGACATGACCTTGAGACAAAGATAAAAAATAAACAAACAAGAAACTATGCAATGATGATGTATGCTGTGATGTAAATGGAATGATGGGATAAGATGTGTTTGAGCAAGAAGGGCTACTAAGTTGGGTAATATTCCCATCCTTGGCCTAACTCCATTCCAACTAATTTCTCTCCCATGTCTTGCTTTGCTCTGTACTGTGGTGGGGCTGACCCCCCACAGGCATTTCACTGTCTCCTATGTTAGCTGATTTAAGGCTGGATTTAATCAAAGGAACCACTGATATGAGAATGGAGTACTGGTAGAAGGGAAAAGCTAGAGTACTTCTGCCCTCTCTCTCTGCCTTAGATGGCATCTTCGGCAGGGCTGCATACCCTCCCTGGCTCTCACCAGACGTGTTTGATGTAATTCTAGCTTCTGCTGTGGTCCCTGAACTCCAGTAAACTCACCTCCCCTTTTTGTCCCTCTGGACTAGGATTGGTAGTGACTTTCTGCTTTTATCAATCTCTTGGTTGTTTTACCATCCCCTGTTTGGCTTCTTAGCTCTTCAACCATGCCATATCCAATACTATGTATTATGTTTCCTGTGTTTTAAACACTTAAGCATTATTGCATTTTCCTGGGTGGACCCTGACTGAGACAAGGAATCAAGAAAGGGTTAGCTGAGGAAGTGAAATGTAAAATAAGAACTAGAGAATGAAAAGAATCCAGACATGTGAGTCTCAAGAAGGAGGACAGTCCCGGCTGATGAAAGTGAAAGTCACAAAGGAAGAATAAACCTGGACTCTTCAAGGAGCATAAGGCAAGCCAGTGTGGCTGTGTCACCATATGAGAAGGGGAGAATAGTTAGAGCTGAATAGGAGAATAATTAGAGTGGTAGATGGTGTAGGATCACATAGATCCCTATTCCAAGCATGAGGGAAATGGATGTACTTTGATTTGGATTATTTATTTATTTAGTTAGTTAGTTATTTTTGAGACAGAGTCTCGCTCTGTCGCCAGGCCGGAGTGCAGTGGCACAATCTTGGCTCACTGCAACCTCTGTTCTGGGTTCAAGCAATTCTTCTGCCTCAGCCTCCTGAGTAGCTGGAACTACAGGTGCATGCCACCCCACCCAGCTAATTGTTGTATTTTTAGTAGAGGCGGGGTTTTACCGCTTTGGCCAGAATGGTCTCGATCTCTTGACCTCCTGATCCACCCTCCTCTGTGTCCCAAAGTGCTGGGATTACACGCATGAGCCACTGTGCCGGGCCATGATTTTGATTTTTTTTTTTTTAACAATTAATCTGGCTTCTTTCTGGATAATGGGTTAAATGTTAGGAGAGAAGATAGTTCAGGGTAGTAACAAGGAGACAGAGAAAAGTGAACTGATTCACAAAGAATTTTGTAGATAGAATTGACCCAGCTTACCCAGTGGTGTCAATGTCAAGGATGAGAGAAAGAGAAGAACCAAGGATGACTCCTAAATTTTTATCTGAACAACCAAGTGGATGATGACATCAACTGAGAGGAAAGAATGAAGAGGCAGCAGGTTGATGGGAAAGAAGAGCTCTGTTTTGGACCTGTTAAGTTGAAACGCCACTCAGACCTCCTGGTAGAGATATATAAGAGGTAATGTGTATATGAGTCTGGAGTTCAGAGGAGAGGTTAGAGCTAGAGATATAAATTTAGGAATTGCTGGCATATAAGTGGTTTTTAGACCTGTGGCTTAGATAACATTGCCTATGAAGAGAGTCAAATTCGAAACAATTCATTATAAGCCATCAGTTATTCTCCCACACACAGGGTTTTGAAGGGGGAAAAGTCATTAGACATACCATATTTTTTTAAAAAAATAGACTTTTAAAAGAAGAAGTAGAAGCATTGTGGGGTGTGTGTGTTTGTTGAAAAATAGTCTGAGAACCCAAAGGCTAATGCTACACAATTTATTTGATTAATGTAGACAGCTTTTCAAATAATTTAGGATGTATGACAGATTGCCTGAATGGTTTTCACCATTTACATGGTCTAAGTGAAACAGATGCTAATTAGAAACTCTTTTCCTTAGGAGACATAAATTTTCCAGGAAATCAGTCATATTTGACACACTGTCTGAAGTGAATATACAAATATCAACTGACCCTGAATATTACAAAGTTTTAACAACTTGTCTTCCATTTACTATGTCCCTACCAGAGCAAGAATTGATCATTACTCTTTAATAACCTCACAGGTATTCTGAGTATAGACATTGAGAAATCTTCAGCTTCTTACTGTCTTTGACATTCCGTGTTCAGAAAGTTGGCTGAGCGTGACATTGACTTTCTGTAGTTCATGTTCTTCTGTAGTCCTGCTGCATGGTTCTGCTGGGATGGTGCTCAGCTTTTCTCATCTGGACCACCTTCTTCCTTCTGGACAACCCTTTCTCCAATGCCATCCTCTTCAAGTGTGTCCTCACTGCCATCCCCAAAGGATCTTGTCCTAATATCCAGAAACCTCTAAAATGGCTTCTAATTAAAACCTAATTTCATTTTCTGTATCTCTCATCCTCCAACAGAGCATCCTGCATTGCCTTACTCAAAATATCAACCTCCTGCACATCTCCAAAACATCACAAGCTGCTTGTGTGGGTAGGATTCCATAGGATTCAGCATAAAGTATGTTCAGCATGCTTTGTTCAAACCATGTTTTTAAAAATTCAGTGAATAAAAGGTTTAACCCCTGAATAAAGACTAAAGTATATCTTAAGGATATAGAAGTATAAGAGAGGCTTTATTGCAAATTGAGTATTTATCAAGTATAGGGAGAGGGAAAGTAAACCGAATGAGTTAGTCTGTGTTTATTAGCTGCTTTCCCCTTATTGTCAAAAAAAAAGTGGGGGGAGGATGCGCCTCAGGGTTGAAAGATGACTTTAGCAAAATAGAGAGGGGGATTTTCTCTACTTTTCTGATCAGTGCAAAAAAGAAAAAAAAAAAGTAAGGCTCAGTAAGCATAGAGAAAAAATAAATATAGGCCTTCCCAAAGATCATAAGGCAACTGTATTTCTGAGAAAGAAGAGAAATATCAGTTTTGAGAACTGGAAAAGAGCAGGGAAAAGCCAACAAGAGATCTCAAACCAAGTATCAGATAAAACCAAGGACATATTTATAACATCCATAGAGTGCACTGGATGCTCACCAGGTAAGAAGAAATAAGAGCTTTCTAGTTGGAAAAAAAGGAAAATTAAGTGTAACATAATGGGGGAAAAAAAGATAAATTATTCTAATCAGTTACTTGACACCAGAGTTTCTCTTAATGATACAAGCTATCTTTGTTTAAGAAAATAACTTGAAAGATTGTTTTGGGTGGAAAAAATGAGACCCTCTCCTAAAACATGGTGTGTAATATGGCATTTTTTTTTTTTTTTTAAAGATTAGGTAAGCTGTTCTTCAAAAAAAGCTAAGAGTTCTTCAGTGACGAGGGTAAGGGGGAAGAGAAAAGAGAGAAGGAAGTGAGAGAAGGAAGGAGGGAGCTAGGAAATACAGCAGGTGGCAGAGCCTGTAGAAGCAGGTTCCATGAGAAAGTCCCAGGGGTGCGGTCACCGGTGATCATTTGTGAGCTGAGGGGTCAATGCTCAATTTAAAGTTGTCTCTAGTGCTGTGATAAGAATCCCCTGCATTGCTAGAAACCTTCAGTAAAGTCGGCTACACGTGTGCCAACGTTTACAGAACATACCAAGTTAACTGGCTTTATTCAAGCTTAGAATGACCTGGAGCAAGTAGAAACGAGGAACTGGGGGAAATGAGATAGGAGAGAAAACAAGTATTCCTGCAGTCCCCTTCCCCCGCCCAATCTCTGGATTTATTGGGGGAAACAATAAGAATGTGGGATACGGGACAAAACGCTTCTTATTTAAATCTAAAGAGAAGATGACTTCCCTCCCACTCTTATGTTCATTTGGATTACATAAGCACTGATTAATAGTTAAATTCATCAGGAGAAATTATTTAATTTTAGCACAGCTATTTTCATGTCTGGTTTTCTATTATATGTATGTTTATAGCTTGCAAAAACAGTAGTTTATAATTATCTTTAATGAAGTCTGTATTTTTTTTTAATTAATGAGTCACAACCTGTGTCAGAAATAAAAACTAAATCATTGAAGGTATTGTGGGCTAAATTTTCTGGGACTTGACAATCAACATCATAAAAGGAGCTGCCTGTTGCTGGCAGCAGAGGATTTTAGTCATAGTACTTACGAGGTAATAATTAGTAACTCCTAATTATTTCTAGTTTCATGAAACCCTGAGAATCTTATTAAGCTGTGAGTCTTGGCCGGGCGCGGTGGCTCACACCTGTAATCCCAGCACTTTGGGAGGCAGAGGTGGGCGGATCACGAGGTCAGGAGATGGAGATCATCCTGGCTAACCCCGTCTCTACTAAAAATACAAAAAAAATTAGCCAGGCTGGGGGGCAGCGGCCTGTAGTCCCAGCTACTAGGGAGGCTGAGGCTGGAGAATGGCATGAGCTGGGAGGCAGAGCTTGCAGTGAGCCGAGATGGCGCCACTGCACTCCAGCCTGGGCTACAGAGGGAGAGTCTGTCTCAAAAACAAAAAACGAAAAACAAACAAACAAAAAAACTGTGGGTCTTCTATCAGATCAAAAAGTACACATATTCACTTAAATGAAAACTTCTCCATAAAATTTCCGGGACTTTCTTTACCTTCTATACTAAGAATCCCAGCTGCACTGCATGTGCTTTTAAAAACTTGATGTAGTTTGGGGAACGTGGCAATCTGGCATTCCTGCCCATAAACCATGCTACCAATTTTATGTTGTTTTTAACAGTTAACTCTTAAAATGCTACCTCATTTATATGAAGTCATAAGCTGATTTTTTAAAAAAGAAAGAAAGAAAGCCTGCTCTTAAAATCCTTTTGTTGTAGCTTCTAGATGTTTGTTTAAACATCTCTGTTCATGCATTGCTGCAAAGCAGTATTGATTGAATTCTGACTTGTGGTTTAGAAAATTCAGAATTTATCCACAACCTTGGTCTGAGAATGGTATAACAATATATAAACTATTCTTACGTGGGTTCTAAGATTTGGGGTCCCTACCACTCACACAGTTCTACTACCATTTATGGAATCTGGATCAAATAATTTAGCCTTTCTGGGTCCTACCTTATTTATGCAATAAGAATGTACAACAATTAACTTTAATAGTTCTTTCTGCAATAATATGTTATGTGCCATAATATAAAATAACATTAGAATAAGTAAATATTCCTCTTTCTGATGATAAATTTCTGAAGGCAGAGGCTGTCTATCCCTATTGCCTCAGAGCTTCCTATTTTTGAAATGTATATATGCTAAAATATACTTTAGTGACTTACTCATTATGTCAAAAAGGTGTTCAAATCGACTCCTTTTCAAATACTGTATATTCTTTGATCACAATGTCACACTATGGAAAAGTAGATTAGATGGAATATACTGGTAGAAGATGACTCTATTTCCATCCAGATATATTTCTTACCTTCTCTGCATGATGAAGTGACTTCAGATTGTTTCCCTGTAAGTCTGGGATGTTGGTGAGTCAGGAGGGTATGGTACCAAGCTTGCCAGAAACTGAGCTGTCAGACCCCCAAAATATGCCACCTTCAGTCCTTTGAAATGTGAAGTTGAATCCTAAGTGCTTTTAAATACATGTTGTAACCTTTACTAGGTGATATAACCTGTCCTCTATTGATGGGCCTTTAGATTATTTCCAATCTTTTTAACACAATCAAGGCTGCAGTGGGCACTGTTGAATAAATGCCTTCATAAATACATTTAAATCTGTGTGTATAATATGTATCTGACCTTCAGTTGGTGGCCATATGATCAAGATGTATGAGGCTTTTAATCAACTCACAAGTGACTATCCAAAGGTATTTGGGATACATATAAATTACAATCAAGGCCAAGCCATTCTTCTTGTCAGCCAAATGTCCTTTGAAGTTGTGACTAAAAAGAAAAAGCCATGAGAAAACATTCAGTTCCAATTCGTATTATTTTAGTATCTGTAAGAATTAAGTATGGAAGTTGATTTAGGGAATGCAGGATTCCATCAAGTTTTACAGCCTTTGGAGGTAGATGGGTAAGACAATCTCTGTCCTAAAAGAAAAGTTAAACCTGTCAGACAATCAGCCTGGAAGGGAGACACAGAGCTATTCCAAGCACCATGGACTTTAGATTCCCAGGGTAAGAGGATGAGAGGACCACTGTTTTAAGTTCTTAAGTAGGGCTAAGTATGCTCTGTCAGAATTCAATGAATACTTGACTTTAATCTTTAGATGTTATACAACCACAACCTCCAGCAGGGTGAGTAGGCAACTCTAAAAATGATGGAGATGACATAATTCCTTTATTTATTTATTTATTTTTTTGCAGTCAAGAGATCTTTATTGGAGGAGTCCGAGGGAGAGCCGAAGCGGAAGGGAAGACAGAGAGCTCTGCGGCCTCCATCTTTTATGCCCGGGGAGGTTACGTGGGGGTTGCTGGCTGGCTGAGGGGCTGGGCCTAGGCCGAGGCGGGAAGGCATGACCTCTGGTTGGCTCCTTTTTGGCGGGTCCTTTAGTAGGTAAACATTAACTCTAGAAAAATTTAGAATTAAGTATAGGAATGCCTAAAAGAATTAAAACAATCTTATTGATGCTTTTGGTCAAGTGCTGTGCTCATATTTGGTAACTATAAAACATTAGTAATGTTTAAGAGAATTTGGCATATTAAAAATGAGAGATGACTGCATAATTACAATTTAAAATGCATAATGAACTAATTGACACAGACTTGTGATTTAAACTCAGATACAACAATGTCTATATAAGCTTTGAAATATGAAAGAGGATTATACTTCACTGTGTTTATGTGCTTTCCTTTAAGATATTTAAAAGTATTAAGTACTTTCGGAAAGTTTTTCATTTAGACAACTGACATGCTTCAAAAGAATGTTGAATATATTAAATTTACAAAATTAGTTTTTAAATGTATGAAGGAATTTAGTTAATTAAGTGCATAAATATTATTACACACATTCAAAATTCTCCTTAATGTGGTTACTAAAATTCTTTAGATTTACAAATAGAAAGCTGCATTTTAAAATTGTGAGAAGCCAGTCAAACTGCGTCTCTACTAAAAATACAAAAAATTAGTTGGGCGTGGTGGTGAGCTCCTGTTTGTTATCTCAGCTGCTCGGGAGGCTGAGGCAGGAGAATCACTTGAACCCGGGAGGCGGAGCTTGCAGTGAGCCGAGATCGCACCACTGCACTCCAGCCTGGGCGACAGAGTGAGACTCCATCTCAAAAAAAAAATAAAATAAAATAAAATAAAATAAAATAAAAGTTGTGAGAAGCAGTTTTTGGATTTTTAACTTTAATAAATTGATTGCTAAATTTTTAAGCAAAAGCAAGCCTTTGAATAGTCTTGTTCTGTATACAAAAGTCACTTTGAGAACAAAAATATTCACATTTAATAACTGACACTTGCACTATCCTCCTCATATCAACTCAATAGGACTAAGAAATAAATTTTTAAAATAAGTTCCTACATATAAATAAGAGCAATCTATTAGAAAAATTGGCCACTTTGTATAAAAATAAAATAGAAATAACCAAACAATATGAAGTTATACTTCACTCCTAGTTTAAAAAGTTATAAAAATCGAAAGTATTATCCCACACAATGTCAGCCAATGAGAGTGCAAAGATGCAGGCTCATATGAAGATAAGAATGCAAACCATATATGCAAATTTTAAAATGCGTATATTCTTGAACTTGATATTTCCACTTCTGGAAATTTATCATATTTGTATCATATGCACATATTTGAATGTGTTCACAAAGGCACTTATCCAAGAATGTCCACTGCAGCACTGTTTATATGAAAAAAAGAAAAAAACTGGAAACAGTCTAAATGACTATATCCATAGAAGATGGGTTAGAAAGAAAACTATTAAATCCATGCAATGGCTTTCTACACAACCATTAGAAAGAACAAAGTAGTTCATTGTGTTATGACATAAAAAAGCCTCTATTATGTTCATTGAAAAAGTAATAATAAAGCCAAGTGCAGAGCAGTTTTATGATATACTTCCAAAGTATACCGGAAAGAAAAAAAATGTATATGTGTGTGTGTGTGCATGCATATGCATAGAACATTTCTGGAAGAATATAAATACACAGATGACTCCTAAAGGTGGCTAACTGTAAGGAAAGTATATTAGTTTGCTGGGGCAAACTAATAACAAAAGATGACAAACTGGCTGGCTTAAAACAACAGAAATTTATTCCCTCAGAGTACTGGAATCTAGAAGTGAGAAATGAAGTTGTTGGCCAGGTTGGGTTCTTCCGAGGGCTGGGAGGGAGAATTTGCTCCGTGCCTCTCTTCTAACTTCCGGGAATAGCTGGCAGTTCTTGGTGCTCCTTGGCTTGTAGGTGCATCGCTCCTATCTCTTCCTCTACCTTACAACAATCACATTGAATTAGGGGCTCACCCTCCTCCAGTATGACTTCATCTTAACTAATGATAGCTGCAGCCACTCTATTTCAAATACAGTGATGTTCTGAGGTACTTGGGGTTACAACTTCAACATATCTTTTTTTGAGGGACAAAATTCAACTCATAACAAAAACAATGGCCATTCTAAGCTTGGATAAAAGCCTAAAAATCAGTTAATAAGAAAAGATTACTATTAAAGTAATCTCAGCATGATTAAGTGTTATTTATGGTCCTGATCCCATCTAATATAAACATTTAGAGAACAAATACCATGCTATATAAACTGATTGTCCAAAATTCAACATTTGGCATTCAATTAATTTTAACGATGTTTCTCTCCCTCATACAGAAGACTTCTTTCTGGTTCGATATTTAGATGTTATACAACATCTAAAATTAAAACCCAATTTCCCTCAGATGACATTTTAATTGCATGGAATCCCATAGTTGGAAGGGCCCTTAGAGACTTTTTAGTGTATACCTTCAACATTTTGTCAGTATTTCCAACAAGAGGCCCAGACTCTACTTGAACACCTCTAGGAATGAAAAATCACCGCTTCCTGAAGCAGGATCATCCTGATGGTTAGAAAGCAAACATTCAGTCAAATTATGTCCCCCTACAATTTTCACCAATTTGTCTTTGGTCAACCACCTGAGCCTTTCAAGATCACATATGTATCGCTTATATTATATATGTGTATATTATGTATACATAAAAATAAATAAATAAACAATACATATATTTATATAACTTATATAAACATACTGTATATATATTTTTGATATGACAACCACTGAAACATTTGGGGACATCTTTTGAGTTCTATGTTTTAGCTGAGTGGCAATTATAACCCAACTTCTTGTTAGAGGTAAATATCAAAAATCAAAATTACAGACTTAAGATTTTAATAAGAAAATACCCAATATAAATATAAGTTCTACAACTTTGCTTTGAAGACTCGTCTTATTTCCAGAACGTGGTAATTTCGGAAAGAGATACATTCTGCTGAGAAGAATGTTTAAGAGTTATTTCACGTACGTAAGGAAGAATGGAAAGCCTTGTAAATAATAGGGGAAATTTTGTGGGAAATCTGCCCAAGAAATCTTTTAGAAAACTTAAGTGCTCAAGGCAGCCTGAACAAAGGCATAGATTCTGTGTGTGAAAGGGTTCCATAAAGTTGTGACAAATTGTTCCATTCACAGTTACCCTGCCAGATTTTGTCACACAGTATGAGAGACATTAATAAATATATGTCAGCCTGTTATTCCTTCACAAAACACGCCCTTCACCCAAATAAATAGGCTTGTTTGAGGCTACAATGGCCATCTTTGTCTAAGAAACATTCATTCAATTTGTAGATACGTGTTGTTTGCTCGAAGCACCAGTTCACACAAAACTCTTTATACCTGGGAAAAAACAACAGTGATTCCTCTTCAGAAATGTGATACATCTCTAGAACTTCAGAAGTGTTGCTGGAAAGTACAGTCATGAGTTGCTTGGTCTTTCAGCAGCTTTCAGAAAATCAAACTGAATGTACACTGTCTTATAAAGATGAAGTTCTAGCAGGACAAATTGAGCTCAGTATCAAGGTAATTTTGCCACCTAATTGTGAGTGAGGCGGCTCTGAAAATTAAATGTCCAGCCTGGCGCGGTGGTTCACGCCTGTAATCCTAGCACTTTGGGAGGCCGAGGCGGGCAAATCACTTGAAGTCAGAAGTTCAAGACCTGCCTGGCCAACGTGGCGAAACCCTGTCTCTACTAAAAATACAAAAATTAGCCAGGTGTGGTGGCAGGCGCCTGTAGTCCCAGCTACTTGGGAAGGTAAGGCAGGAGATACGCTTGAACCTGGGAGGCGGAGGTTGCAGTGAGCCAAAATTGTGCCACTGCACTCCAGCCTGGGTGACATAGAGAGACTCCGTCTTAAAAAAAAAAAAAAAAGAAAGAAAATTAAAGGTCCAAATTCACTCATTTCCTTCTTCCAGACATGGGAAAGCAGAGCATTTTTTGTTACTTCTGTAGTTTAAAGAAAACATTCTAGGATAATTAAGGCCTTTGTGATGGTTTATATTAAGCGTTAACTTGATCGGATCGAAGGATACAAAGCATTGTTTCCAGGCTTGTCTGTGAGGGTGTTGCTAGAGATTAACATTTGAATAAGTGGATTGGGAGAGGCAGATCCACCCTTAATCTGGGTGGGCACCATCCCGTTGGCTGTCATCACAGCTAGATTAAAGCAGGCAGAAGAAGGTAGAATGATCAGATTTGCTGAGTCTTCTGGCCTTCACCTTTCTCTTGTGCTGGAGGCTTCCTGCTCTCCAACATCAGACTCCAAGTTCTTAGACTTTGGACTCTTGGACTTACACTAGTGATTTGCCAGTGGCTCTCGGGCCTTCTGCCACAGACCGAAGGCTGCACCGTTGGCTTCCCTACTTTTGAGGTTTTGGGACTTGGACGGATCCACTATTGGCTTCCTTGCTCCTCAACTTGCAGACGGCCTATCGTGGGACTTCACCTTGTGATCCTGTGAGTCAATTCTCCTTAATAAACTCCCTTTCACCCTATTTGTTTTATCCCTCTAGAGAACCCTGACTAATACAGCCTGAAAATAATTCACAGTGGAGGTAGAGAGAAATGCATCACTTAAAATAGAAAAATACCTTCACAGCAACATCCACGACTGGCTTGTGATTAAAAACTAATGGTTAGACGATCTGTGAGCACATTAATGATCTATCTTCTGAAAAAGCAACACTCAGTCATGGACTTCTTCCCTTGTATTTAAATAGGATTTTCTCACCAGGAAACAGTTGATTCAGTTCCTGGTGGTGAGCAGTTTGTCGCCAAAGGTCAGTTTACTCAGCATTAGAGTAAGGCATTATTATCTAGCCCTTTCTGGAGTTCATGTTTAAAAAATGGTTTATGGGCCGGGCGCAGTGGCTCACGCCTGTAATCTTAACACTTTGGGAGGCCAAGGCGGTTGGATTGCCTGCGGTCAGGAGTTTGAGACCAGCCTGACCAAGATGGTGAAAATTAGACAGGCCTGGTGGCGGGCACTGGCAATCCCAGCTACTTGGGAGGCAGAAGTTGCAGTGAGCGGAGATCGCGCCATTGCACTTCAGCCTGGGCGACAGAGTGAGACTTCATCTCAAAATAAATAAATAAATAAATAAATAAATAATGGTTTGTGTATTACTTCTCCATTTTTCTTCATTTTTAGGACAATTTTTGTAGTTACTCATGGCTGTCCATAAATTAACAAAGTCCAAGAGTAGTGAAAGCAGGGAGTTTATTTAATTAAAATCAGGATATCAATTAAATTCTATTTTTGGCTGAAACTTCTGCTCATTGATCTGTTCCATTTAGTACTGCAAAAAGTCACAGACAGAAATGCTGCTTATTTGGAGATATATACTATTAATGTGCTCACAAATTGCCAAAAACAAATATTTTTAGCACAATTAAGACTAATATTACTGTAACCTGTCTTCCCTGATTTTCACTCATGGTTCAGTGGTAGAGGTTTTTTTTTTTTTTCTCCTTTGGACTGAATGTTACACTATTTTTCTAAGAAATATTTTGTAAATATTGTCCCTCACTTGATTGTATCAGTCAGAGTTGGTTTGGAACTGGGTTTTGCAAAATCAGGGGTTTTACCCAACAATGGTTAATTTGGGCTTGGGTTTTGGCGTCGCGGCCTATAACAATGTGGAGGGTTTCCACTTTCCAAGTTTTCTTAACTGACTGGTGACGCATCCTGAAACAAGAATCCCTGTTTTTCTTTTCAGTAATTTTTCCCCTTCTGACAGGGTGGCCTGTGAAACTGAGTTAAATCGTGTTATTTCAGTGCCACTGAACAATGAGTCAAACTAACCTTTTGCCTTTACCACTTACTTTGTCATAAACGTGGGTAGGAGTATGTGGGTAAGGAGCTTTATCACTCTGCAGCCTATCTTACTAACTGGGAAAAGAAACCATGAGTTGCCTACACTGCTCTTGTTCTCTTTCCACAGCTCTGTTCCCAACTTTCTCTCCAAGCCAAGAAACTTTGATATCTTTCAGTTCTTACAGTTCTTGCTCCTCACACCCTATATAAGTCCAATTCAGAATTCCAATTCTGTTCTATTTCTTCACAGACATGTTATAGCTATATTTTTATGTACTATAGTTAATTGACTCAAGACTCTCTTGATGGTAAGACACATCACTATTTTTCTACCACCAAGAAAGCTGCCATTTAAAAATTTATGCATGCCATCAAATGTGTGACACATTCTTATTTAAGATATTAAAACAGAAAAAAAGTTATCTTAGAATTGATGAACTATGTGATTTGAGGCAAAAAAGAAAAGATAATACTTTAAATATTTTTACAAAGGCATTCGTAGAACCACTGACTTTCCCCCATTCTGATCTGCTGGTTATCTATAGCCCTGCCTACCTCTTCCTTCCCTTAATTTTTTCATTCCAAAAAAATATGTGATGCCTCCTACGTGCAGGCCCTGTGGTACCTGCCAGGGACAAACAGTAAATAAGAGAAAGACTTTATGCTGGGGAAGCTCCCATTTTGGGAGTAGATACAAAAATGGACTAGAGAATGACAGTAGAGTGACTGTCACTATATTAGTCACAAGTACAGAATTGCGTGGGAGCACAGTGAAAAATGACCTAACTCAGCCTTCTGGGGGTTATGAAGGGCTGTCAAGAAAGGCAATGTTTCAGCCAAGATCTCAAAGATGAACAAGTAGTGTTAGCCCTTCACAGGGACAAGGCAGGTGAGGAAAGGAGGGAGGGTATCCCAGGTTAAGGAAAAAGGAGGCAGCAAGAGAAACATCTGGGCTGTTTTCTGACAAACACACAAGGTTCCCCAAGATTGCAGGACAGAAAGATTGATGACCCAGAGAACGGCTTAAGCATAAAATGAAAAGATCAGTTTAACCCTTTATTTAAAATTTTTAAATTTTGCTTTGTAAGAATAAAATTAATCATGTATAATAAAAAATTCATCAAGTAAGAAAAGGCTTATCATGGGAAACATTAATTTCTGGCTCCCGCCCCCTCATCTTCCATCTCTGAATGATAAGAAATCATCTTTAGTTCTTTCAGTTTTTTTTTTCTTGTAGTTACCTCCACACTAATTTTTAAGCTATGTTGCTGGTTCTGCTTGACATGATAAAACCCTTTAGCTTTTTCTCTGAACAGTTTAAGATCAGCAGTTCAAAGATGTGCAAGTAAAGTTTGCAGTAATTAGGGCAATAAAAAAGCCAAAAGTAACACAAATACATTTTCAAAAGTAAAATAAAAGATCACAAACAACTTGAGAGTTTTGCAAAATATTTTCCAACTGATTCTTGTTTATTATTGTAACTTAAGAGAATTGAGGTGTGCTGCTAGTTTTTAATTTACAACTTCAGATATTATCCAGTGATTTTTAAATTTTTTCTTCCTATAAAATTTAACTCTTTTTTTTTTTTTTTGAGACAGTCTCGCTGTTGCCCAGGCTGGAGTGCAGTGGTGCGAACTGCAGGCTCACTGCAGGCTCCACCCCCCGGGGTTCATGCCATTCTCCTGCCTTAGCCTCCCCAGTAGCTGGGACTACAGGCGCCCGCCACCTTGTCTGGCTAGTTTTTTGTATTTTTAGTAGAGACAGGGTTTCGCCATGTTAGCCAGGATGGTCTCGATCTCCTGACCTTGTGATCCACCTGCCTCGGCTTCCCAAAGTGCTGGGATTACAGGTGTGAGCCACTGCACCTGGCCAAAATTTAACTCTTATACATAACAGCATCTGCACCTCTCCACATCATCTTCTTAATATTATTAAAGCACTATTGTTGGCTACAAAAATAGTGTTTTTTAAAGTGTGCATAAGTGCTCCAGCAGATAAGACATCTTATTTTCTTCTGCTCCCCTGGGCAGTTGCCACAACAGAAATACTTTGCCATACTTCTCGCTTTATTCATTCCCTGGATGCCTCCATCAGAAACACCTTCATCCGTGTTCTATAGGATGTATATGGCAGTTGATCTCCAGATCCGACCCCGGGATGTCATCCTAGGAATTCTCTTTGTCAGAGAGCTTTTTATTCACATAATAACAGTTTAGTGGTGTATTAAGGGAGAGAAAGGATAAACGTGAGTTTAATGCCTTCTTTAACTGAATGCTCTCTCTCTATATATATATGTATATAATTTTTTTTTTGAGACAAGGTCTAGCTGTATCACCCAGGCTGGAGTAAGTACAGTGGCACAATCTCGGCTTACTGCAACCTCCTCCTTCTAGGCTCAAGTGAGCCTCCCATCTCTCAGCCTCCGAAGTAAGTAGCTAAGACTACAGGCCCACACCACCACACCTGGCTAATTTTTGTATTTTTTATAGAGACGGGGTTTTGCCGTGTTGCACAGGCTGGTCTCAAACTCGTGAGCTCAAGTGATCCACCCACCTTGGCCTCCCAAAGTGCTGGGATTACAGGTGTGAGCCATCACTCCTGGCCTTTGTATACTATATTTTCAATTTCAATTTGCAATGTTTTAGTTCAAATAATTCATTTGTCTCATGTATGAAATATATATATATATTCTGAGCCATGCATTAATAAACATTAGAGACATAAAGACATGTATGAGAGACATTAAAGACAGAATATTTGAAGGTAGAGCTGTCCTGTAAAATAGGAGTGTATGACCATATTTCCTAGCTAACTCTTATGCTCTGCTTTCTTGTATTTTTATGATATTCGTGGCCTTGATCAAAGTTTCTAAAGCCATAAGCTAAAATAGAATATTAATACATCAGAAAAACTTCCCCCTTGATCTCAACTTTCTCACTTGGTCTCCCTGAAGTACTTTCACCAATACTTCAATGGATTTATTTGTAAAATTTCAGACTTAGACAAATGTTTAATCTAGATAAAGGTCAACCTTTCCCCTCTTAGCTCAGGAGAACATATTTTTTACTTTTTTTTAATTTAGCACAGCATAACTAAACCGACAACTACAGTTTTAAAAATCCTAACTTTGCGGTAGGCTCAGTAAATTAAATCGGTACTCAGTATTTTTTTGCCCAGTTGTTTGAATTCTTCCTTTTTCCTTGTAATCTTCTAGCAAATGCACTGTGTATGGGGCAATATCTGGAAAGATTATCAAATACCACAGAAAAAAAATAACGTATGTGTCCTCTTCAAGGAGGGAGCAGGTTTCATTTAAAATGTCTTGATATACTGGCCAAGTGCGGTGGCTCAGGCCTGTAATCCCAGCACTTTGGGAGGCCGAGGCAGGTGGAATCACTTGAAGTCAGGAGTTTGAGAGCACCCTGGCCAACATGGTGAAACCCCATCTCTAATAAAAATACAAAAAATTAGTTGGGCACGGTGGTGCACACCTGTAATCCCAACTACTCGGGAGGCCAAGGCAGGCTGAAGCAGGAACCTGGGTGGCAGAGGTTGTAGTGGGCCGACACCGTGCCACTGCACTCCAGCCTGGGAGATGGAGTGAGACTCTGTCTCAGAAAAAAAAAAAAAAAAAGTCTTGATATACTTTTGGAGTAGGTAAGAACATGAGGGCATGTAAAGACCAGAGGTGAGAGTGATAAAATGTCAGCCAATCACTACAAACATTTGGCAATGGTAGAGAGCAGAGGGAGCAAACAAAAGAGATTTCTAAATCACTTTTCATATGAAAAGAATGGGAATTGAAGGATGGAAGAAGTGTATGGTTGGGCAAGGAAGCAAAGAATAAGAATTATAGGAATGTCTAATATTAATATATATGGCAATGCATCACTTAACAATAAGAATACACTCTGGGCATTATTAGATGATTTTGTCATTGTGCAAACAGCATAGTGTTCTTACACAAACTCAGGTGACATAGCCTACGACATACCTGGACTATACCACATAACCTGTTGCTCCTAGGCTACAAACCTATTCAGCATGTTACCATATTGAATGCTGTAAGCAGTTGTAACACAGTGGTAAGTATTTGTGTATTTAAACATCGCAAAACATAGAAAAGGTAATGCATTGTGCTATGACTTTATATATAACTCTGAGGTCCCTAAGTGATAGGAATTTTTCAGCTACATGATAATCTTATGTGACTACCGCAGTATACGTAGTCTGTCATTTACTGAAATGTCATTATGTGGTGCATGACTGTATGTCAAAATAAATATATTTGTATTTTAATATATCCTAAAATATACATTAAAAATTTAATAACTACGTGTGTGTGTATGTATGTGTATATATATAATGTATATGTATATGCAAAATAAATCCCATTCATTTTCACACCTTCAGAAAGGACTGCTATAGGCACACAGTCTTGGCTTAGGTAGGTTTCATGTAAGGGCTAGGGACTGATCAAGGAAGGATGTTGAGCTTGATGTGGTGCAAAACAGAGATGGCAGGCAAGGGACAGCAGAGTGAAACATGAACTGAAAAAAATAATAAGCAGAAACAAGAGCTGTAAGCCAGCAGTGGCCAGGAAAACTATAAATCATCTCCCCTTGAGAATCTTCAGAGAGACAGGAAGAAACTCAAGGTTCCCACTCTTAAGTTCAGAGTACATCAGCTGACATCTGGTCTCTGAGCCTTGAAAAATGCAAGCATAACCTGAAGCTGTCTGAAAAAGACAGAATTTTATGCTTTTGATGAGGACCAAACAGAAAAAGTATTCAACCTAAGTAAGGACTCCGTAGAATACCCCAGGAAATCCCCTTTGCTGAATGTCTCCTAGGGTAAATTTTCTTGGGGCAGGGAGAAAGTACTGGAAGGGAGGCTGGACCACACAAACCGCAGAGCTCTTGAAGATTCAGAGAGGCTATACTTCTAGGAGCTGTGCAGACCTTCACCATTTCAATTTTCCTCAAATAGAACTAAACTGGTTTAATGTATGATGCCTCAAAGGTTTCTTAGCAAAGTTCAGCAATATCACATGGTAGTGCCTATTCCTGTTCAAGCCAGTGATGGGGAAATGGAAGTCTTGCAGAAACTCATCCAGTATTTCCTGTTGGATAACCTCTGTTGGTCTCTAAAAACACCAAAAGCAGAAGTCAACTGAATCCAAAGTGGAAAAGCTTCCAAAAACAGGGCTGACCAGGTTGAACCCTCAGGGCTTGCCTCTTACAAAGACATCTCCTCCTGGTCAAGACCGAGTTTTCTTTTCTGTAAAAAAGGGCCAGCATGCTAAATTGTTGTTAGAATTCCCCATGCCTTCTCATAAGCAGCTTCTGGGTGCTTGCATTGTAATTCAAAATGCAATCTTTATTTTAGGGAAAAATCAGTAAAACGGGGCCACACTAACCTGTCATTTTCCTCTTCTATTTTGAAGCTCTCCATATGGGAGTTAACCTCTCCCAAAAAAGCACTTGGAAAATTCCTAGTTAGGCCACTTGCTTGTTTTGTGAATGATGTTTGTGGTTGGCTATAACATATATAGCATGCTTTCTTCTTATTGCTGCCTTTTTCAGGCATGTTTTTGTTATTTTGGCATTTTTATGGAAGTAATTAAATATTATTTGGTTTTAAGCTGGTGTAGAAACTGTAGAAATGGGGAAAATACTCCCTAGCTGAAATCCAGCATACATATACCCATACAATCATAAACACACATACATATGCAGGCAACATTCCTAAAGTATGTCCAGATAGTTTGGGTTTGATTCAGCTTTTTTCTTTTCTTTCTTCCTTTCTCTCTCTCTCTCTCTTTTTTTTTTCTTTCTTCCTTCTTTCTAAGAGTGTGGAAGGAAGGAAATGAAAGGCAATATGATTTCCTTTTCATTTTGGGCTTGTTGCTAATAGAAGCAGCATTGTTTGGATGCCCAAGGCCCCTGCTTTCTACTCAGAGTTAAATGTTGTAGAAATGTTTTTTTCAAGCCTTATTCAGAATGACTGAAATATTTTTGTAGGGTGTCACCTTCCAAGCCATCATTAATGTTTTCAGTTTGAACAGCAAGTAGTACTGCTGTAGTAACTTTTATAGGAATATTCTTTCCCCATCCCATCTCACCACCCCAAAAAACATAAAGCTAAAGTAAATCCTGGTATTAATATTTAGGCTAAAAACTCCTGACACATTGATAGCATTTAGTAAGCTCTAAAAAGTATCCATAAAAAACAGAATGTTTCTTATTCTATTAAATCAGTTTTATGCAAGGTTGTATGATAAAAACTAGCAATTTTAAGAGAAACCCTGTTTTTGGTTACTGGAAAAATTCAACTTCTGTTGACACTCAGAGAGAGGCAAGTATGAAAGAATAAAGTTGGGACTCATGCCAGAATACATTTTTATGAGGAATTCTACAGCTGTTAGAAGAGTAAAAACATCTATTTAATGTTTCATATCTGTTGGTAGACTTAACAAGAGAAAAAATTGATTCCATTTAAACACTTCTTAGAAGTCTTAATTGGAATATCTGGCTTCATTGCTATATAATCCAGTAGTTCGGTCTTCATAATATTTATGTTAAAATTGAAAGTAGATTGTATGTGGATACATATTAAAATACTCTATATATTTTTTTATTATATCAATGATTTATTAAGGCATATGAAGAACACTTTCTTATCCATCCGTATTTTTTGTTGATAGGAGACATAAATCATCTAATATCATTATTATTAAATGAATCATAATCTACTTTCAGTTTTACAATGCCAGTTGCTTGTGGGGAGTACATTTATTTCAATTCTGTAGACATACTATATACTCAATGCAAATAACAATATCTTCTCTATGTGGTCCTTCATATGTAATTTGGAATTGAGCTAAGAAATAAGCTTTGCTAATAAGCTCTCTAAAAAATAAGATGATGTCTAACTCAGAGCATTGTCAAATTATTTGCATTTTAAAATCATTTTTGATTTATATAAATCAATTGAGAGCAAAAATCTCATTATGTCTAATCCTCCTTTTTATAACAAAAGTATATAATGATAGCTCTTTTAAAAATAGAGGCATTTTTATGACATTTCTGTCATGATTGATTTTATCTCTTCTATCATAATATGCAGGACAGATATTTTTCAAATCAGAAGAGTGCCACACATTTTTCTAATGTGTCATTAAATTAGACATTTGGAATTGGGAATTAGTCATCTGCCACAGAACACAACGTAATGGGTGTGCCAATATTGGACACCAGGTCGACACTACACCAATCTAGGTACCCTTTATTAGATGGTAAAAGCATCTTTTCTACTAAGGAATATCAAACCTTAGCCTCCCTTGTTATGAATAAATTACCCTGTGGTTTCATTTCCTCATTATCATTTGTGTTCATTAGTTAGCATCTTCTATTAGGTTTTAAGAGGATCCATTCGGTTACATGACAAGTATCTCTATTCACTTCTTTAGTTAACATAATACTTTTACTGTTTTAAAAATACTTGAATTTTTGTTGTGTTCAGATTTACATGTCAGTTCAGCCTGGAGACTATTCAATTAAAATGAGTAATATAAATTCTCTAAGAAGATTATTTCAGCCAAAAATGTTTCCCAATTCAAAAAGTAAATGTTTTACTAGATTTGTATCAGATTTTACTTTTTTTGTAAATAGCACTTCCATGACAGCCCTACCTCTATTCTCTTGGACGTTTTTCTGGGTTTGTCTTGATGGCTATATCTCTTTCTATGAGTTTTGCTCAGAACTGCTACAACCAGTGGGCATTTCTCAGCTAAGAAGAACCAGATGGCCATGAAGAGATGTTAATGTTCCCCTTCACATCTCTTCTGGGCAATCCTTCTTCACAGGGCATAGGACTTACTGCTACTCCGAGACTTAACGCTAATCCAAATAACCAAGGACAGTGGTCTTACATAGACGGCAGGTATAAACCAAAAGAACCCTACCTGTTTGTATCAAGAAATCGACTTGTTTGGGAAGCAAAAGCCCAAACAAAGTTGAGAACTAAGTTGTACCATATATTACATATGGTACCAAAACAACTTTCTGACCCAATTAAAATATTTTAGGCAAAATAGAAATGGAAAGCACTATGCTTTTACAGGATAATGCTTAGAGATACTTCGTGCTTAAAAACAGCATGCATCTAAGGGGAGAAATTAAAATATAGCTAAATTCAAAGCATCTGTGCTAATGGAGACATGATGGATAGTTTAAAACACTATTATCTGTTCCTTCTACCTTCTCCTTTATCGAATATTTAAGAGGTCATGCAGAATAATTGAAAGATCAATTATAAGGGTGGAGTAATAAGAGAAGAATTGGCACCTTCACCAGCAATCAATTTGCACTTGAAGGAGTTCCTGACCTCTCTGAGACCCAATATTATCATCTCGAAAATGAAAACAATGACAATGGTCTCACTTGAAAGATTAATATAAGAATCAAATGAGAATATACATTGTATTAGTCCGTTTTCATGCTACTGATAAAGACATACCTGAGACTGGGCAATTTATGGAAGAAAGAAACTTAATTGGACTCACAGTTCCACGTGGCTGGGGAGGCCTCACAATCATGGTGGAAGGCAAGGAGGAGCATCACATCTTACGTGGATAGTGGCAGGCAAAGAGAGAAAACATGTGCAGTTCTCTCTTTTTAAAACCATCAGATCTCGTGAGACTCATTCACTATCACGGGAACACTGCAGGAAAGACCTGCCCCCATAATTCAATCACCTCCCCACCAGGTTCCTCTTGCAACACGTGGAAATTTTGGGAGTTACAATTCAAGATGAGATTTGGGTGGGGACACAGCCAAACCATATTACATAAATATATAGGAATATATACATATATATATATAATTTTTTGAGACAGAGTCTTGCTCTGTCACTCAGTCTGGAGTGCAGTGGCAGAATCACAGCTCACTGCAGCTTTGACTTCCCATATGCCGACGATCCTCCCACCTCAGCCTGAAAATATTTTTAAAAGCTATATTAAACTAAAAAAAAGTGTGCAAATAATGCAAAATCAGCATTATCCTCATCAAAATCAAAGTTGTTTCCAAGTTCTATCCCGTTCCTATTTCTGTCCACTGGTGGAGGTGCTACTGACTCTTGAGCAGCAAGAGGATAAAGAAGAGAAGGGAATCTCCCCCATTCCCAAATATCAGCAGTGCTTTCATAATGTAGTATTGCCCTTTGCAGCCATGTCCTGACTGTCAAAAATGCCCCTGAAAGAAAATCTACTTGGAGCTTTGTAGATTGATTTCCTGACTTTATGAATCTAGGAGAAAGGAAAACAGGCTCTGGAACATCTCACCAGACAAGCACATGACAGCAATACAGGCCTCTTTCTAGGGCTCAGAAGCCAAACAGACTTTGTACCTATTTGCTCTCTTCACCCCCGTGGTGTGAAACAGACAAGAAGATGAGGTCACTTAGCAAGTCATCCGACTCCAGCTTGAAATCAGTAACCCAGTAAAAAAAGCACTTGAGGAGCATAGGGACATCAAACCTAGGGACATCAAAAGAATGCCTGGCCTGGGCATTCTGATAAGGTCTAATGTTGAGGCGAGGATGGTAAAAGTGACTCAATTGATACTTGACCCCGGAAGGTGCTCCTGCCTGGATCTACCTCTGGGGGTCAGGGGAACCGGGGAAACAAAACCAACCTCTCTCAATCATGAGGTACTATGATATTGCGTCTGAATTCTGAGTTTCTACATGCTGAAATAATACTGTTTTTTCTATAAAATAGCTTAATGTAGGAAGCTCTCCAAGACAAATCATAGAAATCCTAGAGTGAGGTTATGACTTGTCTGCAGCACCCACAGGTAACCTAGCAGTAACTGGCACAAGAAAAACGTTGAATGAATGAATGAATGAATGAACGGGTGGATGAATGAACTCCATGGGGCACTTAATGGTGGCAGTGAGCGTTATTTTTCTTTGTTATGAAAATTTTCAAATATAAACAAAAATAGAACTGTATATTGAATCTACATATACCCATCACTCTGCTTCAACAATCTTGTTTTGTCTATTCCCTCAATTTTAGAGGTGAGCTAGGTTATTTTCTTAATCTAAGGTATCATATCATTTCACCCATAAATACGTCACTATACATCTCTGACTCACAAAGATGATGCATTTACACACTTGTTAATAATTTCTTATCTTCTAAAATTGCAATTTCTCTGTCTCAAAAATATTTTTTAAACAATTGATTTGTTCGAATCAGAATCCACAAGACTCACACGCAAAATTGTATTTTTTTTTTTTTTTTTTGAGATGGAGTCTTGCTTTGTCACCCAGGCTAGAGTGCAGTGACGTGATCTTGGCCCACTCAACCTCCATCTCTTGAGTTCAAGCAATTATCCTGCCTCAGCCCCCTGAGTAGCTAGGACTACAGGCGCCCGCCACCACATCCGGCTAATTTTTGTATTTTTAGTAAAGATGGGTTTTCACCGTATTGGCCAGGCTGGTCTCAAACTCCTGACCTCAGGCAATCCCCCCTCCTCAGCCTCCCAAAGTGCTGGGATTGCAGGCGTGAGCCACTGCACCGGGCAGAATTTTGTATTTTTTTTTTTATCTCTTAAATGTTTGTATATCTATAATTGTCTTTCTCATCCCACTCTATTTTATTAATGTTATTGAATTGCTGGAAAAATAAGGTCATATGCCCCATAAAAAGTACCACATTCTGGATTTGGCTGACATGGTTCATGGTGTCATTTAACCAAATCCTCTACCTATGTAATTCCTCGATACTGGTAACCATATCTAGAGGTTTGATCAGATTCAATTTACTTCAGGTGAATTTTGGTGTTGGCTATGTATTTCCTATTGCATCTCACAGGAGTAATCTTTTTAAACATACCAAATGGCAGGAGTTAATTTGACCTGACTATATGCCAAGTATAAAATGTAGCAGGTCTCTATTTTGGACCCACTAGGAATCAGATCCTCAAATTAAACAATATTCTCTCTCTCTCTCTTTTGGTTTGTTTTAATGGATCTGTGTTGGTGCAATAATAAACTATAGGCAGCAACTATTTGCATGCAAATATTTTCTCAAACTGGGGAAAAGAACAACAGTATAAGTTGGGCGAGTTTAGCTGGCATTCTCCTCATTAGAGGAGGACTGCCACTCATGTGTGTATAAACATTTCCAACTTGGAAGAGTAAGTGAGAAGGGAAAATTAAACCATGATGTTTGGGGACGATAATGGTTTACTGACAGTCACAGTCAGTGAAATACACTGCATAAGAGAACCTTAAGAATCAGTTAGCTCTGTCAGTTTGTGGTAAGTGCTAAGGAGAAAATGCAAATTGAAGAAGAGGGATAAGGTACTAGGGCAGCAATTTTAAATATAATAATTGCATTAGGTTTCTGGGGCTGCCCTAACAAATTACTGAAAAGGAAATGATTTAAAAGAAATTGATTTTTTTTGCACAGTTCTGGAGAATAGAAGTTCAAAATCAAGATGCCATCAAGGCCATGCCACCTCCAAAGGGTGTGGGGAAGAATCTATTCCATGCTTCTCTCCTAGCTTCTGGTGGCTTCCAGCAAACCTTGGTGTTCCTTGGCTTACAACTACATCACTCTAACTTCTGCCTCCAGCTTCACATTGCCTTCTGCCCTGTGTATATCAAAATTTCCCTTTTCTTAAAAGGACACTAGTGACTGGATTTAGGGTCTACCCTTATTCAGTATGGCTTCGCCTTAACTTGAGTACCACTGCAGAGACCCTATTTCCAAATAAAGTTACATTCACAAGTTCCAGGAAGAATTTTTGGAGGACACTATTCAACCCAGTACAATGGTCAAAAATACTCGCCATGACAAAGTGGCATTTGAGCAAATATCTAAAGCAATTAAGGGATGGGACCTGAGCAATCATTAATCGGGAGGAGGACAGTCCGGCAAAGAATAGCAAGTGTGAAGGTGTGAGATATGAATGAGCCCGACATGGTTAGAGAACAGAAGAAGATCAGTTGGCTGGAGTGAAGGAAGTGAGGGGAAGATCTGTGTGAGCAGCTGTTAAAAAATTAAGGCAGGGGATAGGAGGAGCAAATCAATAGAGCCTTGGAGGCCATATGTAAGGATGCTGGCTTTGCCTCTGATGGAGATGGGAGTTACTGAAGGGTTCTCAATAAAAGTGTAGGATTACTGGATGTATTTCATGAAGATCACTGGCTGCTATGCTGACAATAGACTATGGGAAGGGTAACAGCAAAAGCAGTTAGAGGTTATTTCATTAATCCACACGAGAGGCAATGATGGCTTGGGCCAAGGTAGTAGCAGTGGAGATAGTGAGACACTATCAGAAAATAAAAATAATACATAAAAATATCTCAAGTTCTTTTTCCATCAATACTTATCTGCTATCTATCAAAGTGTTTTGTCATCTGTCAGTATCCATTATCAGACAATAAAAGCAAGTCCCAAAAGTTTAAGAATCCCTTTTATGAGAAAATCTTAAAATGAGAAGAAACTGAATGCTTCCTTTGTTCTTGCAATTCACAATGATAACTACCATAGGACCTGCTATTAGCCAGGAATTTATTTTACATTTATTTTATATATATATATATATATATTTTTTTTTTTTGAGACAGAGTCTCGCTCTGTCACCCAGGCTGGAATGCAGTGATGCAATCTCCGCTCACTGCAAGCTCCGCCTCCCGGGTTCACACCATTTTCCTGCCTCAGCCTCCTGAGTAGCTGGGACTACAGGTGCCCGCCACCACGTCTGGCTAATTTTTTGTATTTTCAGTAGAGATGGGGTTTCACCATGTTAGCCAGGATGGTCTCGATCTCCTGACCTCGTGATCCACCTGCCTCATCCTCCCAAAGTGCTGGGATTACAGGCGTGAGCCACCACACCCGGCCCATTTATTATATTATTTAATCCACAAAATAAACCTGCAACACAAGCATCGTTTTTCATTTTTGCAAATAAGAAATTTAAAGTTCAGAGAAGTTAAGTCATTTATCCAAAGCCGTATGACTAGATAAGAACAGAGCCAGGATTCTAATTTATGCATGCCTAATTCAATCCTATAGTATTTCCATAAAGCTATAGTGTTACTTATGAAAAAAAGTCATTATTCTCTGATCATTGTGGTCCAGATTTTTAAGCATCATGTTCTAGAGAGACTTCATTTAAGATTCTTTGCTTGTAAATAGTCGATTAGTCAATTTGACTAATTGGCCAGGAAGATAGTGGAGACTCTTTAGTAGTCGAATGTTAGGAGAGAAAGAGGCTAGTACATATCTCATAACCAGTAGTGTGTGAGAGCCAGTGCTGATGCTAATAAGAGCCAATTGTCCTCATCTTTTCTCAACTCCAGTCAGTAACGCCACATGACAGCTTGAAATAAGCCATGGTGGAAGTTTTTAACACAGAGAAATCAAGAAATACATTAAGTCAAGGCGTTTTAAATTCATAGATCTAGTTTACCAGCCTACTATGGCCTATAATTCAAACTCAATCACAACAAAATATAAAAGTATGTGTGTGTGTCTATACGTGTGTGGGCCAAGGGTGGAGGGAGAGAGAAAGAGAAGAAAAGGAGGAGGAGGAAGAAGAAAAGAGACAGCATCATCGACTTGCTAGGTGTGGTTAACGTCTAACATTAGTTTTTAAAACTGCCTCATGTTCAATATAAGTCATAATAATAGAAAATGTCTACTTGTCAGATAAATGTGTTTTACATAAGTCTGTGATTGTATGTTTCCTGGTTTGCCTCAGCAAAATGACTATAGGACTTAATGCATTTTCAGCCACAGTTTGGATAATTCTAGACTGGTTTTCCCTCTCCCCAAACCAACACCTAGCATAGCCTGCCCAGGTGGTGTTTCTTCAGCAAATACAATTTTGGTAACCTCGGTTCTTGAATGGAAGACTGAGCCCCACAGCAATCCAGCAGAAGCCTGTGACATGGGTTTCCAGAGCTTTGGCTTCTCTCTCAATAGAAGCAAGTGGTGACGTTTCCTTCTCTGGGTTGCCCTGGAGGAATGTCCTTTCACTAAGAGAGAGTGAGAAGGAGAACCAGTTTGAATATTAATCAAAATAAGAATGATTTCTTTGCCATGGGGAAAAAAAGTCAGAGTCGCTCCATTTGGATGGTGTTATTATATCTGAAAGCGAGGTAGAAATTGTGCAGAGGTTATTGGTTATTTTGGATTAGCCTCACAACATGTATCTTCCACCACTATTTATTCTAAAAAGCAGCAGCATGTATCCTGAATGAACACACATACACACACACACCATGCACACACACACACGCTTAACACACATGCACATATTGCTACAGAAACTCTCCTGAGCCCTTTCTCAGGGAGACATTTCTTCTTTCTGTGTCCCTTCATTGCTGTGCTCAGCCGTAATGTATCACTTCCCACTTTCTCTTCCCTCTCTCACTAATCATTGTCGGCTCTGTAAGCCAGAACCAGGCTTAGAGTCTTGTGGTGAAAGTCCAGATACCAGAGACAGCCTCGAAAGGGTATTGAGTCACAATCAAAGTCAGAAAAATGAATCTGATGAGGCCTTTCATGCAGAGGAAAGAAAGAAACAGCAGGAGCTGAGATACAATGCCAAGTGTGGCCGGACGCAGTGGCTCACACCTGTAATCTCAGCACTTTGGGAGGCCAAGGCGGGTGGATCACAATGTCAGGAGTTCAAGACCAGCTTGGCCAAGACGGTGAAACCCCGTCTCTACTAAAAATACAAAAATTATCTGGGCGTGGTGACGGGTGTCTGTAATCCCAGCTACTTGGGAGGGTGAGACTCCATCTCAAAAAAAAAAGAAAGCCAGAGAAGGACAAGGAGTCTGGCAGACTGAAGGCACGGAGCAGTGACAGGAGCAAACAAGAGGAACATGATCAGTGTGCATTCCAAAGTAGGGCTGGAGAGTGTGCACCACTTACAGCCTTTTCATTTCTACATTAAATTGTAGCAAGAGTTAGTGTTGCCTAGCGGTTAAAAGCACAAACCCTGGAACCGATTACCTGGGTTTAAAGACTGGCTCTGCCACTTACTAGTTCTGTGACTCTTGAGTCAGTTTCCTCATCTGTAAAATTGAGATGGTAGGTTTTAATGAACTGGATTTTTATGAGGTCTAAATAAATTACTACCTGTAAAGTACTTTAGAAGAGTGTCTAAACAGACGTGAAGGTAAGACAATACACACCCATGGACCTAGCATCAAGAAAAAAGATTACCAGCATGATTGGAGTGCCCTTTTCTTTATCTCCCTACTTCCTCTCAGAAGTAACCATCACCTTGAATTTGTGATTTATTGCCACTATTTTTATATACATTTATTTATATGAATATTTGTACCTCTAAGCAATAATTTTATTTTTCATATTTTAAACCATATATAAAGGGCATCATGCTTTCTGTCTTCTATAACTTGCTCTGCTTATTTAATCCATCTATGTTGATACAAGCAGCTCTGGGCCATAGAGCCACACCATTGTTGTTATTGTTAGAGTATTCCCAAGAGATGCGTGCACCATAAATTATTTGTCTGTTTTCCTGTTGATGGACACTTATTTCCACTTTTGGCTATTCTAAACATTCTTACATATATTTCTTAGCAAATAAGTGGGAGTTACTGCAGGCTGTTTTAGAAGTAAAATGTCTGAGTTTTAAGGTAAGCTTATTTTAAAATTTACTTAATATTTTTTAAATTATTCATTTAAGATGTTTGGAAAAATTAACATTATTTTGCATTGTCATCAGCACTGTGCTATGTGCTAACTACTACTGTCAACCCTTGACACATCTAACTTATTTCATTCTGATAACAACGCTATGAGGGAAGTTCTATTTCCCTTACTTTATAGAATTTCAGCAATATTCCTTAAATAACACAACTGGTAAGCCACAGAGTTAGGATGCATACCTAGAGGCACTATTTCCAGAATCATGCTAAATGCAAAATAGAATATAATAAAAAGCCAAGATATTTTGGCCAAAAAAGCATTATAAGACAGATGAAAAGGTTTCACTGAAGGAGATGAGACTTCAAATAATCCAGTATGACCCCATTTAAATAATTGTATCTGTAGGGACCCTATTTCCAAGGCAGGCACGTTCTGAGGTTTAGGTAGACATGAATTTTGGAGGGGCATTACTCGACCTAGTACAGGGATCCCTTTCTACCATATGTGGCCAAGGAGAGGAGTCTAATCCACTTTTCTTATGACAAGCCTTTGAATATTTGAAGAGTTCTGCTAGTCACAGATGTCCCCTCCGTCCCCACCCTGCAACACAAAGGCTCTCTTGCCCTGGCTGTGCATGCCCGTTTCAGTCAGTCCACATTGGGAGCCCTCAGCAGTTCTGATTCCCAGAAGGGTCCCCTCACTGTCCAAGTGGTCCTGCTCTGGACACACTTCCATTTGTCAGTGTCTTTCTCATGAAAGAGTATGCATAACAGAAAATGCTTTTCCAGGGGTGGACAGACCACTGCAGGGTACAGTGAACCCGAAGAGTTGTCACTAGCCACTATAATTATCGTTAAGTCAGGCTATGTGACCTGTGCAGCTCTAGATCTTTCAGAAGACTTGGGTAGAAGTTCTAGCTCTGTCTCTCACTCTGTGAACAGAAGTAAATCAAGGTTCCTGCACCAACATTTCTTAACCTTTAGAAACAGGATTACTTGCCTAACCTGTTTGTCAATGATGATGTGAGGATAAGTATAAGATTGGTACAAAAGATTAGATAAAATCCTCAGATTAAAAAAAATAGAAAGAATGTGGAATGGCCATAAAACCACAATGCAATGGAATTCAACCTTGTTTTATGCTATGGGGTCCTTTGATCGTCCAGGGAGATCTATAGTGCACCTCTCCAGAAACTGCACATATGAACAGGCACACAAACGCTTGTGTGAAGCGTATGCATGTATATGTGCTTCACACCCATTAGGAAGTTAAATCATCCTGGAGTCCAGACACAGCTTCCCTCCATTCTCTAATGAAGACGTGACCTTGAGCATGAGTACTAAACCAGTACAGCAAATGGTATTCCTTCTTCATTCACAAGTGACCATTCCACTTTAAAACTGAGGCTATTCAACCAGTCCAGAAACCTAAGCACATCACATGCGCATGGATGGAGTGGAGCAGAAGTGTTTAGGGACCGAATTGAATGTCCGTGAATGGTTAGACCTGTTTTCTTTGTCTTTTTTTTTTTTTTTTTTTTTTTGAGACGGAGTCTCGCTCTGTCACCCCAGGCTGTAGTGCATTGGTACGATCTCCACTCACTGCAACCTCCGCCTCCTGGGTTCAAGCAATTCTTCTGCCTCAGCCTCCTGAGTAGCTGGGACTATAGGTGTGCGCCACCATGCCTGGCTAATTTTTCTGTGTGTTTCACCATTTCTCTCAGGAGAAAAGCGGCATCTCTCAAAGTGTGGTCCCCAAGACATCAGAATGACCTGGAAGTGCTGATTAAAACACAGATTCCGGGCCGGACGCTGTGGCTCACGCCTGTAATCCCAGCACTTTGGGAGGCTGAGGCGGGCAGATCACGAGGTCAGGAAATCAAGACCATCCGGGCTAACACGGTGAAACCCTGTCTCTACTAAAAATACAAAAAATTAGCCGGACGTGGTGGCGGGCGCCTGTAGTCCCAGCTACTCCGGAGGCTGAGGCAGGAGAATGGCGTGAACCCGGGAAGCAGAGCTTGAGTGAGCCGAGATCGCGCCACTGCACTCCAGCCTGGCGACACAGCGAGACTCCGTCTCAAAAAAAAAAAAACAAAAACAGATTCCCTGGTACCCCCACCACAGACCTTTCCAGAGAAGTCTCTAAGGCTGAGCCCAGGAATTTACCCTAGTAGCCAGCTTCCGGGATGACTGTCGTAAATACTACAATTTGAGAACTATGGCTCTGGAGGCTGAATTAAGCAATGAGCATACTGATGAATACTCACTTTTGAAAAGCCTAAAGGTAGACCTCCGTGAAAACTAGTTGTAGGATTTCCTTTCTTCCTTTCCTTATCTTAAAATGATGTAATCTTTTTGAAAATCAAAACACAAACCTGCGAGTGTATCATTTCACTTCAATGCATAAATGTGACCTATATCTGCATAAAGACTATTTTCAGTTTTTTCCTTTTTGCATGGATCCCACCACTTTTCTCTGCCTTTGTCTCCACCAGGCCCCTAGTAATCTGTACTGCAACCTCCTTGATAATCCTTCACATATACACACAAACATATATACCCAAATATATATAAATAAGTGTTGCTTTTTATATTACTAAAATAGAAACATCTTTTCCATGCTTTTCTGTACCTTGCTTTTCTCACTCAAAAAAGTCTAATGGAATATTCCCATGTCACAGAATTTGACTCTAATTTATTCTTTTGAATGGTTACATATGACTTCACAGTATGGATGAGCCATAATATACTCAGTCATTCTCTATTGACAGGCATATTTTGTCCTAGCTTCCTGCTGCTATAAATGATACAATTAACAACCCTGGGGGCAGGGTGTGGTGGCTCATGCCTGTAATCCCAGAAATTTGGGAGGCCAAGGCGGGTGGATCACGAGACCAGCCTAGCCGAGATGGTGAAACCCCATCTCTACTAAAAATACAAAAATTAACTGGGCATGGTGGTGGGCACCTGTAATCCCAGCTACTCGGGAGGCTGAGGCAGAGAATTCCTTGAACCCGGGAGGCGGAGGTTGCACTGAGCCGAGATCTTGCCACTGCACTCTAGCCTGGGCCACAGAGCAAGACTCCACCTCAGAAAAAGAAAAAAAAAAATCCTTGCATATTATACATGTGCTTTATTTCTGGTGGATAGATTCTTACTCCTAGGATAGAGAAGTGTATGTGTTTGCTACAATAGCAATTAATATTAGTAATTCCTGCAGGGTTTTATGTATTTTCACTTTTGATAACTCCTGCTAGGTTTCTTTCCAAGTAAGACAGTATTTATTTGAATGGTAATTTTTACAAGAGTATTTACTTGCCCTTCACAATTTCTCATTATAAAAATTTATATTGATAAGTGAAGTGTAATTAGTTATATACATTTATATTATTGAATTTTAAATGTTCTTCATTTTACAAGTGCCACTTTTTCCAAGTACCCTCGTGGTCTACCACCTGAGTTTCATTAAAATTGCACAAAACAGAAAAATGCATATTAGTTCTGAGATGCTATAGGGGTATAAGCAAGAAAACCAAACACAAACAGGCTGCCTTCTATGAAACTATCCTCCAAATATTTTAGATCAGATAGATGGACAGGTAGATGGATAGACAAAGATATGAAAAAAAAACCTCCAGTATTTGTTTTGACTTGCCAGCCACCAAATCTGGTAGGGTCAGTTTGTCTGTAATGTTAAATATGCAGGACTGGTCAAGGTCAAAGAACATTTTCTGGGAACAATAGCCATTCTCTTCATTGTTTTTTTAATGACATGGAGAAGGAAAAAAAAAAGAGAGAGAGAGAGATGTGACCTTGCTAGGTCCACTTCAACAAATCCTTGTTTGATTTTAACATCTCTAAGTATCCAGCAAGCCATCAAAGGCACACAGGCAGTTTACCTTACAGCCAGTTCCAAAGTGCCATTTACAATTCATGAGAAATGACAGGCTTCAAAAGGGGCAGTTTAAGGAAGACAAGAGCAGTAGAGAGGGGGATAGAAGAAGCGATGGAGAAGGAGGAGAGAAAGGATTAGGTCTGTGAGCTAATAGGGGAAAACAGCTTAATTATGGAAGAAAAGACACATGCATAGGGTAGGTCGAAAAGGCAGAGTTGCTGTGGAAGCACATTCCAGGAAAATCTTAAGAGATTACTTTAATAATAAACCATGCATTCTTCAGCAAGCCATCACGGGATTAACTACCCCTTTCCTAGGCTGGGGGCACAGTCATTTGTTTTATTTTATTTTTTCCTTCTCTCTCACAGGCAGGTTTTCTGCAAGGGATAATTGCCATTCAAAGACTATTGTTTTTCAAACATTGCACTGACTTTGCCTCACCTTAATTTTCTAAACATAAATTTCAGTGGTGATAAGAAAAGACCATTATTTAGGCAGGGTGAACATCTGGGTGGGCTTTGGTGTGATTATCCAGAGGGAAAGATGTTCATTTTAGACTTGTTGAAAAGTGAACAACTTAGACGTGATGGAGACAATGTTTCACTAGGGAGAAAAAGAGTTAAATTTATTTTCTTTTTTTTTCTTAATGTGAGCAGGACATTGAATTACTGCCAGAAGCAATATCAGTGCCCTAGAGATATAAAAATACAGTTCAAACTAGAATTCTCCACTGTCGACTCTTCAGATTTCTGTGCAAAATAAGAGGTGTCTATTTTAAGTTGTAAGTGTGAGCCCACTGCTCTTAGATGAACTGTTTTCATCAAAGTCTTCTCTTGAAACTACAACTCATAGCATGAAATCATTTTCTTCCTCTGGCTTCTTAGACAAATCCCTTCCATTTGGTGGGGTAGAGCAAACATATGTTAGTATTTCTTGGTAAGAGTCTTTCAATAAAAAAAAAAATAGAATTGAGTGGGCACTTCTTAGTCTAGAAAATATTACGTATTGAGGTTAAAAGAGACACCCATGTCTTTCTAATTATCAAACTCCCTATTGGCCTGAAGTCGGCAGCCCCTTTTCCAGCTACCTAGCCAACAGAAGTGAAACTGGACTTCTAGATTTTAGAAACAAAGCCTTGTGTCCTGCATTGTACTAGAATTACATTTCTCTGCATAAATGTTATAAATAGGATACCATCCTAGGACTAAAATTTGTATACTTCCTGTCATTCACACAAAGTTATTTTTTTAAATAGCAAATTACCTCTGAGGAATATTGAAAACTGCCAGCATGGCCCTCCCTGCCTCCACACCCCTAAGAGTGTCAGGGGATGAGAAATAGTAGAGGCTAGGGAGGTAGAATTCTGGGCCAGCTGTGCTGCTCTGCACCCCTCAGTCTCCCCGAACACCGGTTGTTTCAAGCCTGACCTACTTGAGAGCAGACATTGCCACTCACATTGAGCTACCCCAAATTACACAGTGGCTTTGCAGTCGAGGCTAGGCACGGACCACAAAATATATCCTTGGTGTCCCACGAGCCCTATTTGAACCCTCAGTTTCCAGAGGTAAAATGCAAATCCACTGTGCTGCTTACTCGATAAAATCAATAACACCCTCCCATCCGAGATACAATTTAGCATTTTCACATTTACTACGTGCTGCCTCTGACTTTAAACAATTAATTTTTTTTCTTAAAAAAAAAGGGAAAAGAGACACATCTTTCACAAGAGTAATTTCAGAATTCTCCAAAAAGCAACAGGGCTTCTGTGGATGTTTTACAATAGTTCTTGATTTTAAAATATGGAGAAAATGAATTCTCAGCTTGTTAACACTCATTAAGATTTGCTACGGAGTACCTTCTACCGCCCAGCACTCTACGTTAACAGTGCTATAGAAATTCATGCAGATAAAGTCATGTTATGTGTCTACATATGGGTGTATATACACTGTAAGGGAAGCTTGTGTAGAATCTCTGATTGTATCAGAATTATAACTTATTTGATAGGCTACATAGACGTGAACATGTTTTGCTCATATCGATTTCACAGAGAGAATATTATTTTTATATCCGTATATATGATTATATTTCATATGTAAATACAGTATATTTTACATATGCACACATAGATGTCCCACTAACTTAAGCGCAGTTGCATCTGCAATGAGGGAGACACTAATTTCTTCTAAGGGGAGCAATTCCAATCGCGCGATCAACTTTAGAAACTGCAGATCTGCGCAGGAACCGTTGTCCCTTGTCAGGAAAGTCAGGAGTAAAGGCAGCCCTTTGTTCAAAGGGCCCCAACGGGTTGGTTAGGATGATTCCGTGTGCCACATCACTCGCAGTGGCAATCCAGGGAACGGATCTGTGAAACGAAGCTCGGTGGATCCCACCCCTTTCCTCCAGAGCTTCCCTTTCCTGTCCTTATTTGCACCCGCCCCCCGCCCGCGTTGGTCTGGGGCTTTTGACTTCGCCCCGAACACATTTCCCCTCCCGTCGCTGGGTCCCTGCGATCGCCCCCAGCTGGTGGGGCTCGCGGAGCCCAGGGGAGCCAGGTCCTCTGCGCCGCTGCAGCGCGAGTTAATAAACAGTTAAGTTTGGAAGACTCTGCAGACACGTTGAGGGGGAGTTACCAAGCCCAGGCAGCAAAAACATCCTGGCACATTCCTGGGGAGTCCTCAGCTGCCAGCATCTGATTAGAACCATATCTATCGCCGGGAGTGGCCGCGCGGCTCCGAAGCTCCCGGCCGGCGGCTATTTAAGCGAGGCCCGCCGCATCCGCTGCGCTGCAGCCTGGAGGCTCCGGGCGCGGGGAAGTCATGCTCGCTTCGCGGAGGCAATAGCTAGCCGGTGAGTAGCTTGGAAACCCTTCTTCCCTCTGGCTCCATTTCTTTTTTTTTTTTTTTTTTTTAAGATCTCCTTCTCTCCTTTGCTCCCCGTCTCTCACCCCCCGCTACCCTTCTTTGGGTACAGACCTTGGGCTGTGGGGAATCTTAGAAATGAGACCGTGTGCTTGGGGAAACCAGCAGTTTTGTGGCCTGACATCTGAGGAATGTTTCCACGGAATGTATTTACCTTTCGAATCCGACTCCAGATGCCCAGCTTGTGACATTTAACAAACGCCTCCTTTTGTGTCGTGTGTGTGTGTGTGTGTGTGTGTGTGTGTGTGTGTGTGTAAAAGGTCTGCGGGCAGCCCTCCTTGGACACTGAGGTGGCTGCTGACCGCCTAATTAACTCCTCGAAGGGTGTTTATTTTTGCTGTGTGACAAAGGCTGGGGACCTGGCTTGTGCCCATAAGGAGCTTTTTCCTGGTGACTGACAACATATGGCATTAAAATGTGAACTTTTGTCTTAAACCGGCATTCCTAAGGAAGTATCTACCCAAGGGACTTAAGAAACTTGTTTTATATCCCCCGGAGCAGGGAGCATGGTTTATATGGTGCTTGCCTGCCTGTTGTAAGCTGGTTAAAAAGATTAAGTAAGAATTCTAAAAAAGGGGGGAAAAATGAATGGGTTAAAACCGTGGAGCCTCAGTCAACATAGCGGTTTTCATAGCATAGAGCTGACTCTGTTATTTGTTTCTGCCGTCTTTCCCTCTTGACTTAATTCTGAGCCTGGAATTCTGGTCCACAGACAGTTTCAGCAGGGAGCTGAGTCCAAAGGGAAATTTAACTGGATTAAAAACACTTAAGGAATCTGGATGTTATCTCCACCCCAACCACCCCCCACCTTTTCCCCTTTCTTTTTAGTTTTTGTTTGGAAGGAAGAGAGCCACTCTGTAAACCGAGAAGAGCAGAAACAAGCTTCCAGACACATGGAAAGACTTAAAAATTATGGAGGGGCGACTTCACGAATAGTAAATGTTGCTATTGCTCTATAAAGTGACTTAATGAAAAAATTTCTGGCCTTAGGCAGGCAAAGCAGGGGCTTGGGGGAGAAGGAGGTAAGATATAACTAATGCAAACAGAAGTAATGGGAGTGGAAAGAAGGCATCTACAAAAAATGCCTTTGAGATGTCTGATAAGCCTCTTGGAATGGCTTTGATGACATGTATACTTCATTGTCCTTACAGTCTTGAGGTTGGCTTCTCACACAAAGCACCTACTGGCTGTTGGGGAGGGAAGAACTAGCTGGGGAGTAGGGAGCTTGCAGCTACCAAATGGCTCGTCGCCATGCTTCTTACCCCAGCAGCCAGACTTCAGGAGGCTGCTTTTCTCTGGGCCAGGTGCCCTGCCCATTCCAGGTTCTGTGTCTCCCCTCTTGGAAGGGCGATGGCCCTCAGTGACACTGTAAGAAAGTTTGCTGCCTTGAGAATTCGGGAGTATTCGAGGCTTGAGCCCTTTGAAATCTTTGGAAAAGGACCTTTTTGGTGGAGTGCTGGACTTGTGGAAATAATGCCACACTTAAGACAACAAGGAGAGTACAATGGGAAAGTCTTCTAGAGAAAGCATGAAGAAGACCTGGTGGTCTTTGCCAATGTGGATTTCTGGGACAGACCACTTCTTCCAAATCCTTAATCAGTTTCCTCCTAAGGCCAACTAAATTCTTTTTCCTGTTGTTGATGAGTAACTTCCCCCTTCTTTTCCCACTCCCAGCTTGATGGATCCCTTCTTATCCAAATGACTGACCTAGAAACCAGTTATTTTTCAGCTATGCCCTCCTATGCTTTAATGTATAACCAGAATAAGTAGATGGTAGAGGAATGTCTTCCAACTTTGAACCCATACACATATGTATTTGCCATTCTGGGGATCTTTGATCTTGATGGTTGATTTTTACCTGAGGATGTAAATGAGGGAAGAAAGCACTTGTTAAAAACCTTGTCTAATTTGTGAAGGGCAAAATCCAGAGTTTGCATTTCTGCTAAAGACTTTTATAGTTTCAGATTAAACTGAAAGTCCAAATTCCTGTGCATTAGGCCCATTTGTTGTCTTTCTCCAAAGGTTGAATGGATTTCACTCGCCTTGTTTGGGTTGAAGGGTACTGCTTTTAAGGCACTTGTTGGCATGAAGGTAGTACGGGGACCTCTGGCAGCTGCTGACCAGCTGTTTGGGGATGATATTTACTGGCCTGCTCAACCAGGCCTTGGTTACCTGAAGGTTAAGGGAGCAGGAAGATATCTTCCTTGCTGAGTGCTCCTGGCCAAGCAGGAGGCTTTGCTGTGACATGGGCTCTTATGCTGCTTCATTTCTAACTCTACCCTCATATGTCCATAAACCTAAGTTTGTTACCACTGATATTTCATCTGGATAATTTTGAAGGCTCTGCGTGTTTCTCTTCCTCATTCTCTTGACCTGAGGATGTAATTATTGCTCTTCTTAAAGACAAAGCTGAGATGCTGAAATGCTTGGGAAAGCTGCTGAGAGTGAGCCCTCCTGGGGTTTGAAGTTGTCCTAATGCTCATCAGAACGTATCTCCCCAGCTAGAAAGATTCGAAAGCTTACTGGCCAGGAAGGTTTAGGTAACTAACCAAACACATCACTTTTTTACCCTTTAGACAGAACCAGAATGGGAACCAGATTGGCAATATGAAACACCTGAGTAACAGGATGTGGTATTTTAAAATTCTCCCTGGCACTACTATGTAATTCCAAAGTTGAAGCTGTGCCTCTGAATTGCACAAAGGCTGGCCAAAATCATATTTGGGTGAAACAGATTTTTGTTTTGTTTTGTTTTGTTTGAGACAAGAGTCTCCCTCTGTTGTCCATGCTGGAGTACACTGGCATGATCTTGACCCACTGCAGCCTCCACCTCCTGGGTTCAAGAGATTCTGTGACCCCAGCCTCCTGAGTAGTTGGGATTAGAGGTACCCGCCACCATACCTGGCTAATTTTTTTTTTTTTTTTTTTTTTTTTTTTTTTGTGGTAGTAGTAGAGATGGGGTTTCACCATGTTGGCCAGGCTGGTCTTGAACTCCTGACTTCAAGTGATCCGCCCACCTCGGCCTCCCAAAGTGCTGAAATTACAGGCATGAGCCACCACACCCAGCCAGATGAGTCAGATTTAACATCAGATATGTGTCTTTAAAGGAGACCCAACTCATAATATCAACATATCCTGACTGGATTAACTGGTGGAAATCAGAAGGAAAGCAGACTCCTCAGTCTTTACTTAAAGACAGAAAACAAGCAAATTCCTGATTAGGGGAACAAATGATGCCTGGTATGGACACAGAGGGCTAACATGCAACACTGGCTGCCTCCAACAGAGCACAATTGGATAGTAGTTGATAACTACCTTCTGAAGTACCATTTCCTGGGTTCAAATCCTAGCTACAGGGTTGCAGGTTAGATGGCCTTGGGCACATTCCATAACCTGTCTGTACTTCAGCTTGCTTATCTGGGGAGAATAATAGTACCTACCCCAGGATTGCTGGGAAGACAGTTAATCTAATATACTTGGAATACTTTTTTCCATCTGATTTTGAAGGTTTCGTTTGTTTGTTATTGCTCCCCCCGAACAACTGAATTAAGTGTCTTTGTGAAAAATGAAAGCAAATGGAAAATTTCTTCATGAAAATTGAATACCCCTCACCTACTTGAAAAAGGTTAATTATTCAAGCACTTGATTTTAATAAAGCCAGTGTGTTTGCTTGTGCATGCTAGAACAGACAGGGAGTTACTCTCTGTTCTCGTCCTGGAAGCCTGCACTTTGGTTTGGTCAGGCTGACCTCACTGGTCTCAGTTAAGTCCTCCCCATACCCTCTCAGACTCCCGACAGAGAAGGAGCAATCCTTCCCCCTGAAGTCAGCATTGTCACAGAAGGAAGTGGGGAGGGAGGGACCACCCGGACTAAACTGAATGACTAGGCTAGAAATAAAAATTCTTCCGAGTGTGTGCAGGCCCCATACTATCCTTGCCCACATAGCTGGGCAGGTTGCCATGGTTACTCCCCTTCCCGCATCCTTCTACCCTGGAAGGAAGCCTGCCTCTCTAGGGCAAGTAGAATCTGAACAAATTGCTTCCTGGTCTAAAAATGGAAGTTACTAAGTGAAGTAGAATCTCCTCTCTACTTATATCACTCCCCTCCAAATTTATTTTAATCCCAATACTTAATTTTCTAACCTTCTTAGTTCTTGCATCATCTAGATAGCAAAACATAAAAGCTTATGAAATTTCTGGAACCTAAAAGTTACTACCTCAATATAGAAGCAGCCTGGCAAGTTTTCCCTACTACATTTATACTAGCTAGCTAGGGGAAAGTGATTTTTAACTAAGTTCAACTGGTAAAAATTCTAAGTGAATGGGGCAGTCTGAGTGAGTGTTACGTTGAAGGTAAACAGAATGTATGAGGGCTGTCACTTAGATTTTCAGGTAACCATAGAGTAAAGGGAGAAGGGAAATAGGAAGTAACAACCCTAGAATGCTGGATTTGAAGCACCGTTCAACTTAGAAGAAATTTGGATGAGGGAAATATGGTTTAATGTTGTCTCTTGGTAAAAAACTACCCTATTGCTACCTAGCAATATGATGCAAAATGTTACTCCCAAAAAGACTTTGATCTTTACGTGAAAGATGAGCTGCCACACACAAGTTTGCATTTGACAAATTAATTCAATCTTTCAAAATTGGACATTTAGCTTGATGTGTATTTCACAGCTTGAGGGAACTCATCTAAGACAATAGTTCTCAGAGTTGATTCCCAAACCAGCAGCATCAACATTAGCTGGGGACCTGTCAGAACTGCAAACTCTGGCAGTAGGGCCCATCCAGCTGTATCTAAACTAGCTCTCCACCACGTGATCTAAGAGTAACTTTCATAATTCAGTGGTTTTAGGATTCACTTGTTCAGTGGAAATCATAACAAAGTATTTGAATTCCTTCAATCATGGAGATAATAAAGCAAAAGCCTTTAAACACAGTGCAGTTTAACTGAATCTTAGGATGCAGGAAGATTAAAAAGCATGGGCTTTGGATATTTTTCCCATATACCAAGTATGGCTTTCTTGATCCTAGGAAATCCAATACACTTTTGGTTTGATATTATCACCTCACTTCCAAATCCTTTCCCCTCTGCTGGGGTTTTTAAAGAGTATAATTAATCTCCATTTATTAGGAGACTGTCCCAGTTACTTCTTTTAAAAAAGATTCCAGTAAACTAGATCATTACCCTTGAACCAGATGGTTTTCTCTAACCTATAAAACTTTTTATTTTGTTTTTATGCCATGTCTAGAAGTGCAGATGAAGGCCTCTCCATAAATGAATCTACTTCATTTAGTTTTTGTAAAGTTTAATGGCTAATGAAGCACTGCTCCTTTCTCCCATTCGACTTTCACTTTAAGTAATCTGAAATAGAAAAGATATCTCTATTTCTTGGCTCCGATATGATGAGTATCTTGCCCAAGGTGTTATCATTAAGTGGTAGAGCCAGGATTCAATTATGAATCTTTATGATTTGCACCTTGGTGTTTATCTGAATACTTAGCAATTACCTACTATGTGAAGTCTGATGCTAGGTTAGCAATGGAAAATCTCGCAGTGAGCAGAAATCAAAACAAAAGTCTTCCTCATGTGTGGCAAAGGACATAGGATAGAGAGTTAAACAGACTTACATGTGAATGGCAGTGCTACCATTTCTTGGGCATGCTATTCAATGTCTCTGGCCCTTAGTTGTCTCACTTACCTTGCAAAAACAGCCCTAAGAATGTCTGATGTTAAACAGAGATCACATCTCAAACCGAAAAGTACAAGGGTGTGATGTACAAGTATATAGTTGGAACTCCGGTTTTGAAAAGCCAACATAGATTCATGGTTAAGAGCTTGGGTTCTAAGCTGCAAATGACTGTGCCCACAGCCTAGCTTTGCCATGTAAGACAAGCTATATAAGGCCTGAGCTTCATTTCTCCATCAGGAAAATGAGTTGCCTCGATTTTAAAATTAAAAACTCCTCAGAACTCCTGCAGCTGCTTCTGAAATGTATCTGTCCTAGAAATGCAATTCTCAATGCAATAACTAAGCTGATATTTTTAAAATGGTCTTGTTCTCATTGTTTTTGAGTATCAGGCAAGCTAAATTCTAGAGATGCACACATTCAGGCTGAAAATTAGAAGACTGTCTTTCCTATATATCCTTAAGCTATTAAATGTGAATAATCAAGGAGGAGAATGTGGCAATGCTTCATAAATCAGTAGAGGCACACAAATATTAAACTTTAAGGTACCCCTTAAACCTCATCTGAGCAGGGCAGTTAAGTCCTCTTAAGGTCTATAGCTAATCCATACCCAAAGAACTGGAAAGTGAATAACTTCATCCCTAATTGTGTCCATATTGAATACAGCTGCCCTCTCGGTTCTAAACATTGCATCCAAATGATCTCACTTATTTTTTTATATTTTAAGTGTCCCAAGACCTGGTCTAGTTTTCTGTAATATGTAATACAGATGCTAACGTGCTTTTTGTTACCATTTAGTGCAACAGAAATAAATGAAATGTGTTCGAGCATATGTCAGAGGGCTGACATAATCATATGAAGAATGCTATACCAGTTTGGCTTTGGGACGAAATGTGAATCTACTAGGGAAACATACAATTGCCCTCTGAGTCAGAAGATCAGAAGTTGCAGTGGCTACACATAGTAGGTGCTCAAATATCCATCCTTTAAAGGGAAGTGTCAGCTGTGCTTTAGTTATATCAGCATTGGGTTTTGTTGTTGCTGTTACTTGATTTTGTTTTGTGTTGCTCCCTGCCCCCTTTACCTCTAAAATTAAATGACTTAAATGCAATTCATTTTTGAAGTAGAAAACAAGTACGTAGCTGATAGAACAGGCTTTTCCATCAATAGTTGGTTGCTAGTAAGGAGGGTCAATATTGATTTCTGCCTGGGCTAAGGTTCCACTATAACTGAGGTTTTTCAGAAAGCATACATGTACTAGAATTGAAATGATAGATAGTTATATTTAATGTCCATTCTGTCTTCTAAAGGATAGCTTGATGCAGAGATGCTTGCTTAACTGCCTGAAAACCTGTTCTTTGTGATTTCTGATTTGTCTAACTGGTCTGAAGTTCCCAATGACTAAAAGCTGATAGTAATTGAAAGTTGGATGCGAATATTTACCTTAGAGGGAAACACAGATGACAAGAGCTGCCTATAAGATAGTTAGAGAAAATAGCAACTACTCAACTAACATATGATTTTATTATAGTTAAGTGGTACAGAGTGTTGTGTGGGTCCAAAGGCCATTGGTGTGTTAATGGATTTGGCTTTTAAAGGAACAGTGGAAGTCAAATAAGCAAAGGTAAGAAAAGAAAATGCATTTTAGGCAGCAGCGCATATGAAAATCATGCAGTTGGATGAACTTAGGGTATGCCTAAAGAACTCTGACTGGCCAGTTTGGCCAAGAAACAATACAGGTGGCATAGGGCTGAGAAGTGTCTGAGTTTGAAAAGTAGGGATGAATTATACTGAGCCATGGATGTCAGGATAAGAATTTTGATCTTTTTTTTTTATTTTTATACTTTAGATTCTGGGGTACATGTGCAGAACGTGCAGTTTTGTTACATAGGTATAAACGTGCCATGGTGGTTTGCTGCATCCATCAACCCATCACCTACATTAGGTATTTCTCCTAATGCTATCCCTCCCCTTAACCCCCAACAAGGAGCCGGTGTGTGATGTTCCCTTCCCTGTGTAAATGTGTTCTTATTGTTCAGCTCCCACTTACAAATGAGAACATGCGGTGTTTGCCAAGCAGATCCGTCATTAAAGCAGGAAAACCAAATGCTGATTAGGATAACTTAACCTGGCTCTATTGGCAGAATGTGTTTGAGTGGAGATTGCTTAGTAGTTGAAGAAAAGCCTACGTTTCTTTAAAAATCATCAAAGTAGAGAAAAGGGTTGCTTAACCTAAGATTAAAGTGCAAAAAGAAATATTTATTACCCCTAATGTTTTAAGCGCACTGCTCATTAACAGACTGTGTTGAGCCTAGAAAAGTAGGGCAAATAATTTTCGGATCCTAAAAGCTTTATTGAATTGAGGGAAGAACTCTACATGAATCAGAGGGCAATGATAGGTCATGGCAAATATGGGGAAATGGCTGGTAAGAGGCCGGTAAAGACTTCCCTGCGACCACACATCTTGAGCGGCCTTGGAATGAAGGTTTTCACAAAATTCAAGAAGGTGAAGGCAGTACATATTACAGGCTAGCAGACCACATAAGAAGGTCTGGTGCGTCTATGTGTCTGTTTAGAGGAAACGGAAGACAATGGCCTCTTCAGAGTGCAGGTGGCCGTGTATATGTATATGTATATGTATATGTATATGTATATGTATATGTATATGTATATGTATATGTATAATCAGTCTGCAGCCTGATTAGAAGGCCTTTGAATCTCAGCTTGAATGTAAATGGAGGAATTGAACACTGATACCTGATTAATTCAAAATCAGGGAAGCTAGGAGGCCAGTGAACACTCCTACAAAAATTTAGCCATAAAGGGAGATCAGTTACAACCAGAGTCTCTTATACCTTAGATTCTCACTGAAGCCCTTTGGAGAAAATGGAAAAAAGAGCTCATCCCATAAAGAATTGTTTGTTTGTTTGTTTGTTTGTTTTTCACTTCAAGTGTTGTAAATATATTAAGGAGTACCTATGCTATGTGTGTAGAAAAGATCAACAAACACTGTAATATAAGTCTGCTAATCATGAGGGACATGCATGATACAACATGGTATAGTTTTTTAGGGAGGAGGAAAGGTGGCAGTGAGGCAAGGTTGGGGAGAAATGCTGGAACTAAGTAAAAAAAAAAATATGATGAGGAGGGAGGAGAGGTATGAAAATAAAGGGTAATTATGAAAAGTAGAGTTTCAGAGGTTTGACTTATTCATTAAACATGAACAGTTTAGGATAAAATCTTAGCTTCATTCTAAGCTGCAGACAGTACTGTTGTGGATCTTTTAGGTATATCTGCATACAAAGTACATTCTGTAATGCTGTTCCCACTTAGTGTATAGTGATGCAAATGTTCAGTTTTCTGCACAAGAACTCTTTCATAGAAACAGTGGGCACAACCGTGTTCTGTGTTAGGATCTGGACTCTTATACTTCATACAGCCAAGATTTGTGGAGGGCTCACTACTTGTAGTCATCATGAGGTCCATTTCCTTGAAGACTGACACTGACCAAGTGCTGCCTGGTAGCCCCTTGATAATGCTCCTGTGACTTGGTAGTGATCTTTAAATAAGTAAAGCCCACTGTAGGGACCCCTGGTTACATTTTCATAAGACTGTTTCACTGAAATCTGAGATTCAATGTTTGGCCTGGTCTGAAAGTGACACGTTGTATTCTTAGAAAATCTGGTAATTAAAAGTGCCACAGAACATATCTGGTTCCAGAATACAGAAGTTCCCTGAATTGCTTATACTTCTTAAGTGAATGCCAGACTGAATGCCAAATGAGCATAGTGTTTCCTTCTGGTGTTTATGAAGATAGCGTTGATTCAGAACTTCGGATTTTATGATAACTCTGAAGGAAACATCACTGAAATTCTTCGATACCCTCAGGTATAACAGAATTGCTTCCTTCTGGTACTGCCATACAGATGGTCCTTCAGATTGTAATGTGGTTATAGGAGACTCACAAATGTGAAATGTAAATATCCCCTCAATTTATGTCATAATTTAAAAACTGTTGAAGAGGGTTATTAACCCTTCAGACAACATTTGCATCTTTCCATAATTGATATCAATACAGCAATTGATGTATAATTCCTTGATGTAATACTACTTTTTCTTCCTTTTATGAAGTATTATTAACAGCAATGAAGCTTTCTACCCTCATCAGAAACAATTCCTCCAAAACACATAGCATCAGTTATAACTGTGACCCGCTTGTTCTTTCTCCCCTACCTATCCTCTAAGCCCTTTGAGAGTAGAGACCATGTCTATTTTGTCACTCTATACGTAGGATAATGCAGTGCTTGGCACATAGTAGGTGTTTAATAAACAATAACCAGATGGCCAGGTGAGTGAGTAACTCAAGCCACTTTCGTTTAAAACATCAATTGCAATTTATTACAGAGTGAGCAAAATGGAAAACTTTAGCTTGCCTTATCATCTGTTGGTATAAGTAAAACAGTTCTGACCCCCCCCCTCTTTTTTTGAACTTTAAGGTTATTTATAATGAGCAATATCCATATGTTCTTCTAGTTTATATCTGCTCAGGGCCTGAGGAAGGCAGACAAGCTGTTACTGAAATTCTCCAGATGGTGTGGTCTTTCCAAGTTGCTAGTTTAACTTCTACCAATGGAGTATTCATCATTGCTCATGTATCTGTCTGACCTGATGGATGTAATCACCTGGCTAATAAGAATTGTGGTGAATAGGTTTCAGCCTGATATTTTATCCACAAACAACTTCTTGTTCTCCTTCTGTTTCTCCTTTTAAAAGTGTCCACCAAATTGTTTATAAAATTACTAACAAAATTTGAGAAAATAGATGAGACCTTTGGCTTACCACTGGATAATTAAGGCTATTATTTTGACTTAACACAATTTCCGCCCAAATCAAAGAAACTTGTTTTGTTGTGTTTCTTATTTCCCTGTGCAGCTGTATGGTGAATTAAGATATCCATTAGGCTCTTTAAAATGCTAAAATTAAGTCACAAACTCATTACTGTCTGCACAGACCCCAGCATTTCCAAGAACCCCAGGCTGGAAACCAACTATAGGCCATCCACTGACCCACTTTCAAAATCCTAGCATAAGAGGTTTTTGACTTCTACTTATCATTTGACTGAAAACTTACTGTTGAATTTTTAATATGTCAGGAGCTTTCCCCAGCAACTCTGCCTAGGTATCATTTAATGATGCCTAAGATGAAAGTGTTGACAGCTAACTATGGGCAGTGTTCTATGTGATTTCAGATATGCTCACATTCTATGTGTGGTTTCCCTTCACTTTTGAGTTTAATTGAAAGTGACTGAACCCTACAGCATCTTCATGATTCTGTCTTTAGCCCAAGTGAGACTATAGACTTATGCCTACATTTTAAACTTTGCTGTCTACCAAATTAGCACATCTTTAAGGAATTTAATTTTTAAAATACAGAAAAGCACATCACCCCAATATCACTTATTCTAAATGTATAAGAAGCAGAAATCTGTCTTTTCCTTTCCTACTGCCCTTCTTAATGAGCATTTTCTTGGCACTGGTCTTTCCAGACTTTCTACAGTTTTATGGAAAAACATATATAAATTGGGAAAAATCATATTAATACATTCTGCTTCATACAAGAGGCTACAAATGCATGACTATCTTAGTAAATAGCTGCCATTTACAAAAGATGCTCTTTTTTTTGTTTGTAAGGAGCTACATTTCAAAATGTCATTTCACTTCATATACATTTCTATAAAGCAGACATTAGGGGAGCCCTTTTGTGTGATGAAATCGATCTTAGAATGTAGGGTGTAAGACATAATGGCCTTTGACTTTTTAAAAAGCCACCTTTAAGACATTATATTTATTTGAAGTTTGAGGGTCACTAAGCATCAGAGCTTGGCAAGATGGGATAACCTTGAATCTAATGTTTGAGATTGTTAGTCCTTAACCTTTCAATTAAAAGCCTTTGTTTCCAGAAGATTAGCCAAATATTTGAAAGAAACCGGCAATGTTGAATCACTCCAAAGGGCAAGTCTGTGCAACTGTCATACTGCAGAGCTCTTTGATGCTGTGTCTCTGTACTCGGATTTGTCACCACCCCAACCTCCACACCATCACTCAAAACCTGAAAGTCCTCCCAGTCCCATCTAGACAAAACAGAGTGCTATCACCCCCCCAGTCCACTTTGACCCACCTTTTAACCTTTCCCCTGGTATAACCCAGCACAGGCCCTATGTTATAGCCAAGCAGACGTGAGTATCTTTTACGCATTGCTATTAGTTCCTCTTTCCTGAAAGTACTTTCTGGCTATGCACGTTGCCCCCAGTCTTTGAAGAACTAAATTAATTATCTTTTTTGTTGTAAAGCAAAGACATTAAAGCATATGTATTAGGCTGGTGTGACTTGCAGGTTGTTGCTTCACTCCTGTGCTTCAGCCTCCTCTCCTGTCAAATAGGGATGATACTGTCCAGGATTAAATGAGAATGTCTTAGCATCACATCTGGTGTATAATAAACATTCGGTAAATTTAACTTTTAAAAATCTAATATTCTGTGTTTCTAAGGAACACGTCCAGGACATTCTCAGTCCTGGATTCCCAAATCTACTTTCCTCTACTCTCCTTTTTCCCCAGAGCATTTTTCATCTTCTGAAAGTCTATACTCCACTTCTGTTTTGCTCCCTGTTAGATAGTAAACCCTATAAGGGAACAAATCTTTATTTTGCTCACTGGTATATCCCAAGCTCTAGAAGAATGCCTGGCACTTAGTAGGGATGCAGTTTTGATTACATGAATTAACTTGCTGGTAAAGATCACTGGAATTCAGGAGCAAACTTGGTTTCCAGTCTCTAAATTGTAATGGCTTTGAGTTGGGATCAATCACCAGACCCCCATGTGCTCTAAACAACAACAATAAAAAAGGCTGTCAGTGTCTGCAGGCTTTTCAAGTTTTGTCATAATGATGGTTTCACAGCAAAATCTAGGGTAGCTAGTGGCCTACCATTTGCGTCATCTCTCTGGCCATGCACAATATAAGGGAAATGACATACTCTTTAGAGTCAAAAGACATTTGTTTTTTTCCCCCTTAAGGGAATGTTTTGGACCCAGGTGCAAATATAAAATAGCATTTAGGGTAGGAAACCACCTCAGCTCCGAGAGCGAATGACAGACTCGGAGAAGGGAACTTTAGCCACATCTCACCTCTGATAATTAACTCTAAAAGTAGAACTTTGCTTATTTTGGAGGGACTATGCAAACTTGGTAGTGTTGTTTCTCTCACTGTTTTCCTTGGTGGAACTAATTGTTTATATGCTTCTGTAGTATGTTAATTAAGGAACACAATGCTAGTTAAAAAAACATTGCAACTGTAAATATTTTTCTAATTTCACATTTTGCTTTACTAAAAGGCTTCTGTGGAGAGTGGAAGGGCTTGGTCATTACTTTTGGAGGATTTGTCTTAACTTCCTTGTCTGCAATATTGAGTCTTTTTAATAAAGATTGGATTAGGAACTTAATAGTGGCTTTCAAAGAAGACTTGTCCTTGCACAGGGCTATGGAGTTCAGCTAAGGAAACAAATGATCGAATTGCATTCTCTGATGCTAAAAATGCCTACATAGGAGGACTAGAAAATAGCATATGCTACCATGGAGTGGATCCTCTAAGGCTTCAAGGACCAAATCAAGCTACTTTTATTTAATGATCATAGTAAGAAGCATACAGAGAGGCTACAAATGGAGCCCCTATCTAATCACTTGTGTCCATCCCACATTTCCCTTAAGTATTAAAATGGCAATTGCTAATAGGTACAGAGTTTTGCAACAGGTCATTAGTGGTTCAGAGAACAGAGAAGACTGCTCTGAAAGAAAATAAAAGCTAATGAAACATCTTGCTTAAGCATTACGTTTTTTATGAACCCAGGAAACTTCCTTTATTATGACTCATTGATGTTGACATTCCCGGGTAGACTAACCAGAAACCTTTTTTTAGTTCAGTATAAATATGAATATTTCATAAAGGGCCAAGAGGTCTCAGCTGACACTCAGCTAAGTGTCATTTGATAAAGAACCATTCGTATTAGTTCACCTCACGCTAGAACTATAAACCAGAGTGGTACCCCCATGATTAGTTATCTTAAAGACTGGTGTGCATTCAACAGGCCTGGAGAAAGAAGAACCCTCATCCCATCTGCTTACTCTGGGAAAGTCTCCCAGTGGTAAGTCAGATTTTTTAACCAACCTTTTGCCCTAAAGTCAAACCTGGACCATTAATGTGATATGTGTGACATTGAGGGCTAGGCAGGTATGTAAATGATAAATTTTAGTGAAAAGGAAAAATACTCAATACAATTTCTAGACAATACTCTGCAAACTAGAAAACAATATAATTCATAGGTTTTTTTGTTTTTTTTTTTAAGCAGGATAGTTAGACGATACAGTAATCTCACCATTAACATAAACCAAACTCATTTAACATGGAAGGAGTAAAGAGCTGGCCAGTACTAGAGGCACTGTAAAATTATCTACAGCTGGAGATGATTTTGAATAACACATATTAAAAGATACACACATAGATCTAATGAGTCTTTATAGCTTAGAAAACCAGAAAAACTAAATTGTCCTAGTATAAAAATTTTTCTTGTCAAATAAGTTAAGCCCTCTAGGGAAGTAGCAGTGTATTTGGTACCCTATGATTTGATGATTTGTTTAATTAATGCATTGCCTTTCAAAATATCGCAACAGAGTTGTTTATCAGGCCAGTAGTATAAGGTTTATAAGAAACAACATCTTGCATGGGCTATTAATTCATATTAATATAAAGTTAAGATACTAATTACTTCATCTTACAGATTATGTCCAGATCAAAAGTAAGAAGAATATGATGTTGCCTTTGGGAAGGAAAACTAGATTTTTCTACGATCCTCAAAATTTATTAATAACAAAATGGTTAATACCATCTCAAGAGCTTATCTTTAAAAAATGTAAACGGAGTAGTCAAGACTTGAGCCTTTGAAACTGTTGCCTGATGACATAACCAGGTAGCTTTTCTAGGATATCTTGTTTTTATGCAACTCATACAAAGTTTATTTTTTCCCCTTCCCCAGTCCTGAATTAATTAGAGATGACTAAAATAGATGACTAGAGAAAACAATCCAGTGGAGTATACATATTAGAAAATCTTCAAAGTCCCTCTATAAATCCTAGAATAAACTTTCTGAATCTGTACAGATTAAGCGGAAACTTGAGATCTGTCCTTGTGTTCTTGGAGTATTACAACCAAGAAAGAAGATGTGTGAGCTATTTAATATATATTCATTCCTAAGAAGTCTTAGTTCTCCGAAACACTATCATTCACTTTAATCTTATCTGTAGAGGTCATCTAAATGACTTGTGAAAAGTGGTATAGAAATTGAATTCCTGAGGTCTTCTCTGGATTAGGAACAATGTTTAATTGGTTGGGGTCACCAAGGGGTGGTTCTTTTCTGAAATCTCTACTAGACACAAGGTTCCTTGAATCATGCTTCCAAACTTGCTGAGTGTGCTTCCTGATCCCAAAGATAGATGTCTAGCCATGTTTGTGAAAAGGGTAGACCAGTCAATGGTGATTACTTACATGATACTAACAGGTGTGATTTTAGGTATGTAAACTTGGATTTATATAAAGAATTCATGAAACAAAACCTGTCTCACTTACAGACTTTATAAGCAAAATTCTGATATTAAGTCATACGTGTTTTATTGTATTAATAAGTGAACCTTTCTATGCTTATCTATTTCTGCAGTTACTGAACTGTATACCGATATTTCAATACATTAGAACACTTTGTTGTTCAAGTAATTACTCCAATTGTGCAACAACTAATCTGTTTAATTCAGTATAAACTAGAATACTGTCATTTGGAATTTTTACATCCCTCAGTTTAAAAGTGCATTTATTTATTCCCACAAAACATATTTGTTCCAATACTATTTCCCAACAGATGAGAGAATAATGACAGATGTGAACTTTAGCTCAAGAATACTTGTGCATTTCTGCCAATTTTGTTCATCTTGTACTCAATCTGCAGCAGCTTTTTAGAGTTTTTTTTTTTAATAATCATAAGCACAATTTCAAGCAGGTAGGCCAACTATTGGGAGGCCTTCTTTTGGATCTGGAATTCGACTCGTGGTATTATTATATGATCACAAAAAGCAAGACACCAATTTGACAGATTCACCTCTCTCCCTTGTATACAAAACCCGAAAATTACCCAGGGGTTTCTTATCCATTAACCTATCTAATTTGTAAAGTAACCAAGAAATAAGCAAATGAGGATTATATTCTTACTTGTAGAAGAGCTCTCCTGGCCTTTTAGGAAGCACAGTCTGATGCTGTATATTCTAGGAAACAAACTGCCAAGATTCTGACCTTCAGCTTGCTTGAACACTGGTATCAAGAGGAGAAATGGCTGGTTGTCAGGCTGCTGGTTCTCTGCAAACCTGAAATTTGACAAATAAATACCAACTCACTTTTTGTTTTTAAATGACTCCTTTTTCCTTCATCTACTTTGAAAGCAACCACGTCTTGTCTAAAGGAAATTAACTAAATCATGAAGAACCATTTTTTAAATGATAATATTTTGAACACACCAGATAACAGTAAATAGTAAGCAGTTTCAAATCAAAACAAACATAGCTATTCATAGCCACTGGGATTAGCAAGGCCACCAATATTCCTGGAGATGAAGCCTAACTGCAATGTTGGTTGTGGATGTCTTCCCCAACTCGAATAGATCGTATCAGATGTGGAAATGTGACCCAGTGGCAAGTCTCTCATGGAAGGTTAATGCCAACTCTATGGGTAGGTTGGACATCAAAACAAAGGACGTGCCACCTAGAACCTAGAGACAACATATTTGAATTAGATTAAACTGATCTTGTTTTGAGTCTGCATAACTGTAAGAAGTGTTTTCATGGTTTTGCTCTCTATACAGAAATGCAACAAAAAATACGTTCCACCTGTCTGTATACAATCACTATGTGCACCCTAGTTTGCTCTGTGCTGATTTACAAGGCAGCTGGATTCTTCTTTCTTCAAACTCTTTAAACAGTGTGTCCTTGAAACATGAGTTGCAGGAAAGGGTACAGCAACACTCAAGCAATGGCTTTGAGGATTATAAATATGTGGGGCTTTGCCTGGAAAGGGAAACCACATCGGGATTTTATATAATTTAGCCAGGCTATTAAAGAAGAAACCAAATATCAGGCAGTATTTCTTGCACTGGTTTGTGGAAGAGGAGAAGTTTAAGATTACCTGCTTGTTTTAAAGTGCCCTGGTGTGGTGTATGTCATAAAATAATTCTACTAGTGTATGTGGCCCTTCATTTATAGCTTAATGTTTATAGCACAGATGCTTCTAAATAACATGCTTTTTAAAAACTCTTCTAACATCCTCATAGACTTTCAAGCTAACTACTATCATGGCGCTTGAACAGAAAGTGGGAAGTATTTAACAATTAGGATTTATATGCATATGCATCATAGGTGAAGTCACAGAGGGACATGGATGAAGAAATGATTGTATCCTGAAGTCCACAAGTGAGGTATGCTGCACATCTATGCTGACTTAATTCAGGATTATTTCACACAGGGATGAGAATGCACAACCTAGTGTTGTATATTCTAGGAACAAACTGCCAAGATTATTTGTATCATTCATTTTAAAACTAGCATGGTGGGCCGGGCATGGTGGCTGACGCCTGTAACTCCAGCACTTTGGGAGGCTGAGGCAGGAGTTTGAGACCAGCCTGGCCAAAATGGTGAAACCCTGTCTCTACTAAAAATACAAAAATTAGCCAGGCATGGTGGCAAGCACCTGTAGTCCCGACTTCTCAGGAGGCTGAGGCAGGAAAATCGCTTGAACCTGGGAGGTGGAGGTTGCAGTGAGCTGAGATCGTGCCACTGCACTGCAGCGTGGGCAACAGAGCGAGACTCCGTCACAAACAGAACAAACAAACAAAAAACCTAGCATGGAAATAGGAAGAGGAGTAATTTTTGGTAGAAATATCTAACCTAGCTTAGAAAGGACAGACACGAAAACAGTAAAACATTTGCTGGGTCAGTTTGGGTAAGTATATGATGAGGGAGGACTGTAGTAAAAGCTATGAATGATGTGAGTGTGTTGCCTCTGAGTCTTAACTTTTTGACTACATTTTCCTGCCAGGATCAAGCATAATACATTGTATATTTAGATGCCAAATTTAAAGTAAAACTCATGCATTTACTGTGTTTTATATCAGTTCCAGAGTGCTTCTCTTCAAGTCACTGCCCCAAAGGCATTGCAATAGAAAAATTCTAGAGGTTTCTATGTCAGTAGTATTTTTTTTAAATATTAAAACTCTAATATTTTTCATATAAGTTGTTTGTTCTTTAGAATATTGTATGCCCTTGTATTTAGGGTGGGAGGGAAGCAGAATGAAATATAATATCCAACTTTACCATCTAATGATACAAAATAGAGTTCTTCTAAATTCAAATTTTAAAACGGGTTTATTCTATTGACCCATTCCAGTTGCCTATGAACAGTTTAGCTTTCTAAAATCTTCTTCCAAAAGTGCTTTCTTGGTATATGTTCTGATTAATGTCACTTCAAAACTAGAAATGCCAAGCCCTCCTGGTCTTGGCGTCTCCTATGAGGGTCCCTTCTTGCTGTTGTCACCATGGTGTGATGTCTTCAGCCTCATCACAGTCACCTAGCACAAGTGACTGGGCTACCACCAAACCTGGTGGGTCTTGGCCACTTAAGAAAGTGCTCTGGTGACTGGGGCAGGTTTGGCCATCTCTGGTCCTGCAGTAGTGTCTCCAAGTATGGGAAGTGCTCAGTAGAGTTCCACTATGTCCCTACAGGCCCTCTGGTCACACGGCTCTTTCAGTGTGATAATGCATGCCACCCACCAGCCACTGCACCAAGGCATGCCCATGCTGCCTGAGTCTGCTTGGCTGGGTCAGATTGGACACCTAATGCTTGTGCCAGGTCTTTAGTTAAGACTGCCCACCTTCCTGTTATGGGAATTCTTCCCTTGGGCCCTCCCCACTGTGTCAGACCACTTCAGCCCATTGACCATTTCCCAGAAGTGCCTCAGCTTACTCTATAGACTTGTTCACCAGCTTACCAGATAACTTTGAGCTCTAAAGCCTAAAGTATATGGGAAAGAGTAGCCTTTGCCAAACTCCTCCAACCCCATAATAAAGCCATATTATCCTTTTTCCCAGAACAATGGTTTCATAATAGCTTTTCCTCAGAAATAATGGGAATCACTCATGGCTTCTTGCATAGGTGACTTGATATTTCTCCAAGTAGAAAGAGAAGCAGCTAGTGAGGTGGCTCGAGATGACATTTAATATCACAACTCTGGGCTCAAGGATGTAGTCATTACCTTGCTAATCTCTCTTCCCTACATCACTTCCCAGGGACAAGTACAAAAGGGAGAACAGCATATAAGGAAAGACATACCCTATAAGGAAAGAATTATGCAGGGGCATAGGTGCCTAGCAACCTCCAAATACAGAGCTCTGCAAAAGCTATGTTGCCTCATGCTGTGCACTAGACTGTAATTCCCCATTGTCTTTTCCATGTCAAGTTGTGCCCACAACATTGTCCTACCCAGCTTGCTTGAGATACACGAAACTCATGTACCAAATGGTCCCTGATGTAAAGCAGATCATAGCCCAAATGATTCAGTGCCAGCAATGTAAGGCAACGACAGAAATGTGATTTTTAACCTCTGTAGTTTCCCTGAAGTTTCAATGTCACTTCGTTTCCTTTGTAGAAGTGAGTTAAAGGAGAAAGTTGGATTCCTGTTCTGTGTAGTCTAAGCCAGAGGAGGTTATACTTGAGAACTGGGGTGGAATATGTTTCTTCTCCCACATTTAAGCTGAAATGGGACATCAAGGCTGAAATGGGTGTATACTCTCTAATGCCAATTAATTCAACCTCAAGCCTCATTGTCCATATGCACAAAAATTCCACATGATCAAAAGACCAAAACGACATTCTGACACTGCTGTCTTTCTTAGAAGCTGAATAAGTGTAAAGAGGGATTCTAGAATCAATAGTCTCTGCATGTCTGTGTTCATACAAGCATATTAACTGACATCCAGCTTTGCCGAGAGGCCAGAACATGTTCTCACTGTGAAGACTACTTTCTATTTTTTCCAACTCTAGTGCAGTTAAGTGTTCAAACTAACAGCCCTTGTGCTGAAACAACAAAGCAAAAATACAATTGCAAAATTGATCATAACCTTAATGTTTCTGTTCAACTTGTGAACACTTTCAGACACTTGCTGTGAATTGGGTGGCACTGCCCAGTCTAAAGGCCGAGTGTGGTGGCTCACGCCTGTAATCCCAGCACTTTGGGAGGCCGAGGAGGCCTCCAGTTGCCTGGATTGCTTGAGGCCAGGAGTTCGAGACCAGCTTGGCCAACATAGTGAGACCCTGTCTCTACCAAAAATGCAAAAATTAGCTGGGCCTAGTGGTGGGTGCCTGTAGTCCCAGCTACTTGGGAGGTTGAGGCAGGAGAATCGCTTGAACCCTGGAGGTGGAGGTTGCAGTGAGCTGAGATCATGCCACTGCACTCCAGCCTGGGAGACAGAGCAAGACTCTGTCTCAAAAAAAACAAAAAACAAAAAACAAAGAATGTGCCCTTATTTGGATGCATACAGCTTCTTTAAAGTTTAAACTCTCCTAAACATTCTTTATAGAGAGGACTGTTTCTTTCTTTTTTTTTTTTGATAATAAAACATGCATTTATTTTTTATTTATTTATTTATTTTAATTTTACTTTTTCTTTTTTTTAACTATACTTTAAGCTTTAGGGTACATGTGCACAACGTGCAGGTTAGTTACATATGTATACATGTGCCATGTTGTTGTGCTGCACCCATCAAAACGTCATTTAACATTAGGTATGTCTCCTAATGCTATCCCTCCCTCCTCCCCCCACCCCAAAACAGGCCCCGGTGTGTGATGTTCCCCTTCCTGTGTCCATGTATTATTATTGTTCAATTCCCACCTATGAGTGAGAACATTGACCCAGCAATCCCATTACTGGGTATATATCCAAAGGATTATAAATCATGCTGCTATAAAGACACATGCACACGTATGTTTATTGCAGCACTATTCACAATAGCAAAGACTTGGAACCAACCCAAATGTCCAACAATGATAGACTGGATTAAGAAAATGTGGCACAAACACCATGGAATACTATGCAGCCATAAAAAATGGTGAGTTCATGTCCTTTGTAGGGACACGGATGAAGCTGGAAACCATCATTCTCAGCAAACTATCGCAAGGAGAGGACTGTTTCTTATGCTCCAATAAGAGACATTCCTAATAACAAGTTATTAAAAAAAACAAAACGGGTAGAGGTGGGTACAAAATTAGGATGGGTTATAATGAGTCCAGAGTATTGAAAGTTGCCAATTCAAGAGCTTAGACTTCCTATCATGCTCAAAAAAAAACCAAAAAAAACAAAAAAACTAAAACTAAAAGGCCAAACACTGAATAGTAGAGAATGTATTGAAATGAATTTAAATGCTTTGATCTGCAAGTCTCAGACCTAGGCAACGCATTCAAATCAATATTAATGAGACGGTTTGACCAAGTAACTCCTGCTACCTAGGCAAAAAGGAATCTAGTGACAATTTATAAAGAGACCATGTAAAATCCTTTTTCTATTTTGATTCAGAAAACATCTATTAAATACCATGTTCAAATTACCCTGCTAAGCTATCTTCATGTTCTTTTGCTTGGTATATCTACTAAATGGAAGGCATTCTTGGTTCAGACCCTATGTAATGGGCTTTGTACATCCTGTTTTTAAAAAATGGTTTTTAAAAACAGACACATGTAATCTCTAGGAATAAGGCATTACAGTCGCATGCTATATCTTTCCTGGTGCAAGCTTTGTCCCCTCCAGCTATTTCGCAGTTAGACAAGTCAAACTCTCTTTCTTGCCCTCAGTTTTCTAATCATTATAATAAAATGGTGTGGCCAAATTATTCCCTAGTTTTCTTCCAGTTCAAGTCTAACCCACTTGGTATTTCTTTAAGCAGACAAAGCGTTGTTAAAGTAGACCATCGGACCTCACATAGGTCAGTATATTGGAATGATCTAGGAATCTTTAAAATATATTGATACCTGGGTCTCCATGCCCAGAGACTGTGATCTAATTTTTCTGGGAATGCCATGAATATCAGTGTTTTAAGAGTTCCACAGTAAAATTTTCACAGATGATGTGAAGCAGAGCTTCTAAACTGTCCGTGATAATGATGTAGGGATGAATTTTGACTCAGGATTCGTTGGAACAGGCATCTCTGGGTAACTTAGAGTAGATTTTGTTGCCAGAGTCTGTTCCTATCAGAACCCAACTTTTGTAGGCTCAGAAGGCAGAGCTGGGCAGGAGGTGGCTCTTACACTGGCAAACCATCTCACTTTTCCACCTGGGCTTTACTAGTTAAAATACTAGGCTGGGTACAGTGGGTCATGCCTATAATTACATTTTGAGAGGCCAAGGCAGATGGATCACCTGAGGTCAGGAATTCAAGACCAGCATGGGCAACATGGTGAAACCCTGTCTCTACTAAAAATACAAAAAATTAGCCAGGTGTGGTGGCTGATGCCTGTAATCCCAGCTATTTGGGAGGGTGAGGCAGGAGAATCACTTGAACCCAGGAGGTGGAGGTTGTAGTGAGCTGAGATTGCACCACTGCACTCCAGCCTGGGCAACAAGAGCAAAACTCTGTCTCAGAATAAATAAATAAAGAAAGTATTACACCATTCCACTTTTCCACTTATTTGTCATTTGAGTATAGGTTCTTATTGTTCTAAAAGTGTTTAAACACTTACTGTGGAAATGCAATGTTGGAAAGAGCACAAGACTACACAACACATAGCTTCTGTGACCTAGCTTTGGTTTAATAGTAGCTACTGATATGGTTTGGCTTTGTCTCCACCCAAATCTTATCTTGAATTGTGGTTCCCATAATTCCCATGTATTGTGGGAGGGACCTGGTGGGAGGTAATTGAATCATGGGGGCAGGTTCCCCTATACTGTTCTCTTGGTAGTGAATAAGTCTCAGGAGATCTGATGGTTTTAAAAGGGGTTTCCCTTTTCGATTGGCTGTCATTCCTATCTGCCACCACGTAAGACATGCCTTTCACCTTCCACCATGATTGTGAGGCCTCCCCAGCTGTGTGGAACTGTGAGTCCATTAAATCTCTTTTTCTTTACAAATTACCCAGTCTCAAAAATACAAAAAATTAACCAGGCGTGGTGGCAGGTGCCTGTAGTCCCAGCTACTTGGGAGGCTGAGGCAGGAGAATGGCGTGAACCCAGGAGGCAAAGCTTGCAGTGAGCCGAGATCGCACCACTGCACTCCAGGCTGTGCGACAGAGCGAGACTCCGTCTCAAAAATAAATAAATAAATAAATAAATTACCCAGTCTCAGGTATGTCTTTAACAGCAGTGTGGGAACAGACTAATACAGCTACTATTTGTTAAGCACTTTCTAAGCCAGGTGCAGATGTCGCTACGTAAGTTCTTACTGATTTTTTTTCTAACAGCTCAGCAAACTATATTCTCCTTTTACCGATGGAGAAATGAACATTAGGCAAATTGCCTCAAGCCACAGAGCAAGGAAATGATGAATCCTGGGTGGGTGGGACTCACAAGCCTGAGCTATTAGCTGCTATGCTATCCCACCTCTACCCAAAGTTAACTGTATGAGAGAATCTTAACTCTGGTTTGACTTGGTTCCAAAAACAGGGAAAGCATCTTGGTTCAAGGTTTAATAAGTCCTCTAAATCCTGCCATATCATTTTCAAAGGTTAAAGGCAATGATACTCCTCGCTGTAAATGCATAACTTGTGTATAGCTCATTGACTCGGGCTGGTTCTGTTAGTGAGGCCCCTACAGCAATGTCAGCATTTACAAGAAAATCTTCTAAGGACTCCTTTTCAGTATGCATTAGCATAGTCCCATTCCTCAGTGAAACAGGCTGTAAAAATCTTACTGTCTGCTCAGTTTGGTCTTTGCAGAGTAGAAGAGCCTTCCTAAAAGCTTAAGAATCCAAACAAGCAGTTAAAGGAAGGATTTGCATGAAGTATCAGAAACAGTCTAACTTTGCTACAGCATCGCTGGTAATGACCCCTATTCTTAAAGAGCTACTTTGAAGATAGCAGTGAAGGCTGTTTGCTGCCCTCTTGGACCCCGAGGTCTGTCTTAGAGGTTAATATTTCACATGTTGTCCTAATTCCGCACTTTAGCTGAGGCAGGCAGAAAGTTCAAAGAAACAAGGAAGCACGTTCTCTGTCCAGTACAAAGTACTGGACATTCTAAACAAATATGTTTATGTTGCTTTCTTCTTGAGTCTCCTTAGTTCCTTTGCCTGTGTCTACTATATGTGGCTTATTCTGAAAAATTAATGGTATGTTAATGTCAGTGGGATGATGACTTTTTGAAAGTAGCTTATAAAATACAGGTTAAAAATCAGTGGGATTCAAGAAAAGACAAGAGAGACAGTATACATAAGAGAAGAGGAAACACAGGCTATGCTCACTTTGAACCTAACGGCTTATGAGGGATTGATTTTCTGTTGCTGTGTCCATTTCATTATTCATAAAATACAGAGACATTCGGCCGGGTGTGGTGGCTCACACCTGTAATCCCAGCACTCTGAGAGGCCGAGGCAAGTGGATCACCTGAGGTCAGGAGATCAAGACCAGCCTGGCCAACATGGTGAAACCCTGTCTCTACTAAAAATACAAAAAATTAGCCAGGTATGGTGGCGGGTGGCTGTAATCCCAGCTACTCGGGAGGCTGAAGCAGGAGAATGGCTTGAACCTGGGAGTCAGAGGTTGCAGTAAGCCGAGATTGCACCACTGCACTCCAGCCTGGGCAACAAGAGTGAAACTCTGTCTCAAAATAAATAAATAAATAAAAATAAAAGAGAGACACGTTCTGTTTCATAGGCCTTTCGGAATAAGTGTTCTTAGTGGTTGGTATACTAGGTGTTTGTCCCATTCCCCTTAATGTTAAAAATAAATTCCCTACCATTTGTGGAATGGGGCTATCACTAAGTCCTTAACTCAAGTTATTCCTTTTACCAGCATTTTAAGACTGACAAAGCACTTTTCCTGCCTGCTCTGTATAATTAGGGTAAGAAGGTAGGCTTAGGGGTCACAGGGGAGGCTGGTTGACACTTGTATTATGATATTGCTTCAAAACCTTGGAATCATTAAGTAGTACCATTGCTGATGCCAACAGATTCCTACTGGTAGAAAGGGTAAGGATATATAAGAAGTGACAGCCAACTTTACCCCTACAAAGCCTAAACTAATCATTGTCCACCATGCTGGCAATTCAAGGATTCAAAACACTAGACATTTTATATGAATCACTAAAGACCAAGCAATAGCTGATTTTTATTATTGCAAAGCCCATAGTCATTCTAAGATGACTCATGCAGTCTTCCAGAATAAACTTCTCAGAGCCTTCTCGAAACCAGGAGAGATGTCGCAAGCTCCAGAATCTCTCGTAGTCATCTGGTGCTAGTACCACAGAAGGGGGAAGTCTCTGCATTCTTTCAGGGAGATTTGTATTAAGTCCAAAATCCAAGCTAGAGATCTTCACTTAAATGGAAGCTAATTTTATTAACGTAGCAGAGTTTCCTTTACAGCTTTCTGTTCTATCTGAGGCCTTAAAAAGGAGTCAGGACTATAAGATAACTTTAGATCCTCCTTGTTTTTACATGTGTCATCTTACTTCTCTTTTGTTTTTTTTTTTTTGTTGTTGTTATTTATCTTAACATTTATTGGGCTTAATTTATTACTTTTAAACAAATTAAATAAATATTTTTTTATTTAAAAAAATTTTTTTATTAATTTTTTTTTGCACACAAAACAATAAACATTTTCTAAAAATACATACAAACAAAAAGATGCGTATCAAACATATTAAGAAGGTTGCACATGGGAAGACGGGGAATAGAAATGGGGAATGGGAATTAAAGAAAATAAATAAGAGAGGGACTTCATATGGATCAATGATAATAACTCAATCCTTTATTTGACAAGGAAGAAGGAGAAGGAAGAGGAAGAAAAAGAAAGTGGGATAAAGGATCAGAAAGGGAGGAAAATAGAAAAAATTAGAGTATGACTCCAGGGTAGACCTGTTTTGTTGTCGCTGGGTTGGTTGGTTGGTTTGTCTGTTGTATTTTTCATATGTTTCGCCATATTGGCCAGGCTGGTCTCCAACTCCTAGCCTGAAGTGATCAACCCGCCTCGGCCTCCCAGAGTGCTGGGACCACAGGTGTGAGCCACCACGTCCAACCCCCACATTGCTTCTGGCCTCCGTGGTAGACCTCCCAGACGGGGCGGTCGAGCAGAGGCACTCCCCACATCTCAGACGGGGCGGCCGGGCAGAGGTGCTCCTCACTTCTTCCCAGACGGGGCGGCCGGGCAGACGCGCTCCTCACTTCTTCCCAGATGGGGCGGCTGGGCAGAGGCGCTCCTAACTTCTTCCCAGACTGGGCGGTTGGGCAGAGGCGCTCCTCACTTCTTCCCAGACGGGGCGGCCGGGCAGACGCGCTCCTCACTTCCCAGACGATGGGTGGCCGGGCAGAGGCGCTCCTCACCTCCCAGAGGGGGCGGCGGCCGGGCAGGGGCTGCAATCCCAGCACCCTGGGAGGCCAAGGCAGGCGGCTGGGAGGCGGAGACTGCAGCGAGCCAAGACCATGCCACCGCACTCCAGCCCAGGCAAGACCGAGCACCCAGTGAGCGAGCCTCCGTCTGCAGTCCCAGCACCTCGGGAGGCCGAGGCGGGCAGAGCACTCGGGGTCAGGAGCTGGAGAGCAGCCTGGCCAACATGGCGAAAGCGCGCCTCCAGCCAAAGGAGAAAAAGCAGGCAGCGGTGGCGGCGCGCGCCGGCAATTCCAGGCAGCCCGCAGGCCGGGGCAGGAGAATCACGGGAGCCGGAGGCAGGGAGTCTGCAGCGAGTGGAGGAGAGATTCCAGCCTGGGCGACAGAGGGAAGAAAGGGAAGAAAGGGAAGAAAGGGAAGGAAGGAAGGAAGGAAGGAAGGAAGGAAGGAAGGAAGGAAGGAGGGAAGGAAGGAGGGAGGGAGGGAGGGAGGGAAGGAAGGAAGGAAGGAATTCTCTTTTCAATCTTCTAATGAAGGAAACAGCCTGTCCCTGAGACCCTGAGAACCAGGATAACAAACTAGCTATTTTTAGATGAGGAACTGTGCTTGTGAGCCCTTTTATATGTTTTCGAGCTTTAATTTGTAATCCTTGCCTTGTGATAACACCCCTTGGGTGTATTTCCTGACTAATTTTGCACTTTTTGAACTGAAGGGACCTGAGACCACACCCAACAAGTGAGAAAATTGTATACTTCCTCCTTGTGCTACACTCACTTGCTTCCCTTTGTAAGAAATTTTTACCATCCTGGAGCTTTCAAACAGACCCCATTGCTTAACATAAGCTAGACACTTTCTTCAACAGAGCCCCAGTTTGGAAAGGTAATCAAAGGAATTAACTAGGGGTGTTTTGGTCCTCAGATCCGTTTTCCAGGCCCAATCCCTTTTTTAAATTCAACTCACTAAAAACCCTGCTAAAAGTTTTATGGATGCAAGTGACAATACTCAAATGCATTACATTTGAATATTGAATATTAAGTTTAAAGCAATTATTCTCTACAGAGGGATCTAAGTCTGTAAGTGAGCCGCCTTCTATCCACTGCATGTTAAATGATAACTTGCCAATTTGACAAGTCTGTGATGGGGACTTCCTCTTTAAACCTTGGGAGAAAGGTGAATTATCACTCTGGTATATGCATAACTGGATGTACACGTTTATTAAAATCTTGCAATAAGTCTTGAACATTTTTTTTGTAAAGAGGTTTGTAGTCTTGGGGCCTATAGGCAGAGTCTACCTTCTGATCATTTCAGGAAGTAGAGATAGATACATTTTCAATTGTATGGCCTACAATGGAGACTTACCCTTGGCTATTGCAACTCAACATACACATCCATTTTCTTCAGGGAATTTATATTACAGAAACTTTTCCTCCTTATTTTTTTCTTCCTTGTCCCTTGGAATTGCTCATATCCAAATGGCGAAAGGATATAGTCAAAGGAAATCAAATACCTTTAAAGCAATTCCAATGCTGTGAAAAACTGTATTTAAATATCTGAACAGAGAAATTTTTGCTATAAAAACTTATAGCAAGGTAATGCCACTCACCTTAGAATCCTTCCATTTGGCCCAGTCTGCCAACGCTAGATTTGATACCTGGTCTTGAGCTATGTCTTGTATTACTTTTATGACTAAACCCAGATGCCACCGTTCCCTCCCCGAAAACCCCTCAAAGTGCTTTGTGGCACTTCTCAAATTCTTTTAAAATAGTCTCATGTAAGAATACAAATTGCCAAATTTAATGAGCTAAGTCTTTTCATGTCAGAAATAATACCCTGCAGTAAAGTATGATATCCAGCTTCAAAGATGGGCAACAAACTCTTAAGCCCAGGTCACTTTTTCAGCCAGTGATTCTAACCCAGTTCTGGGCCATCTTGCTGCTGCTATCAACACATGCATTGATGAGCTCAACATAATACTGACCTAAGCAAGACAGATCTGAAGGTATAGTCACACACACTTCAATTGCCTCCCATGAAGAAAATAGAATGTATTCTGTTTTGGAATATGTTGTTGCAGTTCTTGTTCTGGGCCTAGGAAGTTAAAAGTAGATATCGAAGTATATAAATATAGCCTTGAAAGCCAAAATAATATTGTTTTTAAAAGCATATAAGGATTAATATTCAAATGAAACACTTGAACCTGCCACATTTAGGGTATCCTTAAAGAACAGTTTTTTGATCTGGAAAATCAAAACAGATTAGCCTTACCATTGTGTCAGTTGGAGTTCAGTCCACACCAGTTATTTTAAAAGATTTTAATGTTAAGCATTAATTCCCATTCGAATAACTAACCAGGCCTGACCCTGCTTAGCTTCCAAAATCAGAATTGTTGTATGGCCACAGATATTAAGTGTTAACTAGGTATAAAGTTGTTAGCTAGAAAACTGAGAGAGTAAGAAGAGAAGATCAAGTCATCACTGGGTAAGTAAACTACAGAAAGCAGCTACCACCTCTAGGGCTGAGGGGACAAAGTTAAGACATTGGAACCATCAAAGTTGATAAAGCTTGCAAGAGGGGGTCTCATGGTGCTGCTACTGAGGCCTCTGAGAAGGGAGTACTGCTTAGCTAGGACTGGAGTCCCTGTGCTCTGAGGACCTGGGACCTGTTGGCCAGAGGGCTGATGCTGGTGTCTCCAAGACAGGCATGATGAGGCTAGTTCTGCAAGTGTTAAAACTGGATTCAGGGGCTGTTTTAGGAAGAAACTCTTGCTGCTGGAGTGAAGAAGTTCTACTAGAGTCACACTCCCAGGAGCCTCAAGCCATAAGGAAGTCCATGTGGAGCAAGCAGACATGACCAAGTCCCTTCAGCAGCTTGGCAGTTTCCCTCCAGCGCACCTTACTGGCAGAGCCAACATGCAGCCAGCAGGCAAAGCGGGAATGTTTGCACAGTCTAGCTCTGGCTTCACTAACCGGGGATAGAGGTGGTTCTCAAGCTGAGACAACTTAAATGGCACAGATCACCCCTCTAGCTACTCAGCATCCACATACACCCTTCCACACCTTTCAACTTTTCCTCCAACAGCCACACGAGTGTTTCCATCTAAAAAGGTGCGACTGTCTTTCTCTCCCCAAACTGGGAAGCTGCAAAGACCCCATAGGCATCACATTCATTTCTGAAAAACGGTTACTGTCTTTGGGCTACATTAACCACCCCTAGACTTCAGTCACACTCCCGTCTGAATAATTCACTGCCTAGAGACAAAATTATACATTTAACTTCAAAAATACTTGCATTAAAAGAGAAGATAGAGAGATAAGAAAATAGGTAATACATACCAGTGTATACACATAACAAGCAAGGAAGAAAATACGCATAGCTACGACTGTCCTCATTACCATCTACACGAATGCCATCTAGATCCCAGACATTGAGAAATGAGTCTCCTACCTTCAAGGAGATTATAGTCCAGTGTGTGGGCAGGCAAGCAAATAGACTTGTGTGTAAACCATGCAATGGACATGTGTATTTCAAGAGGACTACGTGAAGCTGTGCTGGAATACAGCTTCTCAGCTGAGATTTGTCACTGCAGTGTTAAGGAACTCTGGTTTGGGGCCAGACAGTCTGGGTTACAAACCTGGTTCTACCACTTAGCAGGTATGTCATTTAAAATATCTGTGCCTTCACTTTGGGAGGCCGAGTCGGGTGGATCACGAGGTCAGGAGCTTGAGACCAGCCTGATCAACATGGTGAAACTCTGTCTCTACTGAAAATACAAAACTTAGCCGGGTGTAGTGCCACACACCTGTAATCCCAATTCCAGCTACTCAGGAGGCTGAGGCCGGAGAATCGCTTGAACCCGGGAGGTGGAGGTTGCAGTGGGCGGAAATCGCACCACTGTACTCCAGCCTGGGCGACAGAGCAAGACTCCGTCTCAAAAAAAAGAATATCTGTGCCTTGGCCTTCCCTCTGGAAAATGAAATATCATGATACAGTAATACTCACAGGACTACTATGAATCTTTTAGAGTTATACAAGTAAAACGTTAATAGTGCCTGGTTCCCACCTAAGTCCTGAGTTAAGAATGGCTTTGAGTCCCCTGCTGTGTAAGACTTTCATCTGTAAACAGACTGTCTCCCTGGTTGCCAACCAGCCAGGTGTCTTTGAGCAAAATTAATTACTAAATCTCCAAACGAAGCAATTCAGATAACATCACTCATACATAGATTGCATGAATGTATGTTTTTAACAACTGTTCAGATCATAAAGACTTTTAAAACTCACAGTGGGAGAAATTAAATACTGACCCCTATGAAAACATGTTGACATTTATAAACAAGCTAAGTGCAATTGAAATTGAGTAAAAACTTGAGACTTACTTTTTATTTAGATACTCTTTAAGTATCTAACAAACGACAGTTATTCTCACGTGGTGGGCTTGGTCCTTCAATTAAAATGTTCACTTAAATGGGTGGTATAGGCACGGAATGAAGAGGGCTTTTGGTGAAGGCAGGGTTGTGGAGGGGTTAGTGTGCCAGCCCGTAGGTTGTCTTAATACGATTACAAAACAATGAATGGCTTTTCTTTGCCTTTGGTCATCAGTCAATGTAGAAAGTTAATCTGCTCACTCTAGCTCTTTCTGCAGCTATATAGAAACATTGGCTCCTGGGAAGTGAGAGAATCTTTTGGAAAGTTAGCTCACTTCTGTGTGGTTACAATGACTGCGCTTTCCTGTTTCTCCTGCTATGATACATTGTGGGTAGGGCAGAGTTCGTGAGAGCACATGACAGACTGTTTGGAGGATGGTGATGCTGAATAATAGCATAAAAATGTACTAGATGAATTGCACAATTGGCCCCCCCTCAATCCATTATTTCCCTGATACAAATAAGTGTTAATGGCAAAAGAGGATGTCTTTTATAGTGCTTGGATAGCCCTGGGGACCATATGGAGAATCCTAATACTTAAAACAAATTTATCAGTGTGAATAAGATACAGTTCATAACTCTACTCTAGTCACTGCCTTTACAGTTAAGCAATTTTGTGAAGAACTGAAATTTATAATGCCCAATCTCAAGTGGCATTTGCAATCTTACCAGGCTTAGCATTCAATTTATTTCTGTTTTGCAATAATACTTAGCAAGTTTTCGATCCCTATCTTTAATACTTGATTTTTATGCCAAAGTTCTAATAGAAACTGCTTAGCTAGATAATCATTAAATGTTACGAGATATCAAGTGCTTAAAGAAAAACCTAATAGGCACACATGTTCCGTTTTGGAAACCACAAAGGAACTAGTCCTACCCACTCCCCTGCTTACAGTCTTCAGTCTAATACAGCAGGAGAAGGAACAAAATGAGTCCAAAGAACTACAAAACAAAGTTGCTAGTTGTAAGCCTATTCTGGCATAAAGTCTGGGACTGCTGTGTTCTGATCTCAATATGCCTCTAAACTCTGCCTACAGGTGTCTGTGGGAGGTTATGTTTATTTGAGACTGCTCCATCGGGATCGCCTGGTGTCACCAAGTGTCCACTGGTACTGGGGTTTGCTGCCTGCCTTCTTGCCATGTCTAACGAAGTGGAAACAAGTGCAACCAATGGTCAGCCCGACCAACAGGCCGCACCTAAAGCACCCTCAAAGAAGGAAAAAAAGAAAGGTATAGAGAAATCCACTTGAAGCCAAGGAAGGGAGCTAGAGGTGGTTACCTCTGGAGAAATGTGAGATACAGAATGAAGTAAGGGCTGGCTCTCATCTTCCTTCAACCTCAGCTTAGTCTCAAGTCCTCCTAATAGGAAAGTTGTACCTTGGGAGAAGAGACTGGTTCATCTCACATATAATAAGACATCTCTGGAAACCTGCGATTATACCCACTTAGGTCCAGCTGGGAAATACTCATAGCATCTTGTTCAGTTAATAATGCAGTCTTTAATTATTATATGGTTATCATTCAGTTATTTATTTACCGTTTGATTTTACTGAACTCATTGGGAATGGGACTACACAGACCTTTTAAAAGGAGCAAAAGACATTATAAAGATGGGGTAATTATATTAATAATTTTCAAGAGAACTTAGGCATAATTCCTTTCTGCCTTATTGATAGTTTAAAATGTTGGTAAATTGCTTGGCAGCTTATTTTTCTTACGTTAAAAATACGTATATTATCATCCTTATATTCTTTTAAAGACTTAAAAAAAGCTATGATGAAAAATGTCCCCAACTCCCACCTCCCATATTCCCATAAGTTTCCCGTAACACTGTCAATTTTGTACTTCTAAGAGTTTATTTTCTCCTCCCTCCAACTCCATACACAGTTGATTGTGGAACGTGAGTTTGCTCAAAGGAAGTAAGAATAAGACAGGATAGAATATTACACACATGATCAGTTGTAGTATAATCAGGATTTATACTACTTAAATTTTGAGGAGTCTAGAGCATATTTGGTCATAATTAGAACTGGCATTCTTTATCCTGTATTCCTTTCTTTTCTCAGGCCCTGAAAAGACAGATGAATATCTCTTAGCAAGGTTCAAAGGCGATGGTGTAAAGTATAAGGCCAAGCTGATTGGCATTGATGATGTGCCAGACGCAAGAGGGGATAAAATGAGCCAAGACTCTATGATGAAACTAAAGGTAAAAGGGAAATGAATGCTTTATCTGTATATTAAGCAAAAGTCCAAGAGAGGGAATTATATTAGAAGCTCTTGTTGACCTATTGTTCAATTACTTGAAAACCCCTTTTAATCACATTATCCATCAGTAGTGCCCCATTTTCTGAGAAACCATGAGTGTTTGCATATTTGGAGGGATGTCCTAGATATCTAATTTTATCAAGTATAGCAGGACTCCAGATGCCTTTTCCTTCTGGCAAACTCAACATTAGGACGAACCAAGCCTATTCCTATTTCTATTCCTATAAAAGCTGTGTGCAAATATGTGCATTGTTTGTCTTACTATATGTGGAGAGTACGGAATATCCTGTTTTAGACCTGGGAATTGTTCGGATAAAATTTAGGATTCTACTTAGACATTGGTGTTCCTTAGGGTTAGCCTTTCCGTTGTTTGAATTTAAAAATTTAGTAATATGGCACTATGTGAAACTGACTGAATAAATACTACTTGTTCAATAGTTCAAGGCCTAGAAGAAACATCTCTAAAGATCTTCTAGTTGATCTTTACCAGTGACTATTCTGAGGCCAAGAGAATTAGAGTGACTTGTCCGAGTTCGCACAGCTAACTAAGGGATGCCCTGGTTCAACGTCTTCCATGCCATCCTGCTGTCCCTGATGAAAAATGCCGAATCCTTTCATCGATGGCAAACCAAGTTGAAAACAAAGCTGACTGACTTTGAAATTTTTAATATTAAATGCATCGTAGGATATTTTTAAAAATTCAACTTCTCTTGTTTTTCCACCCTCATCAGGGAATGGCGGCAGCTGGTCGGTCTCAGGGACAACACAAACAGAGGATCTGGGTCAACATTTCCCTCTCTGGGATAAAAATAATTGATGAGAAAACTGGGGTAAGAATTCACATTTGCTGATACCTCTCTGACCACCTGAGTCTGACCAACAATTTGCTACTTGAATTTCGGCTCCCCTTCTTCTTTCTCAAAGTTCTGTAGGGAACAAATATAGCATATATTACATCTCCAGAAGTAACAGGCAGAAAACTGAATAGGAGGTAAGGAAGTCAAGATACTGTATTTTGAATGTGTGTTCTATAATAAATGTGAATCTAAGTCTGTTAAGTCTGTTAATAGGCTTAGGTTCACATTATGTCTATAATATATAAATATATATATTTTTGAAATTAAATATATGTATAATTTATATAATGTATAAATATTTAAATATATATTAAAATATAAATATATAATTTATAAAGTAAAACTTCTATACATATATATATATTTTTGACCTCAGGTATACAGAACTAGATTAATTTTAACCCCTAGTTTGTGACACTTCTATGTATTGCTTACATGTGAACTTACTAGCTAACCTAAAGCTAGAACGTCACCCATAACACATCGACCTCTTTTTCATTTCTTTTTTCCCTGCCTTCTCACCTCACAGATGTAGCCTTGTTTTTGTTGGTTCCTGTTGTTCTATCACTTATGGACAGTCTTACTTATTTTGCCTTGTTTTTAAGCCTTATCAGAAAGCTATTTATCATACGTCAAGTCTTCTGTGATTTTTTTTCTGTATCAGTGTAACATCATAAGACTCATGTATTTTAAAATGTTGTGTGTGGCTCATTTTCATTGCTATAAAATACTCTCTTGCATCACGATACTGTGAGGAGACCTCCAGTTACTATTCATACCTTTCTAGAGTGCCCATTATCTACTATGCAAACCTAGGGCCCTGGCACCCTAGTGGACCCCACTCAGTTTGCTTGTGCTGGGGTCCTCAGGCACCACTCTCTTTATCAGTCGCCTTTGTCTCTCAACTCTTATTTTCCCAAGCCCATCAGAGAAAGGTGGCATGTTTCTCTCACCCTTCTGTCTCTCCTCAAACTTTCTAAGATACTCTAAGATACCTTAGACATTCAGGACCAAAAGCCAAGACACACTCTGCCACCTACAAATATCCCTAAAGAGTTGAACCTTGTTAACTGCTTGAAAGGATCAAGAAAAAGGAGGGAAAAATAGAAGAAAAGACACTAAGCCAATAAAGTCCCCACCCCTTATCATTCCTGGTTAATGATGTAGTCATTATGTTACTGTGTATTAGGGTGTCTAGGTGAGGCTGAGAAACACTTGATGATAGTATTTGGTATCCTCCAGAATATAGTGGGAATACGGTTCCAATAACACATAGGATGGTTCCTTGGCCACTCTGAGCCATCGTCAATGAATCCCTGTGAACACTCCTTTAGCTTAGTTATGCTGTTCTTTTAAGTTTGTCTTTGAGTTGGGAAAGTAGACTTATTTGGCTTGGCTTAAGGGCTAAATGTCTCCTCTTCACTTGGTCTTCTAATCCTCAGTCCTTCCTGGCTATGTGGCATCATGTCTTTAAAGCAGGGAGAGTAAAGTATCAATATTTTAAGAAGGAACATTCTTCCCACTTTTGTTTTCTATTCTTTCTTTTGGAGCCCTTTCTAGAAAGAGTAATGCTGTAGCCTTCAACCAGAAATGAAAAGTCTTTCTTCAAATGGTTTAACCTTTTCATATATGCCTTCATATATGTGTCTGAGGCTTAGGTGTGCTAGCCTGCAAATAGATTCTAGTTTTCTTGATAAATTACTCTTTATGTTCTTTTTTAAGGTAATAGAGCATGAACATCCAGTAAATAAGATTTCTTTCATTGCCCGTGATGTGACAGACAACCGGGCATTTGGTTATGTGTGTGGAGGAGAAGGCCAGCATCAGTTTTTTGCCATAAAAACTGGGCAACAGGTGAGCTCTAAGTCTTGACATAGACCTAGGGACTTGTCCTCTGTTGACATTGGAGTGTCTGTCACTCAACTAAAAGCTTTACTGGAAATAATTGGATGTAAGAGGGCTAAATAATGATTCAGAGAATGACTATGTTTATTGGCCTATGGAATCTTTTAAAAATGCCATTGATAGCCATGTACTACTGTGTGCCACAGGATTGTGAGAATGGACCTTCTTATAAAGTGAATACTGATTTCAGAACAATGGTGAATTATTCTCAGAAACCTTAAAGGACTCGAAAATGATCGTGATACCTCTTATTTTGTCTAAATACTTATTAACCCTGCTGTTCTTTATATACCTAAGGGTGAGGATTGGGTTGGTGGTGATCCCCTATAAGCCAGGGGAGGGTAGTAAGGAGTTTTAAGATTAAAAAAAAAAAAATCCCAGTATGAATTATAATTGATAGGAGACAAAGGAAATAAAATACTAAAATTAAAATACTGATAACACTGCTTTCCCTTACTGCAGGCTGAACCATTAGTTGTTGATCTTAAAGATCTTTTTCAAGTTATCTATAATGTAAAGAAAAAGGAAGAAGAAAAGAAAAAGGCAAGTACTACCTGACTAAGGCTCTATTAAATTTAAAACTGGCCAGGTGTGGTGGCTCACACCTGTAATCCCAGCACTTCAGGAGGCGGAGGTGGGTGGATCACCTGAGGTCAGGAGTTGGAGACCAGCCTGGCCAACATGGTGAAACCTCATCACTACTAAACCTACAAAAATTAGCCAGGGGTGGTGGCGGGCACCTGTAGTCCCAGCTACTCGGGAGTCTGAGGCAAGGAGAATCGCTTGTACCCGGGAGGCAGAGGTTGCAGTCAGCCAAGATGGTGCCACTGCACTCCAGCCTGGGAAACAGAGCAAGACTCTGTCTCAGACAAACAAACAAACAAACTTAAAATTGTATTCAGGACTATGCTTATGTATAAATATGGTCTATCTGAAAATTTGGCTTCTATATGTATTGTCTATTCTTCCCAGTAGGGCAATGGATAGATTTTTATGGTTAGGCACTTCTAATCTGCACTCCCTGGCTTTTATTTTTTTTTCTCTCTACAAGATTCATATTAATTCTAGGAAATATACAGGACAACCAAGTTTAAATCCAGTAACTCTACTCAAACTTTATATTGATATGAAAAGGGGAGGGGAATGGAGGGCAGAAATAACATACAAGACTTATTCTTGCCTTATGCCTGTGAACCATAGGCATACTTGTTTTTGTATTTAACTCCCTTTCACTATGAATACGAAGATCACTGAATATGTATCTTTCTTTTTAGATAGAGGAAGCCAACAAAACAGTTGAGGTAAAATTGCATCTTTACTTCTTGCTAATCATGTATGTGATGTGTGTAAGCCCCTGTTTGCTACCTGCCCAACCACTCTTGCCACCTCGCTTATTACTATGTGTTTATGACTTCTCTGATCATGAAAGATGTTTAGTTAAAAGATGAATACCAAAACCATTGCTGCTTAGCGGGCTAATACAGTGGACAAATACATTTTATAGAGAAAGCTCAACTGAATCCTTAAATATTTGCTATCTTTTCAGAATGGGAGTGAGGCCCTAATGATTCTAGATGACCAAACTAACAAACTGAAATCGGTATGTATTAATATGTGACGTTTGACGGTTCTTACTTATCTGAACATGGGTTCTACTTCCTGTAGATGTTGCTGATACCAAATCTGTATTGAATCTATATGAAAATCCAATTGAGACAACTGTTTTTCAAAATGTTAGTGTAACATCTATGTCAATATACAAAAGTAGTCAGAAAAAGATTAGAAAAGTAATCTTTTTAGTAGCCACACCTGAATCTAGTCTAATACTTTTTAAGGATGTGGACAAGATAAATTTGCTTTGAGACATGTCTACACTTCCTGACCTAAACAGCTTAATATGAAATCTATTAGTTAAATGGAAATTAAATTGTGGCAACTACTTTCCTAAACTTTAGGAAACAAATGATTACAACAATATACGAAGTAATCTTTTTTAGTAGACACATCTGAATCTAATCCAAATACTTTTTTAAGGGTGTTGACCAGATGGATTTGTTTGGGGACATGTCTACACCTCCTGACCTAAATAGTCCAACAGTAAGTGTTTGTTTTTAAATTCGCAATGTAATAAAATGACATCTATAACTCAAATTAGCAATAACCAGAAATCTTAAGCATCTCGTTGAAACTTGGAAGGTGACGGTTGATTTTTGCAAATGAAGTGTCAATGGTTTTTAGAATAAATGTGAATCTTAAGTCACCATGGGAACCTATCCACACTAATTCAGTTATATTAATATTGCTTACAGGTTAAACCTGAACAATAGGTCGGCAATGTAGTCCTTCTTGGTATCACTTAGGATTAGAAGGAGGAGCTGAATAATAGTCCTTGAATAAGCCTACTTGAAGAAAATGTGATTGTTAGATGGTTAATCATAAAGCCTCCTGGCCTGTTCATTTCTTTTGCATTCTGTCTGTTGCAATTTAGCAGCATAAATTTGATGTGAAGTAAGATTTAAAACAAACAAGTGGCTCAGTTATATTCCGCCAAAGCTTGTCCTTGTTAGAAAGCTGCCCATTCTCGTAGGATTTTATACCATATCCAGTCTGCTCAATATTGAATGATCTGTAACAACCCTGTAAGAATAGAGCAGTATTTTCCTTTATAAATTAAAAAAAAAAAAGTGGTGGTTCAGGGAAAAAAAAGAAGAAAAAAAAAAAAAACAGAAAAGAGATCCAGATACAAGGCTTAGGCCCAAGTCTTCAGACCTTCCAAAACATACCTCTAATGAAAATGTCCATGACATTTTGAATAACTTCTTGCAACTTCTTTTATTTATGTAACAGTTTCCTGAGCACCTGCTATTTGCAAGGCATAGCAGTAAGATGCACAACATCAATGACATCATAGAATTTACTCTCTGGCAGGGAGACCAACATTAAAACTAATCACATCATTAGTAATTGATGTTACTACAGGGTATTTATCTAGTTCAGAGATTCAGATAATGCTTTTGCAGAAGTGAGTTTCTAGATTTGAACATAAAAGATGAGAAGGCAATAAACAGACAAAAAGAATTAGTCTAGAATAATGGGGGGAAATGTCAAGAAAGGACTCTCTTGTATCAGGAAATTATGGAAGCCTATGTGACCAAGATTACAGGAGTTCAAGCAACAGATCAAAGATTGGGTAAAATTCTCACTTCAGAGTTCTGCAGAGAATTCGAGGACTGTGAATCCTCACTGCATAAAACTTTCAGGTCAAATGACATGGAGAGGAGCAGGGACTTCATGCATTCTTCTCTGACCCTAACCATATGAGTATCACAATGCGTGGTAGCATTCTAAAATGCCTGTAAGAGAGAAGCCTGTTTAATATTCATTTTAACAGTGAACCCTAACTCACTTGCCTATAGAACTTTTCATTCTTCATAATGTTTGTTATAGTTCTGAGGATAAACTTTTTAAAACACTAGACTAGATTATCCTGACAGGTCCATCCTAACTCTGAGGTCCTTTTGATTTGTAGTCAACTTTGCCCTCTCCTCCATTAGTGATGCTTTCTCCAAAATAAATCAGTACCTGAACACCTTAATTCCCAAGTATAACTGACATTCAAACAAGTAATATTCAAAGAGAGCAAAGCACTCAAGATATGAAGTGGAATTCCACTGGAATAGGCAAGGAAGTACTGCCTGTATAATCTACTTCTGTAGACTTCTAGAATGTTCTAAAAAAGGAAATGGAAAACAGCATGGATAATCTTCAGTCTCATTTTTATTAGACTTTATGAAGTCTAAGAATTTTCTATTTATAGGAATTCAGGTTTTAGTTAAACTAACAATAAAGTAATAAATACCATCAAAATATATACTCTCTGATAACCAAAAGAAGGCTAACAGATCTAATTATGTGCTGGTTAGGTTTGACATGTTCTTATCTATTGACTCTATAGTCATAGGTCAAAAACAGATTTATCTCTACTTGGTAAAGCCAGCATGTTTAAAAATATTCAACTCTTGCCGGGCATGGTGGCTCATGCCTGTAATCCCAGCACTTTGGGAGGCTGAGACGGGCGGATCACGAGGTCAGGAGATCGAGACCATCCTGGCTAACACGGTGAAACCCCGTCTCTACTAAAAATACAAAAAATTAGCCGGCCTAGTGCCGGGCGCCTGTAGTCCCAGCTACTCTGGAGGCTGAGGCAGGAGAATGGCGTGAACCCAGGAGGCGGAGCTTGCAGTGAGCCGAGATTGCGCCACTGGACTTCAGCCTGGGCGACAGAGCAAGACTCTGTCTCAAAAAAAAAAAAAAACAAAAAACAAAAAACAAAAAGCAAAAACAAAAATTCAACTCTTTCAACAATTGCTCTGACATATGTAAAGAGAGAAAGAAATCTAAATTACCTAGACCTTATTATTGGTCCTAGATGGTTGTCATTCCCCTCAAATTTATACAGAAATGTTTTATGAATTTCAAATAATGCTCATGTTGCAAACTATGTGGTATCCCCTAGAACAGAATTTTTATTGGCAAGCCCCTTGAGTGTTATCCTTCCACACTGCATCTCAAAAAACGAAAAGAAAGAAAAACATAAAAACCCATGTTCTGTAACTTTAACAACTTAACCACTTGAAAGCACAGTTACTATGGGAAGAATATAAGACATGATCTATGATCAAGGAGATTAAATCTGGTACAAGGGATGGGATCAGGATACAAAGCACGAATGTCACTTATGTCCTTGTATACATGCCATAAGATAACATGAGTGGGCACAGGGCAAGTGCAGACAGAAAAATCAATGCTAAAATCTTTGTAAAGAATCTGAATTTGAATTGGGTCTTTGAAGTGTGTAGGAAAATAGATTTTAGTTGGGCTAGAAACAACGTGGATCTTATTGTGGATCATTTGGAAATTTGGCCTAAGGAGGCTTATTTTAATATAGGGAGCAGCAGTAAGCCACTTAAGGCTTCGAGTAGGGAAGTCCTCAGTCTGACAAACTGGAATGGTTAGGTGAGACTAGCCACCCAGAGAAGAGCTAGGCTATGGAACTCAGGATTTATGCCCACTTACTGGAGCTCCCTATGAGCAAGTTCTGTAACCCACTGCCGTGTCTCCAGTGCCTGCTCAGGTGCTCAAACAGTGGCCAACTGGATGCAGTGTTGACAGTTCGACAAAGAATGAATGAGGCTCTGACCAAGGGGGGTGGATGAGGAGTCTTTGGGCTCTCAGTTGTAGTCTGTGAACTACACTTTTAATCCTGGATTAATAACAAACCCAGCCTGAGGAGAGCCTTATACATTTTACTTATAGGGTGACTATTCAGAAGTCTAACATTGTGGCTCCTGTTTGGTGTCCTAAGAACTTCTTCTGAAGTATTTGAAAACAAGAACTCTACCAGCTGTGAACATTCAACTGTTCTAACCCAGAGGTGGCTCAAAACAAATAAATAAATATTGAAATCACAAGCTTTTGTAATACATTTTATCCTACCTTTTGATTGTGTAAAGATCCCTAGATTAATAGCTCTTCCAAACCATTTCTCTAATTAAATTTTTTTTAAATTATAAGCTCATTCTTGTGACAAATTCTTCTTTTATAAAGAGAAAGCCTGGCTTTGGCTTATAAAAACTGTATTTTTATGCCTCAAAGTAAAGGAATCCAAAAGATAGATTACCATTTAGGTCTGATTTTGCTGTCTCGTTTGTGGCCATGAAATAGGACTTAAACTTTCTAAAAAGTTGGGTATTTTTTTTTCTTTTAAAAGCCAAGGAGTTCTATTTGAACCCTTTTGTATTTACTAGTTTGCAAATTTTATATTCCCTTGAAGTTGTTTATTTTCTGCGATGATCAAAATATTTAGTATTCTGCCCAGGGTAATGCAAGATAACTACTATAACTTCCACTTCAGCAAGGCATTTTTTAATCATTTATATTCTTCTCTGGATACCATAGTTAAGTATTTAATGGATCAAAGTCAAGCAGAAGGAAGTGATGTCAGTATGAAAGTTCTGTTCTAGGGTGAGTTATAATTCTGTGTTTTACTGGAATAAAGACATGTCAGATTCATCAAATTTACTGCTTTTAAGCTGAGAATTTTTTATCAAACAGTTGAAAATCCAAAAAATTAACACACCAGAGAAATGATAGAGAGGGGATAGAATTAGTAGAGCTATGTATTTGATATGTCTTCCAAATTAACTCTTAAACCCATGTCTCTACCTTGTACAATAGTCCCTCTTTATCTGCAGTTTCACTTTCTGAAATTAAGTCCACGGTCAACCTTGGTCTGAAAATAAGTGAGTACAGTACAATATGATATTTTGAGAGAAGAGAGACAGAGAGACCACATTCACATAACTTTATTACAGCACATTGTTTTAATCGTTCTATTTTATTATTAGTCATTGTTGTTAATCTCTTATTGTGCCTAATTGATAAATTAAACTTTATCGTGTGTATGTATATGAGAAAAATACTGTATATAGGTTTTGGCACTATGTGCCATTTCAGACATCCACTGTGGGCCTTGGAATATATTCCCTGAGGATAAGGAGGGACTACTGTATATGAATTAAAGATCAGTTGTTGGTTGACTTTAACCACTAAATAGATGAGATTACTGTCACAACACAGGCAACTCTAAGCAATGTTATGAAAAGATGTACAAATAGGAGATCTTAATGTGTGATTGACTAAATTAGATCAGTATTGAGTGTCTCTTTCAGAGGACATAGACACAAAGGGTAAGTCCAGAGGAGAGACTGGGATGATGAGGATGAGAACCTACTTGCCTATCAGCTTCAGCAAGAGCCTTCAATATTAAGAGACATACCTGAAGGCTGTGATGTAAAAGAAAAGCCTCTCTCCCACCTCTAGAGGAAAGAACTGGACCGATTTTAGGGAAATACATTTGATCTTAAATTTCATCACAGCCAGAACTATAAAATATGAATGTATTAGTCGATGAACTTTCTCATTTAGAGAGATGATCCTACATGACTCTGGGGGTACAATAGAGAGGACTGTTTGTGTATCAGGTAGGAAGCTGAGCTAAGCTTCTGAAATCACTTACTTTCAAGCTCAACATACTTTGATAATCATTTATAGTGACTCACAATCAATTCCCTTTAAGACTTTCAAAGTCACAAATTGAAACAATGCTCATAATGAATTAAGCCAGTCTGTATGTGTGAACCAGGGTGAGCAGAGACATGAAGTAAGCAACAGTAAGATTTCGCCTAATGAGGTTGAGACTTAAATAAAAAGGCATGATGCTGGGGAGGAATAGAAAGGACCTAGTCTATAGCTAGGGAGTAATGGACTACGGGGGTTGACGGAAGGAGGTAATGATCAACCGATTTATCAAGACCAAATTCAAATGGAAATTCTGATAATCCTAGTTATCTTATGTAATTTTCTCATTTGAAGTCACAACAGGGACTAACACTTTCTTTTTTTTTTCTTTCCAAATGTGATAGGAAAGCAAAGATATCCTGTTAGTGGATCTAAACTCTGAAATCGACACCAATCAGAATTCTTTAAGAGAAAATCCATTCTTAACAAACGGCATCACCTCCTGTTCTCTTCCTCGACCAAAGCCTCAGGCATCCTTCTTGCCTGAAAATGCCTTTTCTGCCAATCTCAACTTCTTTCCCACCCCTAATCCTGATCCTTTCCGTGATGATCCTTTCACACAGCCAGACCAATCGACACCTTCTTCGTTTGATTCTCTCAAATCTCCAGATCAGAAGAAAGAGAATTCGAGTAGCTCATCTACTCCACTGAGTAATGGGCCCCTGAATGGTGATGTTGACTACTTTGGTCAGCAATTTGACCAGATCTCTAACCGGACTGGCAAACAGGAAGCTCAGGCAGGCCCATGGCCCTTTTCGAGTTCGCAAACCCAGCCAGCAGTGAGAACTCAAAATGGGGTATCTGAAAGAGAACAGAACGGCTTCTCTGTCAAATCCTCCCCGAACCCTTTTGTGGGAAGCCCTCCCAAAGGACTATCCATACAGAATGGCGTAAAGCAGGACTTGGAAAGCTCTGTCCAGTCCTCACCACATGACTCCATAGCCATTATCCCACCTCCACAAAGTACCAAACCAGGAAGAGGCAGAAGGACTGCTAAGGTGAATTGTCTTCTCCACGTATCCATTAGCAGAGTGCATGTTCGGTACCAAAGGGTGGTGTGATGCAAGCTCTCTTTCCTGCTGCTCTCGTAGTTTCCTGTGTGGCTGTGAAATAGAAGGTGGGATAAGGCACTTTGGTTCTCCAGGAGTACTTTCCTCTAACTGCCACCGTTTTTAAGCTTCTCAGCAGCGTTTGTCACACCCTGCTTTCCATGTGCATGTCTTGTCACTTATGATTAAACTAAACACAAGTTTTTCCATTTTTAATGCTGCTATGCTTCTATACCTCTGGTAAGTTTGATCATCATGTTCTGGGTTGGGAGGGTGAGAGTTCTTGTGATTCCCTTTGTACTTCCCTGACACTAACACACACCCTGCACACCCATCGTATTGCATCAGTGTCCATGGTGGTGGTATAAAATTCTCGAACTTATCTCCTCTTTTAAATACTGACTAAAGATATAAGCTTAGAAAAAGCTTATGTGTTTACTATTACCACTATGATCTCAGCTTTATTTAAGAGCAATTTAAAATGCAGTTCCCACAGGTGTGTTTTTTTAACTCTCCTAAGAATATGCAGGCTTGCCTGGATTAAGACCCTGTGATCTCTGTGTAGACTGACTTAAAATCCAATGGAATGATAAAAAATATTTAGAATGCTTATTGGTAGTTGCCCCTTTTACACACGTCCTCCCCCAACTTCAAGCATTTAGCTGATGAGACCAGACCAGTGTGAGTGTGTAAATGAGTATGGTAGATTTCACTTTGCAAGCCCTAGGTAGTATCAGACACTAAGACTCAGTAGTCCGTCCGTTGTAGGAATCTGTGTCTTTTTGTGGAGGACTCTTTTTCTGTAGTAGTAGTTGTTGTTGTTCATCTGTTAAGAAAAAAGTTTTCCTTTTTGTGGCTCTCAAATTGGGGTATAGAGTAGGAGACATAATGAAGCTGTATTTCACTGTTAGTGAGTAACTAAGGCTTCTCCCTCCCTCCCTGTCCTGTCAGTCTTCAGCCAGTGACTTGCTTGCATCAGACATCTTTGCTCCTCCCGTCTCAGAACCTTCAGGCCAGGCGTCACCCACAGGACAACCTACAGCCCTGCAGCCCAACCCTCTGGATCTCTTCAAAACAAGTGCTCCTGCCCCAGTGGGGCCCCTGGTGGGTCTAGGTATGTGCCTAGAGATAAAATTAAGTATGATTCTTTTGCTTTTGCTATAAAATGATGATGCATCGGAAGACATTTCATACATCCAGAGGGTTTTGCAGCATAAGATTTGAGCATCCCAGGGAGCCCTTCTCCCACTTCTACTATACAACCCCACAGCCATTTGATATTCTTGACTTGTAACTCACATTTGGCTCCTCAAGGCAGCATGAGACAAGAAATTCATTTTCAGTATTGTACTTACTTGAGCCAACTGGTCATGGTTTCCTGAAAGACAATTGTAAGGGATTCTAAACTCAGACCAGCTTCAGTAGCAAAACAGGGTTGACCTAAGAGAGGCTTGTCTGTCAACATGCATGTCTTCCGTGTCTTTTGCCGTAATAGATCGAAGGCCTATGTCCTTTCAACACATAGCCCTCTTGGAAGGAATATATGCCCAAGAAGGATATAAGTTAAGTCTGAAGCAAGAATAAGTCATAGAGTGAAAGTCCTAGGTTCTGGGCCCAGCTGTGTTCCTAGGTGTATGGTAAGGGTAGATCAGGCACACATCCTGATCAGTCTCTGAGCGCTTCTGCCATAGGAGCTCCTTGCCAATATTTTGGCTAGCTTGAGTGTTTTACTGAAGCTAGAACATAAGTCCTAGAAAGCCAAAGTTGAAAAAAGCAGAGAAATAAGGGAAGAGATGGAATTTTATCAGACACCTAGGATGCATTGATGCTCTTAATTCCTAAATGTGTCATTAGCTTGTGTGAGCCGCTGATCACTCTGTGGTAGGACAGTGGGAAAGTCCACTTGACTGAGGGCTGGCCTTGCTATTCTTAGGCCACAGCCTATAGTTCTTTTCAGACTCCATGGTACAGTTTTCAGAAACCCTGACAATAGTTTTTGCTGTCCTGCTGTGGACTCTATTTTTCTGCTCTTGGCACGTCTACAAACTCCAAATGGACTCTGGCTTGGGAGGTGGAGGACTGTAGACGAGGAAGGACTCTCCTCTCCTTTGGTAAAATCTGACCAGGGATCCTGGCTTTCTCTGCCTCCTGCAGTCAGTCATCAGGATCCTTGTTTTGTTTTCCTCTCTGTCTCTGTTGTTTTCCTACAAAGGAAAATAGTTTGGTTCTTTTACAAGAAATCTGTTTAATCAGGTCTAGAATAGGGTGGCCGGAGGAGGACTGTTACTCAACTGCTGAGTGGCAGAAATCGTGAGGGTATGAAAAGCCAGCTTGTCCCAGGTCTCTGCTTGCATTTACCCCATCAAGAGTCTCTCTCTAAAGACTTCATGTCTCTTGGGGGCTTCCCCCTTTCTGCGTTGCTCTTTTCCTTGCACCCCACCCCCCAAGTGGAGCTGGTTGGTACCCTTCCCTCACAGAAGACCAGAGTACTTGCAATGCAATGTCTGCAGCGAGATCACATCACAGAGCTTTGTATCTAATGTCAATGCCCTTAAGAATTTTTGCAGCCAATATTTAACAAGTCAGCCTGAAAATACAGCTGGACCCTATAACTGTTTATTTATTCAGACGAAGTGAAGCTTTTTGGCTAGGTGCCCCTGTTGAGGCCTTGGGGTATACAACTGCAGAATACTGATGATTGTTCCAAGTTTGGACATGGGACTCAAACTGAGCTCTACAGTATAGTCCCTGTCCACTAGCAGGGATCCTCAGCCAAACCATGGAAGGTTGTAGGTCTGGCTTCCGCTAGACCCAGCTGGGGGACTGTCTCCCCTGGAGAACTGGGGGGTTGGGAGAGGGTATTGTAGAAAGCTGAGCCCTCAGATTCAACTTGCTTGTATTTTAATCTAGCTTCAGAAGATAATAAAATTAATGTTCTATACCCATGTCCCCCTTTTCCTTATTCCTTGCCCCTACTTTGTCAATGTGTTCAATGTGTTGAAACACAAGGTGGGGATTTGGTGGGTAGGAATGAAGACTGCTATAAGTATATACTGGGAAAGCCTTGAATTCCTGGCAAATGTAATATTTTTCTCTCTCTTTTTTTTTTTTTGAGACAGTGTCTCACTCTGTCACCCAGGCTGGAGTGCAGCAGTGCTGTCTCAGCCCATTGCAACCTCTGCCTCCCAACTTTAAGTGCCTCAGCCTCTCTAGTAGCTGGGATTACAGGCATGCGCCACCACACTCAGCTAATTTTTGTATGTTAGTAGAGACATGGTTTCGCCAAGTTGGCCAGGTTGGTTCTGAACTCCTGGCCTCAAGTGATCCTCCCACTTTGGCCTCCCAAAGTGCTGGGATTACAGGTGTAAGCCACTGTGCCCAGCCCTAATATTTTTCTCTTTTACAAATACCGTTCTCACTAATATATTTTCCTAAGTGAAGACAAGTTGTCCAGCATGAAAGATGATAAAATTCTACCCTCCTTTTTGCACATCTAACTGGTGGAAATTATTAGCAAGTGACCTGGCTTCTGTTAATACAATTTAATTGAATGTGTTGTAAAATACGAGTAACAACTTTGTTCAAACTAAACCCATTTTTAGAGCCTGTATTGTAGAATATAACTTTTCTCTTGATTTGTTATGAAAGGAGTATATTCTTCAGTGAAAATGAATTCTAATTTCTGTATCTGTGAAATAAGTATTTGAATTAGCATAGCATTTGAAAATTAAAATTGCCCCATGCCTTGCTGCCAAGGAAGCAGAACAGGAGAATGGGGTGCCAGATTTAGAGCCAGTGTTCCTGATTTTCAGTCTCTACCATCCAAGACTATGACCTTCCCAATTTTAGTTAATGTTCTTGCACCCAGTTTCCTCACCTCCAAAAAGCATGCTGATTAAGTGAAATGGCCTGTTCTGAAACCCACCACTCTCTGTGAGTACACCATGTGTGCCCATGGCCAGATGGCCAGCATGCATGATGAGAATGGACCCAGGTAATACCCATGTCTCAGACTAAGAAGCTTGAAGATACAATCTCGTGCTCCATCACTCCTAAACACCATTTTCAAAGTATTCTCTCTTGGAAACGTAAACGTCCCTAACCCAGGTCTGAAGGAAACTTTCATAACTAAAGAATGCCGTGCACCAAAGCTCAAAGCAAGTAGATTTCAAGAGCGAAGCATCACCTACTAATAGATATGAGGCTGAATTTAGGTTTCCTTGTTAGCGGTGACAGCTTAACTGAATCATTAATGCACTTGGAAAGAGGCAGGAAAGACAGTGCCCTGTATATGACAAGATGCAGGGAGGGAGCCCCTCAAGAGTCAGAGGCCATCATTGGAGAGACCTGGATTCTGGCGATTTAACAAATTCCTGATGACATAGCAAGGTCGCAGGAGACGGAGCCATTCACCACAAAAAGCAGATGCCCCGACATAGGCCATTAGTTACCTTGAAAGATTTTTGTTTCTCATTGTCCTCTCTCCTCTTTTAAATTCTCTGCTCTAACTTCTGGCAAGGTTTAGAGAGTGGCACATGGCAGGAAGCACTTTTATTTGAAACAGTCCTCCTAGGATAACATCCTTTCTTCCATTTTTATACATAAACGTCTAAAACTATCTTGGCATTGGCCAAACTTTATCTTCCCTTTATGTATATAGCTGTATCAGCCTTGGCAGCATTAAAAAGTGCGGAAACTTTGAAATGGTTTCTTCAGGATGCAAGCATGTTGAGGTCTTGTGCACATATGTGATTGCTGGTTTCCATAAGACTCCAGACATGAGCCAGTTGCCAAATGAAAAGATCAAATCTGTGACTCAGAGAGTCCAATAGATTATCTTAATTAACTACATCATAATCAGCATGGTTCGTGCATAAAAATATATTCACTTAAATAAGTTCCTGCTATTATCAGGCTCTGTTCTAGTTGTTTGAGATGTATCAGACAACAGGTGTCTGTATGATAAGGGCTTATTTTTTTGATGAGTAGGTACTTATGGACTATATTGCCCTTCTAATGAGGAAAGTTAAAAAGACATGGTAGGAAGAACATGGGCCTCAAAATGCAACCAGCATTTGAATGCTCACTATATGGTATTAGCTGGCTAACTTTTACAGTGATTAATCTGTCAGAATCTTTATTCTTCCCATATCAGCCTCAGGGCTCGATGGAGGTGTTAGCTGCATAGAGGCTTTCCAGAGAGTTGTGCTCTCTCAAATTCAAGAATCTTCTTCAAGCTTGGCTCCTGATAAGTATTTTTCTTCCTCTTACTTCAGGTGGTGTAATTGTCACACTCCCTCAGGCAGGACCATGGAACACAGCATCTTTGGTCTTCAATCAGTCCCCTTCAATGGTTCCGGGAGCCATGATGAGTGGTCAACCTTCAGGTTTTGGTCAGCCCGTCATTTTTGGTACAAGTCCAGCTGTTTCAGGTTGGAACCAGCCTTCACCCTTTGCAGCCTCAACTCCCCCTCCAGTACCTGTTGTCTGGGGCCCTTCTGCATCTGTGGCACCCAGTGCTTGGTCAACAGCAAGCCCTTTGGGGAATCCTTTTCAGAGCAATGTTTTTCCAGCTCCTGCTGTGTCCACTCAGCCCCCTTCCATGCACTCCTCTCTCCTGGTCACTCCTCCTCAGCCACCTCCCAGAGCTGGCCCTCCCAAGGACATCTCCAGTGATGCCTTCACTGCCTTAGACCCACTTGGGGATAAAGAGATCAAGGATGTGAAAGAAATGTTTAAGGATTTCCAACTGCGGCAGCCACCTGCTGTGCCTGCGCGGAAGGGAGAGCAGACTTCTTCTGGGACTTTGAGTGCCTTTTCCAGTTATTTCAACAGCAAGGTTGGCATTCCTCAGGAGAATGCAGACCATGATGATTTTGATGCTAATCAACTATTGAACAAAATCAATGGTAAGCCACTCACCACTCTGCCTACTGTTCCAACAACTATCTCCACTGCCACATGGACCTAAATGAGTTCCCCAAATGAACCCTCTCTCACCCACCAACAGCTTTGCTCTTGCTTCTGTTGGTAATCAAGGGTTACGGAGACGACTTAACCATTTACCTTTTGGCAATAACTAATTTACCTTAGTCATTTCTGAGTACTGACCCAATGCTGCCCTCTAGTGATAAATCTTAAAAGGGCTGCCATGAGCTATTGAAATGTGATGACTGGTGACTGTTGGAGGGCTGTGTGATAAGGCGTCATCCATGTCCCATGGCTTAAAATGCAGGGATTCTGAATCTCTTCCACTTCAGATAAATATGCATGGCTTTCTCTTCTGAGAAGGATGATAATTATTGGGATACCTAGTATTTGGTGTTGATTTTTGTTCCGCTGATGTAAATTTCAAAAGTATAGAAGTAAATTTCAAAAGTATAGAAGTAAATTTCAAAGATAAGCTGACTCGGGGACTGGCCTATATTTGGGGAAAGCTTGTCTACTGATTGCCTGGATTTTTTGCCTTCTAGAACCACCAAAGCCAGCTCCCAGACAAGTTTCCCTGCCAGTTACCAAATCTACTGACAATGCATTTGAGAACCCTTTCTTTAAAGATTCTTTTGGTTCATCACAAGCCTCTGTAAGTATGAACTACTAGAAGCTGTTCTCCAAAGTACATGCCACATAGAGCTCTGGCCTCCTGAATTAACGTTGCTTTTATAATAGCTTTTTTTTTTTTTTTTTTTTTTTTTTTAGACAGAGTCTTGCTCTGTCGGCCAGGCTGGAGTGCAGTGGTGCAATCTCAGCTCACTGCAACCTCCGCTTCCTGGGTTCAAGCAATTCTCCTGCCTCAGCCTCCTGAATAGGTGGGACTATAGGCACGTGCCACCACACCTGACTAATTTTTGTATTTTTTTGTAGAGATGGGGTCTCACCATGTTTGGCCAGGCTGGTCTCAAACTCCTGACCTTAAGTGATCCATCTGCCTTGGCCTCCCTCCCTGCTGGGATTACAGTCATGAGCCACCACACCTGGCTATAATAGCTTTTTGATGGTAAAACATGTTTGGCTAAGATTTGTCACCAAGAACCTTCACAGTATAAACATTCATTTAAACTGGAGGAAGATTATTTGCACAAGAACTATTATCTTCTGAATTTGAGAAATAATATCACATAGAAAACATCGTTCATATCTCACTTAACCTGACCCATGAAAGCATTTCGGGAGAAAATTGAGCCAAAATACTGTCTTGAAAACCTTTCAAAAATTTAAATTCTTAATTTTCCAACAATATTTCTATAGCTTATGAAAATAATACTTCCTATTTGGGGGAGGCAAATGAAATGCATCTGAACCTTGATTTTCATGTAAATAATATACACTGCCATCTGCAAGCAGATGGAAACAAATCACTGTAAGCCGCATATAATGTTTGATTGGCCAATTGGCCTATGACCTAAGTGATTTTTAAAAGAATTTTGGAAGTCTTCATTGTAAATTTTTTTTCTTATGACTGTAACTGTATTTATTGACCTGATGATTTTATCTTCTTAGGTGGCTTCTCCTCAACCTGTATCTTCTGAGATATATAGGGATCCATTTGGAAATCCTTTTGCCTAAATTCTGTAAGTAGAAGATCCTAATAAGCCTATCTCAGGGGTTTTCGTGAGAAAGGGTGACATGGAATAGAGTGAAATTTTAATTTTAGAATTGGGAAGAGGGTAAATATCTATAATTTAGGAGTAATCGACATGAAAATCTATACTTAGATCATTCAGTAATGACTAGGCTGGGCACTTAAGAATAGAATTCCTAAACACATCAAAAAATAGTAATATACCCTTGGGGATGTGGATTTTTATCTTATCCCACGTTTTCAGGTTTTCAGTTCTGTGTGGGAAGTAAAACTCAAAACAACACATCACAGGTTTCTAACCTTTTTACTTTCGTATTGAAGTGGTTGCAAAACAACCTAGTAGTAATTTGGTTTCCTGTAAAGGGTTCAGATTCCAAAGACCTTCTGAAGCCACCAAGTCAGCAAAACAGATTATGATCATTACTCCTCTACCATTTATTACTCTGTGAGCAATCTCAAAGTTAGTCTGAAAGAGTCTGATGGTATTAAATCTAAAAGTTTTAACAACTATTAAAGATCTCCTTCATAGGCAGTAGGAGCTCAAAATGAGTCTGAAGGTTGATTCTTCTGTCTCATGAACTTTATCTTAAATAAGTGATTAGATAGAATCACCCTCAGCTGAAATCCTGGGAGGGCTCAGTATAACTCTTTCTCAACAGAAGGTGACAGCAACTTTATTCTGATCTCAAAAGACTGAATTTAGTAGGGAAAGGAACGCTCCCCCCATTTTAGAGCAGCAGGTAGGCCAGCTGGTAGGGGTAGAACAATAAAAATAATGAAAAATAACAACAACAACAAAAAAAAAAAGCCCATTTTTTTTCCAATCTTGTCTCATCCAAACAGGACTACTAAACTGTGATTTGGCCCATCTAGAATGTAATTATTTTTAATAGATAAATATCTTAAATGTGGCGAGAACAATAAGATTGAGCTTATAGGCATCTGGATCATTTTCCCTCAACTCCAGTTCTACAATGATGGTGTTTCCTATAGTGCCTTTCCATAAACTGCTTCAGAGAACTGGGTAAATCATTAAAAATGCAAATTCCTGGGTCCTACCGCAGCCCCAAGGAATTTCTCTTTGGTGCCAAGGAAATGCTTCCTTTTAACAAGAGTGCAGGTGATTCTAAAGGTAATAAAGCAGTAAGTAGATATTTAAGAGCTAGAAGTCTCACCAGAGATCATTCTCACCTTCCATTCAAGGGGAGATATACCCAAACCAATAGAAGGAGTAAACTACACTTGGAGTCAAGATGGATTGTAGGGACTAAATTGAATGAACTAGACTTCTCTTTGGAGGTCCTTTCTTCTTTAGGTCATGAAGGAAGGATAGTTTAGGTCAACCTGCTACATCAATAGATTGGGTAAGGGGAACTCTCATGGGATAAAATAACTAACATTGTTGAGCATTTGCACTAATCATTTTATTAGATGCTCTACATTTATCATCTTCATCAATCCTCACATCAGCCCTAGGAGATACTATTACTGACATCTTTAATAATGACTTGATATTTAATACATTGATATTCAATTCAAAAATTCTAACCACAAGTTTCTTTCTTCTCCATACCTCTCTAGGAACTTGGTCTGCAGACCATCCAGAGGAATAAAAAGGTTGGCCTTAGTAGTCAAAAACAAAGCTGATAGCCAGACATGTTCTGATTCCTGCCCTTGTTCCAGCTTTGACATATTATCTGTTGCCTTATTTCTCATTGCCTCTTCTACTTGTAAAATGCTTTTCACTTTCTGTCTAGGTTAAAGCTAAACTGAATCTATGGCTTTAAATAAATTACGATCCTAAACTCTCTAGCTTAAGTGTAAATGAAGTACAGTAGTTTCCCTACTGAACCCTGCCTATTGTGTCCCTGGAACCTTCTAGAACACCTGCCTTCTACCCTTTGGTTGGGAGATGCAGCCACCACATCCCTTCATATCATGCTGTTTTGAATAAATTTTCAAATCCTTATTGTTCAAAGTTGTTCGGGGGTTCTGTTTCAGAGCATAAAATCTAAAGGTTATAGTAGAACAAGGCACCTTCTTAAAAGAAATCTTGCTTCAGACCATCAGTTCCAGAGAATTTCTAAAGTAAAATTGAAGCAACTACAACTTCTTCTTAGACACTTTGGAATCCAACCACTTAAGGACCTTTTTAAAGAGATAGCTTCTCTTCTTTCTGAAGATCACTTTCTCCCAAGGCCAAGATTGTCCTTTTCTCCCATCTCTTGGTAGCTATTGCAAATGAGGGAAGAACATTATTCATCTCTCCTCTCCTTTTGTTTCTGATTCTTTTTTCAGTCAGTTTTGCTCCTAGGTTCAAGTAGCATTACCACCCTTTCACAAGCAACAGACTCTCACAGGGCAAAAAAAAAAAAAAAAAAATCTGATTCACAGACAGATCTGGAGCCTCTCTTCATTCTCAGTAATTGCTAGTCCCACGAACTAGAATTGCAAATGGGCACAACCTATATCCTTCCTGTGGAAGAGGAGGCCATTCTCTTGAGCTGAAGTTCCAGAAGAGCAGTTAATGTTCAAGAGAAATTGAACTCAACTCAGCAACAAAGGACTCTATTTTGAAGAGCAACACATCACAAAGCTAAATGTGATTGTGCCAAACACATTAGGTGCTTATTTGGGGTCATGCTAGGCCGTTATCAAGTAACTGGAAAACTTTCTTGCAGCCACAATCTCATCGTCGTTAGTAGGAAGATAAGAGGGGAGGAAAAAGCTGTAGAACAAATGTTTGGGGTTACCATTGAAAATCTAATGTCTGCAATATTTTTCTCCTCACAACTTGGAAACGTTCCCAGTTCATTTTCTGTCCTGTTGTGAGCACAGTTCTGAAGGGTTTATTATTGTCAAAATAAGTTTTGTTTTGTTTTGTTTATGTTGGGTTTTTAATGTTGTCTCTTGACCCTTAATGCTCAGGTTCTTGTGGGAGTTAATCAACCACATCCAATGTTACCTTGAGGGGGAAGAAGAGGGTGATGCTCAGAAGCTAAACAAGACAGGGGCCACATGACCCTCTATTGATTAGCCCCAAATAGAAAGTCCTGTGGTTTTATGTTTAATGGTAATAGTTGATCATATATGGCATAATTTTCTATTGGCTTCCTACTCAGTCACTATAAACACAGACTTGAAATAGTACTTTAAATGTCCAAATACCTAAATGTGCTAAACTGGAGATAACTATTTCTAGGTAGTTGAATTTTTGAAAGTCATGATCAGCCACACAACTGTTTTGTACATACTTATTTTCTCATGCACTTTTCTGTATGCAAATAAAGCTATAAATTTACTCATTTCAATAAACTGGAGTGGCAGAATATCATGTGGTACCATCAGTTTATTCTAACTGCTTTGAGTTGACATTGGAGGCAAGCTATAAAACATACCAGTCTGAAGTGGAGAAAATGTTAGCTATAATACACTCTGGATTGTCACAATAATGAAGAGAAAGTGGAAATCCATGAAATAGGACCGTGAATAAATTACCATCTGATCTATTTCAGCACCTTCTTCTGTCTCAAACCCACACACACTCCCTTTCTGGGAGTGTAAGGAAGACTAGTAGATAAGACCTGTACCAAAAAAAACTCAGCTGACATCCACTATAAAATCACTCATTAGTGCACTATTGGTTCATGCCTTTTACCCTTGGCTGCCTCTTGTTTTTATTCAGTCATATTTGACCTCACCAAGACACAACTGTGTGGACTGCTCTAGGCTGGCATAGGCCCCTCTGGAGAGTTGTTGCATGAGGTGAGTGGGCTGATGAACAGATGTTTTTAGCATTAGGAAGCTCTTAAACTCTCTCACCTAGTATAAAAGTTCAAGGTTCTCATTCATTTCAAAAAGACCTGCAACTACAAGAAAGAGAATCCCAAGGTGGGCTTTGCATGGATATAGAAGTCTTGGTGTTAAACCTAACTTTTCTAAGGAATAAGACATTTTGGGGAAGGATTATCTATTGGTGTATAATATTTTGGAATGTTCCTTATTACTGCCTTACCTTTCTCCTTGACTGAAACATTTGGTCTCTTTCTAACAATAGTGAGGTGGAATAGAAATACACTCCATACAAAAGCAGGTTCCAGGGGAACTGAAAGTAAGCCACAGATGAGCTAGAGAAGGCTGCTGATAAGAACATGTTGCACAAATTATCTGGCTTATCCAGGTGCTCTGCAGTGCGTCTAACCCGTTGAGCCTGTGTGTTATCTCCACGTGGCTTAATCTGTGAGATCTTGCCAGAGGTTAACTTGCTCGTGTGTACAAGAGGAGGACATTCCTTTCAGTGCAGTCGGAACTACTTTGATCAAGCAGAGAGTGGCAGTTACTGAAGTGTCCCTGCAAAGTGGAAACACACCCGTTCCTTATATAGTCGGCTCTCCTAACCTCAGATTTTGCATCTGCAGATTCAACCAGCCACAGATGGAAAATATGTGAATAGAAAATAAAATAAAAATAATGCAGCAATTAAAATAATACAAATAAAAACAATACAGTATAACAACTATTTACACAGCATTTATATTAGTTATTATAAGTAATCTATAAATAATTTAAAGTGTATGAGAGAATGTACATAGGGTATATGCCATTTTATATAACAGACTTGAGTATCCACAGATTTTGGTATCTGCAGGAATTGATCCTCCACAGATACCAAGGGACAACTGTAGTTTCTTTAATAAGCAGTGGTATTCACACCTGTGTGCCAGAAGTTCAGCTTTTCATGGTAACCCTATTATCTTGGAAAGAGAGTTTCCTTTACATATCAAATATGTCTAAGCTAAAAGCTGAACAGCCAGCATGCTCCTAAATTTCTCACATAAAAGCAATACAAAGGGAGAAGGTATAGACTTTCCCAAAATAACTTTGCATCTGTGAAGTATTTTACCATTTATGCAAAATAACTTTATTCCATTGATGCCATTCATAATCCTTTGAGGTGGGATCTGTTACTGTTGCGAGTCTTACTCAGGCAAGGCTGGCATCCATGCTTTAAAAAAAGCTGCACTCTACCCCAACTCTTAAGAGAGTGTTTTTCATGGTATTTTATTATAAAACTGTGTGTTGAAGTAGAGAGATCCCTTCATCAATTGATCTCAGACTTTACCATCAAAATATTAACTGTGGTGTCTAGAGAGAGCCAAACAGAGGGTAATTTTGTGTCTTTCCTGAGGTGGAAGCAAAAAAAAGGGGGTGGGGAAGGAACAGAGGATGTAGCTAACTCAGGAGTTTGGTTGACCGTGGAATAACCTGATGAGTGAGGACTCTGACCCATATTCCCGGAATACGTTTAATACAAAATCTAGGAAAAGATGGGAGCTGCCCCAAAGCCCCTGGTAAATATTTAAGCTATTACCATTTTAGGAGGTTGCTAAATAATAAAACAAATAATTATTTCTGGGAAATGGTATGTTTTGAACTAATTCCCTTCTGCTAAAAATAAAAACTCATGTTCTAGGCTGATATGACCAATAGGGACATGTACAATGCTATGTACTGACAGCAGCTCTGTTAACATGTCATAATTACAGCAATGCTGATGGACAAGGGCCAGCCATTTGTCATCTCACCTGGTGAGTGGCCAAGCCCCTCATTTTCCCTTGCTTGGAATTGTGTCCTGCATTTAATTACTAAACCTCTACCACATATTGAAATCATACACGTGCTTGTCTCCAGCAAGACCATGGTGTGGGCTGCTCAGTGGCAAAGAAGCTGGCCTTCTGCAGAGATGAAAGATGAGGTTGTTAAAAATGGAAGGAAAAAAAAAACCCAACTCTGAAATTCTTTATGACTAATTTTTCCTTGTGATATTTGTTGTGGAGTTTTCTGTCAATTCTTTACTCACTTGGTTGATTTCAATCATTATTTTATCTTACTTATAAGAAAGCAGAATCATTGCTGCTCTAAAAGTTACAGGGTAACATGACTGGGCTGGAATTGAGTAGAGGATGCTTCTGTGGTGTGTCTGATGCTGCCTCCACTTGTACCTACTTAGACTAATTGATCAGCATAGAAATGGGGTATAGCAGAGGGCTGAATGGAATTAAGATAAATATTGACAGAGTTGGCAAAATCAGAAAAGAGGAGGGCAGAGTGGTGCCCATGAAAATACTAAAATGACTGGAGCAAAGGCTGGAGTCTGAATTGGGAGGGAGACATACAAATAGTCAAGAGTGTTGGTGAACAAAAGGGTAGGATATGGCATAGGCAGATACTGAGAACCTCAAAAGAGAAGAGGATTGTGCTGAGTCTTCCTTTAAAATGAAATGTTGTAATCGAGTGGGCCCTACATAGTTCCATGTGAGGGTAAACAGATCTAAGCCACAGGAATCCTTATTACTGTAAAGGGACAGCCAGACTTACATCACCTCAACTGAACTTCACAAACAGCTCCAGAACCACTCAGTAGAGAAATTTGTTCTTTCCTCCTTCATTATAAAAGAGCTCATCTGAAAGTGCTGGAAGGAAAATGGCACAGGACCAGCAAGGAAGAGAGCTGGGCTCTGATGCTTCCCCTGCCCTAACCATTCGACCTTAGGGGCATGGACGTCATTTTCCCAATCTGCATTCGTTCATTCATCTGTTAGTGCTTGTAATTCATAAATGTGCTAGACGCAATGCTAGATGTGAGGGGGCATAATAGCAAACAAGACACACCTAAAACCTGCAGTTGACGGTGATCTCCAAGTTGTCTCTATTCGATGAGTCTAGTTATCCCCACTGACTACACAGGTTATAAGTGGAAGCCCTAAAATTTCACTGTGGTATTGCAAGACCTGTGGATCTTCGGACAGTCGGTAAGAAACAGCTATGGAATGGGGCAGGCATTCCTAATGAGATCCCTGGATACTAAGATCCCTTAACTTACTGCTAAGGGACTTTCAAGAAACTGTTTCCATCACTATAAAAGAGTCAAATGGAAATGACCCTCAACATATTTATATCAAATCAGTAAAAATTAAGTGTTTCTGCCTGCTGGTCAAAGTTTTAATGTACATATGTCTGTCTGCCTTAAAAACTGGGAAAAGTATTATTAAGCAAAAAACTTGGTTCACTATCACAAAGTTCCCAAGAAAATTGAAACTAAGAAGGGAACAAAGGGCAACTGAATGGCAAAAACCCTCAGCAGAGTGGAAAACCCTGGAATCAGAGTTTAAAGACATGGTTTGTTCAAATCTCACCCCTGCCTCTTCTGTGTAGCCTTGCAGGTATTTCTCTGAGCCTCATCTGTGAGACTAGAATAAAAGCTTACCTTCTATGGAGTTGACAGGACTCAGTAAGGAATTTTATAGTAAAGTACCCTATAAGCAACATGACATAGTTAAAATAATAACAATAGTAGTGATAGCAAGGTAGGAAAAGCCTGAGATGTGGAGCCAGACATAGCAAGTACAAATTTGCAGTTACTCGTCCCTGGCTGATGCTGGACAAATGATGTCATCTCAGTGTGTCTCCATTTCCTTAGCTGTAAAACAGATTATTTTCAGGATTAAATGAGATTGCATATATAGATATGGCCTGACACATATTAGAAGTTCAATAAACATTCATTTTGTTATTTGGAAGCCTTTAAGTGTTATACAAATGAAAATGTTACTATTTTCACTGCTCTAGTCTAATGCATGATGATGCTTTATTTCTCTGACATACACACAGAAACATAAGCCTCATTTCAAAACACGTCAGACACATGATAGATGTTAAGGACAAGAAAGAGTGAAAAGCATAAAAATGTAAAGCATATTATTCATATATTTTACATATTTATACAATATATATGATTATATAATTATGCATTATAATATGTAACATATGATTATGTATTGTATATTATAATTATATAATTATAATATATAATATAATTTGGCTCTGTGTCCTCACTCAAATCTCATCTCAAATTGTAATCCCCACATGTTGAGGGAGGGACCTGCTGGGAGGTGATTGGATCATGGGGACGGTTTCCCCTTTGCTGTTCTTGTGATAGTGAGTGAATTATGAGAGCTAATGGTTTGTTTGTTTTTGAGACGAAATCTCACTCTTGTCTCCCAGGCTGGAGTGCAACAGAGCGATCTCAGCTCACTGCAACCTCTGCCTCCCAGGTTCAAGCAATTCTCCTGCCTCAGCCTCCCAAGTGGCTGAGATTACAGGCGCCTGCCACCACACCCAGCTAATTTTTGTATTTTTAGTAGAGACGGGGTTTCACCATGTTGGCCAGGCTGGTCTTGAATTCCTGACCTCAGGTGATTCGCCAGCCTCGGCCTCCCAAAGTGCTGGGATTACAGGCGTGAGCCACCGCGCCCAGCCAGCGAATGGTTTTAAAGTGTGGCGCTTCCTCACTCTTGCTCTCTCCTAGTGCCATTTACGAAGTGCCTTGCTTTCCTTTCACCTTCCACCATGATTGTAAGTTTCCTGAGGCATCCCTAGCCATGCAGAACTATGAGTCAATTCCACCACTTTTGTTTGTAAATTACCCAGTCTCAGGTGGTATCTTTTTTTTTTTTTGAGACGGAGTTCCACTCTTATCGCCCGGGCTGGAGTACAGTGGTGCAATCAGGCTCACTGCAACCTCCGACTCTGGGTTCAAGCAATTCTCTTGCCTTAGCCTCCCAAGCAGCTGGGATTAGAGTCACCCACCACCATGCCTGGCTAATTTTTTTGTATTTTTAGTAGAGATGGGGTTTCACCATGTTGGCCAGGCTGGTCTCGAACACCTGACCTCAGGTGATCTGCCTGCCTGGGCCTCCCGAAGGGCTGCGATTACAGGGGTGAGCCACTGTGCCAGCCAGGTAGTATCTTTGTAGCAGTGTGAAAACGGACTAATAAAATTTATATTGCCAATATATGATACATAATTAATATGCTATTAGTATACTTTACTGCTCTCATTATTTTTCTACATTACATTTAAACCTGTACTATGGTGATAAAATAAATACAACTGAGCAATTCAGAAAAGCCTCCTATTCAAACTAGTCAGCCAAAACTATTCCCTCTCTCCCTCATCCCCCTTCCATTGATTTAGTCTCCAAAGAGACAGGTGATTTGTCAATCTCCAGTCACATCAACTTATCAAGTCTAATCATCACAATTTCTAATCAATTAGCATCAAGTCTAGTTAGTATAAAGCATCCCATCCTGACTGCTTTTCAGTCTTTATTTCCATAAGTATCTTTTTAGGGTCCAGAGAGGCCTCATAAGAGCCCTCAACATTGCTACAGCATTTTTCTTTTTTTGAGACAGAGTATCACTCTGTTGTCCAGGCTGGAGTGCAGTGGTGCCATCTTGGCTCACTGCAACCTTTGCCTCCCAGGATCAAGCAATTTTCATGTTTCAGCCTCCCAACTAGCTGGGAATACAGGCACACACCACCCCACCCAGCTAATTTTTGTATTTTTAGTAGAGATGAAGTTTCACCATGTTGGCCAGGCTGGCCTCAAACTCCTGGCCTCAAGTGATCCACCCACCTCTGCCTCCCAAAGTGCTGGGATGATAGGCGTGTGCCACTGCACCTGCCCTGCTATAGCATATTTGACAGATTCATACTGTTTCCAAATATAGCCCACCTGTTATTAGCCAAGACTCACAGGAAGTGTCTTTCAGGCATGGACTCATCCCATGACATAGTTACAAGAGTTGTGGCAATTATTCGAATCATCTTATTACTTGGCAGTTCTGCATGGCCTACACTCCACAGCAAGCTCAGGAAGAGGTGAGATCAGTCCCATTAAAGACCTCAAGTTCTCTGCATAAAAAGGAGAGGGGCCAAGAAAGTGGGTGAGAGTAGATACCTTTTACCCCAGGTAGGAATATCAGTGGAAAAAGTAAGGCAGTACTGGAGAAAATAGCTGTATATTCTGTCTTCCCTCAACCCCACCCCTTGCTTTGCAGGTCTTTATATATGCTAATGTTTGAAATTTGCCTATAAGTAATAATAATACTTATGAAGTCCCTTTAAGAACTATATCCAGAGATATCTGATGTCTTTCTTATCAAGGTGGTCATCCTCAGTCTCAACCCTGGCTACACGTTAGAATGAACCGCAAAGCTTTTAAAAGCATGGATGCAGGGTCTTATCACAAGTCAATTAACTTAGAGCTGAGTGGACAGCAGGCAGCCATCACTACTGTTCTCAAGAGTCCCCAGGTCATTCTATTTTTGCAATCAGTGCTTTAAGAGAAGTTGCGATGTCCACATTCTCTGGTGTTCCCAAAAAGGCACTGCTCTTCCCACAAGTGCTGGGAAGCATGAAATGTGAGGGGGAGACTATTTTTCATGGGTAGGAACAAGTTTTTCTATCTCAGATTCTACCTTGTTGACATGTGTGATGCTGAGATAAGGAGACCACTCTTTCTGGTGGACGCCCTTAATGCCTTCGGGAGTTTACATCTCATTCTTCAAAATGTTCCACTCTGCCTATAAGGAAAGCCAGGACTGTAAATGCATTTGCTCACATGGAAATAACCCACATAGACCATTTGCAGATTTAAAAAAAAAAAATGAAGCATCTACATCTGTGCCATCCTTTGCATTAAGCGCAGTTCTTTACTAACTTTGACTTTATGCCTCCATGAGAAGCATCCACGGCTTTTTTTCCCCAAAGTTGCATACTCCCTCATCTTCCACCCAACCCCTCAAGTCTTGCAAACTAAGAACTGCTGGGGGTTCTTCATGTTTGTTTCTGTTTTTTTGTTTGTTTGTTTGTTTTGCCGGAATTTTGCTCTTGTTGCCCAGGCTGGAGTTCAGTGGCCCCACCTTGGCTCGCTGCAACTTCTGCCTCCCAGATTCAAGCAATTCTCCTGCCTCAACCTCCAAAGTAGCTGAGATTACAGGTGCCCACCACCATGCCTGGCTAATTTTTTGTATTTTTAGTAGAGATGGGGTTTCACCATGTTGGCCAGGCTGGTCTCGAACTCCTGAAGTCAGGTAATCCACCCACCTCAGCCTCCCAACATGCTGTGATTACAGGCGTGAGCCACCGCGCCCGGCCTTTGTTTCCGTTTTTACACAGCGCTGCTGCCCATCTTAGGGACTTTAGCATTCACAGACCCATTGCCCCACATCTACTTGTCAATATGAGAAAGCAGGAGGCCAAGAATTACAAAATGATTCTCCTTTGGTTGGACTTCAGTACCCAGGCCACCCAAATTGACAAAAACTCTGAATGCAGACAAACAATCCTTGTTCCCTGTCCTCTGGCCCTTTGCAAATAAATGCCTTACCAGACCTGCCCTGCCACCCCACTCGCAGCCACCCAGCAAGAGCAGCATGTCAGCCTGCCGGAGTTTTGCAGTTGCAATCTGCATTTTAGAAATAAGCGTCCTCACAGCACAGTACACGACCAGGTGAGTCAGTTACTCTTCTGCTTGTCTCTGGAAGTTTCCTGTAGGATTAGCCTTTCAAGGTCTTCTTAGCAGCAAAGTACATAACAATGTTGATCCACGTGGCAATATACAAAGCCCTAGCATTTAAACTTCGAAAAGAGATAAGAAAATACATAGGGTGCATCTTTACGAGTTTTCTGTGGAAATCTGCTGCCATTTCTGGGGATTTATTTTCAACAAGGCACTCAAATGTTAAGACTGAGGTATTCTTTAAATACTTGAAATTATAAAATTAAGCTTGTTTTCACCAGTGTGTGATAAACCTGTGTTTATTAGTGCCTGATGTCTGAGAAGTTTAAAATTAAGGAAATTAATCTTTCCCTCACTCTGCCTCAATGTCTGACACCTTTAACATTTGGATACATCACCCTTTTGCCTCCACATTAGGCAAAGGTTAACTATTTTGTTTCTTTCCCTTGACATCCTGAATTGTGTTCAGAGGCATGCATTTTGTTTAGGGCCATTTGGGATTTAGGTCACATTTCTTCCCTTCCAGAATTGCAGTGATGCAGACCTGTCACTCATGCTTCCACCAAAGACACTTTTTCTCCTTTTTCTCTGATCCTAATCGGGATTGCAAAGCCCATGGCAAGTCATCCAGGAAACACATCACCCAGATAATAAGTGTTTATTGAACACCTACACTGTACCTAGAAATGGTGGAGGTTAGGGTCACATGAGGCATCCTTCATTCCATCCTGGAGTCATCGGAGTAGACATCGACCTGTATAATTCAATACAAGATGATCCGTTCTGGGAAAAGTACTGAAATATTCCTCACTTCAACAGTATGGCTGGGGGGAAATGTCTGCCCAAGCCCCGTTCCCCTGCTCAGACATAACCATAACCTGCTTCCAATTCCTCGTTAGTCATTTGACTCTTGGTTTACCCAAATGCTGTTTTGAACTTTGATGTCCGTCTCCAGTACATATTTGCCTGCCTCTTGGCTGCAGTTGGAGGCCACCATTCAGCCTGGGCTCCACTCACCAAGTGGGTTATTCACAGGGCTGCATCTTTCAGGAGGGGGCACCCAGAGGTGCTACACAGACGAACATGGGCCCTGGATCCAGTGCTCGCCCAGACCTTTCCTTCATCCCTCCTCTTTCCATATTATCTGTAAAGCATTGTACCATTCAGAAAATATTTTTGTTTAGTGGGCATCTGGGCACAAAAGGGATTTGGAAAGGCAGTTCCTCCAAGTTGCTTTAGCTCTCTTGAACTTCACCTGACCCTTTCTTAAGCTAAAAAAATAATAATAATAACTCAAACAACCCACATTCCTAGATTGCGGCTCCTGCTGATCAAAAATGAGAGGCTGTGGGGAAGCTTCGACTGCTTTGAAGTGCGTACCCCCCGGGTCCTGGCCACACTCGGCTGTTTCAGGCAGGACCGGAAAGCCCCCTTAGCTGGACCCCAGCTCCAGCAGCTGCATGGCTGAGTATGGTTTGGCTTCGTGGACTCCCATTGTTATGCCCTCTTGAGTTTGCCCCGGTTGCCCTGCTCTGAATGCTCTGTGCTTTGCCCTTTGACGGGGGTTGAAGTCAAAACAGAGTGTTCAGAGCCCTCAGTCATGAAGTGAGACGATTTGTTTGAATAATAGCTAACTGAAATTTGCAAAATTACTTTATATATAAATATAAATTTAACCAGAATAAAGCATTCCTCTGAAGCTAGACTTCCCAGGCTCAGGTCAAGGCACCATTACTTACCAACAGTGTCATTTTGGGCGGGTTGCCTGGCCTCTCTGTACCTCGGGTCCCTCGTCTGTAAGATGTGGTTTTATTTATGTCCTGGGACTACCGTAACAAAGCACCACAAGCTGGATGGCTTCAAACAAAAGAAATGTATTGTCTCACAGTTCTGGAGGTTAGAAGTCTGAAATCAAGGTGGTGGCAGGGCCGTGTTCCCTCCGATACTCTGGGAAGGGTCCTTCCTAGTTTCTGGCGGTGGCCAGCACTCCCTTGTATTTTATTTTTTGGTTTCAGGTCATTTCAATCTTTGTGTCTATCATCACATGGCTATCTTCACATCATCTTCCCATTGTGTACGTCTTTATAAAAATGTCCCCTTTTTAAAAGGACACCAGTCATATTGGATTAGGGCCCACCCTAACGATGTCATTTTAACTTGATTACCTCTGTAAAGACCCTATTTCCAAATAAAGTCCCAGTCTTATTTGATACTTAGGATCAAATAATTATCTGGGGGTTAGGACTTCAACATACCTTTCAGGGATGGCAGGCAGGCACAATTCAACTCATCACAGTGGTAATGATAGCATCTATCTAATAAGGTTTTTGTTGTAAACATTAAATAGGTATACATGTAATGTACTTATGACATCTGTGCCTGGCACATGGTAAGAACTTAATAAATGCCAGGTATTAAAAAAAAATAATAACCTTCCTGTGCTTTCACTTTGCTATCTTTCTTGTTTAGGAAGGAAGGGTTGGAATTACAGCTAGCCTTCCGGGCTCTCTCATGGCTGAAGACATCTTATGCCACAGCTACAGTGACCTGTTATTCCTGGGGAACTGTCAGGGATTTCTAACTATTGTTTTTTTTCTTTTCTTTCTTTTTTTTTTTTTTTACAAAGATTAATGTGACCATAAGAACTGGCCATGAGGGGGACATCATCCCTTATGTTTCTCAAGGTAGAGCATCAATGTTAAAAACCACCATGAGAGTAGAACAGTAGCTCAGAGCTTCTGGAGCCAGGCGACCTGGGTTTGATCCCAGGCTCCACAATTTACTGGCTCTGCGCCTTAAGTAAACTCCTTAACTTCTCTAAACCTGTACCTCACCTGCTAAATGGGAATAATAATGTGTCCTGCTGTGAGGAATACCTGACATAACAAAGACAACATGCGTAGCACAGTGCCAGGCAAACAGGAAGTGCTCTGTGAGTGTAGCTATCACTACCTTTTCTCTCTAATTTGTAAATAACAAAATATGCACATGGTTCAAAGATCAAAAATAAAACAAGGTATACATTGAATGTCTTACTTTCCCCCTCATGACTTTCCATGAGATTTGTGTTATTATATATACAGTGTTTTAAAAACACTTCTTCACTCCCACCTCATCCTACCTCTACAGGTTGTCACATATATGAGTTTCTGAGTATCCTTCCAGTACTTCTTTTGTAGATTAAACCATAGACTCATATGTAATCTTATTCCCTCCCAGTCTTTTACAAATGATATCATATTATATATACTATCTTATATATACTATCTTTTACTTTCTTTTTTTTTTTTTTTTTTTTTTTTTTTTTTTACTTCATGGCATATCCTGGATAACTTTCTGAGTCAATATGAGGGAGCTTCCTCATTCTCATAGCTGATTAATTCTTATTGATGAGTATTTGGGTGTTTCCAATCTTTTACACTAGAAATAATGTTGTAGTGAATATCATTGTTTATATATCATTTTGTAAGTGGTTAGGTGTACCTGAGGATTAATTCCCAGAGTGATTTGAGTCAAAAGATAATCACTTTGTGACAGTGCTAAAATTGCCCTATTTGTATTATTTTGCACTTTAGCCAGCAGAGTAAGAGAGTACTTGTTTCTCACAGCCTTGTGATGGGAACTGTAGGCCAACCTTTTGATATTTGTCAACTTCATAGGTTAAAAAAAAAAAGGTATTTTGGCAAGGTTGTAATTTGCCTTTCTCTTTTTGAGTCAGATTGCACATTTTTTCATATATTTAAAGGCCATATGTTTTTCTTTGTGAACTATTCATTTCCTTTGTCCATTGTTCTATTGAGTCTCCTGTCTTTCTCTTACATATTTCTATGATCACTTCATAAATTAGTCTTTGCCTCTGATATGAATTACAAATATTTTTCCCAGTTTGTCATTCATCCTTTGACTTTACGTGGTATGTTTTAGCGGAGTTATTTTCATATTTAATTTATTCCTCACTTTTCAAATACCTAAGGAGTACTAGGCTGGGGATTAGAAGGCCTGAAAGTGACTAGTTACCTGGGCTCTGGAAAGAAGTTGTCTGGGTTTCAATTCCAACTCTGCCACCAAGTAGCTGCTGTCTAATCTGAGGGCAATTCCTTACCATTTCTGTGGCTCAGGTCCTCATCTTTAAAGTGTAATAATAATAATAATAGTAGTAGATATCTAAGGGATGATATAAGAATTAAGGCTTAAGGGAAGAATTCCTGATGCATATAAGCACTCACAAATGTTAGCAATTATTATTTATTTTAATTCAATTTATCTCAACAATCTGGAAGAATATCCAAACATTCATTAATAGAAAAGTTTTGGATATCTAACAAACTGAAGATATTTAAAATGTCACTTTTTCCTCCTACTTTGGTTATATTCGCCTAAGTTTTTCATTTTTATATTCCATGCAAGTGAACAGATATTTATTTATGAACTACATTTGGCCAAATAGGATAATTTGTGTATTTGTCCATTTAATACATAAAACAGTTATCAACTTTGTCGAATGAGCCAGACGTTGTGTCAGGAACTGCAGTGTAATGTTGGACACATTATGGAGGGTCCCTGCCCTCACTGGGCTTACAATCTAGTGAGAGATGCTAACAAGGAAATGGCAATTACAACTCAGTCAAGTTCCCTTGTTGCACCTCAGCCAAGTGAGGCCCGTGATGCTCCTGTGAAGCTTCACCAGTCCACTTGCATACCGGTTTCCTCTGCTCTAGCCTAATCGAGGACTTTGCTCCTATAATTCTGCCACTTTTCTCCTGCAGCATCAATACCTCCCTTTTACTGAATCATTCTCAATGGCATACAAACATGTTTTAACTTAAAAAAAATGTTGGCACATTTCTCCACATTACTCTAGACCCACTCCCTTGCATCCAGTCTCATGGTATGAAATATCCTCTTATATTCTGACAACATCATATCTATATTTATGGTGAAACACCACTTATATGACGACATCCCCACATCTATACCTATGGTGAAATACCACTTAGACTCTGACAACTCCCACATCTGTATCTCCAGTGCAATTGCTTCCCTGAGCCCAGTGACCAGTTGCTTAGTCAACATGTCTTCTTGAAAAATCTAATAGGCATCCCAAACATAACATGTCTGGAGAATACCTATTGATTTCTCTACTCGTCTCTACCCACCCTGCACCAACATTCACCAAGTTACTTAGATTAAAACCTGGGAATCATACCTGACACCTCTACGTGTGTCATTCCCACTTGCAACTTAACAGTAAGTCCTGTTGGTACTATCTTTAAACATATCCCAAACCTGATTGCTTTTCACTATCTCCATGGGCACCACTCACTCCAGCCCAAATCACTATTATTTCTTGCCTGCCTCCATTTTTGTCCACTTGCCAGTAGTCAATTCTCCATCCAGCAACCACAGAAATCATTGGAAAACACAAACCTGTGTTACTTCTGCTCTCCAACTCTTCTAAGTATTCCTCGCAAGCTCAGAATCAAATCCAAATGCCTGTCCATGGCCTGCAAAGTAGAGCTGCACCCTTCCCTGTTCCCCAGGGCATTTGCGCTCTCTTTTTGGCTCACTCTGCTCTAACACCATGCTTGCAGTGCCTCCAACATGCCACATCAGGGCCTTTGCACTTATTTTTCCCTTAGCTTGGAAAATTTTATCCAGACCCTCACAGAGCTTCCTCTCTAAATTCATTCAGGACCTTAATGGACTATCACCTTCTACTCTCTTTTTGTTTTGTTTTGTGTTTTTTTGCTGTGTAACAACTCATTCCAAAATAGTATCTTAAAAGAATAGCAATTATTTCTTTTGCTCATAAATCCAGGGGTTGCCTGGGCTCAGTTGAGTGGTCCTCATGGACCTCCCACATAGGTGTAGTCAGATGGTGGCTGCGGCTGGGGTCATCTTGACGGCTTATTCACTCACATGTCTGTCACCTGGGCTGGGAAGACTCAATCAGCTGGGAAGCTGAACAACTGGGTGTGTTTAGGAATCTCTCTCTCTCTCTCTCTTTCTCCACCCCCATGCTCGTAAGTGCCTTCACACACAGTGGTGAAAGGCTTTCAAGCAAATATCTTTAGATAAACCAGCAGAATTCACATGGCCTTTTGTAACCCAGCCTTAAAATTCATACAGTGTTACTTCCTCTGCTTTCTACTCATCAAGGCTGTCACAAAGGCTCAGCCAACTTCAATAGAAGCAAACATAAACCCTACTTTCGATGGGAAGAGTGTCAAAGAATTTCTGGACATATTTTAAAAGCACCACACCACCTGTGAGAGGATTCTTTCACTGCCCTCCCTCCCAACTCCAGTCCTAGGGCAGTCTCTATCCTCTTACCCGGCCTGCTTTGTTTTCCTTCATAACTCACACGTCTTAAGAAATATTGCATGTTGTATTTTCTAGCATACTTGCTTCTTATATCTCACCTACTAGAGTGTAGGCCCCATGATGACAAGAACATTGTCTGTCTTGCAACCTTATCCACTAGAACAATTTCCGACATGTACCAGGTCCTCAGTAAAGGTTGGTGACCGTTGGCTCATTTAAAGCACATGAGAGAAGCTCTGAAATAAGACTTGAGAAATCAGGAAAGGTTCTTTAAAAACTTCGTGTTTGACACTGCTGTTATATTATCTTTTCATCTTGACGAGTTGCATGAACAAAGAAAGTGTGCCAGATCCATTGGTTGAAAATGTAGTCCTAACTAGCTTATATTTCTCCACTCAAAGGTGCCACATTATCGTATTTATTGACAAAAAGCTTCCTTCATAAAGTAAGTGCTTTCCTGCCTGGGCCTACCACAAAGTATCTTGGAATTCGAGGTGCTACTGAGGCTTTCTTTTTCTAAAACTGGAAACTTTTCTTCGTGGCAGGATAATAGGACCGGGCGTATATCAATGACCCTTCATTTGATGCATTTCTGGCCCAGAGTTAGATCTCCTGCCATGTTGATGTACATCACTTTGATCTAGGAAGTGACTTTCAGGCGGAGATTGAAACACTTGGAGATATGTTTTATTTGATAAACACACTTCATCTAAGAATCCAGAAAGTGCTTTACAAATACTTCTCCACTCAGCCTAATAGCACAGCAGGGTGACAGGCAGGCGGTAAGTGTTGTACATATGCAGTCCTTGAACTACAAAAGATGATCTGCTGAGTGAGTTCAGTGGGCTAAGCAGGGGGTGTTGGGCTCAGAGGATGAAAGACAGAAGAAGCTATTCAAGATCACCTATGTTCTTTCTTAGTATTTATGCAGCATATTCTTTCAATAATATATTCTTTTTGCACGACTTGTTATTCTCTCCTAACAATTCCCATGAGTTCTGCCTTCACTGTGCTTCCAGTGAGCCAGGTACCTGGCACAGTGAAGGCAAAACAACCAGGTGTTAAAACAATTTTCAATTTATTTTTGCCTAATTTGACATCATTTAGGTGTAAGCTTAAAGTAGGTACAGGCAAGAGTCAGGCTGTCCAACTGACATGCCTTGCCTGGGGCTGCTATAAGTTTAAAAATACTTGCATTCTTGTTAACTTGCTGTATCTCAAGATGTCTAAAAGGCATGAGGCTATTAGATGCAGAAATTAGTAAATATGCTATGACCACTCAGCTTATTTCAAAGAGGATTTAGGTTGGAGGGAAAAAGCCAGCACAGGAGACAGGGAAACATTGCACTGAACTAAGAGCTAAGAGTTGTCGAGTCAAGACCCAGTTTTTCACTAACTGTTCAACTTTGGATAAGTAGTGTAATTCTCCATTTTTAGTTTCCCATCTATAAAAAAGAACTAGTAATGCTTACAAAGTTTACCAAGAAAAGGTAGAGTAAAGGTTAATGAGAAAATGAGCTTTGAAAATTGTCTAGTAAAATGAATAAACAAATATAAGGTTTTACTTAATCAAAGTCATTTATGAGTGTTATGGGCTGATCTCCCTGATCATCCCCTGCCACCACCACCACCATTTCATATGTTGAAGTTCTAACCCCCAATACCTGTTAATGTGACTGTATTTGCAGTTAAGTCCTTTAAAAAGGTAATTAAGTTAAAATGAGGTCATTAGGGTGGGCCTTAATCCAATGTGACTGGTGTCCTGATAAGAAGAGGAAATTTGAACACAGACACCAGGGAAGGCCGTGTGAAGACACAGGGAGAAGATGGCCATCTACAAGCCAAGGAGTGGGACCTCAGAAGGAGTTAACACAACCATATCTTGATTTCAGACTTCTAGCCTCTAGAATTGCAAGAAAATAAATTTCTGTTGTTTAAGGCACCCAGTCTGTGGTACTTTGTTATGGTGGCCCTAGAAAACTCATACACTGAGCTTAACATCCAGAGAATGTAAGTTCTAGTCCCAAGGCAAGAGAGTGATATGTAAGAACCTTCCTATGGCGATAGATTGAATCATTCAAGGAATGAATTCAAATCATAGTCCGGGAGAGCAATAAAAGATAAAAGGCAAAGATCTGGTGCTTTGTACTAAGTCCCAAGTGTGAGTCATACTTAGTCAAAAAAAAACAAAAAGGAGTCCTTGGGTTAGAAGTTAAGAAGGAAGTAAATAAGTGTACATCTAGTCAATGTGGGCCTATTATTATTGCAAATGATGTTAGAGAACTGTCTAGAGATAATACCAGTATCATTGGAGCAGGGTCTGGTCACTTACATGTGGGAAAGATGAACAGCCCTTGTTGGGTTCTAGATTTCTCCAGTAATGGACTGTAACTCACTGTGGAGTATTCACAGTGAGTTTTACCTTCCATGCATGATTCTCCAGTCTATACAGTATCCTCTGAACCAGCATTCACTGAGGCTTGTCTGAGTGGCAGGTGAGAAAGATGAGGTTTCTGGAACCAAGGAAGTAATCTATCTTGGGGAAATGTTGAAACAAAATGTTAACATATTCAAAAAGTAATAGATGAAAACAGATAATCCAGTTCAAGTCAACAGCACTAATACTGGAGAAATAAGACATTAAAAAGATTCATAGAAATGTTAATAGAGCCCAGAGCAATTCCTGAAACCAATGACGTTCCAATGAGATTCCTTTACCTCCTAGTGTAATTTAGTTTTCTATGTACATATTCTTATAGTATCTTGTCTCATATTTCATTTAATTAAGTATTTACTCACTTATTCACTCATCTATTCATTCATCAAATATTTATTAATTTCCTGTTATTGGCTATGCACGGGGGTTACAATGGTATTCAAAACAACAAAACAAAACAAAAACCATGATCCTCAAACTAACTAGCTAGAGTTTACATTCTAGCTAAAAATATCAGTGAGCTTAGGGACATTTCTGTTTTGTTCAGCTTGAATATCAAATACCTGGAATATAGTAGGTACTCAGACAGGATACCAGCTCAGTGACAATTTTAGGTCTGTGGTGGTTTCAATCTTGGGTAATGATATAATGAGTACTCCTACACCTACTTGAGGTCCACCCTTCAGATATCATGGATTTCCACCAGATGTTGCTAAGCAGTGTTTCTCAACATTGTTTGAACATGAGAATCACCTCGGTAACTTTTTAAAACCATTGATGCCTAGAGCCCATCCTCAGAGAGCTTGATTTAATCAGTATAGAATGGGGATCACAATTTTACAATTCCTATTTTTAATATCTAAGGATTATGATATGTACATGGTATTGAGACCCACTGCCATAGGGCATTAAGGTGTATGTGCTATTGCCTCTTGATGTGGCCTGTCAGTTCCAGATGAGGCTGTAGATTTATGGAAATATTCTAGCAGAGAATTTCTTAGTCACGTGGTTTCAGATATGCACTAGTACTCAGACTTCCAAGAAAGCAGGTTCTTCTAGAAGTTTTGGCATCCCATGTAATACATTTTTAGCCTGCAATTTTAGAAGATGAAGCTCATCACACCTCCTGATATTCTGGAAGGTGTAGGCAAGGGCCAGGCTTACAAAAATGCCATCTCCAGCGAGGAAGCCTGCCTTGCAATCCTTGCTCAAAAACCATGTGGATGATTCCCCAGGAGATCACACCCTAGAGAGATACAGGCCTAGATTTGGCCAGAACCCCATGACTAAGGACTTCCTTCCTCCTCTTTCAATTATTCAATTATTCATTAAAAAAAACCTTTCCTGAGTACCTATTATGTTCCAGGTATTTGATATTCAATCTGAACAAAACAGGAAAGTCCCCAAACTCACTGGTATTTTTAGCTAAAATGTAAACTCCTGCTTTGGGGATCATGTTTTTTGTTTTGTTTTGTTTTGAACACCATTGTAACTCCCATGCTTAGCCAATAATAGGAAATTAATATATATTTGATGAATAGATAAATGAGTGAATAATTAATTCAATGAAATATGAGAACAAGATGCTGTAAGAATATGTACATAGAAAACTAAATTACACCAGGAGGTTAAGGTGGATTCTCAGAAAAATATAATGTGTGTCCAAGATGAGATCAATGTAGTGAATAGTGAATAGCATGGTTAAAAGCCTGAAGACATGAGAAAAAGTGGCTTGTCTTGAAATTTTAATGTTCAGTGTAGCTGGAGCTTAAGTGGAGAAAAGTAAAGTTGGAGAATTAGGAAAGGGATAGGCCATGTAGAGCTCTGTAGGCATTGTGCGTTTGTTTCCTATCACAGCTGTAACAAATTACTACAAACTTAGTGGCTTAAAACACTAATGTATTATTTAACAGGTCTAGAAGTCAGAAAATTGAATTAGGTTTCACTAGGCTAAAATCAAGGTGTTGGCAGGGCCAGATTCCTTTCTGGAGGCTCTAAAGAAAAATCATGTCCTTGCTATTCCCAGATTCTACAGCTGCCTGTGCTTCTTGGCTCATTGCCCTCTTCTTCCATCTTCAGAGCCAGCAACAGCAGGTGGAGTCCCTTTTCTTGCTTTGGATTTCTCTTGCCTTTTCTGTCTTCACATCTCTCTCACCCACTCTTCTCCTTTAAAGAGCCCATGTAATCAGAGTGGGCCCAACCAAACAATACAGGATGATCTCCCCATAATCACATTTGCAAAGTCCCCTTTGCCATGTAAGGCAACATATTCACAGGTACCAGCAATTGGAACAGGGATATCTTTGAGAGTCATTATTCTGCCTATTGCATTATGTTAAAAAAAAAGAAAAACTTAGACTTCATCACAAGAGTGGTGGGAAGCTACTGAAGGTTTCTCGTAACTGAATGGTAAGATCAAATTTGCATTTTTAAAAGACCCCTGTGGATGCCTTCTGGAAACTGAATTAGAGAGTAATTTTTGTAGTCATCTAGGAGATATATAATGTTGGTGTAGACAAGAAAAACATCTGAAAGAGATGAAGAGAATGGATGGGTTTGAGAATCATTTACAAGACTGTAAACAGCAAATTTTTGTGGTTGATTAGATGGCATACATGAAGATTGGAGTGCAGGATGAGACAGGTAGCACCAGGTATCTGATTAGAATGACTGCATAAATGGAAGTGTCATTTGCCAAGACAATAAATACAAAGGAGAAGCATATTTGAGAGGGGAGAAAAATTAATGCACTCATTTGGGAATGCATTGAGTTCAGTAAGTCATGAAGATCTTCAAGTGCAAGGTCCAATAGGAAGTTGTCTTCAAAAGTTTAAAGTTCAGGAGAGATGTCTGGGCTGCTGACTTATCTCTGGGTGTCTGATCTGGTTTGGCTCTGTGTCTCTACCCAAATCTCATGTCAAATTGTAATTCCCATGTGTCGAAAGGCAGGCATAGTGAAAGGTGATTTAATTATGGAAGTGGACTTCCCCCTTGCTGTTCTTGTGATGGAGTTCTCATGAGAGCTGGTTGTTTAGAAGTATGTAGTACTTCTCCCTTCACTCTCTGTCTCCTGCCACTATGTGAAGATGTGCTTGCTTCCCCTTCACCCTTCCATCATGATTGGGTTCCCTGAGGCCTCCCCAGCCATGCCTCCTATACAACCTGTGGAACTCTGTGTCAATTCAATCTTTTATCTTTAGAAGTTACCCAGTCTCAGGTAGTTCTTTATAGCCATGTGAGAACAGACTAATACAGAAAATTGGTAACAAGAGTGGGACATTGCTTTAAAGATACCTGGAAATGTGGAATTGACTTTGGAACTGGGTAACAGGCAGAGGTTGGAAGAGTTTGGAGGTTTCAGAAGAAGACAGGAAGGGAAAATGAGAGAAAATTTGGAACTTCCTAGAGACTTGTTGAATGATTTTGGCCAAAATGCTGATAGTGATATGGACAATGAAATCCAGGCTGAAATGGTCTCAGATAGAGATGAGGAACTTACTGGGAACTAGAGCAAAGGTCCTCTTGCTATGTTTTATCAAAGAGACTGGTGGCATTTTGCCCCTGCTCTAGGAATCTGTGGAACTTTGAACTTGAGAGAGATGACTTAAGGTATCTGGTAGAAGAAATTTCTAAGCAACAAAGTGTTCAGGATATGGCCTGGCTGCTTCTAAAATCCTATGCTCATTTGCATAAGCAAAGAGAACTTATATTTAAATGGGAAGGAGTATGTAAAAGTTTGGGAAATTTGCAGCCTGACCATGAGGTAGAAAAGAGAAACTCATTTTCTGGGGAGAAATTCCAGCCAGCTGCAGATATTTGCAAAAATAAAGAGGAACCAAATGTTAATAGCCAAGACAAAGGGGAAAATGCCTCCAGGGCATTTCAGGGACCTTTGTGGTAGCCCCTTCTATCACAGGCTCGGATATCTAGGAGGTAAAAATGATTTCATGGACTAGGCCCAGGGCCCCACTGCTCTGTGCAGCCTTGGGACATGGCACCCTGCATCACAGCTGCTCCAACTCCAACTATGCCTAAAAGGGGCCAAGTACAGCTCAGGCCATTGCTTCAGAGGGTGCAAACCCAAGCTTTGGTGGCTTCCACACGGTATTGGGCCTGCAGGTGCACAGAAGGGAAGAGTTGAGGTTGGGGACCTCAACCTAGACTTCAGAGAATGTGTAGAAATGCCTGGATGTCCAGGCAGAAGTTTGCTATAGGGACGGTGCCCTTGTGGACAACCTCTACTTGGTCAATGTGGAGGAAAAGTGTCAGGTTTGAGCCCCTGCACAGAGTCCCTACTGGGGCACTGCCTAGGAGAACTGTGAGAAGAGGGCCACCATCCTCCAGACCCCAGATTGGTAGGTCCACCAATAACTTGCCTTGTGTACCTAGAAAAGCTGTAGGTACTCGAGTCAGCCCATGAAAGCAGCCACAGGGTCTATACTATGCAGCGGCACAGAAGCAGAGCTGCTCCTTGCATCAGCATTCCCTGAACATGATTAGTGGAGTCAAAAGAGATCATTTTGGAGCTTTAAGATTTAATGACTGTCCAACTGGGTTTTGGACTTGCATGGCACCTGTAGCCCCTATCTCTTGGCTGATTTCTCTTTTTTGGAAAGAGAGCATTTACCTTATGCCTGTACCCCCATTGTACCTTGGAAGTAATTAACTTGTTTTTGATTTTACAAGCTCATAGGCAGAAGGGACTTGCCTTGTCTCAGATGAAATGTTCAACTTGGACTTTTTAGTTAATTCTAGAATAAGTTAAGACTTTAGGGGACTGTTGGGAAGGCATCACTGTGTTTTCAAATGTGAGAAGAACATGAGATTTTGGACGGGCCAGGGTGGAATGACATGGTTTGGCACTGTGTCCCCACTCATCTCTCATGTGGAATTGTAATCCCCACATGTTCAAGGAGGAGCCTGGCGGAAAGTGATTAAATCATGGGGCTGGACTTCCTTTTTGCTGTTCTCATGATGGAGTTCTCATGAGACCTGGTTGTTAAAAACTGTGTAGTACTTCCCCCTTCACTCTCTCTCTCCTGATGTTATGTGAAGATGTACTTGCTTGCCCTTCACCCTTCTGCCATGATTGTAAGTTTCTGAGACCTTCCCAGTCATGCCTCCCATACAGCCTGTGGAACTGTGAGTCAATCAACCTCTTTTCTTTATAAGTTACCTTGTCTCAGGTAGTTCTTTATAGCCATGTGAGAACAGATTAATACAGTGTCATTAGCATAAACATGAAAACCAAAGTTCTGGGGAAAATATAGAGAAACATAAGAGAGAGAGAGAGACATCCAAGGAAAGGATTTCAAGGGAAAATAAGTATTTCAACGACTATCAGAAGAAGAGGGGCCTGCATAAAAGAGTAGGAGTACCAGGCAGAGAAGAAAAAAGAAATGAAAGAAAGATCCTATAATCCAAGAGAAGAGAGTGTCCTGAAGAGCAACAGTGGTGAATACATTGAATGTCCTGAAGCAGTCAGTAAGATAAGGACTGAAAGGAACAGTGAGGCACATGGCAGTCATCATGGAGTTGGGCAAGAGCAGCGTTCACAGGGCAGGAGAGTTGAGAAGTGTTGGGATGTAAGAAACAAGAGATGAGGGTGCTCACTACTTTCTCAAGAACTTGGCTAAAAGAAAAGAGAATTTAGAAGTAACTAAAAGGACATGTAGAGTTTGAAGGAAGAGATAAGACTTGTTCTTTGGATGACAGAAAGACATAAACGTGCTTCCAGAAATTATTCTAAGAAGTGTTATTGTGAAGGGCAGGAGGGAGATGGGAGTGGCTGAAAGAAAATGTATAATCAGGGAGGGTGCATGATTTGTTCATTCCTTGGCTTTTTAGGTTTAATATCACAAGCTTGAACACTTTAAACTACAAATGGAAAGGAGATAGTAGAGAGGGAGAGTTTAAAAGGAAGGAGATATTCAATGGATCAGAGTCTCTAAGGGGAGCTGGGATCTAGAGCATTTGAGGAGAGATTGGCATCACCTAGCCTTTTCTGTGTTTTTTTTTCCTTCTTTTTTATTATACTTTAAGTTCTAGGGTACATGTGCACAACGTGCAAGTTTGTTACATATGTATACATGTGCCATGTTGGTGTGCTGCATCCATTAACTCGCCATTTACATTGGGCATATCTCCTAATGCGTTCCTTCCCCCCTCCCCCCACCCCACAACAGGCCTCAGTGTGTGATGTTCCCCTTCCTGTGTCCAAGTGTTCTCATTGCTCAATTCCCACCTACGAGTGAGAACGTGCAATGTTTGGTTTTTTGCCCTTGCCATAGTTTGCTGAGAATGATGGTTTCCAGCTTCATCCATGTCCCTACAAAGGACATGAACTCATCATTTTTATGGCTGCATAGTATTCCATGGTGTATATGTGCCACATTTTCTTAATCCAATCTATCATTGTTGGACATCTGGGTTGGTTCCAAGTCATTGCTATTGTGAACAGTGCCACAATAAACATACGTGTGCATGTGCCTTGAATAGCAGCATGATTTATAGTCCTTTGGGTATATACCCAGTAATGGGATAACTGGGTCAAATGGTATTTCTAGTTCTAGATCTTTGAGGAATCGCCACACTGACTTCCACAATTGTTGAACTAGTTTACAGTCCCACCAACAGTGTAAAAGTGTTCCTATTTCTCCACATCCTCTCCAGCACCTGCTGTTTCCTGACTTTTTAATGATCACCATTCTAACTGGTGTGAGATGGTATCTCATTGTAGTTTTGATTTGCGTTTCTCTGATGGCCAGTGATGATGAGCATTTTTTCATGTGTCTGTTGGCTGCATAAATGTCTTCTTTTGAGAAGTGTCTGTTCATATCCTTTGCCCACTTTTTGATGGGTTTGTTTGCTTTTTTTCTTGTAAATTTATTTGAGTTCTTTGTAGATTCTGGATATTAGCCCTTTGTCAGATGAGTAGATTGCAAAAATTTTCTCCCATTCTGTAGGTTGCCTATTCACTCTGATGGTAGTTTCTTTTGCTGTGCAGAAGCTTTTTGGTTTAGTTAGATCCCATTTGTCAATTTTGTCTTTTGTTGCCATTGCTTTTGGTGTTTTAGACATGAAGTCCTTGCCCATGCCTATGTCCTGAATGGTATTGCCTAGGTTTCCTTCTAGGGTTTTTATGGTTTTAGGTCTAACATGTAAGTCTTTAATCCATCTTGAATTAATATTTGTATAAGGCATAAGGAAGGGATCTAATTTCAGCTTTCGACATATGGGTAGCCAGTTTTCCCAGCACCATTTATTAAATAGGGAATCCTTTCCCCATTTCTTGTTTTTGTCAGGTTTGTCAAAGATCAGATGGTTGTATATTTGTGGTATTATTTCTGAGGGCTCTGTTCTGTTCCATTGGTCTATGTCTCTGTTTTGGTACCAGTACCATGCTGTTTTGGTTACTGTAGCCTTGTAGTACAGTTTGAAGTCAGGTAGCGTGATACCTCCAGCTTTGTTCTTTTGGCTTAGGATTATCTTGGCAATGAGGGCTCTTTTGTGGTTCCATATGAACTTTAAAGTAGTTTTTCCAATTCTGTGAAGAAAGTCATTGGTAGCTTGATGGGGATGGCATTGAATCTATAAATTACCTTGGGCAGTATGGCCATTTTCATGATATTGATTCTTCCTATCCATGAGCATGGAATGTTCTTCCATTTGTTTGTATCCTCTTTTATTTCATTGAGCAGTGGTTTGTAGTTGTCCTTGAAGAGGTCCTTCACATCCCTTGTAAGTTGGATTCCTAGGTATTTTATTCTCTTTGAAGGAATTGTGAATGGGAGTTCACTCATGATTTGGCTCTCTGTTTGTCTGTTATTGGTGTATTAGAATGCGTGTGATTTTTGCACATTGATTTTGTATCCTGAGACTTTGCTGAAGTTGCTTATCAGTTCAAGGAGATTTTGGGCTGAGATGATGGGGTTTTCTAGATATACAATCATCTCATCTGCAAACAGGGACAATTTGACTTCCTCTTTTCCTAATTGAATACCCTTTATTTCTTTCTCCTGCCTTATTGCCCTGGCCAGAACTTCCAACACTATGTTGAATAGTGGTGGTGACAGTGGACATCCCTGTCTTGTGCCATTTTTCAAAGGGAATGGTTCCAGTTTTTGCCCATTCACTATGATATTGGCTGTGGGTTTGTCATAAATAGCTCTTATTATTTTGAGATACATCCCATCAATACCTAATTTATTTAGAGTTTTTAGCATGCAGGGCTATTGAATTTTGCCAAAGGCCTTTTCTGCATCTATTGAGATAATCATGGGTTTTTTTTGTTTGTTTCTGTTCATATGCTGGATTACATTTATTGATTTGCATATGTTGAACCAGCCTTGCATCCCAGGGATGAAGCCCACTTGATCATGGTGGATAAGCTTTTTGATGTGCTGTTGCATTCGGTTTGCCAGTATTTTATTGAGGATTTTTGCATCGATGTTTATCAGGGATATTGGTCTAAAATTCTCTTTTTTTGTTTTGTCTCTGCCAGGCATTGGTATCAGGATGATTCTGGCCTCATAAAATGAGTTAGGGAGGATTCCCTCTTTTTCTATTGATGGGAATAGCTTCAGAAGGAATGGTACCAACTCCTCCTTGTACCTCTGGTAAAATTCGCCTGTGAATCCGTCTGGTCCTGGACTTTTTTTGGTTGGTAGGCTATTAATTATTGTCTCAATTTCAGAGCCTGTTATTGGTCTATTCAGAGATCAACTACTTCCTGGTTTAGTCTTGGGAGAGTGTATGTGTCCAAGAATTTATCCATTGCTTCTAGATTTTCTAGTTTATTTGCATAGAGGTGTTTATAGTATTCTCTGATGGTAGTTTGTATTTCTGTGGGATCAGTGGTGATATCCCCTTTATCATTTTTTGTTGCATCTATTTGATTCTTCTCTCTTTTCTTCTTTATTAGTTTTGCTAGCGGTCTATCAATTTTGTTGATCTTTTCAAAAAATCAGCTCCTGGATTCATTGATTTTTTTGAAGAGTTTTTTGTGTCTATCTCCTTCAGTTCTGCTCTGATCTTAGTTATTTCTTGCCTTCTGCTAACTTTTGAATGTGTTTGCTCTTGCTTCTCTAGTTCTTTTAATTGTGATGTTAGGGTGTCAATTTTTGATCTTTCCAACATTCTATCATGGGCATTACACACTGCTTTGAATGTGTCCCAGAGATTCTGGTATGTTGTGTCTTTGTTCTCATTGGTTTCAAAGAACATCTTTATTTCTGCCTTCATTTCATTATGTACCCAGTAGTCATTCAGGAGCAGGTTGTTCAATTTCCATGTACTTGAGTGGTTCTGAGTGAGTTTCTTAATCCTGAGTTCTAGTTTGATTGCACTGTGTTCTGAGAGACAGTTTGTAATAATTTCTATTCTTTTACATTTGCTGAGGAGTGCTTTACTTCCAACTGTGTGGTCAATTTTGGAATAAGTGCAATGTGGTGCTGAGAAGAATGTATATTCTGTTGATGTGGGGTGGAGAATTCTGTCTATTAGTCCCACTTGGTGCAGAGCTGAGTTCAATTCCTGGGTATCCTTGTTAACTTTCTGTCTCATTGATCTGTCTAATGTTGACAGTGGGGTGTTAAAGTCTCCCATTATTATTGTGTGGGAGTCTAAGTCTCTTTGTAGATCTCTAAGGACTTCCTTTATGAATCTGGGTGCTCCTCTATTGGGTGCATATATATTTACGATAGTTAGCTGTTCTTGTTGAATTGCTCCCTTTACCATTATGTAATGGCCTTTTTTGTCTCTTTTGATCTTTGTTGGTTTAAAGTCTGTTTTATCAGAGAGTAGGATTGCAACCCCTGCCTTTTTTTGTTTTTCATTTGCTTGGTAGATCTTCCTCCATCCCTTTATTTTGAGCCTATGTGTGTCTCTGCACATGAGATGGATCTCCTGAATACAGCACACTGATGGGTCTTGACTCTTTATCCAATTTGCCAGTCTGTGTCTTTTAATTGGAGCATTTAGCCCATTTACATTTAAGGTTAATATTGTTATGTGTGAATTTGATCCTGTCATTATGATGTTAGCTGGTTATTTTGCTCGTTAGTTGATGCAGTTTCTTCCTGGCATCGATAATCTTTACAATTTGCCATGTTTTTGCAGTGGCTGGTACTGGTTGTTTCTTTCTATGTTTAGTGCTTACTTCAGGAGCTCCTGTAGGGCAGGCCTGGTTGTGACAAAATCTCTCAGCATTTGCTTGTCTGTAAAGTATTTTATTTCTCCTTCACTTATGAAGCTTAGTTTGGCTGGATATGAAATTCTGGGTTGAAAATTCTTTTCTTTAAGAATGTTGAGGCAGGGCGCAGTGGCTCATGCTTCTAATTCCAGCACTTTGGGAGGCTGAGGTGGGCAGATCACAAGGTCAGGAGATCGAGACCATGGTGAAACCCCGTCTCTACTAAAAAAATACAAAAAAATTAGCCGGGCATGGTGGCGGGCGCCTGTAGTCCCAGCTACTCAGAGAGGCTGAGGCAGTAGAATGGCATGAACCCAGGAGGCGGAGCTTGCAGTGAGCCGAGATTGTGCCACTGCACTCCAGCCTGGGTGACAACGAGACTCTGTCTCAAAAAAAAAAGAATGTTGAATATTGCCCCCCACTGTCTTCTGGCTTGTAGAGTTTCTGCCAAGAGATCTGCTGTTAGTCTGATGGTTTTCCCTTTGTGAGTAAGCTGACCTTTCTCTCTGGCTGCCCTTAACATTTTTTCCTTCATTTCAATTTTGGTGAATCTGACAATTACGTGTCTTGGAGTGGCTCTTCTCGAGGAATATCTTTGTGGCATTCTCTATGTTTCCTGAATTTGAATGTTGGCCTGCCATGCTAGGTTGGGGAAGTTCTCCTGGATAATACCCTGCAGAGTGTTTTCCAACTTGGTTCCATTCTCCCCGTCACTTTCAGGTACACCAATCAGACATAGATTTGATCTTTTCACATAGTCCCATATTTCTTGGAGGCTTCATTCATTTCTTTTTATCTTTTTGTCTCTAAAGTTCTCTTCTCACTTCATTTCATTCATTTGATCTTCAATCACTGATACCCTTTCTTCCAGTTGATCAAATCGGCCAGTGAAGCTTGTGCATTTGTCACGTAGTTCTCGTGCCATGGTTTTCAGCTCCATCCGGTCATTTAATGACTTCTCTATGCTGGTTATTCTAGTTAGCCATTCTTCTAATCTTTTTTCAAGGTTTTAGCTTCTTTGCATTGGGTTCGAACTTCCTCCTTCAGCTCGGAGAAGTCTGATCGTCTGAAGCCTTCGTCTCTCAACTCATCAAAGTCATTCTCCATTCAGCTTTGTTCCGTTGCTGATGAGGAGCTGTATTCCTTTGGAGGGGGAGAGGTGCTCCAATTTTTAGAATTTTCAGCTTTTCTGCTCTGTTTTTTTTCCTCCATCTTTGTGGTTTTATCTACCTTTCATCTTTGATGATAGTGATGTACAGATGGGGTTTTGGTGTGGATGTCCTTTCTGTTTGTTAGTTTTCCTTCTAACAGTTAGTACCCTCAGCCGCAGGTCTGTCGGAGTTTGCTGGAGGTCCACTTCAGACCCTGTTTGCCTGGGTATCCGCAGCGGAGGCTGCAGAACAGCGAATATTGGTGAACAGCAAATGTTGCTGCCTGATCATTCCTCTGGAAGCTTCATCTCAGAGGGGTACCCAGCCGTGTGAGGTGTCAGTCTGCCCCTATTGGGGGGTGCCTCCCAGTTAGGCTACTTGGGTGTCAGGGACCCACTTGAGGAGGCAGTCTGTCCGTTCTCAGATCTCAAACTCCATGCTGGGAGAACCACTACTCTCTTCAAAGCTGTCAGGCAGGGACATTTAAGTCTGCAGAGGTTTCTGTTGTCTTTTGTTTGGCTATGCCCTGCCTCCAGAGGTGGACTCTATAGAGGCAGGCAGGCCTCCTTGAGCTGCAGTGGGCTCCACCCAGTTCGAGATTCCTGGCCGCTTTGTTTACCTACTCAAGCCTTGGCAATGGCGGGCACCCCTCCCCAGCCTCACTGCTGCCTTGCAGTTCGATCTCAGACTGCTGTGCTGGCAATGAGCAAGGCTCTGTGGGCGTGGGACCCTCTGAGCCAGGCATGGGATATAATCTCCTGGTGTGCCATTCCCTAAGACTGTTGGAAAAGCACAGTATTAGGGTGGAAGTGACCCGATTTTCCAAGTGCCATCTGTCACCTCTTCCCTTTGCTAGGAAGGGGAATTCCCTGACCCCTTGCACTTCCTGGGTGAGGTGATGCCTTGCCCTGCTTTGGCTCACACTCGGTGGGCTGCACTCACTGTCCTGCCCCCACTGTTCAACGAGCCCCAGTGAGATGAACCCGGTACCTCAGTTGGAAATGCAGAAATCACCTGACTTCTTCATCGCTCACGCTGGGAGCTGTAGACTGGAGCTCTTCTTATTCAGCCAGCCTTTTCTGTGGTTTAAGAGGCTTAACTATAGGAAGGATCAGTGTCAGGTCAGGCAAGTAGAGGTAGGGAATTTGTAGGATTCTTGTTGGGTGGCTTCTGGTTCTGATGTGTTTTCTTCTTTTTATAATTATCCTGGGTGATATTTCAACCAGAAGAGACTCAAGTGGTGAACCAACAGAGAAAGGAAAGTTCAAAGCCAGAAAAGCACTGCTGAGCAGTGGGCCTAGGGGTGGAAAGGGAGGCATAAGTGCCAAAATATATGATGTTAAAACTCAGAAAGATCAGGAATAAATCCTGAAGTGAAGTGTGAAGTGGCAAAGCATCCAGTTTAGGGCATACAGAATACCAGAGAGAGGAAACCTGATTTATGAGGTGCCCGCTACAGGAATGGCTGGGCCTGGGCTGGCTGGCTTAAATTTGCAAGAGAATGAGGTAACTTAGCCTCACCAGATTCTTGGGAAGGGTGGGGTATGGTGGATGGGAAGGAAGATACGCAAAAAAATAAAATCAGATTTCTAGCTTCATTAAGTTCATAATCTAGTTGGAAATATAAGATTAATCTATGCAAAACACCTGGAAAGATGCTTTGCTAGTTTTCCTCAATGCCGTTATTTTGTTGTTTCAAGTATTTGCATTGCTAGGAAGTTAAAAGTTAACTTACAATACAGACAAGAATTAAACAAGAAGATGAGTTGAAAATAAAAAACAGCATGCAATTAAGGGTGGAATGAGAGATATAGTAAAAAGATAACTGGCATAATTTGAGAGGGGATAAAGTACAAAATGAACTGTGTTTGTGAAGACTTCTTGGAAACAGACATACACAAGGGTCATTATAAACTGGGATGTTCTATTATCTTAGTTATGACCCAGAGCTAACAGAAAGAAGTGGCTCTACATCACACATAGACTGCAGAATGAGCCCCTGGAGTGAATGGTCACAGTGTGATCCTTGCCTCAGACAAATGGTAAGTGTTCATCTCCCTTCCCCATTGACCTCCCCAAATGGAAACTGTATTGCTAGCCTCTCCAGAAAAATGACTACGAGGCAGGGAGCCCCACAACTGAGTTCCAAACCCAGAAAGAGAGATAAACATTTAAATGTACGTTGCTAACTTTTCCAGGAAATCTTTATGTTGTACAGAATACTAAATGAGTGTCCAGAGGAATCGTCTGTATAAGAGGCTGCCAAACCTAGAACGCAGAGTGTTACCCTAAATAACATCTTCCACCACTTCTATCTTAAAACCATTGACTCATTGCAGGGATATAGTTGTACGGATGCACCTTTAGACCATACCCTTTTTTTGGCATTAGAAATTCTAATCATTCCAACTGATATTGTGCAGTTTCGTTCAAGAAGCATTGAGGTCTTTGGACAATTTAATGGGAAAAGTTGCACCGACGCTGTGGGAGACAGACGACAGTGTGTGCCCACAGAGCCCTGTGAGGATGCTGAAGATGACTGCGGAAATGACTTTCAGTGCAGTACAGGTAATCTCTGTGCTCCAATTGCTCATTGTGGGTTTCTGTGTGCCTTCCTGGATGAAAAGAAAAAAAAAAAAAAGCATATGCTTCTGGATACTTGGATTTCCAAGTGTGAAAGGCCCCAAAAGGGGCCATCTATATATTCTGTACGAAGAACTCAAATATATTTTTCTGATACCTCAACTCCAGGGTTAAAATGCATTTGATAACTTCAGAAAGAAAGAGAATATTTGGCATTAGATACATTGAGTCTTTCCTGATTTTGGTTTCAGGCAGATGCATAAAGAGGCGACTTCAGTGTAACGGTGACAATGACTGCGGAGACTTTTCAGATGAAGATGATTGTGAAAGTGATCCCCGTCCCCCCTGCAGAGACAGAGTGGTAGAAGAGTCTGAGCTGGCACGAACAGCAGGCTTTGGGTCTGTATTTTACTTGTACTTTCTCAGATGAAAATGAGTGAAAATGATCTCCATCTCTGTCACTGTGATAGACTGGTAGAAGCATTTGTGCGAGGGACAGAGGTGATACAGCTGATGGGTCTGTATTATTTTTGAACTACCTTTGAGCTTAAATGAAGTGCTAAATAAGCATCTCAGGATAATTTGGACAAATTGCCTGGCCTCAGTAGGGGTCTGTAGAGTGGACTAGATGATCAAGATGTTAGATGATTGTCTCTCAGTGGAGCAAGAGATGAAATCTCTCATTTAGGAACCTCTAGGAGACCACAGCAACATTGACATGATATGTTAACATTTGGAATGAATTTCCAATAGCAATTCAATTCAAATATTTGCATTGCTGGGAAGGCTGTCTTCCATTGGAACTTCTCCTGGATCTTGGGAGTTTCCAGCATTCTGGAGCTGACCCAGGAGGAATGTGATCAGAGGAAGTAGTTTTGATGCCAGAGGATGATTATGTTGAGGTTCTGGTTCTCATTATAGAGAGCTGACATTTCATTCATTTTCCATACAAAACCTAAGGGGCTCTGGACAGGTGGCTGTAAGCTCAGATGGGATGTCTTGGAGTTTAGAACTCAGGATTATACAGAATAGAGACTATATGCAGAGAGATTCCATTCTATTCTGTTCTGTTCCATATATAGTCAGAGGGCATCCTAGGAATATCTACTACACGGCCTCTCTTACTCACTCCGAGCTGTTTTTGGTAAAGGTGGATTTGTTGCTGTTTTTGGTAAAGGTGGATTTGTTGGAAAATGGTCCCCAACAAAGACATGGTCATTCTTCCACCCAGTAGTATATTGAAAGAGGTGGTATATGGCTTTATTTCCTCACCTATAATGTAATGTGTTTCTTTATGCTCGTAATTCCTGTGCCTGGGTCATAGTAGGTGCTCAGTAAATACTTGATAGGTGGATAAATAGGCTAATTATTAATTAATGAATATCCTTTAAGTGCTTTCTAAAATATTGTCAATTGGCATCAGGTAAGACTGAATTTCTTTTCAGGGACAGGACTCCAGTCCTGGGTATGGAGACGGGGAGAGGAAAAAAGATAGGGGTGATGATAAGAGCAAGGCTGGTAGAAGGGTAAGGCAGTGGTTCTCAATCAGTGGTAATTTTTCCCCCAGCAGACATCTGACAATATCTGCAGTGGGTCACGCCTGTAATCCCAAAATTTGGGAGGCTGAGGCGAGCGGATCATGAAGTCAGGAGATCGAGACCATCCTGGCTAACACGGTGAAACCCCATCTCTACTAAAAATACAAAAAATCAGCTGGGCATGGTGGTGGGCGCCTGTAGTCCCAGCTACTTGGGAGGCTGAGGCAGGAGAATGGCATGAACCCGGGGGGCGGAGCTTGCAGTGAGCCGACATCACGACACCGCACTCCAGCCTGGGCGACAGAGCAAGACTCAGTCTCAAAAAAAAAAAAACAAAAGAGAGAAAAGACAGTATCTGGAGACCACTGTAGCTGTGACATCTTGGGGGGGTGGTGAGAATAGGAACTGCTATTGGCATGTAGTGGGTGGAGGCCAGAGATGATGCTAAGCATAGGACAGCCTGACCCAAAGTGTCAGTGCCGAGGTTGAGAAACCCTACACAAAGTTACTAGGCAGTTCCTATGATAAGACCTCTATCCAGTTTAGCTAATGAAGGAGATGTCTCCTCTCTCTAAGCCACACGAAACTTCTACTTCTTAAATCTAGGTAAGAAAAATATCCCAGGATACCAAGACCCAGGCACCAGATAAAGCATTTCACATGCCCTTCATGCACTTTATAAAATCTTGTTCAAGCAGCATTCAAAATTACTTACAGTGCCTTTGGCCCTTAGCCTAAAGGTGGGAATCTCGAATCAAATGGATGGTCTTAGGCCCCTAAGCTCAGCAGGCCCTCTTAGTAAATTTTAGGCAGTAAATGGCATGGGAGTTTTCTCAAATCTTATAACTAGATCATGGTGTGCTCAAATGAGTCCTGATTCTTTTTATTTATTTCCTCAGGGAAAGGCTGTGAGTCCATGGTGAAAGCCCATTACTACTTTATTTTGCTTTAATTGGGATCCAAGAAACAACTTTCTCTTTAATCTAAATAAAACAGCTTAACATATGTTATTTATTCTCATTCAATGCAAATTTATAGTTTGTCTTACAGGAAAAGAATATAGAAATATTGGCCCATTTAGCTGAAAAACAATCATTCATAATCTCTTGGTTTCCTTTGTTTAGGGAAAAGAAAAATTCGTTGCATAGCATTTGTCAGAGAGTTTCATAATGAAGCAGGGCTAGCTAGGAATTCTTAAATACCTCACGCTTTACCACAGTCAGGGTTGGTGTTAGGGACCATCCCACAGCTGAGTCTTCAAGGCTGTGTAAGAAGGTGGTGCCCCAGCTATGGCGAAAGGTCAGCTGCAGAAATAGAAAACGAAGTAGGTCCTGATAGAATCAGTCCATCAACATTTTTTATTAAATTCCCCATTACCATGAGTAATAACCTATGTTAAAATTAGTCTTCATGAAACCTATTGTTCTATGACAACTTTCATTTGCATAATACTTTAAACTTTTCAAAATATTTTTCTACACTGTATCTCCATAGATTTTCCAAATAATCCTGGGAGATTGTTAGAGGAGGTATTATATTCATTTTATAGATAAGAACTGAGTGAAATAAATAAAGCCATTTGACTGATTAGTTCTAGTAGAGCTGAAACAAGTTTCTCTGAGTCTCATAAAACTATATTTTTCTACCATACCACCTTACCCTCTCCTCCTTAAAACCCCAGCCAATACCCACAGCAGTTCCCTCACATCACTACAAAATCCATAAGTCTTAACTTCAACACCTTAACTTCAAAGCAAAACTAACCTTAAAAAATGAAACTCCTTAAGTAGCTACTTATCACAGAAATATTTGAATTAAGGAATATAGGAGAGTGGTATAAATCAGTAATTAATATTTACGAAGAGGTTTCAAAACAACATATATTGTTATATTTGTAATATTCTTTCATACCATTAATGTTGCATGTTTACTTACTATAAACCTCCAGTATTCTTATATGGAGCTGTGGATTCTTTGCGAAATAGAGGTAATAGGAGTACACTCCCTAATCATAGCAACATGCTTATAAACTACATCTACCCAATTCAATCTGGACAACCTCAAAAAGTCCTATCAATAGTCACATACAGTTAGATTCTTCTACATGTGAAAGTCACAAGCACTCATGGTAATTAATTTATACTGTTTTCATTTGAAGGCCTCTCACATCTATGTTCTTATGCCAGGAGAATTGAGTTGTATCACAAATGTTTCAGCCTCTTATTTGTAGGCATCTGAGATTCTCCAGAAGTGTTTAGGAAAATCCCCCAACCCATCTTGCATTCATTGAAAAGGCGTTAAGTCTAGCCAGCTGTAAGTGATGTACAATATGCCAGGAATTATTTTTTGTGATCTAAGCATAACACCACTTCTGTGAAGGGAGCTTTCTCTTCAGTTCACCTGGTAAATTGGAACTTCCTGTGGTTCTAGATGCAGGTGTGAAAGCAGGCATCTCTAAGCACTGCCAAGGAACATACTTTTTTTTTTTTATTTCCCAGGTGATGACTTTCCATCCATGAGAAGTGTTATGTTTCTTGGCAGAAAAAATTGGCTTATTCTAGACTAGACTGGCTGTCTCTGTAGTAGTGGAACCAAGTCCAAAGCTTTTGAAACATTTCTTCCTTAGTTGTGCTTTAGACTGTGGATCAACTTCATTTTAACGTTCCAGATAGGTCCAGCCAACTGGCCAATTTGATGATCTATAAAACAGTAACCTTCAAACTAGGATATGCATACCACGGGGTGCACAAAAACTTTCCAAGGGCAGACAAATAAGTCTTAAGGTGATAGTTTCCTCAACTATTAATTATGTAGCTAAGCTAATAGTAAATCCTCAACTTCCATATGTACATGTTTTTCATAAAATTAATAAGCATGACAATTCAGCTGCATCCAAGTTGTCAAGCCCATTCTCCTTTCTTGCTTTTTTAAACAATCACTTACTTCTTACTTTCTAAGAGCACAGTATACTCCTCACCCATCTCACATTTTACTATAGAGAGGAAAAAAAGAAAACGACAAGAAACAACTCCAAATGTTAGTACTCGACTGGACTCTGACACCTTGAAGTTCTGTGATCTCTAATTCTTTTTATCAACATTGAAAGATTACCTAATCAACTTTTAGATAATGGAGCATAAAAATAATTTTTGATCAAAGATCACTAACCATGGGATCTCTTTTTGGTATATAACTCAGAAAAAGAGATTAAAATTGTGTGACATTGTTATAATAAAATTTCTTTTATTCTTATCCACTTATTTATGTTAGTAAAGCTTCTCAGCACTTATAACTATAAAGATGAAAAGTAGGACTCAAATTGATACTGAACGCCGTCTCTTTCTAGCACCATGAATGAATGAATGAAGTAATATTCATTCATGGATGCAGGAACAACATATTAATTTAAAAAGAAGACTCATTCATTTCATTAAGATAGCTTTCCAATAAAATTTTACTTATGTTTAGTAATGATTTTTAAAACTTTAAGATACTTATATATGCTGCTATTAATAAAGAATTTTTAATACTTAGACCCTATGGTCAAAAAGTATTTAATATTTTTAAATTTCAATTAATATCTTTTTGGTACAGAAAAGTATGACAAGGTAATCAATAAAAACTTTCAAAAATAAACTATATTACATTAGGTTAAAATTCTGTGAGGGAAATGGAATAGAAATATGGATCTGAGAATAAAAAGGGGCATAGAGTATATAGGAAGACGGTGTGCCTTCTGTTCACTTTTGCTGTGAACCTAAAGCTGCTCTAAAAGGTAAAGCCTATTAAAAAAATAAATAAAAAGGAATAAAAATAACTAAAAAATTTCCATCTGTTAGAAAAATATCAATGCTGTATGACCCAGTATCACTACAGCATTTATATTTATTGATTTTATCTTTAAAGTGGTAAAATAATTATATGTTAAAGTACAAATAATGACAACATTATTAGGAATTATATTCTTTGCATCTACTTCATCTTAAGATGAAAAATATTAGATGTCATGCTAAAAATGTGCAGGAAAGTATAATTTATCAAAATTCCCTTACAGAGGAGACAGAGTATCTGAAGACCATTACCCTCATAACATGCCATTTCCGTCTCTGAACTCTTACCACACATTTCTCCTGCACTAGCCCCATCCCAATTTACCCACCCCTCAAAACCCAAATCAAATCTTTCTTCTTCTAAAACTCTTTTAATGACCCTCCCATGGTGATTTCTTCCTCCAGAAGACTCAATGTGTAAAGCACTCACATGTACCACTCATTTGGCACAAGTACAATCCTCCCTTTCTACCCATCAGGGATTGGTTCCAGGACCTCCCCCATGTACAAAACTTTCAGGATGCTCAAGTCCCTGATATAAAATGACATAGTATTCACACATACCTATGTACATCCTCCTGTACTCTTTAAATCATCTCTGGATTATTTATAACACCTGATACAGTGTAAATGCAATATAAATTGTTGCTATACTATAAGAGAAAAAAGTTCGTACGTGCTTATCATGTACATTTTTTTTTCCAAATGTTTTCAGTCCATGATTGGTTGAATCCACAGGCACAGAGCCCACAGATATGGAGGGCTGATTGTGTATTCTTCCTTGGCCTGGTTTTTGAAATTGGTGATTTTACGTTCTACTCCTTGATTTGAACACAATTCGCATGGAAGCAGAGAGTGTATATAAACAGTCTTAATATTCCCCCCTGCCAACTGCAAACACTGTACAACACATAGATATAGTAGTCACCTAAGAGCTAATCATCAATATAAACAAAGGTTGATTTCATTGTTCACTGAAAATAAAGAGGTACAATGTCTCTGTTAAAGTAGCTACACCAGATATGTAGTTCACTATCATATAAAGAAAGTACATTATCTGAGGTCTTGTTTAAGAAACAACCCAGGTCATTTGCTTCCAGTATTTTATGTCTTAGTAGTGGAGAGCTTGCGTCAAAACCTTAGCGATACAAAAATAAGTGTTTATTTCTCACAAGACTGGGCTTCACTGGGAGCTTCACTTCAAGCTGCAACAGCTGGGGTGGTTCTGCTTTTCACTGGGATCACTGGGATAGCCAGGTTGAAGGGGCAGCGGCTACCCATTAGAAGCCCTTTTCAAGAAAATGGCACAAATACACAAAAGCAAAAGCAATGAATGAGGCCTCTTCATACCCACGCTTTGAACTGGCCCACTGTCACTCTCAACTACATACCATTGGCTTAAAGTAAGTCACATGGCCAAGCACAAAATCACTAGGGAGGGAAGTATACTTTGCCCGTGATGAGGTCATGGCAAGGGTGTACATGCAGAGATGGGTAAAGAATTGGGACCAAAATTTTAATTTATCATGAGGAATAAGGTGTTTAAAAAGGTAAATCAAATATATAATGTTTTTTTCTTTTTTCTCATATTCAAATTAATAGGTCTAATTTTGACCCTATATTAGAACTTTAAGGCCATAACATTTTTCATGAAAGGTATTTTGGTGGGACAGGCAGTGAGAGGTGGTCAATTTTATCTATATGTCAGCCTTGAGGAAGATATTCATGCGTCAGTTTCTTAACTTGCCTTCCATTAAAGTTGAACCACCTTAGATTCACTTTAGAACTTTGTAGATTCAAAGTTTATGTAAAATGTGCTATATATATAAACATGTTTTTAACTAACCCACTAGCAGTAGGAAACCCTTTCAATTATTTCTCTTGCATAAGCCATGGGTTTATGGTAAACTACCCACTCTTTGACAAATTGGTCTTACAACCAACATCCAGATTTGTAATCCAGTTCATTGGAGTTAGGAATGTGTCCTAGAGCCATGGAAGAGTTTGTGTTTTTGTGTCAAGGTAAGTTATAGATTTGATCCTCAAACCTATTGGCCTCCCTGGCTTGGGGCCATTTATTCCAGATACAGCCTAGACAGCAATGACTGTATTCCTCCAATGAACAGAGTTGTATTTCACAAGGAAATAACTGCTTCTTGTTCATATATTGTTTCTAAGCTTACAAGTAAAATTTAACTTTTTAAAAAGCTAAATAAGATTTATATTTATGAATGAAAGCTTGCCAAATAAAAATATTTTGCTATGGGAAAAAATAGAACTTTTGAGAATGCCTTGCCAGGATGCTAAAATTTTTGTGTTCATCTTGGAAAGTGTAATGGGAATAATATAAGCCTGGAGGGAATGAGGTTCTTGACAAGCAATGAGACAGCTGGAGGAAAAGGCTTAAGTTTAAAGAGAATGGGGAGAGAGAGAGAGAAAGCCCCAATGTTGATTCATAGATGAAAAATTACATGCATATGTTATATTGGCCCCCTGAGATGCTCTGTTCTCAAATAATTTAAATAGTTGGTATTACAGCATCAGTTATTGGTTCACTAAGGGAGGTTAGGTAAGAGTTACAGCAGTGAAGTTAAAACTCCAGGAACCAGATGGTCCCATGTGCCTTACTTATTGCATTTCTTTCATTGCACTCTAAACAGTGCCTTAGTTGCCTAAAAGAGTTCACAAGGCTCTCCTAAGGTATGCTTTCTGCCAGAGACACTGTGCCAAGGTGAACAGGCTCTTGCTTCTGTTCCTGATTATAGCACACACATATTGGGTGACGGTGACATGAACTGAAGCTGTCTCAATTTTTCCAGCTACAGAGGGCTGCCTTGCATTATGTTGTGGTATTTCCACTTCTGATACTACTCTGTTCATTCTCAGGATCAACATTTTAGGGATGGATCCCCTAAGCACACCTTTTGACAATGAGTTCTACAATGGACTCTGTAACCGGGATCGGGATGGAAACACTTTGACATACTACCGAAGACCCTGGAACGTGGCTTCTTTGGTCTATGAAGTAAGTCTCCTCGGAGGAAAACACATTGTTCAACTTTTGGCTGAAAAATTGCTTCAATAAGTTTAGTACCAAACAATTGAAAAACTCAGTAGAGTAATAATTTCACATGAACGCAAGACTCAAACAAGAGGCAATGTAGTTTGGATCTCTTTAGAAATATACAATTGTGTCTTCTCGATCCTCAGTAACATGCGCCTAGTGATAAAGATGTGGCAAATACCTAGACTCCATAAAAAGAATTATCTAAGGATCTAAGATAACTAAAAATTAAATCAGTGCTGATTTAAGTAGTGATAACACTGCTTACATGCTACTTGGCTTTTGCTGTTATTGTTTGCTAGCCTCCTGATGAAAACTCACCTTTGCGTTGGTTTTCCTTCAGAATCCCCCTATGAAGAGCCTGCTTGACTAATGTGAGTGGCTATTGTCCCTCACCTTAAACTCCTCTACCTCTTGAAAATGATTCATAAAAATGATTTTTACTCTACACAACACTATTCCAAACTTAGCTTTCTTTCTTAAAGTCACTAATTCTCTAGAACAATGACAGACTGTAGCCCTCCACCATTAAAAGGATTAATATTTATCACCTTTAGGGATTCTTTCTTTGTTCCAAGCAAAATATAATGAAGAATAATAATAAGCTTGCTCTGACTCAGGAGCTACAAGAGTCTGTTTCTTAAAATGGTCCCATTGGTAAAGAAGACCCATAAGGTCTGCTTTATTGAGTTATTACAAGGCTCTTATTGTTATCAGTCCCACCAGTTTGAAAAACGTGTATGCTTTTAAATAAGCATTACTTTCTGAAAATATCATAAATCAGTCCCTGCATATTGCATCCAGAAGCAATCATGTTTTCTCATGAATGCTAAATACTGTCATATCTTGACCATTTGACTGGCATGGTTTTTTTTCACATGTGGTCATGTTTCTTATACCTACAAGTCAGAATATAAGTCAGTTGCCAACAAATCTGAGGAAATCTTTTGGGCTGTTGGTTTTCCCCCATAATGCCAGGCTAAACTTTAAGCACAGATTTTTGTGATGGAAAGATGACAATCGTTTTTTAAAAGTATTACACACATTCTCCTTTCTTAAATAGAAAATACCAAACATGGTCACCTTGGTCATTGCTGATAGGAGAAAGGTTATTGCTGTGTTGATTTAGTTTGTTTGGAGTTTAGTCTGCATTTTAGAGTTTTCGTGTCTTCACCACCATGATCAGCTCTTAGCTTCTCGAGAGGGGTAATAGCTTGTATGGCATAGAATAGTGAAGGCTAGGGGCTGCCTAGGACTGATCTTGAAACCACGTTTGGAAAGGAAGCACTGCTTTCCCTTATCCATAACCCTGGAAACAGATGTGTTTCAGCATTTCAGAATGTTTGGGATTTTAGAAAGGTGATGTGGTGTGATATAAATCACCATGGAGTTTGGAGCAGCATCGCATAATCTAACACATCAATATTTCTGTAGCAAAACTAATCTATGTTCATATATGGTGGGAAAAATGAAGACTATAGATACCTTTTACTAGTTCAGGTGAGATTAATACCCCCAAAAGAGTCTGATGCCAAGCTTATTAGAAAGAAGACAGGAATTGTGGACTTGAATATTTATTTGGTGCCAACTGGGGCAGTGGGAGTTGAATAGGGGTTGGCTAAGGCCTCCAAATCACTCCCTTGCTGCTCCCACTGCTGATAATCCCCTTATTCAAATCTGTTATGGTCTTGGAAAATAAGTAGCCAAACTCATTGTTATTATACATAAAAGAACACAAACTTATATGAGGGGAAATGTCTACTTTAACTCCTTAGAGAGGATTTTTTTCTTTAATTTCTACTACTTAATGAAATATGTCATTTACTTTCTCATGTGTATCAGTAGTACCTGAAGGCAAATTATACATATTATACTTATACCAACTCAATATAATACTCACCAGTTTTTGTTGGATGAAATAATTTTTTAACTCTTGCCTTAGTTACTTATTGGCAATAATTTATTGGCTTTCATTTTTGACAGAATTATACTGGTCCATCATAACATGGGAATGCACCTAAATAATGACATCTTATTCTCATCCATTCATATTCTCTCATTTAGGGTCTTTTGTCTCTAATGGGCTGTGGTTCTAGAGCCATTCTGCTTAGGCTGAAATCCCACCTCTGCCCCTTAGTGCTGTAAAATCTCAGGCAAATTACTTATCATCATTGTGCCTCAGTTTCTTTTTTTTACAATAAAATAGAAATAATAATGCCTACCTCATGGAGATAAATGGATCCAAATATGTGAAACACTCAGAAAGTCACTGGCATATAGCAAGCCCTCAATAAATATTAGCTATTATTCATTTTAGAGTATAATTAGTAAAAGACTTCGCCAAAGCTAGGTACATAATTAGTGGTCACATAGTAGGTCAAGATTTGCTGACCACTTTATAAATTAGCAATAATGACCAAGAACAACTGTAGGCAGTAAAAAGGGGAAGGGGGAGTGATGATTGCATTTATAACTTAGGTCTTTTTCTACTTACTTTTCTTTGGTTCTTTCTTCACTTTTGTTGTTGAATAACAATTTGTAAGCCCAAATCAGGTTTCAGGTGTTCATTATAATTCTTCTTAAATCTGAGTCTCCATGAAAATGTAAGATTTGGGAGATGAACAAAAATTTGCAAAATGCACCCAGATTATAAGCATACTTTTCACCCCAATCCTGCCAAAACCCTGGGTGACTTCAATATCATGTGGACTGCCAAGTATTTCTTGTTGCCTCATAACTTCCTATACCATTTTACTATAGCCACTCTCATTTCTAGCCACCTAACCCTTGGCTTTGTCTTTACCAGAGCTTTGCTGTCTCTGAAATCTGAAAATCCAACTTTTAACCCTCTCATCTTATCACAGTTGTCTAACCTCTCAGCTCTCACCCTCATTTATGCCCACAAACCTCTTCTTGGCCTCATCTAGACCTTCAGTCTTTTTGGAATCTTTTTTTCTCCTGGTGTATCTTGCTGTTCCTACTTTAAATTATTTTGTTCATCCAAGCTAGATCCATTTGACTACATTTGCCAATATTAGCAATGTCCTTGCTTACCATTCCTCCTACAATCCAGAAAAACTCTGATTTGGGATGAACCTTATTATTTTCTGCCCTACTTGTAAACTTATACTGCTGAACACTAAAGAGAATATTATGCTCACACAAAAATGGTTAGCATTATAATTTCAACTGAGTCCTCCACATTGTTCAGTAGGTCCGTAACACCTTCTGAGGCTTTCCTCATTCTCGTTCTTCACAGGAGCAGGCTCAATCTTTCAGCAACACCCTCAAGCCTCTTACTGTTACTCACCATTTTGATCCTGGGTTCAGCAGATGACATTAGCTCCAACTTGACAGAGAATACCCAAGTCATAGGCAGGAGCTTTCTCAGTTTTTTCTTCAAAGTTATTCTATGTACTTACTTTGCTACTCAGTACCTCTTTACATCCTTCTATTCTCTCAGTAGGGAGTTATTCTTTCTCCTCCCTAGTCTAGATCCCACTCCAAGTACCTTGCTAGACATTCTGCTAAGACTCCACTCAAGCTTTCCTTCTTTTTCCTTCCACTCTGGCCTTCATATATAAATATTTTTCAAGGGTCTCATCTAAAAAGAAACAAATGAAGAAACCTCTCCCATCTCTATATACCCATGTTGTCTACACTTGCTATCTCAACGTATGTGCATTGCATTTATTCCCCACTCTCTGTTATCTTGTGTCTATGCATTTTTCAATCCTCTTCAAGTCTATCTCAAGCTTATTTTGAGCTCCCTTTTGGAGAATCCTTAAATGGTATTGCACTCTTTCCAGAGTTCCTACCTTGCTTCACTAATTTCTTTCTACACATTCTTCTTGAGTGATTTCCTTTTCCTTTTCTCCTATGGCTTCAATTTTCACTCTATTCTGAATGCATACAAATCCTATATTTCCAGCCCACATCTCTCTCTGAACTAGATGCTTTGTATATCCAGTTGTCTGTCATTGTCACAGAGTCAACATACTACAGCTGATAACCAATCTTACTCCCAATTTCCTGCTTCTTGCTCTTGAATTCTCTGTCTTGGTAAGTGGAAATAATATCAACCTAGTCATCAAACTCAAAATCTGAAATCCCTCCTTAAGACATTCTTTACAGATCCATTTCCCTCAAAACCCACAATATCCAATCAATCTTCAAGTTCTATTATTATAATCTCCTTTAAATCTGTTTCTTATTCCCCATTCCCACTGCCACTGCCTTAAGCTCCCATCACTTCTCATGTAGGAATGACTCAAAATCGTGTTCTTAGTTTATAGCCTCTAGCTTTTCTCAACTTCAATTCATTCTCCACATTTCAGTGTAAAAAGAATAAATCTGATCATTATCCTTGCAGCTTAAATTTGGTGAGTGTCTATCTATAGCCTGCAGTGTAGTAGTCAATCTCCTTGGCAAGGAGTACAAAGTCATTCCTGATCTGATTTTTGATTGCCACTCCACACTCAGCTTTCTCCTCTGAATCCTCCGTCTTCTAAAATGCTTCTCCTACAAATAAATGCAATATGCTTTGATTTTTTCTCTATATTTTGCTGTATAATATGTGCTTTTTGGTTGCTATCTCAGTCTTTTATTTACCACAGAATCCTGAAAAACTAATATCGTATACTATGCTAAATAAATGCCTACTGAATGAATAAAAAATTCATGCCAGCATATTAACACTCTAAGTTAATATTTCTAACGAAGGCAAAGAACAAATATTTAATTGGAATTGCCATTAAAGTTGACAGCAAAATTGCAAGCAGAGGCTTAATACATATTCCAACTATTCTTTCTACTGACAACTTAAGCCCATTTAGAAAATCCAGCAGCAGGTAAAGCTTATTACATACCTGGTCATTTGTCCTATGTTGATGTTTCTCAAGTGGAAAATATGTAGTCTTTCCCTATAGAAACTGCTATCTTGAAAGGGGCTCTGTCCTACAAATAAACTCATGCATTCAAGGTTGAAGTCATAGGCAGGGGTCAAATCATGAAGGCACTCATGTGCCATAATAAATACACTCAGCATAGTCCTGAGCATAATGAGGGAGCCACTCCGGAGAGCAAGATGCCGAGAGTTCCATTTTAGAACTTTGTGTTTTGTAGAAATAAATTTTAAGGGAACAAGACCAGAGGTAATGAGAACAGAAGGAGGCTATTTTATGGTCCAAGATGCAGATGACAAAAGGCTAATCTGGGTCTGTAATAGTAGAGATGAAGAAGAAGAGACAAAATCCAGCATATTTAAGAATTAAGAAATTAGTAATAAATTGGAGACAGTATAGCATATGATCAATCACAAGGTTCTGAATTAAGATTCTCTGGGTTTAAGTTTTGGTAAGTTCCTCCACTTACCATCTATGTGAATTTAGGCAACTTAGTTATCATTCCTGGATCTCAATTTTCATCATAAAATGGCATGATAATAGTATACACTTCATAGGGTTTCAGAAAGATTAAATGTGTTAATAACTGTAAAGTGATTAGAACAGTGCCTATCACAAACTAAACTTTCTATAGATGGACCCTATAAAAATGGAAAGCCAAAAACAAAAAACAGAAAAACCACACACACACAACCAGTGAATTATTGGCCATCAAAAGAGATGTGGGAAGTTTGATGTGCAGGAAATCTACCAAAGAAGGAGTGGGTTCTAAGAAGATAATGATTCGAATGCTGATAATTTTGAGTTTGAGGGTCTATATGAAATTAGATGGAGTTATCCTACAACAAGGAGATTATTTGAATCAAAATGGAGAGAATGATCTAAATTGTAAAAAGAGATCTAGGTGTTAATTAACATACACATAATCATTGCATCCTTTTTTTTTTTTTTTTTGGAGGTGGAGTCTCGCTCTGTTGCCCAGACTGGAATGCAGTGGCACAATCTCGGCTCACTGCAATCTCTGCCTCCTGGGTTTAAGTGATTCTCCTGCCTCAGCCTCCTGAGTAGCTGGGATTAGAGGCGTGCACCACCATGCCCAGCTAATTTTTGTATTTTAGTAGAGAAGGGGTTTCACCATGTTGGTCAGGCTGGTCTCTAGCTCCTGACCTCATAATCTGCCTGCCTTGGCCTCCCAAAGTGCTAGGATTACAGGCGTGAGCAACCACACCTGGCGATCATTGCATTCTTGAGAGTGCCTGAGGTTATCCAAGAAGTATACAATGAGGGAGAAGAGAAGAACATAGAGACTGAAGTCCTAGAGCACACAAATGTTTAAGATTTAGGCAGAGAAAAAATATTATATAGACAATAGAGACGGATTGTACTTGTTATCCTTTACTGTCAAATTACCCCAAAACTTAATGGCTAAAGGGTTAAGAATGTGACAGTAGCTTGGCTAGATGGCTCTGGCAGAGGGGTGCCTCAAGAGGTTACAATGAATCTGTTCTTCATAGGTTTCTTCTCGCAATTAGTGAGAGATGGCTTTGATAATTATAACTAATATGTGGTTTATGGTTTTATTATCTATTTGTACAAATAAAATTTTAATGACATCTTCAACAGTTTTCTCTACTTACTCTCTATTTACAACTGCTCTCCAAACCTCCATAACTTGAACTCTGAAATATTTCTTGATTGTATCTATCTCTTCCATTTTTAGTGCCATAAGCAATGTTTATTTCTTTTCAAGGAGCATTATAGGAACAAATTCTTAAACAGGATAACTTCAACTGACCCTTATAATATGTCTGGCCTCCTAGAACATGCAAGCCCCTTGATCTTCTCTCTCTGAATCTAGCTTCTCCAACATCTGTTTATTCAGTACTCATAAAGAAACTTGCTTCCATCTTTGTGTTTTTCTGCTTTCTGTAACCTTGTCCCTTGGTCTCTCGTCCAAGACTTTTGCTTTTCTCTCTATGATGGTTACAAGTATTGGTCCATTTCTGAATGCTTAACATTGAGCCTAGACTTCTTTTTGCATGGATGGATTTTTGCATTTCCCAGTTCAGCTTTCGTTCCTATGCTTTCTGGGATGACTCCATCCTCAGAGTTTCAGGCTGTACTCGCCACTACCATCCTGGCATAGTGAGAAAAGCTACTTTTTCCTGAGCCATTCAACAACATCCTAATTGATACCCTGACCAACAATCTGTTATATTTGAAAGTAGCCCTCTACACTGCTGAATTGATATTTGCCTTATGCCATTTCCTTTCTAGTCATTTCACACACAAATGCAAGTGCCTACAAATTACACCCCCTCTATCAGAAAGCATGATGCCACCAGTATTGTTCTTTTTTCTCAAGATTGCTTTGGCCATTAGAGATTTTCTGTGGTTCCATACGAAATTTAGGATTGTTCTTTTTATTTCTGTGGAAAATGACATAAAATTATGATAGGGATTGCATTGAGTCTGCAGATCATATTGGGCAGTATTACTATTTTAACAATATTAATTCTTCCAATTCATGAATATTGGATATCTTTCCATTGATTTGTATATTTTCCATTTCTTTCATCAATGTTTTATGAATTTCATCATACAGCTCTTTCACCTCCTTGGTTAAATTTATTCCTAAGTGTTTTATTCTTTTTAATTCTGTAGTAAATGGTATTTTTAAAAGTTTCTTTTTTAGATAGTTTGTAGCTAGTGAGTAGAAATGCAACTGAGTTTTGCACGTTGATTTTGTATCCTGCAACTTTACTGAATTTGTTAGTTCTAACATTTTTTGTCCTGTTTTGTTTTTTGGGTGGAGTCTTTAGGGTTTTCTACATAAAAGAATATCATCTGCAGACAAATTTACTTCTTCCTTTCTGACTTAAATGCCTTTTATCTCTTTCTTTCTTTTGCCTAACTGCTCTAAGACTTCTAGTACTATTTTGAACAGAAATAGAGTGGGCATCCTTGTCTTGTTCCTGACGTCTGATAAAAAGTTTCAGTTTTAACCACTGAGTATAATGGTTAATGTGGGCTTTTGTATATGGCCTTTATTATGTTGAGATACATTCCTTCTATACCTAATTTGTTGAGAGTTTTTCTAACCTTTAAATGATGTTGAATTTTATTGACTGCCTTTTCTACATCTGTTGAGATGATCATATAATTTTTATCCTTCATTCCATTAATGTGGTGTATCACAATTATTGATTTGCATATGTTAAACTATCTTTGCATCCTAGATATGAATCTCACTTGATGATTGTGTATGATCATTTGAATATATTTCTGAATTCAGTTTGTTTATATTTTATTGAAGATATACATACATATGTGTTCATCAGGGATATTGGCTTGTAATTTTCTTTTCTTGTAGTGTTCTTGTCTGGCTTTGATATCAGAGTAATGCTGGTCTTATAAAATGAATTTGGAAATATTCCCTCTTCTTCAATTCTTTGGAATATTTTAAGAAAGTCTAGGATTAGTTCTTTAAATATCTGGTAGAATTCATCAGTGATGCCTTCAGATTCTGGGCTTTTTTTGCATGGGAGACATTTTGTAGTACGGATTCAATCTTTTTAATCATTATTGGTCTGCATTTTCTATTTCTTCATAATTCAGTCTTGATAGATTGTATGTTTCTAGGAATGTATCCATCTCTTCTAGGTTATTCAATTTCTTTGTGCATAATTTTTCATAGTAATATCTTATGTTTATCTATATTTCTGTGGTATCAGTTGTACAGCTGTCCCTCAGTATCTATGAGGAATTGGTCCCAAGACCACTCACAAATACCTAAATCCTTAGATGCTCATATAAAATGGTGTGGTATTTGCATATACCCTATGCTCAGCCTCCAGTATAATTTAAATCATCTCTAGATTACTTAGACTACCTAAGTAATGTAAGTGCTATTTAAATAGTTGTTATACTGTAATGTTTAGAAGATAATGACAAGGGAAATAGTTTGTACATGTTCAGTACAGATGCAACCATTGTAGGCCCAACTGCATTTTTGATCCAATGATGGTTGAATCCAGGGATGCAAAACCTGCAGATATGAAGAGCCAACAGTAATGTCTCCTCTTTCATTTCTGATTTTATTTGAGTCTTCTCTTTTCTTCCTGAGTTAGCCTAGCTAAAGGTTTGTTCATTTTGTTTCTTTTTTAAAAAACTAACTCTTGGTTTTGTTGGCCTTTTCTGTTGTTTTTCTACTACCTATTTTATATGTTTCTGCTCTGATCTTTATTATTCTCTTACTTCAATTGACTTTAGTTTAGTAAGCTTAGTTTGCCCTTCCTTATCTAGTTCCTTAAGATGTAACAATAGATTGTTTATTTGAGAAATTCTTTTATGATGTAAGCATTTATTACTATAAACTTTTCTCTTAGAACTGCTTCTGCTGCATCTCATAAGTTTTGGGATGCTGTGTTTTCATTTTTATTTATTTTAAGATATTTTTAAACTTTTAATCTCTTCATTGACTTATTTATTGTTCAGGAACATGTTTTAATTTTTCCATATTTGTGAATTTCCCAAAATTTCTCCAGTTATTGATTTCTAGCTTCATACCATTGTGGTCAAAAGAGATCCTTAATGTTATTTTAATATTCTTAAAATGTTTAAGACTTGTTTTATGGCCTAATACATGATCTATCCACGAGAATGTTCCATATGTGCTTGATAAAAACATGTATTATGTTACTTTGGATGGAATGTTCTGTGTATATTTGTTAGGTCCATTTGGACTAAAGAGTAGTTCAGTTCCAATGTTTCCTTAATAATTTTCTCTCCAGGTGACCTGTCTATTGTTGAACGTGGAGTATTGAGAATTTCCCTGTTATTTTATTGCAGTTTGTCTCTCTTTTCAGATCTATTAACATTTACTTTATACATTTAGATGCTCTAATGTTGGGTGTCTAGAAATTTAAATATCCTCTTGCAAAATTGACCCCTTCACTATTATATAGTGATCTTTGTCTCTTCTTACAGTTTTTGACAAGACAAAATTTTATCGGGTATGTTTAGCTATCCCTGCTCTATTTCGGCACTTAAAGGTGAAGTGAGTCTCATAGGGCAGCATATATAATAGTTGGGGCCTGCTTTTTAATCCATTTAGCTACTCTACATCTCTTGATTGAGTACATTTAAGATAATTATCGGTAGGTAAAGACTTACCACTGCTATTTTTTTCATTGTTTTCTGGTTGTTTTGTATGTTATTTCTGGTTGTTTTGTATGTTCTTTCTGGTTGTTTCTTCCTCTCTTGCTATCTTCCTTTGTGATTAGATAATTTTCTGTACTGATATGCTTTAATTCTTTGCTTTTACGTTTTCTGTGTCTATTATAGGTGTTTGCTTTGTGGTTTTCATGAGTTATCATGCAGCTTACATAAAATATCTATAGTTATAATAGGCTATTTTAAACTTTTAGCAACATAAATTCATCACATTTTTAAAACTTCTACACTTTTTCTCCCCACATTTTGTTTTTGATGTCACAATTAACATCTTTTTATATTGTGTATTCCTTAACTATTATAGCTATTATTATTTCTAATAGTGTTGTCTTTTAATTTTCATACTATAGATATACTTGATTTGTACATCATCATTATGGTGTTAGAGTATTGTGAATTTGACTATGTACTTAATTTTACCAGTGAATTTTATAATTTCATAAATTTTTTATGTTATGCATTATCATTCTTTTCTTTCAACTTGAAGAAGGAAATCTAGAGGTAATGAACTTCCACAGCTTTTATTTCTCTGGTCAATATTTTATTCCCTCATCATTTATGAAGGTCAGAATTGCCAAGTATACTATTCTTGATTGACAGTTTATTTTTCTTTCAGTACTCTTGAATATATCATCTCACTCTCTCCTGGATTCAAGGCTTTTGCTGAAAAATCTGCTAGTAATCTTATGTGAGCTCTCTCATGTGTGATGAGTTGTTCTTCTCTTGTTTTCAAAATTCTCCATATTGTATGACTTTCAAGTTTGACTATAATATGTCTAAGTGAAGATCGCTTCATATATAGTCTATTTGGGGTTCTTTGGGCTTCATGGACCTGTGTGCTCCTTTTTTTCTCCACTTTGGAGAAACTTGTTGTCATTATTTCTTTAAATAAGCTTTCTACACTTTTGTGTTTCTCTCTTCTTTCTGGGACACCATAATACATATACTGGTTCACTTGATGGTGCCCCATAGTTCCCACAGGACTTCTTCACTATTTCTTTTTTATTTTTTGTTTTTCTGATTGGTAATTTCAAATGAACTGTCTTTGAGCTCATGATTCTTTCTTCTGTGTGATAGAATCTGCTACTGAATCTCACTAGGAAATTTTTCAGCTCAACTATTGTGTTCTTTAACTCCCTAAATTTGGTTGTTTGTGTTTTTTTATGCTTTCTATCTCTCTGTTGAACTTCTAATTTTGTTCATATATTTTTTTCCTGATTTCATCTAGTCTTCTGTCTGTATTCTCATGTAGCTCACTGAGCTTCTTTAAGCTAGTTATTTTGAATTCATTATCAGGCAGTTTGTAAATTTCTACTTCTTTAGGGTCAGTTACCAGTGCTTTATTTTGTTCCTTTGGTGATGTCATGTTTCCCTGATTATGTGTGATCTGTGTGACCATGCATATCTATGCCTTTGAAGAACTAAGCACTTATTCCATTCTTTAAAGACTGACTTCAGCAGGGATAACCCTTCATTAATCAGTTTGTCTAGAGATTCTGGGCAAGTCATCTGGCATGGTCCACAAGCAGGCTTGATGCTGGAGTCCTTGGGTAGACATGATTGGTTCCTTGGTTCACTGGGGAAGGCCTGGAGCTTGGGTCTGCTGGAGCGAGCCTGATGCCTGTATTCATAGAGGTCAACCTAGCACTGGAGTCTACAGAAGTGGGCCTGGATCCTGGGGCCGGTGGGTCCACTGGATCTTGAGGCTGTAAGGACCATCCTGGAGCCTGAATTCATGAAGGCTGGCCTGGAGCCTGGGGCCAATAGATCTGACTTTGCACTGGGATGGCCCTAGAGGCTGGATCCCTGGTCTCAGGCCTGATTTTTGGATTTGCAGTGGCCATTCTGGCACTGGGTGAAACTGGAGCCTGAGTCTGTAGTGACCGGCCTTTGAAACTGAGTCCCAGGTGCTGGCCTGGTGCTTGAGGTCATGGAAGCTGGCCTGAAGCTAAGGTATATGGGTGCTGACTTGGCATTGGGGTATAGCTGGAGGCTTAGTCTGCAAGTAAAATCCTGAGTCTAGGGCTACAGGGACCAGCCTCATTCTGGGCCTGTCTAAAGGCTGAGTTGAGGCTGGAATCTTCGTCTGTGAAACTGACCTCGGGCCTGAGGCCACGGAGGCTGGCCTGGTACTGGTTAAGCCTGGACCCTGTATCTATAGGGTGCTGAGATGTAGCTAGAGTCAAAGGCTGAAGTTTTAGTTAATAAGTAATTATAAAAGAAGTGGTTTTCATTTTATTTTGTTTTAAAAGAGGAGCCATAAAAGCTTGTAGCAAAAATATTTGTTAGTCTGTTATATCAGGAAAGGCTTTCTTAAGAAGTAATGTTTCAGGTAAGACTTGAAATAGGAGTGGGAATTAATCAGCCCAAGGCCTACGCTTTGTGTGTATGTGTGAGAGGGAGTGTGTGTGATGTCTGTGCTATGGGAGGGTTGCGGGGAAAGAGTAAGAGAACATTCTAGAAAGTAAAAGCAGCATAAAAGGGACTTATGGTAAGAACAGCATGGGTTGTGGAACAGCTAGATGGCTGACACACAGTCAGGATGAGATTGACTAGAAATAAATCTAGTTTAGACTATACTAAAGACATTAGAAATACATTGGAAGGATCTAAGTAGGGAAGTGGCAATGGTTAGTTTGCTTTTCCCTGTTATGCTAGGCAGTTTCTTCAACATGTCTTGTTTTAAACATAACTATACACATTTCAGTCTTTTCATGAGACAGTAATAACTTTAGGTTTCCCATGCAGAACAACTACTCAATACCAAATCCAGTCCATGACACTGTCTGAAGATACAGGTGTCTCCTTCCCAGACAAGAGTTACACCTAATTCAGAAGATCTCTGAAAAGGGAACTGAACCACTTATATAACAAGCCTCTCACGGTCAACAACCTGACAATAGCCAAGTTGGCAAAAAAAAAAAAAAGTTTTAATTGAAAGTTTAGTGTTGAAGGAACATACCTCAAAATAGTAAGAGCTATATATGAAAAACCCACAGCCAATATCATGCTGAATGGGCAAAAGTTGGAAGCATTCTCCTTGAAAACCAGCACAAGACAAGGATGCTCTCTCTGATGACTCCTATTCAACATAGTATTGGAAATTCTGGCCAGTGCAATCAGGCAGGGGAAAGAAATAAAGGGTATTCAAATATGAAGAGAGAAAGTCAAATTATCTTTGTTTGCAGATGACATGATCTTATATTTAGAAAACCCCATTGCCTCAGCCCAAAGGCTTCTTAAGCTGATAAGCTACTTCAGCAAAGTCTCAAGATGCAAAATTAATGTGCAAAAATTGCTGGCATTCCTATATACCAACAACAGGCAAGCAGAGAACCAAATCATAAATTAAGTCCCATTCACGATTGCTAAAAAAAAAAAAACCCATAAAATACCTAGGAATACAGCTAACAAAGCAAGTGAAGGACCTCTTCAAGAACTACAAACAACTGCTCAAAGAAATCAGAGAGGACATAAGCAAATGGAAAAATGTTTCATGCTCACAGATAGGAAGAATCAATATTGTCAAAATGGCCATACTGCCAAAAGTAATTTATAGATTCAATGCTATTGCCATTAAACTACCACTGGCATTCTTCATGGAATTAGAAAAAAATAACTATTTTAAAATTCATGTGGAAATAAAAAAGAACCTGTATAGCCAAGACAATTCTAAGCAAAAAGAACAGAGCTGGAGGCATCACACTGCTTGACTTCGAACTATGGTACAAGCCTACAGTAATCAAAATCGCATGGTACTGGTGCAAAAACAGACACGTAGACCAATGGAACACAATAGAGACCTCAGAAATAAGATTGCACACCTACAACCATCTAATCTTCAACAAGTCTGACAAAAACAAGCAATGGGAAAAGAATTCCCTATTTAATAAATAGTGCTGGGAGAACTGGCTAGCCATATGCAGAAAATTGAAACTGGACCCCTTCATTACACATTATACAAAAATTAACTCAAGATGGACTAAAGACTTAAATGTAAAACCAAAAGCTATAGAAATCCTAGAAGAAAATCTAGGCAATACCATTCAGGACACAGGCATGGGCAAAGATTTCATAAAATGCCAAAGCAATTGCAACAAAAACAAAAATTGACAAACGGGATCCAGTTAAACTGAAGAGCTTCTGCACGGCAAAAGAAACTACCGTCAGAGTGAACAGGCAATCTACATAATAGATGAAAATTTTTGCAATTTATCCATCTGACAAAGATCCAATATCCAGAGTCTATGAGGAACTTAAACAAATTTGCAGGAAAAAACAAACAACCCCATTAAAAAGTGGGCAAAGGACATGAACAGACACTTCTCAAAAGAAGACATTCATGTGGCCAACAAACATATGAAAAAAGCTTAACATCACTGATCATTAGAGAAATGCAAATCAAAACCACAATGAGATACCATCTCAAACCAGTCACAATGACAATTATTAAAAAGTCAAAAACAACAGATGTTGGCAAGGTTACAGGTTACAGGTTACTCCCACTGTTGGTGGGAGTGTAAATTGGTTCAACTATTGTGGAAGACAGTGTGCCAATTCTTCAAAGATCTAGAAGCAGAAATACCATTTGATCCAGCAGTCCCATTACTGAGTATATATCCAAAAGAATAGAAATCATTCTATTATAAAGATACATGCATGCATATGTTCATTGCAGCACTATCCACAATAGCAAAGAGTTGGAGTCAACCCAGATGCCCATCAATGATAGAATGGATAAAGAAAATGTGGTACATATACACCATGGAATACTATGCAGCCATAAAAAGGAACAAGATCACGTCCTTTGCAGGGACTTGGATGGAGCTGGAAGCCATTACCATCAGCAAATTAACACAGGAACAAAAAACCAAACACCTCATCTTCTCACTTATAAGTGGGAGCTGAATGATCAGAACACATAGACACGTTGGGGGAAAAACACTCACTTGGGCCTGCTGGGGGTAGGGGTGGGAGAGCATCAGGAGGAATAGCTAACAGATACTGGACTTTATACCTAGGTGATGGGTTGATCTGTGCAGCAAACCACCATAGCACGTGTTTACCTATGTAACAAACCTGCACATCCTGCACATGTACCCCAGAACTTAAAATAAGTTGAAAAAAAGTTTGCTATATTATAAGCCCTTCATATGCATTATCTCACTAAATTTTTATAAGAACCTTTGTGCTAGGTATGATGAATATCCCTGTTTTATAGACTAAGAATCATACTAAGCACACAGAGATTATTGCATAATCACTTCAAAGTGACAGAGTCTGTATTTGAACCCCAGGAATCTGACTCCATCACTTTTGCTCTTAACTCCTTTGTTCTACTGCCTTTTAAAGAATTGCTTGATTTCTGTTTGGTTCTGTTCTGCTTGTTTTTCCTTTTGTTTCGCATCTTGTTTTTAACTACAATTTTTTATTCTCTTTTAGACCAAAGGCGAGAAAAATTTCAGAACCGAACATTATGAAGAACAAATTCAAGCATTTAAAAGTATCGTCCAAGAGAAGACATCAAATTTTAATGCAGATATATCTCTAAAATTTACACCCACTGAAGCAAATAAAGTTGAAACTGAAAACCCTTCTGAGGAAACAGCCTCCTCAAATTCTTTACATGGCAAGGGTAGTTTTCGGTTTTCATATTCCAAAAATGAAACTTACCAACTATTTTTGTCATATTCTTCAAAGAAGGTAAGGCCAAACAGTTAATATAGGAATATAATGGAAAGTTTCCAAACTAACCAGACTCTTTAAGTATTTAGAGCAAATAGAAATCATAAAAAGGAAAAGAAACATGGATCAAATTCTCAAATATGTAGCTAGCACGTCAGAAAGAATACTAACTGGAGAAAAGTCTGATAGAATCTTTGGCAGTGGTAAATGAATCATATATTTGGTGGTAGTGAGCAGAAAATGTGTATTAAGAATTTAGAGCATTTTTTGACTGAGATTGTGGTAATATACCATTCAATTTATATGATCATCAGAATTTTAATGAAGAATTATACTGAAGAATTCTGGTAATTCATTGCAATGCCTTACCTAGAATGATCACTGTTTATTAACTACAAACTGTGTCTCTAAAGAAATGATGCTATGAAATTATACACACTGCACATAAAATTGGTCTGATTACTTTGTAATCATACGTTTGAGACTTTGAAAATGTGTTTTTTAAAATATTTGAGCCAGATTTTGAAGTTTCTTCTACTACTCTTGGAATAAATATAAAATATACTCTCTGTAATCAGCATGATGCCACTAAAATGCTCACTCTTCCTTTTCTGATACCACAGTCACCTATTTAGACAAGCTGCTCCCACATTAACAATAATAATTCACTCTTAGCATTTATATTATGCCTAACTACATAATTGTTTTGTATGGGTCTGTACATTACCTCTCTATTTGCATGCATACCCACTCAAGTGTACAGGTGGAAAACTCTTTAAATCATTCAACAAATATTTAATTGTGACCTATCTGGCCTAGGTACTTGTGAACCAAGCTGATGAAAATTTGTGTCCTCATGGAGTTGAAAGCTCCACAGAAAGAGACAGCCAAAAATAATACATATAATAGCAAAAAAGAAGTAATATGGTATTTAAAATGTATTAAGTGCTGTGGGATACAAGGAAAATTAGAGTAACATGAAGGAAAGCAGGGATGCCTGCAGGTGGCATGATTAAAAAGGAAGCTCAGGCTCAGCTTCATGGAGATGAGCGCTAACCAAAGCTTTGGAGGAGAGGAGATAGCCAAAGAGTAAGATTTCAGATTATTTATCTGATGGAAGGAACTGTTAGAGAAGTCTCTAATGTAGGAAAAACCTGGTGTGATAAAAGTTAGTCAAATTGAATCAGAAGGATAAAAAATTAGAAAAATTACCTTGGATCTGATCATGAAGAACTTCAAAGTCCACTCAGTGTAGCTGTTTTTCTGAGCGACACGGGATTTAATTTAATTTGATTTATTTATTTTGAGATGGATTTTCGCTCTTGTTGCCCAGGCTGGAGTGCAACAGTGTGATCTTGGCCCACCACAACCTCCGCCTCCTGGGTTCAAGCAATTCTCCTGCCTCAGCCTCCCGAGTACCTGGGATTACAGGCATGCACCACCACGCCTGGCTAATTTTGTATTTTTAGTAGAAATGGGGTTTCTCCATGTTGGTCAGGCTGGTCTTGAACTACCGACCTCAGGTGATCTGCCCGCCTCGGCAACCCAAAGTGCTGGGATTACAGGTGTGAGCCACTGCACCTGGCCTACTTGAGGGTTTTTAATAGAAGATTGACATTTCCTATTATATTTTAAATGATTACTCAAGGTATTCTGTCAAGAGGAGATCATAGGTGGTAAGAGCTAAAGCAAGGAGTCTTGCTAAAAGTTATTGAAGGAATCCAGGTGTGACATGATGGTAGTTCAGATAGGACAATTATAGAGTCAAACATAAGTCTAAGGTTTTTGGCCTGAGCAACTAGAAAAATGGAGTTGCTGATGGAGAAAGCTTCAGATGGAGCAGATTTGGAGAGGGAGACCAGTAGTTAAATTTTAGTTAGGTTAAGTTTGAGGTGTTTATTAGACATCCAGTTGACAATGCTAAGTAGGAGTTGGTGTCATGAGGCTGGAGTTTGGGAAAAAGACCTGGAATTCAGCTATACATTGACTTGTTCACTTAGTCATGGGGTGACTAACAGAGTTAGTGTACATAGAAAATAGAATACAATCAAATACCAAACTTGGGGAATTTCAATAGAAAACAAGGAAAAGAAACCAAAAAGTGCACAAGAACTTTGCTACTTAGAGTGTGGTCTATGGAACAGCAGCATCAGCATTGCTGGGAAGCTAGAATCTTAGACTGTGCTCCAGAATTGCATTTTACCTGAATCAGTATTGCATTTTAACAAGGTTCTCTAGGTGATTTGTTCACATTTTATAGTTTGAGCAGCACTGGCCTAGAAGACAAGAAAATAATCTCTATTAAGAAGAAAAGAGTGATGAACTGTGTCAATTGAGCTAACACGTCAAAGAAGACGAGGGCTAAGAAGTGATCATAGGCTTTAGGATTATGAAAGTCACTGGAGACCTTGACAAGAGGCGTTTTGTTGGAGTACTGAGGTCAGGAGCATGAATGATTGAGATTTAAGAAAAACTGGAAAGGGGAGAATTCGAAATATATAGTATAGAAAACTGAATAAATTTTGCTTCTAGTGAGGGCAAAGAAATGGGTAGTGGCTGGTCGGGCAAGCGAGGCCAAGGGAAATTTTTTTATTGTTTTAAGATAGAAGAAACAACTGCATATTTGGATGGTAATGAGCTAAGAGCTACCTTTGAAGTAAATTGACCCGAAGAACATCACACGTCTTTCTTACCCCACATCCCAAGGTATACCTCCCAGTCTTAGCAAAACTGAAAAGAAATCCAAATATGCTTTGAATAAAGCATATTTGAGAATTCTTGTGCAAGTCAGGAGACAAAGAGCTCATATGACCTATAACACATAGGCTAAGATTTTTATTAAAGACTGGATCACCCACTGTCTCCTAAAGTTAAATCATGATGACAAAAATATGCTTTAAGAACATAGACAGTTTGGTATGATGTTCATATACCGCAAGATATACCTTTAAAAAGAAATAAAATATTTTAAACTCCCACATAATCATCATATGTTATCCACAGCTGTTAGGAGACCCTCAAAAGATCCATTTGCAAAATTGTGGGTGTCAATTGTAGTTTAGTTTTCATCGGGACAAGCTATGGCATTGAATCACACAGTTCACTGCTCTAGTTTTCTCTGGGAAAGGTAAGCCATCAGCCTTGGCCCTGGAAACTTTTAACTGTTGAGTTGCTTAGGCTGACTTGAGTTCCACATCTCAAAATATTGTCTGTCCGGTCTCTGTCATTAAAAATTGATAGGGTGGACTGGAAGGGACAAGGAGACCTGAGGCCTAGGTTTTTAGTACCAATGCTGTCAAGTATTATTCATATGTTTTGGGCCAAATAACTTGATATCTTTAAATTAGTTTTCTCATCTGCATAATAGCAAGATTGGGCTTTATCGATAATGTCTCCATTTCCTTCCACTGTTGTTTTTAAAACAACTTAGTGAGGCATAATTTCATAAAATAAAATGCAAAGATTTCAAGTGTATAGTTTCATGAGTTTTGATAATTATGTACATTAGAGTAGCCACCTCCTTTAGCAAGAGAATATTTTAAATGTTTTAACATAGAAGACACAACAGCATATTTAGATGGGAATTATTTAAGATCTGTGTTTAAAATACATTGAGTTAAAGAACATCACACCAAGAAAATTCCATCATGAAGAGACACTCAGGCTTCTTACCCCAAGAAAAATTCCTTATGCCCTTTTCAGTTCCCTATCACCTAAGAGGTGACCGCTGACCAGATTTATCTGACCACAGCTTAGTTTTGCCTAGTCTAGAACTTCATATAAATAGAATCATATAGGATGTACTCCTCTACGTCTGACTTCTTTTACTCAGTATAATATTTTTGAGATTTATTTGTGTTGTTACATGTATCCGTAGCTTTATTTTCCTTTTTATTGATGATTAGTATTCCATTGTATTAATATGTTATGGTTGTTTATTGATTCCTCTCTTGATGGACATTTGAGATGTTTTCAATTTTAAGCTATTCTGACTAATGCTGCCATGAAATTCTTATACAGATACTTTTGTGAACAAAATTTTTATTAGGTAAATATGTAGGAGTGGAATCGCTGGCTGGTCATAAGCAAATGTGTGTTTAACACTATGGGAAACTGCTGAACAGCTCTTCAAAGTGGCTATCTAATTTTACCAGTAATGTAGGAGCGTTTTAGTCACTGCACATTCTCATCAGTAGCTGGTGTTGATAGTATTTTACATTTAGCCATTCTGGTGGATTAGAGTGGTATCTCATGGTCACTGCTAAAACATTTAGTGCCTATGGAAGTTCTAAATTTCATAAATTTTCATTTGAAACGGTGGATAAAACACATGTTTCTCTTCTTCATCTGCTCTACAACACAGGAAAAAATGTTTCTGCATGTGAAAGGAGAAATTCATCTGGGAAGATTTGTAATGAGAAATCGCGATGTCATGCTCACAGCAACTTTCGTGGATGATATAAAAGCTTTGCCAACTACCTATGAAAAGGGAGAATATTTTGCCTTTTTGGAAACATATGGAACCCACTACAGTAGCTCTGGGTCTCTAGGAGGACTCTATGAACTAATATATGTTTTAGATAAAGCTTCCATGAACCGGAAAGGTATGCCTAGAAATAGAGCTCTGACTTCAAATACTGTTTTGACCAAACATTATTTTGTTCACCAACCTCTTCCAATGGTTAAAGTCTTAAGAATACAAAGCCCTGTAACCTGCTCCTTTGAGAGGACTCTCTTCCTGCCCTTTGGCACCTAAAACTCTGTTAAATAGCAAATTGACTTCCATTTCAAATAAGCTGACTTGGTCATATTCTACTCAGCAGTAGCACTGAGAGATGGATCAATTGTATTGCAGCTTCACATCTATTAGAAGGTGGTACTTTTAGTGAAATACTAAACAAAAGGTGAAAGAAAGTACAGACATAATTTGTATAACCTACTTCTTAATCAGTAGACTAGTTCAATTTCTATATCACAGTTATCTTCCAGAGTATACTTCAATATTGGAGGGAAAATATTGTTCTAAATTTTCTTTTAGAGGGAAAAGAAGAAGCAGTGTTATCATATAAATCTAACATCTTAAAGCAAGGGTGGAAAATTAGTTTTACCTCATGTGATGACACTTCTCATTATATGGTGATGGTTGAATTGGGCTCATGTTAAGTAGGTTTCTGGTCATGGAGAAATCCTGGGGAAAAGGGCCATGGTTAATTATCAATGTCTGTCATAGGTAGAAGATAGGCCTACTGATACATAGTTATCAGCCTGGCCTAAAGGGCTCATCTAAGTCTTTTAAGAAAAAAGTAAATGCAAAGTGACTATATTAATAAGTTGTAATCATTCATGTTGTGAGTAATTATGGCTAGTTATAATTTTCCTTAAGGAGGTGATGGATACCAGGATGCCTCCTCTCTGCCCTTGTAACTATAGGTGTGTCTCTTAGGGAGGAAAAGTGTTGCTAAAAACCACTTTAATGGCTTTTATGGGGTCAGTGTCAAGGTGTCAGGTGTTAAGTGAAGGGTGAAATGTACCTGTGACGTAAAAGCCTGATGCTCTCCCCAAGGTCAGTAAATACTTTAGGGATAACAAAACATGACACAGCCAGAACCAGCTGGTCTTGATGCCTCAGTCTTGTTTTGGCAGAGAGAAGCTTTCCCTGGCGGAGTGGAATGTAATGTTACTTAGCTTACACTTTCATAGGGCTATATCCACACCATAGTGAAGTCGCTGTGAGCTCCACCTGGAAGCTATATTGATGGAGAGATCACATAAGGGAGGGGTACAAGAGGACACAGGTCTTGAGTAACTTGAAAATGAGAAGAGAAAGGCTTATGAGTGTTGATCAAAACACAAAGAAATCTTCAGACTAGGAGTTGCTTTGATGAAAAAGCTCCATAGGATGAGATCTTTAATCCTGAATAACTCAGAAGCTACTTAACTTCTGGCCTTAGTAGACAAGGATCATCAGGTCAATTCTAGTGACTTTGAAGAGGAAGTGCTCTTTCTCACTTCTCCAGTGCCAATATCTGAGGACCAAGCGATGTCCTCCGCCTCAATTTAAGATGTCTGGACATGAGTGTCCACTGCTAAGGCAGAGAATCTGAGCCCTTTAGGGTCACCCAGGTATCTTTCACCCTCATCTTCAGAAGCAGAGTCCTCACACTTCTTAAGGATAAGGTTAGAAATCTAGAATTATGGATTTCTAGTATTGTCTTCGATTTTTATCCTCTCTCTTCCCTTCCCATAGGAAATGCCACCTGATAGTTTCTAAGTTCTCACTAATTGTGGGTGCATGAGAAATATTTGATAGATGAATAAACGCCTAAATGCCCCCAGATGTCTACCCCTGACACTCCTTGTAGAACCCCTTGATTAACCTCATTTCATTTTTTTCTTTCCTTTTTCGTAAAGCATTTTGGCTCCCAGAACAAATAATCACAAATTCGTGTGTGTGTGTGTGTGTGTGTGTGTTTGCGTGTATGAAACAAGAAATGATAAATAACGGCAAAAACTGACATTGTCAGTGAACTGTGGTCTGGGCTGTTTACCCTTAAAATGAAGGAATAATTTTTTTTTCTGAATTGCAAAAACAGATAATAACTGATAGACTTTGAAAATATTAGGATTTTTCTTTCTAGTAGCTGTTTGGGCATCTACACACCATGATGAATCAGCTTCCAAGACTGATACCTACCAAGTAGCATTCATAGGATGAAAACAAAGTGGCCACATACATCAGCCATCTGTCCAAAGCGATGAACCAGCTACATTAAGGACGAACTGAGTCTTCCAAAGAGGATCAGGAGATGTTGATGTATCTCATCCAAATTACGAAGTTGATACAGAGAAGTGCTTAGTAGCTAGACAGCTCTGGGTTCAAATCCAAACTTACTAGCTGAGTAATGAGCCATTAGTAGGTTATTCAACTGCTCTGCAATTCCATATTTTCATCTGTACAATGAGGACAACATGGTACTTACTTCATAAGGCCAGTGTGAGGATTAAATTAGTTAAAGCACACAAAATGCTTAGAAGGATGCCAGACACGTGATAAGGCTTCAATGGATGTTAGAAATTGTTGTCCCTCTTCTATGATATTACAGATGAAAGACTTTAATATAACCACCATAGTCTGACCTATATCCCTTTAAACCATGTGGTAGACTTAATGTGTCCTTTGCCATTAAGTTGACAAGCAAAGTCAAAAGGAGGTCACTATAATCTAGTATGAGGACAAAGCAGGACAGACATGATGGCATATTTGAATTTAGTGATGGTATATAGGAACCTAAGTAAGGATGTTTCTTGAAAATAGCAAAATTGGAATTTATTTGTGATGTTGATAGACATTATCTAATAATTTTCAAATAAATTCATTAAACAGGTGTTGAAATAAAAGACATAAAGAGATGCCTTGGGTATCATCTGGATGTATCTCTGGATTTCTCTAGCATCTCTGCTGGAGCTAAAGTTAATAAAGATGATTGTGTAAAGAGGGGAGAGGGGAGAGCTGGTAAGTGTGGCCTCACTTGTTAAATTTTGTAAAGCCTGGGGGTAGATGTCAATGAGCACTGCCCTCTTGCAATGAGCCCTCTTAATTGTCTATCCTCTTTGTGCTTAAAAACTATCTTATATTTAAAGTGGTTTTCAAACCACTATAAACACAGATAGCCCATGGACATGTATTCACCAGTATCGCTGTCGTGCTGGTTGTACAGTACACAACTCAAGGGGGTGTGATTCACACGGTAGTCATTTTAGACTTGTATATTTATTATAGCAATAGTAAAAAGATATCTTCATAAAAAGTTTCCTTTCTTCACCCTAATTTTAACAAAGCTTCCAAATAAGCAAGCAACAATGTTCGTGCATCCATTAACAAAAGACAAGGCCAAAACCATTTCCCCAACTCCACCTTCCATCTAAATTGAAATCCCTAATTCATCCTTAACTTTAAATCCGTGCCTAACCTTTTCAAAAATACAAATATGTTTGGTATAAATATGACTTCCTACTGTTAATCTTTAGTAGATTTACAAGCATGAATTAGTGCTAGAGTTCTCAACTTTTCCTCTAATCAGAAATACCTAAGAACATTTTTTAAATACAGATGCTTAAAACTCACCTTTAAAGAAAGAGTCAACTGGTAGTGGGGAGGCAAAAGTGGGGAAAAACCTGATATATTTAAAAGCATACCAACCAATAATATGTGTCCATGATTGAAAAACCAATGATGAAGTAGTGGAAAAAAGTTGAATTTGCCATTATATGGTATAATTTCTATATTTGGTCCTTAAGCTAACTGTGTGATCTCCGGCTAGTCACTCCACCTCTCTAAGTTTCCAATTTCTCTTCTATAAAAATGAAGAGGGGATGACAAAAATTATCTTGAAATTCCTTTCCAGTTTTAAAAATTCACAGCTGTAAAATACTTACAAAGTTTTGTTAAAAGTGGCTTAGTCTACAGAGAGACACTGAGGAAAAGATGGGTAGGATTTGGGAGTGGAAAGAAATGTTACTTTTCACTCTATTCTTTTTTGAACTCTTCTTTTTGTAATATTAAAACATATCGAAGCAAATGTACACAATATAATTATGAAGGTTAGTTTGCAACAGAAAATATATATTACACCCAAAGTCATATTTAGTTCCCATGTGTACATGATTGTATGTGAGGAGCTGTGAAGTATCAGTGTATCTAGACCATGGGTATCATTTTTATTTTTTAAAAGAGATGACAGAGATCTACAACTGGTTACTGATGTAAATTTCCATTGTAGATTTGAGGTGAACAAATGCATAGGCAATATTTACAATTAAAATTTAGTAAATATATTAGGCTGTATTTTACTAAGAGGACTCAATAAATGTTTATCACATGTCCTTTTGATAACTGGCCATAGAACTACAACTGCTTCTCTTTAAATCTTCCTTCTCTCCTCAGTAAACATCACCAGTGATAACCTCATAGATGATGTTATATCACTCATAAGAGGTGGAACCAGAAAATACGCATTTGAACTGAAAGAAAAGCTTCTCCGAGGAACCATGATTGATGTGACTGACTTTGTCAACTGGGCCTCTTCCATAAATGATGCTCCTGTTCTCATTAGTCAAAAAGTAAGAAACTTGTTTATTTTCAAACAGAAGACAGTGTCATTTTTTATTAAATGTCACATCGTTTCAGGTGAACTGTTAGCTTCATCTGAAAGAGATGTGAACATTCAGATACACTCCCATCTCTTCCCCAAAAGGAGGCATGGCATAGAGAAAAGGCATGGTGTAGAGTCAGAGCATCCTGGCTGACTTCCTGTCTCTGTCTGTCACTAGGTGTGGGATGTTTTCTGACCTCTACAACACTGAATTCTCCAGGACTCCATCTTTGTTCTGAGAATTTTACGAAATTGCTTATATAGAACATACAGCACACACTGTAACAAGATAGGTACTCACATATGATTAGTTCCCTCCCGTCGGCCCCTGGCTGCTCTTGCCTTCCCATGGTGTTCCACTATCAAGTCTAACACAGGAGAATTGTATTTACTAAGTGTCTTTTTTTTTTTTCTTTTTTTTGAGACAGAGTCTCACTGTGTCACCCATGCTGGAGTGCAGTGGTGCTATCTCGGCTCACTGCAACCTCCGCCTTCTGAGTTCAAGTGATTCTCGTGCCTCAGCCTCCTGAGTAGCTGCGATTACAGATGCGCACCACCACATCCAACTAATTTTTTTGTATTTTTAGTAGAGACAGGGTTTCGCCATGTTGGCCAGGCTAGTCTCAAACTCCTGGCCTCAAGTGATCTGCCTGCCTCAGACTTCCAAAGTCCTGGGATTACAGACGTGAGCCCCCATGCCTGGCCTAAGGGTCTTTATGAAAGAAATGTTCATAAAGTCTACAAGAAAATAAGACTAACGGTGAACAATTCTTATGGTCAGTAGATTCTTTTCCTTTTTCTATCTTGATTATAATAGTTTTCAGCTTACAAACCCTTTGGGAGTTCATAGTCAAGTTCTTACTCCTAGAGAAAAAAAAATGTGTTATCATTGTAAAGATATAAATGACAATGTTATTTAGCCTCATCTTTCTTTCCCCAAGCTGCCTAAAACTAGTGTGCATTTTTCTTTACTTCTTTTACTAGTACTATTAGTAAGTGCTTTTTTTCATTATAACTTTCAATTTTCTCCATATGTTTTACAATTTGCTTTCCTCAGGTCACATTTATTTTTGACTGTTCCCTACTCCAGTTTGATTAACTTGAGTTACAGAAATTTTAACATTTTCATAGGACTAGTTATTGGAAAAATTTATTCCCTTATTCTATTTTATTGTCTTTAAAGAATGAGTGAAACCACTAAGACTATCTCCTTTACGTGAAGAAGGAACTCAGAAACTGGAAATTTTTATAATCTATTCTCCCTTTATGTTATAGAAATATAGCTGTTCATAGATATGCAGTGTATTTATGAGTTAAAATATTTTGTCCCAAAGTAGGACAAAAAGGGGAAAAATAGCTGGTGAAATTCCATGTATGAAATTAAAATCAGAGGATACCTCTTTGATCTTATTAAATTTAAATCTTACACAAATTCATTATCTTGAACTCAGTAAAATAAGTTTACGTTGGAAGATCTTAAATAAGAAAAAAATGGGTAATTTAGGTGAATATTTACATCCAGATGAACATCCTAGGAGGCTTGTTTTCTCATCTCTGCAAAGCAAATTCAGCTGTCTTTCTACAAATTCAAGAGTGTTCTCTGAAGAGGTCTTAATAATAGTTCAGCATGTTATAGAGATAATTTTTTAAATCTCAATTAAATAAGGCAGCTGCTGAAGATTTTCTACTAGATTTATTAAAACTATTCAAAGACCCTCATCAACTTTGTTGGTGCAGTTCTGCTGTATGGATGCACAATATAGCTTATCCCATTTTTAGGGACAACCATTTACTTCCCCAAATTTTCAGATTGGTAGGCATTCCATTTAGACTATCTGTATAAGTTTCTTTCTTCATAAACTGGAAGGCTGGCCTTTTCGTATCAACATTCTACCTAAGGAAATGGTAGCTATAGTTAGTTCACTATGGACTACTTTTTAAATTTATCTTCTTGTAGAGAGAGTTGAGCAAAAGCAAAATTGTGGGTTTTATTGACTTTGTATGACTTTTAAATCTCTGAAGAAACATGAGATACAGTTAAATTTGATCTTGAATTAGATTCCAAGTTATTTTACTCTCATTATTCAGGTAGAAGTGGACCTCTGGTTAACTTGTAGCTATTTCCAGGAGACAGTTACACAATCTACGATCACTAATTCATTTTTGAGAATTTGAAGCATTATGTTGTCTGCAGATGACATGTTCAAACATTGGGGATGGTCTTTTAAAGAATTACTAGAACCTCTCCCCACCCACCCTAAACTATAAACTGGTCAATATTAAATCTTCTGTAGCAAATTAAATCAATTATCTAAGTATTTATGTTGCAAACTGATTATCTTGGAGGAAAGACCAGAAAGTTGACTGTAAGCCCTCACTTAATATTATCAATAGGTTCTTGGAAACTGTGACCTTAACCAAAATGACCTATAACAAAACCAATTTTACCATAAGCTAATGAATGGGTTAAGTTCCTGTAGCGTATTTCTGGTCACAAAAACATCACCAAACTTCTAAATAAAAACTAAAACACTTCTAATATTAAATTTTGAAACACATGTAAGCTATTCACACATTTTAAAAAGATTAATAAAAACAAGTAAGATGATGATTTACCTGTTTATTCTAGTTCAGGGTAGTCTATCCCAGCAGCTCAGAGGGCAAAGCAGGAATCAGCCATGAACAGAGCACCGTCTCAACATAAGGCAAACTCCACACACCCACACTCACTGAGACTAGGACCATGTAGACACTGATTTGTCTAGCATGACTATCTTCGGGATGTGGGAGGAAACAAGCAGAACCCGAGAGAGCCCACACAAACATGGGGAGAATGTCAAACTCCCCATGCACACAGTGACCCCAGCTGAGAATTAATTTTTTTTCTCAATATTACAAAGAAATGACCTTGAATGAAACAATATTGTTCTGGGACTTGCTGTTTTACTCTAAGTGGAATGCTGTATATAAGAGGGAAATTTCCCATTTCCCTCAACCACTCATCTGTCTATATGTTATGCTGTATGAATATATTACTGAGATTTTCTAAGTAAACTGTGGTAAAATATATATGTTATAAATATATAGTATATATAATTTATAAATACAATTTATAAAATACTATAAAATAATATAGTTTATACAATCTATAAATACAGTTATATATTTTTCCATACTAAAGTAACTATGGTCATGCTCTGTTAGGTAGAATCTGTGGTTTTGAGGCCCCATTTGTCTGCTTTGTCAAACCCAAAACCACTTCTTGAGGAATGTCTTGCTTGGCCCAGCCCAAAAATCTCTCCTTGGCCCTACTCCATGCAGAGGACATAGGCTGGCCCTCTCTTTCAGTACTTAGTTTTGTCATGGTCTTCAACTTCCATGAAAGTATATTAATTCTGTTGCCAACTTGCCTGAATGTTAACACAAGTGGTTCTACAGTTTAACTCAACAGAATAGCTGCACTTTGTTTTCCTCTTAAACCTACTGCTACAAACTAGTTATTAAAATGTCAGCTAAGAGAAATTACATTTATTAAAGATTGCCTGGAAGATATAAAAATTATTATTTCCTCTAGAGCAATAGCAGCAAGATGCGTACAGCTACAACATTGGCTTCCTGTAAAGTTTTGTTTTTCCATTATTAGAAACAAAGTTATGTAATCTACTGTTTTATTTACTAAAAGGTTGTTATGTAATGCTATGTCCTCTTTATGAGACTCATTGAGAAATATTACTCTTTAATCTCATTTTGTTTCTCTTGGGAATCAGGTGAGTTTTCCTACCTTATTGGTTAGAAATGCATGAGATCAGTAAATTCAGTTGTGTCTTACTCAATGCACTGGAAAATAAAGCTAAATTTGTGACCCACTTCATGCAAATGGATGGGTCCTCCTGGCACAAATGCAGTTCATTTTTGTTGCTTTTGCCTCCATCTTGCTTTTTCTGTTCTCAGTTCTCCTTTCCCATTTCCCTCAACCACTCATATGTCTATATGTTAAGCTGTATTAGTTCTTCCAGAGTTACATGATGTAATAATTCATGAATTAATTAACCTGTCATTTTTGCTCTATTGTGTAACTCTTAGCAGTTATGAACCAGATGTTAAGGAGCATCAATATTTTAAAGAGTTGTAGTACCAGTGAAAATCATTTCTAACTCTCTTGTTTAGTGATAAAAAACAACACTCATTCTATCAACAAACTATAGTTGGTATACATAGTTTATTTTGGATGTCTGAAGGAAATCTCCACTTATTTATTATTAAACTATATTATCAACTTGTTTATACTTTAGCACTTTTATGGTAGGTTATATCCCAACATAAATGTATCAACACATGGTAGAAAGATAGAGTTATGTAGTATAGGAGAAAAAGTAAAATCATTTTCTTATTTAATAGAAGATAAAAGTTCATCAGAAAAAGGTGGAATCCTTCAGGAAAACTTCAAAAAGTACATTTTAATTTTCCTTTGTCCTCCTGTGGAATTTTTAACTCCAGGATTTGAAGCTCCTCTGAAACTATTGCCATTGCATGTCCTTCATCTTTAACTCTTCCAACACTGTTTATACATTTAATCCAAATTATATTTCCTTCATGACCCTCTATTCCTGTATCTTAGACTATCTGGCCTTGACTTTCCTTCGAAGGGTATAACAAGATGAATTTCTTTTAAAAAAAATCAAAATAATTCTACCGCATGCTTATGTTTTTTGTGCCAATGTGACAATGTTGGTGAGAGGTTTCCTTCTTTCAAATAAATATGACATGGTTGAAATCTGAATCTTATATACTATATACTAATTCATAAAAGACTACACTGGTGAACAGTTAAGCTGACTTTGTAGAAGTTCTTGATATATTCCATATATGAGCATATTCACAACTAAAGTTTTGCAAATATCTTCTCCCACTAAAGAATTTCATCTTTAATGGTGTTTTTGATACAGATGGCCTCTTATGTACTTTTTATTTTGAACTAATTTTAGACACAGCAAAATTACACAAATAGTGCAGATAGTAATATGGCAGAAGTAGTATTGCAGAAGTAATATTGCAGAATAGTACAGATAATAATACTGCAGAAATAGTAGAGAGAATTCACTTAAAAGCTTCATCTCCCAGCTTCTAATGTTAGTAATTTACACAAGCATAGTAAAATTATCAAAATCAGAAAATTCACACTGAGTAATTAGCTAAAGCACAGGTTTTATACAAATTTCACAAGTTTTTCCCTTAATCTTTTTTTTTTTTTCCTGTTTCAGGATCTAATCTAGGGTCCCATATTGCATTTAGTTGTCACATCTCTTTAGTGTCTCCCAATCTGTTATAGGTCTTCAGACTTTCCTTGTCTTTCTCAACCTTGACACTTTTTATGAGGACTGGTCAGTTATCACGTCAAATGTCTCCCAATTTAGCATTCAAGTAGGTTAAGGTTATGTATATTTGGCAAGAATACTACAGAAGTAACGTTCTGTTATTCTCAGTGCATCATATTATGGGTTATGATGTTGATGATTTTTTTATTTTGACTTAGTTAAATGTATCTTTCTATTCACTATAGTTAGTGCTTTTAATGTTTTAATTAAATTTTTTTCCTACCTCAAGGCCTTGATACTTTCCTATGTATTATCCTTCAACAGCTTTATTATTTTGCTTTTATATTTAGATCTACAATATTAAACTTGGTCTCACTAAAATGAGAAATACACAAAAAATATTAACTCTCATCATTTTTATTTCATATTACACTAAGTCTTAGCCAGTGAAATAAAGCAAGAAAAATAAATAAAATGCCTAAGGACTGCAAGGAAGAAGTTAAACTATCTTTCTATACATGGTATGTTGTTTAAATATAAAATTCTAAGAAATCTATAACTCTACACTACGTTTGTGTATTTATTTCTCCTAGTACTTGGATCAATTTTTATTTTATATATTTTAAGGCATATTACCAAAGGCATACAAATTTAGAATTATTACATCTTCTTGGTCAATTAAAATGTCTTCCTTTATTTCTAGTAAATGTTTTCTGCCTCAATTTTTTTTAATTACCTATGTTTGCCAGATGTCTCTCTTGGTATGCACATAGCACACATTCTCCAGTCTTTTTTTCTCAATTTGTTTGTGTCCTCAAGTTTTGTTTGGATTAGTTGGACTTTTTAAATCAAATGTGATGATCTTCTTTCTTTTCTTTTCGCTTCTTTTCTTTTCTTTTTGTTTTTGTTTTAAAGATCAAGTCTCACTCTGTCACCCAGGCAGGAGTGCAGTGGTGCAGTCTTGTCTAACTGCAACCTCCACCTTCTGGCTTCAATTGATTCTTCTGCCTCAGCCTCTCAAGTAGCTGGGATTACACGTGCCTGCCACCATGCACAGATAATTTTTGTATTTTTAGGAGAAACGGGTTTCACCATGCTGGCCAGGCTGGTCTCAAACTCCTAACCTCAAATGATCCACCTGCCTTGGCCTCCCAAAGTGCTGGACTTGCAGCCAGGAGCCACTACACTCAGCCTATTTTCATCTTTGACAAATACTTCTTAGGTACCTGCAATGTACCAGGCTCTATTGAGGCATTGAGTCTAAAGCAGTGAATAAAAGAGATAAAAATCTCTAACCTAGCAAACTTTTTCTAATATAATCCAAAAGCACAAGTGAAATAGATACCATAATGTTAATATTTTAGTGTACATTTTCCAGTCATCAGAGTCTTTATCAGAGGTATAGTTAGCCAATTTGAATTCATATAATATAATTTTATATCTTGGTTTTTAGTGAGTAGTGTATAGATACATTTTAATGTAATTAGATTTTTAAAAATAGACATTACTTATGTAAAGTAAAATTTATTTTTTTTAGTGTAAAGGGCCCTAGGTTTCCACAAACACTTACAATCATGAAACCAACATGAAAATCAATACATAAAACATTTCTACCACACAGTTCTATCATTTCCATTTTCAATCAACTCCTCTTTCCTGCCCGACTTCTACATAACCACTGATCTATTTACTGCCATATAAATGTAATCATGTAACTTTTTGGGTTTGGCTTCTTTCACTTAGTGTTATACATTTGAGATCCATCCACATTCACACATCGACATTCTTGGATGTATGAGTAGTTCCTTTCATTTTCATTGCTCAGTAGTATTCCATTATGTATAGATTCCATGATGTAGATTAAACAGTTTATCTAGTCATCTGTTGAAGGACATTTATTTGTTTCCAGACAAGGATTTTTTTGGTGATTATGAATAAAACCATTATAAATACTTGAATATAGAATTTTGCATGAACATATTTTTCTTTTCTCTAGGAGAGAGATTGCTTGGTCATATGATATATGTGTTTATATAAAATTACATAAGAAATAGCCAAATTTTTTTCCAAAGTAGTTGCATTACCACCAGAAATATATGAGAGTTTCGATTCCTTAGATAATCATGTCATCTGAAATAGAGATTTCTTTATTTTCTCAATCTCTATGTATTTTATTTTTCTTGCATTATTGCATTGTCTGATGCATCTAATATGATATTGCACCATTAAGTATGATGTTAGCTGTAGGTTTTACATAGATGGTCTTTATCAGGTTGAGGAAGTTCCCTTTAATTCCTAGTTTGTTCAGAATTTTTATCATAAATAGATGTTGAATTTTGTCCAAGAATTTTTCTGTATTGAGATGATCATATGGTTTTTCACTTTTAATAAGTTGCTATGGTGAATGATATTGATCATTTAAATTTTGAGCAAACCTGGTGCTTAAACACTATTGTATTTGATTTGCTATTGTCTTGGGATATTTTGCAAATATGTTCATGAGTGATATTGATTTGTAATTTTCTTCTCTTAACTTCTCTTATTTGGTTTTGGTATCAAAGTAATGCTAAGTGTAAAATAAGTGAGAAGTAAATTCTTCTCTATTTTGTGAAAAAGTTTTTGCAGAATTGATATGTCTTTTTTAAATGTTTGTAGAATTCACAAATAATGCTATCTGGGCCTTTTTTGTTAGAAAAAAATTAACTCTAAATTCAATTATTTAAATAGATATTAGAAGTCCAATTATGCATTTTTTCTGATTGAGTTTTTATAATTGTCTTTCAAGGAATTTTTCCATTTTATTAAGCAGCTGATGTCTGTAGATTCTATAGTGATATCCTGTCTTGGATTCCTGATATTGTTAATTTAAAGTTTTTCCCTTTTGTCTTATTTTGTTTTATTTTTAATTAATCTGGTAGAGGTTTATCATTTTTTGTAATCTTTTCAAAAAAGCAGCTTTAAAAAAATTTTCTCTATTTTTTTCCCATTTCAATTTCTATTTCAGTTCTTATTATTTCCTTCCTTATGCTTTGTACTTAAATTTTTCTTCTGTTTCTAGTTTCTTAAGCTGGGTGCTGTTATTATTGATTTCAGATATTTTTTCTTGTCTAATATAGGCATTTTGTGCTGTAAATTGAGTTTAAGCATTTCTTTAACTGTGCCCCACAAGTTTTGATGTGTTTTCATTTTCATTCAATTTAAAATATTTTCTAATTGTTTGTGACTTCCTCTTCTACACATGGGTTATTCAGAAATGTGGTGATTAATGTATAAATATTTGGGGATTTTTCAGATAGCTTTCTGTTACTTATTTCAACTTTCATTTTGTTTGGTCTGAAGACATACTTTGTATTATTTTCATTATTCTCAATATATCGAGTATTTTTAAGGCATAGATATGCCTATGTGCACTTGAAAAGAATATGTATTCTGCTATTGTTGGGTAGAATGCTCTGTAAATGTCAGTTAGGTCAATTAGTTGATAGCACGGCCCGGGACTTCTTTTCCTGTGCCCTTCCTCTTTCAATTATAGAGAGCAGAACTTGGAAATGTCTAGGTATATTTACTATTTCTCTTTTCAGTTCTATCAGTTTGAGCTTTATGTATTTTAAAGTTCTGTCATTGGATGCATACACATTTAGATTATATATCTTCCTTGTATATTGAAAACTTCATCTTTTTATTCCTAACAATATTATTTGTTAAGAATTTGTTGTATGGTAATACAGCCAAGGAGATTCCATTTAATTAATGTTGTATGGGATAACTTTTTCCATCCTTTTACTTTGAACCTATCTACATCTTTGTATTTAAAGTGAGTTTCTCGGAGACGGTATATAGTTGGGTCTTGCTATTTTTATCTAAAGTAACTCTCTGTATTTTAATTAGTGTATTAAATCCATTTGCATTTAATGTAATTAATGAAACAGTTAAATTGAAATCTGTACTTGCTAGTTGTTTTTATTTGTTGTATATATTCTTTGTCTCCTTTTTGCTCATTTCTGACATTTCTTTTTTAAACTGACATATAAGAATTGTACATACTTATGGAGTACATAGTGGTATTTTGATAATGATAATGTATAGTTATCAGATCAGGGTAATTAGTGTATCCATCATCTCAAACATTTGTCATTTATTTGTGTTGGGAACATTCAATATTCTTCTTCTAGATACCCGAAACTATGTATAATAACACATAATTGTTAACTATAGTAATCCTACAATGTCCATAGAGCACTAGAACTTATTCCTCCTAGGTAGTTGTAATGTTGTATCTTTTAACAAATATCCCATTCAGTGTGCTTTTTCCCGTTCAGTATGATGTTGGCTGTGGTTTTGTCATATATGGCCTTTATTGTATTGTCTTTCCCCTACCCTTCCCAACCTCTAGTATCCTCTGTTCTACTTTTTACAGCTATGAGATCAGCTTTTTTTTTTTAGCTTCCACATATAAGTGAAAACATGTGGTGTTTAGCTTTCTCTTTCTGGCTTATTTCACTTAACATAATATCCTCCAGTTCCATCTATGTGGCCACAAATGACAAGATTTTGTTCTTTTCTATGGCTTTATAGTATTCCATTGTGTACATACATTATTTTCTTTAAAAAGAAAAAATACATTATTTATTTATCCATGTGGCCACTGTGAATAATGCTGCAATAAACAGAAGGGTGCAGAAGTCTCTTTAATATACTTATTTTCTTTCCTTTGGATAAATGCCAGTATTGGAATTGCTGGATCATATGATAGTTGTGTTTATAGTTTTCAAAAGAACCTTCATATCGTTCTACATAGTGACTATACTAGTTTACATTCTCACCAACAGTCTTATGAGTTCCTTTTGTTCCACATCCTTGCTGGCATTGTTTATTTTTATCCGTTTGATATTGAACATTTTTAAATATACTTTTTGGCCTTTTGTATGTGTTCTTTTGCAAAATGTCTCTTCAGATCATTTGTTTATTTTTCAATCAGATTATTTATTTTGTTGTTGTTAGTTGTTTGAGTTCCTTCTAAATTCTGGATATTAGTCTCCTGTCAGATGCATAGTTTGAAAATATTTTTCCCCATTCTGCAGGTCACGTGTTGATTGTTTTATTTGCTGTACAGAAGCTTTTCAATTGGATATAAACCATTTGTGTATTTTTGCTTCTCTTCCCTGTGCTTTTGAGATCCTATTCAGAAAATCTTTTCCCTGACCCATGTCCTGAAGCATTTCCCTTATGTTTTCTTCTAGTAGTTTTATAGTTTTAGGTCTTGCAATAAAGTATTCTATATTGGGTTGATTTTTTATAGGACAAAAAGTGGGGGGTTAATTTTATTCTTCTGCATATGGACAGTTTTTCCTAGCACAATTTATTGAAAAGATTGAAAAGAAACCAGTTATTTTTCTTGGTACTTTTGTCAAAAATTAGTTGACTGTAGATAGATATATTAATTTCCGGTTCTCTATTCTGTTCCATTTGCTTATGTGTCTGTTTTTATGGCAGTACAATGCTGATTTGGTTACTACAGCTTTGTAATGTATTTCGAGATCCAATAATGTGATACTCCTAGCTTTGTTTTTTTTGTTGTTGTTGTTTGTTTAAGATTGCTTTGGCTATTTGAGGTCTTTGTGGTTCTACATAAATTTTAAGATTTTTTTTTTCAATTTTTGTGAGGAATGTCATTGTCATTTTGATAGAGATTGCACTGAATCTGTAGATTGTTTTTGGTAGTAAGGCCGAAGCCTGGAGCATGGGATTTCTTTCCATTTGTTTGTATCCTCTTCCATTTCTTTCAATAGTGTTTCATAGTTTTTCTTTTACATCCTTGGTTAAATTTATTCCTAAGTATCTTCTTTTGTAGCTATTGTAAATGGTATTGACTTTTTGCATTCTTTTTTGGCTAGTTTGTTGTTCTTTAATAGAAATGTTACTGATTGTTGCATGTTGATTTTATATTCTGCAGATTTACTAAAGTCGATTGTCAGTTCTAAGTGTATTTTCGTAGAGTCTTTAGGATTTTCTACATATAAGATCATGTCTTCTGCAAACAGGGACAATTTAACTTCCTCTTTTCCAATTAAGTGTCCTTTATTTCTTTCTCTTGCCTAATTGCTCTGGCTCAGATTTCCAGTGCTATGTTAAATAAGAGTGGTGAGAGTGGGCATCTTTGTTTCAGTTCTTACAGGGAGAACTTTCTGCTTTTTCCCATTCAGTATGATGTTGGCTGTGGGTTTGTCATATATGGCCTTTATTGTGTTTAATTACTTTTATTCTATACCTAATTTATTGAGAATTTGTATCACAAAGAGATGCTAAATTTTATCAAATGGTTTTTCTGCATCTATTGAGATGATCACATGGTTTCTGTTCATAATTTTGCTGATGTGATGTTTCTCATTTATTGATTTCCATATGTTGAACTATTTCTCGGATAAATCATGCCCACTTGATCATGCTGTATTATCTTTTTGATGTATTATTGCCATCAGTTTGCTAATATTTTGTAGAGGACTTTTGCATCTATGTTCATTGGGGATATTGGTCTATGGGTTTTTTTTGTGTGTTGTGTCCTTGTCTGGTTTTGATATCAGGGTTATGCTGGTCTCATAAAATGAGTTAGGAAGAGTTCCCTTCATTTCAGTCTTTAAAAAAATTTTTGAGAAGAATTAGTGTTAATTCTTGTTCAAAGATTTGGTAGAATGCAACATTGAAGCCATCTGGTCCTGGACCTTTCTTTGGTGAAAGACTTTACTACAGCTTAAGTCTCTTTATTTATTATTAGGCTATTCAGGTATTCTATTTATTCTTGGTTCAAACTCGAGAGGTTGTATGTGTCTAGAAATTTATCCATTTTCTCTAGGTTTTTACATTTATTGGTTTATAGTTGTTCATAGCAGTATCTAATGACCCTTTGTGTTTCTGTGGTATCTGTTGTGATGTCTCTATTTTTGTTTCTGATTTTATTTATTTGGGGCTTCTTTTTTCTTTTTCTTAGTCTAGCTATTGTTTGTTTATTTTGTCTTTCTTTTAAAATAAAAACTTTTAATCAACTTTTTGTTTCATTAATCCCTTGTATTTGTTTTCAGTCTCAATTTGGTTTATTTCTTCTCCGATCATTATTATCTCCTTCCTTGTACTATTTTGGGGTTTGGTTTGTTCTTGCTTTTCTAGCTCCTTGAAATGTATCATTAAGGTGTTTACTTGAAAACTTTCTAGATTTTTGAAGTAGACATTGATTTCTATAAACTTCCCTCTTACTACTGCCTTTTCTGTGTATCATCAGTTTTGGTATGTTCTGTTTCTATTTTCATTTATTTCAACAAATTTAAAACATTTCCTTCTTAATCTCTTAATTGATTTAATGGTCATTCAGGAGCATGTTGTTTAATTTCCATGTATTTGTATAGTTTCCAAAGTTTCCCTGATTATTGACTTCTGGTTTTATTCCATGTGGTCTGAGAAGGTATTTAATATAATTTCAATTTATAACATTTTTTTGAGACTTGTTATGTTTTCTAACATATGATTAATCTTGGAAAATGTTCCACGCACTGATAAAAAGAATGTGTCCTCCGCAGCTCTTGGGCAAAAAGTTCTGTAAATGTCTGTTAGGTTCATTTGGTCTATGGTGCAGCTTAAATCCTGTGTTCTTGGATTTTTGATTTTTCTGTTTAGATAATCTCTCCAATGCTGACAGTGAAATGTTGAAGTAGCCAAATATTATTTTATTGTTTCACTTTAGATCTAATATTTGCTTTATGTATCTGGGTGCTTCATTGGTGGGTGCGTATATATTTAAAATTGTTATATTTTCTTGCTGAATTGATCCCTTTATTATTATATAATGTTATTCTTTTTCTCCTTTTTGCAGTTTTTGACTTGAAGTCTGCTTTGTCTGATATAAGCATAGCTACTCTTGCTTGCTTTTGGTTTATCTTTGCATGAAATATCTTTTTCCATCCTTCACATTCCATGTATGTATGTCTTTACAGGTGAAGTGAGTTTCTTATAGGGAACATATGGTTGGCTATTATTTCTTTTTGTCCATTTAGGCTATCTATATCTCTTAAATGGGGAATTTAATTTTTTTACCTTCAAGGTTATTATTGATAGGTGAGGACTTACCCCTGTGTTTTTATTGATTGTTTTCTGGTTATTTTGAATATCTTTTGCTTCTTTTTTCCTTCCTAGTTGTTTATCTTTGCAGTTGAATGGCTTTCTGTAGTAATCTGGGCGTGTAAGACCCCCTGGGCTTCCAACCACCACAGATGCTTTTCTTCTTCCCCCTGAACTCCAGCACTCTCTCTTTAACATTTCAGTTAAATCTTGTTTATTCATTACATTGTTCCTTTCTTGTCCTGACTATTCTTTTTTATTCAGTATGTTATGTGATTCCATTTTATTTCCAGTATTGGCATATTACCCATGTCTCTTTTAAAAAATATTTTTTACTCTATAACATATAATTCACAATATACATCTTTAATTTATCATAGTCTGCCTTCAAATGATATTATGCTGCCTTATGTGTAGTGTAAAACAAATACAACACTATATTTCCAAATCCTCCCTCCCATTTTTAATGCTATTTTTATCATATTGTATCATGAGTTTATAGTGTATGTATATTTTACACACTTTTTAAAAAAAATTTTACATACACTATAAACTCATACTACAATGCAACAACATTTGCTGTAGATAATATATGTTAGAGCAATTAAAACTAGAAAGGTATATTTTTGCCTTCATTTTTGTTATGCTCAGAGCTCATGATTACTTTATGTAGGTCCAAATTTCAGTTCTTTGTGGTAATTCTTCTGCCTGAAAAATTTCCTCTGGCATTTCTCTTAGTGCACGTCTGCTAGTATCAAATTCTCTTGGCTTTTGCTTCCCTGAAAAAAAAATTATTTTTTTCAATGACATTTCATTAGGCATAAAATTCTAGGTTTACAGTTTGTGTGAGTTTTTTTTTTTTTTTTTTGTCTTTCAGTACTTAAAGATATTACCCCTTTGTCTTCTGGCTTGCATAGTTTTTAAATAAGCAGTATGCTGTAACTCTTATCTTTGACCTTCTGCTTGTAGCATTTCCCTTTATTGTCATCACCTTAAAGATTTCATTTTATTTAATCTTTGGTTTTCCACAGTTTGAATGAGATGTATATGGATGTTTACTTTTTATTCTGCTTGAAGTTCCCTAAATTTCTGGAGTCTATGGCTTGATTATTTAATTACTTTTGAAAAATTCTTGGTCGTTATGTCTTCAAATATTTCTTCTGCCACAATCACATTATCTTTCTCTCCCCCTCTCAACCTCTTCTTCTAACCTCTTCACTTTTTTCAAGGATTCCAGTAATACATGTGCTAGTCTCTTTCATATTGCCCCACACTCTTGGATGCTCAGTTCTGGGTTCCCTCCCTTCAACTCTTTTATCTCTTTGTACTTTAATTTGGCTAATTTCTACCAACCTTTTATCAAGTTTACTGATTCTTTCCTTTGCTGTGTCAAATCTACTGACAAACTCATCAAAGATATTTTTCATCTCTTTTACCATGCTTTTTATTTTTTACATTTCCATTTGACTCTATAATATTATTGATTGTATCTAGTAAAGTCAAATTTAGCCTACTTTCAAAATACTAAGGCTTTTTACTAAACTGTTTTTAAGATTTTCTCCATTATCTTTGGGTTTTTATTTTTTTAGCAAGTTTTCTCTGATAATACCTAGGTGCAAAATTATTTTTAACTATAGTTTTTATTCATATCTTGTTGTTTTTCACCAGGTCTGGAATATTCTCTCAGTCATTAGCTTCTCAAATATTGCTTCTTATTTATTCTGTCCTTTGTTCTCCTTCTGGGGTTCAAAATACATGGATCTTTTCCCTTCCCACACTATCACTTATGTTTCCTGCCCTCTTTCTGTGTATCCCATCCTTTTGTCTCTTCATGCTTTATTGTCAATATTTTCTTCTTACCTATATTGCAATTCATTAAATTGCTGCAGTTTTATCACATTTGCTATTTAACTAATTCATTAATTTGTGTTCTAATATTTGTTTTTTTCAAATTTATTTTTAATAACTTCCAGTTCTTTGCTAAAATTTTCAGTCTTGTCTCTTATCTCCCTGTTTATGCAAACAGTTCATTTAAAGTCTGATAATTGTTTGAAGTCTGATAGCACAAACATTGGCAGCCACCATAGCTGTTTCTATTTTCCATTATTTCCATTGGTCTCATTCATGTTGTCTTATTTCCTTGTGTGCCTAGTTATTTTTACCGTGGGCTAAATACTGTACTTAAAATTATTATAGGAGTAGCCTGATGCCTGGGATAATTTTGTGTATTTATATAATCTTCCAAACATATATATTTATATTTGAAAAGCTTCTAGGATCCCCACTAATGATCCAAGATTATTTTAATCCAAACTGGGCTACAGTTTCTGCCAGAGCTCTCCTACTTCCACTTCCCTCTTAGTCCCCAAATCAAAGTATAGCATGTTTACCTTGGTTGACCTGAATTCCAGTGTTTTTTCCTCAGCCCAGTAATGTGTTGCTCTACCTCCTAGTCTCTCTACTACCTCTTGCTGAATTAGGAAATGTGTCAAGAGGACTAGTAGCCCTAGAATACTGGGCCCACCTCTTGGATTTCCACCTCCTCCCAGATCTTAGATCAGTGATTTTTTATTTTCTTATTAGTTCCCCAGGGCCTTTTAGCAGTTTTTTAAAAAATATTTGGTTTTATTTTGTTTAGCTTTTCTCATTGTCCTTAGGGAAAAAATGAGTCCACATTATTTAATCCATCATTATTCTTCTGCAGGAATTTGTGGGGTTTTTTTGGTTTGTTTTTTGTTTTTGTTTGTTTGTTTGTTTTAGCTCTGGGCTCTTTAGATTCTCATTTCTTTTAAGTTTTGTGGTCTCTTGTTTAAAAGTGCTCTGCCACCAAAATGCTTCTATTTCTAACAGTTTACTCACTCAAACAGCTCTTGCTAGTTACACAATTGAATTTGCTTAAATTAAGTGAACATATACATTTCCCTATATATGTTATGATATCTCCATTATAAGAACTTTTTAATTTTTTTCTATGATCATCAAGTTTCACAATAGATCTTCTGAACTTACCCCTTCTATCTAACTAAAATTTTATATCTTTGGAACAACATCTTCCCAACTTCCTCCTCCATTTAAAAACTTTCAAAATTCTTTACTGTATGCCTGGAATAGTCTTCTCTCTGCCTTAACACCTTCAAATCTCAGCTCAATATTTATTGTCAAAGCTTTCCAAACTTCCTTGATTTCAGTGTAGCAACTGTGTATCTTACTGCAGGAATTTGAGTGTGCCAAATAAATACTTTTACTTCATTTTCTTTACTTCTAATTAAATTTGATTTTGAGATCATGTCCCTCCATGTTGCTAGAAAATTCACCTTTCATTTACTTGTTGGATTGGACTCAGAAAATTTTTTCCCTGTTGTCTAAATTGGTACAAGAATCCTAACACTTCCGTCTGGGAAATGGAGATATAATTTACATATGTCTTTAGTTCATCGTAGTCACCTCAATAACCTTACTGTTCAGGCTTACATGTTCACTAGAAGTCAAATATTTCCCAGCCCTCCATGCCAGGCTTGCAAATGGAAATCACTGACAAGACTGGATTCCTGATACTTCATATGCAGCTTCCTTAAGGCACCCCACAGGTCCTGCTATCTCCCAAAATAGCTGCTAAATATCTAGCTATGGTTTCCTGTTACTTGAGGTATATACCAACTTCTATCCCCTTTCTATTCTGGAGGAATCTCTTTCCTTGGTGGCATTCTTCTATATTCCTTCCCTCAGCAAAAGTTTCTCAATGTATTTAGACTTTTAAAGAAAAAAAAAACAAGAAAGAAATAAGAAAAAGGTTGCCTTCAGGGGCATTCTGGACTTGGCCTTGCACACAAACCTCCTCTTAGGCAAGAGATAGCAAGCATCTGGTTACCTTCTGGAAGAGAAGAAAGAAGGCAGCAAAAACAATTCACAAAATAATATGTCAACAAATTATCAAGCCAGAAGTTTAAGTCCCTCAGTTGTTCATTTTTAAAGCACATATACCTGGTTTTTTTGTAGCACCTATCACAGTTTCTACTTGAAATTTATGCATCATTATTTTATTAATATCAATCTCCTTAACTCCATAATATGACCTCCCTGATAGCAGACATCTTGACTAGTTTTGATTGTTTAAAATCTAACATCACATCTGGCAATAATATACATTCAATAAGCCTTTGTTGAATTAATGAATCAGTGAATGAATAATTAAGTAAAGTGTATTCTACAAGTTCTCTCAGTTAAAAAGGACCTAAAATTAAATGTTTTGCTTCCTTTTAGCTGTCTCCTATATATAATCTGGTTCCAGTGAAAATGAAAAATGCACACCTAAAGAAACAAAACTTGGAAAGAGCCATTGAAGACTATATCAATGAATTTAGTGTAAGAAAATGCCACACGTGCCAAAATGGAGGCACAGTGATTCTAATGGATGGAAAGTGTTTGTGTGCCTGCCCATTCAAATTTGAGGGAATTGCCTGTGAAATCAGTAAACAAAAAATTTCTGAAGGTGAGGACAATTTATTTGATGTGATTAAAGACAAAAATATGCACTTTGGGGTTATCTAATTTGAAAACTAGCTCTTGAATTAATTTGTACTAAATCTCTAGATTTATAAATATAAACAGAGGATAAGATTGAGTGAATAGTGAAAATGGGTAAATCAGCCTTTATGTGTCATTTTAACATATTCTACTTGTATATATTAAGATAGAAGTATAAATAAATAAATTATAATTATTGTATTACTCTTTAATTATAAAAATATTCTTATGGAAGGTTTATAGAAATATAACAAACATCAGGTATTCACTATCTAGAATTGATGAATGTTAATACATATATATCATATATACTTTGCATATATATGTGTTTATGTGTATAGACATAGACATATATACTTCAAAACTCTTTTTTAAGAAGCAACAATAATACATCCAATTAATTACTTTGTACCACATCCCCACCCCCCCAAAAAATTCTATTGCCTTTTCTCTCTTCTACTACTTAGATACAGTCACTTTCATTAAGTTAGTATGTATCTTTCCAGTTCATATTTTTGTGCTTGTACTAAATATGTATGTACCAATGGAAAATATGTGATATTGTTTTGCATATTTTTAAATTTTATATAAATGATATTCACTAGATTTTTATTTTGCATTTTTAACTGTATTGGTGTTTTTAAAAGCTGAGATTCTGTATTGTATTTTAAAGCTACTCATAAGGAAACATATTATTTTACATTAAAAACATTTTTATTATGAATTTAAAGGGTACATGTGAAGGTTTGTTACAAGGATATATTGCATAACGGTAAGCTTTGGGCCTCTGGTGTACCCATCACCCAAATAGTGAACATTGTACCCAATAGGTAATTTTTCAACCCTCATGCCCCTCCCATCCTCGCCATTTTTGGAGTCCCCACTGTCTATTATTTCCTTCTTTATGTCCATACATACCCATTGTTTAGCTCCCACTTACAAGCGAGAACATGTGGTATTTGATTTTCCTTTTCTGGGTTATTTCACTTAGGATAATGTCCTCCAGCTCCATCCATGTCGCTCCAAAAGACATGATTTCATTCTCTTTTATGGATGAATAGTATTTTATGGTGCATATGTACCACATTTTCTTTATCCAGTCATCCATTGATGGACATGAAAGTTGATTCCATGACTTTGCTATTGTAAATATGTATTGTAAATATGTGCTATTACACATAAAAATATGTGCTGCAGTAAACATATGTGTGCAGGCGTCTTTTTCATATAAAGATTATTTTCCTCTCGGTAGATACCCAGTAGTGGGACTGTTGAGTTGAGTGGTAGTCCTATTTTTAATTTTTTGAGAAATCATCTCTATTCTCTTACCATATACAAAAATTAACTCGAGATAGATTAAAGACTTAAATGTAAGATCTGAAACTATAAAAATCCTAGAGGAAAATCTAGGAAAAACTCTTCTGGACATTGGCCTAGACACTAGACAAATAACTTATAACTAAAACCTCAAAAGCAAATACAACAAAAGCAAAAATAGACAAATAGAACTTAATTAAACTATTTTACTTCCTACAAGTAAACACGACTTTAGCCATGTTTCTAATCCTAAGAGTTTATGCTTAGTATTTCATTCTGGTAGAATTATTCAGACTCCTAATAGATAAGTGAGATCTTAGTCCAAGTGTTAATATCACAAGATTAGCTATTAAGATTAACTTTCTTTGGCAATCATTGTTTGAATAAATACATTTTCCTGAAACAGAATTCTATAACAATTACGTAGCAAAGGTTCACAGCCTCGTTTGTCATTCAACCATACTTTCATCTCTTACAATATAAATTTTTAATATTTTACGAATTTTTTACGCTTCTCAGCAAATGGCTTAGAAACTCAATCATGTTACAAAATACGCAAGTTAGAATTTAATTTAAATTTTAGAATGATTGATTTATAAATGTATGCTAACTCTGTCTCTCATCTGCCTAAAGTCTCAATCTAGTGCTTTGCATTCCAAAAAAAACTCTCACTCTCCAAAAATGTATACTACTTGGTACTTGGAACTTCTATTTTCTACCTGTTTCTCTCTATGCAGACTATTCTGCTGATTTCTCTGTGATTTCTTTAGTTCTATCTTCTAATTTTCCAATTATTTTATTCAACTTTGTATAGTCAATCCATTTGCTGACCTACTGAGATTATTTTAAAAGTATTTTTCTAAAATTTCGATTTGATTATTTTTCAATTTTCTTTTCTCTAGTTTTTTCTCTTGTCTAGTTTACTGGATTATTTTCCTACCTTTATATCTTTCAGCATGTTAAATATATCTTCATGGACTTCTTTCAAATTGTTCTGCAGTGCAATTCTCTGCTAACTCTACCAATTCATTCTCATGGCATATTATGCTTTCTTCAGTATTTAGTGATTTTTTATTATAGGCTTAGTTTTTGGTGGGAATTATTTCCTGTGGAAACCCTGTCTTCCATGGATAATGAACATATTCCTAGGGTTAGTTTGTTTCTTAGGAGGTCCTATCATTTTCATCAGTCTTGCACTAGATTTTTATGTAAAGTTCTTGGTTCGGGTTCCATATGTTGTATTTCATAGATAATGAATATCAAGGTCCCTTCCCCAATATATAAAATTATCTTTGATCACTAGGCATTGTTTGGTTGACCTTTCAAACCTGACCCAGGATGGCCCACAGCTTCTTGCTGAGACATTAGACATTTTCTTGCTGAATTTTTCCCTCAAGGTAGATCTTCCAAGCATCCATTTTGACATAGAATGTTCTAGATTCCAATTTACACTAGCCTACTCCCATGATGAGATTGAAAACCGTAACACATCATCTTTCTTTTTCTATACCATTTACCTAGCCTGGAATGCTTCCAACTTTCTCTCCCTCAACTAACCGAACCTCCTTCTCCGTTATTCCTTGTGTGTGTTTCTACTCCTAGGCCAATGGCTCTCAACCAGGTTGGTCATTGGATTCATCTGGTTCACTTCCTTAAAGGAAAAAAAAAAGAAACAAAACAAAACAGATGTCTATCCTAAGCCAATTAAACAAAAGCAGCTATGGTAGATCCTGCCTGGGCATGGATTTTTTGTTTTTTGAATTTTTAAAAACTCTACTGGTTATTCTAATCTTTAGCCAGGGTTAAAAACCTCTATTTTGAACCCAGTCCAATTAGCATATCTTTGATGAAATCTTCTCCAATTTCTCCAGGAATCAGTTCTCTATCTATGCTGCCTGAGAACTTTCCCTCTGTTTTTCCAGCACTAATCACATTGACTCTCTGTATACAAGACAAATAGCCCTTTCTAGTATGAAAATGTGCCTGTGCCTTAAACCACATTCTATTCCCAATACCTAGACAGTATGCACAACATGGTGCAACAAGATAAGAAGGTGAAAAAGTGGATGGGTGTATGGACCCAAAGTAAAATCCTATTGATGATTAAGATTTGATACTCGTTTGTTTTCTCTAGGATTGCCAGCCCTAGACTTCCCCAGTGAAAAATAGAGCTGTTGGCTTCTCCGAGCTCCAGTGGAAGAAAAGAACACTAGCACCTTCAGATCCTACCCCTGAAGATAATCTTAGATGCCAAGTAAATAGCAACATGCTTCGTGAAAATCCTACCAACCTCTGAAGTCTCTTCTCTCTTATGTCTATAATTTTTTTAAAAACTTTTCTTCCTTAAACTCCTGTAATGTTTCCATTTTTTATTCCCTAATGAGGAGTCAACAATGAAATATGCCAGAACCGCTTTCTCCCATGGAAAATGCCAATCTCTTCTAAAAAAAAACAAAATTAAATTAAAAACAGAATGTTGGTTTAAAAAACTTCAAAGTAATTTTCAAACTGCTTTGTATGGTTAACATATTCTGCCAGGTTCATGACCACATGTCTGTACCATGCAACTGAACTCTTATTTACATTGCTATGTTTGCTTCGGTTATTTGCTTAGGTGTGCATACATTCATTCAGCAAATACTGAGCACCAGCCACCTGCACAGCAGTTGCTTTTACTAGTCTTAGCTCTACCATTTAAATCTATGTGTCCAAGGGGAAAAATGTGTTATATTTGTAACCAAAAACTACTAGTTTACCAGAGGAGGGAAGGGTGATAAAGAGGAGTTGGTTAATGGGTACAAAAATCCAGTTAGATGAAAGGAATAATATATATAGTGTTCAGTAGCAGAATAGAATAAACATAAACTATTAGTTTAAATTATGTGAAATTGCTTCTGTTTGATCATATTTTACAAAAAAAAACATCAATTTTATATAGTCCAACTTAATACCTAGCCTTATGAGTTGTATAAGGTAAGGTTGCCTATCTGAGAAGCTGATTAACTTTGGTTGTACAATCTTATTCATTAGAGAACATGATACTCGGGGTCTGAGACCTATTGAAAAGGTCTGAGAACTCTTTAAAAAAAGGAAAGAAAGAAAGAAAAGAGGAAAAATATATCAAAATAAAAAAATGCAAAATCAAAATTAATAAATGCTTAAACATCAGCATGTATCATGTTAACTTTATTGTTACCATTAATAAACATTTCACACATTTATAAATAAATTATGTTACTTTCTCTCACTTGGCAGAAATTCTCAAGAATGCATTTGATTGCTGGGAGATAACAGTAACTAAATTACCTACATGAAAATAATTTCAAAAGCAAAATTCTTAAAAATAATTTTCAAAATTGTTTTTAAATAGCAAATAAAAAGATTACTGGATGTGGGATGTATTTTAATATGTTAGGTATGATATGGAGATCGTGCTAATAAACGTGCCCTGGCCCTTAAGAGTCTTGCATTTGCCCTGGGAGCTCCAGAGAAGTCCTGTCCCCTGCCCTTCAAAACACTGTGTGAATTAGAGAGGAGTAAGATTTGTTAAATGTGTATAAATACTGAACTCTATTCTTGAACAACCCACTATTGAGAGAGTTTTTGATGGAGAGCATCTGGCTCAAGGCTGTTATTAGAGTAACACCTGAGAATTCCTTCCACCCTTAGGAATTGCAAATGTCAAACAATAAAAGAGCTGAGCCTTGACCAGACCCCCTAGGGCTGGCTTAATTATTTATCAGAGTCCTTTCTAGGGTAATGAATAGCAGGAACAGCCCAGGTTCACACTTGATGGAGAGTCCTCCAACTTCTTGCCAAAGGTGGTAAATCTGATAATAGAGCATCTCCAGGAGGGAGCACTATTGAGACACCAGAAACTGCTCAACAGTGATCAACACAGAGCAGAAAGTCTCCAGGCCTAAAGGAAAATCTCTAGAAACTGGGAAAGATGAGGGCCTACTAGGCCTAGCATGTGTCAGCGTGGACTGTTGTTTGGAGAGAGCAGATGTAGCTTAGTTTGCCCAAATGGAGTGCATTATAGTTGCCCCCTCCCCCACATGCTCTCTGAGGGAGTGCACCACCAATTCAAGGAAAAGGACAGGTGAAAACAACAGCCCTGTGAAGCCCAGTCCAGAAAGTTGAATCGTTATACTAAATCACTATCGAAAGAAGCCAGTATCAAAAGAAGTTAGAGAAGTGGGATGAGTATTTAAGTCCACTAGGGCCTCATGGATAAAGGAAGCTCAGAGTCTTACTACATTTTTACACTTTTCCCTTTTTATACTCAAAATTCAGGTCACTTATTTATTCTACTGATCACAGAATAGACAGTCAACATACACCACCTGTTGTCTAATGTTCGACATGTGGGTCAGCATTCTCACCCTGGCTTTACACAATTTTCTCCCCTGCAAGGCCTTTTGATTGTTTAATGGGACCCAACCATAGCATCTCCTAAATTAGTCTCCCAATATTTACTTAGGAAAACAGCCCAAAATGGTAGATGATATGGTCTGGCTCTGTGTTGCCACCCAAATCTCATCTGCAATTGTAATCCCCATGTGTCAAAGGAAGGACCTGGTGGGAGGTGATTGGATCATAGGGGCAGTTTCACCCATGCTTTTCTTGTGATAAGTGAGTCAATTCTCATGAGAGCTGATCAAAACCTAGTTCAGTTTTTTTCCTTAATGAAACAATTTTTATATACACACACATAATTCACAGGACAGTCAAATATCTGTCCTACGACAGATATGTGGCCCCCACCCTTTGCTCTTCCACCCCCACCTCATGCCCGTTACCTACCATTATGCTAAGAGCAGCAAAATGGCCCAAGAAAAGGGAATTGCATGGCTATTTAACAATGGGCAAGTTACTAAACCCTTAAGTCCTAAAATATGCTCAGGGAAAATAATATCTCTTTCCTAGAATTGTTAGGTTGATTTACTGAGATAATTTATACTGTAACCGACTGGAAAAGCAATAAACAGTAATAGTGGCTATTACTATTATTAGAACACAGGACTATTAGTCAAAAATCTTCAAAGCATAACTCTAACATTTGTGACATTAGATACATCAGTGTATTTTCCAACTTTTTTGGCCTAATCTTCTGTTGGGACAAAAACTGGGAATGAAGAAAGGAAGGAAGGAAAGGCAGAGACAGAGACAGAGAGAAGAAGAAAGAAAAAGGAAAGAAAGAAAGAAAGAAAGAAAGAAAGAAAGAAAGAAAGAAAGAAAGAAAAGGAGAAAGGAGGGAGGGAGGGAGGGAAGAAGGAGGAAGGAAGGAAAGAAGGAAGGAAGGAAGGAAGGAAGGAAGGAAGGAAGGAAGGAAGGAATTAAGGAGAAAGAGAGAAGGAAGGAAGAAGGAAGGAGGATGGAAGGAAGGGAAGGAAACAAAGGAAGAAAGAAAGGAAGAAAAAGGAAAGGAAAGAAAGAAAGAAAGAGAGAGAGAGAAAAAAAGAAAGAAAGAAAGAAAAAAGAAAGAAAGAGAAAGAAAGAAAGAAGAAAGAGAGGGGTGGAGCCACGTTGGCCAAATAGGAACAGCTCCAGTCTACAGCTCCCAGTGTGAGCGATGCAGAAGACAAATGATTTCTGCATTTCCAACTGAGGTACTGGGTTCCTCTCACTGGGGCTCGTCGGATAGTGGGTGCAGGAGAGTGGGTGCAGTGCACCAAGCGTGAGCCGAAGCAGGGCGAGGCATCGCCTCACCAGGGAAGCGCAAGGGGTCAGGGAATTCCCATTCCTAGCCAAAGAAATGGGTGACAGATGGCACCTGGAAAATCAGGTCACTCCCACCCTAATACTGCGCTTTTCCAATGGTCTTAGCAAATGGCACACCAGGAGATTGTATCCCGCACCTGGCTCAGAGGGTCCTAAGCCCATGGAGCCTCGCTCATTGTTAGCACAGCAGTCTGACATCAAACTGCAAGGCGGCAGCAAGGCTGGGGGAGGGGCACCCGCCATTGCCGAGGCTTGAACAGGTGAACAAAGCTGCCAGGAAGCTCAAACTGGGTGGAGCCCACCACAGCTCAAGGAGGCCTGCCTGCCTCTGTAGACTCCACCTCTGGGGGCAGGGCATAGCCAAACAAAAGGCAGCAGAAACCTCTGCAGACTTAAATGTCCCTGTCTGACAGCTTTGAAGAGAGTGGTGGTTCTCCCAGCATGCAGCTGGAGATCTGAGAACGGGCAGACTGCCTCCTCAAGTGGGTCCTTGACCCCTTAGTAGACTAACTGGGAGGCACCCCCCAGTAGGGGCAGACGGACACCTCACACGGCCAGGTACTCCTCTGAGACAAAAATTCCAGAGAAACAATCAGGCAGCAACATTTGCTGTTCACCAATATCCACTGTTCTGCAGCCTCTGCTGCTGATAACCAGGCAAACAGGGTCTGGAGTGGACCTCCAGCAAACTCCAACAGACCTGCAGCTGAGGGTCCTGACTGTTAGAAGGAAAACTAACAAAGAGAAAGGACATCCACACCAAAACCCCATCTGTACGTCACCATCATCAAAGACCAAAGGTGGATAAAACCACAAAGATGGGGAAAAAGCAGAGCAGAAAAACTGAAAATTCTAAAAATCAAAGGGCCTCTCCTGCTCCAAAGGAACGCAGCTCCTCACCATCAACGGAACAAAGCTGGACAGAGAATGACTTCGACGAATTGAGAGAAGAAGGCTTCAGAAGATCAAGCTACTCTGAGCTAAAGGAGGAAGTTCGGACCCATGGCAAAGAAGTTAAAAACCTTGAAAAAAGATTAGACGAATGGCTAACTAGAATAATCGACGGGAGAAGTCCTTAAAGGACCTGATGGAGCTGAAAACCATGGCACGAGAACTACATGATGAATGCGCAAGCATCAGTAGCTGATTCTATCAACTGGAAGAAAGGGTATCAGTGACGGAAGATCAAATGAATGAAATGAAGCGAAAAGAGAAGTTTAGAGAAAAAAGAATAAAAAGAAATGAACAAAGCCTCCAAGAAATATGTTTTAATATACTGTATGATGGGTGGATGAGGCTGTCCATTGTACCATTTGTTTGAATTCTCAGGCATGGTTTGGCAGTGCAAGAATTCTGTAACATTAACAAATTCAATAAAAAGTAAACGTGGAAAAAAAAAAGAAATATGGGACTATGTGAAAAGACCAAATTTACGTCCGATTGGTGTACCTGAAAGTGATGGGGAGAATGGAACCAAGTTGGAAAACACTCTGCAGGATATTATTTAGGAGAACTTCCCCAATCTAGCAAGGCAGGCCAACATTCAGATTCAGGAAATACGAGAATGCCATAAAGATACGCCTCGAGAAGAGCAACTCCAAGACAAGTAATTGTCAGATTCACCAAAGTTGAAATGAAGGAAAAAATGTTCAGGGCAGCCAGAGAGAAAGGTCGGGTTACCCACAAAGGGAAGCCCATCAGACTAACAGCTGATGTCTCGGCAGAAACTCTATAAGCCAGAAGAGAGTGGGGGCCAATATTCAACATTCTTAAAGAAAAGAATTTTCAACCCAGAATTTCATATCCAGCTAAAGTAAGCTTCATAAGTGAAGGAGAAATAAAATCCTTTACAGACAAGCAAAGGCTGAGAGATTTTGTCACCACCAGGCCCGCCCTAAAAGAGATCCTGAAGGAAGCACTAAACATGGAAAGGAACAACCAGTACTAGCCACTGCAAAAACATGCCAAATTGTAAAGACTGTCAAGGCTAGGAAGAAACTGCATCAACTAATGAGCAAAATAACCAGCTAACATCATAATGACAGGAACAAATTCACACATAACAATATTAACCTTAAATGTAAATGGGCTAAATGCTCCAGTTAAAAGACACAGACTGGCAAATTGGATAAAGAGTCAAGACCCATCAGTGTGCTGTATTCAGGAGACCCATCTCACGTGCAGAGACACACATAGGCTCAAAATAAAGGGATGGAGGAAGATCTACCAAGAAAATGGAAAACAAAAAAAGGCAGGGGTTGCAATCCTAGTCTCTGATAAAACAAACTTTAAACCAACAAAGATCAAAAGAGACAAAGAAGGCCATTACATAATGATAAAGGGATCAATTCAACAAGAAGAGCTAACTATCCTAAATATACATGCACCCAATACAGGAGCAGCCAGATTCATAAAGCAAGTCCTGAGTGACCTACAAAGAGACTTAGACTCCCACACAATAATAATGGGAGACTTTAACACCCCACTGTCAACATTAGACAGATCAACAAGACAGAAAGTTAACAAGGATATCCAGGAATTGAACTCAGCTCTGCACCAAGCAGACCTAATAGACATCTACAGAACTCTCCACCCCACATCAACGGAATATACATTCTTTTCAGCACCACACCACACCTATTCCAAAATTGACCACATTGGAAGTAAAGCACTCCTCAGCAAATGTCAAAGAACAGAAATTATAACAAATTGTCTCTCAGACGATAGTGCAATCAATCTAGAATTCAGGATTAAGAAACTCACTCAAAACCGCTCAACTACATGGAAACTGAACAACCTGCTCCTGAATGACTACTGGGTACATAATGAAATCAAGGCAGAAATAAAGATGTTCTTTGAAACCAAAGAGAACAAAGACACAACATACCAGAATCTCTGGGACACATTCAAAGCAGTGTGTAGAGGAAAATTTATAGCACTAAATGCTCACAAGAGAAAGCAGGAAAGATCTAAAATTGACACCCTATCATCACAATTAAAAGAACTAGAGAAGCAAGAGCAAACACATTCAAAAGCTAGCAGAAGGCAAGAAATAACTAAGATCAGATCAGAACTGAAGGACATAGAGACACAAAAAACCCTTCAAAAAATCAAAGAGTCCAGGAGCTGGTTTTTTGAAAAGATCTACAAAATTGATGGACTGCTAGCAAGGCTAATAAAGAAAAAAAAAAGAGAAGAATCAAATAGACGCAATAAAAAATGATAAAGGGGATATCACCTCCGATCCCACAGAAATACAAACTACCATCAGGTAATACTATAAACACCTCTACGCAAATAAACTAGAAAATCTAGAAGAAATGGGTAAATTCCTGGACACATACACTCTCCCAAGACTAAACCAGGAAGAAGTTGAATCCCTGAATAGACCAATAACAGGCTCTGAAATTGAGGCAGTAATTAATAGTCTACCAACCAAAAAAAGTCCAGGACCAGCCGGATTCACAGCCGAATTCTACCAGAGATACAAGGAGGAGCTGATACCATTCCTTATGAAACTATTCCAATCAATAGAAAGAGAGGGAATCCTCCCTAACTCGTTTTATGAGGCCAGCATCATCCTGATACCAAACCCTGGCAGAGACACAACAAAAAGAATTTTAGACCAATATCCCTGAAGAATATCAATGCAAAAATCCTCAATAAAATACTGGCAAACCGAATCCAGCAACACATCAAAAAGCCTATCCACCATGATCAAGAGGGCTTCATCCCTGGGATGCAAGGCTGGTTCAACATATGCAAATCAATAAACATAATCCAGCATATAAACAGAACCAATGTCAAAAACCACATGATTATCTCAATAGATGCAGAACAGGCCTTTGACAAAATTCAACAGCCCTTCATGCTAAAAACTCTCAATAAATTAGGTATTGACAGGACGTATCTCAAAATAATAAGAGCTATCTATGACAAACCCACAGCCAATATAATACTGAATGGGTAAAAACTGGAAGCATTCCCTTTGAAAACTGGCACAAGACAGGGATGCCCTCTCTCACCACTCCTATTCAACATAGTGTTGGAAGTTCTGGCCAGGGCAATAAGGCAGGAGAAAGAAATAAAGGGTATTCAATTAGGAAAAGAGGAAGTCAAATTGTCCCTGTTTGCAGATGAGATGATTGTATATCTAGAAAACCCCATCATCTCAGCCCAAAATCTCCTTGAACTGATAAGCAACTTCAGCAAAGTCTCAGGATACAAAATCAATGTGCAAAAATCACAAGCATTTTTATACACCAATAACAGACAAACAGAGAGCCAAATCATGAGTGAACTCCCATTCACACAATTGCTTCAAAGAGAATAAAATACCTAGGAATCCAACTTACAAGGGATGTGAAGGACCTCTTCAAGGAGAACTACAAACCACTGCTCAATGAAATAAAAGAGGATACAAACAAATGGAAGAACATTCCATGCTCATGGGTAGGAAGAATCAATGTCATAAAAATGGCCATACTGCCCAAGGTGATTTATAGATTCAATGCCATCCCCATCAAGCTACCAATGTCTTTCTTCACAGAATTGGAAAAAACTACTTTAAAGTTCGTATGGAACCAAAAAACAGCCATCATTGCTAAGACAATCCTAAGCCAAAAGAACAAAGCTGGAGGCATCACGCTACCTGACTTCAAACTATACTACAAGGCTACAGTCACCAAAACAGCATGGTACTGGTGCCACAACAGAGATATAGATCAATGGAACAGAATAGAGCCCTCAGAAATAATACCACACATCTACAACCATCTGATCTTTGACAAACCTGACAAAAACAAGAAATGGGGAAAGGATTACCTATTTAATAAATGGTGCTGGGAAAACTGGCTAGCCATATGTAGAAAGCTCAATCTGGATCCCTTCCTTATACAAAAATTAATTCCTTATACAAAAATTAATTCAAGATGGATTAAAGACTTAAATGTTAGACCTAAAACCATAAAAACCCTAGAAGAAAACCCAGGCAATATGTTTCAGGACATAGGCATGGGCAAGGACTTCATGTCTAAAACACCAAAAGCAATGGCAATAAAAGCCAAAATTGACAAATGGGATCTCATTAAACTAAAGAGCTTCTGCACAGCAAAAGAAACTACCATCAGAGTGAACAGGCAACCTACAGAATGGGAGAAAATTTTTGCAATCTACTCATCTGGGAAAGGGCTATTATCCAGAATCTACAATGAACTCAAACAAACTTACAAGGAAAAAACAAACAACCCCATCAACAAATGGGTGAAGGATATGAACAGACACTTCTCAAAAGAAGACATTTATGCAGCCAAAAGACACATGAAAAAATGCTCAGCATCACTGGCCATCAGAGAAATGCAAATCAAAACCACAATGAGATATCATCTTACACCAGTTAGAATGGCGATCATTAAAAAGTCAGGAAACAACAGGTGCTGGAGAGGATGTGGAGAAATAGGAACACTTTTACACTGTTGGTGGGACGTAAATTAGTTCAACCATTGTGGAAGTCAGTGTGGCGATTCCTCAAGGATCTAGAACTAGAAATACCATTTGACCCAGTCATCCCATTACTGGGTATATACCCAAAGGATTATAAATCAAAGACACATGCACACGTATGTTTATTGCAGCACTATTCACAACAGCAAAGACTTGGAAGCAACCCAAATGTCCAAAAATGATAGACTGGATTAAGAAAATGTGGCACATATACACCATGGAATACTATGCAGCCATAAAAAATGATGAGTTCATGTCCTTTGCAGGGACATGGATGAAGCTGGAAACCATCATTCTCAGCAAACTATCGCAAGGACAAAAAACCAAACCCCGCATGTTCTCACTCATAGGTGGGAATTGAACAATGAGAACACATGGTCACAGGAAGGGGAACATCACACATCAGGGCCTGTTGTGGGGTGGGGGGAGGGGGAGGGATAGCATTAGGAGATATACCTAATGTTAAATGAGGAGTTAATGGATGCAGCACACCAACATGGCACATGTATACATATGTAACAAACCTGCACATTGTGCACATACACGGTAAAATTTAAAGTATAATTAAAAAAAAGAGAAAGAAAGAAAGAAGAAAGAAAGAGAAAGAAAGAAAGAAAGAAAGAAAGAAAGAAAGAAAGAAAGAAAGAAAGAAAGAGGAAGGAAGGGAGGAGGAAGGAAGGAAGGAAGGAAGGAAGGAAGGAAGGAAGGAAGGAAGGAAGGAAGGAAGGAAGGGAGAAAAAATGAGAAATAGATCCCTTTTGATGTAGAACCTTTTCTTTATTTTATTCATTGAAGAGCAAATTATCATTAACCAAATGGCAAAAGCAATAAGCCCCCATGAGAGTGTGTGTCAGTTAAATCTTGTCTTGGAGACCCACTGAAGCAAAGGGATTATGACTTAGAATTCTGCTTCTGTGACACATATGCAAGGACAAACGATGTGAGAAATCATGAGAAGAAAACAGCAGGACCCAATAGACCCACAGAGTTCATGCATCCCCAAAGACCCAAAGAGAGGGTGTGATACAAATAATGCACAAAATTACAAAAAAAAAAGCAAGGTAATATATAACCTAGAGTTCTTCTATAAGCTTTGTTCTTTGTCTCTTTGCTCTGCAGGTTAACTGGTTTGATAAAAACTCTTTACGTGAAGTCTAGATTAATTTTTTCATTGTCCTGTTTTAGCAGATTGTTTTTACAGTAGTAAACATTCATCTGGGATTGGGTTTAAATTGTAAAGACAAATGCTCCCTTCTTTTCTTGAGTTTCAATACAATCTATTCATTCCATTAAAATGTGGTGGAAACTCTCTTTTTAATCAAAAGTAAGTTGATTAATAAGCTATTTCTTCCAGAGCACTGATGTTCTGAAGAGTTAAGACCCTCTTTCATTAAAAGTAGAAAATACAGGAGTGAAAAAGTTCACTTTGTTTTTAAAACAAAAAGTGAAAGAGAAATAACCCAAAGCAAGGAAGTCCTCACTTCCTCCTGCACAGCCTTCTTAAGCATGCCTGTTCTTATTCTGCTTTTTCCTGCTACTTCCCATTTGCTATTTCGTATCTAGCCAAGCAGGGAGACTGAATTTCCTTGAATTTTTATGAATCTGCTTGTAAGTGTGCTTTAATTTCATGATCATTCACTACAGCACTGTAGTGACCATCTCTTAGTATTTGGCGATATTTTAGCCAAAGGTTCTCTTATAGTTTCCTATAAATAATGGGCTTCAAGGAAGACTGTACATGCAGAATCAGTGTATAAAACAAACATTGCTTTCATCTGAGGAACTCTTGACGCAAAAAAAAAAGAAAAGAAAAAGTGTTTAAAAAAAAGCTGACCTTAGAGTGAGAAAAGGAAGTATGAAAATTAATTCTCATTGGAGCAGCTTCCAATCTAGTTGAGGAGCCAAACCTAATACATCCAATACAATTAGAGAACCATAAAGGGCAAACATGTTAAAAGAGCTTAATTTTGTAGTGTGGCCTGCAGGCTTCCAGAAAAAGGAGGAGATCAGTGAGCTAGCAGCAGAGAAGCCTTCCTGGAAAAGGTGAGATTCGACATCCTTCTGTTCTACCTCAGGGGTCTTAGCCAGGCACATTTATGTTGGGCATGTAGAGTAGATGGCTACTTGTTTCTTGTCTAAAATGTTAGACATTCAGGTTATAAAAAAGAAAATGTATCAGAGTTTATAACTATTTCTAACCTTCTATGCTAACAATTTTAACCATGCTTCTTTTAAAACCTAATACCTGTAATCCCAGCACTTTGGGAGGCCAAAGTGGGTGGATCATGAGGTAAGGAGTTCAAGACCAGCCTGGCCAAGATGGTGAAACCCCATCTCAACTGAAAATACAAAAATTAGCCAGGTGTGGTGGCATGTGCCTGTAATCTCAGTTACTTGGGAGGCTGAGGCAGGAGAATTGCTTGAACCCGGGAGGCGGAGGTTGCAGTGAGCAGAGATCGTGCCACTGTACTCTAGCCTGGGGGACAGAGCAAGACTCCGTCTCAAAAAAAAAAAGAAAAAGCGTAATGGATAAAACACTGACAATGCTTCTCAGTAATGATCATTAATATTACTCAAATTTTATTAGTGTTCTCTCCTTTATCTACTTGCAAGTTGAGTTTAAAAAATGAAGTTGGTTTTGCCTAGCCACCCCATTCTTCTAGACCTCACAGTCTCCACCTAGCCACCACCTTCAGTGAGTACTGAAGGGGCAGACTCATTCATTGCCCCATTGACTGAACAAAAACTGTTTTCTAAAATAAAAATGTATGAAAAGAGAGTGTATGCCCCAGTATTTAAAGAATTATAACTTCTTTTGCATTCTGTAAGCTACTTCTCCCTTCTACTAGCAGGAATAATTGCAGCGCCCATACTGCGAAAACATAGGTTTATCATTTTCAGATGGTATCACTATGCTCTCTGTCATGTATGTTGCATTTCCTGTTTCACCTTCCTGCTCAGGAACTTATGTACTGAGCTTTGGCTTCACAGGAGATATACTCATATATGTGATGTTTGACATATATTTTTAAAATAACATGATTATGCCTTAAAAACTAAATGTGAAAATATACTTGTGGACTACAGGTTATAGTTGGGAGCTTCAACTCTTAACTTTTTTTTTTCTTAGCCAGAAATACTTTTCTTAAATATATGTGTTTGAAAGACCACTAAATTTATTTCAATAACAACTAAAAATTACCTTAATCTGCATTTGAAAATAAGCACAAATTGAAATGGAATTTAGATGGATGAATTGAAATTCAAAGTTCTCTTAACCAAAGACTTACCCAATAAATTACACTGTTAACTGAATAATTGCTAGATTCCTGTTTATCATGTAATTTGTGTCCAACTTACTGGTATAGAGAGGAAATTGTAGCATGACTAAGATTAAGTAATTCTTTTTTTTTTTTTTTGAGACGGAGTCTGGTTCTGTCGCCCAAGCTTGAGTGCAGTGGCGCAATCTCGGCTCACTGCAAGCTCCGCCTCCCAGGTTCACGCCATTCTCCTGCCTCAGCCTCCTGAGTAGCTGGGAGTACAGGCGCCTGCCACAAAGCCCGGCTAATTTTTTGTATTTTTTTTTTTTTTTTTTTTTTAGTAGAGACGGGATTTCACCGTGTTAGCCAGGATGGTCTCGATCCCCTGACCTCGTGATCCATCCACCTCGGCCTCCCAAAGTGCTGGGATTACAGGCGTGAGCCACTGCGCCCAGCCCGATTAAGTAATTTTTATGTAGTACATGGGGTAAACATGTTGATTAACTTAGTAGTAAACAGTTCAGAATGTCATGATTATTTCTACCCACAAGGCTGGCCTGGTGATCTGTTCACTATCTTGCCAATATGAGTCACCTGCTCCTTCTTTTAGGGCAAAGGCTCTCAAATATGCACATACCTTGGAATCAAGTGGTGAGCTTTGAAATACACTGATGCCTGACTTTCAACCCCAGATTTTCATATAATAACCTGGGGTGAAGCCTGGGAGCTGAGACTTAAAACATCCCAGGTGATTTTAATGTGCAGCCAGGTTGAGAACCATTGCTTTAGAGTGATTCTCTTTACCCTAAGCTGTATCTGCACTTGGAAGATCTCTATTCTAACAGACAGTAGATAAGAGGCTTTCTAGTGAAGGTAAAGAATGTCTCCATTTCAAAGCATTCTGGAAAATGTGTTATACTTTAAAAAGTATGCCTGGGTCCCATACCTCGCTCTTGCTTTGCTCTTCCTCCTCTATTCATTCATTAAGCATTTATTATGTGTAAGATAATGTGCAATTTCAGATTCCTGACCATCCACCAGATTCTGACCATGCCTCATATCCCTCTTTATAATATGTAAAGTTTTCAGGACAATCTCAGTTTCTACTTCTGGAACTCAACCCCTACCCTGGCTTTTTGCCTGTCCTATTAATCTATATTTCTAATTATGTCTTGATTTAGAAAACATTTTTATTTTAAGGAATAAATAACAGGTAACATCTTTTTTGCAAAAGGATTTTGTATGGATATAGGATTAATTAGTGTTTGGTCAGCATGATGTAAAGAAATTTGGTGACCTTACACTAAATAAGCACTGTAATACTTAAAACAAGATCTGGAAATTTGCAACCACCAAAAAAGGAATCATGCCTTTCCTTTGCCATGGAAAACAAAGAGGACCTTCTACCCTTGAACTTGCTTTAGTAGAAGGCTATATATTCCAATTAAAGGGACCAAATCTGTATATCAGAATGTGTTCAGAGAGGTACATGGATGATTGGAAAGTCTGACTACTTGGGATCAAATACTATGCCCTTAACATCTGATGCTAACAAATATTACCCCAAAATTAATACATGAACCTAGGCTGAACTGTATTTTTTTTTTAGGGAAATGAATGGCATTCTATGATAAGCTTCTGAGTGTTTCCTTCATTTAAATACTGGTAATATGAATTTAAATATAATTGGAGTTGCTCATTAAAATTTTCATATACTTTTGTTCTTTTTCATAATGATTATAGTTATGTTTTTACACAAGTGCTATATACCCAAGATAGAAAACTTGAAAAACTCCAAAAAGTACAAAAAAAGAATTATTTATAATAATATATCCACTCAAGTCAAATGCTATTCACATTTTCGTGTGAGTGTCTCATAGATAAGAGAGAGATGGAGACACACACACACACACACACACACACGTATCCAAAAATATAGAGGTTATATAAAACAGATTAATAATGTATAGCAAAATTTAATATCTAGGTACTTCTAAAAAATTTTGTGTCAATTTTTCAGTCTTCAAAGCTACACCTATACCGGTTCCTGTATTACCGAAAAATAATAACAAGATAAACCTGGCCAGCTGTACAAATGCTCTGAGGGTTGAGATAACATGCAAATGTAGCCTCACATATCAATGTGTGAAAGCTGGACAGACCACACAGCTCAGAAAAGGAAGTACACTCTGCATAGCTAACTTGCACATTCACTATCCAAGCTGCACCATCTTCGGGGTCATTGTGTGCCAGGCATATCAACTCTTCTCAATAAAAATGGTAAGTAATAGATTTTATAACTCTCCTTGGTCTCCGGGCAAATGTGCTACTCTTCTCGGCATAGAACAGACAGGGTTGAGGGTGCTTCACAGTCAGGTCCTCCGAGCCTTTGGGATTTTGCTTGGCCACTTGTTCCTTGTGCTGATGAAGCTGCTGAGTTTTGTTCATGCCAGTTGAGAGACGTGGCTTCAAGAGTTCCCTTTTTTTGATTCTAGCCTTCAGAATACGGGAAGAGCACTGTCTTGCAGAAAGAAAACATGCATTCTTTGTCTTTGCCTCCTAGGATAGCTTGGTGCCAGCCCCAGTAGTTTAGTCGAGTTTCCTGTTATGAGCAGTTTGGATCCCAGGAAAGGACTCCAGTGGCGAATGCTGGGAAATTAATGATGGTGATTGCCATTTTGATAACACAGTAGATTTTACAAAGGGACCTCTTTTGTTTGAAAATGCATTTTTTTATTTTAATTAAGAGACGCAAAAAAAGCCCAAACAGTCTTAACCTTAAGGATAGATTGTGTTCCCAGAATTAATGGGAAGTCATTATTGGGAGCATACTTAAAATGGTGAGTGGGTTCCCGGTACTACTTTAACCCATAACATAGCTGAACTACAGCAGTAATATTCTGCTTCATAATTTTCCATTATTTCTTTGAAAAAAAAAAAAAGGAGGGTTCCCAAAATATACGTGGTGTTCATATGCTGTCAGAGTATAGAAGAGAGCTAATTTTCTGTCTTTGTCTGCTCTTGCCAGCCCCCAGAAGACTGGAAATTTGTTATTCCTTCTCTTATGACAGAGAGGATACCTTCCTTTTGTCAGCCCCCAGTGAGAAGACAGGAGTTGGAACGATGACTCCTGTGCTTGCTCAGCTGGAGATTGTGCATTGCAGACATTGGAACAGGGAGAATAAAGGGATCATTCAGTGATGTGTGTTGATGTGACTGTGTATTGTCTGAAAGCACCTTGAGTTAGGATAGGGAAAGAGTAGAGGTGATAGAGGGTAATCTTGCCATGGGGGACAGAGGAAGAAGGAAGAGTGATAAAGTGCAAGTCACTGAGTCTTGAGAAGGGGAGTACACAGTGGAGGAAATATTAGCACATGACCCTGAATGTGGCAACACCTGTAGAAGACAGTCTCGGGCTCAGGTGGGAGTGAGACTTATAAATCCCTCTATGTTTCCAAATTTTGTCTTTAGGTCCGGGATTCCTAGAAAACAGCTTGACCTTGGCCAGGCGCGGTGGCTCACGCCTGTAATCCCAGCACTTTGGGAGGCCAAGGCGGGCAGATCACGAGGTCAAGAGATTGAGACCATCCTGGCTAACACGGTGAAACCCCGCTTATACTAAAAATCCAAAAATTTAGCCGGGCGTGGTGGTGGGCGCCTGTAGTCCCAGCCACTCGGGAGGCTGAGGCAGGAGAATGGCATGAACCTGAGAGGCAGAGCTTGCAGTGAGCGGAGATCGCGCCACTGTGCTCTAGCCTGGGCCACAGAGCGAGACTCCATCTCAAAAAAAAAAAAAAAAAGAAAAAAAGAAAAGAAGAAAAGAAAAGAAAGCAGCTTGACCTTAAACAAGGGCACTTTATTTATCCAAATAAAGTGCTATTTGGATTTTCTTAGGCAAAACAAGATAACAGCAGGAAAAAAGGAAGCATGTATTTGGTATAATGATGTTTTTAAAGATTATTGTTTTCTTATAATAAAAGTAACATGGCTGGGCATGGTGACTCACACCTGTAATCCCGGCACTTTGGGAGGCCGAAGTAGGCAGATTACCTGAGGTTATGAGTTTGAGACCTGCCTGGCCAACATGATGAAACCCCGTCTCTACCAAAAATACAGAATTAGCTGGCTGGGCATGGTGGCGCATGCCGGTAACCCCAGCTACTTGGGAGGCTAGGCAGCAGAATCGCTTGAACCTGGGAGACAGAGGTTGCAGTGGGCTGAGATCACGTCATTGCGCTCCAGCCTGGGCAACAAGAGCAAAATTCCGTCTCAAAAAGAAAAAAAAGTAACACATATTTCTCAAAAAAAAACTTCTTAGAAATATAGATAATGGTCAAGCACCGTGGCTCATGCCTGTAATCCCAATTTTTTGGGAGGTCAAAGCAGGAGGATTACTTGAGGAGTTCAAGACCAGCCTGGGCAACAAAGCAAGATGTCATCTCTATAAAAAATTAAATAAATAAATAAATCAGCCAGGCCTAGTGGTGCATGCCTGTTGTCCCACCTACTAGGGAGGCTGATGCAGGAGGATTATTTGAGCTCAGGAGTTCAAGGCAGCAGTGATGAATGATCATGTCACCACACTCCAACCCAGGCAACCCTGTATTCAGAAAAAAAAGAAAGAAAGAAGTATAAATATGTAGAAATGAAACATTAAGCATGTTCTATAATTCTGTCAACTAAGGGACAATCACCAGGTTAGTACAGATCCTTCGAGAATGTCATCATTTTAAATGCTTATTGTAGAAATGTAATTTTATAAGTGTTATATGCTTTATGAACCATTTCCTCACGTTTTATTTAAAATATCTTTAATAATATCAGAGTTACAATGTAATTTTTAATGATAAATCATTTTTAATAACTGTGTAGTAGCCCGCAATTTGTTTTAATCAGTTCCATAGAGTTGGACATTTCAGTTGTCTCTTTTTCTTTCCTTATGGTGATATAGACAAGACTGTCACAAGCATTTTTTATACACTTTGTCTGATTATTTTGCATTGACAGAACTCCTAGCAAAGTAGCCAGGTGAAAACCTACACATATTTAAAACTTCTAACACAAGTTACCTTGTTGCTAAGCAGCATACTTTAAGTTTCTTACTATATAATGGCACAGTAAGTGAATTTCCCAGTGCAATTATGGCATATACATGCCTATCTTTGTATACCCATGCCTATTTTTGTAGCATGAAAAGGTTATACTTCAAAATTAAGTTACTTCCCCTTAATTTCTTTCTCCCTAACATTGCTGCTGACATTCTGCAACAAGTGGCAGAAAGCCATGTAGCATATTAAAGAAAGGAAAAAACTCCATTTTTTCTCCTTGAAAGAGATCAGATACAGTCAACAGGCTATATCCCTGGCTTCTTGTTGACTGGTTTTGCTTACTAGTTGTTTTCCATAAGTCACTTAAGCTTTGGGTTTGCTTCCTCATCCAATGATGGTGATGACGTGATGATGATGATGATGATGATAGCTATCCCACAGGATTGTTGTGGAGAGTAAGATTGCAATTATAAAGCACCTGTGACAGTACAGGCACATGCTGGGCACTGGATAGATGTTGGATTCCTGTATTTCAGCCCCAAATAAATAGTTTCCAAAGCATGCATAGAAACTCCTAGTGAATGCAGGAGGAGAGTGATACTGGCACTTAGCATCGCTAAGCCCTGACATACACTATCTCATTAAATTCCTCTAACAATTCCCGCAAATAGTTATTCCCATTCCCCCTGTTTTCTAGTTGAGTAAACTGAGTCTTGTAGAGAGTAAGTAATTTTCTCACAGCCACACAGCTACTGAATATTGGGCCTGGAATTTGAGGACAATTCTATCTGTTCTCAGAGCCAGAGCTCCTCTACATTTTGTTACATCTCAGAAAAATTAGATACCTAGGAAGACAAGCTGGTAGTCAAAGAAAAGCCCAGGACTGGCCTTTAGGGGTATGCCAGGTCCTTCCTCAGGCTGGTGACCGTGTCTGGTAGGCTTGAGGATCAGCTGTCATGTCTGCTTCTGCTATGGTCACTATGAGTTTTCCTACTTTCAGAAAGTGCACTTTATTGAAATGTTGCAGAGGCCACTGGGATGAGAGACTGAAGGAATGCCTGGCTTTGTGGTTCTTCATCCCAGGATCCAGAAAGGGGGGCTTAATGACTACATAACTCCCTTCTCCACCCCAAGCTCATCTGCTGTGTCACCACTGTGACCAATCCCCACCTCCCCCACTTCCTGTACTGTCCAGGAAGGGAGCAATCCAAAAGGGGACCAAGTGGTTATAAGGAAGTTCACCTTTTATTGCCCTTTCCCTGTAACTTATTGGTAAGGAAACTGTGGAAATGTGCGAGAATGAAGCACAAAGGCACTTGGTGTTTTATGAAGATAGACACATTAGATATTAAGATTGATGGGCATTGGACACACGACACTGGGCTCATCTTCCAGCCTAGCAAGGGGTGCTGGGTTCCAGCTCAACCTTCCCGTTTCTCCCTGTGGAATCTTGACCCTATCTCTTCAGCCCTCTTTCAAGAGGCTCAGTCAAGGTACAGAGTTGGCTTAGGTGTTCCCCTACATCCTTATTCATAGTGCGATTCTAGATTTTAGAAGTGGGAGAAGAGGCAATAGAATTCTACTTTATCTGCCCCTGTGGAAATTGACTTAATCTATACCCTTAGATCAGCTCACTTTACAGTTCTAAAATGAAAACAATAGAATAATACTTGTTTACTTGAAAAGTAACTTTAGGTACATTTTAAATTGTAGAATTTTCTGGAAGAAATGGAGAAATAGATGTTCTAGTCATGTACAATTTTTTTTGTATTTTATGCATAAACCTTAGGTCAGAAAAAAAACAGTAAAAGTTGTGTTTGGGGTTTCTGGTTTGTTTTGCTCCTTTCATCCAGTTTTCAAGCTACATGAGAGCTCCTGAAAGGAGTGTAGTCAAATTGTGCTGTCACTCATTCATTCAACAAAGCTTATTTGAGCTCCCACTTCAAGTCTGCACTCTGCTAGTCATTGGAATGCAGGGTGAACAACACACGGTGTCCAGGCTTCCCACGGCTTACACTTAGGGTAGTGGTTCTCACACTTTAGCATGCATGAGAATCACTGGGAGGGTCAAGGATGGGGCCTGGAAATGTGCATTTCTTTTATTCATTTATTTATTTATTTTTGAGACAGAGTTTTGCTCTCGTTGCCCAGGCTGGAGTGCAATGGTGTGATCTTGGCTCACTGCAGCCTCCACCTCCCAGATTCAAGCGATACTCCTGCCTCAGCCTCCTGAGTAGCTGGGATTACAGGTGCCCACCACCATCCCCACCTAATTTTTTTTTCTTTTTTCTTTTTTTCTTTTTTTTTTTTTTTTTGAGACAGAGTCTCGCTCTGTCGCCCAGGCTGGAGAGTAGTGGCGTGAACTCGGCTCACTGCAAGCTCTGCCTCCCAGGTTCACGCCATCCTCCTGCCTCAGCCTCCCGAGTAGCTGGGACTATAAGCACCCTCCATCACACCCGGCTAATTTTTTTGTGTGTGTGTATTTTTTAGTAGAGATGGGGTATCACCGTGTTAGCCAGGATGGTCTCGATCTCCTGACCTCATGATCCACCTGCCTAGGCCTCCCAGAATGCTGGGATTACAGGCGTGAGCCACCACACCTGGCCACGCCCAGCTAATTTTTTGTATTTTTAGTAGAGACGGGGTTTCACCATGTTGGCCAGGCTGGTCTTGAACTCCTGACCTCAGGTGATCCGCCCACCTCAGCCTCCCAAAGTGCTGGGATTACAGGTGTGAGCCACCGAATCTGGCCAAAAATGTGCATTTCTAATAAGTTCTCAGATGAGGCTGACACTGCTGGTCCAGGGCCCATGCTTGGAGAACCACTTTTCCTGGGAAGTAATAGATCAAAAACATCAAAGTGAACAAATAAATAAAATACCTTGCACTGAGCTCTGAAGGAGGCAAATGAGGAGCTGAGATAGAAAATGGAGGGGAGAAATCCTCTTGAGAGAGGTGTCTGGTCTCTGATGAGGGGATGTTCAGGCTGAAGCAGTAGTTCTCTGCTCTGGCTGCACATGAGAATCACTGCAGCAGCTTATAAAACATCCCTGTTCTCAGGCCCCGAAACCAGTGAAACTGAAACTTGAGGTGGGGCTCAGTGAGAGTTGAGCATTGCTACACCAAAAAGTGAGAATGAGTTAGGCATGGGGTAAATGGGGGTAGAAAGCATTTCAAGCTGAGGAAGTGGCGGGTGCAAAAGAGATGAGGGAGGAGAGAGCTTGGAGCTGTAAAAAGACCAGGATGGCTGGAGAATAGGCAAGAGAAGAAGAGAGTGACAAGAGATGGTTTTATGGAACAGGCAGTGGCCACGCACATGAATGCTGGGTCTTAAGGCTGCCTTAGTCCATTTGGGCTGCCATAGCAAAACACCTTAGACTGGGTAGCTCGTAAACAACAGAAATTTATTTTTTACAGTTTTGCAGGCTACAAAGTCCAAGATCAGAATGCCAGTTTGATCATAGTCTGGTAAGGGCCCTCTTGCAGATTGCAGACTGCCAACTTCTTGCTGTGTCCTCACATACTAGAAGGAACAAAAAAGCTCTTTTGGCTTCTTCTATAAGGATTATTATTATCCCATATGCATTAAGTGTGGATGGCGGCTCTATGCAAAAGAATGTTCATCTACCACTGCTGCTTCTGCTTCATCTACCTCCCCTTCTGCAAAAAGGGACACCTACCTTCTGCAGCAAGATCTATCCCATTGTGTTAAAAAACAAAAAATCCTGTACTATGACAAGTTAGTTTTAAGCCAAGGATAAGAGGCTCAAATTCTAGCTGGTATCTTGCACTCATATAACCACCACCTTCAATTAGAGAGGTGATTATTTTTTCTTTTAGGTAAAGAAAATAATGGCAACAAGTCAAATGTTGGATTGAACTGCATGTGTCCAAAGGGATATGTCTTGAAGATATCCGAATGTAGAGTGAAAGAAGGCACAGAGTGAGGGCTCTGTCCTCATGTGCTAAGCACCTCCCCAAAGGCCTCACCTTCTAATACCATCACCTTGGAGGACAGGATTTTGACACATGAATTTTGGAGGGACACAAACATTCAGACCTGGAATTTGATCATACTATTCACCACAGCAGCCACTGGAGACACCTGAGCTGAGGAGTGGATGCCGTTACCTGCTTCATATTTTGAGGGTAGGGCTACTTCTGAAGTGACGTGCATCCTCTCCAGATACCTTGATCCTGGCTTGGGCCTTAAATATTGGTTTGTTCCTGTTCTCCCTCAAAAGTGTGGTCCCAAATTTGACTACATCCAAGTTAGAGAATAAGTACAGAGTTTCTGAGGGGAACAGGTCCTAAGATGTGAAAATAAATAAACTGTAGGCCGTGATGGAAGCCCCAGTTGAGAACCGGTGTCCCAGGGAAATCTGAGAGTACGGAAACGGAGCTAGAAGTTTCCCTGTGAGGGCTGGAGTTCCGATCCACTTCCTTCAATTAGAGAGGTGATTATTTTTTCTTTTAGGTAAGCTGTGGAGGCCAATCACTCCACACACTCCCCTGTTGCCATCCCTGGCCTATTCATATCCTCCCCTTCTGCAAAAGAGGACACCTACCTTCTGCAGCAAGATCTATCCCATTGTGTTAAAAAAAAAAAAAAATCCTGTACTATGACAAGTTAGTTTTAAGCCAAGGATAAGAGGCTCAAATTCTAGCTGGTATCTCGCACTCATATAACACATCAGTGCCTCTAGGAGGAGATGTGAGTCACTTCTTAGAGCATGTGTTAGAATACACTAAATTTGTGGCACCCTTGCTCTTGAAGTGGGTAGGCATGGGGCTCCAGTTCTTGATTTGGCATCTTCAATATCATTTCCCCAATTCTAGGACTCCATTCCATCTGCCCTTTCTTTTCTCTCATGTCCTTCTCTTTTTAAATTATTATGAAACACATAATACAACAAATGCTTACATACTCACCACCTACAATTAATGCATATTACTGTTCTGGCATCTATTTTAAAACTAAAAAAGAGAAAATTAAAGTCCCTTTCTGCCCTTTTCCAGTTCTATGTCCCTCCTTCCCACAGCACAGAAACAACTCTTTTAAAAGTGCCTTTCAGAATAGCCTTCCCAGCCATGGTTTTATGCTTTTATTTTATCTGTGTGTATCCATAAAGCATATAATATCTCCAAATATATAGTATTGTTTTGCCCAGATTTTTTTCATGATTTCTGCAATTTGCCTTCTTTCACTCTACTCTGGGTTTTTTTCAAGAATATCCCTTTGGACACATTCAATCTGTTGAATTGCTGTGCAATCCTACTGTAATTTATTCATCATCTATTCTCCAACATTTGATCTGTTGCCATTATTTTCAATTTCAAACAGTGGTAGATGAACATCCTTTGGCATAGAGGGTATGAGAACCTTCAAGTTTATCTAACATTAGCAACTTGTTCTTTAAGGTCATTGTAATGATTTACCTCGCATCAGCCTTGTACAAAAGTTGCCATTTCTCTACATCATCCCTAAAACTTGACATTGTCATATTTATTGATAGAGTTTTGACAATTTGTTACATGTAAAACTGTACTTCATTATTGTTTTAATTTTAATTTTTCTGATTATAACTGAGATGAAACATGTTTTCACAAGTTTATTAGCCATTCCAATAAATTCTTCTGTAAATTATCTCTCATGTGTTTCATCCATTTTTTATGGATTTTTTTTTCATGTTGATTTAGAGGAATTTCTTATATATTCTAGGCATTAATCCTGTGTCAATTACAAGCATTGCAAATTTTGTTCTCCCAGTCTATGGCTTCTTTTTAACTTTACTTTTGGTGTCTCTTTCTTATACAGAAGTTTTAAATCTTAATGTTGTCAAATTTTAAAATAAGTCTTTATCATTTCTGCTTTTGATGTCCTTTTAAGAAAATTAATCCCTACCCCTTAAATATTAAAGTCATTTTTCTAATTTTTCCTTGAAGTGTTCATGTTTTTAAGACTCTGTTTTCATGTTTAGGTCTTTAATCATAAGGATACCATTTATACTTGTGATGCAAGGCAGGCATCTAATATTAGCTGATATGGATAACCACTAGTTGCAGTATTATTTACGTTAGCTTGTTCTTTTCCCCCATCACTTTCTAATGCCTCCTCTGCCACATGTTCATTTCCCATCTTTGTGGGACTCTGCTTCTGGGCTTCCAACTCTGTTACACTGATCAATATAGTTCATAAAATTCCATGTTCATCATTGTTTCTTTTCTTTTCTTTTTTTTTTTTTTTTTTTTTGAGACAGTCTCGCCTTGTCGTCCAGGCTGGAGTGCAGTAGCACGATCTCTGCTCACTGCAATCTCCACCTCCTGGGTTCAAGTGGCTCTCCTACCTCAGCCTCCCTAGTAGCTGGGATTACAGGCACATGCCACCACACTTGGCTAATTTTTGTATTTTTAGTAGAAACAGGGTTTCACCACATTGGCCAGGCTGGTCTTGAACTCCTGACCTCAAGAGATCCACCTGCCTTGGCCTCCCAAAGTGCTGGGAGTACAGGCGTCAGCCACTGTGCCCAGCCTCATTGTTTCTTAATTATGCTCTTTTGCTCTGGATTCATATATCTTCTTGCACAGGTACACATAACTCTTGCCTGCTGTCTAACAATTTCTTTGTGTGTATGTGTGTGTGTGTCTTAATCTACTCACGTTCTTTTTTTTTTTTTTAATTTTACTTTAAGTTCTGAGATACATGTGCAGAACATGCAGGTTTGTCACATAGGTACCTGTGTGCCATGGTAGTTTGCTGCACCTATTGACCCATCCTCTAAGTTCCCTCCCCTCGCTCCCCATCCGCTAACAGGCCCTGGTGTGTGTTGTTCCCCTCCCTGTGTCCATGTGTTCTCATTGTTCAACTCCCACTCATGTGTGAGAACATGCAGTGTTCGGTTTTCTGTTCCTGTGATTGCTGAATAACAATCTCTAAGATTATTCAATACTTCTACTATTATTACCCAAACACAACCAGGATCTTAATACAGGGTAATTGCCCATTGAATACAATCCTTCAACTCTATTTCTGGTTCTTAAAACTTCTGCTTGGAAGAAATGAACATCACTGTCATTTACACTTAATTGGCCAAAGTAAGTCATATGGACATATCTCAGTTAAACAGGGCAGAATTTATAAGGATGTATAATCCCCATGCATTCAGGGTCATGTCAAAGAATGTCATCAATTTGGAAGAACAGGAATATTATACACTACCATGTATACAGTATAGGTCTTCAAATGACTGAGAACTTCATTTTGACATCACTCTTAAATGATAGTTGAGCTGACTATAAATATTCTAAATATATAGTTACTATTCCTTAGCACTTTACAGACTTACTTGATTGGCATCTCACTTCCTTTGTTGCCAGTGGAAGTGTGCTTTCAAATCTAATTGTCATTCATTGTATTTGAAATTGTCACCCCCTTTAAAATCTTTGTTCTGAGCTTTTACTGTGCTTCATAGAGATGTGAATTGATTTTTACTTATCCTGCTTAGTACTCATAGTATCCATTTAAAACAGGAGACTAAGAATATTTTCTCTGAAGAGCCCAGTAGTCAATGTTTTAGGCTTTGCAGGCCCTCTGATATCTGTCACAGCTATTGAACTCTACTATTGTAACATGAAAGTAGCCATAGACAATGCATACATAAATGAGTGTGGCTGTGCTCCAGTAAAACTTTCTTTATAAAAATGGATGTCAGGCTGGATTTACCCAACAAGCTATAGTTGCCAACCTCTGATCTAAAGCCTAATGACTTTCTTCAATTCTTTAAAATTCTCAGCCATTATCTTTTCAAAAACCATTGCTCTATCATTTCCTCCTTCCTATGCTTTTTGTCTAAAGCTCCTATTAAAGCTAGTCTCTGCTCACCCATCCTCCATGATTTTAATTGCTGTTCCAAACTTTTTATCTCTGTGTCTCTCTTTGATGAATCTTAAATCCATTTATCAGCTTCATCTTTCCATTCACTACTTTTATTCATATGTGTTGAGCCAACTGTCCTAGTGTATCCAGCACTCTCCCAGTTTTAGCACTAACATCCCATGTCCTAGAAACCTTTCAATGCCAGACAGACCAGGAAAGTTGCTCACCCTATCTAGAGTGTCCAGTGCTGATTTTATCCTATTTCTTGAGTTTTTGTTTTAATGATAAAGTTTGTATTTCCAATTTTTGGAATTGTTTCTCTTATCTCCCACGTTCCTGCCTAATATGTGCCTGTTTTTGTTTTAAATATTCTTATATTCTGTTTTGGATAGTATTCTATTATTTCTTAATGAATCCTAAATTCTTAAAGTCCTTTTCAGATTATTCTATTGTTTTAATTTAATTGATATAACCCTATATTTCATGGCTGATTTTGTTGAGTTCTCTTTCTCATTAATAGTTTTCTTCCTGTGTTATGGAATTTCATGTTGTAGACAAATTTCAAGGAGGTTTTATTGATCAGTTGGTTAGTTTTCTTTCTACCTGCCTTCACTCCACATTGTCTCATGCTGTACTTATCTATACCGCTTCTTCCTGAGGCCTCCAGCCCAGAGCCAGATCTATATGAACATCTGGATGATTCAGGCCCACAGTAATTCTGGACATTTCGCATACTCGTTACTAAGTCAACTGGCCTCCTGGCCTAGCTCCTGGTGCTGTGCTGTACTTAGTCCAGGGTTTCTTGTTCTGGAACTGGGTTTCCTGCACTTTTGTGCATTGGAGAATGATTAGCAGCATCTCTGGTCTCTACCAGCTAGATACAGTGGGACTTCAGCACTTTTGTGCATTGTTAGATGTTTAGTAGCATCTCTGGTCTCTACCAACTAGATAGCACTAGCACCTCCGCACCCTCCCATGTGACAACTCAAAGCATTTTCAGATGTGATAGAATGGCCCATGGTGGTGTGAGGGGGCAAAATCCCCAGCCCCCCAGTTAAGAATCACTGGTTTATACCAACACAATCTCAGCAACATACCATTTAGTCCCCTTTCATGTTGCTGAGGAGGGAAAAGCATGTCTCTTACTGCCCTTGGTTTCACAGAGTGACCCTACACTATAAAAGCTAGATTAACAAACCCTTCCATACCCTGAACCAACAGCCGCCTCTTCAGTCTTCCAGTCTCATTCATTGCTTCTGTTCTCTTTCTAAAATAGAAAGATTTATCTTCTTTTTAAGTGTTACTATCTTTAAATTTTTTTCATTTTATATTTAATCTATCACTGACATGTGCTAAGTCAGTGAGAGAGCCACAAGCTTTCATTTACTGACCAGAAGTTGATCGCTCTCCTCTATCTCTTTTCCTGCATTTCCCTTTAGCTTCATATCTTCTGGGTTTTTTTTTTTTTGTGGTTGTTGTTGTTGTTTTGTTTTGTTTTTGACACAGGGTCTTGCTCTGTCACCCAGGCTGGAATGCAGTGGCATGATCTCAGCTCACTGCAACCTCTGCCTCCTGGGTTCAAGTGATTCTCCTGCCTCAGCCTCCCAAGTAGCTGGAATCACAGACGTGCACCACCACGCCCACATAATTTTTGTATTTTTAGTAGAGTTGGAGTTTCACCATATTGGCCAGGCTGGTCTCAAACTCCTGACCTCAGGTGATCTGCCTACCTCGGCCTCCCAAAGTGCTGAGATAACGGCTGTGAGCCACCACGCCCGGCTAGCTTCATATCTTTCGTTTCTCTTTTCTGCCTTCATCCCTGATTAATGGTATTGAGTAAATCAACAAAGGAGAGGAAATGCTTCAGCATCAGGGTTGATGAGACACTAGGAGAATTAATGCAGTTACTTCCAGGTCTCCATTACCACACTTCACCCCTACTCCAACCTACTAAGACGGTGGTTCTCAAAGTGTGCTCCCAAACCAGCACATCAATGTCACCTGGGAATTTAATAGAACTTCTTGGGCTGCACCCAATACCTGCTAAATAAGAAAGGAGGTGGGGCCCAGCCACCTGTGTGTTAACAAAGCCTTCCTGGTGATTCTGATGCACGCTCAAGTTTGAGATCTCCCAAACTCGGACATAGCTAAAGACGCTTTGGATCAGTGGTCCTCAACCTGGCTGCCCATTTTAATTGCCTGTTGAATTTTAAAGTATGCAGCTGTTTGAGTGCCAACCCCAGAGATTTTGATTCGGCTGGCCTGGTGGCTCAGGTATTTTTTTTTTTTTTTTTACTCTCCAAATAATTGAAACATCCGGTCAAAGTCTGCTTTAGTTATTCATTTACTGTTTAGCCCATTCTGATAATCACTTATGCCGGTGTTTTGGAATTCTAAGCGAAAATTGGTAAACTTCTAGTGAACAGAGTTTAAAATGATCTCTTCTGGGGCTTCACTCCCTGGATTTCTATTTCAGTTCTTCTCATTACAATTTACCTTCTCTGTGCCTCAATTTCTCCATATGTAAAAAGCGATAAGTCACTATACCTACTTATTAAGTTTATTTTAAGGGTTGCATGGGTTTATGTGTGAATATCTTCAGCATAATGCCTGTCACACAGCAAAATCTACACAAAATATTTCTAAAAGATTTTGTAAGTTCTACATGCAAAAAAGAAAAAAAAAATCCTGCAAAACTAACCTAAGTCAAAATAAGTATCTTGGGAAGAGAGACTTTTTTAAAAGTATTTAAAGAGTATTTCTCTCTTTTTTTCATATTAGGACCTTTTGCTTTATAAGTCCCACTTTTTCCCAAAAAATGTTATATGCTGTTTAAAAACATTGGTAAAAATTAACTTTTCTCCTAAAAAATTTTAGAATTTTACTATATGCCTTTTAAAACTGGCTAATGGAATTTTAAATCAGAGTTCAGAATATTCTATACTCAGATTTGAGCTACAGAAACTGATAAGCCAACAATAAATTCAGCCCTTATGCAAATGCTGGCAGAAGTGAAAAGATATGGAGATGAAATTAACATCTGCTGAATCTGATCTATAACAGATATTTAGATGAAATAATTTGGGTGAAATTAGTGAAAACACTTTCATAGATGTTTGGGAGGCTGAACTTATATGAAAATGTTTGACTTTTCAAGGTATGGACATAGCCCAAAAGAACTACCAGCACTTTTACTCGTTGCAACATTGAAATAAAAGTAGTTACATTCACTTTATCACAAGAGAACATTCATCCGAGAGAAATTAATTTTATCACATGTACCCACAACTACATGAGACAGCATTTCAGGCTGGGTGGACTTTTTTCAATAGCAGAACATAGCCACCCAACACAATACGGCTGCAATAAACACTGCTCAAATTAGTCACCTAGGAGGCAGGGAAGGGGAAGACAGGGAGTTTCCAAACTATGTCTTAATCATCAAGCAAACCAACAAAAAAGACTGTGAGGGTGAAATCGTCGTAGCTTCCGATTTCTAAGCAAAGTCCACCTGTAGCTACCAACCATGCCTAGTGCAGATGGTTTCCATTCTCTGATGTAAAACCTAGCCACCCTGAGCTAATTTGATAAGCAGGGCAAGGAGAGAGGTAGGGCATTCCCATAAAACAGCCAGGATAACCATGTCTTGAGGGCTAATTCGGCATGAAAAACCGTATGTAATATTCTAGACTCCTTGACTCTTCAATATTCTCATTTTTCTCACTATTCTACCCTTCCACACGGTAAGTCCTTCTTTTTAATTTGTAAGCCACATATACCAAGAAAAGGTGGGGAAGGCTGCAAAGACATTCCTGGGAAACGATGCTAGGTCTCCCTTTTGATCACTGTGAATACTGGTTTCTCCTTTGGGTTCATTGCAGACAGGTAGTCAGTCTATAGGTGAGGAAAAAATGCCTTTCTTGGGCAAGTAATTTGCACAAACTAGAAACACATCATATTTTTGCATTTGTAATATCTGTGTTACCTTTTCCATTGCTAAGATCTGTATTTAACTGAATGGCTATAAATACTGCCCCCATAAATACTTGTAATTAAAGGAAGATTTTGTGTAATGGAGCATTTACTATGTTAAGTGTTCTAATAAATTTGGACCTTTAAGTGACCTAGATCATCAGTGGAAACAAAGGAGAGATACTGATTAAAATTCAAGGCTCCTTGAAGCTAGCTGGTTGAGTGTGGAAGCCTTACCTTGACAGTAAATTCTGTTTTCTGAAGTTCTCTGAGTAGTTCTTTCCTTCTTGTTGCATCCTCCACACTGAGACTGGATTGGTCTCCATTATCAAACCCACTGGATTTATCTTCCACAAGCCCACTTTTTATGTTACCTGCTTTGTTCCTGAAATCATTGGAGTTGGTGACGCAGTTCAGATAGTTTCCCTTTGGCTTTAATGTATACAGTTCTGGGTATATAGAAAGAGTCAGGATAAGGTTTGGTAAAGTTTGTCTTCTGGGTAGGCAGCTGATTTTGGACATGTTTGGAATGGAAGCAGTATCTAGGTGTGTAAAATGGGGTCATATTTAAATGAATAATATCCTGCTTGGAGGTTGTGGACGAGTCTTGAGTGTGCGTGTGTGGAAGGAATTTAGGGGTGGTTAAAATTTGGTATAAAAAAAGGTACTGATGTCTGCAACTTTGAAACTCATCCAAAAAGAAAAAAAAAGATAAAAAGCAGATGAATGGATAAATGGACAGATGCGATAAAGCAAGGATGCAAAATGCTAACCATTAGAGAATGTAGGTGGCAGTATGTTGGTGTTAACTTCCAAATTTAATTTCAACTTTTGCAAATGCTTAAAATATTTTTAACAAAGCGCGGAAGGGAAAGTTTAAATGTCACATAGACTGGGCAAGTAGAGTTGGGAAATATGGAACTCCATTTTCTATATTCTTAACTCATGTGTTTATACATCCATTTATCCACCAAATGAAATATCCACAATAAACCTTTTCCCCCTGAATGTGAATAGCTTCATGATTTTCTCCTCTTGTAAAAATGAGATACATGTGATGATAAATTTTTCCTAAAATATAAGAAAATGTAGGAAAGGTAAAAATCTTACTATCTAAAGAAAACCACTATTAACACTTCAATAAATATTTTTCTAGACATATCCCTACACACAGTATAAGGCCTTTCCATTTCTGCATTTTACAGCTGTGCTTTTGCTGCTTCTCCTTCACTTTCCCCTCTGCCAGATCAGATCTGGCACTTCCTTTAATGCTTGGTTCCAACTTTCTTTTTTCATGAAAACTTCCACTTTGCACTCTCTCCTGCACTAATCCCTCTTGATTTCGCGTGTCCTGTCTTCAGCATTTCTCTTGTCAATGCCTTGAAATTCTCATCAAGCACCTTTAGTTTTCAGATGCATTTTCTTCCCAATTATTTTGCATTCCACCATGTTATTTTGCATACCTCAAGTTGCCAATATGTTTTCACCAGGCTGGTAATTTTACAAAAACCTGTTCTGATTAAGGCAAAACCATGCTTCTAACTTAATAATTAACTACACAGTTTAAAACAAAATCCTCTGTCTAGACAGAAATGAGGATATTCATGGCAATCAGTATATGTTAATTTAGGGAAACACTGAGATCATAATTGTAAAATAGAATTTTATTTCAGAAAATATAAGCCAGACTCAGCTCCTGCTGTTTTTGCTTAGATTTTGTCACTGTCCAAAACCACAGTAAGGTACCATCTCACACCAGTCAGAATGGCTATTATTAAAAAGTCCAAAAATAACAGATGCTGGCTAGGTTGTGGAGAAAAAAGAACACTTATACACCGTTGATGGGAGTGTAAATTACTTCAACCATCACACAGGACAGTGTGGCAATTCCTCAAAGACCTAAAGACAGAAATACCATTCAACTCAGCAATCCCATTACTGAGTATAGAGCCAAAGGAATATAAATTGTTCTATTATAAAGATACATGCATGTGTGTGTTCTTTGCAGAACTATTCACAATAGCAAAGACATGGAATCCACCTAAATGCCCATCAGTGTTAGGCTGGATAAAGAAAACGTGGTACATATACACCATAGAACTACTATGGAGCCTTAAAAAAGAATGAGATCGTGTCCTCATTCATGGATGGGACGTGGATGGAACTGGAGGCAATTATCCTTAGCAAACTAACACAGGAACAGAAAATCAAATACCACATGTTCTCACTTATAAGTGCAAGCTAAATGATAAGAACACATGGACTCACTGAGGGCAACAACACACACTGGGGCATATCAGAGGGTGGAGGATGGAAGGAAGAAGACTAGGCTTACACCTGGGTGATGAAATAATCTGTTCAGCAAACCCTTACAACACACATTTACCTATGTAACAATCCTATACCTTACAACACACATTTACCTGTGTGACAATCCTATGCCTTACAACACACATTTACCTATGTAACAATCCTATATATGAACCCCTGAACCTAAAATATTTTTTAAAAAAAGATTTTGTTGTTGTCATTTCCCAAGGGTTCATGATGAGTCATAGGTTCAGTCTCTGAAGAGCAGGAGAGGTTCTGGGCTCCCCAGATGGCTTTTGGCGGTGTTTATAGACATTTTATTTCATGGGAATAAAACTAGGCTTTGGGTCTTCAAGATGTGAAAATAAGTACTCACTTATATTTGAGAGTTATCTTTAATATATCTACTTCGAGGAGTTTCCATCAGTTCACATTCTTGCATTGTAAATTTTAAACATGGTTTCCTAATTTTATGGAAGTATCTTATTTATTACCACTACACGTCATCTCGGTGAATCTCAAAGAATTAGATTAATAGACTAGATAATGTGAGCAGTAAAAAGTATACTTTTCTTCAGGAATAGAAAAAATCGGATTGTTTCTATCTTCCTCCTGTAATCATAGCATTGTCCTGAGCTATATCATGGTTCAAATCACTTTTTAAACTTTGTATTTCAGGAAGTAAGAAATATAATATGAATAACAATTGCTAACATTTTACTGAGTGCTTCCCCTATGCCAGACACAGTTGTAAGTATTTTTAAAATATCAAATCATTGAATTCTTGCAGCAACCCCGGATGACTTACTACTTTTACTCCATTTCATGAATCTGGAAACCAGTGGGGAGAGAAGTTAAGTGATTAGCAACCAGAAAGATCCAATCCTAGACTGTTTGGCCCTAGAACATATGTCTAAACTATTCCACTCTCCTAGTTCTCTAGGGTAAAAAGAAATGGCACCAACCCAGTCTAGAGGTAGAATACAAAGAGAACTTGCTGTTTCATAAACTTAGTATAAGTTTGCATGTCTCTCTCTATGTGTGTGTTACTAGGTTGGTACCAGATTATCAGTTAACTGTTCTAATGATACTGTGAGCCCTTCTCTTAAGACATATGCTTTGACCTTTTTAAAAAGAATTGGGAAGAATTTATACCAATCGATTTCTCCTTCCTTGCACAACAGATTGTGTGTTTGTGTATGTGATCAAAAATATATTAAAGAAAATTAAAAAAATTCCACAGCCATAGCTATTTCCCTTGTATTATGTGACCATTCGGTCTTTATCTACAAGTATATGCATTTAGCATAATTATCATATTATTTTTTCACTTAAGTTTAATTCATAAACATTATCTCATATTCTTACACACTCTTCATAATCCTTTTAATTATTGCAACACATGCCCTGTTTTTGTTATCTTTAGAATTATTACATATTATGGCTCTGTTTTGAGCCATCTATATTTTATTTTTTTATTTTTTTTTTGAGACGGAGTCTCGCTCTGTCACTCAGGCTGGAGTCCAGTGGCGCGATCTTGGCTCACTGCAAGCTCCACCTCCCAGGTTCACGCCATTCTCCTGCCTCAGCCTCCCGAGTAGCTGGGACTACAGGCGCCCGCCACCAAGCCGGGCTAAATTTTTTTGTATTTTCAGTAGAGATGGGGTTTCACCGTGTTAACCAGAATGGTCTTGATCTCCTGACCTCGTGATCCACCTGCCTCGGCCTCCCAAAGTGCTGGGATTACAGGTGTGAGCCACTGCACCCGGCCCTATATTTTATTTTTGTACCTTTATCATACCTTTTAAATTACTACTTTACATTATATTATCCAACAGAACTAGTCTCCCTCATTCCTTCCCTCATAGCTTCTATTTTCACATTTACTGATGTCCTTATCCATGTATAAATAAGTAAACTTTATAATAATTTTACTTAGTTCTTAAATCCTAGCTCTAATTCTAATTGTATTTTTCTCAGTTTCAAAAACAAAAGGATTAGTATACAGGGTCTAGCTTTCTTTCTTAGCATTGCTATGTATAGGGTGCACCTTACTTTTCACACTTTGCTCTTTAGAGATTTTTTCCAACTACTCAAGTAGCCCTACCTATTCTCAGGATGGCTTTAAGGTCAAGGCAGGATCTGGCCAGGGAGTAGAGAGCAGCCTATACTGGAGAACCAAGCCATCCCACAGTAAATACAATTCCAGTTCAAATGATTCCCCTCTAACTGAGTGAGCAAATTGGTCTCTGGCAATGAAGGGCTCCTTATTATATTTTTGTTGTTACTGTTGTTGTAATTCAATTTAACTTTTCCCCTAGTGTGGTTTATAGGGTATTTATATTAACTTATAAAGTGTTGGGATGTGTGTCATTCTCATAATTTCATGCTCTAAATTAATTCCTTCGGGATTGAATACTACTTCTTATTCTCTCAAGAAACACTGTTGCAGATCACAAGCCTCTATTTTCTGTTTTTCCAGGTTTTAAAATTTAAAACTTTAAACAACAAATCACTCAAGGTTTGAGTGAGATACATTCACCCACAAGACATGTAAAATGTTCTCTTAATATAATCATCCTCAAAGGTTGCTATAAATCATCATTTGAAATGCTTTCATTGAGGTGATGACTAATCTTTTGACTATTAAATTGCCAAATAAAACACTCAAAAATGACATGATTCCATCTTAAAGATGTTAATATTTGGTTTCCTTATTAAAGTGACTTCAGGATAAAACATTTGTATGTATCAAGAATGGTTATTGCATAAAATGTCAGCTTAAGAAGTCCTCCATTTTTGTTTTCCCTTATCCTGAAATCAGAATATCATATCATTTTGAAAGGTTTTCTAGCCACTTCCCAGCACTCACAGCATGAAGCTCACACCAGAAGTTTCCAGAGATCACCTCAGAGGTGATAAGATCTCGCCCACCCTTCCATCCCAGGATAGTGTGATTGCGGGACCATGGAATTTACAAGGTGAGATTCAAAGGACCCTAATTGTCTCTCTGCTTTCAAGTAATCCTGCCATTTAACACCAAAAGAAGAAAAAGAACCAAGAACATGTAAAGTCCTACTATCACTCCACTTAATACCACTCAAAAAAGGAGGTTCCAGACACTTTGGTGGTGATATTTTTGTTTTATTTTGTTTGACAAAATCTATTCTGGATAATGTTCCCCAAATGCTTCCTAATCATCAAACCTAGTGGAATCTTTTTAAACATGTTGATGGCATTTGACAGTCTTTCCTTGATTTCTGCAATATAATTCTTCCCTGATTCTCCTCCCTCTGTCTCTAACAAGTCCCTCTCGGTATCCTTTGAATCACACTTTGTATTTTGGTAACACACAAGGCACCATTTTTGCCCCTCTCTCACTCTGCCTGCCCTCCCTCGGCATTCGCTGCTTCTCTCAAGACTTTAGCTCCTGTATTAGTCCATTCTCACACTGCTATAAAGAACTGCCGAGACTGGCTAATTTATAAAGAGAAGAGGTTTAATTGACTCACAGTTCCGCATGGCTACAGAGGCCTCAGGAAATTTACAATCATGGTAAAAGGGGAAGCAGGCGTGTCTTACATGGCAGCAGGGGAGAGAAAGAGAGAGAGTGCAAAGAGAGAAGAGCCCCTTATAAAACCATCAGATCTCAGGAGAACTCACTCATTATTATGAAAACAGCATGGGGGAAACCACCCCCATGAGCCAATCATCTCCCACCAGGTTCTTTCCTCAACACATGGGGATTATAAGGATTACAATTCCAGATGAGATTTGGGTGGGGACACAGAGCCAAACCATATCAGCTACTAACTCTTTGCTGATGGCTCACATGATGAAGTCATCATCTTTCACCAGATCTGTTCCTCCTCTTGTATTCTGTAATTTGCTGAGTGCATCCACCTTCTGAGTCGTTTTATATTTCTCCATTTCCACCAGTGCACTGACACCAAACTTACACACACATACACATCATTTTCTCTCCAACCATGTTCAATAGGCTTTTTTCAGAATTTAGGCTCTTGTCCTCTTTGACTCACTATTATAGTTTGCATCTCTCACCCCTTAAGTCCATCCCTCTCTGCTACTAGAATGGTCTTTCTAAGCACACATCTAATTATGTAAATTTCTGGCTCCAACCCTCCATATAGCTCCTAAAGGCCAAGTGCAGGGGTCGGCAAACTATGGCTGTGAACAAATCCAGCCCATTGTCAGTTTTTACAAAGAATGTGTTATCGGAACACAGCCATGCTCACACATTTATGTACTGTATATGGCTGCCCTCATACTACAAGAGCAGAGCTGCATCATTTCGGCAAAGACCATGTGGTCTCAAGAGCCAAAAATATTTATTATCAGGCCCCTTACAGAAAATGTTTGCTGACATCTGGCCTAGTGGATAAAGTCAGAACTTCATGATATCACATGTAAGGCCTGCATTCTTTGGCCACAACCTCTATCCCCAGGCTTGGCTCTTGTTATAGCCCCCTTAAACCTTACACTCCAGAAGTGCTTGGCTGCTTACCTTTCCCTGCACTGGCCAAGAGAAATTTCAGTGATGAAGGAGAAGTCATGTGTGTCTGCACTGCCCAGTGCCATAACCACTGGCCACATTTCACTGTCGAGCATTTACCTTGTGACTAGTGCAACTGAGGAATTAAATTGTTTATTTTATTTGATTTTAATTAACAAAAATTTAAACTTCAATAGCTACATGTGGCAAATGGCTACCACATTGGACAGTGTTGTGCTAGACTGTCACCAATGGTATCTTTGTCCATTCTCAGGGGAATATTTAAAATATTTAGGCTACCCTATCTGGAGACAGAGTCTCACTTCATCACCCAGGCTGGAGTTCAGCGGCATGATCTCGGCTCGCTACAAAAACCACCTCCCTGGTTCAAACGATTCTCCTGTCTCAGACTCCTGAGTAGCTGGGATTACAGGGGTGCACCCTCATGCCCAGCTAATTTTTGTATTTTTAGTAGAGACGGGGTTTCGCCATGTTGGCCAGGCTGGTCTCGAACTCCTGACCTCAAGTGATCCCCGCCTCGGCCTCCCAAAGTGCTGGGATTACAGGCTTGAACCACAGCACCCGGCCAATACTTGCTGTTTCGTGGTTGGCTCATTTCACTTAGCATAATGTCTTCGAGGTTTCTCCATGTTATAGCATATGTCAGAATTTCAGCCCCCGCAAAGGGCTGGGATCACCCTGCCCAGCCTAAGGGTTACTTTTTCTAAGAAGCCTGTTGTCCCAGTCAAGCCCTGCCTCTCCCCACCTCAAAGAACTGGATATTCTCCATTTGTGTCCTCAGTGTGCCACCATATTACCAGGAAAACTTTTTCCACTCTTACCTGTCTCCACCAACCAGTCCCTAAAAGCAGATCCTTGTCTGCATTTGTCTTTGCTTAAAAAGCTCCTAATCTAGTGCCTGGCTTGTGTCAGAAGCTTAATTAATATGGTTATCAGTCAATTAGAGTAATTAATGTTATATTCAAACTTATTTTCAACATGTAAGTCCCTTTTCTTTATTTATAGTTCTTTGACAAATGAAGTCTGCTGTGGAGTGCTTCCACCTGACTCTCTCCACCCACCCAGAGAGTGGTCAAGAGTAGGGACCCCTTTAAATAGAAATAACTTTCTTCTTGTTACACCTGAGTAACCAATATGCTTGCTTTGACTCTTTCTAAACTGCTGGAGCAAATTCCTAAGACCTCAAAAAAGAGGAAACAGATTGTCTGAAAACAAAACCAAACAAAACAAAAACAGGAAAGTAAGCCCAAAGCCAAGAACAGAAGTTATTGCCAATGCATCAAACTTTCAATGTTTATTAGTACAAACTTTTCTGAAAGCACACTATGGTGCTGGCATATACTAGATGCTCAACAAATATTTTGTAAGTGAAATTTGCTAAAATTAACCCTGGAATGTTTACTTCACCATGTAATATATTCAAAAATGGTGAAATGTCACAGTTGACATATAAAGATAAATGGCTATAAATCTATGTATAGGGTAAAAAATGTCCAATATAAATAATATTTGCTAGAAGTTGCACTTGTATTCCTTTATTTGGTGAGATTTTGCTTTTTAAATTATAGTCCTTATCATTTTGGGATGTTAATCTGTAGACATGAACCCAGTTTTCTGAACTGTGCCAAAACTATGAATTTTTATTTTTCTTATGTCTAACAACCTTTGAATAAGAGCTGAAGGTAAATGGTATATTGGACTCTATTTGTGCATACGTACTAAAGATTTTATCATGTGTCAAATTATGTAGGAATAAGCTTTTCATATATACCCCGTATGTTACAATTTAAAATACTATTCGTCATGCAAAGCCAAGTAAAGATATACAAAATAGAAAATCTTTTAAACATTTGAAAACTTAGTATCTGGGAACTATAATCCATTAGGCAAGAAAATGACCTTCTTTGCCAGTCACTCTTCTGAGGACTATTTAAATTTTCAGGCTTATTTTGCTCAGCTGAAAGGAGAGAAAGAAAAGCTATTCATTTGACAAATGGTATATTGTCATATATATATATATATGAACACTCATTTTGTGTGTGCACCATTATCTTATGGGCTTTACACATATTAACACAATCCTACAAGATAGGTACTATTGTCAACATCATTCCCATTTTCAGATGACGTAATTGAGGCACAAAGAAGTAAGTTGCTCGAGGTCTCACAGTAAGGGCAGAGTTGATGTCCAAACCCAGGCGGCCTGGCTCCAAGGCCCAGGCTCTAACCCTCTGTGTTATTCTGCCTTGAGTAGATGATGCTTCCATTCTGCTCCTCACCATGTCTTTGTCATGTGACTCTGTAACATAAACATCTTTTCCTTTCAGTTTACATGGATCTATCACATCTTTTTAATAGCCAAATAAGATTCCCTTATCTAGGTATACTACACATTGTCTAACCTGGACTTGTTCCCTACCTGTGGACTTTTAATTTTTGCTCTTCCACTATAAAAGTCACTTTCAACTCTCATAACTATTACTTGTGAGACATAAGAGAGGGAACCCTGTGAAACCAGTGTGTGGACAGCATTAACTTGGAGCTTTCATGGCAGGAAATATTTTCACTTTGCCTGGGAAAAAGTTGTGATAGAAGCTAAGAACATTTAGGATGCTGTTAAGGGAAAATTAGCTAATCATGCCAAATTATCATTATGACAGGAACAGAATTGGTTGGCAATAACTCCAAGCTGAATTGACACCATACAGTATTATATTCATTATATAATAGCCCATCATGTTTGTTGGTTAGCATACAAGAGAAAACATAGATCTTACACTTGGGCTTTAAACATCTACAATTTTATGGGTTAGTGGACAGATGGATGAAGTCATAGAACAACTCTGAGGTTAGGGTCTCTCTTTGCCACAGGATCCCCTATCTGGTGGGCTCTAAGCTTCCCCCACTTCCTTAGGGTTTTCTCACTTTTCTTCCTCATGCCACTGATCTACCCCAAACAGAGGTAGCTACTTCACTTATTCTAGCTAGATTAGGCATGGGAAAAACAAAACAGAAAGAAAAAAGCAGACTTTCCTTTTCCTCTTGGCATGACAGAGTTGCTGCAAAATTTCTAAATAAAAACAAAGTAGAAGTAAACATCCCCTCTGTCTTATAATGAAGACTGCTTTAAAGAAAGATCCTATATTGGACAATAATACTGCTCACCAAGCTGTACAAAAGCCTGTTCCAGGCCAGGCACAGTGGCTCATGCTTGTAATCCCAGCACTTTGGGAGGCCAAGGTGAGTGAATCACCTGAGGTCAGGAGTTCGAGACCAGCCTGGCCAACATGGCGAAATCCGCATCTCTACTAAAAATACAAAAATTAGCTGGGTATAGTGGCGGGCACCTGTAATCCCAGCTACTCAGGAGGCTGAGGCAGGAGAATCACTTGAACCTGGGAGGCAGAGGTTGCAGTGAGCAGAGATCGTATCACTGCACTCCAGCCTGGGCAACAGGAAGGAAACTACATCTCAAAAAAAAAAAAAAACCTTTCCTGTTCCTCCTCATCTTGTCTGGCCATCCAACCCAGAAATCCTCTGCTCTCGGATATCCTTCAACATAACCCCCTTCTCTGCCCTCTCAATCTCAGGAACTGTCAGGACCATGTGAAACAATAGTGAATTCTCAGCTAGAACCCATTCAAAAGCTCACAAGAATAACCCATCTAACTAATTGTTATGTTATCTCTATTCTTTCTCAGGAAAGACTAATCAGTTATATTCTCTATTCCTTCTACCTCAGACTGCAAAAGATGCACACACATCCACACAAACATTGCAAATATTATTAACTACCTGTTAAGTCCAGAGATTTATAGGTATTTTGACCCTATATCTCATTTTGCATTAGGAAAATATGATTGCTATGCAGATAAGAAAAGTATCTCTCCCTCTTTCTTTTTCTCTTATACCCTTCCCTTCCACACACGCACTTTTATTTAATTGTAGTACAACAGACACATAACTCTTATGATTAATTCTGGATTCTAGCATTTGACAGCTTTAAGAAAATTGTTTAAAAAGTTGATAGACCGCTAACAAGACTAATAAAGAAGAAAAGAGAAAAGAATCAAATAGACGCAATAAAAAATGATAAAGGGGATATCACCACTGATCCCACAGAAATACAAACTACCCTCAGAGAATACTATAAACACCTCTATGCAAATAAACTAGAAAATCTAGAAGAAATGGATAAATTCCTGGACACATACACCCTCCCAAGACTAAACCAGGAAGAAGTTGAATCCCTGAATAGACCAATAACAGGCTCTGAAATTGAGGCAATAATTAATAGCCTACCAAGCAAAAAAAGTCCAGCACCACACGGATTCACAGACGAATTCTATCAGAGGTACAAGGAAGAGCTGGTACCATTCCTTCTGAAACTATTCCAATCAATAGAAAAAGAGGGAGTCCTCCCTAACTCATTTTATGAGGCCAGCATCATCCTGATACCAAAGCCTGGCAGAGACACAACCAAAAAAGAGAATTTTAGACCAATATCCCTGATGAACATCGATGCAAAAATCCTCAGTAAAATACTGGCAAACCGAATTTAGCAGCACGTCAAAAAGCTTATCCACCACGATCAAGTGGGCTTCATCTCTGGGATGCAAGGCTGGTTCAACATACACAACTCAATAAACACAATCCAGCATATAAACAGAACCAAAGACGAAAACCACATGATTATCTCAATAGATGCAGAAAAGGCCTTTGACAAAATTCAACAACACTTCATGCTGAAAACTCTCAATGAATTAGGTATTGATGGGACGTATCTCAAAATAATAAGAGCTATTTATGAGTAACCCACAGCCAATATCATACTGAATGGACAAAAACTGAAAGCATTCCCTTTGAAAACTGGCACAAGACAGGGATGCCCTCTCTCACCACTCCTATTCAACATAGTGTTGGAAGTTCTGGCCAGGGCAATAAGGCAGGAGAAAGAAATAAAGGATATTAAATTAGGAAAAGAGGAAGTCAAATTGTCCCTGTTTGCAAATGACATGATTGTATATTTAGAAAACCCCCTTGTCTCAGCCCAAAATCTCCTTAAGCTGATAAGCAACTTCAGCAAAGTCTCAGGATACAAAATCAATGTGCAAAAATCACAAGCATTCTTATACACCAATAACAGACAAACAGAGAGCCAAATCATGAGTGAACTCCCATTCACAATTGCTTCAAAGAGAATAAAATACCTAAGAATCCAACTTACAAGGGATGTGAAGGACCTCTTCAAGGAGAACTACAAACCACTGCTGAATGAAATAAGAGGATACAAACAAATGGAAGAACATTCCATGCTCATGGATAGGAAGAATCAATATCATGAAAATGGCCATACTGCCCAAGGTAATTTATAGATTCAATGCCATCCCCATCAAGCTACCAAGGACTTTCTTCACAGAATTGGAAAAAACTAATTTAAAGTTCATATGGAACCAAAAAAGAGCTGGCATTGCCAAGACAATCCTAAGCCAAAAGAACAAAGCTGGAGGCATCACACTACCTGACTTCAAACTATACTATAACCAAAACAGCATGGTACTGGTACCAAAACAGAGATATAGACCAATGGAACAGAACAGAGCCCTCATAAATAATACCACACATCTACAATCATCTGATCTTTGAAAAACCTGACAAAAACAAGAAATGGGGAAAGGATTCCCTATTTAATAAATGGTGCTGGGAAAACTGGCTAGCCATATGTAGAAAGCTGAAACTGGATCACTTCCTTACACCTTATACAAAAATTAATGCGAGATGGATTAAAGACTTAAATGTTAGACCTAAAACCATAAAAACCCTAGAAGAAAACCTAGGCAATACCATTCAGGACACAGGCATGGGCAAGGACTTCATGTCTAAAACACTACAAGCAATGGCAACAAAAGCCAAAATTGACAAATGGGATCTCATTAAACTAAAGAGCTTCTGCACAGCAAAAGAAACTACGATCAGAGTGAACAGGCAACCTACAGAATGGGAGAAAATTTTTGCAATCTACTCATCTGACAAAGGGCTATTATCCAGAATCTACAAAGAACTAAAACAGATTTACAAGAAAAAAAAAACCATCAACAATTGGGCGAAGGATATGAACAGACACTTCTCAAAAGAAGACATTTATGCAGCCAAAAGACACAAGAAAAAATGCTCATCATCACTGACCATCTGAGAAATGCAAATCAAAACCACAATGAGATACCATCTCACACCAGTTAGAATGGCGATCATTAAAAAGTCAGGAAACAACAGGTGCTGGAGAGGATGTGGAGAAATAGAAACAGTTTTACACTGTTGGTGGGACTGTAAACTAGTTCAACCACTGTGAAAGACAGTGTGGTGATTCCTCAAGGATCTAGAACTAGAAATACCATTTGACCCAGCCATCCCATTACTGGGTATATACCCAAAGGATTATAAATCATGCTGCTATAAAGACACATGCACACGTATGTTTATTGCGGCACTATTCACTATAGCAAAGACTTGGAACCAACCCAGATATCCATCAATGATAGACTGGATTAAGAAAATGTGGCACACATACGCCATGGAATACTATGCAGCCATAAAAATGATGAGTTCATGTCCTTTGTAGGGACGTGGATGAAGCTGGAAACCATCATTCTCAGTAAACTATCGCAAGGACAAAAAACCAAACACTGCATGTTCTCACTCATAGGTGGGAATTGAACAATGAGAACACTTGGACACAAGAAGGGGAACATCACACACTGGGGCCTGTTGTTGGGTGGGGGAAGGGGGGAGGGATAGCATTGGGAGATATACCTGATGTAAATGACGAGTTAATGGGTGCGGCACACCAACATGGCACATGTATACATATGTAACAAACCTGCACATTGTTCACATGTACCCTAGAACTTACAGTATAATAATAAAAAAAAGAAAATTGTTAAAATATATTGCAAAAAAATTTTGGGGCTATCTAAGAGTTGGCTTTGTTTCAACTGAAAGGGAATAAAAATAGTGATTTAACAGTTCCTGGAATGAAACATGTAAGGATTTCTGAAACCTCTCAGGGTGACTGAAAAATTTGGAGGGAATATGGCTGAAAGAAAAAGTAATGCAACATCTTTGGCCTAACAAAACTTCCTTTTTAGCTTTAATGTAAGTTTACAAAAGACTTGAACCTTAAATAACAAATTCTATGAACAAATCTTTATTAAAAATATGCCCTCCAGGAAAAAAAGAGTTTAAACTGTAACAGGAAGAATTCAGAAGAGCCCAAACCATGAAGCTCCTTTCCAATACACTGCTCTTCAAATCAGGTGGATTTCCCACTGGAAGTGGTCTGTATCATATGCAGCATTGTGCATGGCACCTCTTAGGGTTGTGCAGGACACAGACAACTCAACCATACCTGGTCTTTTGCCAGTACAGACCCATTCTTAAAAATGAGGAGAAATAAGGAAATAAGGTAGAGCCCTTGCCCACTCCCCCATGTTGACCGCACTCCCCCTAATCCCTTCTACCACCTATTCCTCACTCTAGGTTTTGAGGAAGGAGAGGTAAGAGGAAGGGAAAAAGGTGGAGATGCACATACACAGGAAGGTGGGGAACAAGCTGATGTGAATATGTACAGTCTCAAAATCAGGGCATAGAACTGAAGCTTATGTCCCCCTCTACATTCTCCATGGACCAGACTCATAGGTCCTGGATACCCTGGTGTAGTGATGCCTTATTTATTTATTTATCTAACTTTTATTTTAGGTTCAGAGGTACATGGGAAGGTTTGTTACATAGGTAAACTGTGCATCACAGGGGTTTGTTGTACAGATTATTTCATCACCCAGGTAGGTAATCAGCATAGTACCCAATAGGCATTCCTTTGATCCTCTCCATCCTCTAAGCTCCCATCCTCAAGTAGGCCCTATCGTTCCCTTCTTTGAGTCCATGTGTACTGAATGTTTAGTTCCCACATAGACGTGTAAACATGCAGTATTTTGTTTTCTGTTTCTGTGTTAGTTCACTTAGGATTATAACCTCCAGCTCCATCCAAGTTGCTCCAAAGGACATGACCTCATTCTTTTTTATGGCTGCATAGTATTCCATGGTGTATATGTACATTTTCTTTATCCAGTCTACCACTGCATGGTGTTCAGTTTGATTCTGTATCTTTGCTATTGTGAATATTGCTGCAGTAAACATACACATGCATGTGTCTTTGTGGCAGAATGATTTATATTCTCTTGGGTATTTACCCAGTAATGGAATTGCTGAATCAAATGATATTTCTGTTTTAAGTTCTTTGAGAAATTGCCACATTGCTTTCCACATTGGCTGAACTAATTTACATATCCACCAGCACTGTGTAAATGTTCCCTTTTCTCCATCTTGCCAGCATCTGTTATTTTTTGACTTTTTAATAATAGACATTTTGACTGGTGTGAGATGGTATCTCATTGTGGTTTTGATTTGCATTTCTCTGATTAGTATTGTTGAGCATTTTTTCATATGCTTGTTGGCTGCATATATGTCTTCTTTCGAGAAGTGCCTGTTCACATTCTTTGCCCACTTTTTAATGGCATTGTTTGATTTTGGCTTGTTAAGTTGTTTAAATTCCTTGTAGTTTCTTGATATTAGACCTTCGTCAGGTGCATAGTTTGCAAACATCTTCTCCCATTCTATAGATTGTCTGGGTACTCTGTTGAGATTTTCTTTTCCTGTACAGAAGTTCTTTAGTTTAATTAGGTTCCATTTGTCAATTTTTGGTTTTATTACATTTGCTTTTGGCTTCTTTGTCATGAAATCTTTGCCAGGGCCTATGTCCAGAATTATATTTTCTAGGTTATGTTCCAGGGTTTTTATGGTTTTAGGTTTTACATTGAAGTTTTTAATACATCTTGCCTTAACTTCTGTATATGGTATCAGGAGGGGTTCAGCTTCAATCTTATGCATATGTCTAGCCAGTTATCCCAGCACTATTTATGAATACGGAGTCCTTTCCTCATTGCTTGTTTTTATTGACTTTGCTAAAGATTAGATGGTTGTAGGTGTGCAGCTTTACTTCTGGGCTTTACATCCCATTCCATTGGTCTATGTGTCTGGTTTTGTGCAGACTCAAAGGCAGAAAGTACCATGCCATTTTGGTAACTGTAGCCTTGTAGTATAGTTTGAAATTGAGTAATGTGATGGCTACAGCTCTGTTCTTTATGCTTAAGATTGCTTTGGCTATTTGGGCTCTTTTTTGGTTCCATGTGAATTTAAAAATCGTTTTTCTTAATTCTGTAAACCACATCTTTTATAGTTTGATAGAAATCGCATTGAAACTACACATTGCTTTGGACAGTATGGCCACTTTAATAATATTGATTCTTCCAATCCATGAGCATGGAATGATTTTCCATTTGTATGTGTCATCTCCGATTTCTTTGAGCAGTGTTTTGTAATTCTCACTGTAGAGATCTTTCCCCTCTATGGTTAGCTGTATTCCTAGGTATTTTATTCTTTTTGTGGCTATTGTGAATAGGATCACGTTCTTGATTTGGCTCACAGCTTAGATGTTGTTGGTGTATAGAATTGCTATTAATTTTCATGCATTGATTTTGTATCCTGAAACTGCTGAAATTGTCTATCAGATCTAGGAGCTTTTGGTCAGTGACTATAGGGTTTTCTAGTTGTATAATCATATCATCTGTAAACAGAGATAGTTTGACTTCCTTTCTCCCTATTTGGATGCCTTTTATTTCTTTCTCTTGCCTGATTGCTCTGGCTAGGACTTCCAGTACTATGTTGAATAGGAGTGGTGAGAGTGAAAATACTTTTCTTGTTCTGGTTCTCAAACTGAATGCTTCTAGCTTTTGCCCATTCAGTGTGATGTTGGCTATGGACTGGCCATAGATGCCGCTTATTATTTTGAAGTATGTTCCTTCAATGCATGGTTTGTTGAAGGTTTTTAACATGAAGGGATGATGAATTTTATTAGAAGCCTTTTCTGTATACATTGAAATGAACATGTAGTTTTGTCTTCAGTTCTACTTATGTAGGGAATCACACTTATTGATTTGCATATGTTGAATCAAACTTGGTGATGCCCCCTTTAGAGTGATCCACTTACACATTAGTCTCCATGAGCAAGTCGGGTGGCCAAAAAGGCACACTGGCATGTGCAGAAATACCCAGCATGTTATCACACACAAAGAGGTTTTCACATGTGATAAGGAGAAGTGGTTTAAAGCCTAGCTGTTGGAGGAAAGAAGTAAACAAACACGAAGCCTCACCCTGATACCCTCTCGGCTTTCCTACAGGCTTAATCATCTTTCCATCTATGCTACTTAATCTTTGTTTTGTTATTCTGGATAAGCCCCTAGACAGACTTTGTGCTGATTTGATGCTGGCTGTTGTAGAGATTGCATACAGACACTTTGAGGGCTTTGGGCTCTTTTTCTCTCTTCCTGCACCCACAGTAATAGTTCCCTATTTGACTACAGAGACCTCATTGTCCTCATCAACTTTTTTTTCTCACATGGCAGCTGCTCTTTATCGTCCCTTCTTTGGAAGGCAGGTGGATTGGCCCACAAAAGTACTGCAAACAAATTGATCTCACCTTAATTAACTATTTTGATCTTTGCCAAGTTACAACTGGGGGATTTTTTTACCCTAGAGTGAATTCTTTAGGAGAAACTCAAAGGAAGAAAGTAAAAAATTCACTTAAAAAAATGTAATGCATTTTCTTTCTCCCACTCAGTCTTTCTTAAGATTTATCCTTACAGGAATTTTATGCACATATGCGTACATACACACACTCACAGATATGTTATAGGCTGTATATATGTATATAATATATATGTACATATATATACACACATATACATGCAAAACTTCTCAATAAATATTGTCTTTTTAAATTGTAAAATACACTTAACAAAATTTACCATCTTAACCATTTTTAAGGGTACAGTTCAGTGGTGTAAAGTACATTCATGTGGTGGTGTGCACTTGTTCATTTGTATCTTCTCAGTTTGGGGTCAATAAACCATTCAAATTTTGATTACATCAGCCAATGTATTAGCTATTCCTCCCATACTTGTACGATTTGTAAATGTCATAATGCTTCTATATCTTTGTCTAAAGTGAGGGTGAAAATAATTAATGGAACAGACCTAAAGAGAAAGGAGATTGAAACAGATTCATATGACTCTATTAATCCAAATTCCCTGAGTGATGCTTTAGCCAAATGCAATTGACTAATTTCCATTTTCAATGCAGATAATCTCTATCCCTAAGAAACTTCTCATTGTTGCTGCAATCTTGTTTTCCCAGCCATTCATTTGTATGAATGTTTCATATTCACAGCAACTGAAATATTCAAAACAAATTTCTCCCAATGGGTTTCCTTCCCCACCTATGCCATCATCAGTATCTCTCATTTGTCTTGAAGTATTGTAGTCATTTTAACTCTTTTTTACTTTCTTTCCTTATATCCAGTCTGGCACTAAGCACCTTAGTTCAGTGATTATCATAACTTTTTATATCATAGCCTGTGCAAGAAATGATGATGTTTTATTGATTAAGCAAAAAAAATGCTATTTGCATCTTGATGGGAAGTAGTTGCTTGATGGAGGTTAGAATGTTCCCCACAGCCCCCAAGGCCTTAGTGGATCAATCTCAACTCATTTATGACACCTGGACCCACAGACTGTGAAGCCCAAATTTAATTCATTCTTTCTTCAAAGTATCTTTCATATTTGCCCTTTTATTTCCATGTATGCACCTAATATCTTCAGCAAGCCTGTCATCTCATACTTAGATTATTGTAACATCCCCCTAACTGCCTTCCTTGCCTTTCAACTCGATTTATCTTTTGTGCTGCCTCTGGCTAATCTACCTAACTACTGTTTTTGGCATGAGCCTACAATTGTTTCCAGTTACCAATGACATTCAAACCCAAATTGTTTTGTCAGGATTTCAAAGAAAAGAGATTATTTGGACCCAACTTACTTGTTAAACTTGCTTTCTACTATTTCCTTCATCAACCTCTATTCAAATTAAATTCACTCACTCACTGCCTACCACCACCAACAGTACATTTCTTATATTTGTGCAACTTTCAGAAGTTCCCGGTGGCAGTAGTGAATAGTCATAACTACTTGAGTAGTCTTGTAGTCTTAAGTACCTGCTACATGTTAGGCCTTGTGCCAGTCTTCATAGCAACCTTACATTAGCTAATATCTCCGTTTTATAGATGACAACATTGAAACTCAGGTCAAGCAATTTGGCCAAGGTAAAAACTGGCTAAGCAGCAGAGAGCTATCTCAGCCCCCTTGTCCAGTGTGAGCTTAGCTTCCTCTGAATTTACAACATTTATTTCCAGTCTTTTAATTTGCCAGTTAATAACTTGCTATGTTGGGATAAACCTTTGATTGTTCCTTGTTATTCCCTGATTCTTCATTGTTATGTAGCTGCCTGCATCTTTGTCTTCATCTTTTAAACTATGATGAGAACCTTTGACTGTAAAACCTGTATCCTCTACAATTTTTAGGTGTTGTTATGTCTCTATGGGTATGGCATCTCAATTTCTGAATTTTTTCCAAACCATTATAATTCCTCTAACCACATGTGCAACATCACACTATCCCCCAGAAATTGGATCTACATTAATGGCCTATATTTTCTGCATTTGCTTTCACTTCTTTGCCAGAGTTATTGAATACCTTAATTTTCCAATTCATAAGTTATTATATTATCAAAAACCTCAATGCCTTCTTTAGTCTATTAAAGTCCAGAACATCCAGCAGGTTTTCCAAGACATACTGGTCTCTTGAAATTAGGGATTTACTCCCATAAATCTTCTAGTGATTATTTTCAAATTTATCCTTAACTTCAAAGCAAAGGAAACAGTGTGTTAATCTTCTCATTAACCCAGGTTTGAGCCTTAATAAGAATTTAATATAAAGTATCTTTTAAAATCTTGTGGCACAGCTAGAATTTATCTAGTATCTGAGAGATTTAGAAAACTAAAAGATATCATAGGGTCCTGGTCCCGTACTGTCCAATACTGTAGCCATGAGCCACATGCGGCTGTTTAAATTTTAACTAACTAAAAATAAATAAAATTAATATTTTTGTTCCTCAGTTGCACAGTTCAGGTACTCAATAGTGAAATGTGGTCAGTGGCTACCATATTGGACCACACCAAAATAGAACATTTCTATCACTACAAAAGAGTCCTATTGCACAACACTGCTCTAGAAGCTTATCAACAGTTTTGTTGAGAAATATAGAAGATGTTTGATTTCACTTATGGCAGCTGATGATATATTAGCTACAAGTTCCCATACATGTTCAATAGTTGTCATATGTTAGACAGGTTTCATTCATCATTTATTCACTCAGTACAACACCTAACACCAAATACATGCTCAAAAACTGCTTAACGACTGTTTATACAATAAAAATGGCAGCTCCTATATATCTGCTCAGGTGTCTAGCATCACAATACAAAAAAAAAGTAAAGATTTAATCGGCAGGAAGAGAAACAAAGTAGTCTACATTTTATGAATTCTGCTAAATTCACAAAGATGCTAAATGTAAATCTGTAGCAAATTGTTGACACTCCCTCTGCCCCTGCTTGGACAACTGTGGATGACATCTGCATCAAATCAGCCAAGAGTTATTTATTTTTGAATTGTGTGCTGAACCCTTTCTAAGCCCAAAGGGTAAAAATGTCACCTTTGTTCATTTCTCAAGAAAAACATTCTTAAGATCCTGCACTGACTGTGAAAAAAAAAAGCTGTTCCTTGGGGTATTATCTGTAGTTCCCTCTTCACCTCAAGCTTTCTGACGGTCATCATCTCTAGCCTCCATTGCTAGTTATGGTGTGAACAGGAAACAATTCCACTACGCTGCAAGCTACACAGACCTTTTATTCTTCCAGGGAATTTACATTGATTATTGAGTTTGTATTTATAAACTGCGTGATTTATTATTATTATTATTATTATACTTTAAGTTCTGGGATACATATGCAGACGATGCAAGTTTGTTACACAGGTATACATGTGCCATGGTGGTTTGCTGCACCCATCAATCCATCATCTAGATTTTAAGCCCTGCATGCATTAGGTATTTGTCCTAATACTATCCCTCCCCTTGCCCCCGACCCCCTGACAGGCCCTGGTGTATGATGTTTCCCTCCCTGTGTCCATGTGTCCTCATTGTTCACCTCCCACTTATGAGTAAGAACATGCGGTGTTTGGTTTTCTGTTCCTGTTACTTTGCTGAGAATGATGGTTTCCCGCTTCATCCATGTCCCTGCAAAGGACATGAACTCATCCTTTTTAATGGCTGCATAGTATTCTTGGTGTATATGTGCCAGATTTTCTTTATCCAGTCTATCATTGATGGGCATTTAGGTTGGTTCCAAGTCTTTGCTATTGTAAATAGTGCTGCAATAAACATATGTGTGCATGTGTCTTTATAGTAGCATGATTTGTAATCCTTTGGGCACATACCCAGTAATGGGATTGCTGAGTCAAATGGTATTTCTGGTTCTAGATCCTTGAGGAATTGCCACACTGTTTTCCACAACTATGTAATTTTTAATTGCCTCTTTGTGTTTCAAGGACTGAACTTCTTGACACAATAGGACCATTTGATTAAATCTTATAATCACATTGCCTAGGACATGGGCTCCATAGGAAACAATCATAAATACTTTTATATTTATAAATTAACTAAGATTCACAAATGTGTCTCCCTGCCTGGATTTAAGCATTTTAAGGATCAGTAATATTTTAATAAAAACACAAATACATTTAAAAGCAAAAACAGCCTTGATGAATGACCTTTTCTCATACTCTTTACGGTTCCATGAGAAATCAGCCTTGCTGACACATGTGCTGTGGTGATGGGGCAGTGCCTATGGAACTAAGTGGAAGATGCTGTTTAAAGACCTAGAAATGAGCCTGGATATCATGCATGTGGAGTTCCCAGTTAGTTTAAAGAGTTAGCCACAGATAACAGTAAACCCCATCTAAGCTAGAGAAAGGCCAGAGCAGTGGTTCTAAAAGTGTCATCCAAAGATGTCTGGGAGTCATCAAGTCCCTTACAGGCAACCCACAATGTCAAAACTACCTACACAATAATACTACTCTGTTAACTTGTCTTTTTCATTATCACTTTCTCCTGAGTTCTCAGTGGAATTTTCTAGATACTACATAATTATCTGAAAAGGCTATTAAGATATCCTTCCCTTTTCCAACTACATGTCTGTATGAGGCCATGTCTTTATATACTTCAACCAAAACAATATGCCACAACAGACTGATGCAGAGCAAACATCAGGATACAGCTGTTTTCTATGCAAAAATGTACAACAATTCCATGCCTCTCACTAAAAGTTTTGTTTTAAAACTATATTTTTCATAGAAGTTTTGTGTTAATATGTAATGATTCATTGTTATTTTAAATGCATTAATAAGTAAAGTTTTCTCAGTTATCACCAACGTTAACAAAAGCACTTTGGGGTCTGCCGATCATTTTTAAGCATTCAATGGTCTTGGAACCAAAGAGTTGAGAACGACTGTTCTAGAAGACGGTGAGTACAAATATAAAACAACTGGACTCGTAAGCAATGATTAACTGAAGAAGGAATAAAGCCAATAGAACCCTGTTTCTAAGCTGGCCAGGTGACACTGCTAAGGATGCTCACCATGGTTCTTCATCCAGTCAACTAATTACCCACAGCTCTTTGGGGGCTATGTCTAAGTCTTACTTCCTTCTTGTAAACCAAACCATTTATTTGCCCAGCCAAATATTTGCTAGCTCTTTCTAGTTGCATACAAACTTTTTAAAATGAAATGTTTATGCTAAAATGTCACACTTACAATGGCTTTACATGAGGATTTAATTTCAATTTGAGAGGATAGCTGGGTCTGTTGGCAGCCTGAATACCATTTCTGAGACCTGCTTCACATCTGTGGGTTATTGCAAGGAGAATGGGTAGAGTGGCGCCCAGAGCAGCCCTGACTCACCTTCCTGGTAACTTATTCATTTCTTTAGTTTCATGTGACTTACATTTCTAGGTAATATGGGCTACAGATGCCAGAAAAGTTTATATTAAATGTTCCTTTTTTGTACAGACATGCAATGTTCATTTTGATCAAAGCTGACTCCTGGAGATTGGTATGCATGTGTGTGTATGTGTATGTGTGTGTGCATGTTCTGAAACAGCTATCTTTCTGTCTTGCTCTTTCAGCCACTCTTATCTTTGGTTCAGAGAAGGTTCACCATTGTTCATTGTTCTACATTGACCTATTTCTCAAGAGCTCAGAGATAAGGCAAACGGTTTGATGATATACTATTCTTCTGCACCCCTGAAGCTTCTTTTCTGTCTTAAACATGCTTACAGTCACTTTTTTTGAGTCTCTTCACTATGTAAAAATGTATTATTACTTCAGTGAGTCAGCCTTACCTAGAAACCCCTTCAAAGGCATCATCCTTGGCACTGTGGTCTAATGACTGAAACCCAACTGGACAGGGTGCAGCTGAGAATTGCTGATTCTGTGGGAACTTAGACTTCCCTGTCTCAGTTCTCCCCTCTGTGAAAGAGAAATAGCTCTCTGCACCTCTATTCACCTCCCAGCCACATAAGAATTTTGAGAAATAATTAGTGTCTGAGCACCTCCTTATTAGCACTCTTTCTCCCATTGTTTGCACTAATCTCCTGGTCTGTCAGCCCACTCTTTCTCCCATTGTTTGCATTAATCTCCTGGTCTGTCAGCCCACGAAATCCTACCCATTCTTCAAGTAGCATTTCAGGAGCACTCCAATGTGTAATAATTTCTTATGACTGGGCTGTTTATTTCATTCTTGAAATATACTACCCTGTAATAGTCATTGTAGTATGAATTTTCCAGAAATATATCATATGTTTTTCCAAATAGCCTTGGGTTTCTTGAAAGAAGAGATTTTTTTCTTATTCAGCTTCACCATAGCACCTAACAGAAAGCTGGGTAACCCAAAAGGTACTCAGTACATTTAGAGAGAAAAGATGGGCCAACCATGTATTTCGTACTTGCCATGTGCCAAGCACTGTGCCAGGTGTTTTGAATGTGTTCCCTAATTGAATTCATGGACTTGAGGCTGGAAATGGGGACATGACTTGTCCAAGGTAACACAGAAATCCCAGGGCAACAGCAGCTGAAGCTGGAGGCTACAGCTGTTTTTTTTTTTTTTTGCTCTGAGCTAAGTACTTTTTTCTATTCCATCAAACTGCCTCCTGGAATAAATATGTCTTGATTAATAGCTCTTCCTCCTCATTATCTTTATTTCTTCCTCCTTGTTCTAATCAATATTAATATCATAATATAACACTTTAGTATATTTTCCTTTTTAAATGGAAAGATATTTGCACAAGATTATGCCCCATTTTTATTATGGTTGGCCTGGTACAATCGGTCATTCCATTCACTCTACTAATATTATATACACATGTATGTGTATGTATATGTATGTGCATGTGTGTGTGTGTGTATACTAGACAGGCAAGCCTAAGTTCCCACAGAGTCAGCACTTCTCAACTGCACCCTGTCCAGCTGGGTTTCAGTCATTAGACGGCAATGCCAACATCAGCCTTGTGGATAATGCCTCTGAAGGGGTGTCTAGGTAAGGCCAACTCACTGAAGTAATAATACATTTTTACATGGTGATAGGACTTTAAAAAAAAGTGACTGTAAGCATGTTTAAGACAGAAGAGAAGCTGCAGGGACGTGGAAGAATATACATATATATATATATATACACATACACACACACACACATAGACATATATATATACATATATTTTATATATACATACATATATATATATGCTGTGACAAATTACCATGAATTTAGTGGCCCAAAGCAGCACAAATTTATTGTCTTCTAGTTCTGGAGGTCAGAAGTCTGCAATGAGCCTCTGAGGTGTGGGCAGAGCTGCGCTTCTTCTGGAGGTTCCGGGGGAGGCTCCATTTCTTTGCCTCTTCCAGCTTCCAAAGGCTTCCTGCATTCCTCGGCTCATAGCCTTATTTCATCTTAAAAGCCAATGATAGCTGATCGAGTCTTTCTCAGCTGCATCACTCTGACACTGGCCCTCCTGCCATCTGCTTCCATGTATAACGATCCTTATGGTTACTTGGGTCTTCCCAAAATAATCCAGAGTAATCTTCTCATTTTAAGATTCTTAACCTAATTGCTCTCCTGCAAATTCCCCTTTGCTATATAAGGTAGCATATTCACAGTTCCTGGGATATGGAGGTGGACATCTTTTGGAAGGTGGGGACATTATTTTGCCTACCTCACTACAGGAAGAATTTAGTTATGTTGGAAGCAGTATAAAGTACTTCAGAGATTCCTGATCTTGATTTGCCCATTAGAATCATCTGAGAGCTCTGAAGAATACAGATGCCCAGGCACCTCACCCAAGTACTGTGATTTAATTGAACCACACAGGCCTGGGTGTCAGCACTTTGTAAAATTACCCTCAGGTTATTCTCTTGTGAAGTCTTGTGAAGCCAGCTTTTAGAACCACTGGGTGTATTTAACAAAGTGGATCTGGGCTATTATACAGACTTAAGTTTCAGGACCTCTTCTGCCTTTTAGGCAACTCACTTTACCTCTCTAAACCTGAATGCCCTTATCTATAAAATGGGCATAATCATCACCTTGGCAATATTATGAGGATTAAACTAGACAATCTATATAAATTCTCTGCACCTTGCCTGGAATATGTTAATCCCACAATAAAGGTAGCTATTAATCATTATTTGACCTTCATACAATAAGTCAAATCATATCCCTAAGTTAAGGTAGACATAAATGTCAAAAGTGAATATCAAAGGATGTACCCCCAACTCACTCGCCTTGGTCAGACTTAAAAGAATTTAGAGTTTCAACTAATTCTGGAAATGGACACAGTTCAGGTGAGTTACTAGTTTCCACTGTCATTTTATTGAAGTCTGGACAATGGCCGATTTCTCCTTGGGTTTTCTTCTTTTATAGTCACTCTCTTAACACTGCAGAGAATGAGTCTATAGAACAAATCAGTTTCGCATTTCTTGCACGCAGCTTGTTGTCTGCATTTCTCTACCGGGGAATGGTGGACATCAATCCCATCCCAACAAGCTCAGAGTCCTACTGTGTTTTACGTGGATCCTTTAGTAAGGGTGTATCAGCCCCTGTCTTCTAAAAGATTCATCCACTGTCCCCTGGGTCCTGAGTCCCAGGCTTCTTTTGATAGTCCCAGTCCCATTCTGGCCAAGAAGGCAGGACACTGAATCAGGACAGACCCCAGTCCTAGGATCGCAGCCATACTCTTCACACAGAGAGATGAGATCTTCTGCCACTGTAAGGCAAAGCCTTGTTACTATCTCATTTATTTTCATGCATTACCAAAAAAATTATAGTAGACAAAAGAACCATCCTAATTTTATCATGAGAGAAAGCTGTATTTAGGTAAAAACCACAAAGGGGCCATCAACTGTAATACTCTAATTGTGTTTTAAAATTTATTAGCTCCCAGAACCAAAAAAGAGGAAAGATTACATCATAAGTCAGAGATCTTGCTTTATTAGCTTTCAGAGTAAGAAAATAAAAAGAAAACGAAGTTTATATATAAGAAGTATCTTCTACTTTTTTGTCTTGATTTTCTTTTGCTAACCTCTTTCTTTAACCACTGGGGAATTACAGGGAAATAACAGTATCAAAAAATGTTGACGCTGGTGATTTGAAATTAAAATCAATGATTCCTAATATTCAATAGTATTCAAGAAAACTAGAGACTTACGTTTCTACTTCCACTTCCTTCAGTTCTGGAAAGAAACTGACAGCACATTACTGTAGGTGACAACTTTTCCAAAGTTGGCATGTCCATGGTACAAAATTTTTGTGGATATCTTTGTCCCATGAGGGGTAGACACGTTTTGGTTTGTTTGTTTTGAGAAATTTTACAAACAGAAAAAACAGAATATATAAGAAACAACAAAGTATTCATCACTAAGAACTGGCAAGGATTTTGTCATCTTTGCTTAAAGTCTTTCTAATATGAAAAGAATAAACATTATATATAAAGTTGAAATTTAGTCATAATTGTTTCTCAGGCCTATTTCTTGGCATTGCTTCCCAAAGACAGTCTCTATCATTATTTCACTGTGTTTCCTTTGAGGTTACTTATCTATCTACCAACTAAATGTAGTTCTATTCATCCTGATTTGTATGGCCAGGACCCCAGATCCTAGAAGGTGGAAATAATATTATTGCTGTTATTAAAAGTTATCCTTTGCCTCTGAGTCTTTCATCTCTTATTCCAGTCGGATCATTGATCTTTGAGAGATGCACTGGACTTTATATGTGTGTCAAGAATGGAAACAGTGTATACGTCTTATCCAAGCCTTCTGTTCCCAGTTCCCAGTTGGCCCTCAAGGTGAAAATTCTTCCCCAGTGAAAAACATTTTGGGTCAATCTTATGGGATTCAAGAAAAACAATTCTATAAAGAGAATCAGGAGGAGAATTTCAAAGGCTCTGACTCAATGAGGCCTGATGAAGGAAAGCTTTATATGTGCTATTAAGGAGTTGAAATTTTTTCTATCATGGATTGCAAACCAAAGGCCTACTGGATTCAGGCAGGTGACTTCAATGAGGGAAGCCATTATGGCAAACTACGGAGGCTTTTCAGAGCTCCAGCAAGTTGTTGCATCAGAGAATCAGATTTTCATGGAAAGCTAGAAATCTCCATCATTACCTGAAATCACTTTAGTGTTTATATTTTCTCATTTTTAAAAATTAAAATCTACAGAAAAACTTAAGCAATAACACAGCACACACCTATAACCCCTTCATCTAGATTTACGCCAAATTGTTAATGTTTTGCCACATTATGTGTATATATAAATTATTTCCTAAGCCATTTGAATACAAGTTGTGCAAATGACAATTCATTCTCACAGATCTTAGCATGCACCTCCTAAGAATACGAACATTCTCTAGTTTAACCGTAATACTATTGTCATCCCCTATGAAAAATAATAATTTCATACCATTTAATTGCCCATATTGAAATTTCTGCAGTTGTACCAAAATTATCTTATCACCTTTTTTTGTGCAAACCAGAATCCAACCAAGAGTTATGTATTACACTTGATTTTTACATCTTTTTGGTATATTTTAATCTAGACAAAGTTTCTCCATCATTTTATGCTTTTCCAAACTACTTTTAATTGATTTATATGAATGTATGTGCATGTGTGTGAATTTATGTGAATGTATATGTGTTTGCACACACAGATATACAAAAAAACAGGTCTGAAGACCAGATTTATGCTATGAGTTTTGTTCTCTGCACCAAGATATAGTCTATCAAAAGTTCCACAGACAAAAGTGTAGTCAATATAGCTTTTGCCTCAGCCCATATTAGTGTATTTTCTTATTAGGCATGGAAAGATAAGCGATAGAGAATGCCTTGTTTTACTGACATTTACTGAGGGCCTGAGCACCTGATGCTGTACTAAACTCTAAGAATGACAAATGAAAGTCACTTGGAGGAGGGAGCTAGTTACAATAGCAGTTTGCCAGGCACCACCCTAAACCTACTAAATCTGGAATCTGCACTTTAATCTCCTCGGGTTATTTTTATGAACACTAAAGTTTGAGCACTACTATTCTAAAGACACACAGGAAAATTAAGAAATGAACTCTACCCCTGACAAGATGTAGTAGAATGAAGATGTATAATGCTATCACACGATGCAATACATACTCTGAAAGGGTCAGAGGAGACTTTGATGGAGGAAGTGAAATTCTAGCTGAATTTGAAAAAGGGTGGGTTAACAAAGGGTAAGACAATGTGGAAGAAGACATGAAAGGAGAGAAGTAAAAGCAATGCCACATGCAAGTGAAGAGGTAGTAAGGTCTGATGAAGGAAACGCTTGTACGTACTCTTAAAGAGTTGATTTTTTTTTTTTTCTAGCTAGTGAAAGGCTTAAGCAAATATCTTCCAGTTGATCACAGGAAGATCATGTTGACAATCCTGCAAAGAAAGGATTAGAGACAGAACAATTCCATCGGAAGCCACTGCAGTTAAAGAGGCAGGAAATGATGAAGGTAGTGCACTGAGACTGGAGGGAAAAGGCTGGATTCAAGCAACACTTGGGAGACAGGAGCAACAGGACACGCTGGTTACACACGAACGTGTGAGTCAGAGAAAGGAGTCTAAAGCCGCTCCTCAGCTCACATTTCAGTCTAGTGTAGATGGTGCCTGTTGGACATTCAGGGGAAAATGTCTCTTATGTGGTCACCTAGCCAGGAGAGCATAGTGAGACCCTCAGAAGTGTGCACCAGGGACCCATGAGAGGCCTGCAGCTGGGGCAAAATGCTGTGACGAAATAAGCCTTGGATCAGACTGTGGGCTTGGTGCACACTTGCATGCTGAGCAAAGGAACTTGTTAACACTATTAAAAAAGTGGAACCAACCAGTGATGAACATTATGGTTTTGTTGAAAGATCCCTGTATGCTTTGCCTACTTCTAGTGCCATGATTTTCTCTCTCCACTCTTTTTACCAGTTGCCTCCAAAATAAAGTGAACATCTCAGGAGGAGAGTTCAAGACAGTTCACTGGGCATGAAGAGAAATTGTTAGAAATCTTATATTTTAAAAATTTCCTCCTTTATTTTCTATTTTTGTTTGCATTTTATAATGGTTAAAGTATATTCATAATATATGTGTATGTTGTTCAAAGAAAAATTTTGTACAAGATAAATTTAACAGTTTATTTGAATAAAAAACAATTCACGAATAGGGTAGCATCAGAACCACAAGAGATTCAGAAAGCTCCACCCCAGCAGCATGGGCAGTGAGTTTTCATAAGTGCACTAAGAAAAAAGACAAAGAAAATATATTTGACTGGTTAGAGCAAAAAGACTAGTTAGAGGTTAGTTGGCAGTATCTGATTGGGAAAGTCTTTACTTAGAAGTTAGTTGGCCATTCTAATTGGTGAAGTTTATTTTATTGTTTACACTGGGCTTTGGTTTGCTAACATAAAAACCTAAAACTCTGGAGCCTTCCCAGCCTAGTGCTCTGTCAATTAAAATGTTTTAACAGACACATACACACCACACACATATATATACATACATGTATATATGGGTTCATTAATAAATATTCACATTTTTGCAGTGCATACTCAAAAGTATTTTACTACTAGCTATACAAAACCAAAAATCTTCAGTGACCACTCTTCTGCATGGCAGAAAATCAGGAACAGACTAAAGGATGCGAAGTGGGGAAGCAGCCACAGTTCTCATACCTCTGCTTCTTAAAGATTGCTGACATCTTTTATAAGGTTTTGTCCACCAATAAAACTCCATGTAGCAAAAACCTCTGGAAGGTACTCAAGTCCCTTATAACTTTCCGTAATATAAATGCATTTCTAGAATTTTAGAAGCTTGCAGGTGGAAAAATCTCCGATGTTAACCAAGTAGTTTCCTACTTGGAAGAAAGCAGGAAGAATGAGCAGATTAGAGGAACGAGGTTGAAGTTAGAAGGATTTAGGGAGAGGAAAGTAGAGAAAAGCCACTTCTTACACACTAAATAGGAGCCAGTCCTCCAGCTTGCAGATTGTAATGTTTCTCTGATTCGCGTGCATGAGTGTTGAGTTGAGTAAGGGGAAGTAGCTGTTAAAGTCAAAGAAAATAAGCAGAACCCATTTCTTTTCTTCTCTCCTACACAGTCCATTCTCATCCTAATGTGTTTGGGCACTGAATGATTTCTGACAACAGACAGTGAGCTCACTAGAGGAATACACACCTTTAATGAACTGTGATCAGGATGTGATTGGCTTAAAGACAGAGTCCTTGACAACTCAACATATGTTGGCAGGGCAACAACAAGCTTCCAGAAAGGCGTGGACTCATCAGAACTTCATCTGCTGCTCATTAGTCTGGAGCAGTGGCAAAGCCTGAGAGGCCACTCCCTGGGTGAGCAAGCAGAAGGTGGCAGCCCTCCCTCATCTGTCTTCACAGGATGCCCAATCCCTGTAGTAAGGGAAACCATCAGGACTGTGCTAAAGGCTGACTGGAGGCCAAGTCATTTCACTTTCAAACACATTCATGATTTGTTTTCTGAGCAAGTCACTGCAGGCTTTTATCTAGCACAGCAGAGCTGGCTTGGCCACCAGAACCAGATCACCTTTCCTTGAAAGATGGCTGGAATGGCCATCGGCTTCGTGTTATTTACTCCTTTGAGAATATTAACTTTATCATTTTTTTAATTGTGGAAAAATATAACTGCTAGTAAGTACAACAATAAGTACAGTATTTAATATAGAGGACAGAGAAGCAAGCATATTGACAAGTGATAGGCGTGAACAGGCTGACACCTCAAAGTCGTAATTATACTGAGCAGACAGCACAGGATAGGGTTTCTCCACCTGGAGAAGAGGGGAGTGTAGGATGAGATAGGGACAGTAGGAAATTTGGGCTGGGGTTTAAAGACAGAAATTCTTATATCTGAAACGGATATTTGATACTGGGAGTAGTGAGTTGAGAATCAGCTGAACTTCTCCGTCTCTACTACACCCACCCGTACTCTGATTCTCTTACCTAGGGTTTTATCTCCTTGTATTGCACAACAGAGCTACACCAGATAGGGAAGTGGAAACCTAGTTTTCATGTCCACAAAGAATGAGCTACTCATTGAGACATTCATCATTTGCTTAGAATTACTCTTGCATGGGGGAGTGGCAGCCCTAAACGTTTAATAAAATATCCAGAAGCACTGAGGTGTTAGCTATGATTCTGTAGCAGATGTAAGACCAAAAACTTTATTTAAGAAGCCTTTGAATGATTTTTTTAAATTTAATTGCTCAGGTTTCCCTGTAATTTATGAAGGCCTTTAGTGAATAGCCACAAAAATAATGAAAACTTCATATTCAAATAATAATTTAATATTACATTATTAGTTTCCTTGAGAAACATAATGCAAGTAATTCTTTCCAACTTCACCTTCTGTTAACACCATCTCAAGAAGGACTATATGTAAAGGAAAATATGCTCCTCATATTTTTATATTTTCCTCTAAATGATAGGGGAAAATGCTAGTACTATACAGGGTCTTAAAAGTCTTACATTAATTGGCCAGTTCAGAAAATTGGTTGCCTGTAGCCACAGCACGTAGTAAAATAGGTTTGCATCAAAAGCAATGCTTTTGCTTTTATTTTTTTTATTTTTTATTTTTAAATTTTATTTTATTTTAAGTTCCAGGGTACATGTGCAGGATGTGCAGGTGTGTTACATAGGTTAACTTGTGCCATGATGGTTTGCTGCACTTATCAACCTATCACCTGGGTATTAAGCCCAGCATGCATTAGCTATGTTTCCTGATGCTCTCCCCTCCATTGCCCTCCCCCAACAGGCCCCAGTGTGTGTTGTTCCCCTCCCTCTTTTATTCATTATAAGACACATAACACAGAGTGACAAGGGGAGGATCAAATGTAATTATCAGCATCATCATCTTGTAATCAAATAATGTTATTGTGCAAATTTTCCTTTGTGAGTAAAGATTTTATTAAAATAGAAAAATGAGTGTTTATTATTATGTAATAATAAGAAAAGCTCAAAATAAGATAAATTTGAGCAAGTATCTGTACTTCCACTTATTTCAGAAACATACCATCATGTTACTAAACTCACCTCATAGCATTTTAGTTGTTTTTATTAAATCTTCAAACCTTTCAGAGACTACTAAGCATAGAGACCATTCATATCAAATGAAACTTTCAGTTTTTTAAACTAAAACTTTCTAAATGTGTACATTTCTGCCTTTTTGGAAAGCAAACTTTTAAACATGTATACACTTTTAGGACACAGAGGGTGAGAGATATAAATTGCTGGGCTCACCTTCCCTTTCCTAGGACAAATGTATTAAAAAAAAGCAGCAGTCCCACAAGGCAGGAAGTTGCCCTTGGCCTCTAATAAATTAATTTATTCAATGTTTATAAAGTGCCTTCTGTGTGCCTGGCAATGTACTAGAAGCTAGAAATCCAGGACAAATAAGCCACAGTTACCACCAACCCTTAAGGAACTCACGATCTAGTGAGAAAGACAGACATATCTCCAACAACTAAAAGAGAGTACAAGACGCCAGAGCTCAGAAGGCCTTACCCAGTCTTGTGGGACAAAGTTCAAAAGGAGATGATATCTACACTGGGCTTTGCAGAATGAGCAGGAGTTAGCCAGATGAAAAAGGAGAGGGGGCAGTACACTCCATGAAGACAGGACGTGTTGCTCGCTTTTGGTGGATTATTTTATTTTATTTTATTTTATTTTATTTTATTTTATTTTATTTTATTTTATTTTATTTTATTTTTGAGACAGAGTCTTGCTCTTGTTGGCCCAGGCTGGAGTGCAATGGTGCAATCTCAGCTCACTGCAACCTCCGCCTCCTGGGTTCCAGCAATTCTCCTGCCTCAGCCTCCTGAGTAGCTGGAATTACAGGTATGCACCACCACCACGCCTAGCTAATTTTGGGAATTTTTAGTAGAAACAGGGTTTCACCATGCTGGCCAGGCTGGTCTCGAACTCCTGACCTCAGGTGACCTACTCTCCTAGGCCTCCCAAAGTGCTGGGATTATAGGTGTGAGCCACCTCACCCAGTGGATTGTTCTGTTTTATTTTGTTTTGGCCATCTGAGAGAGGTTGGCAGACAGGAGAAGAAAAATAAGTAATCCCAAATTCCAATTAGGCTTCCTTCATGGCCCAAGATCAACTGTCCCATGTTAGGTAAAGTCTTCCTCAACTCTTCTGCCCCCATGCAGAAGGAATTACATATTCCTGTGTATTTCCAGAGGCCTTTATTCATACTTTGAGCTTAATACTCATCACAGTGTGTCATGGTTAGTTATACAGTGTCTATCTCTATAGTGGTTATAATACATGTTTGGTTGCAGCGAAAGAGACACAACATAACACTGATTTTTAAAAGTTAAATGTCTGTCCTCCTGTTCCCTTCTTTATAACCATCTAGCAAAATCCAGCGAAGATGTGTTGGGGGCCAGGTCCTTCTATCTCCTGGCTCTGTCATGCCTAGAGTATTACCTTAGTCATCACTGGATCAGAAGAGCTCAGGCCCCCACAGCATCCCAGCCAGCTGGGAAGGAAAGCATGATGGGGCCCTCTTTTAGGACACACGAAGAAGCTACATAGATCCCTTCTGCATAGATCCCATTGACTAAAACTTAACCATATGGCCAAATCTAATGTCAAGAGGGACTAGAAAATGCCTTATCCTGTGTAGCTGTGGGCCAGGTAAAAAGCCAGAGATCTCTTAGGATAGAATAAGCATCCTAAACTTTTGGCAAACTTTTTCTGCAAAGGACTAGATAGTAAATATTTCAGGCCATATACGGTCTCAGCCATGTCATCATCATTGTTGTCATCATCATTGTTGTCATCATTGTTGTCATCATCATTGTTGTCATCATTGTCTTCTTTTGCTTCTTCTCCCTTTTCTTACAATTCTTAAAAAATGTAAATTCTTAGCCTGAGGTCTGTACAAAACATTCCACAGGCCAGATTTGGCATGTGGGCCATAGTTTGCTGACCCTACTACTCTATAAGAAGGGAAAATCATACGAGGAGGAAAGTGACCCTCTCTGGCATAATGTCTATAAGATTATAAGCCACAAAGTGGAAAATCCTTGTCTTCTCCATCTTTCTAGTCTTGGCCAGTGCTTGACCCACACAGTAAGTGTCTGATGTTTATGAATGAATGAGTAGAAGGAAGATGGGGGAGGTTAATTTCACAATCACAATTTGTTAAAATCTCATTTAGTCCCAATGGTAGCCTCTGTTTTGGGGGGTTTCTTTTCTTGTCTTTTCTTTTCTTTTTTCTCTTCTTTTATTTTTTTCTTTTCTTTTCTTTCTTTCTTTCTCTTTTTTTTCTGTCTTTCTTTCTTCTTCTTTTATTTTTCCTTCAGACAGGATCTTGCTCTGTTACCCAGGCTGGAGTGCAATGGTGGTGCAATCATAGCTCACTGAAGCCTTGAACTCCTGTGCTCAAGAAATCCTCCCACCTCAGCTTCCCAAGTGTCTGGGGCTACAGACATGCACCATCACACTTGGCTAATTTTTTTTTGTTTTTGTAGAGACAGGGTCTCACCATGTTGTCAAGATTGGTCTCAAGCAATCCTCCTGCCTCAGCCTTCCAATGTACTGGGATTCCAGGCATGACCCACTACGCTCAGCCCCATTGGTAGTCTGTTCACATGGATTATCATCTAAATACTCCATTTCTTCCAGCCTGAAGAACAGTCTAACAGAGAGCTGACAGAGTGAGTCTAGTGGGCTTTCCAGCACATGAGTGACCACTCTTCAGTTGACATGGTCAAGCATCCCACTTTACCTCCTGAACTCAGGTGCAATTAGGTTCCAAATATTCCACATGCTCCCATGGACCTTTCTAATTGTAAGCATCCCCCTTTGGCCCCCATTGCAGGTGACACTCCTGGGTGTGTGGGAAGATTATGAGTCCAAAGAACTTACAGCTTCTTCCTCTTGAATAAACATGGTGGCAGGCAGGAGAACCTTGTTTTAGTTTTACCCTTTTAAATATCACATGCTTGGTGGGAACGTTAGCAGAAGTATCCAGGCTGAGCAGACACTTTTAAGTTCCCCTTTCTCCTCCTTCTTACTCAATATCCTGAGGGCATAATAGAACTTTTCTTGTCTAAGTTTGCCTGGTCGGGGGAGGGAGGTGTGGCTCACTCAACCACTGTCCTGGACAAAACCCTGCCAGGCATCAGAAAGCTCCGCAGTTCTTGAGTTCCACATGCAGAGCAGATGCAACAGCCAGAAGTGAGTGGGGCCCAGACCCTGGCCCAGGAAGATCCACTAAAGGAGGCCATCTTTCTGCCGCCTTCGGCAGGAGTCAGGTAACAGCTATGCCTCGGTTTCCTCTTTCAAATAAATGTGTAATTTTTTATAGCAGGAAAAAAGCACCACTTCCAAATTCTGGCAGCACAGACTGTGCTAGCTGAATAACTGAAGGAAACGCATGTTCTGTTGGAAAATAGCAAAAGAGATGAACAGGAGACACTAAAACTCAGCCTTTGTAGTTGAGTAGCCAAAAGGATGATAAGCAGATAAAAATGTGGCCGGGAATGTGTCTGTCACTTGCTCTTTCGTAACTGGATAAGGCTTCTCATGTGTTCTTGTTGGAACCTCTGGTGCCACTAGCGTTAAATAATGTCTTGCAGTGAAACCAGAAACAGGGTTTTATTGCCAACAGAGCTGGGCACAGATGATTTATTTCATCCTGGTTCCTAACAAACATGTGTCCATCCTTTTGATGAGAAAGAGTAACTTTCAATTTCCTCCAAACCTGTCAGGAGGTGAGGATTCACATGAGATTTCTACGTAGACTAAAGAAAGGGACTATACTGCCATCAATTATGCCTTCTCAGAAGGAATCCAGGCAAACTGGATAAATGATGACAAACAGCTGCAGATCAGCCAAGGAGGCCTTTCAAAGCAACCAGCAACTCCAAATTTTCATCGGAGCCTTTGGCTCTCTTGTATACATTGCTGATTCTTTTGAAAAATTCACAAAGTCTTTTCCCCCCATTTAACTTGATTTGCGGTGAAGTAATTAATAGAAATGGGCCTCTGACTCTGCCTTCTATTAGCTGTGTGACTTTGGGAGAGCCACTTAACCTCTCTGTGTCTCAGTTTTCTCATCTAAACATGGGGATAATAATAGAACTTATCTCATGGAGTTGTTGAGGGGATAAAACTATATACACTTTTTGAATACTAATGTAAAATAATAGATTATTAATATTCACCATTTTAAATATTTTTGCATTAAATACAAATAATTCCGTGTGGAAAACAGATGGGTTTATCGCCGGAAGGGTGAAGTTGTGGCTGTGCTTTTCTGCCCATGCTATGGGAATGCCACCGGAGGTTTTAGGTAGAGCAAAACGTCCCTATGAAAGGTGAGACACACACACACTTCAAATAGTCCAATGCCTTAAGTAATTAATTATAAGTGATAGGTGAGGGGGAGGAGGATAAGGGTGCTCTTTCCAATAAAACCACATGCTTTATGATGTGCCATTAAAGGGGATCCTGAATATCAAAGGAGTTATGGTGCACTTAAGGCACCCCATGGAAAAGTTGACCATCTGTTTCAAAAAGGAAAGGCTAAAAAGGTTTCCATTTCCCTTGAGAAATTATTGTAAAGGTTGAAATCCACACTGCCTGACTGTGATGTCCATCATTTGTTTACTACCACTGGGCTTCAAATTCCCCCCAGCTTCTGCTGGAGTCCAGAGGCTTTGGAAGCTCGCTGCAGCTGATTTCTGGTGCAATGCTGCACCTTGCAAGTTATGGCTGCTTCATAGAGCAATCACACTGACATCTAGTGGTCCAAAGAGTAAGTGCAGGCGGTGGCTTTGAAGCTTTTACCAGCCTCAATGTGCTTTAAAAACCACATGTTCCACCATTTACACAATATGTTAACGAGAGAGAGAGGTCAGGGATGTAGAAATGATATTTCACTTGTGTGAGGTGTTACTAGAGGCTGCTCTAAAGGAACATTTCTACAAGAAATTGAAGAGGGTGAACCATGGCTCGCTGGCGGGTTTGGGCCGTGGTTCCAGAGGTTGCGGTTGAGACTGTGACTCCAGAATCAAGATCCTGAGCTTGAAGGTGGTCTCTGCCACGCACCAGCTGTGGGCCTTGGGTGAGTTCCTAAATGGTTCCATGACTCAGTTTCTTTATCTGTCAAATGGGGATAATAGTAACGTCTCCATAGACCTGTTATGAGGTGATCCCTGAAAAGCTCGTAGCACAACACCTGGCCCAGAAGGCAATCAGGGTTGCCCTCTGTTCTTGTTGTGACTGTTTTTTAAGAGCAAGCTGCTGTAGAAGCTGGCACCCCACAGGTCAGACAGCAGAGCGCAGTGGAAAGCTCAGAGGATGAGCAAGGGAGAGACCCAGATTTTAGCCCAACTGTGTGACCTTGGACAGATCCCTTATGCAGTTTCTTTTTTGTAAAATGAAGGACCTTGGTTCGCTAATGTTTAAGAATTTTTTTGTTTCTCAGACATGTGCTTCTAAACCTTGTACAGGCTTCCAATTGAAATTGTTCTACCTTTGAGGCCCATTTGTCTCCTTTCTTTTTACCAAAGCCCAGGGCCAAGCATGTCCCAGGTGTTTATTATATAGTTGCCGACTGATAAGAAGTGATTGTTGGACTGCTGTCTGTTGGTCACTAGGAATAAACCAAGAATGTCTTTGGGCAGGAATGAAAATCCAGTGGGAAGCTCTGGAAATCAAGTAATATTCCCCCATCAGAAGCTGGTCTGGGGTTTCTCTGATAAATTTGGAAAGCTCAGTGGTTGTCTTGTTTTTCTACCTCTACTAATCAGCCTCTCTAAACAGATAAGAAACTAGGAAAACCATACAGCTATATAAATCCAATACATAACCTTGTTAATCACCTTGCTGCAGCCTGTGCCTTGTGAGTTGCTCAGAGCAGTGGATGACTTTGCTTCTAAGTGCAGGTGAAATGCCACCAAACTCACCTGCTGCCTGTGACTAATCCCCAACTCAGTCGTTCCAAGCCAGGGATAATCCCAGCTGGGATGTCACCTCTAATATGGCAACAAATGGTGGTGCAGCAAAAAATGATCAAGAAACAGTCTTTCTTCCCTTCTTCCTAAACTTCATCCACATAGACTGTTGGATATTTGTAGAAATCCAGCACAAACACAGGGAGGGGAACGACACACACTGGGGCCTGTTGCAGGGCAGGGGGAGGGAGAGCATCATGATAAATAGCTAATGCATGTGGGGCCTAATACCTAGGTGATGGGTTGAGGGGTGCAGCAAGCCACCATGGCGTGCATTTACCTGTGTAACAAACCTGCACATCCCGCACATGTATCCCAGAAAGAACTTAAAATAAAATTTAAAAACAAATAAACAAAAGAGTGAACAAAGGAGGGAGCTGCGGGTAGAATTTTAACAACATGCATACCACTATTTTTATATTAGAGATTTCTAATATATGCTAATAAAAATATACACAATATTAAAAATTGTATCATACACACACAAAAAAAAAGGTTAATTTGGGAGTTTTGTAAGGGCATGTATTATTTTCCTGTGGTTTCTGTAACAAAGTACCACAAACTAGGTAGCTTACAACAGAAATCTATTCTCCCTCAGTTTTGGAGGCCAGAAGTCCAAACTTAAGGTGTCAGCAGAACCATGCTCCCTCTGGAGGCATGGTGGGAGGATTCGTTTCTGGCCTCTTCCAGCTTCTGGTGGTTCCAGGGATTCCGTGACTTGTGGCTGCATCACTAAAACCTCTACCTCTCTTGTAAAATGGCCCTCTCCTCTTCTGCTGTCTTCTCTTCTTCTGTATCTTCTAAGGACACTTGTCACTGGATGTAGTGCTACCTACATAACCCAGAGTGATTCCGTTGCATGATCCTTAATTACACCTGCGAAGACCTTTTTTCCAAATAAGGTCACATTCACAGGTTCTGATACATGGACGTATCTTTTTGGCATATACACGGGCATAACTTATAGACAAGCAACCAACATCTGCACTCCAATCCCATTCACTCGTGCTAAATCAGGGTACCCCCTCCAAAAGGTGCCCCCATCCTTGCCACTGAATTTCTGCCACTCTTTTGGTAGTAATTGATCAAGGAAGATGTGAGGATAAGAGTAAGACAGATCCAGGATCCCACTGGTTTTTAACAACGTTTGCTTCTGAATACACCACAGGATGCCACACCCTTCCCCTTGCACCCCTGGCTGGCTGGCTGGGCTGGTGAGTCTCCCTAAAGACCCCTGAGAGGAGCACAGCAGGGTGGGTTGGGCCACACAGCAAGTGTTGCTTTAAAAAAAATCCCCCAAGGTGATCCTACCATACAATGCGCTTCTCGTCATTTCCCCATCGTCATCGCAATGAAAACCACTCAAAACATTTTTATTTACCCTATCGGTCAAAAAAAAAAAGTCAGTGAGAGTTGTGCTTATATTTCTCAAATGGATTTTTTATTATTTTATTCATATTAGATGTTTGACATTGATCCACTGTTACATTTAATTTAATTTTATAATTCTTCAAACACTTTTTTTTAAACATTCTTACTGCATTTTTAATTATGGTAAAATATATATAATATAAAATGTGCCATTTTAACCATTTTTAAGGGTAAAATGTGGCATTACATACCTTCACATTGTTGTGCAAACATTGCCACTATCGATTTCAGGAACTTTTTCATCTTTCCCACCTGTAACTCTATACCCATTAAACATTAATTGCCTGTTCCCTCCTCCCTCCAGCCCCTGGCAACCACCATTCTACTTTCTGCCTTTATGAATTTGACTATTCTAGGTACATCATATACGTGAAATCACACAATAATTTTGTTTTTTTTTAACACAGAGTCTTGCTCTGCTGCCCAGACTGGAGTGCAGTGCCGCGATCTTGGCTCACTGCAACCTCCGCCTCCCGGGTTCAGGTGATTATCCTGCCTCAGCCTCCCAAGTAAGCTGGGATTACAGGCTTGCACCACCATGCCTGGCTAATTTTTGTATTTTTAGTAGAGATGGGGTTTTACCATGTTGGCCAGGCTGGTCCCAAACTCCTGACCTCAAGTGATCTGCCTGCCTTGGCCTCCCAAAATGCTGGGATTACAGGCATGAGCCACAGCACACGGCTAATACTTGTTGTTTCGTGACTAGCGTAATGTCTTCAAGGTTTCTCCTTGAATGTCAGAATTTCCTTCCTTTTTAAGACTGAATAACATTCCATTGTATTATAAACCTCATTTTGTTTATCCCTCTATCTGTCAACAGACATTTGGTTTGCTTCCACCTTTTGGTATTGTAAATTATGCTACTATAAACATGGGATCTACCCATATCTGCTCAAGTCCCGGCTTTCAGTTCTTTTGGGTATACACCAGAAGTGGAATTGTTGGATCATCTGGTCATTCTATGCTTAATTTCTTGAAGAACCACCATACTGTTTTCCATAGCAGCTGTACCATTTTATGTTCCCACCAGCAGTGCACAAGCATTCAATTTCCCCAAATCCTGTCCAACATTTGTTATTTTCTGCTTTTTTTTTATTATTAGGGCCATTCAAATGGATGTGAAGTAGTATCTCATTTTGGTTTAAATTTTTAACTAAAAGAAAAATCTATCTGGAAATAATAGATGATTCTCTCTGTGGTACTTTCTTTTGAAAACCATTTAGTATTTAGAAAAGCATAACACAGGAAAGGGTTTTGGTGTGTTTCATTTTTTGTTGTTCTTTGAACTAACCAAAGAAGTTAACACTTTTTTCACTTTTTCATTCAGACAAAGTTATTATATATAAATGCGTTGTTATCAATCTGATTTTTGCCATGGGACTTCCCAAATTATAACTTCTTTCTCCTGTAGTATCTGTTTATACCCCTCTTCAACCACCTCTGGTAATAAGTTTGAGGCTGCAGCCAAATGAACAATAAGCACCATCTCAGGCAGACAATGAATGAACCAGAATGGTGTCCTGGGTCCCTATACTACCAGTTAGATGGTTCATGTAACCAACTCTAAGGGGCAGCTGTTTGGAGCCAGGGTTGGGCTAAAAAAGCTCTAATATAGTCATCTACCTAAACACCTCACCCCCACACCAACACACACACAGATACTAAATGTTTTTTAAAACAAACGGAATTGTTTGTCTTCTCTTAGTTGTTTCCCCGTTCAGATTGCCCACGATGTCGCAAAGTCAATCAGGATGTTCCGGCCTCGAGCCCTATAAACCCTATGCCTTGCTCTGTTTCCTTGCTCATCTCAGATCTGCCAGGATCACAACCATAAGTAGGACAAATGTTATCACATCCCTTGCAGTGACAAGAGATTCTTGGACATGAGGTCAATTGCTAGAGTTAGGTGGAAAACATTTTAGATTAGAATAAGAAACTGCCAAAAAGTTTTGTGTGTGAGCTGAGAACTTAAACTAGTAACTATACGAGAAAGACAATGAAAGTACTGGTTCCTATGGCATATAGGGTGAGCACAGAATTTAGAATCAGAACCTGGGTTTGGTTCTGATCCTACCACTTGCTAAGGCTTAGGTGACTCAGTTTATGGTTATATATTAATAACACTAAAAACTAATTGGGCTTTGGGAGGATCAAATGAGATATTACATGTGAAATTTTCTTTTACAATGTGATTATTAGTTTAATAATGAAATTAGGAATGGGTATAAACTACTAAACTCTAGAATTTTTTGATAATTATATGAGTATATATAGAGTTGGGGTTTCTTTTTTGGCAGGGGGCGTGTAAAGGTGATTTCTTCACCAAGAAAAGCGTTTTTAGTAAAGCAAAGATGTTAATCTAGATCATAGCAAAGTGCCACACGCTAGATTTAGCACATAAGCAAGGAGTCACTAGAACACTCAGAAGAAAATGAATGAATCCATGAATGAATGGACAAGTGAGAACCCAGAGCAGCTGAAGCCATGAAGTGCTTTGGAAAGAGAAGCGTGCCTGGGAAAAGAAAGTGGCTGGGTGCTAAGAGCAGGGTGAACACCATGGAAAACTTGAAATTGAAAACATCACAATTTTAATGAGAAAAAGTGCAACCCAAAGTGAAGAGCACCATTATAACAAAGGTGAGAAAAGATGCTCATCTTATGGCAGAGTCTTGTTACTGTGCAGTTATAAGAAAAAGTGAACTAAGAGGTGTGAGGTGCTTATATTATTTAATCCTGATTACTGAATATCGAATGCATTTTCTTCAAAGCTCTAAAGGAGAAGAAATGGAATGGGAACAAGGGGGAGGGTTGGAGGCAGGGAGGATATCCCACATTGGCATATTCCATAGAGTAAGATTTCAAAATATTATCTATTTCTCTTTGTGGAATCTTCCATAGCTTTCCATTTCTAATGTATAGCTTTCACTTTCCTCAAATCAAACTCTGGATCTCTCATTGACTAGAAGCTGCCACATGCCTTTTTTTTTTTGAGACAAGGTCATGCTCTGTCACCCAGGCTAGAGTACAGTGGTACACTCATGGCTCACTGCAGCCTTGACCTCCTGGGCTCAAGCAATCCTCCCACCCCAGCCTCCAGAGTAGCTAAGACTACAGGCACTCACCACTGTGCCTGGCTAATATTGCATATTCTTTTGTAGAAATGAGGTCTTGCTTTGTTGCCCAGGCTAGCCTCAAACTCCTGGCCTCAAGCAATCCTCCTGCCTCAGCCTCCGTAAGTGCTGGGATTATAGGCCTGAGCTACTACTCACTGTGCCCAGCTGCTGCCACATGTCTTGGTTAGCTTGTTGAGTTCTTCCTCTTCTTAGCAGTTTTCACACAGATCTTTTCACATGCTGGGAAGGAAGTCTCTAGAAAACCCCACAGATAGCCTCATTCCTCCACCCCCACTTCACTCCATGTAGACAATAAACTTTCAGTTTCTAACATCATGTTGAGTGTAGAAAAGAAATTTACCACCCAGGAGCGTGTGTCTCTGTGTTTCTATGTTTTCATGTTTGTTGGGAGTGACACGAAGGCTGAGGAAAAAAAAGGAAGCATAATATTTCTATTTTTCCCTTGACAAACTGTATCTTTCCCAGACATCAAGGATTTTTATTTCGGACTTCAAATGTCCTTAGCAAAATAAAGTTTTTGTTGGGGTGTACATGAAAATAGAACAACCATAAGAAATAGGCCAGGCGCAGTGGCTCACGCTTGTCATCCCAGCACTTTGGGAGGCCGAGGAGGGTGGATCATGAGGTCAGGAGATCTAGACCACGGTGAAACTCCGTCTCCACTGAAAATACAAAAAATTAGCCAGGCGTGGTGGCGGGTGCCTGTAGTCCCAGCTACTCGGAGAGGCTGAGGCAGGAGAATGGTGTGAACCCGGGAGGCGGAGCTTGCAGTGAGCCGAGATCACACACCACTGCACTGCAGCCTGGGCGACAGAGCGAGACTCCGTCTCAAAAAAAAAAAGAAAAAAAAAAAGAAATAGTAGTTGAAACTTAGGTCTCTCTTTGAGGTTGGAGGAACAGAAAAAATGAAAGAATTTATATTGTATTATGAAGTGTACATCAACTATTAGCCTAAGAACCAAAAAAGCCACTAATAAGATATCTATGAAAACATTTTTCAATTATCTACAAGTTCGTTAGTCAAAATGTAAATTCCTGAAAAACTATTTTCTGATTTGGTATTGTCAGCTTATGCAGGCTGAGTGAATTATCCTAAACAAGTGTAAGTTAAATTTGCTATAAAAAATTATAAAATAGAATAAGAAAAATAAGTGGTTTTAGGACCATTTGTTGTTCAATACTATCTACATCTCACTCTATATTCTCTACAGCCTATCGCCATTCTATCCACATCAAGAACTCAAAAACATATAGCAAAACAAACCTCAGAAACACATAGAAAGTCATATATATTTATATGTATATATTTATACTAGAGACAGGGTCTCACCGCGTTGCTCAGGCTGAACTCAAACCCCTGGGCTCAAGCGGTCTTCCCACCCCAGCCTCCTGAGTACCTAGGACCACAGGAATGCACTAGAGCCCGGCTAGAAAGTTGTATTTAACTTCCTTATCCATTTATGGTTAAGCCCTCGGAGGCCATGGCAAAGTCAAAACTATTCGTACAGGAGCTATTTTGTAGGATAACCAGCAAGAGAATGTTGAAGGTTCGAATTTGTAGAATGATGATGATTGTCAAGCTCCTGATTCTAAAAACAGGGGGTACAGAAAAATCCAACTGATGCACATGCCTTATAGAGAATACAAGGCGCCAGCATTTGGGAGGTGGACCATCACCATCAAAGCTTTACTACTTGCTAGGCTATCTTGCTTCTTCTGCTGTAATTCACTCTGGAAGAGAGAACACAGTAGAAACAGGAGAAGGGTCCGGATCATCAGTGCTCGGAATAATACCAGACCAGGAGATAATGCACAGCGACATCTGTGGTGGTTTTTCTGCCAAGGTCCGAGGGGACCTGGCGGGGCACACACACCACCCAGAAAGTCCCCATTTAAGTCAGGTGTTTCCTTCCACATGACACTTCACAATGCAAGGCCATAGCAGACAGGGCATCGCTGGGGTTGTTGCAGTTCCGTCCCCACCCTCACAAGTTACAGAAAAACATACAGGGGTTGTCACAATCAGGGCTACCACCGCTGCTTCCGCAACCAGGTCCTCCTACCCATGCCTTCGCCCAGAGCCTGCAGCAGAGGGCTCCTGCCCCAAGAACTTAATTTGCGGCGAGAGTCAAGTTCCCACATCCTGTTGAAGAGAGGGGCCTGGTGCTCTCTCCAGCCTCAGAGGCTCAGCCCACTGGAATGCATCACAGCCCATTTGCAATGAAATAGATATTCTATTAGCAAGTGCTTAAATCACAACTGCAGGTCAACAAAGGAGCTAAGAAAATCATCTCCTCCACTCCCATCTGTATGACCAGTCAAGGTGAAATTTAAGTAAACTCAGTCCATCAGCCAGTATGTTCAATGCATATTATGGAAAGAGATGCGCCAGGATCAGGGGTGTGTCTGCTTGTTTGCCGGGGAGGGAATTGCTGTTGAGGAGGAAAAATAAAACCAGGTTCCTGCTTTTACATCTCCTTAGGGAAACAGAGAACACACATGTAAATTATAATTCATTAAGAATCTAAATAGGCCGGGTGCGGTGGCTCATGCCTGTAATCCCAGCACTTTGGGAGGCTGAGGCAGGTGGTGGATCACCTGTGGTCAGGAGTTCAAGACCAGCCTGGCCAACATGGTGAGACCCTATCTCTATTAAAAATACAAAAATTAGCCAGGCATGGTGGTGCATGCCTGTAGTCCCAGCTGCTCGGAGGCTGAGGCACGAGAATCGCTTGAACCCAGGAGGCAGAGATTGCAGTGAGCCAAGATCGCGCTACTGCACTCCAGTCTGGGTGATAGAGGGAGGCTCCGTCTCAAAAAAAGAAAAAACATATTTAAACAGTGTTAATCGGGATAAAAAAGATCACTGCCATTCTATCATCTATAGTGGAGCTTGTTATGTACGATGCTTGTGAAAGGTCTCATCAGGAGTACTGTATTTTCAGCCAGCAACCGTTAACTCTTAAGTTGGAGTAGTTTTGAGGTAATTTCTAATAGTAAAGAGTTTTATGAAAGTTTATTTTCAGATTAAAACCATTCCCTTTTCCAGGTTTACTGGGTACAACAGATCAAGTCTCTTTAAAGAGAAAACACTGTGTGTGTGTGTGTGTGTGTGTGTGTCCATTGTGTGTGTGTTGTGTGTGATGAGAAGGGATGGAGGGCTTGGTCACGGGGGACATATGTGTTATTTTCTTTAATCTAGGCAATGCAAACCAGTAATGCAGAATCCTATTGCTCTATAAAAATTTGAACTGCTTGAATCTACTACAAATTTTTGCCAGTGTGCTTCCTGCCTCAAGGATGGTAAGTTTGTCCAGCTTAGGGGAGAACATTCTGTCTCCTCAGTGTTTTTGTTACTCCTCCTGGTCAGGCCTTGGTAAAGCAGGTCCTAAGTTTGAGGAACAAAAGGCATCACCCCCACAGAAGCTGGGTCTCCTAACCAGCGCACCATCTTCTCCCGCCCTGGCTACAATCTCTGAAGCCTTAGGCAGGACGAGGGCTGGCTTCCTGGAACCTTTTCTCCTGTACTCATGAGTGCCCTCACAGCCTCTTGTTGTCCTCTGACGTCACTGTACTGGGGTCCTATTACGGGTAATGGTGGCAGTGGCAGAAACAAATTTTGTTCCATAAGAAGAACCAGCAGTTGAGACCGAATAAGTTACGGGTAACAAACGACTTTATCTCAACATAACTAACAATAAAGAAACTCCACGTTTGGTAAAAAAATTATCAAAGATTTTTTGAAAAACCGATTTGGGTAAACTATTTTATTCACTTACTGCCTCCACCATGATTAGAAGCATTACATGCAATCAAATGAAGTCATTTTATTCCCTTTTTTATGGGCTTTATATAGGGAAGAGTAACAGCAGCCACAGCAGAGATTCATTCTCCTGTTGCTTTAATTGCAAAAGTGACACAAACATATTTTAAGGAGGTAAAATCTGGCTTCAAAGTCATTTTAAATTCATTAGTTACCCATGATTTATGGAAGTTTTATTTCTTTGGTATTCTAAAGAACATGCTAAAGATGAGACTTTCAAAGGTGGGCAACTTTAAAAACCATTGCTAGTAGTGGCTCATTTAGTTTCTATACAGTTATTTGTAGATGTTAAGAGTGTAGTCTATGGTAAAAAAAAAAATTAAAAGCAGACTTCCTGGTACGTTAATTTCAGTAATTCACGAGCAATACAATTAGCTCAGGGTTTCTCAACCTTGGCACTATCCACATTTTGGACTGATAATTCTTGCTTGTGGGAGGCTCTCCTATAGGACAGACGTGCAGCATCCCTGGCCTCTACCCAACCCCTTGCCTGGCTGGTCATTTTAGTCAAAAATGCTTCCAGACATTGATAAACATCCCCCGGGGGGGAAATTCCCCCACCCACCCCACCTCTAGTTAAGAACCACTAGATTAGCATAATATCCAAGAAATATTTCCAACCATGAGTAATATAACAATGAAACTAAAACAAAACAAAATCCTGTTCCCAATAACAGAGATAACATATTTTTAGTTTTCCAAATGAAACTATGTAGATGAACTGACTACAAAAGGGACAATTTTCTTTCTAGGAACAGAAAAGATGGGATGTCTGTCCTTCATGCCATCTCAGCCTTTAACGGTTTACTTGGTTCATTACTTTTATGCAGATTGCTAAAACTCAAAAAGATTTTCTGAAAAGTGGGTTTGTTAACTGTCAATCTAGAGGATGTAACAAAAGCATTTTTGTTAACAGACATTTTCCCAAAGTCTGGGGCAAATGTGAAAGTTTATACCACTAAAGAGACATAATTCTGAGGAAAGGCAAAATATATGGAGGCTAAAGGAAATTAATTTCTATGAAGAGATTTTCTACTATTAAATCTGTGTTTGTGAGCAATGTTTGTGAGTAATCTGGACTAAGCATTATATGGATAGATAGCAGGTAGCAATAATAACAAATTGCTTCTAATGGCTTTGGAAAAGAAATTGCAAATGAAATTTTTGTTTTACTAAAACATCATAAACTCTGATGTCTTCCAGATTGTGAAATATATCCTCTGATGAATAAGTAGAAGCCCAATCTTGATATCACTAAGTTAAAAAGGTTCTGCAAATAACATGCACCAATATGATCCAACTGGCAAGGGAAAAAAGTAGGGTGAATATTGAAAATATTTAACAACTGGAATTGACATAGGTATCAAACAATCCCAATGGTTGCTGATCATACATCCACCTGTACTGGTGTATATCTGCCGAATATCAGCCCTAGAAAAAGGCAAGGTGCAGAGTAGATGTTTCCATCTGTGTGAAAAGTGGGAGAAGGAAGGGTGTATGTGTGTGAATATGTGTGTGTTTATGTTTGCATATGCACCGGTTAGCAACATGCATAGGAAACTGGTGACAGCGATTGCCTCTAGAGAGAACTAGGGAAGGTCACCATGTAGTTTATTATTTAAGGAAGATCAGTTTAAGATTAAAAAGGAACATTGCTAATCATTATTCCAGAACAACAGGTATAAACTCATACTGTACTGGTAAATGAGGACATCAGCCTAGCCTAGAACTGGGGAACTAAGTTAAGGAGTTGTAGAAGGCTTACTTTTCACTCTATCACTCAAGAATATATTACCCCTACCCTTTTTTAAGTAAAAATAAAAGCATTAGATAATTGAATAGATATTCAATCTACAATGAAATCAGAATGAAAGAATGTCGATTTTAAAAATCATTTTTGCTTTTTCTATCATTATGCTTAAAGAAAAAAATCTACCTATTATTATTACGATTAAGGGTGAGTCTACTAAACTTATTATTTTATCTACTAAACTTATTAACAGTGATCATGATTAAACAATCTCTGAAGCTAAGAAGCCAATATTAGTGATTAGATAGTTGCAAAGTTCAGGCTACTGATTTGCCAGACATATTAGTGGCTAAGGGGCTCTAAGATGTCCTGCATAGGAACTCGTTGCTCTTTCTTTCCCCGTCTTTCAACATCTGGTGAAAAGTCTCACACTGTAGGTAAACCAAACTGAAATATCTTAACTCTATTATGTTATTCAAGAGTACATTAGTTCTAGCTACTTTAATTTAAAATTAAGACATAATATTAATGATTGCAACTTCAGAATTTGGTCATATAGAGAAAATAATGTTTTCTGACTAGCAAATTAGAAAAACAGAGATGGCAGATAATTATTACATATATATTACTTGCCATTCTTATCTAAGAATTTTACATGCCTTTGCCCATTTAATCCTTATTTTAAAACAAAAACCCTGTGAGCTATAGATACTGTTATTATTCTCATTTTAAAGATGTAGAAAACTGAGCCTCAGAGAGGCAAACTACCATGCTAGATCACGTGGTTAGCAAAATGGCAAAGTCAAGGTTTGAACTCAAGTCATAACCCCAGAGCCTGTGCTATTAACTTTGACATTGCACTGCTTCCTGGGTCTGGGTTGGCAGCTGAGAGACTTACGTTCCAATCCAAATCTACCACTTCCATATTTTCTAAACCAAAACCAGGAAATTGTGTTTGATAATGGGCTAGGGTATTTCATGGGTTTCCCCCCATGAAATCCAAGACATAAAGTTGCCATGTAAGTAGGATACCACTTAAAACTCTTGCTTTCCATTTCCTCACCGATGCAGCGAGAGAAGGGACTAGAGAATGTCTAATATTTCACCTGATTTATAAAAATCAGAAATCCTCCAATGTGCCAGGTACTCTTTAAAGTGTTTTACAAATAGGAAGTTGTTTAATTTTCCTAACAGTCCTACGGCTACACATTATTATTCCCATTAGGGAGGTGAGAAAACTAAGCCCAAAGAATTTTGATGTCTTTTGTCCAAGGTTAAATAGCTAGTAAGATTCAAACCCAGGCCACCTGGCTCCTAAGTCTGTGCTCAGTCACTCAGCTATGTAGCCCCCTGTTATAAATCTAGAATATAGATTATATGATATGGAATTAAGTCTAGAATAAAAGGCATCTTCCACAGAGACAGACTTCCTTCAGTTAGGGGGCAAATTTTTGTTCTTGGTACTGCCATAATTATGCCCCTTGTACTGAGGTTTGGGGTCCTCTGCAACTCTGATCTCTCTGAAGGTTCAGGGAAGAACCCATTCTCTCCTATTCCCTCCCCCAAGCACCCAGATTCTCCCTTGTTCTGCTGTCTTCCTGCCTCTTGCCTTCAGGAATTGCTTGAGGATTTGAGGAAGTCAGGGGTGGTAGAAAAGTGGCAAAGGGAGGAAAGGTAGAAAGCAAGCAGTTTCCAACAACTCAGATAAGGGAGGTAAATTAAAGTCACAAAATTCAAGTTGGAAATTGCTGCTCTTGTTAGCTTTTCTGCTCCTGCCTAAATCCCTAGCCTCCCACCCTGCAAATACACATGCCCTGCAGTTTGGTATGGAGAGAAACTCTTGCTGAGGGCACCATTTCTTGTAAAATCACTATGCACAGTATTCATCTGAGTGCCTGCCCTCATTCCCCAAGCATATATTAGAATCCTGAGGGAGCCAGGCCCTGGTCTAGGTGATGCAGGGATACAAAAAGAAATGAGCCATTTTCCGGACTTCAGAGCCCCAGATACACCTGAGTTTGCCTGTCTGTGCTCACAGTTCCTAGAACTGTTAGGTAGCATATTCAAGGCCTGGAGTTGCTACCTAACAGTTCTAATAACAATTTCCATATACTGAACCCATATTGTACACCAGACAGGCATTTGACAAATTCCAGGTTTAAGGCACATGACAATTCTGGCTAGGATTTAAACCCAGTTCTCATGCTCTGGCCATGCCATCCTCCTGCAGTTCCAGCCTCATTTTCCTTTCTTGAGAAATGGGCTTAAATCATGTCATTCTTTTAGAACTACTGTAAGAATGAGACGGGACAATATAGAACAAAGCACATGTATTTACCCCCCACTAAATGGTAGTTCTCATCACTCTAAGAGGAAGTAACACAGGGGCTTGTAGAAGCACCTGAAGTGTGCATGAGTCAGGAGGTGGGAGCAACCTTCCCAGCTGGAGGGACCTGGTTTTGCACCTTGAAAGATGAAATGTGCCTGGGTATGGGGCAATGAAAGGTGGGGGATGAGAAGGAGGAAAGCATGTTAAGGGTGAATTTTAAAGCATGAAAAGGGAAATTGTCATAGCCACATTGGTTAACTTCAGTGATTTTTTGGAAGCCTCCAATTTTCAAATATTTCTAAAAGAACTAAAAATTTAAACTCCTTGCTTTCGAGACAAAGAGCAAACACACCATTAATTTTCCCAGGTAAAATGGGATTACATTCACAGAGAAAAGTGAATGCCTATTATCTTTGCTAAGTAATACCTTAATTCTAGACAAGCAGGGGAGACCCAGTAAAAGCACCTCCGAGAAAAAGGGATGACTGTGGAAAGAAAGGTCTGGAAATGAGACTGACAGCCTGTCCCTATTACCTCTTCCTTATCTTTCCGCTTGTGCCTCCAGACCATGACCTCTAAACAGAACAATTCTGAAAGTGAGTATACTTGCCTGCTAGTATGGATACAGGTGAATCATTAGTGCTAAATAATTACAAATAAGTAGAAGAAGTCATTTTATTACTTACTTATAAAAATGAGCGAGGTTTTTCTGCCACATCTCCCTGTTAACAAACAGAACTTAAATGTGGATAGAAGCAAAAAAAAAAAAGGAAAAACTCTGGTAAACCACAGATATGTATGTTAAACACGGCCATGCTGTCTAAAGCACACAGCCTCAATTTACAGAACTTACTTTCATTTTTTAAAGGTAGTTTCTACTTAAGAGTTTCAATTATAAAATATGGAAGAAATCTTTTTTTAGTCACTTCCATATTTTTTCAAGTGAAACTTTAAAAATAAATAATACCAAGTTAGAGTAAATCCAACAAGATAGCTAGAGAAACAGTGAGAATAAAGAAAGGATTTGTTCTTTAAGTAAAAATAAGCAGGTCAGTCCGAGATAACCAAAAGAAAAACTATATGCACAACCATAGCCTTCCTCTTTCAAGAAACTCTCGCAACTTATTTTGCCAGAGAGGAAGATAAATGTTACAATATCTTGCTAACCAATCAGCAACGCTGCAGGCCTCAAACCAGGAAGCTCTTTAAGGTATAGTATTTTAAACTGTGCAAGTAAGACTTTTGTCTCTCAGCTAGTTTTTGTTCCCTATGTTTGTAGGATGGAAAGGCAGATGTAAAGTCCCTCATGGCGAAATTTAACACAGGGAACAACCCGACAGAGGATGTCTCAGTCAATAGCCGACCCTTCAGAGTCACAGGGCCAAACTCATCTTCAGGGATACAAGCAAGAAAGAACTTATTCAACAACCAAGGAAATGCCAGCCCTCCTGCAGGACCCAGCAGTGTACCTAAGTTTGGGTCCCCAAAGCCACCTGTGGCAGTCAAACCTTCTTCTGAGGAAAAGCCTGACAAAGAACCCAAGCCCCCGTTTCTAAAGCCCACTGGAGCGGGCCAAAGATTCGGAACACCAGCCAACTTGACCACCAGAGACCCTGAGGCGAAAGTGGGATTTCCGAAACCTGTAGGCCCCAAGCCCATCAACTTGCCCAAAGAAGATTCCAAACCTACGTTCCCCTGGCCTCCTGGAAACAAGCCGTCTCTTCACAGTGTAAACCAAGACCATGACTTAAAGCCACTAGGCCCAAAATCTGGGCCTACTCCTCCAACCCCGGAAAATGAACAGAAGCAAGTGTTCCCCAAATTGACTGGGGTTAAAGGGAAATTTATGTCAGCATCACAAGATCTTGAACCCAAGCCCCTCTTCCCCAAACCTGCCTTTGGCCAGAAGCCGCCCCTAAGTACCGAGAACTCCCATGAAGACGAAAGCCCCATGAAGAATGTGTCTTCATCAAAAGGGTCCCCAGCTCCACTGGGAGTCAGGTCCAAAAGCGGCCCTTTAAAACCAGCAAGGGAAGACTCAGAAAATAAAGACCATGCAGGGGAGATTTCAAGTTCGCCCTTTCCTGGAGTGGTTTTGAAACCTGCTGCGAGCAGGGGAGGCCCAGGCCTCTCCAAAAATGGTGAAGAAAAAAAGGAAGATAGGAAGATAGATGCTGCTAAGAACACCTTCCAGAGCAAAATGAATCAGGAAGAGTTGCCCTCAGGGACTCCTCCTGCCAGGTTCCCTAAGGCCCCTTCTAAGCTGACAGTGGGGGGGCCATGGGGCCAAAGCCAGGAAAAGGAAAAGGGAGACAAGAATTCAGCCACCCCAAAACAGAAGCCATTGCCTCCCTTGTTTACCTTGGGTCCACCTCCACCAAAACCCAACAGACCACCAAATGTTGACCTGACGAAATTCCACAAAACCTCTTCTGGAAACAGTGAGTTCTTTTCTCGTTTGCTATTCAGTATGGTTTACTCCAAGGCAGAGAATGTTTTAGCTTCTGGGGAAAGTTTCGTAACAAGGAATGATTCTCTATCTGGTACTCATATGTGTATAATGAATTTTCTTTGTCTTGTTTTTTTCTTTCGTGTGGGAGGTCTGGGAAAGTAGGAAGTCTTCATTCTGTGAGAAAATGCCTTGGTCAGCTGGGGTTTTGTTGGGGGAAGGGAGAGGGAATACATCCACTTCATTGATACGTGGTTTTGCTTAATGATAACCATTGCATTTACTTCCTTTGTTGGGTTTCATTTCTGTTGAATGAGACTGAGGTATGTTACCCCTATCAACACAGAGGAGTTAGACAGGAAATGAGCTATCCTGTAGGTCAGCAGTTCCCAAAGGGAGCAATTTTGACCCCCAGGGGACATTTGCCAATGTATGGAGGCATTTTTTATTGCCACAACTGGAGGGTGCTACTGGCCTCTAGTGAGTAGAAGCTAGGGATGCTGTTGAACATCCTGCAATGCCCAGGACAACCCCACAACAAAGAATTATTCAGGCCATAATGTGAATAGTACAGAGAAGACAAGCCCTCCTTTAAGTGACTGCAAATATCCACACAATTCATCATGTTTCCTAAGCCCAGTATTCAAATGAGAAAGGAATGGGACTCATGAAATGGTACTTTGTGCTTCACATTTTAGCTATTTTCTATTTCTCAGTATAAAGTTTTCTGAACTTTTCTGATTCATAAAGTAATGTATAGTTAGGAAAATGAGCTAGACAAAGGAGTACTTTCCTTTTGGGTAAATAGTTTAAATTTCTACCAGAGATATCACTGCAATTCTCTGGGATGTGGTACTGAGTGACTGCATGTAAGAAGCTCACACATGCCTGAGATGATTAATATTTTAGGTAAATGATGTGCAACTGTTGTTTATTGTGAGGGGGGAAAAAAGATGCCTACAAGTGACCACACTACTCGTAGTCGCATCTTTCTCCTTACCAAAGTATGGTCTAGTTAAAGCAATTCTAAGCCTAAAGGTTGTTTTTCGTTTTTGTACTGTAGAAACATCTTGCGATATGTTATCTTCCTGAGTTCAGTATTCTCCTTGTTCGTAAACAGCTTAGTGATCAAGTCCTCTGCTAATTCAAACACACAGAAAGCAAGTTTGGAATGACCCCATGACCATCTGTCTTCCAGAAAGGTTCATCCTTGTTTCACATTGCATCTCCTCCTCATCTGTCATCTTGTTTCAATACCGGGTCATAATTCAGAACTGTTACTTTTGTGAGACTTTCTAAAAGGTCCCGTATTTCTCTTATTTCTTCACCTCGGATAAAAAAATTAAGTATTATAACCTCCATTTTATGGCTGTGACTTCATGCCAAGGAAGGAGTTCTGATGTTAGGCAGAAATCCCTGGGAACTTTCTTCCATCTTTGTTTTGCTCCAGCTCCAGTGTGGGTGGTGGTAGAGCACGGTGGTGACACACGTTGCCTGGTGTCACGCTTTTCAGTGAGTTGCCACAAATGCTAACCAAGTCCTCTTTCTGACTCTGAAGGCCTGACAAGGTCTGATTTTTGGTGAAGTAAAGCTACAAGGGACCCAGGCAGAACTGCAGAGCAGACAGAGTTTATCCTTGTTCTCCTTCTCCTCTCCTTTGCAACCCTTCCCTGCTCCTGAATGCCTCCTCACTGTCAGCAGCCCATGCCACAGTTCACATTTTGAATCCCGTTATCAATGTAACCCCCTCAGCATCTGATGCCTCCAGATGTATTATGCTCCAAAATGTATCCTGTTCTCTCTTCGTTCACCTCTTCCACAAATCAAAACTCAATCCCTCTTAAACTAGATTGACTTCATTTGACATCGGGATTAAGCAATCTGATTCATAACTTTAAACTCTGAATAATACCTCTTTAAAGCATTCACCTTTTTAAAAAGCATTTGAATTCTTTTATCTTTTAAGTAGAAATTACATTCTGACTGAAAAAGCAGTAAGTGTAAAATGGTGTACAGTGAAGCTACCTTTAACCCTCATCTGCCGCTTTCTGGATCTTTCCAGCCCCTACCCCATAGAAACCACTCTTCTTAATTTCTTATATGTCCATCTGAAGTTTCTTTATGTTCACAGAAGCAAATACAAACATAAATACTACCCCCCATCCCGGCTTTTTACTCATGAAGTAGAATATTATGTGCAATGCTCTGATCCTTGTTTTTTTAACATATATAAATCCTGTATATCTTTCCACATTTTAATAAAGAGTAATTGATTATTCTTTAGAGTTGCATACTACTTCAGTAAATGGGTGACAAGCTTGATCAATTTAACAATTTGTGTTGTTTCCAAAAGTGTTATTTTGGAACAATACTGCAGAAAATAAACTCGTGTATGTGTCATAAAGTAAGCATTTATTTTCTGAACACGAAACTTTTTAAGTCAGGTCTGCCAACTCTTGATCCTGCCACTGCTATTTTTCTTAAACAATGCTAGAAATACTAAGTAATTTACCATTTCATTTAGGAACGTTAAAATATATCAGAATTAGAAAGTATATGTTTATTTTATATAACTGGGGAAGCAAGATAAAGAAAAGAATTAAATTTCTGTTGTAGCAAAATTTTTTAAAATTCTGAAATTCTATTTTTTATAATTCTGGAGTATGTAAGTAGAAAATAAATAATTATTAAATAATTAAATAATAATATACATATACATAAATATGTGGTATATTGTACATACAGTCTTTAGATGGGAAAATTCTTTATTAAGTGTAATTATCGCCCCCATTTCACAAGTGAGTGTTGAGATGTGACATATTCAAATCATATATCTGAGGCTAAAATCCAAGTCTTCAGATTGCAAGTTTAATACTTTCTCCACATACCATCGTGCCTCTGTATGTATGTTAGCATGTTTATGTTTAAAGCGTAAGTGTATTATTTATTTATATAGAATATATATGCAGATATTCCTTGACTTATGATGGGGTTACATCCTTATAAGCATTCTTAAGTTGGAAATATTATAAACTGAAAACACATTTAATATACCTAACTACCAAATGTCATAGCTTAGCCTAGCCCACCTTAAACATGCTCTGAACACTTACATTAGCCTACAGTTGGGCAAAATCGTCTCACACAAAGCCTATTTTATAATAAAGTGTTGACTATCTCATGTAATTTATTGAATACTGTACCATGGTTTCTACTGAATGCATATGGCTTTTAGTCAAGTAATCGTTAATTTGAACTGTCATAAATAGGGCACCATCTGTGTATGTATACATATGATTACTAATATGTACATATGATTTTGACTTTTTTCAAAGGACTTTCAAAATGTTTATGTCTTTTATTACTTATAATGTCCCATGAAATAGATAGAGCAGTTTTAATGAACCCATTTTAAACCAATGTGCAGAGTTTCCAGGTTATCCATTACTAACGTTATTAATGGTACAGAGCCTAACATGAGAGTTGTTTGCCATATAATGTAGACTTCAAAGTCAGTAGACCTGGGGTTTAAGCATGACTAATGTATTTACTAGCTATGTGACCTTCGCTTTACCTCTTTCCGTGTATGTCTTTCTTCATTTGAAAAAATGAGTAGAACACCACCTACTTCACCAGCACATTATAATCACTACATGAGATTCGTTGTAAGTGCTTAATACAACATTTGACATATAATAATATCAAAATAATTGAGCACTGTCTATAATTTTATTACTTTTATTAGCATCAAAATTTTATTACCAGCCCCATGATATTTTGATCATTTTATATTATAAATCCTTTTATATTATATTATTCTAGGAATCATGAAACTGCATTTTACTTACTTCTGTTTGTAATATGTAAATGTATTTGTGATTTATGATGCCAGAGTCAAACAATGATTGTTGGAAGAGAGGTTTCCCACCAGAAGTCCATTAAATTTATGCCCTCAGATGCCTCCTTACCCACAGCAAAGGCTGGTAGAGAGCAGTAGGCGGCACCCAAGTGGCACTAGGTCACAAGTGCCCCCAGATTTTGCCATCTCCTACTGGCTGAAGCCAAGCAAAGGCATGGCCATCTCCTACTGACTCAGCCAAGCAGAGGTGGAGAGGCTGCAAAGCCAGCATAGATGGCTGTCATCCCAAGACACTGGTATTATCAAAAGCAGTTTTCGAAGGTCATTGCTTCCAGAGTGCATTTGCTTTCCCCATTACCTGTCAACCTGGAAGAAATAAATAAATGTGGCCAATGGATTTGCTATGGATTATGATTGGCCACAGCTGCTTAGATTGGCAACTTCCAGGGAAAATGCTTCTGAGCGTGCTGCTACAGACCCTAAAATGTTTTGAGATTGGAGTTTTTACGCCAACTCCCACAAGAAATGTCCTAAACATACCTGACTAGGCATGGATTTCCATATAACAGGGCTTCCAGATAAATTATTTGCTGCATGGTATAATTAGAAAATTTTATTTGCTTGTAATAAAATGGGAAAGAAGAGAGATTCTATGCTTTAGAAAAAATGAGATTCTATTACTAAATATTTATTCACTAAGATTTAATAGATACTGATGGGAGCAAAATGAAATGCCTTGCTAAGTGAATGTAGGGACTCCAAAAAGACTATTTTTTCTTGTTAGAAGTAATTACACTAGTGTTCAAATTAACAAACATTCATCTAATAACTCCATATGCCTTTTAAACTCATACTATTTTCATAGCCTTCTACCTCGTTTCTTCCTTTCCAGGTTCCCATCCAATTCCTTAAACCTCTTGCCCAGATATACCCTCCATCTCTTATCATCTTTGCCCAATATATTAACTGTTAAAAATATTCATCATTTATTGAGGACTTGCTATATACCAGATACACATTATGCTGCTGTTTATTCCTCTCAAGCCATGAATAGGAATTCTATGAGGAAACTAAAGCTCAGAGAGGTTAGGTAACTTGCCCAAAGGCATAACACGACTAAACAAGGCTGGGGTCAATCTCATGCCTTTCTGATTCCACAGACTGTGTTCCCACCCGCATTCCACCTCCTCATACTCGGCTGCCTCTCTTCAAACACAGAATATCACAAGACAATGAATCAAGCATAAATGAAACTCCCAAAATCCTCATTCTTCTCCCTTTCTGTGGCCTTTGGTTGAAACATGCCTTTTGTTTGTTGTCTGTTTTGTAAATACCACTATAAGCTCCATGAAGACAGAAGCCAATCTGCTTGCCATTCTCTCATTTGGAGTACAGAAGTAATACAAATTTTTGTTAGCTTCTCAAGTTTATTCTTTCACATAACTCTATTTAAGCAGGCCGGGTGCGGTGGCTCATGCCTGTAATCCCAGCACTTTGGGAGGCCGAGGCAGGCTGATCACCTGAGGTCAGGTGTTCAAGACCAGCCTGGCCAACATGGTGAAACCCCAAAAATATAAAAATTAGCCAGGCATGGTGGTGCGCATCTCCCAGCTACTCAGGAGGCTGGGGCAGGAGAATCATTTGAACCCAGGAGGCGGAGGTTGCAGTGAGCTGAGATTGCACTACTGCACTCCAGCCTGGGTGACAAAGCGAACCCTATCTCAAAAAAAAAAAAAAAAATTCCATTTAACTAGAATTTATTTGCTCCCAGATTTTGTTCAGTATTAGATTTTAATATTCTATAGCTTAGCAATTGTTTTAACACAATAGATAACCCTTGCCAATAGACTTGTACTCAACTGAATGGAGCTTGGACACAAAATAAATGTCATAACAGAGCGTCTATCTTGCAGATCTATTTAGCTCCCTTCCTTGTAAACTGTAAGCTTGACTCTAACATGTTGCTTTTCTGATCATGGAGCTAAAATTCTTTTTCCTAAGAACAATTTAAGGTTACAAAAGACTAAACGTTTTTTTAAAAAAACCCAAAATATCAAAATATTCTCTGAACTAACCTTTCCTTTGCTTCCTTTTGGGTCCTAAGCCCGTTCTGAAAGGGCTTCTTCCCATGTGTCAACACAATGCCTCACCGAAGTTTGGGTTCATAAGAACCCCTGGCCTGACTATTGGTTTGCACGTAGGATTTAGTAAAAACCTGCTGGGAAATATTCAGTTCAACCCTTTTTTCTAGTCTTGTTCTTAATACTGGTGAGAAACCAAGACTGATTTTTTCCATATGTTAGCTATAGGAATGATCAGTTAAGCACCTTGACAGCAACAGGTGTAAGGCCAGGGCCCCAGAGGGCATTAACAAAAGACTGACGGCCCCCTCCTCATCTGTGTATGCATCATTTAACTAATCCAGCCCACAACAACTTGAAACCAAAAGGTGCTTGGGCTATTTTCACCAGCAAGTAACTTGTTTCCAGGAGTGGTTAAGATTTTCCTTCACAGGCCCCAAAGCTATCACCTTTCTTTTTCCCCCCATTCTCCTTTTATGTGTACTCTCTCAACATGACCTTATTAGGTATTTACATATTGAAAACTGTTTTATATCAGCATGTGGCAGTATTTTCCAAACTGTTGCTCCTAGCCACCACAGGGAAAAAGGATTCTATGTTCACATTTTAGAAACGTAGCTGTAAGTGCTGTTCTTTAAAGCAAGATTTCTCCAAGTATTAATATGCCACTGTGCACTGGGAACGTAAGAACACGATACAAAAAGAAGAGATCCCGGGATACTTTGACTGAAACAGCTCACAGACTGGACTATTACAGGACAGTGAATCACTGGAGGCAAAGCTCTCTTGTACATAGACTGGAATTTGGAGTTACTCAACCGTGTGGTTCAGCTTCAGGTAACAGCCAGGCCCTCAGCACATCCTGCACTCTCATTCTCCCAGGGCCTGGTGCACACTTTGTGGCTGGTGTCACTCTTCTTTTTACTCCAGTCCAAGCCCAATTTATTTCACCCACCCTCCTTAATCCCTGAAAAAGCAGTTGTCCAGAAGACCTCCAGGGCTTCTTCCATCTAATGCAAGTTGAAATGTCTGAGGAACACACTTACTGTTAATCAGGTAGCTTACCTGGGTTTAACTCCATAATAGAAATGCCTCAGAAAGACTCTCCTCCCTTAACCACACTGTCCCTGGTCAAATTTTATGAACTACCCCTATTAATCTTCCCTCTTTGAAACTTCTCTCTTCTGCTCTTCTAAGATAAGCCAGCAAACTATTCCCTGTTGTTTCCTATCCCAGCAGCATCCCTTGGTCTTTTTTAGTACAAGATATCTTTCCTTCCTTCCTTTTTCTTTCTTTCTTTTTTATTTTTTGAGACAGGGTCTTGCTTTGTCACTCAGGCTGGACTGCAGTGGCACAATCACAGCTCCCTGCAGCCTTGAACTCTTGGGCACAAATCCCTCCACTTCAGCCTCCCGAATAGCTGGGACTACAGGCACATATTACCATGCCCAGCTTTAATATTTTTAAAATTTTTGTAGAGACAGAGTCTTGCTTTGTTGTCCAAGATGGTCTAGAACTCCTGGCCTCAAACAATCCTCCTGCCTCGGCTTCCCAAAGTGCTGACATTACAGACATGGGCCACTGCACCCAGCTAATGTTTCATTTTTATAAGCAATCTACACGGTCTTTATTTCAAGATTCTGGCATTTCAATTTACTGTGGAGAAGTATGCAGACAACCTAAATTTCCCTCTTTGAAAATGATTTGCTTTTCTGCCTGGATTTCCAAAGAAATCTTTGTCTTTAAGGTTCAGAATCTTAGCCAGGATATGTCTGTGTCAATCATTTTATCAGTATTCTCTCAGGCTCTCAGGAATTTGCTGTGCTATATGAATAGGGGTCGCACTAGTTCTTTTGATCTGGCTGATGGATGACAAGTGCTTCTGCAAGTTCTAATCCAGTGTGATAAATTTGCCTTCCCCTCAGAACTGCGATTTGAGTGTGGCTTTGAATCGACTCTTCTGTGGCATAAATGTTAGCTGTGCTGGTCTCCAGGGTAGTCCTTACTGGGGACCCAGATTCCGTTCCATTTCCTGAGATCTCATTCAGTGCCCTGTACCAGGGCAGGGCCAGCCCTGGCAGCTCATCCCCCTTCTGCCTCTCGTGTGATCCTGTTGTGGTATTTAGGACTTTTCTGCTGAAGGATTTTCCTTGACCTTCCTAGGCTGCTCACTCACCTTAGAGTTTGCTTCTCCAACCTGGAGTGTATTAGAGAGAATTCACAGGCTTATCAGAAGAATTATCTGTCTTCCCCCAGTATTGCTTCTGGACGTAGAGAATAGGTGGGAAGGTTAGCTTTCCTCCGGTAGCACCAGAACCTTCTGTTTCTTCCCTTAGCCACCACTTTTTGAAGTTTATGCATGATGTTGTCTTCCCTTTCTTGTGAGGTGACCGCTAGTGAGTTTTAGATAATGTTTGCCTTATTTTCTTTTTTAGTATTTTTACTTGGGAATTGGAGGAGGGACACTCTGAAATTTCCCATCCTCATTTTTAAATACCAACTAAATACTTAAATTATAGTCTAAGGATCAACATTTCCAAAAAGAACATCGATTTGCTCCTTCACAAAGCAGACGGCAAGATGGCGGAACTATTAATAACATGCATTGAGTGCCCGCCCCAAGCCTTGTTCCATGCTCTCTGGACCATGCTCACTGGTCAAGGAAACTCAGGTTTCCTCTAACCCCTCTCCAAGTCTCCTACCCTGAGGAGTCTTGTGGACATGATCCCAGTGGGGTATGAGGAAGATCCAGGGCTGGATGCCTGGACTGTGATAGAGTCTGCCCTCTCCTAACCTGCAAATACCTTGAGGGCCATCATTGTGTAAGCCTTTAATCAACCAGTCCACTTAGAGGAGGAGGTGAACAGAACACTGGATGGGAGAGTTAGCCAGGACAAGGAGAAGACCCCTGGAGCTGGCCTGTGAGAAAGGCAGATTACTCATCTTCAGAGACTTTGCCATTGAAAATTTCCCTTGGCATATTTAGGGTCCTGGTTCCCTGCTGCACACTCAATTTGACCTTCAAGATTCTTTCTGCTCAGGCACCAGCTATTCTTTTAATATTAATTTTAGCTCAACGGTATAATTTAGCTTACAGGGAAGAGTTCCCTTAATATAGTTATCCTCACCCTGCCTTAAGAGGAACTGTCGCTTTTCTTAGTTATGTGAAAAGAAGTTTCCAAACAGCATAGCTTAGGACAATATGCCATGATTTGCCCTTGTTATAAGAACTCTTCCTGCACTCAAGAGGCTAAAACTGATATATGTTTAAGCATCTCAAAAAATAAGAAAATATTGCCCATTCAAATGGCATTGTATCAACTTTAGTAGCCTACAAGAAGATATGACCACTTGTAATATAAACAACGGTTTTTACAGTTGCTGAAATAAATACAATGTGAAATACATTACCCTCAAATAAAGTATGAGATGCATTGTGAGATGATTTACCTAATTTGATCAAAATTATATAACCTCTAAAATATTAAATGCATTAAAATGAAATTATAATTTACTTCAAAAAAGGAGAGCAAAAAGAAATTTTAATGAAATACAAATACATATGAGTATAATAATTAAAAATAATAAAGGCTCTTTCTGACTTACTTTCAATTGTGCATACACACATCAAATGTTTAAAACTAGCTAAGAATATTGGACAAATGTATGTGTTATGATTCAGTCTGCAGGAGATGCCTTGTTTCACACAGTCTGCTAAAACAATTTCCAAGCCAAGTCAAATAAAACCCTTTTATAAATGATTAGATGATGAATACGCTTTTGCCATTAAAGGCTTCTTCTTTGCCTTGATTAAAACTATTTCTGATATGATGGATTTCTATGCTAAAAGAATGTCTTTGTGCATGCTTTTTGTTTTCAAAACAAAATGAAATTGACTTCTTTAACAAAAGAATAATTCCAGCTATTGGAAGAACAAAATTATGCCTCATGAGCAAAAATCCAACTATCTATTGTTTCAAAAATATTGGAAATGTTCTATCCTTTCAGACAAGGCACAATAATGATATTTATGGCGTGGCTTTGAAGTCCAGGGAATCATCTAGAGCAATAGATTATTTGTTTTTCCAGCATCTGAGGAATAAGGGAGAGAAAAAGAGTTAAAAAGTTGGAGACATTTAACTGCTATATTAACCACCAGTAAATAGACAAGAAATATGTCTCTCTTTGTTTAAATTGCCACCAAGGGAGAAAGATTATACTTCATTCTGTCTGGCATATCAAAGGTGGAAAAAAACATCTACAACACTCAATAGCAGTAGATATTATCAGGAAAAAGTAACCGAAGATAAGACACCTGGTTATAGAAAAAAATCAAAGCCAAAAACCATATGAGGTTTCCTTCTCCCCAAAGTAAGAACCTACACTGTAGAATCAGCTGTTTGTATTTATTATAACAGTCCACGTCTCTCTGCAGCTGCACGACTACACACCACAACGGCTTTTTCAGCCTTGGTCCTGGCAACAGAGCCTGTGTGTTTCCAGGGGTGGCAGTAGGTCTCTTGAGGTAAAGAGGGACACACTTCTCTTTTCTTGTTTTTCTTATAATTATCAGAAGAATAAAACAGCTCCCCTGGTTTTCAAAAGCAACCTGTGTGGCGATGTGATTAGTTACAACCAGGAACCAGGCAATTAAAAATCTGTCCCCAAAAAATGGCAAAGCAGATAAATCTCTCAGACGGACATCCATACCATGTTTGAGTATTTGTTTTTCTTATTCTGGAATAGAAGGTAATCGACAATTATTGGGTGGAGAAAGAAACCTGGATTTGTGGAAAAAGAATCTCCCTTAGTGTTTGTTTTGTAATCCTACAGTACTTCCTATTTCTCTTTGAAATTGTCACCTTTAAAAATTTGAGGTTGCCTCATGTGCTCTCAGTCATTGAGGATCTAGATTGCAGCTTCTCCAGGACTTCTGCTTCTCCCAGCTCTCCAGCCTTTCACTTCTGGTTCATCTAGAAACCAGATGTGAGATGCATGTGTGTGACAAAGCCAACTTCACACACACATACACACACACACACACACACACAAATAAGCATGGTTTGCTCCTGTCATTTTCAAAAAGCAGTTTTATGCAGAAGGAGAATAAGGCAAGCCTTTAAAATGCATTTCAGTAATTGCTGTTTCTTTAAGTTAAAGAGAATTTTCTAGACCTGATACGAGCCATTTAACAAGCATGAAGTTTCATTTCTTTGTAGGAAGGGGAAGTCTTTGATTTCTCTGAATCCTGGAGTTCTTAGTCCTCATGGGGAGAAATTAGTTGTTCTCGGGCTGAGTGGCATGCAACCAGGTACGGTGTCCAGTTCTCCCACTAGGTCTGTACCTACCAGCTGGGGGCCCTGCTCTCCCCACTAACCCTAAGATTGTCCATAGCTCCTCAGGATTGGGTGGAGCAGCCTGTGTTACAAAACCTAGCAAGGAACATTCCATCACCTGCCCCCAACCAACTTTCTCCCTCCCATTTTCCCACTTTCTTCTTCTTACTCATCTTCTAAACTGTGTTCTTTCTCAAAAATCTTAATTCTTTTTTATTCCTTCGACCATCACTGCAAATCTCCCTTCTTTTCTGTCAGTGAAACCCACAGAAAATACTGGGCTTTATGGAACAATCTCTTTAAAGAGATTGCTGAATTCTGAACTACTGAGATAGCACAGAGAATTATAAGCATCCACATTATTTTAAAGCAGAAAAGCCAATGTAGGAAATATAAAAGCTGCATTACCGTGCTCCTTAAAATCAGGACAAAGTTAGTTCCAAACATCATCTTGTGTGTTATTCAAAAAATCTGATGCTCTCTGCAGATCTATGAAGGAGCAACTGGCTTGATTTCTCAAGGTCACTTCTAGCTTCTGGCTCCTGCTTCTTCTAACTTGGATGGGTTTGGGGATTGCCCCCCTGACCCTGTGCTGTACTGCAATAACCTAAACAAAGACTCAGCAGTTTCCCTTAGGTTTCACTGCAGACCACTTATCAAAGGCATGTGTGTGCAGGACAGGCTTCACTGAAGGTTTGGGGAGCCAGAGGGGTTTCCATTGCACCTTGAGCTGGAAAAGTAAAATATTGGCAGTCTCCGTCCTTCAAAAACAGCAGGTATTTTGCAACTCAGGCTCCTGCCTTCTCCCTGTAGCTCACCCTTTTTTTTCGTTTCCTCATTTCTTTGACCCATCCTTCCCAAAGGCAAAAAAATAAAAGCCAGAACCACTCTTTCCATTTCACTACTCAGAATAGTTCAGCTATCTCCAAGCTGAACCCTTCAACACAGCTGTGGTCTTCCTTTGAATATTAGCAGAAGTTTCTTATTCAAAGGCCTCCTCCCAGAAGAAGTCAGTGGGAAGAGATGGCCAGGGGAGGAAGTGGGTTTATTTTCTGTTGCTATTGATAGTCATTGTATTACTAGAAATGAACTGCTGGTGAACAGAATATATTCAGGACAATTTGGTCAATTCCAGTACAAGTACGGAAACCGAGTTGTCCCAAATTGATGTGAGAGTCAGGCTGTTTCATCTTTTTTTGTTTATTTTCAATGCCTAATAAACAGAGATCCTTAAAAAAAAAAAAAAAAAGGAATTCCATAAAAGGCATTCTTCTGCCAGACCTAGGATTTGAAAGCTTTCAAGTTCTTTCCTGAGTTAAAATATTACAAGGATACCCCAGACAACCAGCATCTCTTACTTGACTTCCTGATCATTGTGAGCTCTAAATGGATCTCTGAGGAGAAAGATGACCAGGACAGATAGTGGTTCTAACAAACAGTGAATGTGTCACATATTTGGAAGAAGCAAAAGAAAAAACACCAAAATTGTGCCTTCATCTTTCAAAGGTTCTCAAACTTCTAGTTGCATAAGAATGTCCCCAGAGTTTTTAGTTCAAGAGGTCTAGGATGGAACTCAGGAATTGGAATAGTTATCAAGTTTCACCAGATGATTCTAATGCAGGGTGTTCCTGGATCACATTAAAAAGTGCTGTAGTCAGACGGGCACAGTGGCTCACGCTGGTAATCCCAACACTTTGGGAGGCTGAGATCGGTGGATTACCTGAGGTCAGGAGTTCGAGACCAGCCTCGCCAACATGGTGAAACCCCATCTATACTAAAAATACAAAAAAATTAGCCGGGCATGGTGGCAGGCGCCTGTAACCCCAGCTACTTGGGAGAGTCACTTGAACCCCGGAGGTGGAGGTTGTGTGAGCCGAGATCACACAATTGCACTCCAGCCTAGGCAACAAGAGCGAAACTCTGTCTCAAAAAAAAAAAAAAAAAGTACTGTAGTCTATGAGAAGGATTAGAGTGGGGGCAGTGGGGCTACAGGGGCTGTGGGGTGGTACGGCGGGGTTAGGTGTGCAAGGGTTGGTGGGGAGATGAAGGGTTTCTAAGCCATAGATATTTTTCTTAAAAGAAATGCTGTAACACTGAGCCAAGATACTAGCAGTTAGTGATCACATCAAAACATGCAAATGAATGAATAATCCATTTAAGCAAACAAGTAGGTCTGTGGTTGTTCTTGAAAATTTGCTTAGTGAGGGAAAGAGCAAAGGTGTTATTCAAATATCTAACATATTCCATGGCATAGCTCTGACCACTTGGAGTAGCTGAACAAGTTCTTTACTATGGCAGATATTAACCCTTTAGTTACTGGATCACAAAGAGGTCCAAGGGTTCCGGAGGGATTTCAGGGCCTTTGGAGGGCTGCAGCAACTTCACTACTTCAATAATTGGTAGAGAGTGCACACCAACTGACCGTCAGCCTGGAAGAGTGGTGTCGTGTTCTACCCACAGAACACCTGTAATCAACGACTCTTGCCACCCTCTCCCTCTCTTTCCTTTCTTTCTTTTTCCTGTTTTCTATTCCCTTTCATTTTCATGTCTTTGTTCCCCCTTCTGCCCTGCATTGGCTTGAGGTTTGTTCCACACAGTGCTTTCAGGTGGCACATATAATTACTATTCATTAAATATAAAAAAAATACTTAGCACTACTGGTGGTATGGAAGGCAAAGAAAAAAAATGGAAGCACTACAACAAATAGACTTTGAAAATCTGAATAACTGGGTGTCAGTCTAAGAGCTGCCTCTATGTTGATAAAGGCCATAATGGCAATGCAGCCCACAGTCCTGCCCAAGATGACCAAACTTGTTCCTATAGGAGGTCTCCATGCTTGGTGATACCCCTTCCCACCTGCCCAAACTGACCAGGAAGGCTCAGAGATGAAAGGAGCTAAAAGCACTGCATCTTTTTATGCTCCCAAACTGATCATTGCTCAAGTGCAACTGTACTGGCCTAGTTACCCCACTATCTAGATGTCTCATCATTTAGTAACAATGTTCATCTTGTTCTTCAGTGATGTTTTAGTATGTTAAGTGCCTGATCTTCAAAATAGGCCTCATACGGTACTAAAAGAAATTAGACCAATGCAAAAGCAAGCTAGGCAGTTGTCCTAAAATCAAGGTGCCTTTCTTTTATAATGCTTTATAGTTGGATCTTCAAAGATAAGCAAGTTGAAGAAAAACACTCTCAAGTTTTCATGCTGTAGACAGATTCCTGTGTTTGTGAGCCTAATGATAAAAGAAGAGGATGAATGTGGCACTGATAAAAACATTTTTTTCAAGCATGTCACTGTATTTTTGTAAGCTGAAACCTTTTTTTAAGCTTGCTTTGAAGTTGATAGGAGAACCTGCAAAAAGCGCAATGAGCACTTAAAGATCTATGAGAAGTGAGGTGTATTATAAAGACAGGACCACTTTTTTGTTTTGAAGAATGTAGGAGTTTTCACAATCATTTTTTTATCAGGAGTTAAGAGCAGTTGCTTTGTTATTAGAAAGACTTGGGATCCTGTACCAGCTGTAGCAATTACTGTAGGACCCCAAGGAGGGTTCTGGGCCTCTTTTAGCCTCAGTTTTGTCATCTGCTAATGGGGATAATAAGTCTACTATGTCATAGAATTATTGTTAGGATTAAAAGGAAATGTAGTAAAAAAACACATAGCACAGTTCCTAGTACACCATAAAGAAAGACAATCATTGGCAGCAATTTAATTAATATTTGGAAAGGATAAAAGGAGAAAAAACTCAAATAAAAACCCAATGGAAATAGATGAATAATAGATGGTAGCTATCAGCCGCTGCCTCGGGGATCAATACTAGTAAAAAAAAAAAAAAAAAGCATCCAATTTTTGCAGGTGTTAAATCACATTTTGTTTTGCTTAAACATAACATAAAAGATTTTCATTATCACGTCAACTTGATCCTCTTGTAGATGTGGTCTCTTCCTGTGCCTCTCTTGCTGTATTACTCTGTTTCCTTAGGTATAAGTTCTACTCTTTGTTGACTTCAGAGTGCTGTTTTCTCGGTGTTGCCTTTTTTGGTTTGTTTTGTTTTTGAGATGGAGTCTCACTCTGTCGCCAGGCTGGAGTGCAGCGGCACCATATTGGCTCACTGCAACCTCTGCCTCCCAGGTTCAAGCGATTCTCCTGCCTCAGCCTCCTGAGTAGCTGGGATTACACGCACGTGCCACCACGCCCAGCTAATTTTTGTATTTTTAGTAGAGATGGGGTTTCACCACGTTGGCCAGGATGGTCTTGATCTCTTGACCTGGTGATCCGCCCGCCTTCGCCTCCCAAAGTGTCGGTGTTGCCTTTTTAATGTTTGAAAATTCTTGTTTTTGTGTTCGTGTTTTCGTGGAGATTGAATTCAATTGTCCGCCATTTCTGTTTGTGCAGCCCGCTTGAGGGAAGAGAGGGGAGGGGTTAGCGTGCCCGGACACGGGGCGCTTTGACAGCCAGTCTTCAAGCAAGGTGCTCCTCTTTCCTCCTGGACAAGGCAGCCAGCGGGACTCTGCTCAGCTTCGCCCACTCAAGAGCTCACTCGTAGTTCTCAGTATTTCTGTTGTGTAGAAGTCAAAACTGCCTGGCTGCCACTGCTTCATACCCTCAAGTGGTCACCCATGGGCCCCTACCTGCTCCCAGTATTCTCCATCTCTGAGTGTGGAACTCTAACGGAGTGGCTCCGACTTTTATAGCTCTCTCTCGTGCTCTCTTTGGGCTTTTATTACCTCGTTGATCTGATCGCTCTTCAAATCTTTTAGGGATTCCTCATGGTTTCTGACACACTGTGGGTTTGCTTTTTTTTTTTTAATTCCAGTGTGATTATGTGTTATATATACATATATATATATTAGTCAATTATATCAAATATATATGTCAATTATATCAAATATATATATATATATTTTAGTCAATTATCTTTTCTATCCTTTCTAGAGATTTAGGGTGAGCAGAGCTTGCTGCCACATGAAGCTCAGCCTACCACCTTGACTGGGAACTTTTAATCACATATCTAAGGGGGAAAGCATTAGTAAGACATTTAACTGCTACAAAGCATCAATATCAGAAAAATAATGGGTTATCTTAAAAGAATCACCTAAGGCTTAGGTTTATACAATGCAAAGAAGAGTGAAAAATTCAATCATCCTCAGGTATTGACAGTCTATTTATGATAACAATGAAGAGTGTGCACATGGTAACAATAAGACAACCATCCTAAAGAAGTTAATTATTTATCCAGGGTTCTCACTTCTTGAAACAGGTCAACGAGAAAGCAGTGTTTACTTGGCCTAATGAGTACTCTTCCCTATCCATTGGACTTATAAAATCTAAAGAGAATTTTAACTTAGATTCCAAAATTAAAGTATAAACGCTAATAACATATAAGCTAAAATTAAAGTTAACTAAAGCTGGGTCAAAATTGTTTTCACTTATAGTACTTTGTATTTAGAGAAAAGAATGAATGTATATTGATGTTGAAGGATGTCCATGGCATATAATTAATGAATTAATATTTTATTATAAAATACACATAATTTCTGTAAAATTGTATAACTAAGTTAGAACAGGTTGTGTATCATCTCTTGCTTTTGAGAGCATACTAGTTTTAAAACCTGTATCCAACAAGTGATCTCTATTACAACATTAAAATGAACTTGGGGGCAAAGGATGGATCATCAAGAAATGTATACATTTATTGAAGAGATTTTTTTAAGTCACACTAACAAACCGATGGAAGTTACTTCAGCATCTCGATTCAACAAAGAATATTAAAGTCCAGTTTTCAATAGCAGTAGCATATTCAATAGCATATTCTGCAAATATGAAATTAATTGTTCCTTCAAATGAACTAGCCATTCAATGTGAGAATTCTTGGCAAATTTTCTTGAAAAGGCAAGAAAGTTAACCTTTTTGTAGTCTGTGTCACCCAGTGGTTTAGGATTTTCATGTTCAAACTCACCAAAATAGCCCATTTAACTTTTGTTTTCAAAATTGCACATTGCAGTAATTTGAATCATATAAAGTTAAACAATATTATTGATTTTATTAAGATAAGTATACCTACCTCCTCATAGAAGAAAACTTATTTTTTGTTAAATAATTGAATTCTTTCTTGTCTTGAGATATTGTTCTTCTATTTCAATAATAGCACTTCAAAATGTTTCAGATTTCATTGATCGGTTGGTTGAATTATAATTTACCTCAAAACTTTGACAACAATCTGCTTTAGTTTTTGTGAATAATATAATCACATTTTCTTATAAGATCACAAAATTGACCTCGAAAATTAATTTTTAATTATTTACTGTTCTTTCTAAAAACCAAAAATTGCCTTTTCTTCTAAATTACTAAATAGTAATATAATACTGGGTTTGCCAGTAGATCATATAAATTTTTATCATCTCAAATTATTTCACCTCATACCTATTACAAAATTTCCTTTTTACCCACCATTCCTCAAGGCAGTGTTTCTCTCAATGTGGCCTGTGGATCGTCTACACCAGAATGAGCTTAGATGCTTTTTAAAAATGAAGATTCCTGCCCCTATTCCAGCACCACCATAGCCCCCTTCCTGAATCAGAACATCTTGCTTTGAGGCTTACGTATCTCCATTTTTAATAACTTGCCCAGGAGATTCTTATGTATACTGACAATAGAAACATTTTAACTCAAATCAGTCCATCTTTAAGTGGCAAATACCTTTTTGACTTTTACAAAGTCAAGAATAGCTTGTTTGGAGTTGTTATAGAAACTCATTTTTTTAGGGACACATAGAGAGTAGGAATGGAAGAATAGAGGCATCGAGGAAAACAACTTCCTGTAAACCAGGCAGTTGGTATGAATCATTCTAGAACATCTCAGTGTAGATGCTGAGCTTGTCTCAAGTGCTACTAGAGCTAGCATTTGGCAGTTCACTTGTGTAGAAGCATACAAGACTCTTGGGACAATATTCATTCTCCCTTTATGCTCGACACTCTAGCCAGTGCTTCTGTAAGAGGCAAGTACCCTTGGGATAGATACTAACAGGTCCGATGTATCTATTATGCTTAATTTTAGTTGCGATTAAAGACGACTTGCATACAACCAGTCCTGGATTAGAGCTTAACCGTAGCTTAAAAAAAGGAAACAAGGCCAGGAGTGGTGGCTCATACCTGTAATCCCAGCATTTTGGGAGGCCAAGACTGGCGGAAAACCTGAGGTTGGGAGTTCGAGACCAGCCTGACCAACATGGAGAAACCCCGTCTCTACTAAAAATATAAAATTAGCTGAGCATGGTGGTGCATGCCTGTAATCCCAGCTACTCGGGAGGCTGAGGCAGGAGAATCACTTGAACCCAGGAGGCGGAGGTTATGATGAGCCGAGATCGCACCATTGCACTCCAGCCTGGGCAACAAGAGTGAAACTCCGTCCCCCACATCCCCCAAAAAAGAAAACGACACCTATAGGAGACACAAGGACCTTTGAAAACAAACTTTGTCAACTTAGTTTTGCTTAGAGTGAGACCTGCCTGTAGCTTATTTCCTTTTTCCTAAGAAGACAACCCTGCTCTGAACAACTTGTGAGGATAATGAATTTTTTTCTGAAACACCTGAAAAAATTAATAATAACAACAAATGGGAAAGGAAACAATAGCACAAATGCCATGCAGGGCAGAGGGGCCAACTGTTGTAGGGAAAGTAGTAGCACAAGGAGAGACTAACTCCTCTGCCTCCACTGGGCACTTTATTCTACTAAATATATTTGACATCACCCATGCGCCAAGTACTCTGACTTTCAAAGACCTTAAATAATAGCTCCTTGTTTTTACCTATTGATTCTATGATGAACTAGCTAGCAAGGAAGATGATGCTGCTAAAAGAAGCTCTGCCTCCCCAAATCGTACCTGCATGGGTCACACTTACTAACCCAGCTAAAATGATATGCATGACCTGAGTCTTTTTGAAAGCCTTTATGTGATTAAAATTTTATATTAACCAAAGATAGACCTCAGGTCTAAATAAAAGCATTATTTTATTGCTTTGAGGCACCTGCACAGTACCTCTGGGAGCTTCCTCAAAATTTGATATAACCAAATAGCAGCGGTACATGATACTTGACCACATACACACACACACACACACACATGCACGCACACACACACAAAAAGCATCTGTATGTGCCACCTGCACTGTGTTCACACTGGCATTATTTGAGGAATGATAAGAAGATGAATGAGGTTGCAATGAGGAGAAAGCAGGGAAAAGCAATAAAAAATGGTACTGGGGAGTTAGTTAGTCAGGAACCAAACCTTATATGTCATGTTAAGAACTTGGGGCTTGAGCCTAAACATGAGGGTGACCTGGTCAGGTTTTGATGTTTGGGAAGAATTCTTCTAGTAGCAGGAGGAGGCCAGTACATGATTTCAGTTACACAAGATGAATAAGTTCTAGAGATGTGCTGTACAGCATTCCAGCTCTAGTCAGCAATTAAGTAGTGTGCACATAAAAATTTGTCAAGAGGGTAGACGTTATGTTAAGTTTTCTTACCACAATTAAAAAAAAAGACATTAAGAAAGGAAGCAGTAGATCATGTAGAAATCCATGAGCCTCGATTAAGGAGGTAGGCATGGAGATGAGAAAAGAGGTTGGGTTTGGAGATACTTAGACTAGAAAATAGTGGATTGGTTGTATGGGTGAGAATGAGTGGGTGTCAAGGATGATGCCTAAGATTCTACTTTAAACAATTAGAGGGTCACAGGTTTTGAGAGAGTAGCCAGGATTCAGGGGAGGATCATGCTTTTTATTTTGAACATGTTCAATTTGAGGAATCTTTGAGACCTTTGAGATGTCAAATAAGTAGGCAGTGCAAGGGCGCAGAGCTCACAGGAGCTTCAGTTCTCTCTACATTGTTGACACTCCAGCCTACCTCTTGGGACCCGATGCTTCTCTGAGTTTTTATAATTCTACCTGCCTGACAGACTATAGATCTATCAGATCTATACTGTCCTATATAGTATCCACTAACCACAGTGGATGTTTAAATTAAATTAAATAGAAATTCAAAATTCAGCTCCTCAGTTGCACTAGCCACATCTTAAACATTCAGTAGCCACATGTGGCTAGTGGCTATTGTATATAAGTATACTGTATACACTATATAAGCACAAACATTTGAACATTTTCATCTTTTCAGAACATTCTTTTGGACAGCACTGATGTAATGATCTGCTGCTACTTCAATTCTCACACCTCTAAAACTTACTTAGTATTTCCCACAACGACATACATATTCTGTTCTATATGGTGTCAGTTATTTCTGTTCCTAAATCCATATGTATCATGAGTTCCATAAAAGCAAGGACCGTGCTCTACCCTTCCCCAAGTTTCCCTGTATGCCCAGCAAAACACCTTTGAACTGTGTGCTTGGCAAGCATTGGTTGAACGAATGAGTGAGTGACTGGCTGAGTGAGCAAATCCCTGAATTTCTGTTCCAGAAATATATGGAAAAGTAATCTTTTATATAATCTCTTAGGCTTATACTGACAAAATAGCTACTAAAAATCAAAAATGTACGGTAATATAGCCTGGTCACAAGACTGCTTCAATAAAAGGATTTATTATTCACAAAATTATAATATAAACAGGGTAGAAGCTGGAGTAGAAAGTAGATGGCCTCCTCTCAAGTTGCCTTCTGCCCCTACCGCTCTCCATCTTAGCTACACCAGCATTTAGTGGGAAATACCAACCACCTTTTACCACTTCATGGAGGCAGCAGCAACAGCATTAGCATCTTCTGCTAAAACATCTCTGCTCCCATCTCAACTGTTTTCTTCCCCTAAGGAGCCAAGATACCTGGCCAGAGAACCAAAGTAGGGGTAGGGGTAAGAGTTCTGCCCACATAGTCTTCCTGGCTTGGTCTGGTCAGCCTTTCGATAGGGACTTTTCTGACAGGTCTTGTCCAACACCCAACAGCATATGCTCATCACATATGCTGTTACAAAGGATCTCCTCCTAACACATAAGGATGGGAGGAATGGAAAAGAAATAGGAATGAAATAGGAATTAATCACTGGTGAAGAGCATCAGGGGAATGGTGAGCACATGAAAATGGAAAAGAACAAAGGAGGCAAGGCTTGAGTAGGAACACTCTGCCTCACTTCTTCCGACAGCATTCTAGAGTCTGAAATTACTTTCCCGTTAATACACTAGGAAGAAGGAAATTATGGAAATATTATTCTGGACATGGCAAACACTGGGGAATGGTGCAGTTGTAGATAGCAATTATTAAACACCAACCATGTGCTAGGTACTCTTGTAGACCTCAGGAACCCAATAGAGATGAGACAGTTATGTCTCTGTTCTCCTGAAGTTTACCTTCCAGTAGGAGTCATGGACAGATAAATGGGCACTTATATTACCACATGTTAAGTGCCAAGGTAAGGAGAGTATGGGGTACTGGGTGCTTGAAGGCTTAAGTATTCCTGGAGGGTTAGATAGGGAAGGCTTCCTACTGGAACTGATGCCTAAGCTGAGCCCCAAAGACAGAGTAGGCATAAACTAGGCAGGTGAGGGAAGAGGATACAGGTTGAGGAGAGGAGAAGAAGTAGGAGTGAATAGACTTGCATGTGGAGGCCCCTGGAGAGAAGTAAAAGCTTTAAGTGCAGTGCTGGGCGTGGTCACTCATGCCTGTAATCTCAACACTTTGGGAGGCCCAGGTGGGAGGATCACCTGAAGTCAGGAGTTTGAGACCAGCCTGGCCAACATGGTGAAACCCTCGTCTCTACTAAAAATACAAAATTATCCCGGGTACTTGGGAGGCTGAGGCAGGAGAATCGCTTGAACTCAGGAGGCAGAGTTTGTAGTGAGTAGAGTTCGAACCACTGCACTCCAGCCTGGGCAACAGAGCAAGACTCTGTATCAAAAAAAAAAAAAAAAAAAAAAAAAAAAACTTGGAAATGGAGCAAAGTGGACTTTTCTGTAACTCAGAGCATCCGTGGGAGAAATGGAGAGATGTGAAGTAAAAAGTTACTGAAAAGATAAACTGTATGTACTTGTTCCCTGACTCCTGAAAATGGAAAACATCATCCCATTATTTTTTTTTCCTACTCTACCCATTGTGTTGTTCCCACACTGGAACCCAGACCCATCCTGCTGTTCCGCTGCCACGTGGGGAGGGGTGCACAGTGGTCGTGTTAGCAAGTTTTGGAACCAAGCTTTCTGGGTTTGAATCCAAGCTCTTTCCCTCCATAGTTGCCAGACTTCGGGCAAGTTAACAATTTGCATGTTTCCTCATCTACAAGTGAGAATAGCGCTGCCTACCGTATATGGTTTTTGAGAGATTAAATGGATATTTTCATAAGTAGAGCTCTCAGAGCAGTGCCTAGCACACAGGAAGCACTCTAAAAATATTATCTGTTATTATCATGGGCTTAAAAGGACTCTTGTTAGCTAGTGTGGGAACGAACAATCCGACGTTTACATGCAAAACTGTGTATGGACTCTTCTGTGCCCCAGCCCTTGGAAAGCCAGGGCTGGATGGAAGATTTTCAAACTTAGCCAATTTTCTATGTGCTTGACAAGATGATATGTTTCCTAACATAAAGGATTCCCTAAGATTATAAGAAAACTATCCGGTACCTATCAGGAAACTATTGCAAAATGTTAAAAGATGTTGGGGGGAAGCTGTCTAGTACACACAATGGTAATTTCCCAGGTGATATTTCTTTAAAGATTTTTTAAATTCACCTCAGTTGTCATCAGAAACATAATGGGAGGACTTATGCATTTTTTTGAATCTTGTTGCAGTTAAAAAAAAAACCTCAGTGTTGCCCATGTTTTTCCACTTTATTTGGATATTTTACCAGTAACTTTATTTTCGTCTCTCTCCACATTACCTCATAATCTGTCTTTATTCTCCCATATTACAGTGAAGATTCAGCGGCTCAGAGATTAGGTGATTTATACAATGTTATGTAATTCATAGGAAGGACAACCAAAATTAAACCACGGGCATTTTGACGACTATAGAGTCTGAATTTGTTCTATGATATTTGAGCCTGACAGAGGCATCATCCCGCTAAAGTGCTTGTAAAAACTGTAGGGCATACAGTACACACTCAATAAACGTTACTGTAATCTCATCATGACTCATCTACTAAGCCTTCTGCAGGATGTTCACACATAAATGTTGCAGGGGAAAAATGATTCAAATACATTCAGAAAATCTTGGGTTAAGCAAAGTTAAATTAGTTCTCTTATTATAAAGTCTTTGAGACAGTAATGAACACTATGAATATCAAAGGAAAAGTATAATTCACAGCAATTTCCAAATCATATTTGACCACAGAACCTTTTTGTTCTTTCTCCCAAAATATCTAAGTAGGACCAATGTTCACAGGAATTAACTCTGGGGGAAATGCTGCCTGAGGTCAATGCAGGTAACAGATAATACTTACAATTCTAGTTCACTGGTGAAAAATATTTTGTGTTTGCAGGAAAGCTATTTTACTGTACAAGAGCAGAAGTAGCATAAAAGGGAACTTAAAGTCATTGTTCTAAATCTCAATTTGCTTGAGATGGGGAAGCGGAGTGAGAACAGCTTTGCAAAAATATGTCACCAGTAAAGTAGGAAGTGGGTATTCTTGCAGCTTCTAACAGCTTCAGCAACTTTGTTGTTCAAAGCCAGAGCTGCAAGACACCTTATCTCACAAAGCATACACACGTACACATGCAATCTCCAGGACGTGAAAAAGAAAATGAAGAGAGTTACAGATTTTGTTGGTGCCATTTCATATATAAAATGTTGAGGCTCAAAAGTTTGAAGTAAAACAATGGCAAAGTTTGTAAAACTCACTGTGGAAAAAAATAGTTTTGCATTCTAAATGATTCTATGACAATCAGTAGTTTGAGTACAATAGGTTATAGAGAACTTACTCAGCCTGCAGTTATTACACTGAGCAATGTAGTCGGGTTTAATGTCAAGAGATTCAGTTCTGGGACCAACTCTGTCAGCTTTGGGAGACCTGGGACAAATAACTTCTTTGACCACCTTCTCATTTTGCAAAATGTGAAGGTTGAATTAGACCACCCCTAAGACACCTTCTAGCTCTATAGCTCTGTGAATTTAAAGGAACGGGTAGGTTACGGACTTCTTTGGTTTGTTAGTTCCCCCAAGGAAATAGAGTCCTCTCTAGGTAGCAGGGGCACAATACTAAGCAGGCAGCAACAGAAACAATAAACTTCGGAGGTTACCCACAGCCCTCAGGAAACAAGATAGGTGTCTAGCCTCCAGCCTGTGGGGCCACTGCATAATGTTACTAAATTCAGGATGGTACTGAAATAAGTGTGAGCTATGAATGCCTGGAAATAATGAAAGCCATCAAAAAGTTATAATCTACTGTTGCCAGGACAAAAGTTCCTGAGATAGTCTACATCTTTCAAAGTCAGAAACAACATACAGGAGAATGAGGATAACTGCCTTCTTCCCACACACCCATGATGCCTAATTGAAATTGTAACCCCCCCAGTCTCTGGAAATTAGGCTGGCCTCTTTCCTTTCTGTTTTTGCTCCTGCCTATCAAGATGAAACCTAGTTGTGGTTTTATCAATGCATTTCTTTTAGCTGCCTACACCATCTCAATTAAAATGGGCTTGAGGAGCCAAACCAAGTAACTAGCACACGAAATAACTTCAGTCAGAAAATCAGGAAGTTGTGTTGCTATTTTTATTTTACGTTTAACAAAAAGCCTCATTTCTGAAAAACTAATGTTTTCATCTTTATTTCCTTTCTCAGAACTTATGACTGTTTTGAGAGACAAACAGCATTTATCTTTTTAAAGATTGGAACTTTTAAAGTAACGCCAGTCAGAATAATAGAGAAATGGAGACCAATCATATGATCATCCAAAGTCACAGGTTGTTAAATGTTTCATTGTTTTACTTCAAAGTATAGATTCTCTTTTGTTAATGATAGTGATTGTAATAGCAGCAGTGTGCCTTTCTAAACATGTTGTTCTTAAGCAAATATAAAAATGACTTGGGGCCTGGCGTGGTGGCTCATGCTGTAATCTCAGCACTTTGGAAGGCCGAAGCGAATGAATCACCTGGGGTCAGGAGTTCGAGACCAGCCTGGCCAACTGGTGAAACCCTGTCTCTACTAAAAACGCAAAAATGAGCTGGGCGTGGTGATGCACACCTGTAATCCCAGCTACTCGGGAGGCTGAGGCAGGAGAATCACTTGAACCCAGGAGGCGGAGGTTGCAGTAAGCCAAGATCATGCCATTGCACTCCAGTCTGGGTGACAGAGTGAAACTCTGTCTAAAAAAAATACAGAAAAAAAAATGACTTGGGATTCTCTGAACATAAGACAACAAATATGAAGAGGCCACTGTGGGGCACTAGAATGAGTTCCCGTAGGAGGGAGGCTGTATTTGAGGAGAGCTGATCTGTGCTCTGTACCGGCCCCTGGAGCACATAACCCTTCTGGATCTCAGCTATAAAATGAGTGATTCCGTGTTCTTCAATGTCACTGACATCTGGGACAGACTATTCCTTATCCATTAGAATTCTCCTGTCTATCACAGGAATTTTAGACTCCCTGACCTTGAGCCCCTAAGAAGCCAATAGCATTCACTAGGTTATTCACTATTGTAATGACCAAAAGCAACCCCTTCCCCCGACACCAGCACTCAATTCCAAACACTTCCTTGAAAGCTGGTACTGCCTACTCCCATTTGGAGGCACCAGCCAATGAGTTCTGAGATTCCTTTCTGCCCAGCATTCTTTAAGGAGTGGCCAGGAAGAATACTGGGTAGTTAGGAGCCTGCAGTTTAAAATCTTAGAAACATTCCACACACTGTAATCCCAGCACTTTGGGAGGCCAAGGCAGGCGGATCATGAGGTCAGGAGATGGAGACCATCCTGGCTAACATGGTGAAACCCCGTCTCTACTAAAAATACAAAAAAAAATTAGCCGGGCGTGGTGGCGGGTGCCTGTAGTCCCAGCTATTCGGGAGGCTGAGGCAGGAGAATGGCGTGAACCTGGGAGGTGGAGCTTGCAGTGAGCAGAGATCGCGCCACTGCACTCCAGCCTGGGTGACAAAGCGAGACTCTGTCTCGGAAAAAAAAAAAAGAAAGAAACATTCCACACAACATGTACCTGCATGAAAAAGGCATATAAATTGTTGAGCCTATTATTAAATTACACAGCAGCTTTTCCACCTGCTTTCACAGTAAGTTTTGTCACTTCTTTTTTATAAGTCCCAGAAGAAGGCAGAGGTTTTCCCCAATGAGTCAAAAGAAGCCCCCAGCTAGTTATAACCACTGGACACTGGCATACTCCAGCCCGTGTGAGTCATTTTCATCATAGAGTGGTGTCAACTCAATCCAACACTGTTCACTGCTTCTATCAGAGTCATCAATCAACTGGAGTCTTCCCCAAGCCCTGTCTCCCTGTCTCATCGATGTCCAGCCTAGTTGCTATTGTCAAACCCCCTACCCCTACCAACTGGGCTCCTTCTTTAACATCTTCTTGTTTTCTCTTTAAAGAAGGTCGAATAGCCAATGTAGTGTCTGCCTGGCTGGATCTCCATTCTGTTCTCTTTTCCTACCTTATGCCCCCTTTCCCTTTCCCCAGCTTAGAGACTTGACTATCAACAATTCCCCTCCTCCTTACTGTTTATCAATCTTGCTTACTCCTAAATAATCATCCCACCACACACACACACGTAAGAGCAAGCAAACAAATAGAACCATAACTTTTAAGAAATTTTACAGTACTCCTCATCACAAAAAAAAAAGCTGAGACACTGGTTTCTGTATGGGAGAAGAGTTCTCCCTGCTTCTGTTTGCCCTCAGTCTATTAGTTGTTGACTTTGCGTTTTGCCTGGTCTCTTCTTAGCTTCTTCTTTAATCTTAGCGAGTAACATGTACCTTTTCAGTTATTTCACCATTGAGATGCTGAAAACACTAACAAAAATAAGATGCTTATGTTTTATCTTTTTTTTTTTTTTTTTTGAGATGGAGTCTCGCTCTGTTGCCCAGTCTGGAGTGCAGTGGCGCAATCTCGGCTCACTGCAAGCTCCGCCTCCCAGGTTCATGCCATTCTCCTGCCTCAGCCTCTCCGAGTAGCTGGGACTACAGGCGCCCGCCACCACGCCCGGCTAATTTTTTGCATTTTTAGTAGAGACAGGGTTTCACTGTGGTCTCGATCTCCTGACCTCGTGATCCGCCCGCCTCGGCCTCCCAAAGTGCTGGGATTACAAGCGTGAGCCACCGCGCCCAGCCTGTTTTATCTTTTTAAGGTTTTTAAACAAACTAAAAAGAGAGAAAGAGAGCTTATTTTGGTTTCATGGCATGATAGACAGAACTTCAGACTACAGAAGAAAAACAGGATTTTAGTCCTGGATCTCATGATTTTAAGCTTTGTATCCTTGAGTAAATCATTTATTAATCTTATCTGGACCTTGGATTTTTCATCTTTGATAAAAAGGGAGAGTGTTTTTCAGGGTTTCCTTATGCTATGTTATCCCTAAGTCTAAATGATATTCTCATTCCATGTGTTAAAGGCCTGTGCAGAGCCAGGAAGATGGCTTCACAAATAATCAACTGGTTTGTTTATGCCAAACTATGTAAAAAGCACTGGAACAGTAAATTCATAAGACTTTCAGTCCTAGGGTTTTATGGTTCTATCTCTAGGAACAGAAATTCTAATTCCTTGGTCATTTGTTCTATAAGTGATATAGGATAGGCCCAAAAGGGATTCTATGTACAGAAATCAGTAGCATTTTTATATACCAACAACCTTCTAGCAGAGAACCAAATCAAGAACACAGTCCCATTACAATAGCCACAAAGAAAATAAAATACCTAGGAATTCATCTAACCAAGGAAGTCAAAGACTTCTGCAAGGAGAACCACAAAACACTGCTGAAAGAAATCAGAGACCACACAAATAAATGGAAAAAATGTTCTGTGCTCATGGATTGGAAGAATTGATATCATTAAAATGGCCATACTGCCTGCCCAAAGCAATTTACAGATTCAGTGCTATCACTATCAAAATGCCAATGTCATTTTTCACAGAATTAGAAAAATCTATTCTAAGATTCATATGGAATCAAAAAAAAGACTGAATAGCCAAAGCAATACCAAGCAGGAAGAACTAAGCCAAAGGCATTTTACTGCCTGACTTTAGACTATACTATAAGGTTACAGTAACCCAAACAGCATGGTACTGATACAAAAACAGACATATAGACCAGTTGAACAGAATAGAGAACTCAGAAATGAACCTACACTTCTACAACCATCTGATCTTTGACAAAACTGACAAAAATAAGCAAAGGAGAAAGGACTCCCTTTTCCATAAATGATACTGAAATAAGTGGCTAGCCATATGCAGAAAAATAAAACTGGACACCTGCCTCTCAGCATTTACAAAAATTAACTCCGGATGGTTAAAGATTTAAATATAAGATCTCAAACTATAAAAATCCTAGAAGAAAACCTAGAAAGTACCCTTCTCAACATAGGCTTTGGTAAATAATTTATGGTTAAGTCTCCAAAAGCAACTGCAACAGTAACAAAAACAGACAAGTGGGACCTAATTAAAGAGCTTCTGCACAGCAAAAGAAATTTCCAACAGAGTAAACAGCCTAAAGAATGGGAGAAAATGTTCAGAAACTATGCATCTGACAAAGATCTAATATCCAGAATCTACAAGGAGCTTAAATCAACAAGCAAAGCATCTAATTAAAAAATGGGCAAAGAACATGAATGGACACTTCTCAAAAGAAGTTGTACAAGTGGCCAACAAACATATGAAAAAATGCTCAACGTTGCTAATCATCAAAGAAATGCAAATCAAAACCACAATGAGAAACGATCTCACACCAATCAGAATGGCTACTATTAAAAAATATCAAAAAACAATAGATGCTGAAAAGGCTGCAGAGAAAAGGGAACACTTATAAATTATTGGTGGGAATGTAAGGTTAGTTCAGCCACAGTGGAAAGTAGCTTGGAGACTCCTCAAAGTACATAAACCACAACTACCATTCAACCCAGCAATCCTTACTACTGGGTATATACCCAAAGGAAAATAATTCATTCTGTCTAAAAGACACATGCACTCGTATGTTCATTGCAGCTCTATTCACAATAGCAAAGACATGGAATTAACCTAGGTGCCCATCAACAGTGGATTCAATAAAGAAAATGTAGTATATATACACCATGGAATACTATGCAGCAACAAAAAAGAATGAAGTCATGTCCTTTGCAGCAACACAGATGGAACTGAAGGTCACCATCCTAAGCAAACTAACACAGGAACAGAAAACCAAATGGCTTATGTTCTCACTTACAAGTAAGAGCTAAACACTGAATACACATGAAGTAAAGATGAGAACAATAGATTCTGGGGACCACTAGACATGGGAGGGAGGGAGGAAGCTGTGGGCTCAAGAACCACCTGTTGGTTGAGTGATGAGATCACTGGGACCCCAAGCCTCAGTGTCACACAATATACCCATGTAACAAACCTGCATGTGTACCCTCTAATCTAGAATTAAAGTTGAAATTACTATATTTTTTTTTTTGAGATGGAGTCTTGCTCTGTTGCCTATGCTGGCGTGGAGTGGCATGATCTCAGCTCACTGCAACCTCTGCTTCCCAGGTTCAAGTGATTCTCCTGCCTCGGCCTCCCAAGTAGCTGGGATTACAGGTGCACGCCACCATGCCTGGCTGATTTTTGTATATTTAGTAGAGACAGAGTTTCACCATGTTGGCCGTGCTGTTCTCAAACTCCTGAGCTCAAGTGATCCACCTGCCTTGGCCTCTCAAAGTGCTGGGATTACAGGCGTGAGCCACCACGCCTAGCCAAAATTTTTTTTTTTAAAGGGATTCTATCCCTTTAGTGGGTCTGCTTTGTCTGATTCTATTCCCTTTCTGTGTAGAAAATTGGTGGTTGGTATTATCTAAAGAATGCACTAAAGTCTGCTCCTCACCGTGCTGCCTTATTTTCCCCAATCTTTTCAATATATTATTTCCTAAAGTTGACTTCTGATTTCCCTCATTGTCTTTATCATCCTTCACCCCTGCTTGTCACTTCCTCATTTGTCCAATTACAAAAGAGGTAATGCCATGGCATCTTAACAAGGCTTTTCTCACTTTACAATCCCCAGGTTCTCTTACTTCAGCAAATGTTTGGCCTATGTATGCTTTGGCTCTTGCAGAAAGGGCAAGTGATAGCCAGAAGGAACTCTCAGAGAATGAAATACTAACTGAAAGTGTCAGCTGGTAGTTAACATGATATTATTAAGAATTCAAATAAATAAGTTGTGTTTCAAAACAGAAGAATGGGAGGTGACGATAGTATATACCAGGCAATATTGCACTTCAGTAGTGCAATAACTTCTGAAGTTATTGGTCTCTTCACAGCCTGTTGCCTCTTTATGTTGAACTTCAAATGAGACAATGTGTATCCACCATTTATTCTATATCAGTGATGCTCAAACTTCAGTGTGCATTGGAATCACCTAGAGAGCTTGTTAAAACACAGATTGCTGGGCCCCAGACCCAGAGTTTCTAATTCAGTAGGTCAGGCATGGGGCCTAAGAATTTGCATTTCTAGCAAGTTCTCAGGTGATGCAGATGCTGCCAGTCCTGATTAAAACTTAAAAACTACTGTTCTATACTATAATAGAAGAAAATGTATAAATGCTATCTTCAGGGTTTACATTTTTTTTTGAGACAGAGTCTCTGTTGCCCAGGCTAGAGTGCAGTGGCATGATCTCGGCTCACTATAACCTCTGCCTCCCAGGTTCAAGCAATTCTCCTGCTTCAGCCTCCCAAGTAGCTGTGATTACAGGCATGTGCTACCACGCCCAGCTAATTTTTTTGTATTTTTAATAGAGACGGGGTTTCACCATGTTGGCCAAGCTGGTTTCAAATGCCTGACCTCACGTCACCTGCCCGCCTCGGCCTCCCAAACTGCTGGGATTACAGGTGTGAGTCACCGTGCCCAGCCTAAAAATTCTTTTAAGCAATTTACTTAAGCAGAAACATGAATGGTAATACAATAATAGGGGAAAGGAGCATTCTGATCAGAGAGCAGGGAGTACAAATTCCCTAGGTAAGAACAAGCTTAATGGGGTTAAAGAAACAGAAAGACTTGGATGGGCTGGAATATCACAGATGAAGGAGCAATAATGGTTCCAGATGAGGCTGGAACAGTAGGCACTGACCAAATTCCATAGATCCTAGAAGGTCACAGTTTGGAATTTATAATCTGAAGCCATTGAAATTGGAGCCATAATGAAAAGGAATGTTATAGTCTGGTTTGCATTTTAGGACCTCTTTTTCCTGTGTAGAGTATAAATTGTAGGCAAATAATAATGACATCAAAAAACTGGTAAGGAGGCTATTGTTAAGAGTCCAGATAAGAGATGATGAAGTTTGGACCAGGGAGGTCAAATGGAGGAGAAAGAAATGGATGAATCTAGAATGCGTTTGAGCTGTAGCATTAATGGGGAATTCTCATGTATTGGATGTAGGGAATAAGAAAAAAGGAGGGAGGTTTACTCAGCTTGGGCCCCCTCCGGGTCTGCTGCTGAAGGGGTCCGGCCCAGGACGGCGATGAGACCACGGTGCAGCTGGTCCAGAGTCCTCAGCTTTGCCAATAGGATTATTCTGCTGCCTTCATGTCTTTGTTTGTTGATCTTGCTGGAAAGACAGAAGATCTTTTAAACTGAGTTGATCAAGGGGCTGCAACAGCTCTCAGTAGGAAAGACACCACCACCAGCAACATCATATATAGCAAAAATACTGACTATACTGAACTTCACAGAAGTTCAAATACAGATTTGACATATCAGACTTGACCTATAGCTACTTATACTTCATCAGCAGCTGATAACATTTGAAATAAAAAAGCCACCATCTTAGCTGGCACTGCAAATGTGAAAGTAAGATCTAGGACACCAGTGGAGGCCTCTCATCCTATTGAATATTCATCTGTTCCTAGGCCTTCATCCCAATTTGTGTGAACAAGAAAATCAGAACCTGATGATGAGCTGCCATTTAATTTCCTTAATAGTTCACAGAAGGAGCCTACTGGGAGGGTGGAAATCAAAAAGGAAAAGGGAAAGACACCTGTCTTTCAGAGTTCTTGGACATCAAGTGTTAGTTCTGAGAACCCCAGTATAACCACCATCAAAACCACTGAAGAAAATTCTTTTGGAAAATGCATCATCAAATGCTGCCTGCACTGAGCACATCCCAACACCTAATGAAGATGGCAAATCACATGAACTACCTAACCTTCGACTGGCCCGGGCTAATTTTTGTACTTTCAATAGAGACAGGGTTTCACCATGTTGGCCAGACTGGTCTTGAACTCCTGACCTCAGGTAATCCACCCGCCTCGGCCTCCCAAAGTGCTGGGATTACAGGCGTGAGCCACTGCATCTGGCCCTCCTTGGTCTTTCAACTGGAGCACCTCAAGCAGCAGATGAACTCCACCTCTGGAAGTAGTAGTAATGGGTCTTCGATTAATATGTCTGAAATTGTCAATGGTGAAGGCACTCTTCTGTGAAATTTTCCTGTTCTTTTTAGTGGCACAGAAACTAATCTGGCAGGAACGTATGGAAAAATTCACAAAGCTAGTTCAATTGACCGGTTTGGTATTCGTCTGGGAATTTTTCTCCAAAGATACCCCATAGCATGAGTTTTTGTGATTATATATATGGCTTTGCTTCACCTCTGGGTCATGATTGTTCTGTTGACTTATACACCAGAAATGCACCACGACCAACCATATGGCAAATGAACTGAGCCCAGATGTTGCAATGATTAGTTGTCTTTTTCTAAGCTTGGGATCTGCAAGAAGGCCAATTGCCTAAAATTTCTGAGAATGTGCACAAGATTATTTTATCACTACAAGCTTTTAACTTTTTAAGTTATTATACAAGTATTCCACTACCTAAATCTTCCTATTTCCTTTAAATGGTAAGAGTTTCTAAAACAGACAATAATTTAACAAGCTCAGCTCTGCTTTTTCTGAGTTCAATGGTCCTAATATACATGTAGAGAAAGATGCTGGTGTTGTTCACCTCTGTATAGACCATCTATATGTTAGGTGACATTGATTATGGGTTACAATCAGGGAAACTAACTGTATTTAGTGACAAAAATAAAAAGTTTCCATTTTTGATTAAAAAAAGAAAAAGGAGGAATTAATATGATTATTAAATATTCATTAATTATGTGTTAATTTCACCAATTGACTATTATGTTTGGACTTTATACCGGATTAGATGCACAACAGTAAATGTGACTATGGTTTTGAACTTAATTTTTATAATATAGTGACAAGATTTAAGAATTAGAAGCTGTAAAACCTGGCATTGTTTGATATTAGAGTTAGAATTATTAAGCAAAGTATACAGATTAGATAAATAAGGTGGAGGTATCTTTACATGCAATTGATAACCTAACTGTGGCAATTAGGGCAGTAGAGATCAACCCGAGGTCTTTGGACATTCTCAGAAATCCACAAATTTCTTACACAGTTTTTTATATTATGTTTTCATTCAGTGAAAGTCTGAAAAAAAGTTAATGGAAGAATAACTTTTTCGTTGTCATTAAAATACACCTTTACTTGCCTCAGGCTAACAAGCGCAGGCCAAACGTCGTCATGATGAACTATAGAAACAAAGGTTTTACAGTAATTGAAAGAAGAAATGTAGTGGGAAAATTGAGTTATAATACATGACATGATAATATAGCAATGCTAAACTCAAGAGAACTATTCCTGATTACAGCACTTTAATTAAAAATAGAGTATGAATGGGGGCTAAAAGTTTTTGAAAAAAATAGGCTTACTCAACAGTTAAACACATGCTACCAATTGCAAAGGTTTATTAGCACCATAAGAAAGTTACACAGAGACACATCTAGTTTGACTAATTTTTTTTCACTAAAATATCCATAATAAGGGAAGAGAATTAACATTTATAAAGTGTCTTCTGTGAGTTTGTGATGGGCACTGTTGTTAAATAATATAATTGTCATAACTTTACTGTGAAGTAGAATTTTTGCCTTTTTACAGAGTAAGCTGATGCCCTGGAAGATTAAGTGACTGTGCTAATGAAATTAAAAAGTGATTACAAATGTCCAGTGATAGAGAGGGTATAAGGAGACAAGACTTCATTGAGGCACATTGCTGAAGCCTCAGTGGAGGACAATTGGCAGATCCTACAGGAAAATAAAATATGCAAATCTTTCATCTCAGCAATTCTACTTTTAGATCTCTGTCCTAGAACACTTCCCCCCCCGCCCCCCCCGCACTGCCCCGCAGTTACACAGAAAAGCACAAGTAGATTCTCATCATTACATTGTTCTTAGTCAAGGGGGAAGACTGAACAAGCCTGGACTATCCCTAACACAGAATACTCTAGAACATTTACAAAGGACAAGATAGGCCCAACATAGGTAGCACAATATTCAGCATGCAGAGCTATTTAGGTTTTAATCAGATATTCCTGTGCATACATACAAGGGTCAGTAAATACTTAGAAAAAGTTCTGCAAAGATAAACAATTGTAGTCTCTGGAAAAGGGAGGGCAAGGAGGAGTGAGAGGTCATCTGAAACTCTATCCGTGTTGTAAAGCTTCTTCCAGAAATGAGTCATGTATTATTTGTGTGACTAAAAAATACCTTAAAACAAAAACAAAACAAGGGAGAGAGAGAGAGAGAGAGAACTACCCAAGATCACACCTCTAGTAGAAGCTTGATCCCCGGATCATCTCATTTCAAAACACTCGCTCTCTCCACTGTGCCCCACGACTTCTTTGTGGCTTTTATGTTTTTTTCCTTCTGTGTCTTTTCTTCTTTTAGGTTGGTGCAAAGTTAATTGCAGTTTTTACCAAAAGTAATGGCAAAAACCGCAATTATCTTTGCACCAACTTTATATATCTTTCTCTCCTCTGAAACCTGATTTATCATCTTATGTTTATGTGCTGTATTTTGACTCAGGGTCCCTCCTTTCTTTTTTTATTTATATAAATTTAAGGGATAAAGTGCAGGGTTTTTTTTTTTTCCATGGATACCATGTGTAGTAATGAAGTCTGGGCTTTTATTATAACCATCACCCAAATAGTGTACATTGTACCCATTAATTAATTTCCAATCCCTCACTCTTGCCAACCCTCCCACCCTTCCCAGTCTCCAGTGTCTATTATTTCACACTGTATGTCTGCGTCTATATGTAATTTAACTCCCACTTACAAGTGAGAACACGTGCTTTTTGACTTTCTGTTTCTCAGTTATTTCACTTAAGATAATGGCCTCTACCTCCATCCATGTTACTGCAAAAGACAATTTTATTTTTTTTATGGCTGAGTAGTATTCCATGTATACCACATTTTCTTTATCAGTGTCATCCATAAGTTTCATCCATTGATGGACACTTAGGTTGATTCTATGACTTTGCTATTGTGAATAGTACTGTGATAAACATACAAGTGCAGGTGTCTTTTTAGTAAAATGATTTCTTTCTTTCTTTTTTTTTTTTTTATGAGACAGAATTTCACTCTTGTTGCCCAGGCTGGAGTACAATGGCACGATCTTGGCTCACCGCAACCTCCGCCTCCTGGGTTCAAGCGATTCTCCTGCCTCAGCCTCCTGAGTAGCTGGGATTACAGGCACCTGCCACCAGGCATAGCTAATTTTGTATTTTTAGGACAGACGGGGTTTCACCATGTTGGACAGGTTGGTCTTGAACTCCCGACCTCAGGTGGTCTGCCCGCCTCGGCCTCCCAAAGTGCTGGGATTAGAGGCATGAGCCACTGTGCCCGGCCGATTTCTTTTCTTTTGGTTGAATATCCAGTAGTAGGATTGCTGAATCTTATAGTAATTCTGGTTTTAGTTATTTGAGAAATTTTCACACTGTTTTCTCTAGAAGTTGTACTAATTTATATACATTCCCACCAACAGTGTATAAGCATTCCCTTTACTCGACGTCCTTGCCCACATCTCTTATTTTTTTATTTTTTAATAATAGCCATCCTGACTGCTGTACTATGATATCTCATTGCGGTTTTAATTTGCAATTCTCTGGTGATTAGTGATGTGGAGCACTTTTTCATATTCTTGTGGGCCATATGTGTGTCTTCTTTTGAAAAATATCTGTTCATGTCCTTTGCCCACTTTTTAATGAGATTATTTTGGGGGTTGTGAGTTGATTGTAGATTCTGGATATGAGTCCTTTGTTGGATGCATAGCTCGCAGATGTTTCCTCCCAATCTGCAGGTTGTCTGCTTATTCAGTTGATTATTTCTTTTACTGACAGAAGCTTTCTAGCTTAGTTAAATCCCATTTGTCTATTTTTGGTTTTGTTGTATTTGCTTTTGAAGTCTTAGCCATGAATTTTTGCCTAGGCTAATGTCCATAAGTTTTTCCTAGGTTTTCTTTTAGTATTTTTATAGCTTCAGATCTTACATTTAAATCTTTACTCCATCTCGCATTAATTTCTTGTGTATGGTGAGAGATAGGAGTCCAGTTTCATTCTTCTGCATATGGTAGTCAAATTTTCCCAGTGCCATTTATTGAATAGACTGTCATTTCCCCAGTTGACATTTTTGTCAACTTTGTCAAAGATCAGTTGGCTGTGGGTATGTGGCTTTCTTTCTGGGCTCTCTATTCCATTCCATTGACCTATGTGTCTATTTTTGTACCAGTGCCATGCTGTTTTGGTTGCTATAGCCTTGTCTTATAATTTGAAGACAGGTAATGTGATGGCTCCAGCTTTGTTCTTTTTGCTTAGGATTGCTTTGTCTACTAACGGCTCTTTTTGCTTCCATATGAATTTTAGGATTATTTTTTGTAAGCAATGGCAACAATAGTCATTGCCATAGCAAAAATAGCAAATATTTAACTTAACTGAGTACCTTCTTTTATCACGTGTCTGTAAATGTAGTTGTGCTTCTTACAGGTATACTGAGTCGTAGTCACTTTATCTCCCTTTGAGTCACTTAAGAACACTTGCTCTGTCCAGGCACTACAGGGAAGCTCTGCCTTCTTTGTTGGCAATTCTAGTTTTTCCCCGGTGCATTACAATTCTTTGCCTGGTTTGATGGTCTAATTTGTCCCTTTCAAAACTTCATAGTTTTAGCAAGGAAAAGCTTGCTTCCTGGATGAACCACTGGTCAGGCAATTTCCATTATTAAAACTTCTTTATGAGGCTTTCTCTTTCTTTACTTAAAAAGGGTGTATGTCGTAAATTAATGTAACACAGGCCAGTCATGGTGGCTTACACCTGTAATCCCAGCACTTTGGGAGACTGAAGCAGGTAGTTCACATGAGGTCAGGAGTTCGAGACCAGCCTGGTGAAATCCTGTCTCTACTAAAAATACACAATTAGCCAGGTGTGGTCGTGGGCACCTATAATCCCAGCTACTCAGGAGGCTGAGGCAGGAGAATCGCTTGAACCTGGGAAGTGGATGTTGCAGTCAGTTGAGATCACATCACTGCACTCCAACCTGGGCGACAGAGCAAAACTCCATCTCAAGACAAACAAACAAACAAAAAGAATGTAGCCCAAAAATGTGCTGTGTTGGGTGTGCAGAGTTTTTTGTTTGTTTGATTGATTTGTTTTGTTTTAATAGTTGCCAACATTCAAAAAGTAGAGGATTTTATGGAAAAATCTAGTTTTTTTCTTCACGTATTTACAGTGGGCTGGAGCCCCACAGTGGCCACCCACTGAGACAGGGCATTAGTTTCCTGTTCACCATGGTCACGTGCTCCCAGCTCAGTGCACACAGGCATGTTCCTGCCTGGTGCCCACAGACAGCTAAATTTGGAGCACATGCTTTATTTCTCCTCTGTTTGCCCCTCTCTCTCCCTGAGGATGTACTATTGCCTCTGCACATCAAGGCTTATTCCTTCTCTGCCTATAGATGTTATATTACTGGCTTATATTGATTTTATCCTAAAAGTGTTCTCAAAGGATTTCTACTGTTGATTTAGCCAAAACATTCACTATTCCTTCAAAAATTAAAACAGTTAATCTGAGGATGTTTCTAAAACTTGATTTCTAGTGCTTTCTTTGCTCCTATAGAAGTTATTAGTAGACTTTTAAAATAACTTTTCATATTTGAAGAATAGAGATTCAGATATTGCCTTATACCCAAATATGTTGTGTCTTAGAGGAGGGAAGAGGCACCCTGTAATCTATGAACATCTGACAAAGAACTTTTCTTATATGCTGACTTTTTTCCTTTTAAAGTCATACTTAACCTTCCAAAAAAAAAGATCCAAAAGTCAGCAATCTCCTGTCAAATTACCGCCTAATTTGAATTTCATGTTATTTTATGACCGGAAAATGAATAAACTGAATTATAAAAACAATTTACCTTTCATGATTACATATAATTGAATAACCAACAAAGTTATTGGGGAGGTGAATTTTTAACAGTTGAAAAAATTATTCAGAGACATTGAATGTTAAAGTTAGGTCTGAGATGGAAGAGTTTATGACAGTGATCAAAGCCTTTCTTTACTTATTTTCCTCTCATTGATCATTAGATTTCTTTTGATCACTACCTCTTCACCTCCATTCTAATTTCAGCTTTGATTATCTATGTAAACACTCATGTTTCAGTATTACTTTTCTTTCCACTTTGATGGACTATTCTAAGCTGGCCAACATTTTCTTGGCAGTTTGCATTCAAAGCAAAAGATTTCATACTAATATAGTTACAGTGCTTTGTTTTCAACTAAATTGGTTTTCAAAATTTCCCATCCACAATGGTTTACAAATCCTTTGAAGATAAGAGCAGATGGCTTTGAATTAGGGCAAGGAAAAACTCCGTAAAACTAGATTTTCTAAGTCTATGACACAGACGTTTTAAGTCCTTAGACTTGAAGGCTGCTGAGGATCAAAAATTTTAATGATACTTATACCTACATAACAATATCTACTAGTATGTTTGTATTGTATATGAAACTCTGTATTATATCAAATACCAATCATAAAAGAGAATGTTCATTTTTCCAGCTACATAATTAAATACGATGCTGTACTTCTAATATTCTTTATAAAGAAGACATACACAAATAAAATGTCTTATAAACATATGAAAGAATGCTCAGCCTCACTTATAAATATGAAAATCCAATTGATATAGCATTTATTTTTTACCTTTCAGGATTATTAAGACCAAAAATGTATGATAATATACATGCCAGTGAAGTTACGGTAAAACAGGTATTCTCCCACCAGTTTAAAAAAAAAAAATCACTAAATGGCATTACTTACCAAAACTTTTTTTTTTTTTTTGAGATGGCATCTCACTCTGTTGCCCAGGCTGGAGTGCAGTGGCACGATCTCGGCTCATTGCAACCTCTGCCTCCCAGGTTCAAGCGATTCTCCTGCCTCAGCCTCCCGAGTAGCTGGGACTACAGACATGCACCACCACGCCTGGCTAATTTTTGTATTTTTAGTAGAGCTGGGGTTTCACCATGTTGGCTAGGATGGTCTGGATCTCTTGACCTCGTGATCCGCCCACCTTGGCCTCCCAAAGTGCTGGGATTACAGGTGTGAGCCACTGCACCCAGCCTACCAAAATATTTTAATGCTTAGTTCTTTTGACCTACCGATTTCACTTTCTAGGAATTTATCCTACAGGTGTATTTATACTTGCGGTCAAAGACATACATACAAGAAAAATTTTATAATTGTAATTGTCTAAAATAGCATAAAATAAGCAACAATCTAGAGTTCCTCAGAAGGTTGAATATGGAGTTACCTAGCAATTCTACTCTTGGTGTTTACCCAGGAGAAATGAAAACATAGGTCCACATGAAGACATACATTAACGTTCATAGCAGCATTCTGTATAACAGGCAGAAGGTAGAAACAACTTAAATGTTCATCAATTGATGAATGGATAAATAAATGTGATATATGATGAAATATGATTCAGCCATAAGACAGTAGTATTAATATCTGCTACAATATAATTGAACTGCAAAAACAACTAAGTGAAAGAAACTACTCACAAACGACCACATATTGTATGATTCTGTTGATATGAAATATCTGGAATAAGCCAATCTGTAAGAAACCAAAAATAGACTATTGGTTGCCTACGGCAGCAAGGATTGGGGATAGGGATGGGGAGTGACTGCCAGTAAGTACAGGGGTTTATTTTTGAGGTTATGTGTATATTCTAAAATTAGATTACAGTACTGATTGCACAACTGTAAATATATTAATAACATGGAGTTGTATATTTTAAAGCAGTTTATTTATATGACTTATGCTTCAGTAGTTATTTTTATAACCTAAGTGACCAGAAATAATGAGACTGGTCACATAAAATAAGGTAAATCCATGCAATGGAGAACTCCACTGTCATTAAAAAAAAAAACAAAAAACAGATTGCTCTTTTTGTGCCAATATACAACAATATCTTTTTAAAATTAAGAAAGCAGAGTACAGAATAATGTATATACTATGGTTCCATTTCTGTAAAAAAAATACACAGAATATATTTCTTTAAATATACCTGAAAAACTAATAACAACTGTTGTCTTTGAGGCTTGTAGCTAGACTAAAACAGGGGTCTAGAAGAGAGGTTTTTCTTTTCAGCCTTCCCTCCTATATTTTCTTAAATGTTTTATTGTGCAGATATTTATTTTACAGTTTCCTTTTTAAAATTAGTTTTCTTTTCTAAAGGGAAAAAGGACAAAGGAAAAAGAAAATCAATCAGTGAAACATTAAATGTGTGATACATGCAGTGTCGTAGGGCACACACAGGTATTGACAGTGGAGACCCACCTCAGAAGCTCACTGTTTAGCTAGGAAGAAAATGAATAAATAAATGAGAAAATAATTTATGGTAATTTTAAATAAAATAAAAATGCTGTAAGAAAACACATACCAGTGCTCTGCATACAGAGAGCTCTCTGAGCCAGGTGTTAACACCAGGGAATCACAGGACAGCCACACCACACTTCAAAAGGGCAGGTAGTTTTTTAAAATCTTGCTTTTAACAGAATGGTCAGATGTGTGGCAATTAGCATGTCATTTCAAGCACAGGTGGCAGTTTAGAAAACTTCTAATAAAAGTTACTGAAGTATGATGATCCCAATCTCTCTGCACACATGGAAATAAACATGTCCTATTGATTTTTAAAGAGCCTACCCCATACAGAACACAACCGTGTTAGTTCCTAGAGTAATTCATAGGTAGCACTGAATACCGACTGTGTGCTTGGCAGACAGTCATATTTTGAATTCTTATAGCAACCCTGCAAGTTAAGAGTCAGTAGTCCCATTTTAATAGGCAGAGAATCTAAAACCCAGAAAAGCAAAATAAATTACCCAGTGACTTACAGCTAATACTGGGTGGGATTAGTAGTCAAAGATTAGTAGTCAAACCCAGGCCTCAATAACTTCAGCACAAACATTCTTTCTACCAATCTTTCAGATTCCCATGTTGAAAATTGTTTCTGGTGTGTTTTTGAGTGAAGAATCTGAAAGTAGTATTTGGTTGTTTTGGTGCCTACTGGGGTAGATTTAGGGATTTAAACTTCTTCATTCTTAGTATTCTAAGATTCTCCAACAAATCTAGGATTAGACATGACTAATTTGAGGAAAAACTGGTTTCTGTTTGTTTATTGTTTTCTTTGCAATTGAGGGGAGTAGACTGTAGTGTATGAATGGGACAGCCAGATCAATTAGTAGCTAAGAAGAATAGGACCATTTATTAAGAACTACCATACCACGTGTCAGTTTCTTCTGCAGAGTGTGTGTGTGTGACCGTTTCGCAGATGAGAAAATGAAGACTTGGAGATGTCAGGCAACTTAACCAAGTCTTCATACTGAGTAATAAAAACTGGAAGGTTGATATAAAAGTGGTTGAATCTGAATTTAAACCTAAGCCTTTCATTCTTTACTTCTCCATGAGGCCATCCAAGCACATTTAAGATATAGAAGTAGCAAATGTAGGGTTTTTTTCCTAGAAGTTTGGCCGTGAAGAAGAGGAACAAAATCAGCTGGTATCTAGGGTGGGGGAAGAGGTTAAAAAAGGATACTGTTGTTGAAGATATCAGACCATGTTTAAGATGGAAAGTGCACTGAAAAGATGAAACACAGTTCAGAGCACATGGTAAGTGCTTAGTAAATGTTTCTTGCTTGATGCAGTGAAGGAGTTAATAATAAAGGGAGTGGGCTGTACAAGGAAGTAGGCACCAATGGGAACTAAAATGCCATTGTTAGTATGTGCAAGAAGGAATGCCATCTTTCCAAAGAATCTGGAGCAAAGGAAAAACGGGAGAGCAAGATATCAGGAGATTTTCAGTTAGAATGCAGGGCAAGTGGAGAGAGTCAGATGGGGCATTCTCCATGTTCTTAGTAAAATAAGAGGTAAGGTCATCTGTGGTACATGAGGAAGGCAAGGGTAGGGTCTGGGAATGAAGGGGATTACAAACAAACTTTATGGTAAATGTGCTAAGATCTCAGTGAGACTCAGTCCTGAGAAAGTCTGTGTTTAGTTTAGGTGTGAATGACTGTACGTGGCCATGCAGCCATAAGAGATTCCATTAAGTGTCCACTCAAATAGTTTGACAAACTACTTAGTGCAGAGTTCACCAATATAGACTCTGGCAGCACCATGTGGTTGCTACAGCTTTTCTTCTTGTTGGAATGGGCAATGCTATGTACCTACACTGGCCCAGAGGAAATAAAAGTCTATATGCTGAGTTGCCAGCCCACGGCTAAAATCTGAGACAAATGCTTAAGAATTCTCAAATAGATGATGACATTAAATAATTTCCAAATTTCTTAAGTTAAAGTAACTTAGAAATGATTTTATATGTGGCACCCCTCAGCCTTGTGTGACCATCTTTTATGTTTATGCAATGCTTCAGACTTTTTAAGATGCTTTCACATGTATTAGCTCATTTCATCCTTAAACACTTTGAGGTAGTTAGGGCTCGATTACTCCCATTTGACAGATGGAGAAACTAAATCACATGGAGATTAAGTGATTTGCCAAAGACAAATAGCTCTTTGGTAATAGAGCTGGAGATAAAATCAAAGTTTTCTAATACCTGGTCTAAGATACCCCAAGAAAGCCAGAATTAGAAATGCCAAGTCTAGGGTCAGGGTTTTGTGGCAATTGGGAGCAGCAGTGTAATGTCTTTGGTGTTGTTAAGGAATCCATGGACTTAAAAAGGAAATTGAGAATCAAATCTCCACATGTTCCTTACGCCCATTGGGACATGAAGACTTTAGGTACCTTCTTAGTCAAAAGTCACAAACATCAGAATCTACAGGGTAGATATCCTAAGTCTTCATAGATCTTTATTACCAGAATGTTGTAAAAGTATCCAGAACCGGCATTTTTGACCAGCAGAAATACATAAAATGCAAAGTTTGTGAAGTAATACAATTTCCATTTCCCATGAGTATACCACCACCCTTGCTGGGTCCTCTCTGTTCATTTCCACATCTTCTCTCCCTGCTCCTTCTTCCATTGCTCTCAAATCCACTTTTCTGTTTATAGAGTTTTAGATCCTGACAAAATCTCACCATTTTGGGTAGCCTGCATTTCAGTGAACCTGGAGCCGTTCAAGGCAGGGCCAGATAACCACTGAGCACCCACCGACTCATGGAAAGTCTCTCCTGGTCATTTCCTCGTGATAAACAAAATGGCCCCAGTGCTCCGCCCATTCCAGCATGGCTGAGCAGGGAAACGTGACTTGTGCAAGATCTCTTCCAAACTTCCAAAATTAAAAAGGATGAAAAGTTTCAGTCAGAGGTTATTAACTTCCTAGATTTTTAAGAATTGTTTTTGTGTTCTAGAAGATACTGCAATTTCACTCCCCATTATTCACAATTCTCCCCATTTTTCTGTAACTGGTATAAACTGTTCCCTAATATAAATATAGCCAATTTTCCTTAATATTTTTTGTCATTAGCCATGCAAGCTCCCATTTGACTTATTAGCAAGATGCCTATTATGTCCTTCTTGAAGCCTTAATCTCCTGTTAAAATGCTCAGAGCACAGTTCCTCAGTCTGTCTCAGGACAACAGTGGGTAGTAGGTTGCAAATTCATCTGATTAGCTCGTTGCTGCTGAACCATCCTGCACTGTCCAGAAGACCAGCTCTGCCCACTACTACAGGGATCCATAGCCCTGCATAATCCTGTCTTTCTTTGAGGAAAACATTCCACATGGTCTTTTCGGTTCCAGTACTTTCAAATCACAGATATCCAGGCAATCCCCCCTGAGCTTTGGGAGATGAGATCCACAAGTAGATCAGAGTTTTAGGTGTTAGCTCTCAAATTGCACATCCCTAATTTGTAATACCAACTGAGGTCTAAACTTGTTGCTCTTTCCCCTTATTTCGTACCTTCTAAGTCCTTTTATGCTATTTCAAAATTCCCCGATTTCAGTTCTTGAGAGTTTTTTTTCCAGCCAGCTGGTATCAGTCATTCATCTTTAAGAGCCTACTTCCTACTAGCTTGAATGTTTACATGCCTGCTTTCTGGTTTCCAAAATCAAATTCGCAGGCATCTGAATTTAGCATCCAGAACACCCCGATATGTGAGCCTTACAGTCTCTAGAGCCAGGTCTTTCCTGCATTAAACTGAAAACACTCATAAAATCACACTAAGAGGAAAAATACAAATCAAAAAAGCTGAACTTACACGCAGATTGTAGGACAGTTTGCTAATGTGTCTATTTTAGCTTACTAATAATTTTCATTTAATTACCTTGAGAAGCAGCAGAGCACAGCAGAAAGTGCATAAAAATCATAAAAAAATGACTAGAGTTCAAATTCTGGCCAAGTTTGAACCCCACCGCTACTGCTTACTGATTCTCTGAACTTGGGTAGTTTTCTTAACTATCAGATGGAAAGTAGAAAATAACATATACCCGCATAGGGCTGTTATACAAAATAAATAAGATTACATATGTAGAATGCCTAGTATGGTGCCTGTCAAAAATTGCATGATTAATTAATATTATTTAATATCATTATTCCCAGATATTTTTATCTTTATTGTTTCTATTTCTTTACTCGTTTTACTATAGTTCAATATTCATCCCCTTTCTTTCCATCAGAATAAAAACATGTTTCTGCTTTTGAGGATGTTAATATTTCTAATTATATTTTAGTACACTTTATAAAGTCCAGATCGAGATTTTAGAGTCAATCATTAGACTCTAATGTCAATCGTTAGACATTAAAGTAAGTCTAACTCGTTTTTTCCTCCAGAAAAACCAAGATGCTTTTCCTTAGAATTATTTTGTGTACATGCAAATGTATTCCTAGCAGTATTTGAAAGTGACCACACGTTTTGCAAAGCAAAGTGTTTCACTGCCACATATTAGTGTACTATAGGAAGACTTTAGCATATGTTCTCCCAAGCTTGATGAGGAAGAGTATGTTCAATTAGTTTAGTGCCTCATTACGTCTTTCAAATTATCTTTGATAATTTTCCAAAACTAATTTTTCTTTAAAATTTAACCAGTCCCTTTCCATCTCTTACCCTGCTTCCCTCTGGTTTTGCTGCACTCTCAGGCGAGCCCTACTCTGGCAGTGGCAAGACCACTGCCGGCAACTCAAGGAGGACTCCCTTCTAGTTCCAAGTCCGGTAGAAGAGCAAGCACACCCCTTCCTGGGTTGCTCAAGTTATTATAACTGCAGAAAGGAGAATAGATGTTGAGTAAACAGAACCACAGAGGGCCCATCAGAGTCTCATAAGCCTGTGTAAAGGCAGAAAGGCTGGGTTTGGGAAAGTCAGTTTTCTGTGTTTCCAATTCAAAGGACTCACCATTCCCTAAACCATTTCTATAACTTCTCACTTGTTGGCCTTAAGTCACTCTCCCAGGGTAATGCCTCCAGCTTGTCAAAATCTTTTCCATGAAAGGATAAGTCACAGATGGCTAATAAATATTTTTCTCTCTATTTGGATGGTTTACTAATATCTACTCACAGAGGCGTATTCTCTTTGGGTACAGCTTTTAAATCATTTATGAATCTACTGAACCATATTATTTATGAATTAAAATAACTGGATGCCATTTTCATCTGTCACATTCACTAGAATTTTTAATGTTTATTCTATGATAAAAGAGGCATGTCAAATTGATAAGTAATAGCTTATCAGACAAAGGGTGCAGAACATTTGCTAAATGATTTAGGAGCAACAACAACCACCATAAAATTAAATCTCTATCTCACACCAAACTCCAAAATAAATTACTAATAGTTTTAAAGTGTTAAATGTAAAAAAAAAAAAAAAAAAAAAAAAAAACTAAGCCACAGCGAAGTAGGAGAAAATATACTGTTTATAATTATCTGTTCTCAAATTAGGGAAGGCCTTCCTAAAGATAATGTAGTGACAGAAATTATACACTAAAGGATTGATTGAATAGATTAGAGGAAAAGTCTGATATATCCAAAAATTTTTATTTTAGTTAGGACAAAAACAAACCGGATTCAACATTTCTAACATAAATATCTTGAGTAGGAATTTTTTATTCGTGAGATTTATAGGGGAACTAATTCTGTCTACCTCCATCCCCCAAAAATAGTTGCGAAAGAAGAACTATTCTTGTGGGAACAGTACCTGGCCTAGAGGGTCTCGAGTCTGCAGTGCAGGGCCTGAGCAGTTTTTAAGACTCTAGGAAGAAGGGAAAGACTAGGGTGAGGTCAGAGTATGAACAGAGAGGGCAATATGGTCAGCAATTACCCTAAGTGAAGAGCTTGGCAAGAGGGAGAAGTATCTAGAAGAAATTAGGAATGTGTTTGTGTCATATGCTGTATAAAACCTTGGCATTACACTTGTAAGAAAATCTACAGTGAAGTGCTGTATTTTTTTTGAAGTTTGTAAAGAGAGGTTTTACTTGTTGTGTTATATTTTTAATGTATGGGCAGGCAAAAGCAGGATCCAAAGCAGCCTAATTACATTCAGTTGGTCCAGTTAAGAAACAAAAATATTAATGTCCTTAATAAAAATATTTTAGAAACCAAGAAAAGGAAAATACTAATTTTGAAATAGGCGAAGTATTTGAATAAATAATACAATTAAAAGGAGGCCAGGCACGGTGGCTCACGCTTGTAATCCCAGCACTTTGGGAGGACAAGGCAGGTGGATTACAAGGTCAAGAGTTCAAGACCAGCCTGGTCAACACAGTGAAACCCTGTCTCTACTAAAAATACAAAAATTAGCTGGGCACAGCAGCGGGCATGGTGAAATCCCGTCTCTATTAAAAATACAAAGAGAAATCCCGTCTCCAATAAAAATACAAAAATTAGCTGGGCATGGTGGCAGGCACCTATAATCCCAGCTACTCAGGAGGCTGAAGCAGGAGAATCGCTTGAACCTGGGAGGCAGAGGTTGCAGTGAGCCAAGATTGCACCACTGCACTCCAGCCTGGGCGACAGAGCTAGCCTGCCTCTCAAAAGGAAAAAAAAAAAAAAAGGAAAATGGTTATAAACATGAAAAAATGACCTCATTTGTGCTCAAAGGCAGGTAAAATTAAAACAAAATGTCTGTCAAGATATTATCCTCTTTTCCTCTCAGAAAATCACACCAAAACGAGAAAGAAATTAGAATTCCATATTTAGGAAAACAAGGCAACCTGCATAATTCCAAAGCCCAATATATGAAACCAGAAAGTCAATGGAGGAATGAGTGAGAGGAAGAGGATCAAAACAGAGAGGAAAGATACAGAAACAACTGATTCTAGTCACTATTTAGCAGATAGAACCTAGGAATTTGTTAGGTACCAGCAACGGTATGCTGATAAATGTTTAACAACCGGGAAAAACTGTGTGTATGTGTGTTATGCGTATATACATATATGTAATATATCTTATTGATGTAAAGGATGAATAAGGCCAGGCATAGTGGCTCACACCTGTAATCCCAACATTTGGGGAGGTCACGGCAGGAGGATTGCTTGCGCCCAGGAGTTCAAAACTAGCCTGGGCAACATATCAAGACCTCATCTCTACAAAAAGTATAACATTCTCTAAAAAATTTAGATGGGCATTGTGGTGCACGCATGTAGTCCCAGCTACTCAGGAGGCTGAGGCAGGAAGATCCCGAAAGCCCAGGAGTCTGAGCTTATAGTGAACCATGATGGAGCCACTGCATCCTAGCCTGGGTAGCAGAGCGAGACCCTGTCTCACAAAAGATATATAGCATACAACGTAGTAATAATAATAAAATAAACATACTCTTTATTGAAAATTCCATGTAGCCAGTTGTTAATTTTTGCCAAATTATTTTATCTGTAGCCAACTATGGTTGCAATTAATAATCTTCTTTTTGAAGATTTGTCTTAATTCATGGTATTGTTTGCTTTGCTTCTTAGGTACTAGCAAAGGCCAGACGTCTTACTCAACAACTTCCCCGCCACCACCTCCACCATCCCATCCGGCCAGCCAACCACCATTGCCAGCATCTCACCCATCACAACCACCAGTCCCAAGCCTACCTCCCAGAAACATTAAACCTCCGTTTGACCTAAAGTAAGCAAAAGATAATCTTGCGATTTCTTTTCTAGTCTCTTGCCGTAGATTTTCAAACTATGCTTGGTCGAATGCCGAGAGTTCCATGGGAAACTTCTGGGTCTACAAAAGTGGGCAGCTGGCAGGGAGAAGAGCTGGCCAAGCTGGCAGGGCAAATACCCCTAGAATTGCTCAGTTCTGAGCCATTCTTATTTATCTGTTTTATGTTGGGTTTCCCCTTAAGCATTTATTTGAAGAAAATTTCCACTGTTCTTTAAAAAGTTCTGAAGTTTTCTTGAGAACCACCAACTCCTCCACCATCACCATCTCCAACTCCTCCACTATCACGATCACCACCACTCCATCACCATATTTTTACTGACTGCTTATGGTGTGCTAGGAATTTTACATATATCATCTCTATAACCTTATTGATTGGATAGTATCATCATTATTTCACAGATGAGGAAATGGAACTTTAGCTCTGCAAAGAAGCCGAGTAACTTCTCCAAGATCACAAAATAGTGTAGAATAAAAATTTCAACCAATGTAGTCTGGATCCAAAGTAAGTGTGCTTTAAAATACTAAGCTAAATAGCCTCCTTTAATTAAACAATAATACAGATTTTCTCTCATCCATCAGAATTTTTGCCTGGGCGTTAAAATCTAGGAAACTTTTATTCAAGCCTGCTCTTGCTTGAATTTTCTCAGATGATATTTTTCAGAAATGTCAGCACTGTAGGGGTTTCTATGCATGGGCTCTTTATCCAGGATTTAATAGAATAGTTGGTAAAGGAAAAAGCAAGTGGCAGGTTGGAATAAAAATGGAATGTCATTTTAAGAAGAATATTCAGACAATGGCAAGCATAAATCCTTAAGACAAAACGGACTAGATATTCCCTTTCTTCTTGTAGAAAATTGCTTAACATGATTCTCCTTTATCACAAATAAGTAATATCTCAACATATTTAGTACAATTTGATTTTCCTTCACTTAAATTCCCCTACCAGATTGATGTTCCTTACAACAAAATACTTAATATCCATAATCCATGTAATGGAAACTGTTAATAACAATATTAGATTGACAGATTCCCTGAAATGCTTGATGACTACAGTTTAGGGAAAGGAAAGAAAACGTATTTGTCATGGAGAAACACCACCATTTTTTAACTTTAATATGCTTTCTTGGGGGTTTAAGGATAGTAAGTAGAAGGTGCTAGAGCAGCTTCCTGGCTATTATCTTATATACGACCTGTGTTGTGCATTTATATTAACGAGCTGCACACCCTTCAAGGCATTTGAATTTATGGATGTCAACTTAAAGCCTCTAATCCTCCATGATATCCAGCTACTTTGTTTTTTCAAAAGGGAAAATGTGTATAGTGAAAGACTTTCAAGCTCCCATCAGAAAGCTCAAGTAAATTCCACAATGAAGAAATCTCTGGGTTAGAAAATTTTCCCCAAGAAGGGGAAGCTAGAAATGCATAGAGGAAATGAAACCAAAATGGGCCTTGATGTTCAGGCTCAAAAGCTTATATTTCACATGAAGGGGCAATGTATGGGGTAGTCTGTAAGAAGAATTGTGACAGATATAGGTGTTTCTGTGCTTCTCACAGCATCAGTCCTCAAAACACATACATGAGTATTTCCCAAACATTCCCTCTGCCAACCTGCAAACGTTCCTCCCTTTTCTAATCAAAGACCACTCTCAAGTCAAGATCTAATAGATTTCCTTTACAGTCATGCAACAAGTATTTTTTGAGCCACTACATTGTGCTTTTGTAATAGGAGTTCAGGAAATACTAGTAAACAAACAAAGACTCCTGCAAAGCAGGGACCAAGAGACTAAAGAAATGAAAATAATAAACAGGGCTGGGCATGGTGGCTCACACCTGTAATCCCAACACTTTGACAGACAGAGATGGGAGGATCGCCTGAGCTCAGGAGTTTGAGACAAGCCTGGGCAACATAGCGAGACCCTGTCTCTACTAAGCATTTGAAAATTAGCTGGGCATGATGCTGCATGCCTGTAGACCCAGACACTCAGGAGGCTGAGGCAGGAGAATTGCTTCAGCCCAGGAAGTCGAGGCTGCAGTGAGCCGTAATTGTGCCACTGCACTCCAGCCTGAGTGACAGGGCAAGACCCTGCCTCAAAAATAAATAAATAATAAACAGGTAAAAAATATGGTATTAGCACTTGATACTTCCTAACGTATTTCCTAAAGGGAAAACGGAGCAGAGGTAAGTGGTGGAGGTGGAGTGTGAGGGTGGCGTTGTGAACAGCATGTTGCTGCTTGGGAGAAGTATATACTTATACTTTTGCACCAACCTAATAGAAAATGATACTTGAGCAAAGATTCAAAGGAAGTAAGGGGGTTAGACATGAAGGAAGACTGTTCTAGGCACAGAGAGCAGGTAGAGAGAGCAAGGGAAGGAACGGTAGGGAGAGTCAGCTTATGTAGGGCCTTGTAAGCCATGATAGAGATTACAGTGCTTAAGTGAAATGGGGACCACTCAAAGAGCTACAGCACAGCAGTGACGTCTTCTGACTTGTGCTTTATAAAAACCATCTTAATGGCTATGCTGAGAAGAGACAGTAGGTAGACAATTGTCAAAGCAGGGAAACCTGTTAGTCAGATATGACAGAAATGCAGGCAAGGTATGCAGTAACACTGACCATGATGAGAACAGTGGAGGTGGTGAGAAGTGTCCATATGTTGGGTGTATTTTGAAGAGAGAGACAAAAGAATTTGGATTTAGTGTATGAAGGAAAATGGGAATCTAGAATGGGTGGTTCCAGTGTTTTTGGCCCAAGCATCTGTAAGGATCATGCTTCCATCAGCCCAAGCACCACCATGAGGAGGCTGAAGATGTCAAAGGATGAAGATGTTAAAATCACAACAAATCTAAAGATCTCAAGAGTTTTTATTTGCACGTCTAAAATTGAGCAACACTTTGTTCCATAAAATAAAGTAAGTGTTCCAAAGCAGAGGAGGTTGGCTTTATAAACAAAAAGAACTGAAGAAAGCAGAAACAAAAAACAGAAAGTGGATTGGTCATTTTAAAGTTACTTTCCTTGTAAGGCAAGTACAGGGAGATAGAACAATAGAAAGGTAATGGGTTGGTTAACATCAGGTTACTTCAGGTCAGTCTTTCTTGTAAACATTAAAACAGAGCATTATTATGACAGAAAGTGAAAATTTGCCTCTTCAGGCAACTAGGCCGTTCTCTCTGTCTCCTGATTTCCCAAAAGGCCAGATAACAACTCAGTTTCAGTTTGGTGAGCATGGGTGACTCCATTTTGACTTTTAATCCGGTCTTCTGGGGCCCAGTGCAGGAATTTAGCCCAAAAAAAATGGCCTCCTAGATTTTGTTTAACAAAGGTGAACAAGTTTTGTTTAACAAAGGTGAGGAAGATCTGGAGGTCATGGCTATGTTAAGTTTGAGGTACCTTTTAAGCATACGATTGGGTAAGAAATGTAGAGTTTCGGAGAGAGTTCTGGGTTTAAAATAGGAGAGAAATAGGAACAGATTCCACACTGAAAGTCATAAGACTGGTTAAGACGACCAAGGAAGGGAGTGTAAAGAGAGAAGAAAAGAACTGAGCTCTGGGGCACTGTAACTTTCTGAGGCCTGGGAGGAGAAGGGGCAAAGGAGAATAAAAGGAACAATCAATAATGCAGGGGTCTTGGAAGCCCAGGAAAGGAAGCATCCAAGGAGGAATCAGTGAGAAACTGTGTCAGGTGCTAGTGGAGGCCAAAAAGTGAGGACTGTGGAGGTCAGTGCAGGGGAAGTTGTCAGGAGTGGTGGGGATACAAGGCTGATTGAAATGGCTTTAAAAGAGTATGAAAGGAGAAGAATTGGACAGAGCAAATATAAACAACTCCTTTACAAAGAAAGGGAAACCAAAGAAATGGGACAGTAACTGATGGGAGAAATGAGATCAAGAGCCTTTTTAAAGATGGAAATAACCGCATGTTTGTAGGCTGATGGAAAGATCCAGTCAAGAGGGAAAAATGATAAGGGTGGAGAGAGGGGAGAATTGCAGGAGCCGAGCATTAGAGCAGCGGGGAGCAATGGCTTCCCTAAGGTTTACAGTTCTCCCTAGGGTGTGGAGTGGAATCTCTAATTGGGATCGAGGAAGGGATTTTAGAAGACAGGGTGGACTTTATCATCTGCAGCCTGTTCTGCCTACTCCTAAAGATGCTCCCAGAAGTAACTTGCATCATATCATTCAGGTCAGGATGTCTTAAGAGTGTAAAAGATTCCAGACAGGTGACAATCAGAAATCCTAAAGAACTGAAAATAAAGTAGTTGAGGCCAAAGTTATATTGTATTTTAAATTGTATTGTTTCCCCACCTAGTGGTCAGAAATCAGTTTGTTACATTTTCTGCTATTTTTACTCAGGCATTTGAAGAGAAAATGAAATGGGTCAAAAGAGCATGTTTATCATTTTTAATGTTCATATCAACACTTTTTAGTGTAATACATTTCTTGGTACCTTTTTAAATTATAATTTCAACATCATAATTTTTCATATTAAAAAAGAATCAATGGTTGAGTGTTTTGGCATATCAAACAAATTACATGGTTATTAATAGTAATGAGACAGGAAAAGTGAAGTAATAAAAAATAATAAATAATGGGAAGTGACTAAGGTTAGAAAAGGGAAGGTTCAACAGTTCTTACCCTGAAGTCATTCGTAGTTAGTTTAAAGGGTTTTTTGGTTTCTGTTTATGTGTGTGTTTTATTTTTTGTCTGTAAAATTGGAGGAAAAGTAAGAATTTGCCATTATAACCTTTTTATTAATTAGAGATGCTTAAAATGTTCTGAAACTTGAGACTTGCCATATCAGTAGCCTGCTGCCAGATAGTCTTCTCTCACACCAGTTGGATAGTGTTGGCTTAAACAAGTCAGTTTTCAAATTCTTCATGAGTTAAATATAGGAAGACATGTTCCAGAGAAAAGGCCACAAGATTTTACTCCCAGTAAGGCAGGTATAGAGCAAAGTTTAATGTGTCATGCAGATTTCTTCCTCCTTCTTTAAAAAAAAAAAAACTGCTGATAATTAAAAGCTAAATGCATGAATAGCCAATAAAGTATAAAGGCCAGCTGGGCATGGTGGCTCATGCCTATAATCCCAGCACTTTGGGAGGCCGAGGTGAGCCAATCACATGAATCCAGGAATTCAAGACCAGCTTGAGCAATGTGTTGAGCAATGTGGTGAAACCCTGCGTCTACAAATTATATATATATAAATATATATATAATGATAAGGATGGAGAGAGGGGAGAATTGCAGGAGCCGAGCATTAGCGCAGCGGGGAGCAATGGTTTCCCTAAGGTTTACAATTCTCTCTAGGGTGTAGAGTGGAATCTCTAATTGGGATCAAGGAAGGAATTTTAGAAACAGGGTGGACTTGCCGGGCGCGGTGGCTCACGCCTGTAATCCCAGCACTTTGGGAGGCCGAGGAGGGCGGATCACAAGGTCAGGAGATCGAGACCATCCTGACTAACACAGTGAAATCCCGTCTCTACTAAAAATACAAACAATTAGCCGGGCATGGTGGCGGGCGCCTGCAGTCCCAGCTACTCAGGAGGCTGAGGCAGGAGAATGGCGTGAACCTGGGAGGCGGAGCTTGCAGTGAGCCTGGGAGACAGAGCAAGACTCCGTCTCAAAAAAAGAAAAAAAAAAAAAAAAGAAGAAGAAGACAAGGTGGACCTTATCATCTGCAGCCTGTTCTGCCTACTCCAAAAGCTGTTCCCAGAAGTAACTTGCAATCGTATCATTCAAGTCTGGATGTCTTAAGAGCATAAAAGATTCGAGACAGGTGAGAATCAGAAATCCTGAATAACTTTGAAAATAACGTAGTTGAGGCCAAAGTTATATTGTATTTTAAATTTAAATACACACACACACACACACACACACACATATGTACAAAAGTTTAGCTGGGCGTGGTGGCACGTGCCTGTCGTCTCAGCTACTTAGGAGGCTGAGGCGGGAGGATTCCTGAGCCTGAGAGGTCCAGCCTGCAGTGAGCCATGATCTCGCCACTGCACTCCAGCCTGGGGGACAGAGTGAGATCCTGTCTCCAAATAAAAAAGAAAAGAGAAGTATAGAGGTCAACAGTTTTACATCTTTATACATCAGGGAATAAAGCACTAATAAGCTTTCTAAAAATGACAGTCATTAACTTTACTTTTCCTATTTAATTCTACATGCTATAGCATAAAAACAAAGATCTATAGTGAGAGGCCTTATTGAATAGACCTATTATCATAACTGGTAAGCTTCCTTTTCTTCTTCTTCACCCCCTCCCTCTGCTCAGTTTCTTATGACTTGGGCTGTGACTGGTTCCATTGTTTTTCTCTTGCTCTCTCTATGGGGCTTTTCTCAATGCTTGGAACCCTTGGCGAATTTGCTGACAGTTTGATCTGGATTTACTCATGGCACCTGCACCTATTTATTTTCCTCATCTCTTTTCCTTTTATTCTTCACCATCATTGCTATTATAGTCACTATTTCATATTTATTGAATATTTTAATAATATACATATTACAAATTAAGGCCTATATAAAGTGGCACTAAGATTCATATGCTATAATTTTGGGTCCATAAATAAAACAAATGTGTGCAGGCAAACATTGTCTACAAGTAATAAATGCTTTGCATAAATGTGCAGACACACATGTATGAATGTGCTGTGCAAATGCCCTTCCTTTTAGAAGTATTCGTTATTCATACAGGTGTTTTAGGAAGTAAATTGCTTAAATCTGGTGGTCTTTTTGATTTAACATCCTTTTCACCAATGATAATTTGCTTTAGTAATAAAAGTTAGTCTCTTGTTATTACTGGAATATTGTTAATTCATCAAAAAAATCAAAAGCCTATCATGACAGGAATTATTCTAATAACTCTCTAAAAGGATAATCATAATAATAAATTAACTAGCAAAGTGACAGTCCCTTTCCTTAAGGAGTTTATGGCCTGAGTGAAAAGAGAGACCTGAAGCAATTACCCTATAATTACGAAGGAATACAGAATAATCACTATAATGGATGGATGGATGGATGATGCAGAGAAGCAATGCAATGATTAGGCTTAAGGAAATCAGGGACAGCTTCACAAAGGAAGGACTGTTTAAGGAGAGGCTTAAAGAATGGAGGCCAGGGGTGGTGGCTCATGCCTGTAATCCTAGCACTTTGGGAGGCTGAGGCAGGTGAATCACCTGAGGTTAGGAGTTCGAGACCAGCCTAGCCAACATGGTGAAACCCTGTCTCTACTAAAAATACAAAAATTAGCCAGGCGTGGTGGCAGGCATCTGTAGAATCCCAGCTACCCAGGAGGCTGAGGCAGGAGAATCACTTGAACCCGGGAGGCAGAAGTTGCAGTGAGCCACGTTTGCACCACTGCACTCCAGCCTGGGCAACAGAGTGAGACTCTGTCTCAAAAAAAAAAAAAAAAAAAAAAAAGAATGGGAGGCCCACAAGCAGGGGACGCTGAGAAGGGAGATTATTCCAAGGAAGGGAAGCGTGGGCTGAACATGAAGGAACAAGAAACCAGAGAGAGTTCAGACAGCATGTGAGTTTACTGTTAATATGTGAGAAGATAATGTAAGAAAAGGAAATATGAGAAATAAAGCTTTACAGGGCAAGACAGATCATAAAAACCTTGTATGCCATAAAAAGAGCTATGGATTTTACTCTGTACAATGTCAGTGTATTTTAATGTCTTAGGTATTTTCATCTTTTTAATTAATATTCAATTCATCAAAGTTAGTCATGCAAAGGCCTATTTTCCTTTAAGTACTTAAATTTATATTACGTGACTTATTTTATTTATACATCTAGTAATTTGTATTTAAATTAGAATTATTTTCAGGGGATCTTTGATTAATGATTGGACAACTCATATGGCTCAAACTAAATTCTTTCAAATCAATAGTTCTGTTTATAAATGTGGTTAATGAAACTTCTTGCGATGTTTCATATTGCATGTATATATTAACATATTTAATTTCATTTTTAAACATTCCAAATATCTGAATGAACACATTTAATCACCCCACTAAGCAAAATCCTCCCAAGAATTTAAATGACTCTCATAAATCTATTAAATTGAACCATATCCAGTTCCCTTAAATATCCAATAGCATTTGCAATTAGATTTTTCCTATGCTTTTGAAGAAGTATATTTATTGTAAAAAATGTTAAGCATATAAAAGCCAGGAAGAATAGTATAATGAGCCTCCATGTTCCCTTCACCAACTTCGACAACTATAAACTCATGGCCAATCTTGTCTTATCTATACTCTCACCCACTTGCCTCTTACATTATTTTGAAACTAATACAAAACATCATATAATTTCATCTATAAATATTTCAGTAGATATTCCTAAAAAAATAGATTCTGTGCATTAATATAAAATATCAAATCAGTGTTCAAATTTCCAATTATCTCTTACAACACGTATGTGTTTTAAGTTGTTTGAATAAGAATCCAAAGTATACACATCTATGTTGGCATATATGTTTGTTTTGGATTTTGTTGTTCTTTTTTTTTTTTTTTTTGGAGACACAGTTTCGCTCTGTTATCCAGTCTAGAGTACAGTGGCACAGTCTTGGCTCACTGCAACCGCCACCTCCAGGGTTCAATAGATTCTCATGCCTCAGCCTCCCAGGTAGCTGGGATTACAGACGCCTGCCACCACACTCGGCTAATTTTTGTATTTTTAGTAGAGACAGGGTTTCACCATGTTGACCAGGCTGGTCTCGAACTCCTGACCTCAGATGATCCACCCACCTCAGACTCCCAAAGTGCTGGGATTACAGGCGTGAGCCACCGCGCCCAGCCTGTTATTCTCTTTTAAGATGTAAGTTCACTCTCCATGTCTTTTTTTAATTCTTTACAATTTATTTATTGAGGATATCAAGTTGTTTGTGGATACTATAGTTCCCCATCATGTAGATTTTGCTGATTGCTCTCTATAATATAGCTATATGTCCCTCTCTCCTCTGTATTTCCTATACATTGACAGTGGGAGGTAGAGGTGGCTTGATCAAATTTAGTTCTTTTATTTTTTGGTGTATTCTTTTATCGGGAACTAATAATGTTCACTTGACTCTCCTTTTTTGATGTGAGCAGCCATTGACACTCAATACCCAGACTCCTTAACGTTTCAACTAAAATTTAGAAAGTCTACACCACAAATTTTAAATTGATGTGACAAGTCTAACTGAATATTTTCTAATGTAACAAATCTTTTAAATATTACAAATACTTTAAAAATTGACTGTACATACATTATCCCAATGGTTATAAAACTTATTCCACAAATTGTTTTTACTATGAGTTTGGCTTATTCCATCATGTCTGTATTTAATTCTGAATGTTCCAAGGGTGAAAAAGACTCACTAAAGAAAACAAGTGTCTTGTCATGACAAATTTAATGAGTTAATTAACAGGGCCTTTACACTTACCCAAATAGAAAGCTAAGCATATATAAGTTAAATTTTTAATTTTCTATTTTTTTAAGTGAGTTTGTTAGATTAACAGTTAGTCCCTACCTATATTTACCATCTCAGGTAGAGACTGAGACAGATATCCATGACAGTTCTTCCTGAGTTACAAATGTATCCACTGAGCCCATTTTATGGTTTTAGTGATAAAAAGGCACTTCCAGCCCACATTCTTCAAATGTGGTGAAACACACATTTTGCAACCAGCTTCTCTTGTTCAAGTAATATTCTTTCCTAAGTCTTTAAGGAGTTTGCCTATGGGACATGAGAGTGATATAATCATATTTTTGTGTTAGAAAGATGGCAAAAGTTGGAGAAGGGACTATCAGGATAGGGAAGAGAAGGAGTAATTCTGATTACCAGGACACTGACCAGATGACTACTGCAAAAGTCCACTCCAGAGATAATATAATCCTATTTTTGTGTCTAGCGGGAGAGAGGAGAAATGGAAGAGGGAAGTGAATTAGTACGGGGAACTGGTGTAATTTGGTGATTGATTTGACATGGGACTGAAGATGAGTGAAAAACAAAGGATGAGTTGCTGCTTGATAGATATGTGAATTGTGGTGCCATCCACCAAGAAAAGAAACCTAGTAGGGAGAGCAGGTTTAGGCTGGGCTGAAAGGAGGAAACCTCAGTTTCTGAGATGATAATATAGAACTGGCTGTAGGACACCCAAGATGTATATATTTGAATCGGAATCTCAGAAGAGAAGCCTGGGCTAGAGATTTCAACATGGAATTTGCCAACATTAAGATCATATATAAAGCTATGGAGGTACATAAAACCATTTAGGAAAAACTGCAAAGTGAAAAAAGAAGAGAACCAAGACCAGAACACAACAGAACATCATCATTTAAGAGAAGTCAAAAGAAAATAAACCACAAAGAAAATTGTGAGAGAGACAAGAAGTGAGCCAGGAGCTATTTCTCATGGAAACAAACAAAGGAGACTCAAAGAGGGCAAAATGGCCAATACTGTCCAGGGCCACAAAGCAATCAAGTAAGATGCAGTTTGAGAGCGTCCAGTGGATTTGGTAGCTAGTATTTTTAAGAATAGTCTCGGCCGGGCGCGGTGGCTCACGCCTGTAATCCCAGCACTTTGGGAGGCCGAGGCGGGCAGATCACGAGGTCAGGAGATCGAGACCATCCTGGCTAACACGGTGAAACCCCGTCTCTACTAAAAATACAAAAATTTAGCCGGGCGAGGTGGCGGGCGCCTGTAGTCCCAGCTACGCGGGATGCTGAGGCAGGAGAATGGCGTGAACCCCGGGGGGCGGAGCCTGCAGTGAGCCGAGATCGCGCCCCTGCACTCCAGCCTGGGCGACAGAGCAAGACTCCGTCTCAAAAAAAAAAAAAAAAAAAAAGAACAGTCTCAGGGAAGAAGTGGCAATAGGGGAAAGATTGCAGAGTCAGGAAAGAAATGCGTGGGAGGAGAGGAAGTAGAGTCAGTGAATAAAGACAATTTTTTCTTAGCTTGGATGGATAAAGGAAGAATATCTTGTGGTAATGTGAAGAATTCACAGAGATAAAGTGAAGTGTTTGTTTCTTATGGATGACAGTAACTTGGGCTGAGGGAGAAAACAAAGAATGAGAGATTTAAGGGCAAAGAGTGAAGTAAGCAGAATATAAGTAATAAAGCAACACACGGAAGAAAGGGGGTAATCAATGGAGTAAAATTACTGAGAATTCAGATGAAATTCAGAACACAGGTGCAGAGAGTAGAGAGAAGGTAAGGACGAGTATAACTGCAGACGAGTTTGTGGGTTAAGAAAATGTATTTTCTTGAGAGAGCTCACACCTAATGACTGCTGTTTTATCAGTGAAATAAGAAACAAGTTCATCTGATAATAGGGGAGTGGAGAGGAATCGCACATTGAAGAAAGTGGTAAACATTTTTAATAGGTATGAAGAAGGATAACTCAAGAGAAGGCTGACTACACAAAAAAGAGTGATGAGATTGTAGAAAAGAAGAGGGGGATACAGCTGAGATTTAATACCAATTGTTTGTAATGTCCAGAGTCAGCAAAATTGACGGCAATTTTCTCCAGCTATGTTAATTAACTGAGAATAGGAATATAAAATATAAATGGTCATATACATAAATAGGGATTTGTAAGGTCCAAGTATTGATAATGCTATTAAGGGCAGTTGGAGTGAAGCCATTGGAATGAAGCACCTTGGAGTTCAGGGTGATAAAAGTGAAGCCAAGACAAAACCATCTGGAGAAAAGGAAGGAGTCAGGGATTGGAACTATGTAAGTTTTTGTTTTTTTTTTTTTTTTTTTTTTGAGACAGAATCTTACTCTGTTGCACAGGCTGGAGTGCAGTGGTGCGATCTTAGCTCACTGCAACCTCCGCCTCCCAGGCTTAAGCAATTTTCCCACTTCAGCCTCCTGAGTAGCTGGGGTTACAGGCATGCACTATCATGCCAGGCTAATTTTTTGTATCAGGTCAGTGCAAAAGTAATTGTGGCTTTTATCATTCGTTTTATGTCAAAAACCATAATTACTTTTGCACCAACCTAATGTTTTTAGGAGAGACGGCGTTTTGCCCTGTTGCCCAGGCTGGTCTGGAACTCCTGACTTCAAGTGATCCATCTGCCTTAGCTTCCCAAAGTGCTGGGATTACAGGCGTGAGCCATGGTGCCCAGCCCTAGAACTAATTCTCTTTTGTGTGTGTATCATAGAACCAATTAAATGCCCTCATAATCCCAGAACTGAAGTGTTGATTTACTGCTAATTCAATGGAAAACATATTACCCTCCAGAAGCAATGGATTAATTGTATAAGTCTACTATGAATAGATGGTGCTATAATCAAGTTTCCCAATTCTCCATTTTCTGCCACAGGAGCAGCATAAATATAAAGCTAAAGCCTATGCTAGTGGTGTCTGAAGCTTTAAATCAGAGCAAATGTTCAAGAAAAAAGAATAATTCATGAAATAATCCTTCTCCCTTTTTCATTGTAAGGTGAGCATCTACTTGTTCCATGTTCACTGTTTCTTCTTTCTTGTTTTCAGAAGCCCTGTCAATGAAGACAATCAAGATGGTGTCATGCACTCTGATGGTAAAGGACAAAAACATATTTTATTTATTTATTTGTAAACTCAGGTACAGAAGTTTGAGCTATTCGCTCTCATAGGCTTATTAATGGGTCATTATCATCACTGGTCCGTGCAAGGCCCCTCTCTTGTTTTATTTGCTTATTCCCTCTTATCCTCATGACTCATCTCCTTTCTCCTCCTTCCTTACTACAGACAAATATTCTAACATATTTAATGTGTATGTGTGTTTGCACAAATTCTTCACATATTGTGACATGTATGCATGTATTTAGTTCACAGAAAGAGTATGTTATAGGTTTATCTCGTCTTTTTGTACAATCAGCATAATGTGGTTTTGGGGCCCATTCATATCCCTATGTGTGTGTTTAGTCTGTTGCTGTTAATGACTGCACAGTAATCCATGGTGTGCATCCACATTTCACTTGCCTCAAACTCACTGGTACCACAAACAACAATGCAATGCACCTTCTTGTATTTATCCCCATGCGGACCTCTCAGAGACTTATCTTTAAGATGTATACCCCGAAGTGGAATGGTTGCTAAGAGCTATGGAATACTTCGGTTGACCGAGTATGACAGGCATGCTCTCCAGAAGGGATGCACCTATCTACACTCTCATCAGTCGGTCCTGTTATTCAGCTTTCCTTTTTTTTCTTATGTGAATCAAATTATATCTCCTTTTAATTTCTATATCTCTGCTTACTCTTGAGTTTGAGCACTTTATTTGCTTATAAGCCTTTGTGGTTTCTTCTTCTGTAAGCTGCCAGTTTCTACCTTTTGACCATTTTTTGTATTGGGAGTGGTATATTTTTCTAGTTGACTTGTAGGAGTTCCTTTATATTTCAGACATTAATGTCATGTCAGCTTCAAACATTGCAAATATCTTCTCCCATTCGGTCAGTTGTCTATTAGCTTAGCCTATGCTGTCCGTCCTTCCTTGAATGTAAATAAATTTTGATATAATCAAATGTATTAATTTTGCCTTGTAATTTATGCTATTTAAGAAGTCCTTTTTCCTAGAAAATAAAAATTTTTTCCTGTAGACTTTATCACATAAATATATTTAGGTCTTTGATCTCTTTGCAGTCCCCTTTGAGGAGTTAGTAGAAATCCAGAATTGCCTCATGTATGGAGCCAGTTTTCTCCTTACTGTCCTCTAAACAATCCACCCTTTTCTCATTAATTTATAGTGCTACCTTTATATTATATCAGCTCTATGTGTGTGTATGTGTATACTATGGGTGTGTTTATGTACATTTGTGTATGTCACTGAATTTTCTGCTGTATTCCATTGGTCTATTTGCCTGTTCTTATACAAACACCACACTGTTTTTATTATTAATATTATTGTATTATTGCTCTTAATATGGGATTATGTCTTAATATTCAGTAATTAGTTTTGATATTACACTGAACTCTTGGGTATTAAATATTTTAATCCAATTAACTTGATTTGTTTGATACATAAAAACAAATCCTTGGGAACTAATAAGTAAAAAGGTGTGAAACAGTGATTTTTTTATGCCTTTTTTCATACAAGCCCATAAAACCAAATGGACATCCCTTTTCATAAAGGTAATAAACAGTGTATTAATTATTTTTTGGCCTTTGCATTATTTTATGAAAGCCAGTGAAATGATTTTATAATTAAGTCACCAGCATCAAATAAAAGCCATAGTAAAGATCTAAAGTACCTATTTTATTTTCTATTTCTGTATCTTTGATAAAGCATAAGTTCTGTTAGATTATGAAATATTTTGAATATTATTATATTATATCCAATAATCTTACATTAAAGTGCTTCCTTATTGCAAATGTATTAAATTTTATTTTTTTTAATCTTTTAGGTGCTGGAAATCTAGATGAGGTCAGATTTTTTTCTCTTCTCATATTATATTGATATAATCAGAATATTTCCCAAGTATTATGATTCACTCCGTATTGGTACAAAACAAACAAATGAAAATTCTTACGAGTAATGATATTTTTCCATTTCTAATCTTATTTCATCTAAAATGCTTAAGACGTTACACACCAGTCATCACACTGACTCATTATAATGCTGTAGTGCTGAACATAAACTTAAGTCTGATTACACGTCTGATTTATATAGCAAGACAGAAAAGGAAATCTTTTTGTTTTTGCTTTCCCAGTCTATTTCTAAGGAGAAAAAATATTTTAAACAAGCCAGACTTACATACAGTAGTTGTTTTACCTAGTATTTGAATTATTCTTTCAAAAATAATTCACACTATGGTTCCTTTAAGTATTTATTCCTCTGGACCATTTAATATGTGTTTCAAATTATAAAAATTTACATTGTTGCCTTTATTTTAAGTCTAAGCAATGTAATATGTGTGTTAACTTTTTAAATAATAAAAATTAATCATTATCAATGTTTTTCTTTACAGGAACAAGAGAGTGAAGGAGAAACATATGAAGACATGTATGAATTACGTTTTTTACCGTGACAGTTTTCTTCAAAGATGAATATAATGTTTTGTATGAGGGAGAGTGGGTATATAACAACACTAGGAGGGAAGCTTGATTTGTTCAAATGACTGGCATATAATAAGTTTTATTTCAATTTAAAGGACCCAAAATTATTTAGTTCTCTAAGAATTCTACGAAGGACTCTGTTAAGAAGCTATTGTATGAGAGACCAGAGATGTGCCTATGAGATAAACCACAGTCAGAGAATCAGAGATAGAAATCTGATTTCTTACTCTTAGTGTATCCTTGGGCAGATGAGTTAATTTATGTTACGCCTTCTTCACCTGAACAGAGCTCCACCCACAGGGGTGCTATGAAAAATAATTTATCATGGCACCCAGATGCCAAAGTGTCAGCTGCTAAAGTGGAAAGATGTTAAAAAAAAGAAGTTTCTTGGAAAAGAAATTTCTTGGAAAGTGGGTGAAAGTAGAAATGAATATATTATCTTACTTTATCATATGTTGATCTCAGATACCTTAATTTTCTCTACCCAGTGTTTATTCAACCAATTCTGACTCAAGATTCAGAGCCAAGGTTTGTATGTGTACCTGTGAATGCACAGGCACGTGTGCATATGAAAGAGAGAAAAAGAGATGGATTCTATTTATGCGAACATACAGCAAGAATGGGGCCTTTATAAACGGCGGCTTCCACTTGCTGGCACAAGTTGTTAGGGAAAGCCGAGCCTTTGGAAGGTATCCTCAGCTGTATGCCTCCTACTGGTTTTAAACATAATCTCACACATTCCGGATTTTGACAACCTTTGGCTTTTTACCTTCATCCGTACTTCAGATACCACCTTTTCTGTTGTGAGTAGAAACTTCTAGGTAGGGAGTTCCGACGCATCAACACCTGCAGAGGTGAAAACAACCTAACAATTTTTATTCACAGAGAAGCATCCAAAGAAAGAGAGAAGAAAAGGGAAAAGGAGGAAAAGAAGAGGTTAGAGCTGGAGAAAAAGGAACAGAAAGAGAAAGAAAAGAAAGAGCAAGAAATAAAGAAGAAATTTAAAGTAAGGGCTTGTTTGCTAATGAGTGAAAGAATAACATCTTTTTATACCTTTCACACAAAAGGGGTACCATTCTTGAAACCTTACATAGTTGAAGAATTACTTACTCATTGTTTTCTAAAGAGTAATTATCTTCATAACAGTAGTTTTTTGTCCAATACACCATCTTATCCCTGAACTAATATAATAAAATTTAAATAAATATGTTGGTTCATAATTAGTGGGCACCCAGGAAATTTTATGTTTATTGAGTGAATGAATATTTACTTTTTCAAACCGATCTTGGCTCTCCCCATAATGCGTTTCATATTAGCCTACTTATACTATGAATTAGCATCACACACATACATATCCCTGTGGTATGTATTACAGTGGGGCATTGGACACAAGTGCCTCCAGGGTGAACCAGACCTGTCTCAGAATAAGATTTCCATGAGCTACTCTAATTGCTAGTATCTAGACATGAGTTACATTATTGCCCTTATTTTAAGTCTGTGTACATGCTGACTTCTGATACCTGCTGTTTCTCATCCCTCTTTATCTATCTGGATTCTGACCTCTGTATTCTCTGATCTCTGGTAATTGTGTGTCTTCTACCATTACTACCACCAGTAAACGCTACACCCAGGGGCTATTTTCTCCTGGCTACACCATCTTTGATGACATGGCTCATCTGGCATGGGTCTGGCATGTCAGACGTATTTAGGGTGATTATCTGAATTACAAAATCATTCTTTCAAAAAGAATTCACTGTATGGTGTCTTTAAATATTTATTCCTCTGAAGCATTTAATATGTGGTTCAAATTTTTTAAAAAATGATTTATATATTACTTTCCAGTATACTTATTGTATTAAAGCAAAGGTTCAATGCATGGTGGAAGGAAAATGTATAGCATCAAGTCAGTTAGACAAAACTGATTCAAATTCCAGTTGCACATACAAGTTATGTGATCTTGGGCTTCTCACTTAACTTCTCTGAGCTGCTGATTCTTAATCTTTTAAGTGAAGATAAATGATACTACTCCAGAAAGTTTGTTATGGAACTAAAATAATGCAGAGCATGCACTGTATCATAAGATTCTCATCTGATTTTGAAAAAGCTTGCTATATGTAAGTAAAATTATGATTACAGTATTAATATTAGAACATTTTACTTACACAGAATGCATGACTACCAATCTTTATATTTTTCAAGTGAAAAATTAATTTCAATTAATTTATGAAAATCTATGTCATAGGCCAGGCACGGTGGCTCACGCCTGTAATCCCAGCACTTTGGGAGGCCGAGGCGGGTGGATCACGAGGTCAGGAGATTGAGACCATACTGGCTAACATGGTGAAACTCAGTATCTACTAAAAATACAAAAAAATTGGCCAGGCGTGGTGGCGGGCACCTGTAGTCCCAGCTACTCGGGAGGCTGAGGCAGGAGAATGGCGTGAACCCGGGAGGCGGAGCTTGAAGTGAGCTGAGATCGGGCCTTGGCACTCCAGCCTGGGCGACAGAGTGAGACTCCATCTCAAAACAAACAAACAAACAAAATCTATGTAGTATAATTTCCATGAAAAGATTGTAGATTTAAAGGAATTATGTGAGGTTTTTCCATGTTTCTTTTGGAGAAATCAGCTTTACATTATCTCATTCATTCAAATAATATTTTTAGTAAGAAAAGATAGGATATGGAAATCATACCATTAAATATGAACTCAAAAGTCTGTCAAGACTAGGACTTCACCAGCCATATTCCTTTCACAAGATGATAATAGATAATAGGTAAAAAAAATTAAATAAATAGGAGAACTGAGCCTCATCAGCATCATGGCATATCATAATTTAACTTACATTCTTTTCTTTCTTAGTGGTACATGATAATGATATATGTTTATAATTAATGCCATCATAAATTCAATAAATTAAAGGTAGAGCTTCTTCAAAAGTCGTCATGCATATTTGCATATCAAAAGATTCAAGAAATTCTGTTGAAAAGACACCAATTTAGGATTAGAAAATTAAGAGTTTAGGATTCATAGTCTAACCAAGATCATTACCCTTCTATCAATAAGCCACCATACTGTTCAGAATACTAATTTGAAAAATCTCATGTAACATTTGCTTGCTATTTTTTGATTTACAAACTTATTTCTGAAATTTTGTCTTGTTTATAGCTGGTAACGTCTGCTCCAATTTTACAAACAATGCAAAGGGGAAAAAACTCCATCTTCCAAACGGAATCCTGGCATATTGCATAAAGACATATAGCACACAGCATGGATTGTTGTACATAAGCGCTATTCAGTTACTGGGGGCTGCTTTGCAGGCCTCTTGCAGAATTCCGAGTCAACAGATCCCTGCCTCACTCTCCTGACCCCATGCACATGTTCACCTGTCTTAGCTGGTCCTGCTTGGCCTCCGTGATTTTTTCCCTAACCCCTCCTATAAGAAAAACATTCACCCTCAATTTCTAGTTAAACCCTGTAAATGTTGGTTATAGGTAGCTTAGCAAGGTGTAGACTTACTATCTTTCAAAATTGCATTCCTTAAAGATTTTCTAAATTATAGGGAAATCTTTTGTGATTATTTTTTTCTCTTTGCAGCTAACAGGCCCTATTCAAGTCATCCATCTTGCAAAAGCTTGTTGTGATGTCAAAGGAGGAAAGAATGAACTGAGCTTCAAGCAAGGAGAGCAAATTGAAATCATCCGCATCACAGACAACCCAGAAGGAAAATGGTTGGGCAGAACAGCAAGGGGTTCATGTGAGTGCAAATTTCTCCATGGCTTCAAAGTATTTTCTTTGCGAGGCAATATTCAATGTGCATATTCCTCCAGAACTCGTCATAGGCATCAAGTTAGGAGTATCTACAGAGTGGACAAAGGGAGGAAAATGTTAAATGGCAGGTATAGTTCCGTCTTCACCTCATCTGTTATCTATATTGTGGGAAACAACGTAAAGTTTTATATTATTCCAGGAGGAATAAACAGCATTAGGTTTTTCATTGATGTTAGAAAGAAAAAATGCTTCATGTGAATCACTTTAGAATATTTAAAATAGAAGGTTTATTACATTAAACTACAACAGGATTAGACTTTGACAAAGTACAGTAAAATGTGGGTCTACTTGGGAGGTCTACAAATCAGAACTACAAGAAAGTAAATCAGGGGAAAGTTTAAAGAGCAAATGTGCAATTGGTATTTTATTCACAACTTTAAAATATTTAAACTACAGTTGCCTGAACATAAATCTTTCCCTTTTTGGTAGATGGCTATATTAAAACAACTGCCGTAGAGATTGACTATGATTCTTTGAAACTGAAAAAAGACTCTCTTGGTGCCCCTTCAAGACCTATTGAAGATGACCAAGAAGTATATGATGATGTTGCAGAGCAGGATGATATTAGCAGGTATGTGCAAGTACTTATTGTAGAACAGATCAAACTGTCTGCTTGTCAGAAATTTTGTATATTAAGATCCTAGAATTTTACCCTCCATAATTCCTACTGCTCTCTATCACTAAACTAAATGATCACTTACAATAACCCCAACATGGGTGAAAGGTCATTTGAAACTCCATAGTCTTTCTTTTGATTATATCCATCAAATACTACTTGAAATATAGTGGACCATTTGCCAGATCTTGTAAGATGTGTTGTCATTCTAAAACACTTTTATAATGTTCGTTATGACTTGATCTTAGGGATATGCCTAATAGAAATATGATTTGGTAAAATATGAAGCATAAAATATAAAATTTAGCCCATTTTTTCTCATAAATCTCTGATTCTAAATAAATTTGTTGTTATTTTTTGAAAACATGACAAAAAATGATTTTTATGGCAACCCCAGTTTGCTCCTTAAAAGTAAAAACTCCGTTTTTTTATGATCCCTAGGTATCAATTAAGGGTCCAACTTTCCACGGCCCATTCCACTAGATTAAAATGACCTTCACTTCAAGATTATGGGAACACCTTCTTGCTATAGAGGAACAGAATATAACATCTTTTCTGGAGGACCAATGAGAGGAGATTGGCCATCCCCCTCTTGTACCTCACCTTCTCTTCTTTCATTTTTCAGTCTTCTGCTTCCTTTCTCTCTCCATCTCTCCTCTTCTTCTCTTTGTTCCAGCTCTGATTTTTTGTCATTCTTTTTGTCTCTTTTGTACTTTTCCATTCCCTTTCTCCTTTCATTCCTTCTTTCCTCCAATACCTCCCTTTTCAGTTTAAAGCCATAATCCCCTCAAGTTGAAAGGAGGAAAATCTCTAGTCCAGTTCAGAACTTTTATTTTTTTGATGACTACCTTGTAAAACTAGGAAACCTCCATTGTGGTCCCAAAAAACATAATCTGTGCTAGCTCTTCACCTGGGTAAAACTGTGTCTGCATTCTTCATAACTCAAATTACAAAGGAAACAATCTTCATTGTCAGCCATTTTTAAACATCAAATTAGTAATACACTTATAAAGCACATGAAGAATTAAATTTTCCTCTTATGATCTTTTATATCATCGTATCAGTTAAGCTTGTTATGCTGCTTTCTAGCAGTTTTGTCTTTCTAAAATGAATTATAGCCGGCTATGCCTTCTTACCATGTTCTAAACATAAATTATGCAACATATGCCAAAACATACAATGCATGCACTAGAGTTTGGAGATCATTAACTGACTTTAGTCAAACATCTACCTAGTGTGAATCAGTAAATGCCAGTTTTGAGGCCAGATGAAGTTCCAAATCATCATCTTCTATAACTTCCAGAATTTTCATAACTATGTCAAATATATTACCAATGTGTATACTTTGTGTGTGCCTTTTGTTTTTCAAAAAACACACTTCCTTAATTTTTGGTGAAAGAATTCCAGTTATATTATTTACGCATATTTACACTGATGTGCATACTCAAGCAAAAAATAACAAATCCAGAAAAAACAATGATGTTCTTAAAATGAAACTTTGTTAACCATATTGGGTGAATATTTCCCAAAACTAGCATTATCACCTTTTTCCATTTTATTGAATCCATATATACCATGACTCTAAAAACCTGCTCTACTTTAGTAAACATGTAACAAAAAAAGAATCTTACGTTTAGTAAAAGCAGGAAGTTGGAAGAGTTGTAGGGTTTTAATGCTCAGTATCTTAAACAAGTATAGCCCCACAATATTTACTAGCATCTAGCCCTCTCTTATGCACCCTTACTAAGAAAATTAAAGAAGAAGCCATTTCTATACATGTTTTATTTTTGAAACTGCAGCTGCTGCGGGCAGAGATCTCATAACAGAACATGCTTTGTTCTTAGAAAAAGGGAAGATGCTGAGTGTAGCCGGCAGCTTGCCCTGGCAAGAAGAAGAAGAGAAGGCACCATCTTCTCCTTCCTGCTCATGACTCCTGGCCAGGCACTCTGCCGGCTCTTTCCTGATTCCCTAGAGTGAAGAGCCATGGCTGTGAGTGCTTCGAACTCCAGGAGCAGTTTTGAGGCTTCAAAGCACAGCTCCTGACAGCTGTCCTTCTCTTTTCCTTCTCCACTAAAGCAGTATCTACAGTGAATACGAAACATTGAAGAAAAGGGAATTGCAAATGCAAATACCCCTCTACCATTTCATAGTAAACCTTCTTCCTTCCATGTATCTCTCTCTCTCTCCCTCTCCTCTCCTGTCACACCCTGCTCTCTCTACCTCTTCTTCACTTCATCAAATATTTTACCTTCTAAACAGGCCATTTTAGGAAGTTGAATAATTGCTCGAGACATGAAATAAAACAGGAGCTTTGCTCCTTATTCCAACAACCCTGTTCTTTGGAAATTGGTATAAAAATCCAAGATGAAAAGTATCTGCCAAGAGTGGCAGCCAAGCAGAATGCAGCTCTTCACATAATTCCAACTGCCTCCTTCATGCATCATGCTCAGAGAGAAGAGTCAGGAAAAATAAATGTCAAAATGGTACATAAGCAAGCAGACAGTGTACTGCAACTTCCTCAAAAAGCAGTTCCTTATTTATATAGGAAGACATTTATAGCATGTTTTCCTACAAAGTTCCTGACAGCAACTTTATGTTTTTATTTCAAATTTAACAGGAGATCTGCATCGGATCAATTTCTTTCACCCACTATTAACGTTAGGAAATCAGATATGAGTACTATATAATTGTCCTCTAAGATGCTAACATTAAACTGATATCTGTTGCTGGCAGAAAACTGGGGGTATAGTGAGTACAGCTAGGTGTAAAAGTGGGCGTGGTCAAGTCACTTAATTTCTCAGAGCCTGGTTTCTTTTCTGTATAATGAGGGAATTGAAGAGATGATTTCTGGGATTTTTTCCGTTCTCACGGTCTACATTTCCTTTGATCTCACAGAAATCACATTTTAGTGGGAGATATAGGCAAGAAAACAGGCAATTATAACATAAATGCTAAAATAGAGAAAATATAGAATGATGTGAAAGTAAGTAAGAAACACAGGCAATCTGGATTTACAGATTCAGCAGTCATACCAGATAAAAGCCCCCTGAATGAGATTTCAAGTTTTTTAAAGTTCTCCCTTTAAAGAAAAGTGACTGCTATTAGACTAGGAGTAAAATGCTGTAGTCAAAAGATATTGAAAGATAATTTAATTTAATGCAACGATAATTGCTCTATGTGACTCATGGAATAATAATACCCTTGGGGCTTGTTTTAATGGTTCATCTATGGAATGATGTCATAATGTATCATCTGAAGACAACCTCATAGAAAAATGTCAAAAGCAAACAATATCATCATTTTCTATATCATATATAGTGCTGTAATTAACTTAATTCTTGTTGTTTTTGTTTGTTTTGTTTTGTTGCCTTGTCATTACCCATCTATGATGATAAGGAACATTTTTTTCCTCTTTACATATAACATTCTAAGAACTTTCGACTGGCATGTTATTTCTCTTTTGAATAACTGATCAGGATATATGCTTCTCTTCCTCATAGCTAAGTAATTCATAGATTAACTTAATATTTCTGGTTTTTTTTTCTAGCCACAGTCAGAGTGGAAGTGGAGGTAAGCCACACGCTTCTTAAAATGATATTTTACAATTGATACATATATTGGCATGTATTTACGGAGCACATGTGTTATTTTGTTACACGCATAGAACGTGTATTGTTCGAGTCAGTGTATTTAGGCTATCCATCATCATGAGCATTTAACATTTTTATGTGTTGAGAACATTTCGAGTTCTCACTTCTGGTTATATTGAAATGTACAATGTATTATTGTTAATTATAGTCACCCTACTCTACTATTAAGCATTAGAACTTATTCCCTCTATCTAACTGTATGCTTGTACCCATTCACCAATCTTTCTTCATGTCCCCCCAAACACATTCTTACATCCCTCTCAGCCTCTGGTAACAATCACTCTACTCTCTACCTACATGAAATAAACATTTTAGCTCCCACATATGTGTGAGTCCATGCAGTATTCGCCTTTCTATATCTGGCTTATTCCACTTAATATGACCTCCAGTTTCATCCATGTTGCTGCAAATGACATGATTTCATTCTTTTTTGTGTGACCAAATAGTATTTCATTGTGTATAGACCAAATTTTCTTTATGCATTCATCCAATGATAATTAGGTTGATTCTATATCTTTGCTACTGTGAATGCTGCAGCAATACCCTTGGGGGTGCAGATATCCATTTGATATACTGATTCCCTTTCCATCAGAATAATATCCAGTAGTGAGATTGCCGGATTGCATGATAGTTCTATTTTCAGTTTTTCTAAAAAATCTCCATAATGACTGTACGAATATATATTCCCACCGACAGTATGAGTTTCTTTTTTTCCACATCCTTGCCAGCGTCTGTTATTATTTTTCTTTTTGATAACAGCCATTCTAACTGGGGTAAGATGATTAGTGATGTTGAGCGTTTTTTCATATACCTGTCGGCCATTTGTATGTCTTCTTATGAGAAATGTCTTTTTAGATCCTTTGCCCACCTTTATATGGGATTGTTTGGGAATTCTGCTGTCGAGTTGATTGAGTTTTTGTATATTCTGAATACTCATCCCTTTTGAGATGAATAGTTTGCAAATTATTTTCTCCCATTCAACAAGCCATCTCTTCACTCCGTTGATTGTTTGCTTTGCCATACAGAAGCTTTTAGTTTAATATAATCCCATTTGTCTATTTTTGTTTTTGTTGCCTGTGCTTTTGGGGTGTTAGTCATGAAATCTCTACCTAGACCAATGTCTTAGAGTGTTTTCTCTATGTTTTCTTACAGTTGTTTTATACTTTTAGGTCTTATGTTTAAATCCTTAATCTATCTTGAGTTGATTTTTGTATATGGTGAGAGATGGGGTCTAGTTTTATTCTTTTTACATATGGACATTCAGTTTTCCCAGCACCACTTACTGATGAGCGTGTTTTTTCCCCAGTGTATGTTTTTGGTGCCTTTTTCTAAAATCGGTTGGCTATAAATATGTGGCTTTATTTCTGGGCTCTCTTTTCTGTTTCATTGGTTTTTGTTTCTGTTTTTATACCAACGGTATGCTGTTTTGGTTACAACAGCCTTGTAATATAATTTGAAGTCAGGGAGTGTGATACTTCCAGCTTTATTCTTTTTGCTCAGGATTGCTTTGGCTATTAATGCTCTTTTTTATTTCATACAAATTTAAGGATTGTTTTTCCTATTCTGTGAAAGATGACTTTGGTATTTTGATAGGGATTACATTAAATTTGTAATTGCTTTGGGTAATATGGTCCTTTTAACAATATTAATTATTCTAATACGTGAGCATGGGAAACCATGCACTTTTATCAATAATTTCTTCATAAGTCTTCATCATGTTTGTGTACATTAATGAAAAAAATGCTTTAGTTTACAAATAATGAGAGAGATCTTAGTATGATGGAAAGAATACTAGCTTGAGAGTCAATAAACTGGATTCTAGAGCTGGCCACCAAGTGACTCTGAGTAAGCCACTTCTTTCTTTTAAGTTTGTTACAGATCATATGGCGACTTCACTCCAGTGTGTTCAGGACAGTCTTGATTTATGCCAGTCATCAGAGCACAATTAATAACAGCATTCTCCTTCACTTTCAGAAGTGTTTTTGTTCAGATGATAACCTATCTAGTCACCTTGACTATAGCTCAATGGCCCCTATATTTCCCAGCAACAAAGTAAGGGATTTGATCTAACACCTTGCAGTGCTATTCTCATACTAAAAGTCAAATTTCAAGGTCATTTTACATATTCCTGCACATAAAAACTACTCAATAAACAATTGTTAAGCAAATATCTGTCAAATAGCAAGTTTCCTGAAGAGCATAGAATAACAAATGAAGCCAGAAACAGTTTAACTTTCAAAAATACGTGTTTTAGAAGTCATTTTTCATTTCTTTCTGTTTCAACTACCATCAATATTTACAAATTCACCTTTCATCCCATTGCTTTTCTTCACTTGTGTCTTGATCAGTATCTTTTCCTAAATGTCTCCTCACCATTAACTAGTTAGCTAGATTTGTATCACCTCCTCACTTCTTTTTCCACAATAAATATTTAACTCCATCCCCTATTTAAGTTTACTTTTTCTCCTGTTTTTGCACCCCCATTCCTTTCAACTCAAGTCCACAGTGCCTCTTAGCCCTCATTTTGTTATTGTAATTTCACCCCTAAGAATTCTTTATAAAATGATCAACAAAGTTTTTTTATTTAAACGGTTTATATGAAAGTGAAATGCTCTCTGCAGTTAAGTAAGGAAGATTTATAGTTAAAATCTGAGTGAGCATTACGTGACCAAATTATAAAATTAACAGAAGATTTTCCTCCAATCCAAATGAAGGGATATTCCCTCCACCACCAGATGATGACATTTATGATGGGATTGAAGAGGAAGATGCTGATGATGGGTAAGAATAATCAGTGAACTGCTTTTTGCAAACTATTATATATACATTGAAATTTAGTTTTGATTTCCAGTTAAAATAAAAAGCGGAAAATAGTGTTCTTTCTTACATTACCCCAAATGATTTGAATGTTTAATTAACAGCAATTGTAAACCAGGAAGTGTAATTTCACTACACTTCAAACGAAGTGTTTGATTGTTTGGAAGAACCTCAATAACTACAGCAAAACAAGTGAAATGAAAAAAAAGATAAATGACAGATGTTGTGGATATTTTTTAAGTCTTTTCTAATAAAGTATTTATTGTTCAATAATTTACTTTTACCACAATCCCTGAAGAGTTTATCAGTTGCATGGCTATCCCTTGTGTAATAACATGATTATAATATAGGCAACTCAAATAAATTGAGACCTATGCTACCTATGGCAGAACCAGCATTGAATACTTACTTAATCCTTTAGCTTAATAATAAATATGTGTTCAGTTATAATAATTATAACAATTTATAAAAATAAAAATATTTTAGGTCAATAAGAAAATAATTTTTTTTCCATTTTAAATTGCATGTTTAAAAGTTTAAGATTTCTTTTTTTTTTTGAGACCTGAGATTTGCTCTCGTTGCCCAGGCTAGAGTGCAATGGCACGATCTCAGCTCACCACAACCTCCGCCTCCCAGGTTCAAACAATTTTCCCACCTCAGCCTCCCAAGCAGCTGGGATTACAGGCATGTGCCATCACGCCTGGGTTATTTAGTATTTTTAGTAGAGACAGGTTTTCTCCATGTTGGTCAGGGTGGTCTCGAACTTCTGATCTCGGGTGATCTGCCCCCTCTAGCCTCCTAAAGTGCTGGGATTACAGGCGTGAGCCACTGTGCCTGGCCTAAGATTTCTTAATTACTTCATTTTAATCATAAATAAAGCCAAATTGATACTCAAGCTTTTTTTTTTTTTTTTTTTTTTGAGACCAGGTCTCACTCTGTTGCCCAGGCTAGAATGCAGTGGTAGGATCGTAGCTCACTGCAGCCTCAAACTCCCAGACTCAAGCAATCCTCCTCTCTCAGCCTCTGAGCAGCTGGGACCACAGGTGTGCACCACTACACCCAGCTAATGTTTTTTATTTTTAGTAGAGATGAGGTTTCGCTATGTTGCCCAGGCTTGTCTCAAACTCCTCGGCTTAAGCAATCCTCCCACTCTGGCTTCTCAAAGTGCCAGGATCACAGGTGTGAGCCACTGCATCCAGTTGTTTAAAACTTAATCCTTATGGACTTGCTTCACATTTTAAGAAGTGGGAGAATTCTCACTTGATAGAAAAAAATGATGAAGTTCATAGGAGCAGTATTCAATCACCATGATCTATAAACTTAATAACACTATTTTGTCCAATAAAATGAGTTGTTTACTGCCTGAATCATTAATGTAGTATAATTATAAAGAATCTGAATGTCCACACAATGTCTTCACTTGCCGCTGATTATTACATTCTGATCAATGCCTGCATGCTCCAAAGCTCCACACTACAGGTTCAAGAGAAGAATAGTACGTGGTCCTGGGGGATTTTGAAGATGTTAAAGGGAAAAGATGACAAAAAGAAAAGTATACGAGAGAAACCTAAAGTCTCTGACTCAGACAATAATGAAGGTTCATCGTAAGAGTCAACCAACCAAATCCAGTGTACAATAACTACACTAATATGTATTGAATAAAATGCTACTAATATTCTATAACCAATAACCAAATTCTGATAGACTTAAATCATCTTCATGCAATTTTCCGTTCATCATCTTAGCCCCGTTTATGGTGTCACCTTTAAGCTCCTGCATTACATAAAAGAAGACCAAGTACTCAGAAATCATCATACAGTTCAAAGATATATTTTACTTGCTTCATAAAAATGCACAAAAACACACATGTACACATAATTGCACACATACCCTCTCACGCTCATGCACACAGTCATACACAAACACTAACACACCCATTTACTAGGACCTTTTAAAATATAGCATTACATCTGAAAACTCACAATTCCAATGCCACATTTTACTACATAGTATTTTACATTGAATACTCTTCAAAATATACATTCTTTTTAATAGTTTGAAATAAAGAACATAATTTTGAATTTTTTCTCTAAATACAATAATTAAAGACTTTTAACTCTGTTACACTATAATGATATATTAATAATTTTCCCCATACTAAAAGCATTCTAAATATCTTAAGTTTGTCCAAATAAAATCTACGGCATAACTTTTTCCATTCCAAAAATAATCCTTTAGTATAAATTCCATACATATGAATTTGAAAGATCTTAATCGTATTCTCTGGTACAAGAAAATCTTTCTGTTTTATATTTACCTCATGAATTCACCACATTTAGCTCAAGTCTTTATAAGATGTTAATTCCATATAGCATTCCCAATTGGCTTGTAAAACACCAAAGCAACAAGTCAATAAAGAGTACACTTGAAATTCTAGGAAAACACAAGAAACCTTCTCTTCTCTTGAGCAGCATTACTCAAATATAACCCTTACTTCAAAATGAGAGGGTTTTTTTTTTCTGCTTCAATTACATAGTATCCAAATCTGATTTGGGATCATTTGAATTAATGATCCCTCACACTCTATTCTAACCAGTCATTTCTATTCTATGCACCATTCTTTCTGTGGTGTGTGTGTGTGTGTGTGTGTGTGTGTGTGTGTGTGGAGTGTATTTAGAAGTCATATTTCAGAAAATAGATGCATGGGTCTTCTTCTGTTGCAGCTAAATGCCACTTAATCCTGATTTCAGATCACTTTAATTAATAAGCTCTCACTCTCTAGTTTAAGTAAATATTCCTCTTATTCACCATTTTCCTGTTTTGGGGAATATATGCACATATTGGGAAACATGGTCATATTCCTATGACCTCTCTTAATTTTGAGTCTGTATTTCCGCTCTTTAATTCAAATAAGCAGTTTGGAGGCAGAGTATGTATGCCACGATGACTCCAAAATACTGAGTCCCTTTCGTTTACTCTGGCTTGATACTATGCCCAAACCTCATATAACAAATCTGGAAATTTTGATCCAGTGGCTGTGGGCAAAATAAACCAATTGAGTATCTTGACTCTGGACATTTTGGCAAACATTTGGGGTTCAAAAAATGTCTTGCTAAGTTCCAAATTGATAAACAGAAATGGACTTAGTGGAGAAATGGAGGATGAGAAAGAAATAATGGTCAACAGATGAAGTAACCCAATATGCCTCCAGGCTGTTGCCTCTTTATACTCTCCTATATAATGGAATCAATTTCTGTGTTCATGTTAGTCTGATTATAATTGTGTTCTCACTTTCTTTGTAGTTTCCCTGCTCCTCCTAAACAATTGGGTAAGTAATAAAAACTAATTGTATGTTCTATATCTTCATTTCTTGCAGTGTGGTAGTGGGAAAGCACTGGATATAGTATCTGCATTAAAGTCCTGACTCTGAAAATAATAAATTGTGTAACCTTGAGCAAGTAACTTTACCTGGGTGGTCACAGGTGCTCAATGATAAAATAGCAAGATAAGAAAAATTAAAAAGACTGATAGTTTTTAAACTATTCTTCCAGGAGCCACTATTGGGTTAGGGATAAGTGGGAAGGGATGAGCACCAATTTTCCCTATGTCCCCCGGCCCCAATTCAGTCCAAGCTTGATATATGAGACTTCTGCATAAGGATATCTAAAAACATGCCAGAGTACGTGCCAGTAAGCCTCTTCTAAATCTAATTTCTTTGAATATTTAAATGGATAGTTTATATTGTATTTGGAAAATGTTAAATATAACAGTTTCTTTATAAAATTTCAATCAGTTACTATTTTTTCATCCCTGCTGAGACATATCTTTAGATGTTTTTAAAATTTACTTTGAACGAAATAAAATGTTGTCTTAAAAATATTCAGGGGCTTTCAAAAAGTTTATTTATTTTAACTTATAAGTATATTAAAAGAGCAAACCAACACAGAGGTAATCTATTCTTCTATAGACCCTCTATCTGACATTAGAACTTTCTTTTCAGTTATCAATTTGAAAATATGTAAGGGACAAACTCAAACTGATCAGTGCCTGATAATAAGCTTGTATTCTAATCTATAATATTTTTAAAGTATTCAAAAAAACTAACTCCTCAAAAAGTGGGTATAAAACGGAACAAAAGTAATCAATTCTGTAAAAAATAAGGTTTTCTTAGAATTGCTTGTTGTTCTTAAATATGTTTTAAGTGCATGTGCACAGAGTAGTAACTTTGACCCTTCTAGATGACATTTTTTAAAGTATTTATTTTTCACGCAGCTGAGCAAGTTTCATCGTGTGAAATTAGTTAACCTGAATACACACGAGGGTGGAGGATATGGAGGGGGGATTTTATAAAGGAAATCAATTCCTTGCCACTACCAGAGAGTATTTAAACTTTTTATGGTAATAACTCCTTAAAATATTTCCAATTTCTTCAACTCAATCTCTTCAGCTTCATTGGCTGTAGAGTCATTAATATGTGCAGAGAGGAAGCATTCTTCCTGACTTTATTAATAAGAAGTCTAGAAGGGAGAAAAAGCTCTAATGATTGGAAAAGCCATTGAACCAGTTAAGATCGTGACAACTTTTCTGCCAGTACTGCTTCTCAATACCTATTGGTAACAGAAGAATTTAATTAAAAGAAATAATCTTTCCATTTAAAGGTGATGCCACTCCTAATATCACTGTAAGGTAAAAGGTAATGGGAAACAGATCAGTGAGGCAAAGGAAAGGAGGAAGGAAGGAGAGGGACATTTAAATAGTATGATATATATTATCACAACACCCTAAATCCCATAAGAATCTCAATTTCTGTCTCCACTTCATCCTGCCAGTAGCCAGTAATGTTGATTTGTTTATCAGCAATTTGCCACTCCTGACATTCACTGCGCTTGTAGATCTTCAGATAATCACAGTCACTGTTCCATGAGTTTTTTTCCAGATAACGATGATTGTCATTATGGTGACTGGTTTTTTGAGAATAATTTAACACATGCATCCTGGCAAATAATAACCTCTCCCCTTTCAGAAGCAGACAATGCTTCCAGGAGAAATGTACCGAGACACTAGGAAAACTTCTTTTATTGTCCTTGAAGCAATCTTTATATTAAAAACATCACTGAATGCTCATATCAAAATCTAAACTAACAGTGCTTCAACCTTTGATATTCTGTCTTTTGTTAGACATGGGAGATGAAGTTTACGATGATGTGGATACCTCTGATTTCCCTGTTTCATCAGCAGAGATGAGGTAATTAAAATGCTTTCATTACAATGAAGTAATGAAAATGAGAATACTCAAGAAAATTCAACTGAAATAAAAACCCAGTGGGATGTGTGTCTACTGTGTGCAATCCTGTTGGCTCTGGCCTCCTCTCTAAAGCTATGTCTCCTTCTGATCTCAGCTCTACCCTCCCTGCGAGGTTTGTGAGTAGATACCCCAAATCCTTTGCCCCCACCTCCACCCCTTCCTCCCCTCATTCTCTTCCATCCTCCTGGTTCTGTTTCTTGTTTCCTGATTAACCTTGGGCCTGAGACTCACTGATGTCTGGTTTATTTACTCATTCATTCACTGGGGAAATATGTTTAAGATCTTGGTCACAACCAGTCTCACTGATTCTTCTCCTCTCTTTATTTGTACTGTTTTCCCCAAACCTTTTTTTCTTGAATATACGTCTTAGTTTACATCTCAGCACTCGCCCATCTTGTTCAAGCCACCTCTGTCTTCTACAAGATACTTTCCTTCATGAAAAAAAGAAAAAAAGATTTATTTTTTAAAAGGACTTTTAGGTAGGTTACATTCAAATCTTAAAAAATTAATTTTAGGCTAAAATTGTATAAAATCAGTTCAGATCAAATAATACAAAAGGAGTGCCTTCTGGAATTTTTTTTGAAATAGAAAATAACATGGTAGGATGCTTTCTCATAATCCAATAAATACATGAAATGATTTGATACATACTGAGTATAAAAGCAAGAACACCTATCTAGCTTTTTCAAGAGAAAAGAAAGATGACTCAAAAGATCTTGTATTTGATTAAAGGATGAAAGTAACATAAATGTAATACAGTAAGTTGTGTCTTCTGAGCTGTACTGGTAAAAATGCATTAGTAAACCCTAAGTATTTATTTTTTACCAAAATTGCTAAACTAATTTTATTGAACTAGAGAGAGTATCAAGATCAAATACTCTGAAGGGAAAATATGCCATCATTCATATATAAAGATCAAGTTCCACAGGCAAAACAAATAAAGATGAAAAGAGAGTCGTTGCCCTTTTTTTAATTCTCCATGAAACAAAAATGGAATCTTCAGTAATATGTTCAGGCTTTACTATTTCTCACCAGTGGTGTTTCAATCCTTGACAGTTGTTAATGCATTTTTTTTTTTTTTTTGCTTTACATTACTGTACATCACATTCCATAAAATCCCTCTCTAGGAACCAAGAGCCACACCCTGGCCTTATTCTTCAAACAAAATAAACCCCAGCTAACTAAGCTTTATGTGATATGGACAATTTCTTCCCCATTTTGCTTATTTTCAGAGTTTAAAGCAAGTTTGTGTTCTCTAATGTCGTATTCTATTTTTAAATAAATTTCAATAATTTTTTTAAAGATAGCTTTAGGGCATTTCTAACTTTCATGTATATTCTGATTGCCCCAGAGAGTTAATCTGGGGCAGTAATTCCACAAATGCCCAGACTACCATGGGCAGGCAGTACTGAGGGCAGACGCAGAACCTGAGATAGATATTGTGCTAATTTTCTCCACAGTGAATGAACTGAAAGCTAAGATTCCAAAATTGAGAATTAAACATTTAAAATAAATTGGTTACAAGCAAAACGTTATCTTAGATCATCCAAATAAAAATTATTATATTCTAATTTTTTAAATGCTCACTAAAGATATCTATAGCTCTTCCCTACCATCCATAATTTAACCCTAGTGAATGGTTCTCAACCTTGGTTACAAATTAATATCATGCGGGAAGCTCTTAAAATGTGTCCATCACTACCTGGACCCCACTCAGACTAAATTAAACTTTAAAATTAATTTAAATTAGAATGTCCAGGAATTGGGCAAGGGCAGTAGTATGCTTTAAAAGCTTCCCAGGTGATCCTGTGTGTGGACAGGCTAGAAAATCACTGTTTTAGGCTTATTCACTTACATTAGAGTAATTGGCATCTACAAAATATAGTAGATTTCTGTACCTGGATCCTAGCAGTTTAAAAAAAAAGTAAGTCCATTAACTGATCTAAACACTTAGGATGTGCTTATCTTTCTTACTTTCTCCCTCTCCTCCTCTCTGTCTCTCTCTCTCTTTCACACACACACACACACACACACACACACACAATTGATAAAGTGGTGAAGATCAGTAATAGCCATCTTTTTAAAAAAGCTCCTTCTTATAATATCTAAAATCTCAACTTTAACCTAAGTTTTTTTATTAACCAAAACTCTGGCTGCATTTTAAGTCGATGTGAACCAAATAACTTATAAATGTTATAAACCATAAAAATTGACTCTTTTTGAAGTCTTCTTTTTTAAAAAGCGTTTCTTATGACATTGGCCAAGCTGCATAATTATCTAGAAAGGGTTGATAATTTAGGGAGGTTTAAGAATAGATTAAGTCATATGAAACTGCTGGCATGCAACCAAGTTTAAACCATGACTCAGTGATTTTATATCGTTCAGTATAAGAAGGAATCTAATCTCTCACTTCCATTTTAATTCTCATAATCTATATTTGCTTGAGGAAACCCTCCTACATTATGGAATGTCATCATTTATTACAATGACTGTTACTGGATTTCTAACAAAAAGAAGTAACTGAAACAAAAAGTTAAAAATATAATGTTACGAATTGTCTCTGTTATGGACTATTCTTTTTAATTTCCTAAGCAAAGTGTTGTTTTATGTGTGTTCTGCCGTCCTAGTCAAGGAACTAACATTGGAAAAGCTAAGACAGAAGAAAAGGACCTTAAGAAGCTAAAAAAGCAGGAAAAAGAAGAAAAAGACTTCAGGAAAAAATTTAAAGTATGTCATACCTAAATATTACACAAAGTACAAAGCACTATTGAAAAATCCAATGATTTTTAAGTACCAAAATGCACACTTTAAAGTGTAATTATCAATATTACAGTTAGCCATTATAACTCTTTTATTCTGAACAAAATTTATTTTAGATTTAAATTTATTTTTATAAAAGATTAAGCAAGCTATAATATGCACAGTATTCACACTGTGATAATCACCTAAATTTAGCTGTCCTTTGAACCTTAATAAGAACGTACTAAAAATAATTATTATATTAGGTTGGTGAGGTTATGAATAATGTTTGTCACTCAACATTTTCTTTAATACTCCTACATTATATTTTGAAAACACTGAATTATCTCTTTAGCAAATACCTTTTTAATAAATCCATCCATAAATAAGTTGGTTCAATAATACACATAAACCAATAATTTAAATATTATTCTTTTTTTTTTTTTTAGTATGATGGTGAAATTAGAGTCCTATATTCAACTACAGTTACAACTTCCATAACTTCTAAAAAGTGGGGAACCAGAGATCTACAGGTGAAACCTGGTGAATCTCTAGAGGTTATACAAAACACAGATGACACAAAAGTTCTCTGCAGAAACGAAGAAGGGAAATGTAAGTCACTGCTTATACTATAATATGTACTATATATGGCACTCCAGAATTTAACAACCAAACAAGTTTTAGTGACTACTCTGTGTTTACTAACTCTTATCTATCTTTTTGCTCTATCCTTTGTAAATTGTGGCAAATGTTCAGAAATTGGTCATTATGCTGTGCTGAAATCAATGTATTTTAATCTCTTTTTATTTACCATATACTATCTATATACTCGGTGTCAAAGATGACGCCAAAGTACTGCTTCTAAAAATGCAGCACTACAGACCGTCAGCATCAGAAAGCCCTTGTGAATGTATTAAAATCGCAGTTTCCTGTACCCACCCTTGACTTGCTGAAACATGAGTTCTAGAAATCAGGTAAAAACAGTGATGATAACTTTTTCCCTAGCTTGTTCATGTATACACTAAAGTCCGAACCACTGTGCTAAAGTAGATAGTGTCTCTTGCTCTGGCCTCGTTTTAAAATTATGTAGAATATCAAATTATACAGAATTGTGTAGAATTCTGGATATTTCACACCTAGAATTTCCAGTTTTCTTACCTCGCAAATTCACTTGTTTTCATTTCCTATTTGAACACACTTAGTGCAACATACTATTCCAAACAAATCCAAAAAAGTTCCCGTCTCCTTTGACTTTATCAGCTATTGAAGCTGACAGATGGGGGCCAGGTGCGGTGGCTCATGCCTGTAATCCCAGCACTTTGGGGGGCTGAGGCAGGATGATTGCTTGAGCTCAGGAGTTTGAGACCAGCCTGAGCAACATAGCGAGACCTACTCTTTACTAAAAATCAAAGAAAATTTAGCCGGATATAGTGGTGTGCACCTGTAGTCCCAGCTATTTGGGAGGCTAAGGCAGAAAAAAATCACTTGAGCTGAGGAGTTCCAAGCTGCAGTGAGCCATGATCGCATTGCTACACTCCAGCTGGGGTGACAGAGTGAGACCCTGACTCAAGAAACAAACAAACAGAAAAAAATAGAAAATAAAAGAAAGCTGACAGATGAAAAGATTTTTATCAAATTTCAAAAGAAAGCTTATTTAAATCCAGAGAAGAGTAATTCAAAATTACATTGTCTTATATTTGAAACTGGATAGCCACTACAGCTGCCCCATATCAGCTTGGTCAATCTGCATGGAAAACATGGATTCTGAGTTTAATTTTAATGGGAGGAAGGTGACTCAGGGACAGGAATTGAAATGGAGTTTCAAGAATAAAACACAGTGACTCAAGGGTGGAGGAAATGGATGTAAAGTTTATCACGGAGGAGGTGTGGTTGGCTTTTCAAAGGAAAATATGGAATGTGGGTACAAAAGATAAAGGGCAGTGGCAGTGTAATATTAAGATTGGAAGTTCACTGAAGATAATGTGTACAAAGATCCCCAGGGGACAAAGAAAACTCCCATTCAGACTAGGATTTGCGAGGATCTACCTTAAGGAATAGCCATAAGTGCAAAAAGAACTATAAGCATCAAAAGTTCATCAAAAAATATTTAAAAGTTCAAAGATTTTAAAATTATTAAATGTTATGATGAATATACCCAATTGAATGTTCTAAATGAAAATTATGATAGTAATATGATGAATCTCTCATGACATATGGTAGAAAAAGTAAGAAAGCTATTTAATTTGGGGTAGGATTTATACCCATGTTATACAATCATGCAAATAAGAGAAACTAAACTTAAAAAATAATTAAATACCAAAATAGGAATCAGGCTCAATAAGGTGATAAGTCTAAATGATATGTTTTCTGCCTTCTACTTTCCAAATAATTTCACATTTTTTACAACACAGAACTGTCCTAGTAGTTGTCATGCAGACCTCTCTCCAGGGCACAAGCTGAAGCTTCTACATATCTTGCCCTTGGTATGGTAGAAGAAAATCTTGCCATAGTGACCTAAGTCACCTATGCTTAGCAGCAAATCTTATCTAAAGCAACACTCCTCCAACTTTGAAGTGCAGACACGTCAATGGGGATCTTGTTGAAAATGCAGATGTGAGGTCTGATTTTTTTTTTTTTTTGCTTATTTTTTTCCACCTTACATTTATAAAAATGGCATGACATTCTATGGTTTATCAAGCTCCCAGGTAATTGATGCTGCTGGTCCTTGGATCAGCATAGATCTTCACATATCCTGAGTAACAAGGATGTCATGATCTCATCAACAAACATGTATGGATATAGATGGACAGGAATAGATAATTCTAAGTACTATTACAAATACTACAGGCCTTCTGTCCTCTTAGAATGTGTCGTCTTCTAAGAATGAGAGGTGAAAATGTTTCACAACCTTCTGATAGATTACAATCAAGAGTTTCATGTAAATATCTTTTTTCTTTCTGCTGCAGTACCAATGCACTTTACAGTTTCCAAGTTCATCGTTAACTACCTAAATTCTTAGATGGCTTTGGGGTACATCTCAGACAGGATGGAAACCACATGATTATATGGTAGCACTTATATACACGTTGCTTTTTATGTAAAGACTTTCTATGGGCTGAATTTTGTCTTAGTTTGGCTTCCCCATAAAGTGATTCTGCAAAAATGCCAGTGGCAAGTGAATAAGATAGAGAAGTGAAGGCAGCCAATAAAGTCTTATTATCAAAAAAGTTACCACTTGGATTATTGGAGCTCGATCATGCTGGAGACCTCCAAGTGTCAGTGTCATCCCATCCAGTGGGAAACGAATTGGGGTATTTATACACCAACTCCTGTCCTTCAGGAGCTGAAGTCTTTTCCTGGGAAGGTAGGGAGTAATTCAGGATACTCAGCAAGCTGACAGAGAGTTCCAGAAGCCAGAGAAAAGCCATCAGTGAAAAAATTTTTAAATGCAAGTACTGTCAGTTGGATTTGCAAGTATTCACGTGGTAAGGATGCGGGTGTAAGGGAGAGGCACTAGGAGCATGTTACTGACTTTCGGGTTAAGTATTATTTCATGATTTAATCACCTTATCTGCTTAATTTCATTTTTATTTTTCCTAACTTCCTGCCTTTCTTAATTTGTACAAACCTACTTACGTCTTCCATGGACTGGGTCCTTGACATTCTTAATTTTTAAAAATAGCTAATTCATTCTTTGCACACCTCTGTAAGATTTTTTAACCCTCCCTCTCCTAGATGATTGCAATAGCCTTTCAAGTGATATGTCTATCTTTGCCCTTACATTCAGAATCAACTTCCCCACAATGTCACCCAAATATTATTTTTAAAAATATAGTATTTAGGAGAGCACATAAAGCTCTTTATCATCTAGGCTTACCCTCATCCACTGCTGTTTTCCATCTACAGCTGACACTCCAGAAATACAAACTATTTACTTGTCATTCCCTGAATAAATTAGGTGTTTCTGCCAGCCGCGGTAGCTCATGCCTGTAATCCCAGGACTTTGGGAGGCGGAGGTGGGTGGATCACTTTAGGTCAGAAGTTTGAGACCAGCCTGGCCAACATGACAAAACACTATCTCTACTAAAAATACAAAAATTAGCTATGTATGTTGGTGCACGCCTGTAATCCAGCTACTAGAGAGGCTGAGGCAGGAGAATCACTTGAACCCGGGAAGCAGAGGTTGCCGTTAGCCAAGATTGTGCCACTGCACTCCAGTCTGGGTGACAGAGAGAGACTCCATCTCAAAAAAAAAAAAAAAAAATTATGTGTTTCATCCTACTATGCTACTTTATTCAACTTGGAATGCCCATGATTCTCTATTAAAAACAACCCAGTTGTCATCTAAAATTAGAAGCACCCCCAGTACCTACTCCTAGCCACACCATCACAATTAATCTCTCCCCAAATCTACCATGATACTTCTTTTGCTGCTGTCATTGTCATTATTGTTTTACCAATCTATTATTCTTATTAGACTCTGAGCTTCAGAGTCACTTCAGTGAAATGTTCTCAACATCGTAGTGTCAGCACATTACACGATGCCTTGCACCTTGCGTGGGGCTTGCTGGATTGAATGAAACAGTTTGGAAACTGCAGTTGGATAGCCAGATGAAAGTCTGACATACAGATACTCACAGAAAGAAGTCCGCTGAATAGTTTAACTGATTAGAAGACAGAAGTTCTATCCTTTGGCTTTAGTGATGTAGTTAGCTTGTTATATGCCATTGCAGAGCCTCTAAATCTTTTGGTTTCTTATTTCTGCATCTTCTGATTACAAATGCCTTTGTATTTGTAACCCAGCACCATGGTGAAACGTTATCCTTACCCTCCATTCTTCTTTAATCCATCAAAGAAAGAAAAGCGTAGCTTACTTCAACCTAAATTCGTAATGATAGCAACTAAAGGCTAAAGCAAGAACAACAATCCCTTACCATTATACAGTGGGACATAAGCCACTTTTACAGGCATTATCGTATTCGATCAAGTCTCACCCATTGACTTGTAGAAGCTCTTACTGTGTAGGCGTTGAACTCTTAAATATAAATTTCTGGCACATTTCCAAATGTTTAGAGTTTCTCGCTAATATTTATACATATTCCACAACTCTATGTCTCATAAGCTGTGAGTTTTCTCACCTCCTGTCACTGAAAAAAATTTTCTACAAAAGATGTAGAATAAGATACTTTTTGTCTGAGTTATTTGTGGCCAAAATGCTCTCCATTTTCTTTAAGCATCAAAGACCAAGGGATTTTAAAGGTGCTTTCGATCTTCCCAAATCCAATTGATCATTTTTTTAACTTACATAAGTTTTTTTCAATTTTAAAACAACACATGCACACTGAAAGAAAATTTTTAAAATTTAGAGAGTTAAAATGTCATCCAAATATGAAGCCCCAGAAATAACAATAATATAAACAGAGAAGAGGGGAAGAGTGAACATTTTAATAAAACTAGGATAATAATTTATATTCAGTATTATACACAACACTCTGTTTTTTCTTTTATTATATTATGAGCATTTTCCACTGAAATTGGACATTGTTCTCCTTGCCTAGGTAAATCTGTGCAATATGATTTCCTTGTTTTTAAACTGCATGAGGGCAAATTGAATACATTTAAGTTTATTTCTGGATTTACCCACAACAAATGAAATAATGATGAAATAGTATGTTGTCATTTTTATTAAGTAAAAAATTTGAAAATATTAGAATGAAGATAATTTCCACTTTTCCAAAGATTATTTTCTATTTCCTTGGTTAATCTGTATTCACAATACCCTTCTAAAAGGTGAGTCATTCGTCCTGAGACACATCTGCACTGTAGCAAGCAAACGTTTGGGGAAGAAATTAACTGGCACATATGGGGGGTGGGTGTTATTTTCCTAACTAGCTCTACCCCACCACGTATTTCAAAACATTTGTTTCAAGCCATTATGTTCTGCTCTATAAATGTGAGGTTTCCAAATAATAATTTCATATTATATGTGAGAATCCCTGGTAGGACCACACTCACAATATTACAGCACTGAACATAGCTGCCCTTCTACATGACACAGACCATGATGAGATTTTTGTTGTTGTTGTTATTTCATGTGTTTATATTTTTCACTAGCATTCCCTATAATAAATGTACATGTGTAACATGAACAAAGAGATTTTCCTACTGCAAAAAATCTATATATTTCTAGGACCTATAATGGAGAGATTATATAAAAATTTATGGTAAGTCACTTGTTTTGACACTGTCATGAATCATGCTTTTAATAGAGTGAAGTTTTAGCTGAGATTTTTAAAGGTACCAGACAGCAAAACCTGTACTGTATTAAAAGTCATTTACCCTGTAAAAATGCTATATAATTGTGATTTTATAGCTAACAAGCCCCGTGTTATCACATCATTTTTGCAGCACCATACCATCTCACACTCCATCTCCCTAATACATTTTTCTTAAATAATATTCCCAATTATTGATGTTTATGTATTTCACACAAACACACAACAACAGCAACAAAGTGTTCAACACAGGAGAAGGCTGTTCCTTAGAAGTCTTGAACACACAGATATGGGAGAGAATGGAAATACAGGTTGAGAATCTAAGAGAATGTGTTTTTTTAAGTAATTTGTAAAGTTGAGGTATTAAGCTGTCTATCATGATTGATTAACTTGGGTCATGTAAAGCACTGTTTTAGCTCTGTTTTCATTTAGTGTTTTATCCAAGCCTGCAAAATTTTAGTATAAATGAGTTTTAAAAAATAGATTACCTAAAAGCGTAAGCAAATAAAAATTTTTAATTTCTAAAAATGGTGATTACATTCTCTTCATTTTGAACTTTATATTTGATGCCAGAATAACTTCAGTCTCTAACAACAGTTTATAATTCTTATATATTTTTCTAATTTATCTTCCAATTTTAGCTCAGAGACTGTATGAAGTCCTACCAAATCATATGAGATTGACTTCAGTGTTGAAAGCTTCAGTTCATATACATCATTATTTTTAAATTATTAACATCAACATAAGTATATTATGGGAACATTTACTATTGTGTTATTTTCCAATTTGTTTTAGGAAAAAATCCAAAATGAAAGCAGAACCCCCAATTTTAACTGACAAAAAGAAGTCAATGACTATTACTATCTGTAGAAAACTGTTCAAATTTTAGTGTAGCCCTATATAGGTACAGATAAAGAGTTATTTCAGTTATGAGGACCCTGATACAAAATCCACAATTTGTTCTAAAAGCTTCTTATTTGCACAGATTTTTCTCTTTTGAGAGACACATGTAGAATTGAATTTGTTGGACATGAGCTTATCCCTTTTTAAAAATTACATTAAATTATTATGTATACCTTATTTAAAAAGAAAGTCTGTTAACATGATGAGCTGTGATATCAAAGCCTACCCACGGACTATAGATATTAATTGTAGATGTTCTTACATTATTACTTCTTGCTACTTTTGCATTAATTGAAATATAAAGGAAGGTGCAACGTGTGCTAATTTTTTATACTCTGAGTAATATGTTATTGTGCTTTTATCATCTTGACACATGTTTCATTACTTTCCTACTTTCCTAGTGTTTCATTACTTTCCCTACTTCTAATTTTTTATACTCTGAGTAACATGTTATTGTGCTTTTATTATCTTGGCACATGTTTCATTACTTTCCTACTACGAGAATTCAAGGATAACTTTGATTCTTTCTTTTCCAAACATGATACTTATAAATTGTTTTTATTAAAAAGTAGTGAGCTTCTTGATAAAATATTTTAGTGGAGTTTTTTTTAACCCTATAACACTTCAAGGGAAAGTTCATTTTCTTAAATTTTAATGTATAAATTCATTTTTATGATTCTAACTTTTAAAAAATATTTTCATGTTTAATTATTGGCAATATGACATCAATACATTTAAGTAAGTTTATCATTTGTATGATTAATTTTTGCTTATGAGCTTTCTCCTTATAGTTTGTAACACATTTGCTTTGATTCAGAACTAAAATTAGATCTAAAGTGGACCAAGACCAATAGATTGACTCACTGAGAGAAATTATTTACAGATTGTATTGAGGAAGCAATAAATGGTACTAATCTCAAGCATACAACAGATTTTAGGCACTAACACAAAACTAACAATTCCAAAGATTAGTAATATTAATTAGATATCAGCAGGCATTTTCTTAAGAAAAATAGTTCATATTTTTCCTGAGAAACATTTGCACAATGAAGGGCAAATATAAGGTGCCCCTCATACAACAACAACAAAACTTAGCTTTCTTGCATAAAATATGGCTTATTTTCTACTTAACCAGGCATCATGGAATCCATAGTATGTGCTCTTCCAATAATGCTTTTGCTCCATGAGTGATGAAATGCAAATGTTGATACTGTCCAATAGCAAAACAGTAGAGGAATTTCTTTTTATTTAATTTAATTTTATTTATTTATTTATTTATTTATTTATTTTTTATTTTTATTTATTTATTTTTTTTTGAGATGGAGTCTCGCTCTGTCGCCCAGGCTGGAGTGCAGTGGCACAATCTCGGCTCACTGCAAGCTCCGCCTCCCGGGTTCACGCCATTCTCCTGCCTCAGCCTCTCCGAGTAGCTGGGACTACAGGCGCCCGCCACCACGCCCGGCTAATTTTTTGTATTTTTTTAGTAGAGACAGGGTTTCACCGTGGTCTCGATCTCCTGACCTCGTGATCCGCCCACCTCGGCCTCCCAAAGTGCTGGGATTACAAGCGTGAGCCACCGCGCCCGGCCTAGTAGAGGAATTTCTTCCACACAGAGTAAAAGAGACCTGTTTGAGACTATTTACAATGCATAGTCCCCCTGGTAGTCAATAGCTGGCTGGCATCTGAAAGGGAAGTTGAATACAGTTCTCTCTCTGCTCAATATAGTAAAATTTTTAGAAAGTAAGTCTTAGATCTGGTGGTATTTAAAATACTTACCAATAAATGACTTTTATAATCTATGCTTACTGAATTCTTCCTAAAACTGGATCATGGGGGTAACACATTGAACTCTGTGCTACAGCCTACAGTAGCTTAATGAAAAAAGTTGCTTTTTTATTTAAAGGGGAAAGGAGGAAAGATTGAAATTGGAGAAAAAAGAGACATACTGGAGAAAGAGAAAAGTTAGGGAGAAAAGGAGAAGAAAGGAAGGACACAAAAGTAGACACAAGTAAGAAAAATGGGTCATTTCCAGAGACAGATACAATTATTCAGTATACTATGATTACTCTCTTGTGTTTTGATTTCCTGAAAAAAATATCAAAGATTTTTCAAGCTGTATTATTGATGCAATTTATTTCCTTTTTCCTTCATAGATGGTTATGTCCTTCGGAGTTACCTAGCGGACAAGTAAGCCCATTTTCTTCTGCTACTATGCTTGTGAAAAGAATTTTGTGCTTTTCTTTTAAAAATATTTCTAATATTACTTAAATAATGTAATCTACTCAACTGTCATAAATAAATTTAAAAACAATATGCTATACTAATGTTAACATGTTAGTATCCATAATAAAGTTTAGGTTTCCATAAAGTGCTACTCTTTTAAACAGGCGAGAAGCCCTTCTCATTTAAAATTGTACAGCTCATAGTTAATAGTTTTATATATTCATTAGGCTCTCAGCAAACACTGAAGACAGGTCAAAGCCAGTAACCTTTTCATTAATATTTTGCATTTTACTTGCTAATGCAATTGATTGAATGGAATTAATTTGGGACCAATTAGTGACTTCACAGTAGGTGCTAATATCACCTGTTAACAGTTCATAGTTTAGCCCTTAATTAAGGACTTTGCTTCACTCACACTAGGCATAGTAGAGTACTATGTTGCCTTTTTTGGAAGCATGCCAGAAAAAAAGACAGTCATCAATGATTCTTCTATTCTTATGAATAAGACATTGTCACAGTCTGTCACAGTGTGGTACTACTGTGCCTTTGGAGTCCCCCGAAACGTAAGATTCTGTCCCAAGTAACCCAGTGCAAGAAATGAACTCCATTATCAGGTTAGGTCACATGCCAATGCAAAGATTTACAGAATTCAGCGCAATGAAAAGATCCAGGAGGAGTCACAAACTGTGTATCCATCAACAACCTGACACCAATCAGAAAAACACAAATCAGTGTGAAGAGCTTTGCTGGCAAACTAGTAGAGGCCAAAGAAAAATAATCATAATACCTTTGTTCTCCTGAGCACATTAATCACAGTGGGAGGCAAGAGACTTTCAATATAGGTTTTGTTCTATGAAAGATACAAATTTTAAGGACAGAATGTGTGGCAAATAATAGGACAACATCTCCATCAGTGATTATTACAGGCTGACTGAGAGAATTTAGAAAGCATACTCTGTAATTGTTGGTTCACCACCTATTGAAGCGAATACTTAATAAATGTTTATTGTATAAGTGACAGAAAAATCTGTCCTCCTTGCATTTGGATGAGATTTCCGTTAGCCAAACCCTCCCTCCATCTCAGAGAAAAGATCCAAACAGAAGACATAGGGAACTCACAGCATCTGCCATAGTTGGCAGCAGTTTGAAGGGCCTGCTGCTGCTTACATGATAAAGCACAGAGATTGTACAGCAAAGAGTAGGTCTGGTCTAAGTGACAAAGCCACCCTACATTTCTGAATTTTAGAGATATACCTTAACATTTCAAGGCAATGTTCATGTTTATAATGCTCTCTATTATTATTTCTTATATAATCTCCTGTTTGATTATAAGGTACTTAAAAGCAAAGCTTGTCTCTTACTCAAATTTACGTCTCCTGGTACATAGAAGGGACTCAATATGTTTGTCCGATAGAAAATATCACAAAGATTCAGGGCCAGGCAAAACCTAAAATGTGTAAAAGTAGCCAAAATTACTATTATGGATGGTGCCTATACTCATAAGTAATAGTTTTAAAATAACCTAAGAATCACCATAATAATCATCTCTTGGCTACTTATTCTGTAACTAATATTTATATATTTTATTATATGTATGAGTTATAATTAGAAACATGTGAAAATGATGCAACCATTTCCTATGCCAATTATTATTGTATTTCATTCACCATTTGAAATTCAAGTGAAAGTATGAATCTGATATTAACAGACATAAAAGTCCATTGCAGCTTTGAATTAAGGCCCCCAATGGGAGTATTGTACCATGATGTTTAGTACATTGTTAACAAACATGTCTTACAAAGGTGAGTAAGGCATAGTCTATGCTCTTGAAGCATGTTTTAATTACTCTGTATGTAAAATGAAACAGAGGACTAGATTAAGTCAATAAGAGATAATGAATATCAAATTTATTTCTACTTATAAATGCATACTATGCTTAAAAGCCTTAATTGTGTCATATAAAATCATACTATTACTCTATTCTTCTATATATTGCTCTAATGCCAAGAAGATAGTTTCTTTAAAATAAAACTTTTTTTTTACATTTACAGTGATGGAGAGATCTATGATGATATTGCTGATGGTAAGTCTTATGTAGTACCACCCCAGGGAACAGTCATAGTGAATTCACTGTTTTTATAAATGCTAAAAATAGCTTGTTGGATTAAAGACTTCCAATCTGATCAGAATTTGAATCACTTGAAAATGTTAGAAAAGGTAAATGCCCTGGCATAATGGGGTGAAAATACCACATTTCCCACAAGATGGAAAATTAAGGAAAAACCTCATTTATTTCTTTGAAAACAGAAGTATAAAAATATTTGGGAAATTTTTTATTGTACTGTGACTCATAATAAGAATTTCTTTTATCCAAGCAAAGAAACATTTTTGGCAAATACATAGGTACTTATTTCATAAGCAGTAATACCAATATTCTCTAAACATCATATAGTTCCAAACTATAATCTAAAAAATTAATCTAACTGAAATGATGCAGTGTTGATCATCATTTCCTTTAGTCTTTTAAACTTACGAGTCTTGTTCTTCCATGTCTTCAACCTCGTTCAGAGTGACTACCAAAAAGTATATGATTAAGTGCCACATAAAATAATCTTGAGTCTCATTTTAATAGAGAATAAATCTGTCCAGAAATTTTGTTGAATTACATACTAAATAATAAAAGTTAAATATATGGTCTTCCATTTAACTCGTTTTTTATCAAGTGAGCCAGTTCTATTTTTTTTTAATCCTTAACCAGGAGAGTATGAATCACCCACATCTCCAAACTTGGAATACTTAGAGAATATGTTTTTAATAACTATATTTAAATTTGTATTTTTTTCTTTCAGGTTGCATCTATGACAATGACTAGCACAAAACTTTGGTCATTCTGCTGTGTTCATTAGGTGCCAATGTGAAGTCTGGATTTTAATTGGAATGCTATTGGGTATCAAAATTAATGCACAAAACCACTTATTATCATTTGTTATGAAATCCCAATTATCTTTACAAAGTGTTTAAAGTTTGAACATAGAAAATGATCTCTCTGCTTAATTGTTATCTCAGAAGACTACATTATTGAGATGTAAGAATTATTAGATATTCCATTTCTGCTTTGGCTACAATTATGAAGAATTTGAAGGTACTTCTTTTAGACCATCAGTAAATAATCCTCCTTCAAAAAATAAAAAGAAAAGAAAAAGGAAAATCATTCAAGAAGAAATGACCTGTCTAAAAAAACCTAAGGAAGAATAATAATATAAGAAAGGAAATTGTAAAACATTCCACAAGAAGAAAAATTATTGTTTATACTTCTACTTATGGTTATATCTTATATTCTCTATTCAAGTGACCTGTCTTTTAAAAAGGCAGTGCTGTCTTACCTCTTGCTAGTGGGTTAAATGTTTTCAAAAATTATAGCAGTAGTAGAAGTTTTGTATAAAATTTGTCCCTATTTGTTAATTGTATATAAATGTTAATTATTTGATACGAATGTTATGCATTTAGTATACACATTGAAGTCTAAACTGTAGAAGAGTCTAAAACAAGTTCTTTTTTTGCAGATTCACATGATAATGGTTTAATTCTGTGCTCTGTTTAAAGTACTATTATAACTAGAGTAGATCTGAATGAGGATAACCCTAAAATCATGAGGAATGGAAGAATGGACCTTGAAACTACCTAGGCTTTTATGCATGGCACCTCTTTATAATGAAGACACTTCTTAAAGTTTCTGTTTTTGTTTTAATTACCGCTACATTTTTTTTCTCTTTTTTTAAAAAACTATTTTACTGGAAAGTTGGCCAGCAGAGGGAGTAGAAATTATTAAAACTCTAGTGTTTGGATTGGGCCCTTCTCTAACAGTACATACTCATTCCCAAAGCAATCCAAAACCAAAATGTGAAACTTTTGGGTTTCAAATGTTAAGAACACTAAATAGCATGATTTAAAAAATGAAAAATGCTAACACCCAAGAAAAGAGATATTAAGTGCTTTTTAACAACTCCTAGAGTACAAAATGAGCAAATCGTAATGCTGGCTCTTCTACTAATGAACCATCAAGTGATATTGAATAAATTATTTATCTTCTCAGTTTCCTCATCTGTAAATTACAATATTAGACTAAGTAAGTTTTTCCAACTCTTCACTACCAGTTACCTTAGGCTTTTATAATGCTCCCCTTACTTCAGTCCCATGTTTCAGAAGCTTTTGTCTATTTTTTAAACTCATTGATTAAATAATGATTAATGCATTCTCCACATTTTAATATTGCAAAGGCCCATTGGAGTTTCTGAAGCGGCTCCACAGAACTGAAATAATTTCAAATAACTAAAGGAACTGAAAATCTTCACAGAGATGAAGTGGGGTTTCCATTAGGTGCTCTGAAATTTGATAACAAATCATCAACTTCCACTGGTCAATATATAGATTTTGGGTGTCTGAGGCCCCAAGATTAGATGCCACTCATCTCCAAAGATTCCCTCCAATTATGAAATATTTTGATGTCTACTTTTAGAGAGCATTAGCCAGTATTTGACCATGTGATGAATTTCCTTTCACACTAGATAAAATTACCTGGTTCAAAAGTGGTTTTTGTTTATTAAATTTGGTAGTAAATATACATAATACACAGACAAGATAGTTTTTATGCTGAAGTTTTTGGCCAGCTTTAGTTTGAGGACTCCCTGATAAGCTTGCTAAACTTTCAGAGTGCCCTGAGACACTTCTAGCCATCCCTCCTCCTGCTTTCATTGGGGAAGACTCACACTGCAGTCTGACAGTAATTTTTTTTCTGATTGAGAATTACATAAATTCAATACAATGTCAGTTTTTAAAAGTCAAAGTTAGATCAAGAGAATATTTCAGAGTTTTGGTTTACCCATCAAGAAACAAACACACACACCTAGGAAAGATTTACGTAATAGAAAATCATCTTAATGTGAAAGATATATTTGAAGTATTAATTTTAATAAATTAAATATGATTTCTGTTATAGTCTTCTGTATGGAATTTTGTCACTTGAGATGAGCTGCAAATAAATAATATCTTCAATGGATAACCTTGCCTCCTACTTAATTAAAAAAATTGAGGCTAGCCAGATGCAGTGCCTCACATCTGTAATCCTAGCACTTTGTGAGGCCGAGGCAGGCACATTTCATGAGCCCAGGGATTCCAGACCATCCTGGGCAACATGGTAAAACCCTGTCTCTACAATAAATACAAATAATTAGCTGGGTGTGGCAGCACATGCCTGTAGTTCCAGCTACTTAAGAGGCTGTGGTGGGAGGATCACTGGAGCCTGAGAGGTCGAAGCTGCAGTAAGCCATGATTGTGCCACTGTCTCAAAAAAAATTTACCCTGTCTCAAAAAAAAAAAAGAAATAAATATATTTTTTTAATATTGAAGCCATCAGGCTTTCTCTCCCTTAACTTGATCCTACATCTACAAAAGAGTCTTTCTCTGCATCCAACCTTGACTCTTTAGCTTCAGCCTCAGAAGATGGGATATCTCCTCTTCAAGACCAAACCTTCTACCAAGGCTCCTACTTTGACTTTGACTCCTGTTTTGTGTCAGAAATTAAGAAAACTAAACGCAATTCCTTTCAATTCCCTACAACATTTGACCTTAACCCATATCCAGACACTGTCCCAGAGAATAAGATGTCATGCCTTAAATTCAAAGCCATAACCTTTGGATCCCATTTCTTCCTGCCTTTTCTGGAGTGTTTGTCCTTTACAATTCATTCTTTCTCATTCTCCTTCTCCCTTTCTCCCCCACTCTGGCTATCCCTCTTCTTTAAGTTCTCCCACTATACAGATTCCTTTCTCTAGGCTTACAAACATTGAAATCTTTCCCATCTAAAAAGCAACATGAAACTTTGCCTTGGGCCCAAAAACCTGTCCAGCTACAGCCCATTTGGATTTATTTTTTTCTCATTTCATTGTCTTAAAATGGCAGGGTATATGTGGCAGCCAGGAGAATGTGCCTCAAAGACCTCCACCTATGGGGCATTTAATTGTCCAAAAGTCCCCAGCTGCTGCATTCTGAAATCCATCACAATGTTTGTGCCAAGATCAGACTGCTCTGGCTAATGACTGAGTGTTGCAGGGATACTGAGGCAGGCCTATTCCTGAAAGACACAGAACTCCTCACATGGCCAACTTCAGTTTGAGGACTCCCTGACAAGCTTGCTAAACCTGCAGAGTGCTCTGAGACACTTCCAACCATCCCCCTCCTGCCTTTGTTGGTATAGACTTGCATAGCAGTCTGTCAGCTCCTCCAGCCTTCTCCAGCTCCCTTCCCATTTCCTCTCACACATGTATTCTTCCCCACCCACACATGTATTCCTCCCCTCCCATTTCCACTCCATCTTGGGGTCTGCTTTCCAGAGAATCCAAACAGAACACAGGACATCTGAAGAGTTTGTAAAAATACACATTTTTTTTTCTCTGCAGATCAACAAATAAAAATCTCTAGGGAAGAAACTTTGGAGTTCATTTTTCCTTAACTCTAAATATGAGTTTAATGCTCAGCCAAGTTTGAGAATCTCCCATCCCTATTCATCCTTTGCCATATGCTCAGGTTATATTCAATCTTCAACTTACTGCAACTTGATCTCTGCTACAATTACTCTAAAATCATCTCTACATGATATCCCACAGGTACCTGTAACTCATGGAACTCAGAAAGGAACCTTTTCTCTTTCCCCCTAAAACTAATTATCCCTCCTATAGATTTTACCTCAGTGACATCTGAATCATGCAGTCATCCAAGCTCAAAACATGGAGGCTGCTCTCTTTCTCCTCTTTTACTCTCTATCTGATGAAATAACATTAAACAGAGCTCCTAGAAAACAAATGATTTTGTCTTATTTGTTTTTATATATTTTACTTTATGCCGTATTTGAAGCCCTTCATTATATATTTAATAATTAAAGAATCAATGAATGATGTGTCTGCAAGGACTGTGTTAATCCTGTGGGCTGCCACTGTAATTTTTTCTTAATTACTATTTCAGATGCCATAAGAGGTTAAATAAATTGATGACCAAGAAATCTCTATTTGATTTACCAACATGTAAGTCATTGGCCACCTGAGAAAGATTCACTGAAGCAATCAACACCAAGCTGATTGCAATGATGTCACTCATCAGGCTTTCTGGAAACAGATGGGGTAGAGTTTGAGGGAAGAGATGTCTATTAAGGATCAATATCTGTGAAAGGAAGGGGAGGGGGCAAGATTGGTCAGAGAAAGAGGTTGAACATGATGCAAGCCTGACAAAGATTCAGCCGACCAGACTGGGGCCTCTGGAGTAAATGTGGCCCAATACTTATCTTCCTTCAGGCCAACATAGCCAGCCTTTGTGACTTTGCCTTGCTCGTGGTTATCTGTGGGCCATCCTGGGAAGGTCATGACCTGTACAAGATGACATTGCACAATCATGAACAGTTTCCATTCTGTTCTCTCCAGGAAAACAGTAGGCTGTATGTACATTCTCCTAAAGTAGTCTGGAGCATAAGCACAATCTTCAGCTTCATTTGCAAATTTGGGAAATGAATAAATGCTCAACAGGTACTTCTCATCTTTGGGGGTTCATCTGCAACCAGTAATTCCTCTATAACTCTCTCCACAGCCTGCTGAGTTAGAAAAGTTTCCCAAATGTTGGAAAGTATATTTAAATACCAACCTATTAATGGTCTCCCTCCTCAGTTTAGATAATGATTCAGTTATTATTCATGATTAGCAGCAAGCAAGAGAAATTTACTATTGCCCTTAAGTAACTTACCCATGAGTCAAAGTCCCTGCAGAGAGAACTCCATTGACTGTGCTTGAGTCATGTGCCTGACCATGTGGTGGGGGAAGGGAGGGTTCTAACCCTTCAGCTCCCATAGTAGCAAAAAGTCACCTAGAATTATCCTCCCAAACAAGACTACACTTAGTGGTGGAAAGATAATTTGCCAATAAAAAATTCAGGGAGGCCGGGCACAGTGGCTCACGCCTGTAATCCCAGCACTTTGGGAGGCCAAGGCGGGCAGATCACAAGGGCAGGAGATTGAGACCATCCTGGCTAACACGGTGAAACCCCATCTCTCCTAAAAATACAAAATATTAGCCGGGTGTCGTGGCATGTGCCTGTAGTTCCAGCTACTTGGGAGGCTGAGGCAGGAAAATTGCTTGAACCCAGGAGGCGGAGGTTGCAGTGAGCCAAGATCGCACCACTGCACTCCAGCCTGGGTGACAGAGCGAGACTCTGTCTCAAAAAAAAAAAAATTCAGGGAAAGCAAACTTGACTTCATGAGTGAAACAGGGTATATAAAAAAAATTTTTTTGAGACACAGTCTCACTCTGTTGCCCAGGCCGGAGTACAGTGGTGCCATCATAGCGCACTGCACCCTTGACCTCCCAGGCTCCAGCAAGCCTCCACCTCAGCCTCCCCAGTAGCTGGGATTACAGGCATGTGCCACCAGTCCTGGCTATTTTTTTATTTTTGTAGAGGTGGGTGTCTCACTATGTTGCACAGGCTGGTCTCGAACTTCTGGGCTCAAGTGATCCACCCATCTTGGCCTCCCAAAGTGCTGGGATTATAGGCATGAGCCACCAGAACCAACCAAAAATATTTTAAAAGATCAAAGTATATTCTGCTTACATATTAAACCCATATTAATATTTCTCTGACGTATTGTTTTCCCTCAGTCTTCTTGAATAATTTGGTCCTTTATCATTCCTTGCTCACTTTCGATACAGATATTGGTAGAAAATTAGTTTTGTCCTGTGAGAAACATCGTATTGGCATGATGATAAATGGGTAATTTGGTATGCAGACAGTAGAGAAGGTAGAGGACTGTGGCAAACTGCAGAATATAAGCTCTGTCCGTGGGAATGAGTTGCTAATTATGCTGGGTATCTTCTGTTTGGCCCTTCAGATTCCCCCTCTCCAACCTTCTCCATCCTGTTCTGTGCCTCTTGAGACCAACCTTTATGGACTGGACTCAAGAGGTTCCCTTGACTTCCAGCTGCCAGTTTCATTGGGCCTGTTGGGGAGCAATGGCACTCAGTGAGAGGGACGGGGAGTGAAGTTTGGGTACTTATTTGTTCAGCATCCTCTCAGGGAAATCCTTACAAGCTGGCGGTGTCCTTCACTCAAAGGCCACAGCTCTGTCGGACAGGCTTTTCCACATTGTGCTGGCTCTCTAGGTTCCAGTGCTTCTCCCTGGACTTGCTCCTTCAGGATTGCAACCACTTCCTGTGTTTACCAGCCCTAGGGTACTGTGTTTTACTTTGTGGCTTCCTGACATACTGTTCACACATTTGTAAACAATCAATGAATGAAGCCTTCCTCAAATTTCCCAATTTGAGTTTGCTATTTGTTTCCCATGTAGGTCCTGCTGATGTATGTATGACTCAACTCTGATGAGTTGTGAGCCCAGTGTTGATTCTCCTCTTTTTCAACAGAAGCTGAAATCAAAGTTTATATATAAAAATTCCACTTGTTTTTATTGTAAATTCAATTTTTTAAATGCACTATTCAGAGCAAAAAATATCTCTGTAGGCCAGATTTGGCCCATGCAGTTAGTCTGCAACCTTTGCCATTTATGATAAGAAATAAATCAGATGAAGGACAGGCCACTCTAGCTATCCAACCCTGCCAATATTGTGGAAACTTTATGTACAGGTGAGTGACGGACAAGATATATGTAGTGTCTATAATAGCCAGATTCCATCGCTTTTAGTAGCACCAAAGGCCATTGAGTGATCTAATAAGAATATGATCATAAAAAGTAATGTGGCTGCACAACATTCTTCAGCATCTGAAATGTTGCAAATACTCCCATCTGAAACTAAAGAGAAGTCTAAAGTCAAACTGTGGTTTGGGACGTGCTCAACTGAGAATAATATTCTCATACTAATGTAGGCTGTCTGAGGCCAGGTTGTTATCAACAAAGGAGAGTGAAGAAATATCTGCTATGACCACCAATGTAAGCCCTCTCATCTCGATTCTTGGAAATAGATCTTTGAAATATTGTCATATTTTTCAAAAACTTTATATTAAGTTCATTATTTAGTAATATAAACCACATCTTCCCTTTCAACTTGATGATCTCAACACATATGTAATAATACATGAAAGCTTAGCTCTCCATCATGTCTCTAGCAGCAGTACTAGAGGGAATCTTTTTTAAGTTAGGATGAAATTTAGGTTACTATACTTAAGCAAATTCAATATGTTTGTCAGAGCTTCACCCTAAATGGTGGAAGCTGTGTTAAGTAAAGCACTGAAATCCTCCCACATGCCTCAGGGGACCTGAGTTTTCTTTTGGCTTCTCATCTTTAATACGTATGGATCTAAAAGAGGTGCACTAAGTTATAATGGCTACCTAACTTCCAAGATCTAAATAAATGTGCAGAACTACAAAAACCAAAACCACAAGGTATTAAAGAACACATATAGGTGTTTGTGCATTCATCTAGAGGAGAAACAACAAGCAAAGGTCTCTACTATTCATAATGTGTCTATCCATAGAAGTAGACTTACTAGGAAGATATCTTAGGTTGGTGTTTTCACCCGTTTGGACTGCTGTAACAAAGTACCATAGACTGGGTGGCTTATAAACAATAGAAATGTGTTTAGTACAGTTCTGGACACGCTAGGAAGTCCAAGATCAGGGCGCCAGCATGGTCAGATTCTGGGGAGGGCCCTCTTCCGGAATGCAGACTGCCTAGTTCTTCTCGTCTTCACTCTACAGCAGAGAGTGAGCTAGCTCTCTGGCCTCTTCTTATAAAGGCACTAATCCCACCCATGAGGGTTTCACTATCAAAGACTCAACCTCCCAATACAATCCCTAAGTCCCCAAAGGCCCAACCTCCAAATACCATCACATTAAGGATTGTGTTTCAACATATGAAACTTGGAGGTGTGGTGAGCACAAGCAATCAGTCCACAACAGTCCGGTTCCTTAGAAGCAGAGCTCCAGACGGGAATCCTCGTGCAAGGGATTTGTTAAGGGCGTGCTCTCAGGAGAAACCCGTACGGAGTGAGGAAGCAGGAGAGCACAGGAGAAGTTAGACAAAGACGTAGAGGCAGCTAAAGCCCAGTCTCACCTGATTCCACAGCAAGAAAGGCATCAATGAATTATGTCACCTTGAGGCAAGGGACCTAGACTTTTATACCCTCCCACTCAGTCATTTTAAAAAATGATGCAGCCAGACATGGTGGCTCATGCCTGTAATCCCAGCACTTTGGGAGGCTGAGGCAGGCGAATCACAAGGTCAGGAGTTTGAGACCAGTCTGGCCAACATAGTGAAACCCTGTCTCTACTAAAAATACAAAAAAAATTAGTCGGGCGTGGCAGTGGGCACCTGTAATCCCAGCTACTCGGGAGGCTGACCAGGAGAATCATTTGAGCCCCAGAGGCAGAGGTTGCAGTGAGTCGAGATTGCTCCATTGCACTCCAGCCAGGGCAACAGTGTGAGACTCCAACTCAAAAAAAAAAAAAAAAAAAAGAAAAAGAAAAAAAATGAGGTTTAGAGATGATATATGATTTGCCCAAATTACAAAGCCAATAAGGCTTACACCCTGTGCCCAAGCTCTTAATTGTGATATCCTGCTTTCATTTTATATATGATACACACTTCTCCCTTATCTCACTAAATAGTAATAATAAGCAACAAACAAAAGCTTGAAAATTATCAGTGAGACACAAGGAAGTCAGAAATTAGGAAAATTGTTAGTTCTTTTTTATTATGATACAGATGGCAATCAAAATAAAAATAATATTAAAAGAGGTCAAGGCCTAGTTTTAAGAAAGGAAATTATAAGCCTAATATATACATTTAATTAACGTTAGATAAATTTGGTATTATGAGCTATACAGTTTAAAATAACTGAAGAAAAATGATGACAACATGGTATGATTGACTGTTTAGCAAACATGTCTGAGTTTACATATCCAGAATAGTATTGTTCCCTCCAAAGTAGTCAATATGAGGGGATGTATACCTATTTCAATATTTTGCATAAAATTAGGATTTATTATCATATCAAAAGAATGCCTGGCCAGGTGCTACAGCTCATGCCTGTAATCCCAGCACCTTGGGAGGCCAAGGCAGGAGGATTGCTTGAAGCCAGGAGCTTGAGACCAGCCTGGGCAACATAGCAAGACCATGTCTCTACTAAAAATAAAAAATATAAAGTTAACTGGGTATGGTGGGGCATGCCTGTAGTTCCAACTACTCAGGGAGGCTGAGGCAGGCGGATCCCTAAAGCCCAGGAGTTCGAGGCTGCAGTGACCTATGATCACGCCCACTGCACTCTAGCCTGGGCGACAGAGACCCCTGTCTCTAAACAAACAAACAAAACAAAACAAAAAACAAAAGGGATAGTGCACACCCATGTTCATTACAGCACTATTCACCATAGCAAATACATGGAATCAATCTAAGTGTCTATCAGTGGATGAATGGATAAAGAAAATGTGGTATATATACAGAATGAAACTCTAGTCGGCCATAAAAGAGAAATAAAATCCTGCCATTCGTGGTAACATGGATGCAACTGGAGGTTATTCTATTAAATGAAACAAGCCAGGCACAGAAAGACAAATACTGCATGTTCTCACTCCTATGTGGGAGCTGGAAAAGTTGATCTTATGGAGGTAGAGAGTACAATGATAGATACCAGAGGCTGGGAAGGGTGTGTTGGGAGGGGTGAAGGGTAGGAAGAGAGGGTGGTGAATGGGTACAGACATACAATTAGCTGGAAGGAATGTCTAATGTTCAATAGCACAGTAGGGTGACTATAGTTAACCATAATTCATCGTATATTTCAAAATAGCCAAAAGAGAAGATTTGAAATGTTCCCAATACAAAGAAATAATAAACATTCAAGGTGATGGATAGCCTACACACCCTGACCTGATCATTACACATTCTATGCGTGTATCAAGATATCACATGTACCCCATGAATATGTACAAATATTACGTATCAATAAAAATTATTAGGATTTCTTATTATGCCAAAAAAGGGGGTGCAGAGAGATTGTATCTTCAAATTTGCCTTTAGTACTCAGGGAAAATTGATTTTTAATATCCTCATTACTAAAATATAATAAATTTTACCCTTTGAAAGTGGATTTTATTTTTGCAAACAGGCAAAAACCATTCAGAGTCACATATGATGTATAAAGTGGGTGAACAAGCAAGGCAATACGCTTGTGAAATTAAGCTGTGACCTTATATTAATGATAGTTTCTTGTTTATCATAAACTGCCCCTAACCTTTCTTAGTATCAGAAGATAAATTTGATTGAATGTTTATTTATAATAATAGTACAACAGTTTTTCATCTCCGTCAGTCACTTTTTAAAAAATAATTATCTTGTTAAATAAAACATTACGAATACATTTAAAGCTACTTGTGTACCTCATCCCAATTACACTTTGTTTCCTCTTTCCCTCCTTCCTAGGGAAAACCAGCATCCAATTTTACTGTTTATCATTTCCATGCATTTATTTATGTTTTCATTACATATGGAAATTTATCAGTATTATTTTGTTGGTGTTTTAAAAAACTTTATATAGCTAGTATCATACTGTATGTACTTTCCTTTTATCTTTAACTTTTTTTTTTTTTTTGGAGATGGGGTCTCACTGAGTCGCCCAGGCTGGAATGCAGTGGCGTGATCTCAGCTCACTGCAGCCTCCACCTCCAGGGTTCAAGTGATTCTCCTGCCTCAGCCTCCCCAGTAACTGGGATTACAGGCATCTGCCACTACACCCAGCTAATTTTTGTATTTTTTAGTAGAGACGGGGTTTCACCATGTTGGCCAGGCCAGTCTTGAACTCCTGACCTTAAGTGATCTGCCTGCCTTGGCCTCCCAAAGTGCTGGGATTACAGGTGTGAGCCACTGCGCCCAGCCTGTATGTATTTTTCTGCATCCTGCTTTTGTTGCTCCTCCTTATGTTTGGAAAAGGTATCTCATTCTATTGAATTACTAACCTACAGATATTTCTATTCTTCAGTTGAAGGCCATGTTAGATTGTTCCCAATATTTTTGCTATCCTAAAGAATGTTTCTCTGAATGTTCATGTCAGAATTTCCTAGGACACACGGATGAAGTTCTCTCTATGTCATATACCCAGGAGGGGAATTACTAAAGGGTAGGGTACGCAGGTCTGCACATCCTCCACTTGAATAGATAGTGCCAAATGGCTTTTTGTGTCTTGTTTAAGAAACACTTACTTTCATCAGCTCATGAAGATATTATCTTGTATTTTCTTCTAAAGTTTTACAGTTTTACTTTTCATTTTAAGTTCTTTGAACCACCCAGAAATGTAGATCTTCCTCCCTCCCTCACCCCAGTGTGAATAAGCAGATAAATAGTTTCTCTGGGCCATTTAGTGACTGGTCCAAACCTCTCTACCAACAAACAATCCTCCTGCTTCAGCCTCCCCAGCAGCTGGAAATATAGGAAAGCACCACCACATCCAGCTAACTTTTTTTTTTTTTTTTTTAACAGTGTGTCATTACATTAACTGGGCTGACTTCGAACTCCTGGCCTCAAACAGTCCTCCTGCCTTGGCCTCCCAAAGTGCTGGGAATACAGGCATGAACCACCACACCCGGCCTCTTATATATTTTGATACGATTTACTTATAAAACTATTTAAACCCAGCACTCGACCAGCCTAGGCAGCAGAGTAAGACCCTGTCTCAAAAAAAAAAAAGTAAATATAAATAAAACATTTAAGATAGGTATTGCTATTGCAGGTAGATTTTAAAGTACCTATCCATTGGGTTTTTAATTTTACATATTTTTCCTAATGCCTACTTGATTACTTCTCAAATCCATCTGATCCTTTTCAATTGCTGGGTTTGTATTCATAGTTATTTAGTCCATCTTTTATTCTCTTAAACATTTTAACATCATTATTTGTATTATGTATGTAATAATTTTATTACCTGAAATTCTTGGTGGGGAGTATCATTCTCCTCTTTTGTGATTCTGCTGATTCTTGCTCACCTTTGGGTAGGCCTTTTCTGAAGGAATCCCGTGATGTCTGGGACGAGGGTGCACTTTCCAGAGATTTATCTCTGCATTTTTTGGGTGTCCCAGTTATACTAATGCAGGACTTCAAGAAAATATATTTACTTGGAATTTCCCAGACTTTGCCAGTAAGTGTAGGTGGGAACTTTAAAACTCTGCAACAGTATGCTTGAATCCTCAAGGGAGCCTTTCTTTCTACACTCAGAGTCCAAAACTGGACAGAAAGGGGAACCTCAACATGTCCCTTGGCTGGAATGACAATTTATTCTAATTCATCTTTTTCCTGAAGATACAGTCCCTCCAGATCTTAGGATCTATCTGTGAGAGAAGTCTTACTTTCAATTTCCCCCCTTTGCATAGACCCCAAATCTTATGTTTCCCCAACTACCTTTAAAACACAAGTCTCTTGAACGTCAACATTGTCAAAAGACCCTGGGAAGTCATCATGTCAGCTGCAGCTAACCATTCTGGTTTCCATTCTTCTCCCTAGAAGCCAGTCTTTCAACCCCAGGGGATTTCCCTTCCTTTCTTATGATATCAACCATTCATTCAAAGAAATGCTTATTATGTCTTTTCCTGCATTACTAGATATTTTGTATATCAGAAGGTCTTTCATGGTAACCTTTCCATTGAAGTGTTGGATGCAGATGTCCCAATATCTTTTTAACTTCCAGGTACCTGTATCACAAGCATTTGACATTATGACTCTAATTACAGGTTTTTTTGTTTTTGTTTTTTTTTTTTTGAGACAGAGTCTCGCTCTGCCAGGCTGGAGTGCAGTGGTGCAATCTCGGCTCACTGCAAACTCCGTCTCCCGGGTTCACGCCATTCTCCTGCCTCAGCCTCCTGAGTAGCTGGGACTACAGGTGCCTGCCACCACGCCTGGCTAATTTTTTGTATTTTTAGAAGAGACGGGGTTTCACCATGTTAGCCAGGATGGTCTCGATCTCCTGACCTCATGATCCGCCCACCTCGGCCTCCCAAAGGGCTGGGATTACAGGCGTGAGCCACCACACCTGGCCAATTACAGGTTATTAAATTACTTATTGCAGTGTATTTTGTCATGTGAAATTAGTCATTACAAATATAAACCAAATTAAAAGAGAATGAAATGAAATTCCTCCTTGGTTACATTATTTTGATACTTCTATAGCTGTTTTCACTGTGTAGGCTAATTTTTAAGTACTTTTTTATGTGGCAATGTTGCTTCAAAAACATTTTAAAGAATAATTTCCAGTTTCCTTTTCTAAAAAAGGAAATTAAATGAAAGGCAATTTCCAACCAAATGAAGTTCACCAGGAATATACAATTATGAAAAAAAAATTACTTGTCAGAGACATTACAAAGGCAGAGTTCCAACACAACATAACAAATGGCCAATTGTGATCATGTTTATCAAAGAATCTGGTATTTCTTTACATACTTTAAAATGGATTAAATTTGAAAAGTAAAAAAATATAATACCTATTCGCATTTTCACCAGGCATTTTTGGATTAGTTGCACTATTATCAGTGAAAGAAGAAAGTATTTTAAAAGTTGAGTCATAATTTCTCCTAACATTACTAAGTTAGCATCAACATTACTGGGACTTAAAGCCTCAGTCCCAACTATTTGTTTTGGCTGAAAGTATGTGAAACTCATATATATGTGTGGATTACCAACACCACCCTGCAATGAAAGGGATTAGCTCTGTCACAACAAAATGAAAAGCATATAGCTGAGATAGGCATAACTGCTAAATATTTTGTTACTTCAACTTTTAAAGCAATTTCTGTAAATTCCATTTCCCAGCTTACCAGGTGGGTACTTACAAGAATGGAGAAATTTTCTCCTGAACATGGTGTATACCTCCAAACCCACAGAAGAAAATGTGGCATCTACCTAATGCTCTCAAATTGTAGTGAACGTAATAATCACCTCTGTATTGAAGATTTGGTATTTTTGGCCACGAGGCACCCAATCTCTCCTTTTGTTAGCACCATGTGCTGGATTGTCTGTTTTCGACTTGGACAGTAAAGCACCAGGTCTAAGGCCCCGTGCAGGAAAGAGTTAACACAGCAGACCTGAAACTGCTGCCTTAAAAAATCCTGCTTGAAAAGTTGGCTTTGGGTTGGTGTCTGGGGACTTGGATTTTGAGAGGATTTCCACCATTCCCAGAACTGATAAGAGTGGCTTGCTGTGCCTAGACTGTTTGTACAAACAATATGATTTACGCTGAACATCTGCTTTACTCTGGAAGTCTGGAATGTTGGTTCATGCTGGGCAGAGGGTACTTATGTGACCAGCCCTCAATAAAAACCTCGAGTACTAAGTCTTTAACACGCAGACTTAGGAAACAACATTTCAAACATGCCGTCATAAACTGTTGCTGGAGGAATTAAGTATGTGTGTGACTCTACAGGAGAAGAATTCTTGGAAGTTTGTACCTGTTTTCCTCTGGACTGCACTCATTGTGCCCTTTCCTTTTGCTTGTTTTGCTTTGAATCCTTTCATTGTAATAAATCATAGCCATGAGTATGACTGTAAGCTGAGTCATGTGAGTCCTGCTAGCCAAATCATCAAACCTGGAATAGTCTTAAGGACCCCTACACAGAGTGAAAACAACACATCCCAGAATCCCTTTCTCTATAGGGTTAGAATTGGCCGATGAAAGAAATTGTGCAGCATTTGGAAAACAAGCACCACACAGAAGTTATTACTCTCAGAAAGTCGCAGCAGTCAGACATGGTAATGGACAGACACAAACATATTCAGTGGGTCCTTACTTTCCTACTCTGAGCTCCTATCAACTGCTGGCTTCATTGTTTGTGTTAGTCCATTTTCACACTGCTATAAAGACATACCTGAGCCTGGATAATTTAATTTATAAAGAAAAGAGATTTAATTGACTCACAGATCTGCATGACTGTGGAACCTCAGGAAACTTACAATCATGGCAGAAGGGAAAGCAGTCACATCTTACACGGCAGCAGGTGAGAGAGAGAGCAAAAGCAGGGAAAAATGCCGTATAAAACCATCAGATCTTAGGAGAACTCACGCACTATTACAAGAATAGCATAGCGGAACCCACCTCTATGATCCAGTCAACTCCACTGGGTTCTTCCCTCGACATATGGGGATTATGGGGATTATGGGGATTACAATTTGAGATGAGATTTGGGTGGGGACGCAGAGTCAAGCTGTTCAATTCCACGGAATCACTGTTCAATTCCACCCCCAAGCACACCACCAAGCCCTTGGCTCCTGGCCTGCACAGGTAGAAGCTTCCACAAAGGCAGTGGCTTCCACAAATCTCTCCATAATCTCCCAGATGCTATCCCGCCTGAAAACCAAATATACTCAGTTTCTTGCACTTTTCCTCTTGAGTGTATATGCAACAAAGACGCATATATAAAAAGGCAACTACAACAACGTGTGACTAAGATCCCCTCCTCCTAAATGACAGGCTATTGTTCTCAGGTATTTTATTTCATTCCTTTTCAAACCATAAAATTAAAATGCTATTATTATTAAAGGCAGGGTGTTTTTGTTTAAATTTGTCTATATGTTTTACCAATTTCTTTACTCATATTCTTTCTTGTATCTCAGACTGTCATTCCAAGGCCACTTTCTTCTTCTTTAAGTACACATAATAAAGTTAATTTAGTCGAGTCTTGTGGTAAACGTTCCCATTTTTTATTGACCCTGTAATAATTTACATATTTATGGGGTACATGTGAGTATTTGTCACATGCATAGAATATGTAATGATCAAGTAAAAGTATTTGGGTATCCATCTCCTTGAGTATCATTTCTGTGTCACAAACATTTCAAGTCCTCTCTTGCAGCTACTTTGAAATACACAATACATTCATTGTGCTAACTATAGTCACCCTACTCTGCTATTGGAAATCAGAACTTATTTATTCCAACCCATTGTATGTTTGTACCCATTTACCAACCACTCTTGATCACCCTCCCTCCCACCCACATGCACTTCCCAGCCTCTGGTAGCTATCATTCTATTCTTTATCTCCATGAGATCAACTTTTATAGCTCCCACATACGGGTGAGAACATGCAATATTTGTCTTCCTGTGCCTGGCTTATTTCATTTAATGTAATGACCTCCAGTTCCACTCACGTTGCTGCAAATGACATGATTTCATCCCTTTTTATGGCCAAATAGTATCCCATTGTGTATATATACCATATTTTCTTTATTCATTCATCCATTGATGGACAGTTAGGCTGATTCCATATCTTTGCTATTGTGAATAGTGCTATAATAAACATAAAGGTGCAGATATTCTTTGATATACTGATTCCCTTTCCTTTAAATAAATACCCAAAGTAGGATTACTGGATCATACAGTAGCTCTATTTTATATTTTTTGAGAAATCTCTATACTGTTTCACATAATGAATGTACTGATTTACATTCCCACCAACAGTGTAAAAGAGTTTTCTTTTTTTCCACATCCTCACCTGCATCTATTATTTTTTGTCTTTTTTATAATAACCATTCTAGGAAGATGATATCTCATTGTGGTTTTGATGTTCATTTCCCTGATAATTAGGAATGTTGAGCAATTTTTTTTAAACCTGTTGGCCATTTGTATGTCGTCTTTTGAGAAATGTTTGCTGATGTCCTTTACCCATTTTTTAATGGATTATTTAGTTTTAAACATTGAGTTGTTTGAGTTCCTAGCATATTCTGGATATTAGTTCCTTGTTGGATAAATAGTTTGCAGATATTTTCTCTTTCAACAAGTTGTCTCTTTATTCTGTTGATTGCTTTGCTGTGCAGAAGCTTTTAAGTTTAATATAATCCCATTTGTCTATTTTTGTTTCTGTTGTTTATGGTTTTGGGGTCTTAGCCATAAAATCTTTGCCTAGACTGATGTCCTGAAGTGTTTTCCCTAATGTTTTCTTCTAGCAGTTTTATAGTTTGGGGTCTTACATTTAAGTCCTTAATCTGTCTTGAGTTGATTTTTGCATACAGTGAGAGATAAGGGTGTAATTTCCTACTTCTGCAAATTGTTACACAGTTTTCCCAGTACCATTTATTGAAGAGGTTGTCCTTTCCCCAATGTATGTCCTAAAGTGAGTTGGTTGAAGATCACTTGACTATAAATACATTGATTTATCTCTTGATTGTCTATTCTGTTACTTCGGTCTATTTGTCTGTTTTTATACCAATATCATGCTGTTTTGGTTATTATAGCCTTGTAATATATTTTGAAATCAGGTAGTGTGACACTTCCAGCTTTGTTCTCTTTTGCTCAGGATTGCTTTGGCTATTTGGGCTCTTGTTTGGATCAACACAAATTTTAGGATTGCCTTTTTCTAAGTCTGTGAAAAATGACATAAATAATTTGATAGGAATTGCATTAAATCTGTAGATTGCTTTGAGCACTATAATCATTTAAATGATGTTAATTCTTACAATCCATGAGCATGGAATGTCTTTCCATTTCTTTGTTTCCTCTTCAATTTCTTCCATCAGTGCTTTTTTAGTTTTCCTTGTAGAGATGGCTCACCTTTTTTAGTTAAAATTATTCCTAGGTATTTTTTTGTAGCTATTGTAAATGGGATTGCCTTCTTGATTTCTTTCTCAGCTAGTTCATTATAGGTATATAGAAATGCTACAGATTTTTGTATGTTGATTTTGTATCTTGCAACTTTACTGAAAGTATTAATCAGATCTAAGTTTTTTGGTGGAGTCTTTAGGTTTTACTAGATGTATGATCATATCATCAGCAAAAAGTAAAATTTCGCTTCCTTTTTCAAATTTGGATGTCTTTTACTTCTTTTTCTTGCCTGATTATGCTGGCTAGGATTTTCATTACTATGTTGAATAGGAGTGGTGAAAGTTAGCATCCTCATCTTATTCCAGTTCTCAGAGAAATGGCTTTCAGCTTTTCCCCATCTTATACAATGTTAGTTGTAGATTTGTCATATATGGCCTTTTTTATGTTGAGGTATGTTTCTTCTATGCCTAGTTTGTTGCAAGTTTTTATCATGAAGGGGTGTTAAATTCTATCAAATGCTTTTTCTGCACCAATTGAGATTATATGTAATCAACCGTATCAATTTTCTCCTTCATTTTGTTGATGTGATGTATCATGTATATTGATTTTTATATGTTGAACCATCCTCGAGACACATCTCTCTTGATTATGGTATATTATTCTTTTATGTGCTGTTGTAATCAGTTTGCTAGTATTTTGGGGAGAATTTTTGCATCTATGTGCATAGAGAGAGTTTGGTGTGTAGTTTTCTTTTTTGTTGAATTTGGTTTTACCATCAGGTTAATTCTTGCCCCACAGAATGAGTTAGGGAAAAGACCCTTCTGTTGGATTTTTTGGAATAGTTTGAGGAGACTGGATGTTAGTCCTTCTTTAAAGTTTAATAGCATTTGACAGTGAAGCCATCTGGTTCTGAACTTCTCTTTGTTGGGAGCCATTGTATTACTGCTTCAACTTTGTTATTTGTTATTGGTCTCTTCAGGTTTTCTATGTCTTCTTGATTTAATCTTGGAAGGTCGTGTGTGTCTAGGAATTTATCCATTTTGTCTAGGTTTTCTAGTTTGCTGATGTATAGTTGCTCATAATAGTCTCATGATCTTTTGTATTGCTTTGGGATCAGTTGTAATGCCTTCTTTTTCATTTCTGATTGTATTTATATGGGTCTTCTATCTTTTTTATTGGTTACTCCAGGCAGTGATTCATTGATTTTATTTGTTCTTTTCAAAAAAACAATTTTTTATTTTATTAATTCTTTATATTACTTTTGTAGTCTTTATTTCATTTAGTTCTGCTCTGATTTTTATTATTTATTGCCATCTACTAATTTTGTGTCTGGTTTATTCTTGCTTTTTTGGTTAGTTGAGGTATGTCATTAGGTTGTTAATTTGGGTCTTAGTAAAAGTATATTCCTACTTTTTTGATGTAGGCATTTACTGCTATAAACTTCCCTTATAGCACTGCTTTTGCTGTTTCTCACAGGTTTGATATGTTGTGTTTACATTTTCATTTGTTTCAATAATTTTTTTAAAAAGTTCTTGTTAATTTCTTCATTGACCCAATGTCATAATGTCATGCAGGAGCATCCATCTATTTGTACAGTTTTACAAGTTCCTCTTGTTCTAGATGTCTAGTTTTATTCCATTGTGGTCTGAGAAGATACTTGATATGACTTCAATTTTTAAAAATTTGTTGAGACTTGTTTTGTGTCTTCACATATGGTCTATCCTGAAGAATGTTCCATGTGCTGATAAAAATATGTGTATTCTGTAGCTGTTGAACAAAAGGTTCTGTAAATGCCTGTTAGGGCATTTGGTCTAATGTGTTAATTTTCTGTCTAGATTATCTGTCTAATGCAGAGAGTGGGGTGTTGAAGTCTCCAACAATTATTGTATTGGAGTCTATATCTCCCTTTAAATTTAATAACATTTGTTTTATATATCTGGGTGCTCCAGTGTTGAGTGCATATATATTTACTATTTAAAAAAGTATTTAGAGACTGGGTCTCACTGTATTGATGAGGCTGGTCTCAAACTCCTGGCCTCAAGTGATCCTCCTGCCTTGACCCTCCCAAAGTGCTGGAATTATAAGCATGAGCCACTGCATCTGACCTATTTACTATTTTTATGTAGGCTGGCTGAATGATGTTTTTATAATAAAAATTTGACCTTCTTTGTCTCTTTTTACTGTTTTTGGCTTTAAGTCTGTTTAATCTATGTATAGCTATTCCTGCTTGCTTTTGGTTTGCATTTTTATGGAATATCTTTTTCCATCCCCTTACTTACAGTCTACATAGGTCTTTACATAGGAGATGACTTTCTTGTAGGCAACTTCTAGTTGAGTCATGTTTTTTTGTTTTGTTTTGGTTTGTTTTGTTTTTGTTTTAATCCATTCAGCCAATTTTTTTCTGGGCTTTTGTAAATTTATCAATTGGAGTCTGTTGCTGAAGAACTATTGTGTTCCATTGGAGGCATCATATTTCCTTGCTTTTTCATGTTTCCTGTGTATTTACATTGATATCTGTGCATCTGGTATAACAGACTTCTTTCAATTTTTTGAATTTGTTTTCTTAAGGGAGGACTTTTTCTTGAAGATGTATTTATGGTGTTGGTTGGGTGGCATACCTTGGCTTTGATTCTGGGTGTATGCGTGAGTGTAGACTCTGTATGATTTCTTTGGCTGTAAATAGCGTCAGTGGTATCTGATTTTCTTGGTGACATAGGGTGTAGTTATTAATGGAGGCTGTGGTGAAGTTTTGCTGAGTACTAGGATGCCAAGTGGGCCAGTCTTTGGGCCCCAGTGGTGGCAGTGGTGGGCTGAGGCCTGTCCTTGGGCCCCTGAGCAGCTTATGCTGGCACCAGAGTCAGCAGGTCCAGGCTGGCTGATCCTTGCGCCTCCAAGTGGCTTGCTTGGATGTCAGTAGTGGCAGTTGTGGGCCAAGAAGGCAGTGGGGTTCTCAGGCCTCTAGGCAGCCAGCACGGGATGGGCAGTGTCAGTCACAGGGGCAGGACAACCCTCTGGGTCCTAAGTGGTGCATGCTGGTGTTGGTGGTGGCTGCAATGGGCTGGATGGGCTAGTCTCCAGCCCAAATGTGGCACATGCAGGTAGGTACCAGCGGTGGTTGTATCATCAGGTGAGTAGGCCCAACCTCATGTCTCCCTGGGAGGAGTGCTCAGGTGCCAATAGTGGTGGATTGAACTGGACAATTCCCAGGTTCCTAGACTATATGCTCTGGCACGAGGGGTTGAAGCCAGGCCAAGCAGGCTTGTCCTCAGACCCCCTAATTGTGTATACAGGTGCCTTCCATGTTAGGCAGAAGCAGGTAAATCCCTAGGCCTCCAGCAGAATGCTGGAGTTGGACATAGCAGTGGCCATGCTGCAGCCCTGCCACTGACAAGGGCAGGGGCACCTTCGATGACGGCAGCCTAAGTTGGTGGGTGGAAAACATGCACCGCACTCATGTTTTAGCCTCTGTGGCAACAGCCTAAGCCTCACTCACACTTCAGCTCTGGTGCCAGTGGGCCCCAGGACAGTGCTTAGTCCTGTCGTGGGCTGGGCTTTCAAAATGGTGCCTTACTGTAGCTGTCTATGACTTATGGGGAATATGGGACCCAGCACAATTCCTTCCCTGGAGCAGTGCCATTATGCTGTCTCCAAGTAGCTCCCCATGCTAGTTTCAGGGCCTGTGAGGGTCTAGGTTCTTTCCTGTGACTAGGATTGCAGAAATCATGGTGGAACCATGAGTGCAGGGGGTCACTCATTTACCCTTTCCCTGTATTCCCCACTCTCAGACAATCCTGGCTGAGAAGGCTGCCTCGCTTCTTTCTCCTTCCTTGCTTTAGGTTTTTCTGTCACTTTCCTGTTGAATTCCAGTGTTCTGTTTTGGATGATCCATTCAAAGTGTGATTACTCATTATTTTGGTTCTTCTTTGGGCAGGAGGCAAGTATGAAATGCTTCTAGTCGGCCATCTTGAAGTCCATTCCCAGACGTTTTGATTATATACAAATAATTTTTCCATTTTTATTGAAGATAGGTATTAAAAATACAGAAATTTTGGTTGATACTGATTTTTCTTCAGCACTCTAAAGATATTTTTCCTGTTTTCTCCATATTATTTATGTTGAGGAAACTACATAATTATTCTAATTGTAATTTCTGCAAGTTATTTGCCTTTCCTTTCCACTTGTTTTTAGTATTCTGTACTTTCACTATATAGTGTCCAGGTGTACATTTCACTTGATTTAACTTGATTTGCATAATTATCCCTCTTATATTTGTTAATTTGTGGCTTTCATAAGTCCCAGAAAATGCATAATCTTTTCAAATATTATATCTTCTTTGATCTCTCAATTCTTTCCTTCTTGGAATCCTACTAGATCTTTTCATTTGGTACTCTATATATTTTTTACCACTTGCAATAATGACTTTTGTTATTTCCATTTTTATTAAAGTATAAATTACATAAGGCAAATTTACCCGTTTTAATATACAGTTCTGTAAGTTTAACAAACACATACAGTCACATAACCCCCACTCTATCCAAGAATTGGACTCCATCACTCCTAAAAATGACCCTGTGCCATGTTATAGTTAACTCCACTGCCCAACCCAAGATCCTGGCCACCACTGATCTTGCTGTCACTATAGTTATGCCTTTTCCAGAATGTCAAATACATAAAATTATAAAATATAGAGGCTTTTAAGTCTGGCTCCTTTCACTTAGCATTATACATTTGAAATTCATGCATAATGTAGGCTGGGCATGGTGGCTCACACCTGTAATCCCAGCACTTTGGGAGGCTGAAGCTGGTGGATCACGAGGTCAGGATTTCAAGACCAGCCTGGCCAACATAGTGAAACCCCGTTTCTACTAAAAATACAAAAATTAGCTGGGCATGGCGGCGTGTGCCTGTAATCCCAGCTACTTGGGAGGCTGAGGCAGGAGAATCGCTTGAACTCAGGAGGAGGAAGTTGCAGTGAGCCGAGATCGCGCCATTGCACTCCAGCCTGGGCAATAAGAGACAAACTCTGTCTCAAAAAAAAAAAAAAAAAGAAATTCACGCATATTGTTTTGTGATTCAGTAATCTGTTCCTTTTTAATGCTAAGTGGTATTCGAATGTATAATTATTTCACAATTTGTCTATCCATTCTCCAGTTGAGAGACATTTGGGTTGACTTTAGTTTTTTAGTTTTTGGCAATAACAAGTAAAGCCCCTATGAATACTCACATCCAGATTTTCATGTGAACATAAGTTATTATTTCACTTGGGGAACACCTAGGTGTGGGATTGCTGAGTTGTATGATAAGTGCATGTGTAACTTCAAAAGAAACTGGCTGACTGATTTCCAAAGTCACTGAGTTATTTTGCGTCCCCACCTCTCTTGTGTAAGAGAGTTGCACTTGTTCCACATCTTTGCCAGTTTTGGTATTTTCCTTTTATGTATTTTTTAAGCCGTCCTAATAGGTATGTAGTGATATCTTATTGTGGTTTTAATGACCATATTCTTTATAACTAATTTTACTGAGTAATGTTTATGTGCTTATTTTCCATGGGTATATTTTTTTTGGTGAAGTGTCTATTCAAGTTTTTGTCCATTTTTTTCATTGTTTAGTTTTCTATTAGTGAGTATTGAGAGCTATTTATATAGCCTGCATACAATTACTTTATCAGATACATGATTTGAAAACATTTTCTCAGTCTGTGGCTTCTGTTTTTATTCTCTTAAAAGTGTCTTTGCAGGAGCAGAAGTTTTTCTTTTTGATGACTTCAATCCATCAATTATTTCTCATATTAATCATGTTTCTAGTATAGTATCTAAGAACTCCTTTCTTCCACTCGAGGCTACAAAAATTTTTTCTATTTTTTTTCTAGAAGTTGTGTAGTTTCAATTTTACATTTAGATTTATGATTCATTTTGAGTTAATTTTTGCATACAGTGTAACATATAGATCAAGGTTCATTATATGTATGTGGATGGCCAATTGATCCAACATCATTTGTTGAAAAGGACTATCCTTTCTACAATGAATTGTCTTTGTACCTTCATCAATAATTAATTAAATATATATACTTTGTGAGCTCTTTATGATATGGTTTGGCTCTGTGTCCCCACCCAAGTTTCATCTTGAATTGGAATTCCATAATCCCCACATGCCAAAGGCAGGACCTGATGGGAAGTAATTGGATCACGGGGGCAGTTTCCCCCATGGAGTTCTTGTGATTGTCACTGAGTTCTCAAAAGATATGATGGTTTTATAAGGGGCTTCCCTCTTTGCTCATTTGCTGTCTTGCCTGCCACCATTTAAGACATGCCTCTTCCCCATCTGCCATGATTGTAAGTTTCCTGAGGCCTCCCCAGCCCTGAGAAACCGTGAGTCAATAAACCTCTTTTCTCTATAAACTATCCAGTCTTGGGCATGTCTTTATAGCAGTGTGAGAACAGACTAACACATTTCTGTCCTATTAGTTTATGTATACATCCTTTCTCTAAAGTTGTCTTGTCTTCACTCTGGCATTAGAGTAAGTCTTGAATTCAGATAGTGTTTCTTTAGTATTGTGCTGACAATTTTAGACCTTTGCCTTTCTATATAAACTTTATAATCATTTTGTATATCTACCAAATAACTTCTTGAGTAAGCTTTGGTGTTTTCTGTCTTTAAAGGATTTGGTCCACCTCATCTAAGTTGACAAATTTATTGGCATAAAGTCGTTAATATTCCCTTCCTATACTTTTAACATCTATAGGTTCTATACTAATGCCCTATCCTTCATTTTGGGTATTTGTTATTTCTTGCCTGTCTCTTTTTTCTTGGTCAATTTAGCTGGAGGTCTATCCATTATTACTTTATTTTCTCTGCCCCAATCTCTCTCTCCTCTTCTTCTGGGATTTCAGTTACACATATTTCAGACTGCCTGATTTTTTTTTATATGGGTTACTGAGGCTTTTTCTTCCTCCTTATTTCCCCAGTCTTTTTATTCTCTATGCTTTTTGTTGGTTTGTCTCCAAATTCACAACCTTTTCTTTTTTAGGGTACAATCTGTCATCATTTAGTGAATTTCTGACTAATATATCATCATTTCTGGCACTGCATTTTTCATTTCTAAAATGTACACTTGGTTTTCTTTACAGAATACATTTCTCTCTAGAGAGTATCCATCTGTTTACTTACTGTGTCCAACATTTCTTTTAAATCTTTGATCATATTTATGAAATTCTATGAATTCCAATGTCCATGCTTTCTCTAGTCTTGGTTTTTTTTTTTTTTTTTTTTGGTTTGGTTTTGTTTCTTTTTGAGACAAAGTCTCACTCAGTCACCTAGGCTGGAGTGCAGTGGCATGATCTAGGCTCACTGCAACCTCCACCTCCCAGGTTCAAGCAATTCTCCTGCCTCAGTCTTCTAAGTAGCTGGGATTACAGGCACGCACCACCATGCCTAGCTAATTTTGGTATTTTTAGTAGAGACTGGGTTTCATCATGTTGGTCAGGCTGGTCTCGAACTCCTGACCTCATGATCTGCCCGCCTCGGCCTCCCAAAGTGTTGAGATTACAGGCGTGAGCCACTGTACCCAGCCTCTGGTCTTGTTTTTAGTTGATTTTTTTCTCATGAGGATGAGTCACATTTTCCTGATTTTTCAAATCTCACATAATTTTTGCTGTATGCTGAACATTACCAATGTGATGTGTCGGAGAGTTGGAATATTGTTGTTGTATTTTTAATGAGTTTAGTTTTAAACCCTGTTCTTTATTTAATTTATTGGGAGATCAGCTTGATCCTATTGAGGCTTGACTTTGAACTCTGTTTAGGTATATCTATAGTAGCCTTATTCTAGGACTGATGTATCCTTTTCAATAAGTTATGGCCTTTGTGGGATCTCAGTGCAACCCATTTCCTAACTAGCCTTTTGGGGGTCTTACTTGCATACTCAAAGTGTTCACCAAAGTCTCTTTACTTGCCGGTTGGATGTCTTTCAGCAATCTGCAACCTCTGGAATCTCCATTTAGTTTACAGCCCCCAGGGGCTGTTTTTGCCAGGTTTCACTGAGTCTTACCCTATGCGTGTTCAGCTTAAACTTCAGCTAAATAAGCAAGGGGATCCCAGTGCAGATTTCTGGAGCTCCTACTTTGTACAGCTCTCTCATCTCTGGTATTATGCCCCTCAACGTTCAGTTGCCTCATTATCTAGACTTCAGTTTTTCTTTCCTCCATTCCGTGAGACTGCTGCTCTGTTTAGGTTCCACAAATTTTGTGTTGTATTTTCAAAGCTGGAGGGAAGATGAAACTCACCTTTTTTGCTCCTTTAATGTCAAGGTCATAGTGCCACACAATTGTCCACTGCCTAAACACTGCTGTTTCATATATTTGTCTAAATTAAAAATTGTTTATTGTAGGAAGGTACATCCAATACTCATTATTTTATCATTGATAGAATCATAAATTCATTTGAAAAAAATTAATATAGAATAGCTACTTTGTATTTTGTTTCATATCATCACTATCTGAAGTCCTTGTCATAGAATTCTGTTCATTTTGATTTCTGCAGATTCTTACCCATAGTCAGTTTTTTCTATGAGTTTAATGATCTTTGAATGTGAGCTTTTATTTGTTTGATCTTAATATGTGACGATCCTAGGAACTGATGAAGTAATGGACTTTCTCCAAAAAGGATTTGTAATTGCTACTGCTGAAAGCCAGGGGGCACTACCAACCTGGGTCCACTTTGGTCCACTTCTAGGATCCTGGACTTAACGCAAGAGCCTGATGTTCTGCTTTCCTACCTTGCAGTGGCTTAGTCTTCAGATCTAGATAGCTAAAGAGGTCCATTTTTCCAGTTTTCTAGTTGCTCACTGCTCCTCAGTCTGACTTCAGTGTCCTATTTTGTTATTTATTTATTTTTTTTGTGGAGGAATTTAGGGGAATTTTTTTAGTCCCCTACCCTGTACCTGCCCCCATCAAAAAAAAAAAAAAAAAAAAAAGACAGAGAGAAAAGAAAAAAGAAGTGAAAGAAAAATGTAAACTATCAATATTTATTATATATATTAACAATGGAGGTGTCATCTTGTCAGAAGGTTAAATTGACATGAGTCATACAAGTATTCTGAGGGAAGATTGGGAGTTCTACGACTCAGAAGAATTCACAACAGTCTCTCAGGAATTCTCTCCACTTTGGCATATGGCCATATACTTTATCTAGGTAAGTGGATTTAAGGAGGATATTATAAACTATTCCTCACAAAATGTACACATGGCTTAAGAAGAATCTTGCAAAGAAATTGTATGTAACACAAATAATGAAAGCACAGTACAGGTTTTAAAATATGGCAGACTTGACACTTCTGATTTTAGCACTTTATCAGCTTCATTACAAGGAAAAAGCCATGATAATGCAATCAGATGTCACAATGGCAGCCAACATTTTAAAAAATTAAAAGTATTAGAATTATGTGAAATACGAATTTATATGCATTATCCTTCACTATTATCTGAGTCTAATTATATATTGTTCCTTGAGATGTTAGCTATTATAAAGCTACTAGATTAGCAAAATATTTTTAAAATAAACAGAAAATAAAGATAATTTTGTGTATTTTTTCTGTGATGTTAGAAGTCATGCAATATTGAATTCATTACTTTGCAAAAAGACAGATTTTTTTCTTTTTTCTCAAGATAGGGTCTTGCTTTACTACCCAGGCTGAAGTGCAGTGGTGTGCTCATAGCTCAATGTAGCCTTGACAATCTGAGCTCAAGTGAGCCTCCCACCTCAGCCTCCCAAATAGCTAAGATTACAAGAACATGACATCATGCTAATAACTTTATTATTATTATTATTATTATTATTACTATTTTAGTAGAGATGAGATTTGCTATGTTGCCCAGGCTAGTCTGGAATTCTTGGGCTCAAAGGATCCTCCTGCCTCAGCCTCCCAAACTGCTGGGATTACAAGCATGAGCCACCCTGTCCTGCGAAAAGAGAAAGGTTTCTTATTAGCAACAGACAAAAAGGAACATATCAGTTGGGAATATAGTACTAATTCCTGCTGTGGTTAAAAAAATGGCTGGGAATAAAAAAAAAAAACAGAGAAAAATATTTGTTGACAAAACTAAAATGCAAACCTATTGGTCAACCAAGGCAGAAAAAGGGGTGGGGCAGGGGAAGGCTGAAGATTTGAAGAAAAAGGCATTTGAACAAATAAGCATTATGAAAGCTTTGCTGTGTGTGCAGTTGAATGAAAGCATAAATATTTCTAACTATGTCTTAGCTTACGGTGTTGGCTTAATTCTGTTTAGTTTTTTTCTGTGCCATCAAAGTAAAAGTACCAAATACCAGGTGTCTTTATCAGTAAACAACTTCCTTAATAAGAACAATGTTTTATGAAAATCGATGAAGCAGTTCCCATCAATTTAAAAAGGAGTTCATAAAGAAGTACAGAGATAGTACCACATGTGATAATTTTGTATAAATAAGACATTTTAAAAAGTTTAATTTTCACACACTTTGAGAGGTGAAGAAAATCTTTTGTATTATACAGATGTTTACTATTTACTTAGTGGCAAGCTTTTTTTTCATGATGACTGGTGGCTTCGAGTAGCATGTTACCTATCAGATTTTTTTAAAAAAATTAAAAAAAAATTTCTTTTCAAGGTAGATGTGATAATAATAACTAAGAAATTTAATACTTTCAAAAAAACCTGTGCTAGGATGAGAGCATTTAGAAAACAGATATTTGAAAGTGTTTCAGTTTTGTGATTTTTTTCTGAAAAAACTTAAAATATAAATATGTCACATATATAAATTTTCATATCTGCACACTTGAAAATCATGGGAACAGAGTTTCCCAATCTGCTTAAAAATCTTTCAGATAAATGGTTTTGCAACCATTTTGCTGAAAATTTCTGAATGTTATGTCTTCTAGTTTGATAGGAAAACTGATTGACATTAGGGAAGATGGATATTTGTTAGCCAAATTACTAGTTTGATAGGAAAACTGATTGACATTAGGGAAGATGGATATTTGTTAGCCAAATTACATTTCAAAAAGCTTTTGTATCACTGGGTGGATGAAATGGGAAAATGAGTTTTATGGTTTAGAAATGCGGCCAATAAAGTAATTCTTCCATTTTTAACTTTGCATTTTTGTGAGGTCTCAGCTATTAAAACCCTATACCCACATAACCTCTTCCTAGAACTAGACTTTTAAATTTCAGTATCACAAAGTATATAACAAGAAATGTCAAAAATAATGAAGTATATTCAGCCCCATTGCTTTGTATTCGTGTCATTAGTAAAATAACATTAAAAAATTACTTTTAACCATTTTTATTTCGTGTTTATGTTTTAAGTTCTAATTTAATTTAAAAAGTGAATTATATGTATTGCAGTGTATGTGCAAAAGTTCTTTTTTTAATGAACAGATGCAAAATAATTTTGATTGTTTATAATAACCTGTTAAGCAAGTCATTATTATCATCAGCTGTTTATAATTTGAGTTTAGAATAGCCAGCAAAATTTTTCTAAAATCGTTTTCCTAAAAAAATTCATGAGTAAAAATTTGTTTGGGAACAAGTAAAATGAGAAAACGGGAAAGAAAAATCACTCAAAATTCTACCATCTGTAGATAATCACTGTTGAAATTTTACTGCATACCCTTCTAGATTTCATTTTTTAATATATTTTCATCTTCCATAAACATAGGTTTATTCTTCATTTAAAACTGTTTGTCATAGGGAGTCTTTAAAGAATTATTTAAAAGGAAATTTATATGAGATTTTGGGACAGAGATTAAAATTTAAAGACACAATACTCAGGGGCTCTGTTCTGCTGTGACCAAGACATAATTAACACTGGATGGGATTATAACATTTGTTAAATTTAATTCATTGCTTGTCATGTAAATGGCCTTTAGATGTCTCAAATGTGCAGTTTAACTATGAAGTTACCAAGAAATAGTCTGACCAAATTTTGTGGCTTTTTACTTGCTTTATCTTCAAATGGCCTATGTACCAAGGCAGAGAGATTAAAGGGAACTAAGATTTTGATAAGGCTTTTGTTTCTGTTAGGTATTACAACTGTATCCCAAACCGATAAAATATGGTTTCTGTACTAGAATTATTTCTAGAATTCTAGTTATATACTAGAATTAACTGCATGTAGGAGGGTAGAGAATAGAACCAAGGGAGTGACTATGAATGGAGTAATTGTATCCTCAGAATTAAGCAGTTATCTTCCAAAGGTATGGTCCTGGACTCGATCTTCTTATAGAACATTTTTTATCAATGACTAATACTACCAGGAAAAAAAAACAGTCACTGACACAGCAAATGAAACCTAGCTGGGAAACGAAAACTAAGAAGAGGAAGTCACATTCTCAATGACCAGATTAGAATCAAAATAAAAATTGGAGAAGTAGTGAGAAGTAAACAAAATGAGTAAGTCATATGGGTCGGCTAAAAGATGCAAGGAAGAAAAAGAAGTTTCAAAAGGAGGAATAGCTAGCAATTGGCAAGTATCAAAGAAGAAAATTTAGGGGTTTTAACAAGTATCAATCTGACTATAATCAATAAAGTAGTGCTACTGTTTAAAAAGCAAACACATTATAAAATGTATTCCTTACTAAAATTTACCTGAACTTCTGCTTCCTAGTTGAGTGTCACTTGCAAACACTAATAACTTGTTCCTTTTCACCAGACCTGCCACTCACTCTAAGAGCAAATATGGAGAATCTAACCACTCAAACGACTGAAATAGTAACAGAGAAAAAACTAGTTTCGATGAAAGATTGAATGTAATTTTTTTCTCCTGCAAGAAATAGAGTAATTGAATAATTGTCTTTAATAGAAGCATACAGTTATAATGATAAAATACTATTGGATTTAGGCACTTATGTACCTCAAGTAACTTAAAAGTAGATTAGTTGTACTCAACTTTCATAAAACACCGAGAGAAAATGAAGTTAAATTGTATTAGGAAAGAGTTAATGTAGAATATACAGGGATTTTATAATATGATAAAACATTGGTTGAAAATCAGAACAACTGTAAGAATCTGGTATAATTTCTATTGATTGATCTCTACTTTTCTTTAAGGGCGAAATGTGGTGATACATGGAGGGTTGAAATCCAACCCTCTGCCAGACCTCAAGTTTTGTGATTTTTGTTTTAGGCAGTAACTAGAATAAATAAATTGCACCAAGATTTTTAAAGCTATAACGGAGGGAGCATGCTTGTTGATATTAAAACTACTACTGGTAATGCCAGAAGACATTTCTTTAAAGTACTGTAATTGTGTTACATCCTTAAATCTAAGTGCAGTATCAGCCGCAGATTATCTGATTGTAGACTTGGTTTAAAAAAAGACCTGGAATATATAGCCAATTGGCAATATTCTAAGGAAGTAGTGTTCCTATTTTATTTTCCAGATGATGCTACTTTATGTTCCTTTTATTTTTCTTCTTACCACTTATTTTACAAACGATATATATTAACTATGGGATATTTTAAAAAGTAGAGACCAGCAAACAAGAACAAAAAAGTGCACGTGTAACTTCACAAATGAGGGGGAGAAAATCAGCTAACATTTTCATGTATATTTTCAGATTTTTTTGAACATACATGTACATATAAAATATTTTATAATGTATACTTTTAATTTCGTACATAAACTTTTATAAAAACATGAAGTTTGTAATCTTTTGCTTGATTTAATATCATGAACATTATTTCCTATTACTAAGTCTACCTCTTCACTTTTAATGGTTGACATAATTTATATAATCCCTGCCTTTGGTCATTTAAGTGTTTCCAAATGTTCACTCTTATTAACAACTTCAACAAATATCCCCAATATTGCTTTTTTTTTTTTAAAGTAAGCAGAGAATTGGAATAAACTAGAAATCCAGGGCACTTACTCACCCAACAGATATTTATTGAACACTTATTTGTGTCAGATATTGCATTAACTGGGAGCTGGGAAAACAGAACTGGTTAAGGCTAGATCTCCACTTTTAATTAACTTTCAGTCTCATGGAATAGAAAGATGAGCTGAGGAACTGGAGAGGACAAATCGCTCCTCTCTTTAAAGTAAATGTAGTTGAAGAAAAGGCTGCTGGGTCAGTGGCCAGGTGTGTGTGTGTGTGTGTGTGTGTGTGTGTGTCAGTGGCCAGGTGTGTGTGTGTGTGTGTATGTATCTGTATACACATATGTATTAACTAAGCAGTTTCTAGAATTAAAATCCCTAATGTTAATAGGCTTATGCATAAAATAGATTAATCCACAACATCTTTATGAGCCATGATCCTAGGAGCTGCAGAGCCAGAAAAGCCGGACACAGTACCCAGCAGCCTCGCCTCGGCTCCCGGCAGAGAACACCCTCTCCCCAGCCTCCCGGCGCTGGCGCGATCCCACCGCGGGGACCGCCGCCCGGGTACCCGGCCGCTGCACCCCCTTCTCGCGTCCTACGCCTGGCGGCCAAAAACAAAACTGCCTAACCACTTCCATTTGGAGAAGCCCTCCTAGCCGAGAGGGGCATTCTGAAGATTAAGGGCGAGGCTGGAAAACAAACTTCGTTACGTGTTAACTTGGAGCAAAGCGATTCCAGGAAAGGAGACTAAAACTGTGCGCAGCGTTTTTATAAAAAATTGTTTCAGTGGATACACGGGGGAGCGGGGCCGTCTATGGCAGGGCTTCAGAGCAAGCAGGAGACTGGCAGGCCGGCGAGAGCAGGTGGCCCGCCGGCCGCATCCCGGCCTCCTCCTCCTCGCTCGCCTGCGTTTGGACGACGGCTTCCGCGGCGGCCGGAGGGGAGCATCCTCTACGCTGCCAACTCGCATCAATGGGACTTTCCTCGTGGGAACTGCCCCTCCCGGCGGACGTGCCCTCCGGGTCCGGCGTGGGCGGGCGGGCGCCACGAACTCCGTGCAGACCTTGGGTCGGCTTGGTGCTCCCTCAGCGACCGGACCGAGCCTGCACCACCCGCCGCCGTCGCCGCCGAGGGGGCGGGGGAGGTGCCGCGGGGGGCGGGCGCGGCGCGCGGGGAGGGGAAGGGGTTCTCGCGCGATTGGGCGAGGTTTCCGGTGTTGTGACTGAAACCCGTCAATATGGCGGCGATCGGCCGCGGCCGCTCTCTGAAGAACCTCCGAGTACGAGGTAAGCCCGCTGCAACCCTCACTCCCCACCGCCCGGCGCCCGCCACCCCTGGCACTTGCCTTCCCCTGGCCCTGGGTGGGGGAGCGAGCCGGGGCGCTGGCCGGAGCCAGGGCAGCCGCAGCTGGCCTGCGAGCGAATCCTAATTGGGGCTGTGTGTCTGTTTCGCGCAGGGCGGAATGACAGCGGCGAGGAGAACGTCCCGCTGGATCTGACCCGAGGTAACGCGGGGCGCCGCGGGCGCCGGCGAGGGCGCGCTGCTGGGGAGGAGCCGGGTCCGGGGCTGGGGGCCAGAGGCAGGGGCGGGCCCCGCACGGGACCGGCGGGGTGTGGGGGGCAGAGCCGGAGCCCCGCCTGCCGGCCCGCGGGAACCGAGCCCGGGGCCGCCTCGCCGGACCCATCCCCCTACCCGGCGCCCGCTTCCCTTGCCGGAGCCCTTCTCCGGGCCTCAGGCTGCTGCGGGTGCAGGGGAGCCCCGAGTGGAACTCGGCAGACCCGGCGACCCTCTGGGCTCGAGCTCCGGCAGAGTGGTTTGCACCTATCCCAGAGTCCGGCAGCCCAAGCTGGGGGCAGCCGGAGGGAGGTAGAGGCTGTTATTTAGGTTGCAGGAGGATGTTTGAGGGAAGAGCGACCACATCCTGCCCTCCCCGTCCCCGGAGCAGAAGCCGGACCTGCTCGGTGCTTGCCGACTGCGTGACTGCTTTCCCCTTTGCCCACCGTCCTGTGGGGACCCGCAGCATTGATAACTCGGTAGTGAAACCTAGAACTGGTCATTACTGCTAAATGTCTGGTTTATGCTGTTTCCCTTCTGCTTCCCTTTCCCGGGCCGCTGGGACTGTAGTTGGCTAAAGACCGCCCCCTCACCCTGCTGCAGGTTCATTGTTTACCTTCTGCAGTGGAGATGGGTTTGTTTACACCTTCCGAACTGGGGAAACTCTGGTTATATTTTTAATGACCTAATCCCGTTACTAGCCAGTGTTTCCTCTATCACTTACAGTACTAGAGTTTATTTGACATTATCTCGTTGAAGATTTAGTAGTTACATACAAGATTCTTTTCTCTTCCACGATAAACAGGATTTAGCCTACTGATTCCGACGAAGTCATATTTCACACGGGCTGTAGCTTGGCGTGTAACCCGGTTCAGCTGTACAGAATCAGTTTCTGAGATCTATTAAACACCTTAGGTAGTAAACAAACAAAAAAACTTGTAGACATTCTGTTTGAGATCAGTTTTTTACCCTATGTCGTACCTGACGTAATGACTGCTATCTACAGTGATTTGTTAAACCTGGGCTCCTTGTTGACAACGGCTAGCGTGAAAGCATAGTGCATTTTCTAATTTGTTTTATTTTGCATATCACAATGTAAGTTTACTGTTTTATAAACTGAATGATCAGCTTTCACTTAGCTACAAGAGTACATTTTTATAACTTAATATTTTATTCTGAAAGTTCAGGGACTTAGTTTTGGGGGAACTAGGTCCTTTTACAAGACAGTTTCTAAAATATAATACAATATAATAGAGCTTAAGTCCTGGAAATAGCTACTAATTAGATTATCAATGCACTAATTTCCAACATTTTTTTCAGCAGATCGGTTTTGAGAATTATTATAGAATGATGTAAAGCTTTTGACTTCTGTGCAACTGTTTGGAAACTTGACTATAACACATGTGAAAAATCTATATAAAATAGATTTACAAGAAAACTTCCTAACAAGGATAATTTCTACAATTTCAGGTCTGTAAAAGATGTAATTAGTGAGTGATTTATATACAGGCATATATGTGTTTTAGATGAAGGTGAAAGGAGCACTTAATAAACTTGAGTTTAACTTGTGCATTAAAAACCTGCTTAGATATGGTGCTGGAAATATGTAGTTGTATTTTAAATTGAGTTCGTCGAGCTCCTATATATAGTGATTTCTCTGCTTGGTGTCAAAATGTTGAGTTGTGGAAGAGCTTAGGTACACATCTGATTTGATAATTTTGGCTTACTCCAGTTTTACTGAGGCACACAGGTAACGCTGTTTACTATTAAAAATGCCATATTAACTGAGAATTTAGTAAGCACCTATGTCCATAGGTGTTTCCAGGTTAATATAGATAGTGCAGAAAATGCTGTTTTCGGCTTGCCCTGACAAAATGTACTTTAGTTTGGAATAAAGTATACACAGCCATTTAAAACTGATTGCAAAAATAAAGAGTGAGAGATTGTATGAGATCTGTGTTTCTAAATCATAAGGAAGTTTAGAATTAATCTGAAGTAGTCATTTTATAGTGACACTATTGTTTTAAAAAGTTGCTGTTGTGACAGACATTTCATTGTTCAAAGAAGGCTTGAAGAAAATTCATGAGGAATTAAAGTTTAGTGATAATTTGAGAACTGTGAGGCAGTTTGGGTTGCAGCTGAAGGGCAGCTGTTTGTGGCTTAGATTACAGTATGTAAAAAGATAAAGTTTGGGCAACCAAAAATTTTTTTGTTTAATGCCAAGGCAGTGTTTACTTTTATTCTCATTTTTTTAAATTTAATCTTTGAGAGATTCATTGTGTAGATACCTAATAAAGCTCATTATAAAATAGAGGACATGGTCATTGTAATCCCTAAAGGATCCATCAATGTGTAGTGAAAAGAGAGTTGACTATAAAGTCATCATTCTGGATTGTAACCTCAGCTGTGAGATTTAATAGTTGGGTGATTTGGGGCAAGTTATTTGACCTTGCTTTACTCCTGATTTCTTCGTTTCTAAAATAAGAGATAACTTCAAAGAGTTAGAAATGTGAAAAGTAAATGAGCTATTTCTTAATTAAAGTACTTGGCATAAGACCGGATACTTTGTAAGTGATATATAACATTAGTTGCCTTCCTACATTGTGAAATCACAATTTTAAAACTCACATTAAAAATACTTTAAACGGTTGTTTTGAATATTATAAACTTGTTAATAAGGAATTATGGTATTTGAGCTTTTTTTTGAAACATACTGTTATACTAATTGGGTATAGTCTGAGTTAGAGTTCTTGAATATAACAATTGTAAAGTAATCTGTGACATTGCCAATAAATTAAGTCTAAGCAAAGTGCAATATGTTATATTCACTTAGGATAAAATGTGATACTGTATTTCACAGAACCTTAGAATTTTTCTCCCTGACACCAGGACATTTCATACTATTTTAATAATGACTTGGTGGCTAGCCTTGCAAGCTTCTTGAGGCTCAGAAGAATTCTAAGTTTCATTGGTTTTGGTACTTGTGTTAGTGCTGTGGTTCATACATAGAGTGCCTCAGTTAAAAATTGTTGATGGATTAATTTTTATCTAGTTTAGGAACTTCATTATAGTAGACTTTACAGTCAGCGTATTGGTAATTGTTGCTTTCAGTTTTGTTCAGACAACTACTTAATTTGTGAAAGTCCCCAGTATTTGCTAATGATATTATTAAATACTGTCTATAATGCATGCCAAAATGTATTTTGAAGCCCAAATGCTTCCTTTCGCCATTTGTACTGCAAGGATAGATTGTCTTATCAGTCCAGTAGTGCATCTCTTACTGGTACTGAATCACTTGAAAAGATACAATGTTCTTCCTGGGTAAACCCCTCCTGGTATACTTTAATTATTGTGTTCAAAGTGAATTCCCAGAATATGGACACACTAGTTCAAATATAATTATTAGAATATAATTTATTTAAAAGTACAGTTGAATTTTAGAATTTTTGATTAACCCCTTTACGTTTCCACTAAGAACTAAAAAACTGACTGTCTTGGTTGCTGTTTAATACCTAGAAAAGTAGAAAGGTTCCAAAATGATGTAGATTTGAACTCTAACTTTTTATTTTCCAGTTTCTTCTAGTTAGGAGTTTACTCATTTGTTTAATCATTCAGTTAGACAAAATGGACATTGACTGAACATTTATATACCAGATGCTGAATTAACTGCTGGAAGAATAAAAATGAGGAAACTCTTTCCCCCTTTTAAGGATTTCATTGGAATAGACATAAGGAAATGATTGCAGGTGGAAAAATAAATTAAGTAATCAAACTATATAGGAAACAGAGGTAACCCAATAGTAGCCAGAGGAGAGAATGATTAACTGTCTGGTGGGTAAAAGGATCAGGGAAGTCTCACAGCAGGGTTGACTTCTTAAAAGAATAATGGTGGACATAGTGGAAGGAAATACGTGCTCTCTTGGGAATATACCATACCCTGGGAAGGGGAAAGTTAGGAAGCAGAGGAGCTGCCTAGGGTGCTGCTGATATAATCTGACAGATGATAGAAGACTGGACCATGGCGTTGGCTACAGAAATGAAGTCAAATACATATTAAAATGGAAGAATTATCTAATTTGCTTTCTTTAGATTTCAGACTGATTTTGTAGTCCCCCCACTCTATGCAGTGAATTTTATTTCTTTATTAAAAGGGTAGAGGTTGCCCATCCAGTGTGAATTCCTCAATTGTCTGCCCAGACTTACTGTCTTTACCCTGATTCAAAGAATAAAGCATTGCTATTCTTTTCCAAGGGTAACTTGGAAAAACTTTTATGCTTCTAATACTGTTTCCTCAAGATTCTTTGTAGAACTAAGATCTTCTCTTCATTTCTCCCTTCCAGTTGGCTCAGTTTTCTGGTGTTCAGCAAGCAATTTTTATGTTCTTCACGTGGACCAGGTACTATGCTAGGCATGGGCTGAAAGTGGGAGATATGGAATGATAATGACAGTATTACAAAACTCTTTTTTGAAGGCTCTACAGACAGAATAGTTTGTCTTCACAACTTTATTGCTTAACCACTAAAGTCTTGTAAGCAAAACTCTCCCTCTGTACTGAAAATAATTTCTTAAAAGATGCTAGTAACTTCTTGCAAAATTTATGGGCATTTTTAAGTTCCACATTCTACTATTATAAATACTATTACTATAATACTAGTTTTGTGCCAGGCACTGATTTCATTATTTTACTTAATATTCAACTGTTTTAGCTACACTTACTGTCTCTGTTTTACAGTTGAGAATATAGGCTTTGAAATTTTAAAGGACTAAAACTCAAACAAGTAACTTAACCAGTGTCACAGGACTTAGTGAGTGACTGGTATGTGTCTGATAATCATCTCAGAGTTGGGATGTGTAAACCTTTGCACCCCAAAGTGTACCCGCTTTTCACATTCTAGGTATTTCCGCCGTCTTCTATTATTCAAGCTGGAGATCCACTGCTTATCCTCTTTGTTGTGTTGCTAAACTCCTCTGATTTGCTTCTGAAATAGCTGTTGAATTCAGTCTCTCCTTCTGTTCCCCTTGTCAGTTCATATCCTCATTATGTCATCGTGTGGCAGTAACATCTTCTCACCTTTTTTCACTTGGTCTACTGTATGGCTGCCAGGATTATTTCCCAGAAATCTAGATCTGATCTTGTTATTCTCTTAAATAAAAAAACAAAACAAAACACATACTCACATTTTCTAAGCTAATTTTTGCTCACAGAATACAGTCCACATTTCTTTAGCTTGGCATTCAAGGCCTTTTTTGATTTACTCCCATATGGTTTTCTTCTGTACTATTTTAACCATACACATCTCAATATATCTGCCTCTCTGCATAGTTCACTTCATTACACACAGTCCTTCTCAGAGAGGATTGGGGAGAGTTTGCCAGTCTAAAGCATCAACCCCCATTCCACCTCTTTCTCCGTGGAGACTGTATGCCCCTACTTGAGAATCTTTCAGTCAAAGAAGAATGTTTGCTATTCCTTGCACATGGCATGCAGTTTAATATTTGCTTGACCTTGCGTAGGTATTTCCTTTGCCTTGAATTGCATTTCCAGCACAGTTTATCTATAGAAATCCTAATTCTTTAAGGTTGAGGTCACATGCCATTTCTGGAGATCCTTCCTTATCCCAGTGGGAATTTATTGCTTCCTTCTCTACTTTTTTACATCTTTATTTATTCTTTTCTAAATTGCAGTTACCATTGTCTTACTTTAGTTCTTTGTCCAGTTTCTTCCCCCTTCACTAGATCTTTAGCTTCTTGAGGGCAGGAGGCCTGTTTTACCATTTTTAACATCCGCTTCCCCCAGCATCCATCAGATAATCACTGAAGCATTAATTGACTGGAAGAAGGGAGTGAGAGACATGGGAAAAAGAATAGTACAGTATTAAGGAGATTAGGAGGAAAAGAGTGCTTTAAGTTTACTGTCCTGAGGGACAATGAAATTGATGGTGCCATAAAATGGAGAAGTCATTTTGGGAAGGATGATAATGAGTTCATCTTTGCACCTTGAATTTCAGGTGATTATATAAATGTGTAAAAGGTGGCAGCAAATACTGTAATGGAGGTTTTAGTTGCTCTGAATTTCTGGTCTGATTGTTCTGTGGTTAAGATGTTGAGAAAAGGGATATAAATGGAAAAAGAGCTTAAGATTTGAATGTTTGAGGATAGATAAGATGATGAGGGTGTGTATCATAGGGTAGGAATCAATAAGGAGAAAGGAGTCAACAGAAGAGAAGAGAGAAAATTGTGATCTCTTAAGCGAAAACAGTTTGGATATTTGTCCCCACCCAAATCTCATGTTGAATTGTAATCCCCAATGCTGGAGGTGGGGTTTGGTAGGAGGTGTTTGGGCCATGGGAATGGATCCCTGATGGCTTGGTGGTGTTTTTGCAATAGTGAGTTCTAGCAAGATCTGGTTGTTTAAAAGTGTGCACCTACCCTCTTACTCTTTCTCACTCCCACTTTGATGTGTGAGATGCCTACTCCTGCTTCACCTTCCATCTTGAGCAGAAGCATCCTGGGCCTCCCGAGAAGCAGATGCTGGCACCATGCTTCCTGTACAGCCTACCGAACCAACAGCCAATTAAACCTCTTTTCTTTTAAATTACCCAGTCCTCAGATACTTCTTTATAGCAATGCAAGAACAGCCTATTACAGAAAATTGGTAAGTGAGAGTGGAGCATTGCTCTAAAGGTACCTGAAAGTATGGAGGCAGCTTTGAAACTGGGTAACAGGCAGAGGTTGGAAGAGTTTGGAGGACTCAGAAGAAGACAGGAAAATGAGGGAAAGTTTGGAACTTCTTAGAGACTGGTTGAATGGTTGTGACCAAAATGCTGGTAGTGATACGGACAATGAAGTCCATGATGATGAGGTCTCAGGTGGAAATGAAGAACTTAGTAGGAACTGGAGCAAAGGTCACCCTCATTATGCTTTAGCAAAGCACTTGGCTGCATTCTGTTCATTCTGTAGGGACCTGTCGAAGTTTGAACTTGAGAGTGATGACCTCTGGTATCTGGCAGAAGAAATGTCTAAGCAGCAAAGTGTTAAAGTTGTGTCCTGGATGCTGCTAACAGCCCATGCTAAGATGTAGGAGCAAAGAAATGACCTAAAGTTGGAACTTGTTTTTAAACAGGAAGCAGTGCATAAAGGTTTGGAAACTTTGCAGCCTAGCCATGTGGCAAAGAAAGAAAAAGCTTTTTTGGGGGAGGAATTCAAGCAGGCTATAGGGCAACCACTTGCTAGAGATATTTGCATAATTAAACAGATGCCAAAGTGCTGATACCCATGAAGTTGGAGAAAAGGCCTTCAAGGCATTTTAGAGACCTTCACAGCAGCCCCTCTCATCATAGGCCCAGAGGCCCAGGAAGAAAGAATGGTTTTGTGGGCCTGGGCTAGCCGGGCCTTGCTGCCTTGCACAGCCTCAGGACACTGCTCCCTGCATCCCAGCCACTCAGGCTTCCAGCCTTGCTCAGAGGGGCCCAGGTACAGTTTGAGCTGCTGCTTCAAAGGGTGCAAGCCATAAGAATTGATGGCTTCTACGTGTTATTAAGCCTGCAGGTGCACCACAGACTGCAAGAACTGAGGCCTGGGAGTCTCTGCCTAGATTTCAGAGGATGCATGAGAAAGCCTGGGTGTCTAGGCAGAAGCCTGCTGCAGGGGTGGATCCCTCACTGAGGATCTCTGTTAGGGTGGGGCCAAGGGGAAATGTGGGGTTGGAGCCCCCCAGAGTCCCCAGTGGGGCACTGCCTAGTGGAGCTGTGAGAAGGGGTACCATCCTCCAGACCACAGAATGGTAGATCCACTGGCAGTTTGCATCCTATACCTCGAGAAGCCACAGGCATTCAACTAAAACCTGTGAGAGCATTCCTGAGGGCTAAACCCTGCAAAGCCACAGGGCAGAGCTGCCCAAAGCCTTGGGAGCCCACCCTTTGCAGCAGTGTGCCTTGAATGTGGAACATAGAGTCAAAGGAGATTATTTTGGAGCTTTAAGATTTAATGACTGCCCTGCTGGGTTTTGAACTTGCATGGGGCCTGTAGCCCCTTTCTTTTGGTTGATTTCTCCTTTTTGAAATGGCAGTGTTTATCCAATGCCTATATCCTCATTGTATCTTGGGAGTAAATAACTTGTTTGTGACTTTACAGCCTCATAAGTGGAAGGGACTTGCCTTGTTTCAGATGAGACTTTGGACTTCAGAGTTAATGCTGGAATGAGTTAAGACTTTGGGAGACTGTTGGGAAGGCATGAGTTTATTTTGCAGTGTGAGGAGGACATGAGATTTGGGAGGGGCCTTGGGCAGAATGATATAGTTTGGATATTTGTCCCCACCCAAATCTCATGTTGAATTGTAATCTCCAATGCTGGAGATGGGGCATGGTGGGAGGTGTTTTGGTCATGGGAGCGGATCCCTCATGGCTTGGTGCTGTCTTCGTGATATTAAGTTTTCACAACATCTGGTTATTTAAAAGCTTGTGGCTCCTCCCCCCAGCTCCCGCTTGCTCCCGCTCTGCCATGTGAGATGCCTGCGCACGCTTTGTCTTTGCTATGATTAAAAGCTCCCTGAGGCCACCCCAGAAGCAAGTGCTGGTGCCCTGCTTCCTGTATAGGCTGCAGAAATGATAGCCAATTAAACCTCTTTTCTTATAAATTACCCAGTCTTAGGTGTTTCTTTGTAACAGTGCAAGAATGGCCTGATACGTAAGCCAAGAGAAGAGTTTCGAATTGAAGGGGCTGCTAGACTGTTGCATTGAAGTTGAAATCCAGAGAACGAGGTTCTACTTTAATCTGAGGAAGATGTGGCATGCTATTTAACCTCTCTGGCTTCAATTTCCTCACCTCTAAAATGCATACTACTTTATACTTGTAGCACTTAGCCTTCTACCTTTGTAATTCTCACATATCACTACAGACCTGGAATATTGAAAAGGTTAAAAAGAAAGCATTGGTAGCCTTGTTAAATCACTGTGAGTAGTAGTGCCACAAACAATAATGAATACATGTAGGAGTGGTGGTATTTCATAGCACTTTAAATTTAAATTAGTCAACTCTCAATTTCCTTTTAAGTGATCCACCTGCAGTGACTTGCCTCCTCCCGCTCCCAGGTCTCAGGCTACCAAGAATAAGACTGCGAAAAGCGCAGTGGGGTGAGCGAATGATTTGCTTGCCTGTGTATCTGTGCCTCTGTCACCAAGCTATTAAATACAGTCCATTCTCAATTACCTGCCTTAAAAAGATGAATAATGGTAGAAGAATGCTAAATATATAATCTAAATACTTTATATTGGTGAGAAAATATTTTATGTTCTTTTCTCTCCCACTATAGATTGATGCATATTTTCTTTTACATTTTATTTGAATTATTAGCACAGATTTTTGTTTCCTAAGCAAATACTGTTAGTGGAAGAACATAAACAGGTTAAAATATTTGTTAGATAATCTGTATGAATAATTGAAGTTGACTGTTAATGCTTTTTGGGTCATCTACACATACTGTTATTTGTGTTTTTTTGTTACAGTGGCCAGGTTAAAGTTGAATGGCTCCTTAAAAATTGTATCCATACAACAAATGTAGTTATAAAATTACAGACATAAAAGTAAATTGAAAATAATTGTGTAAAACTAGTTAATACGTATAACATTCATATACCCAAAGTAATAGGGTTGAAAGAGAACCTAAATATATTCTTCATATTCCTCTTTTAGAGGCTTCCAGCCAGATTGCGTAAACTGAGCAATGTACCTGGAATGATGAAATTTATATAAAATATAAAATTGAGGATATTCTAATGCTTTAAACATATCCTGTTAAAGATGTCAGTAAGAAATACAGAAAACGTTTTTTTAACCTTACCTGGATTTTCAAGAATCTCGCTCCTTCAATTACTTTTCCTTTTTTTTTTTAACCCCATTGTGTTAATTTGGATTTGTAATGGTTTTATTAATGTCAAGCAGTATATTTTTGATCACATGGGTTAGTTAATACTGTTGTGATTGAGGAAGGCATACATCTTCCTTCAGGGAGTTTCTGTTGGGATATAGCTTTCTCAGTGTACAGTAAAAGACAGTAGTATTTGAAGCACATGCCAATTATCTTTGTAAGGGACTCTAAAAGCTAGAGGAATTCAGAAAAAATGGGAGATAGGTAAGGAATGACCTAGAAGGAAGATCTCTTAGAAGTGAGGATATAATGGCAATTGTAAGACCTTTGCATAAAAGAGTAGCATTCAAATAGGTAGAGCTCTGCACCAGGATTTTAAAACTTTTAATTTTTTGAACGAACGTTTTCCTGGTACATTATTTAGTATTTCAAGATAATGTTGAGAAAAAGTTAGGGGTAAGTTTTGTTTTCCTGTGTAAAAATCCCTTAACTATTGAAGGATGATTATATTACAGACAGGCTCTTCTGGCCTTAGAAGGTACTGCTGGACTGAAAGATTTGGAGCACACTGTGAAATACTAATTGTTTGTGTGTACTTGTGACTATGAGTCTATAAATGTCTGCATTCCAGACCCAAGCATAAGTAATTAGTAATGTTTTTCTTCCATTGTTTTGTAGTGCATATGTCTTGCACCTTCAGTAATACTGTTTAATGGAGGGAGTATGCATGTTCAAAGTCCTTTGTAAATTTATCAGACTTATTTCTAGATGTATGCAGTCTGGAAATAGAGAATATAAATGGGATGGGTGGTGTTTTTGTTTTGTTCTACACTAAAATCACCAGATTTTCTGATCTCAAAATTTAAACATGTAACCTGACAGTCAGATGGAATATTTGAAATGAAGATTATCCTGAAAACCACAGAATGTTTCATTGCCAAATTCAGACACCCTACCCAGCCCTCTAGTGATTTAGGTACAGGATGAATAGTGTTTGAGGAAATTATTGCTCTATTATAGCAGCAAAACAAGACTTCAGGGATTTTAGTCATCTTGCATTTAATCCAGTGAAATTTCATGTGTTTCCTATAATGAATAGAGAATGAAGAGACATAGAAGCTGTAAACAAAGAAGGTTGCCAAGTAATTTAGTTACTAAGAAGGAACAGCTTGTCAGATAAAAGTGTATTTAGCTGTTTTAGATGTGTGCACATACATATTTTTATCAGTAGTTTCATACTTCAAGAAATCACATCTTAAAATAGTATTGCTAATTATTTCCATGCTTAGTGTTTGACCCTCATATAATAAAATTTTTAATTGCACTTTTTTTCACTCATAATTCTATAATGCACTTTCTAATGTTTACCACACTACCATCACCACCACTCCCCTCCCTCAAGAAGGAAAAAAAAGGAAAAATGAAAAACCCTGAGGGGAATGGAGTTGCAGGGAGAGACTCCAGTGGTTGGAAACACATTTTGAGGTAGGTGAGCTGTGAACTCTTAACATTTAGCCATGTGGTAGTTTCTGGATATGTAATCAGGTAGCAAGTGGAATATTGTGAAACTGTTCAGTGTATGTGTTATAAGTTTTTAATCATATCTGTCACATGTGGTATTAGTATAAAATTATAATAATGGATGTTTGAATACTAAGCTATTTCCTACCTTGTTTATTTAGAGTGACATATTACTGTAGGCTATAACTTTCAGTGGTGTTTTTAAATGGCATAACAGTACAAAGCAGGTCAGATTAATTCTTATGTCATGTAAGGTTTCATATGTTATATAAGAATAATTCTTACATGACATAACAATTTGTAGTGAGTTAAATTTTAGATTGGAATAGTTTTAAAAATGCTTAAACCACCTTATTTTAATAAGAACCTTAACATCGTCTTTTTTCTCATGGGACAGTTTGTTGTTTCATGGTCATAGTTCAACATTGTTTTGAATACACAAGTATATGTTATTGTTTTACCTAGCAGAATGAAAAAAGTTATATATTTGAAAAGATTCTCATTGTTCTTCATATCAAAATTAAAAAGAGATGATTAAGATTTGGGTAAACTGTAGCGGTTGCCTTTTGCTATGCATTGTTTCTTCTAATAGTTATTTTGTTTTACTAAAAAAACTCTACTTGATTCTTGATGCCTGGAGGAATTCTTTGCATACATCAATAATTGTTTCTATATTGGAAAAGTACCACAGAGAAAAAGTGTAATTACCTTTAAAACAAATGTATTGCTGCTAAGTGTTCACCTGGAGTGCTTAAATATGTATGAATTTCGGAAAGGTATGTGCATATATAAACCTAATGTTTGTTTCTAAGAATATTTGGAAGCTACTTTAGAAATTAGTAGACCTCCCACTTAAAGCAGGAATTTTCTCTGCAATATCAGACAGCTGTCATCCACCATCACTCAAACCTTCCACTCATGGGTAGGTTATTCACAGTGGTTTGTTCCGCAGCTATGTTTGTTAATAAAACTCTTACATTGAATTAGCAAAAAATCTAATGAAAGAATAACTTTCTGCAGTTAGTCCTAGTTCTTTTATTTGGTAAGTGTTTGCAAATAAAAAATAGTAGTTGTAATCAGGCTGGATACTGCTGTATGCTATTAGAGATTTGGTTACCCTTCTCTTCTTATACACAGGCCACTCACCAAGTATTTATTGAGTACTGTTTATGTGTCCAGCCTTGTTCTAACTGGTAAATGTTTAATCGTCTTTGAACACAAGAAATAGTAGCAGCAGCTGCCATATTTTGAATAACGTATGTTGGGGAGTGTGTTAAAAACATTACTTAAATTCTCATTGTCTTCCTACATACGTAGGAGAATATGCATTAATACACCTGTGTAACTGATGAGGAAAATGGGGCGATGCCTAACTAGCCCAAGATCATATAGGTATTATGAGAGAGAGAGGTGGGGTTCAGAACCCTTTCTTTGTTTCTGATTCTAAAACCCATGCACTTAACCCCTTTGCAGTTTTCCCAAAGACAGCATCACGTATAAGATAAATCATATGATAAGACTAAATGAGTATTCTATGTGTTGTAGAGTATTGATTTGGAACCACCAGGAACCAGGTTATTAACTGAGATCCGAAATGTATATTTTAGCCGTTTCGATACAGTTGTTTCTAGAGCTGGTTCCTGTTTTTTTCTAACTTGAGAAAATACCAACTATTAACTTGAGGAAAAGTTAAAGTATGTTAACTTTTTCTCCTGGGCTAGGGTCATCATTATGAATATTGATTTTTGTGTTGGGGTGGGGTGGGGTGAAGACAATTTATTACTGCCCTCTGTAATACCTCACCTCTCTTTTGATTCCTGTATGCCTCTGTGTTTCTTTCAGCTGTCAATTTACAATGCAGTTATTATCCCTATATTTAGTGGTCCTTTAATTCTTTGTTTTTTACTTTTATTGTGCTGTAGAATGGCAACTGTAAGTGTGGACTTATGCTAATATATGTAAAATAGGATAAATAGGTTGTGATTATGAAGAATTAAGAGGCTCTACTATGCATAATATATATGAATAAACTTGGTGATGATACATACTTTGAAATTTTATTGTCATTTTTTGGAGTGCTTACATTTGAGTACTGGTTTTCCAAATAGGTAATTGCCTCATAGCATAGTTCAAAGTAGGTGAAGTATGACTTGATATGGAGTTGGTTTATACGTATGTAATACATATAGTAGGATTATATGAAGATAGCTAATAAGTTGCAAAATATGACTAATATGGACAAAATAACATCTAATAAGGTACTGATTGCATGATATGAAGACAGTCTAGTATTGACTAAAAGCACGGTGTCGGACCCAGACAGATCTAGATTTGAATCTTGATCCTGCCTTTTGAGAAGTTTAGGGCTCTGCTGGACAGGTTCCCTTTTCTGAGCATTTTTCTTCATTTCCTTTTGAGATAACACTTAATTGAGGATTGAAGGAAATGTTTGTAAAATATTTATTACAGTTTTAGCACATAGATATAAAAAATATTGCATATTCTTATTTGTATGGTCGGTAAAAGCAAAAGAGATGAGAATGGAGAGATTGATGTGAGCTGGAAAAAAAAATCATAGAAAGTGGAGGATTGTTTCAACCTTGGATGGGTAGAATGTGGTTAAATCTAGAGGAAATAAGGCATAAATAAAGGCATGACACATTTTACTGAAAGGAACCATAAGAGTATAGAATTTTAGTATTAGATTTGTAGGATAAGGGTAAGTTGTTGAGGACCTTCAGAGCTGCAGATAAAACAGTAAATGTTACATAAAAATTTTCCTTTATTGAAAGATAGCATAGATCCAAAAAGTCTTTGTTATAAATGTACAATTCTGAGAATTTTGACAAATTGAACACATGGGGAATCAGAACCCAGATCAAGAAACACAATATTGCAATACCCAGGAAGCTCCTGTTCTGTTTCCTTCCAGGCACTACTTTCCCAGCCAAGGAAGGCACTATCCTGACCTCTAATGCCATAGATTAGTTTAGCTGCCTGTTTTTGAACTTTATAAAATGAATACATCTTTGAGTGCTCAGAGTATATACTCTTATTTATCACCATAGATTAGTTTAGCCTGTTTTTGAACTTTATAAAATGTACTCATGCAGTAGATGTACTCTTTTTATAAAGTTCAAAAACAGGCCAAACTAATCTATGGTGATAAGTAAGAGTGTATACTCTTTTGTATCTGCCTTCTTATGCCTGATGTTATGTCTTATCACCATGTTGTATATATGAAGTTATTTTAATCTAAGTCTGCTCATGTGTATCAGGTATGTTATGATGTGGATGGATTCTTTTCTTTAGGATTGTCAGTGGGTTTATATGAGTGGATAAAGTTTGAAGTAATTACAGTAATTCCACCTTAATTTAAAAATTTTAAATCATCTTCTCCATTTCTCTTCTGTGTCTTCAGCCTGACCTTTTCATTGAACAGGTTTTGGCCCGTTAATAATATGTCTAGATAGGTGAACTTTTTTTGAATGACTGTTTAACGAAAAATAATCAGATTACTTATAAAGACTTCAAAACTACAGATTAGAAAGTTGGAAAAATTAGAATTGTAATCTAGTACAAGTTTTGTGTTGACCTAATTATGTTTCTGGGATGATTACCAAAATCAATTTAGTATTTCTACAGAGAAAAAGGGAAGATGAAAAACATCCTCAGTTCAACAGTATGCTCATGTGGAAATATCAATATTTGTTAATATGTTAGATTTACAACATGCAGTTGTAATTGTGCATCAAAGTTGAAAAGTTGTTAGAATACAAAATAGAGATGCTTCTCCTTGAAAGAGCATACATATATAAATATCTTCTCTGATTCTCTATTTTAAGAGCTCAAAATGAACCATTAGAACTGTTTTATACCACTCCAGGTTTCACATATGAGGGAAGTCATAAAGTAATGTCATGGATTTTCTAATAGATATATTAGAACTTTATTAGACTGATAGTATCTAACATCTCACTGATACTTATAACCTATCTCTGTGTGATTGTTTCTCTTTCTGCCTTGTTTTTCTGTTTCTCTCATTGCTTTCTGTTTCTATTTTGCTATTTCTAGCCTTTCTTCAGATGACCCTTTAAATAGAGTATGCTATATAGATGAATTACATTCTTCTTTTGTTGTACTTGCTACCTTTTTATGCTCCGTGATTTAAAATAAGTTTTAATATTTAGATTTTTTGTTGTTTTCAGTGATTATTTGCCCCCTAAGAAATAGTGATGTGAGAGTTGGAATAGAAAAAGATTCCACTGCCTTTCTTTTGGTGCTTGTCTCCGAGAAATTTAAACCAGGTATTTTGTAGGAAATTGATTAAATACCTGACAGCAACTTGGCAACATGTGTTGTTTTAGCATACACTTTTAAAATAAAGAAAATTTCTACTTATTTCAGTATGCAAAAGCACTGTTGTAAATATGAAAGTGAAACAAAAATACTGAAGTGTATGAAGGTGAAGTTTCTGATGAAGTACATTTTCTAAATGCTGATAATTAACTATTAGTATTAATTTATTTTAAATACTTGAAGTGTATTAAATTTTTATACGTACACTCTTTGGAATTGTGGGAAACAATGAGTTGGGAATTTCCTGAAGATGGGAACACTTAATATAACCTTGACAGATCCTTGCTGACTCTGAGCCTAGACTATTTAAAAAGTTCACTGAGCAGATTTAAACAGAGTGTATATTATTAGCTACCAAAAGAATACTTGTTTTTAATGGTGAATTTTAAGTGATTGCTTGATTCTGTTAAGAGTGATATAATGCAATAAATGTATATTTTTAACCAGGATTATATTATTTATTGCTCTTATATATACCGGCACATCATTTTCCTTTTTCCAACCATTTTAAATGACTTTCCTTAGAATAAAGCTCAAGTAGTGCAGTAAACTAATGACTGTTCCACATGATCTGAACTTTGTCTAAAGTGATATTTTGATTATTAAAATATTACTAAATGTAGTTTATGGAGTGATGGATTAATTTCGCAGACATCCCAGAAATTATATACTTACTAAGTAGATGTCATTTTCTTTTAAGCATTCTTCTTGCAAGGGACAGGATCAATGGAACCAACATCATGGAACCATTGATGTTGCTATTGTTCAAAACATTTTAAAATTCTGCTTGTGAAGATTGCTAAAGCTTGTAAGGCCTTTAAATTTATCCTTTATATTATTAGTCCTTCAAATTGCTGCTTGGTTTGTCCTTCAAGGATGAATTGGAGTTTGGGAAGTGGTCAGATACAATCGGGCTCAAATTTGGGAAGTTATTAATTTGTTAATTTATTCACTCATGTATTTGAAAATAATACATTGAGCACCTGCTCTTTTCTCAGCACTATTACATATTGGAAGGTGGTATTTGCAAGGTAGATAATTACTTTTAAATAAATTGCCACTGTATGCAATACTGTCATTGTAATCTAGTCCCTGAGCTACCTCTACTACCATTCTCATTTCTTATCTGTCTCTGATTCACTGTGTTTAGTGAAATGATTTCTTTGCTGGTCGTTCCTAATCATATTTTCTTTGACCCAAATTTGTACTTTTATCATATTCTTTCTGGATTGTTTTTCCTCCAATATTTCTATTACTTAATCCCTCCCTGTTTAACTCTGTTCAAATGTCACCTTATCATCACTGAGGCCTTCTCTGATCACTCTGTCTGAAGTAGCTCGTCTCTCTGTCACTTGTCTTTTTTTTTTTTTTTTTTTATCATATTGCCTTTTCTTTTTTGAGACAGGGTGTCGCTTTGTCACCCAGGCTGGAGGACAGTGGCATGATTATGTTTCGCTGCAGCCTCGACCTCCTGGACTCAAGTGATCTTCAGCAACCCCATGTAGTTGGGAGTACAGGCACACAGCACCAAGCCTGGCTAATTTTTTGGTATTTTTTGTAGAGACAGGGTTCTGCCACGTTACCCAGGCTTGTCTTGAATCTTGGGCTCAAGCGATCCATCTCTCTTGGCCCCACAAAGTGCTGGGATTGCAGGTATGAGCCACTGTGCCTGGCATTATTGCTTTTTCTTTCATAGCCCTTTTCACTACTGACATTACGGTATATATTTCCTTTCTCCCTGGAATGTAAGTTTTGTGAGGAGACAAGTACTTTGTTTTGTTCACCATTGCATCCTTGGTGCTTAGAATAGCCCTGGGACAAAGTAAGTGCTGGGTAAATATTTGTTGCCTGAATAATTGACTATCAAATTTGTGTTTAAGCTTGAGGGCTCCCAGCCAATTTTGCTGCTTACTCAACATCGTAACCATGTAGTCAGGTACATCAAACTTAATATGTTTCAAACTGGCTAATTATCTCATTATTCTAAAAATCATTCTGGGTTAAGAGAAGTACTTTAATTGGGCCAAATAAGATACCCAGGAGACATCTTAACCTCATTCCTTGTCCTTATTCCACATATCCAATCTGAGACCAGATGGTAATGATTTTATCTCTGAAATACTTGCAAATCCGTTTTTTCCATTTCTGTTGCCATGCCTTTATTCAGGCCCTTATTATCTTTCCTGATGATTCTACTGACTTCGTAACTACTCTCCCTATTCTAGTTCTATTCTTTTCCAATCTGTTTTCTTCTCTGTAACCAACAAAAAGTTTCCCAAAAAGTCAGTCTTCCCTCGCAGAGTTGAACATCTTCTTCATTTGGGCTTTTATAATATATTGTATTTTACCTTTCTTATAATTGGCATAATTTTATTCACATGTATGCCTCTCTGTCACAGTAGACAAATGTTTGTTGACCTTTACTGTGTACTGGGTACTGATCTTTTGCTGCTGATTCAGTGGTGAAAAAAATATATTGAGTCCCTGCCTTTGAGGGACCTATAGTCTAGCGGGGAGAACACAGACAGTAAACACATAAGTGCAGAATTTTAGGTACTGATAAATGCTCTTAATAGTGTAAAATCAGATATGTGAAAAAGAGTGGGGGGAATTGTCAGAGAAAGCTTCTCTTAAGTAGTAGTGTTTAGTTGATACCGAGGAGGCACCATGTAAAGGAGGAAAGTCTTCAAGTAGAAGGAAAAACTAGCCAAAAAAATGTGACTATCAAAGAGACAGGAAAGAACCAATATGGCTAGTGCTTGATGAATGAGAGAGTGAGTATGGGAATATGAGATTAGGAGAGAGGGAGACAAGTAATAACTTGGAGAAGGTGGTACAACTGCAAAGGGAAGTCATTAGAGGGTTTTAGGCAGGAGTGTGATATGGTGAGATAATTTAGAAAAATCACTCTGCCCCTTGGACAATAGACTGTAGCCCTTGGAGCAGGCACTCCATAGCACATGCCATTAAATTAATGTTAACTGAATTAATAAGTGAATGAATGAATTCTTTCATTCATGTTACAAGACGGGCAAGATTATTCCATTTGAATCACTTGAAACTGAAGTAGTGTATTGTTTTTCAAGACGAGATAGCAAAACCAAACACTGTAGAAATGATAGTTGTATTAATAGATTTCCTTATAAGCGATGTGTGTATTACCCTAATTACTTTAATATTTTTGAGTTATCAGGTAATGCCTGATTACTGATTTTAACAACAGTTCTTTTCACTGTGGGTGGAAATGCTGTATTTAATGAGTATATAACATAGAGTATTCTGTCAGTTTTTCTGAAGGTTGAGGTTACAAGATAAATCAGACCTTGCTCTTCAAGAACCTCCAGTTAGTTGCATGTTACTCAAAAAATGTAGACTGAATGGATGGTTAAGCTAGACTGACAAATCAAGAGGCCCAGCAGGGACTTCTTAGCCTTATATAATCTTTGTCAAAAATTATTCTATTCGTTTGATCTACTTTCATGCTGCTGCTGCAGCTAGATGCTTTCATTTAGATGTTGAATGTATCCTTGGGAATATGGAGAAGTACTGGAAATAGAATGAGTGAAGTTAGTGTTAAGTTTATTCTCTTTAATATTAAATAAATTTTTATTCTGGATATGAGCTCTCCCCTTCCTCTCATTTATGTCAATCTTTCCCGTTATTCAACTTTAACTGCCACTGTCGTCCCACCTATCCAGCACCAAGACATGTGGGCTGTGAGTGCTGTGGAAACAATCTTTTTTTCTTGGAGCTGAATCAGGATGGCTTATAGGCAGATTTGGGGGAAATTCTTGTCCTTCATTTCACAGCTTTTATTCATATGTTCTTTGTATTTTTTTTTTTAAGTGAATGTGATCCCGGCAATCTGTTCTTTAGCATCTAGATTTTCAGCCCGTTGTTAAAATTAAAACCCTTTTTTAACCTATTTTTTTTTTGTTTTGAGACGGAGTCTCACACTGTAGCCCAGGCTGGAGTGCAGTGGCGCAATCTCCACTCACTGCAACCTCCGCCTTCCGGGTTCAAGAGATTCTTCTGCCTCAGCCTTCCGAGTAGCTGGGATTACAGGTGCCCGCCACCACGCCCGGCTAACTTTTTGTATTTTTAGTAGAGACAGGGTTTTGCCATGTTGGCCAGGCTGGTCTTGAACTCCTGACCTAGTGATCCATCTCAGCCTCCCAAAGTGCTGGGATTACAGGCGTGAGGCACCGCGCCCACCTCTTTTTCTTGCTTTCTAATTCTGCGGATTTAATAAACATTTAATAAATATTTATTTTTGTGCTAGGCACTGTGCTAGATCCTAAGTATTTTTTAAAGAGGCTATAGCATGAGCATCTGTGCCTCTGGTAAAGTAAAATCATGGTTTGGGGTTGGCAGATACATGAGCCGTTGTGGTAGAAATTGCTCAGCAATCACCAGACTCTTTCCTCTGAGTGGAGGGTTCATAATCCTCAGAGTAGTATTCCTGGAAGCACTAGGACCAACACTGGAGTTGAAACCTCATTTGCCATGACAAGTATAATTGAATAATGTCTGTGTTTTGTTTGTTGACTGAGGGATATTTTGCACTTTTAGCAAATAGAGGAGGATTTAGCTACTTATTAAATTGTATTATTTTTTACTGTTAGCATTTTCCAGAGAAAGTTTTATTGGTTAGGTGCATCAGGGGCATTGAAATAGCCTAAAATAAATTGGAGAAAAACTCTGAAAAAATTTAGCTAGTGATTTGTCTTTTTTAAAAAGTTAGTTCATGAAAGTGTTTAGATGTAATCTAATCAATTGGATACTCTTACAAATTTCATTGCTAAAAGTAGCATGGATGTGATTCTTAACTGATACTGTTATTTATTTGATATTTACCCCTTGGTCTGAGCAGGACATTCTTAGTAAGCCAAACTTTGCACTAAAGAATGGCTGTTTCAGTTCAGAAATAGTGTAGGTGAAGATCATTGGTGTGGAATCGTAAAATAGAAGCCAAGTAAGCAGGGTTTAGAGCTAGAAGAAACTGATAGAGATCACTTAATTTCGAAAGACTTTTAACAAAAGAAGGCGGCTCTCTAGGTACGAAAGGTAGATTCCTTGTCAATGTACTTTGAGGAGACTGACAGTATTAAGAGGACTACTTGAGTTAAACTAGTCAGTAATCTTCCCCAGGATCCCCACTGGTTTTATTTTATGTGTACATATATAAAATATAAACTGCAAATTATGGGAAACCTTGTTATTTTAGATCTTACTGGTAATTTGTACAGGTCTGGATCAACTACAGTTTACCTTTGTGATACTGTAAAAAGTTCTTTTTTTATGTAGATAACCCTAGACCTATGATGGGATTACATCCTTTTAAACTCCCTAACTCATTGTAAGTGAAAAATAAGTATTTGTAGACACGATAGGTTGCAAAAACAATGTCCAAAAAATGCCAATGACTGGGTACACTGTAGAGTGTTGGTTCGTTCTGTTGCCCAGGCTGGATTGCAGTGGCAGGATCATAGTTCACTGTAACCTCAAACTCCTGGGCTCAAGGGATCCTCCTGTCTCAGCCTTCTAAGTAGCTAGGACTATACACACACACCACCATGCCCAGCTAATTTTTAAAATTTTTTTGTAGAGATGGATGTCTTGCTGTCAGTCAGGCTGGTCTTGAGTTCTTGTTCTCAAGCAGTCCACCCACATCAGCATCCCAAAATGCTGGGATTACAGGTGTGAGCCACCACGCCTGGCCTATTTACCCTTGCGATCATGTTGCTGACTGAGATTTTGACTACTTCTGCCCAGCATTATGAAGGAGTATCCTACCACATACTGATGCTCAGGAAAAGATCAAAATTCAGAATTCAAAGTATGGTTTCTACTGAATGCATGTTGCTCTTGCAACATCTTAAACTAAGAAAATTTTAAGTTGAACCATCATAAGTAGGTGACTGTCTATGTATTAATTTTAAGCTATTTTAGAAAATTAGCATATCCTTTTTTGAAAATATACATTCCTAATTATTACTGTGAAATGAAAAGTGAGTTTGTAGAAGGGAAAATTGAAAGTCACATTCTTTTTTTTTTTTTTGAGACAGTCTCTTGCTCCGTTGCCCAGGCTGGAGTGCAATGGCGTGATTTCGGCTCACTGCAACCTCCGCCTCCTGGGTTCAAGCGATTCTCCTGCCTCAGCCTCCAAGTAGCTGGGATTACAGGCGCCCACTGCTACGCCCAGCTAATTTTTTTATTTTTATTTTTAGTAGAGATGGGGTTTCGCCATGTTGGCCAGCCTGGTCTCCAACTCCTGACCTCAGGTGATCCACGTACCTCGCCTCCCAAAGTGCTGGGATTACAGGCGTGAGCCACCGTGCCCAGCCGAAATTCACGTTCTTGCTCCATAGTTTGCAGGCAAATACCAGATGTGCTGTTCAGTTTTCTGAGCCTAACTTTTTTATTTGTGAAAAGGGATAAAATTTTGTGTATCTTACAAGGTCATTATGAGTATTAAGTGAGAAAATTATTTGTTTACAGACCCCCCAGCATAGTGTCTGGCAAATGCTTAAGTGAAAACTCTAAGACATGGACATTTGTGTTATTTGTAGTTTCTTGCTATTATATACAGTGATTTTATGTATAGTCTTGTATATGAATCCTGCTGCTTATATGTAAGTTTCTCTGCATTATATAATTTAGTGTGGAATTACTGGTTATATGCCGCGCGTGTGTGTGTATATATATATATGTATGGGGAGAGAGAAAGATTATCCATCTATATGTCCTTATTCTCACAGTGATAATATATAGGAATTGCTGTTGATTCATACTTTTGTCAACACTTGGGATTACAGACTTATTAAAAATATTTCATTATGAAAAATTTCAAACATACACATAATTCGAGAAAAAAGTAGAATGAACCCTCATGTATTCTTTACCATCAACCATTATAAACATATGGGACAATCTTATTTCATTTGTATATTCTCCCACTTCCCTCATGGATAATTTTGAAGGAAATCCAAGGTATCATATTGTTTCATTGCAGATCATCAGTATGTATTTCTAAGGGATAAGGAATTTTAAAATATATAACCACAATGGTATTAACACAGCTGAGTAAATTAACAGTAAGTTCTTTGTAGGTCAGGTGCAGTGGCTCACTCCTGTAATCCAGCACTTTGGGAGGCCTAGGTGGGTGGATTGCCTGAGCTCAGGAGTTCGAGACCAGCCGGGGCAACGCGGTGAAACCTTGTCCCTACAAAAATACAAAAAATTAGCCGGGCGTGGCAGTGTGCACCTGTAGTCCCAGCAACTTGGGAGGTTGAGGCAGGAGAATTGCTTGAACCCTGGAGGTGGAGGTTACAGTGAGCCGAGATTGCACCACTGCACTCCAGCCTGGGAGACAGACACTTTGTCTCAAAAAAAAAAAAAGGAAAAAACCAAAGAAAAACAAAGCAGTAAGTTCTTTGTATTATCTAATATTCAGTCAGTGCTCAAATTTTCCTGATTGTTTTACAGATACTTGGAGTACTTTGAGTAATAATTCATAGAAGGTCAGCATACTTTGTATATATATTTATTTATATATGTAAAAAAGCAAGTTGTTCATCTAGATCACCTTCCTTTTGAGTAATCTGTTTTTCTGTCTATATTAACAATTTCTTTCAAACATTTTGAATAAAATGTGTTTAGGTGGTTATTTATTCTGCCTTTGGATTCATTGGGCATCCTGATTCTAAGTATTTCAAGTCTTTGAGTAATTCCAGAAAAGTGTCAGTCCTTGTGTTTTTGAGTATTGCATTTCCCCCATTTTGTCTTGTTACCTCCTTTATGAACTCTCATTAAATGTATGTTAGACTTTCTCATTATCTTTCTTGGTTGTTAAGCTTTTTTATGTGTTTCATCTCCTTTTTTTGAGAAGCCAAGTTCTGTATAGTATCTTCAGCTAGGTCTTTTGTTCATTAATTCTTCTGCTAGCAGTGTTTATGCTGTTCATCCCTTCCATTGAGTTATTTCAGTTACGATATTTTTATTTCAAGAAGTTCTACCTGGACTGCCCTCCGTCCCTCCCTCCCGTCTTTCCTATTCTGTCATGGATCTTTTTGATAACTTTTTTTTTAATGTTCTCTTGAGTGTTCTTTTTACTTCTTTTTTTCCCTTAAGCCAGAGGTTTGCAAATTATGGCTTGCAAATCTGGCTTGCTACTGCATATGTAAGTAACATTTTATTGGCACATGGCTATGCTTATTTGTTTTAACTTTTATCTGTGGCTGCTTTGGTTCCATAGTTGTGGAGTTAAGTAGTTGAAACAGAGACTGTATGACCTTTAAAACCTAAAGTGTTTACTGTGTGACTCTGTGGACAAGTTTGCCAGCTCCCCTGTTTTAGATATATAAAACATAATTATTATTTCATTGACTAATTCTGATTTTTAGTCTTTTGTATCTTTTTTTCTTGTTTCTGTTTATAATGGCTTATTTTGCTGTTTACTTGTGTGTTCATGGTTTTTGGTTGTGCCCTGTATTTGTTAGGTTACCCAGGCTAAGGGTGGTTATCTGGTTGGATGGATGAGTTAGTGGGGAGTGATTGATGGTTGAGTTTGCTTCTGCCTGCTGCCTGGGAGCATTGTAGACCAAGGGCTACTTTAAATTCAGATTCTCACCTTGGTGTTTTTTTCCCTTAACCATGCAAGAGTACATTTATATTCCAAAGTCACATGTGGTGGCTTCAGAGTCTCAGCAGAGTCTCTTTTTGTTTGTTTTGTTTACAGTGTTACCCAGAGCTGCTTTTCTTTGCTGTTTACCTCTGTTGGATGTTCTTTTAATTCACCTTTTTTCTTAGGATGTAGACTTTTCTAAGGTCTAACTTTATGCGTAATTGTCTTGCATTGACTCAAGGATTAGCCTACAGTCCTCATGGCCTGCTCTTAAGCTTTGGGAATAGGATTTCATGTGAGTTCTCTAAAGCAGAGCTTCTGAAATTTAATGCTTTGTTGGAGGTCCCAGACACCATCCTTAGATTCAGTGATTCACTAGAACTTATTATGGCAGAAAAGATATGACACAAAATCAGCAAAGGGAAAAGATACATGGGGCAAAGTCTAGGGGAAACCAGCACAAGCATCTAGAATCTTCCCAGCAGAGTCACACAGGACATGCTAGTTCCCTCCAGTTAGGAATTGTGACAACCCATGAAAAACCAGGGAATCTCATTAGAGACTCAGTGCGCAGGGTTTTTATTTGAGGGATTGCAAGTAGGTAGCCTCTACCTGGCAGATAACAAAATTCCAGACTTACAGAACAAAAGCAAGTATTTCATATAAAACATATTGTTTGTATAAACAGTTTAGGTCCAGTGAGCCACCTTACCAGTTTAGAGAATCTCCTGAAATTTAAGTTCCTGTATGCCAGCTGAGGGTCAACCTTGTAAGCAGACCTTTTTAAAGATAAGCAGTTAGGCCTGCTAGGTTAACTTTTTTTCTGCACAAATATACAGTTGGACCACCTGGGGGTTTTGTCATAATGAAGAGTCCGGTTCAGTAGGCCTGGAAGGGCTCAAGATTTTGCACTTATGACATGCTCACAGGTGGTACCCATGTTGATTGTCCACAGCTACACTTTGGTAGCCAGGTGGTTGTTCTTAGGGCCAGAAGACCTTCTTTTCATTAATGTTTTTATCCTAAATGGCCGAAGTCTTTTATTCTGAATTAGTGGGAAAATTCTTCGTTGTGGTTAAATTCTTTGTGTTGACAAACTATTTCTGGGGCAATATGGTTTACTTCTTGTTAAACTTTTTCCAACTTAAGATCTAAATTTATACTTCACTACATATTTTGTGTCTTGGAAGAATGGAAAAAGTAACAGTTTCAATAACTTAGTTGTAGAAAAGAGTGTAACATTTTCACTTTGGTAGTATTAATTGTACAGGTCCATAGTCTCTTCTCCACAACTTTGAAAACCTAAAAACTCTGAGAATGAAAGCTTTTTCCATAAATAACCTGACCTGTTAAAACTGGCCTGACCTAAACTCATTTCGTATAGCAAAGCCTGACTGGAATTTGACTTCTTAATATTTGTCTCAGTGTGTCTAGTCATATGTTTTTCCTAAAAGAAATAATAGTTTTTGAATAGGTAATGTTGTACAAAACACTGATTCTGTATAAAAACAGGATACCATTATAATGTCTATGTAAGAGGTTAGTAAAATACATGAACTAAAGCAGGGGTTCCCAAACCCCTGGCTGTGCACTGGTACCAGTCCATGGCCTATTAGGAACGAGGCCACACAGCAGGAGGTGAGCAGCGGTCAAGCATACATTACCACCTGCTCTGCCTTCTGTCAGATCAGTGGCTGCATTAGATTCTCATAGGAGCATGAACCCTATTGTGAACTGCACATGCGAGGGATCTAGGTTGTGCCCTCCTTATGAGAATCTAATGCCTGATGATCTGAGGTGGAACAATTTCATCTGAAACCATCCCCCCCCACTTGACCCTGTCCATTGAAAAACTGTCTTCCACAGAACCGGTCCCTGGGCCAAAAAGGTTGGGGACTACTGTTCTAAAGTGTCTCAGTGATACTTGATGACTACCTGGATATGAGTAGATTCCATGGAGTCCAGAATTTCCAATAGTAATATTATTTGAAGATGGAAATTTTTTTAAGTTTTTTTTAAGATGAATTAATTTGATTACAGGACATGCTAAATTTGAGGTGGACACACCACAGAACATACAGACTGAGGTGTGTTGCTTTTAATCATAGATAAATTTTAGAACTGAACTTCTGAGGCATTATTGACTTAAAGGGTAAAATTGAATTTGTAAGAGTTTATGGAGACAGTGAAAAGAGAAACCTGAGGAAAAGGATATAATACTTTAGGTAATTTTTGTTGTCTTTGTTGTTGTTTACATTTAAAACATTTTTTTTTTTCCTGGCAACCTTCATTTAACTCAAAGCTTTAGGTAATGTTAAACGATATGGAACAGGAGGAGGGAATACAAATCTTTAAACCAAGACATAAGGAGCAGTGAAGGATAGGTATGAAAAGGACTGAGACAGTGTAGTTGCAGAAACCACGGGAAATATGGTGGATTTGGTTAGCATGGGTCAGTAGTGTGATGGAAAAGTCAAAAAGTTTGAAAAACTGAGAGAAAAACTTTGAATTAGGCAAATGGTAAGCTTGAGGAGGACAGCTTAATTTGAATGATGGCCTTAAACACCAGGTTGATGAAGTTTAGGAGATGATGAGGTAAGAATAAATTCAGTTGCATCTCAGACTTGGCAAAAAAAAAAGAAGTAATATTTCAAAGATAGGAAACAATGGGCAAAGCATTTCTTCTTCTTTTTTTTTTTTTTTTAATTTTGTTTTTAGAGACAGGGTCTTGTTCTGTTACCCAGACTGGAGTGCAGTGGCACCATCATAGTTCACTGTAGCTTCAACCACCTGGGCTCAAGTGATCTTCCCACCTCAGCCTCCTGAGTAGCTGGGATGACAGGCGCATGCCACCATGCCCAGCTGTTTTTGTTTTTTTTCCCCTAATTTTTGTAGAGACAGGAGTCTTACAGTGCTCTTATGCTGGTCTTGAACTCCTGGCCTCAAGAAATCCTCCCATCTTGTCCTCCCAGAGTTTTGGGATTACGTGCATGAGCCTCTGCACCTGGCCAGCATTTATTTATTTATTTATTTATTTTTAAGGACAGAGCTAGTGAAAGAGACTGAAGATCCATGGAGAATAGTGAATAACTAATGATAAAAATACTGGAATAAGATAAGATGTGGAATCAATACAAATGTAAAGATTAGAAAATAATACGGTAACAACATATTTTTCAGGTTGCTAATCCATACTCAAATCTGGTGTCCTACAGCCAAGGTGTATTTATACCTTTGCTGTCCCTTGTTAGTTTCTAAGAAGGTAAGCCCTTTTAACTACTACCTTCATAGAAGCCACCTGTCTGACAAATGATCTAACTATAGGCATGTTTCATAGAGAAAAGCAGAAGCATGAAAGTAGCTGTACATGAAAATATACAACTGACTTCTAAATAATTCTAATAGACTGGATATATATAAAAATTAATGTCCCAGCCTTTAGGCACAGCTGTTCCATTCTTTCACAGAGTTCATTTACATAGTGAATTGTTTCAAAGACGAACTGATCTTTTTTTCTCTTATAATAAAGGATTCCTAATTAGAGGACTGTGGAAGCCTAATGATTTTACAAGTATCTTTGTAAAATATAACAGACTAAGACATAGAAATTGTAGTGGAACAGGCAGTAATTGTAATGTTTAAGTAATAATTGCTTTTAGTTATTTTTACTGTCTTAGAAAAGGTTGTTCAAGTTGCAGACTGTATTTTTCAGTCTATAATGAAATTATTTCATATCTTGTTGCTCAGAGTTTTCCTGCTTTTCTGCAGGAAAATAACATTAAAATGTTATGAAAAACATTTATTTGAATGATAGTCATTTCTGTAGGCTGGTGAAGACCTTTTGAATTCTTTGTATATACTCATATATACTTTGTGTTTGTGTACAAAGTAAAAGTGCTTTGTGAATTTGGTTCAGTTGTCTACCACAAATTATCTTTTAACAGGTGTTATGAGCCCAAGTACTCAATTCTAATTTTACTGTGGAAAAGGGAAAGAGATGAAGTCTAAGAAAGCACTTGATACCTTTTTTCCATTGAGCAGGTCTTATCCATTTTCTCCTTCAAACATCTGTGCCAGAAAATCTTTATAAATTCACTAATTATCTACCATGTAAAAATAGACAAGGATGAAATGATTAAAAGATTAGGTAAGGGGAATGGTTAGGCTTTAGTTCTTTATCTAGCAAGTGCAACCTGGCAACGTGATTTTTAGCACTGCATGGATATAATGCGTGAGAGGGTGGAATAGAAAAGGACCAGAATGTGGTTTTCTGAAGGTAGACAGCAGGCTTAAATTTTTGTTTGCCTTTTTCTTTTTGTTTTCCTATGCATTGCCATTTAAAAAATTTTGTATTTGACAAATTTGGGTAAATGCTGTTGCATTGTTAATTATATTTAAATAGGTTTGTTCTTACCTTAGAAAGTGAGATTCCTTTTCAAAGCAATAGAAATAAGTTTGGTTAGGGTTTTTGGAAAATTATATTATTTCGTGTCTTGTTGCTCAGAGTTTGGGAAGTAGATACATTTTGAAGCAGCATAGTCTCTTTTTATTCCCTCTTTTACGTATGTCCATATTATAACTAATCATAAGATAGTAAGTCCCTTGTCCATTCTTATGTTTTAGAATTCACAGGTATGACCTAGAGACTTCTTCTGTTATAAATGCCAGATTGTTAAAAGTCAATTTAAGAAGCATAGTCTTGTTTACTATAAAAGGACAATAAACATCGTCTTTGATATCTGGCAAAATAACAAAATTTTTTTTCGTTCTTGCTTTTTAACTATTTATTGAATAGAGAGACATGAATTTATTATACATGTTTTGCTCAATGAATCTTTGACACATTGATTCCTGTGAAACCAGCACCCAGATCAAAACAGAGCTTGGTATATTTTAAACATTTTTAAATATTTTGGCTTTGACACATAATAATTACATATTTATAGGGTACAGTATGATATTTTGATATGTGTATACATTGTGTAAAAGTCAAATCAGGGTATTTAGTATATCCATTAATGGATTAATCAGCTTTCTCTCGCTTATAAAAAAATACCTGAAATTGGGTAATTTGTAAGAAAAGGAATTCAGTTCTTACCGTTATGAAGGCTGAGAAGTCCAAGATTGAGGGGCTATCTGATGACACCTTCTTGCTGTCATTGAAGAGTCCCAGGGTGGCACAGGTTATCACATGGCAAGGGGCCTGAGCGTGCTAATGTGCTAGCCTAAGTCGCTTCTCTTCTTATAAAGCCACCAGTTCCTCTCCTGTGATAACTCATTCATGAGGACAGAGCCTTCATGATCCAGTCACCTCTTCAAGGCCCCACCTCTCAATACAGCCATACTGGGGATGAAATTTCAACATGAGCTTTGGAGGGGACATTCAGACCATAGCAATCACCTCATATGTTTATCATTTCTTTGTGGTGAGAATGTTCAAAATCCTTGCTCCTATTTTGAAATATACAATACAATACTGTTAATCATAGTCACCCTACTGCACAAGAGAACACCAGAACTTATTCCTCCTAACTGTAACTTTGTACCCATTGACCAGTCTTTCTTTATTTCTCCTCTGCCCTCCACTCTTCTACTGTGTACTTCTGAGATCAGCTTCTTTAGATTCCACATATGAGAGGTTGTGTGGTGTTTGTCTTTCTGTGCCTGGTTTATTTCACTTAAGATCATGTCCTCCCGGTTTGTCCATGTTGCTGCAAATGATAAGATTTTATTTTTTTAATGGCTGGGTAATATTCCATTGTGCATATGTACCACACTTTAAAAATTCATTTATCTGTTGAAGGACAATTAGGTTGCGTCTATATCTTGGCTATTATGAATAGTGCTGCAATAAATATGGTATCTCTTTGGTTTACTGATTCTCTTTGATATGCTGATTTCGTTTCCTTTGGCTATATTTATATACCTAGTAGTGGAATTGCTGGATCATCCATTGGCAATTCTATTTTTAGTTTTTTTGAGGCACCTCTATACTATTTTCTATAATGGCTGTACTTACTAATATACATTCTCACCAACAGTATATGAATTCCCCTTTTTCCACATTTGTTACTTTTTGTCTTTTTCTTTAGAGACAGGGTCTTGCTCTGTCACCCAGACTAGAGTACGGTGGTGTATTCATGGCTCCCTGCATTTTTTGTCTTTTTGATAATAGCCTAATTTAGGTGAGATGAAACCAGAACCCAGATCAAGAAACAGAATTGTGTATTTATTACTGAATAGTAAGTTCATTTATTCAACAAATACTTTTTGAGTATGGTTACTGTTTGCCAACCATTGTTTTAGGTATTTGGATGACATCACATTGGTGAAATAAAGCAGAATTGTGGTATAGGGAGATAAACATCAAATAATTATACAATTAAGTGTATAATTATAAACCGGTATGAACACTGAAGGTACACTGTCCTATGCAAAGCAGTACAACTACGTAGTCTGTATTGTATTATATATTCAGGAATAAAAGGTAGACTTTGGAGTCATACTTCTTAAGTTCAGATCTCATTGCCACATCTGGTACTAGTGTGACTTTTAGGCAAGTGAACTATGTCTCTAAGCCTCATTTATTAACATGGGGACAATAATAGTAGTACCTACCTTATATGGTTGATGTGGAGATTAAAAGAGATTATTCATGCAAAAATATTAGCACAATAGTATAGGTTCTCTGTGTGTATAGTGTTAGTAATTATTATTTTCGTGTCAGTGGTGTTGTTTTATATTGTAACATTTGAAGATGATAAGAATATTTCATAGAGTAGGTTCTAGTCTTAGATTTCAGATTAAATAACCCAAAGAGATATCAGAATCTAGTTGCATGACATTCTGGCAGCCTTTATAGCATGTTTCATATTTTAGTGTGCATAAGAATCACTGGGGTACTTCCTATAAATGCAGATTACTGTGGGCAACTTTCTAGGCACACTTGACCCTGGAATTGGTATTTCTATGGTAATCTTATGTTTTAAGAACATAGGCTTGAAAACTGATAGCCTGTAAATGTGGTTTAAAATCATTTTTAATTAAACATATTAAAATTTTTAAAAAATATTTTTTTATTTTTGAAACAGGGTCTTGCTCTGTCACCCAAACTGGAGTCCAGTGGCATGATCATAGCTCACTGCAGCCTTGAACTCCCAGGCTGTAGGGATCTGCCTCTGGAGTAGCCATGCCTGACTAATATAAGTGTTTTTGATGTAGGAACAAATAGCCAATTAACTTATAACATTGTAAGATTTGTTGTTATTTACTTTTGGTGCATAAGCTTACTACAGCTGGCAGAAAATTTCCCCCAAATCTGTACTTGCTCTAGGATTCCCTGTTAGTGAATGGAATCATACATCAGTTTACCCAATCCAGAAATCTGGATTCTGCCCTCTATCTTTTTTTCATCTCTAAGCCATTATTGAGTAAGTTTTCTGCTTAGAAAATTTTTTTAACTTCTACTTAAACTTGCCTTTCTCCTCCTCTGCAGTTCACTCTCCAAAGTTGTATTCCTAAAGCACAAGAAACTGATCATGCCATTCACTTGCACAAATGCCTTCCTTAATAATTATCCACTGCCCAAAGATATAAGATATGTTAACTTTTATCTTTCTGAGTTAACATATCTTAGAAAGCTGTTGGAATCTAGCTCCATTTTCATTTATTCTCATCAGCCTGTTTTCTGAAGATATAGAATTTCTTGCTATTCCTTGAGTTCATTGAGAAAAGTACCTTGTTTTTTCACATTTCCATGTTAATGTGCATATTGCTCTTCACATTTTATATGCCTACAAGATGTATTGCTTATTGTCAAGAATAAACTCGTGTTAAGCATCTCCAAGTAACATTTGTGTCACTTACTGTCTTGCTCAGTATTTCTTTTAACCACTGTTTATTAACAACCCACCATGTGCCTGGCATTGTGCCAGAGGCCAGGATGCATCTGTAAACAGACAGTTTTCCTATTCTCACTTGTCTTATACTCTAGTGAAATCTCTGTCAATCACTCTCCTTTTATTTTATTTGCATGGTATTTACTACCTACCTGTCTATTATATTACTATTAGATATTTATGTCCCTCTTTTTTCCCATTTAATTTTGATCTCCAGGAATGAGATCATATATTTATTAATGTTCCTCTCCTAGCAGTTATCACAGTATATGGCAGATGAGGAGCATTGAAATTTATAACTGAATAAAACATAGAAATTGAAATACCTGCAAAGATATACAGAGCTATTCCTAGGTCAGATCATAACTGTCTTTTATAGTATAGATTTATTTTTTAAAATTAAGTAATAAAATTATTAAATACAATCTATGGGAAAACCTGTTTTCCACTCTATTGGTAGTGTTAACAACTTTTTTGAAAAAGAACCTTGGAAGGACCATTGTTTAAAATTTAATTTTAAAATATTTTAAGTTGTTTATATTATAAAACTTATATTCTAAGTAAATGAATAAAAATAGTAATTATAGCTTCTAATTATTAAAATTATACAACTTTTTAAAATTTTATTATTATACTTTAAGTTTTAGGGTACATGTGCACAATGTGCAGGTTTGTTACATATGTGTACATGTGCCATGTTGGTGTGCTGAACTCATTAACTCGTCATTTAGCATTAGGTGTATCTCCTAATGCTATCCCTCCCCCCCCCCCACCCCTCAACAGTCCCCAGTGTGTGATGTTCCCCTTCCTGTGACCATGTGTTCTCATTGTTCAATTCCCACCTGTGAGTGAGAACATGCAGTGTTTGGTTTTTTGTCCTTGCAATAGTTTGCTGAGAATGATGGTTTCCAGTTTCATCCATGTCCCTACAAAGGACATGACCTCATCATTTTTTATGGCTGCATAGTATTCCATGGCGTATATGTGCCACATTTTCTTAATCCAGTCTATCATTGTTGGACATTTGGGTTGCTTCCAAGTCTTTGCTATTGTGAATAGTGCCGCAATAAACATACGTGTGCATGTGTCTTTATAGCAGCATGATTTATAATCCTTTGGGTATATACCCAGTAATGGGATGGCTGGGTCAAATGGTATTTCTAGTTCTAGATCCCTGAGGAATCGCCACACTGACTTCCACAATGGTTGAACTAGTTTACAGTCCCACCAACAGTGTAAAAGTGTTCCTATTTCTCCACATCCTCTCCAGCACCTGTTGTTTCCTGACTTTATAATGATGGCCATTCTAACTGGTGTGAGATGGTATCTCATTGTGGTTTTGATTTGCATTTCTCTGATGGCCAGTGATGATGAGCATTTTTTCATGTGTTTTTTGGCTGCATAAATGTCTTCTTTTGAGAAGGGTCTGTTCATATCCTTTGCCCAATTGTTGATGGGGTTGTTTGTTTTTTTTCTTGTAAATTTGTTTGAGTTCATTATGGATTCTGGATATTAGCCCTTTGTCAGATGAGTAGATTGCAAAACTTTTCTCCCATTCTGTAGGTTGCCTGTTCACTCTGATGGTAGTTTCTTTTGCTGTGCAGAAGCTCTTTAGTTTAATGAGATCCCATTTGTCAATTTTGTCTTTTGTTGCCATTACTTTTGGTGTTTTAGGCCTGAAGTCCTTGCCCATGCCTATGTCCTGAATGGCATCGCCTAGGTTTTCTTCTAAGGTTTTTATGGTTTTAGGTCTAACATGTAAGTCTTTAATCCATCTTGAATTAATTTTTGTGTAAGGTGTAAGGAAGGGATCCAGTTTCAGCTTTCTACATATGGCTAGCCAGTTTTCCCAGCACCATTTATTAAATAGGGAATCCTTTCCCCATTTCTTGTTTTTGTCAAGTTTGTCAAAGATCAGATGGTTGTAGATGTGTGGTATTATTTCTGAGGGCTCTGTTCTGTTCCATTGGTCTATATCTCTGTTTTGGTACCAGTACCATGCTGTTTTGGTTACTGTAGCCTTGTAGTATAGTTTGAAGTCAGGTAGCGTGATGCCTCCAGCTTTGTTCTTTTGGCTTAGGATTGACTTGGCAATGCGGGCTCTTTTTTGGTTCCATATGAACTTTAGTTTTTTCCAATTCTGTGAAGAAAGTCATTGGTAGCTTGATGGGGATGGCATTGAATCTATAAATTACCTTGGCGGTATGGCCATTTTCATGATATTGATTCTTCCTACCCATGAGCATAGAATGTTCTTCCATTTGTTTGTATCCTCTTTTATTTCATTGAGCAGTGGTTTGTAGTTCTCCTTGAAGAGGTCCTTCACATCCCTTGTAAGTTGGATTCCTAGGTATTTTATTCTCTTTGAAGGAATTGTGAATGGGAGTTCACTCATGATTTGGCTCTCTGTTTGTCTGTTATTGGTGTATAAGAATGCTTGTGATTTTTGCACACTGATTTTGTATCCTGAGACTTTGGTGAAGTTGCTTATCAGCTTAAGGAGATTTGGGGCAGAGATGATGGGGTTTTCTAGATATACAATCATGTCTTCTGCAAACAGGGACAATTGACTTCCTCTTTTCCTAATTGAATACCCTTTATTTCCTTCTCCTGCCTAATTGCCCTGGCCAGAACTTCCAACACTATGTTGAATAGGAATGGTGAGAGAGGGCATTCCTGTCTTGGGCCAGTTTTCGGAGGGAATGCTTCCAGTTTTTGTCCATTCAGTATGATGTTGGCTATGGGTTTATCATAGCTCTTATTTTGAGATACGTCCCATCAATACCTAATTTATTGAGAGTTTTTAGCATGAAGGATTGTTGAATTTTGTCAAAGGCCTTTTCTGCATCTATTGAGATAATCATGTGGTTTTTGTCTTTGATTCTGTTTATATGCTGGATTACATTTATTGAGTTGTGTATGTTGAACCAGCCTTGCATCCCAGGGATGAAGCCCACTTGATCATGGTGGATAAGCTTTTTGATGTGCTGCTGGATTCGGTTTGCCAGTATTTTATTGAGGATTTTTGCATCAATGTTCATCAAGGATATTGGTCTAAAATTCTCTTTTTTGGTTGTGTCTCTGCCAGGCTTTGGTATCAGGATGATGCTGGCTTCATAAAATGAGTTAGGGAGAATTCCCTCTTTTGCTGTTGATTGGAATAGTTTCAGAAGGAATGGTACCAGCTCCTCCTTGTACCTCTGGTAGAATTCGGCTGTGAATCTACCTGGTCCCGGACTTTTTTTGGCTGGTAAGCTATTAATTACTGCCTCAATTTCAGAGCCTGTTATTGGTCTGTTCAGAGAATCAACTTCTTCCTGGTTTAGTCTTGGGAGGGTGTATGTGTTGAGGAATTTATCCATTTCTTCTAGATTTTCTAGTTTATTTGCATAGAGGTGTTTACAGTATTATCTGATGGTAGTTTGTATTTCTGTGGGATCGGTGGTGATACCCCCTTTGTCATTTTTTATTGTGTCTATTTGATTCTTTTCTCTTTTCTTCTTTATTAGTCTTGCTAGTGGTCTGTCAATTTTGTTGATCTTTTCAAAAAACCATCTCCTGGATTCATTGATTTTTTTGAAGGGTTTTTTGTGTCTATTTCCTTCAGTTCTGCTCTGATCTTAGTTATTTCTTGCCTTCTGCTAACTTTTGAATGTGTTTGCTCTTGCTTCTCTAGTTCTTTTAATTGTGATGTTAGGCTGTCAATTTTAGATCTTTCTTGCTTTCTCTTGTGGTCACTTAGTGCTGTAAATTTCCCTCTACACACTGCTTTGAATGTGTCCCAGAGATTCTGGTATGTTGCGTCTTCATTTTCTTTGGTTTCAAAGAACGTCTTTATTTCTGCCTTCATTTCGTTATGTACCCAGTAGTCATTCAGGAGCAGGTTGTTCAGTTTCCATGTAGTTGAGCGGTTTTGAGTGAGTTTCTTAATCCTGAGTTCTAGTTTGATTGCACTGTGGTCTGAGAGACACTTGGTTATAATTTCTGTTCTTTTACATTTGCTAAGGAGTGCTTTACTTCCAACTATGTGGTCAATTTTGGAATAGGTGTGGTGTGGTGCTGAAAAGAATGTATATTGTGTTGATTTGGGGTGGAGAGTTCTGTAGATGTCTATTAGGTCCACTTGGTGCAGAGCTGAGTTCATTTCCTGGATATCCTTGTTAACTTTCTGTTTCGTTCATCTGTCTAATGTTGACAGTGGGGTGTTAAAGTCTCCCATTATTATTGTGTGGGAGTCTAAGGCTCTTTGTAGGTCACTCAGGACTTGCTTTATGAATCTGGGTGCTCCTGTATTGGGTGCATGTATATTTAGGATAGTTAGCTCTTCTTGATGAATTGATCCCTTTACCATTATGTAATGGCCTTCTTTGTCTCTTTTGATCTTGGTTGGTTTAAAGTCTGTTTTATCAGAGACTAGGATTGCAACCCCTGCTTTTTTTTTGTTTTCCATTTGCTTGGTAGATCTTCCTCCATCCCTTTATTTTGAGCTTATGTGTGTCTCTGCATGTGAGATGGGTCTCCTGAATACAGCACACTGATGGGTCTTGACTCTTTATCCAATTTGCCAGTCTGTGTCTTTTAATTGGAGCATTTAGCCCATTTACATTTAAAGTTAATATTGTTATGTGTGAATGTGATCCTGTCATTATGATATTAGCTGGTTGTTTTGCTCGTTAGTTGATGTGGTTTCTTCCTAGCCTTGATGGTCTTTACAATTTGCCATGTTTTTGCAGTGGCTGGTACCGGTTGTTCCTTTCCGTGTTTAGTGCTTCCTTCAGGAGCTCTTTTAGGGCAGGCCTGGTGGTGACAAAATCTCTCAGCCTTTGCTTGTCTGTAAAGTATTTTATTTCTCCTTCACTTATGAAGCTTAGTTTGGCTGGATATGAAATTCTGGGTTGAAAATTCTTTTCCTTAAGAATGTTGATTATTGGCCCCCACTCTCTTCTGGCTTGTAGAGTTTCTGCCGAGAGATCAGCTGTTAGTCTGATGGGCTTTCCCTTTGTGGGCAACGTGACCTTTCTCTCTGGCTGCCCTTAACATTTTTTCCTTCATTTCAACTTTGGTGAATCTGACAATTACCTGTCTTGGAGTTGCCCTTCTCGAGGAGTATCTTTGTGGCGTTCTCTGTATTTCCTGAATGTGAATGTTGGCCTGCCTTGCTAGATTGGGGAAGTTCTCCTAGATAATATCCTGCAGAGTGTTTTCCAACTTGGTTCCATTCTCCCTGTCACTTTCAGGTACACCAATCAGACGTAGATTTGGTCTTTTCACATATTCCCATATTTCTTGGAGGCTTTGTTCATTTCTTTTTATTCTTTTTTCTCTAAACTTCTCTTCTTGCTTCATTTCATTCATTTGGTCTTCCGTCACTGATACCCTTTCTTCCAGTTGATCGAATCGGCTACTGATGCTTGTGCATTCATCATGTAGTTCTCGTGCCATGGTTTTCAGCTCCATCAGGTCCTTTAAGGACTTCTCTGCATCGATTATTCTAGTTAGGCATTCGTCTAATCTTTTTTCAAAGTTTTTAACTTCTTTGCCATGGGTTCGAACTTCCTCTTTTAGCTCGGAGTAGTTTGATCGTCTGAAGCCTTCTTCTCTCAACTCGTCAAAGTCATTCTCCATCCAGCTTTGTTCCGTTGCTGGTGAGGAGCTGCATTCGTTTGGAGGAGGAGAGGTGCTCTGATTTTTAGAGTTTTTGGTTTTTCTGCTGTTTTTTTCCTATCTTTGTGGTTTTATCTACCTTAGGTCTTTGATGACGGTGACGTACAGATGGGTTTTTGGTGTGGATGTCCTTTCTGTTTGTTAGTTTTCCTTCTAACAGTCAGGACCCTCAGTTGCAGGTCTGTTGGAGTTCGCTGGAGGTCCACTCCAGACCCTGTTTGCCTGGGTATCAGCAGTGGTGGCTGCAGAACAGCAGATATTGGTGAACTGCAAATGCTGCTGCCTGATCGTTCCTCTGGAAGTTTTGTCTCAGAGGAGTACCTGGCTGTGTGAGGTGTCAGTCTGCCCCTCCTGGGGGGTGCCTCCCAGTTAGGCTACTTGGGGATCAGGGACCCACTTGAGGAGGCAGTTTGCCGTTCTCAGATATCAAGCTGCATGCTGGGAGGACCACTACTCTCTTCAAAGCTGTCAGACAGGGACATTTAAGTCTGCAGAGGTTACTGCTGCCTTTTATTTGTCTGTGCCTTGCCCCCAGAGGTGGAGCCTACAGAGGCAGGCAGGCAGGCCTCCTTGAGCTGTGGGGGGCGCCACCCAGTTCGAGCTTCCTGGCCACTTTGTTTACCTACTCAAGCCTCAGCAATGGCAGGCACCCCTCCTCCAGCCTCGCTGCTGCCTTGCAGTTTGATCTCAGACTGCTGTGCTAGTAATGAGTGAGGCTCCGTGGGTGTAGGACCCTCCGAGTCAGGTGTGGGATGTAATCTCCTGGTGTGCTGTTTGTTAAGCCCGTTGGAAAAGCTCAGTATTAGGGTGGGAGTGACCTGATTTTCCAGGTGCCGTCTGTCACCCCTTTCTTTGACTAGGAAAGTGAATTCCCTGAACCCTTGTGCTTCCTGGGTGAGGCAATGCCTTAATCTGCTTCAGCTCATGCACGGTGCGCTGCACCCACTGTTCTGCACCCACTGTCTGGCACTCCCCAGTGAGATGAACCCAGTACCTCAGTTGGAAATTCAGAAATCACCCGTCTTCTGCGTCGCTTACGCTGGGAGCTGTAGACTGGAGCTGTTCCTATTTGGCTGTCTTGGCTCCACCCCCAAAATTATACAACTTTTAATAGATGCTCTGTTCAAATGAATTATTAACTATATCTAGCTCACTTTCTGTTAGTGTTCTATACCTAGATCCTCATCTATATTTGATAGTTACAGTATATAATAATTTGCTGATAATAAACCAATTAAAGACATGGTTTTTGTTAATAGAATTTTAAGACAATCACAGGAGTGGCCTGGTAGATGTCACTTGTTTAATTTATCCACAGGTACAGAATGATAAACTGCCAGCAAGGACTTTTTTTTCTTCCATTAATTATAACCTTTTCTCCTTGAAATCATTCAAAGTGAGCAATTCTTTGGAATTAAAGAAAGGAAGATGTTTTTATGTACACAGAAAGAGGAAAGTATAAAACGAAGTAAGTTTATAATTCAAAATTGAAGGGGGAGGAAAATAGATCTAAATCCCGGAGTCCTTGAGAAGAAAAATGTAATTATTGTTAAAAACATGTAGTTATTTGTTTTTCAACTTTTAGTTTCGGGGGTACATGTGCAGGTTTGTTACATGGTTAAGTTGCATGTTGCTGAGGTTCAGTGTACAAATGATCCCATTACCCAGGTAGTGTGCATGGTACCCAGTAGGTTGTTTTTCAGCGCTCACTCCTCTTTCCTCCTTCCCTGACTACTAGTCCCCAGTGTCTCTTTTTCCCATCTTTAGGGAAGAGAATTTTAATATGTTACAAATCAGCAGAAATTGCCATAACTCTTTCTGCCATCATTATTATAAAAGTAGGACACTGGTGGGCCAGGGGCAGTGGTTCATGCCTGTAATCCCAGCACTTTGGGAGGCCAAGACGGGCGGCTCAGGAGGTCAGAAGTTCGAGACTAGCCTGACCAACATGGTGAAACCCTGTCTCTACTAAAAATACAAAAATTAGCCAGGCATGGTGGCACACACCTGTAATCTCAACTACTCAGGAGGCTGAAGCAGAAGAATCGCTTGAACCCAGGAGGCAGAGGTTGCAGTGAGCTGAGATCCCACCATTGTACTCCAGCGCTCCAGCCTGGGCAACAGAGCAAGAGTCTGTTCCAAAAAAAAAAAAGAGTAGGACGCTGGTACAAGAAGCCAACAACACAATTCTAGTCTCTGGGAGAAGGAGATAATGGAGCAGATGTAGTCCTAAGAAAAACAGACACTGCAGTTGAAGTTTACACTTAAGGCGATCATATTATTTATAGTTGTTATTTATAATACAACCTGGGATACTTTGGGAAGTGAAAATAGATGATACTAATAATTACAATGGTATACTAACTGTAAATTGGAACCCTGACAAATCAGATATATGTGTTATATGTGCTATAATATTAGTATGAAGAATGTATCATAAGAGTATAGAGAAGGGGGCTTGTAGGTTAGGAAAAACCTTTACTAATCTAGTCTGAGCTAGACTTCTAAAGAATGAGAAAGTTGTTCCCCAAGTTGGGTTGAGAAACAAACGGCATGCCTGGTTAAAGGGACCTAGTGCCATCTTGCTGTCCGTGTTGCTCTGTCTCTGTCCGTATCATTGCCTCTCAAGAAGTGCTTCGTGGTTTGTCGTTTTTCTGAAACAGCTATGAAGCATTCAGTTGGTTAATTGCACTTCAGTTTTCCTACCTAGGCATTGGTTCTCCCGGCAGTTTCTGCTCATGAACCTCTTTTCTAATGTGTGACTCCCTGTATTCTCGTGTCTATCTTTATGATCTTGGGGGTAGTGGCTTGCCCTGTGTCCTCACTTCTCTTGCAAATTCAAGAAGAGTTGTTGATTTTTCAGTTTGTTCAGATTTTTACTTGTTGTTAGAATGATGTGATGACTTCCAGGCTCCTGTTGTGTGGAACCAGAAATGAAGTCCATGTTCAGTTTTCGGTATGATAAACTTAACATTTTAGGAACATTATAACCCAGGTAAACTGATTGACTTGCCATTGTAATTGATTGACAAGTTTTTCTTTACTATTTTTGCCATTGTATTTATATTTAAAATATACCAATGATCAAAGGATTATTATGTGCTTCAGTTGCTTGAGAGAAAACATGGTTATTTCAAGTATGTAAACGGAGGATAATACTTGTTCTCTGCATTCCAGATGGTTACACCAGAACAAATAGACAAAAATTACAAAGGGGCAGATTTTGGCATCAGTAAAGAAAAAATGTTCTATTTTTCTATCCAAAGATGGAATAGGTTTTCTTGGTAAATTTTGACTTCCTCTGCATAGTTATTTTATCATAAACTAGAGGCCCTCAGAAGATGCTATCCTTGGGATACAGCCTTTCTCTACTAAATTATGTAACTTTTTGAAATTAATAATTGTTAGAATTTCAGGAAATGTTAGATTGTTTGAAGCAATGCTTTTCTCATCTTTTGTACCTGTGGGTAAGGGTGAGAAGATGGACTCCCAGTGTCTTTGCTAGTGGAGACAGTTTTGCTTCTGGCTTTTGCAAAAGTAATGCTAACTACAGTAATCTTCATATACTTTTAGTCATATCTGCTCACAATCATAGATATTAAAGACATAATTACATATCAGATTTGTGTGATTGTTTTATTTTGTTCTACTGTTGAAGTCGCGTATGTATCCAACTTTTCTAGTTGGATATGTTGTAGTATTTGTTTATGTGTGTTCACAAATACATCATAGAATACATTGTTCAGCTCTACTCCCAGTCCCAGATTCTCTTTGAAATTTTCAGGAAGGTAGATAAAATGATAAAAGTTAGATTTGTACAGTTAATCTCGCAGTGGCTTGGAGATTGGATTAGAAGAAAGAGAGGCAATATAAGCACAGGGAATTAATTCATTGTGCAGCTTTTGCCATAATTTAGGTATGAGTTAGAAGAGCATTTGAAATGCGGCTATGGTTGATAGAATTAAAAAAAGGGAAAAGATGTCAGAAACATTAGAGAGGAGTAAATAGCACTTTGCTGGCCAGTTGAAGGTGAGAGATCAGGGAGAGGAAAATGTCAACGATAACTTTTAAGGAGAAATTTTCCCTTAAGGTGGAAAAGAATTTAAAGGACCAGTAATTACTCAGAGTTTGCTTAACTGCCTTTGCTTTTCAGTGCCTCTTTGAGGTGGTTATCAACAAGCCTGGTCAGTCATTAACTGTAATAATCGTTTTTTCTGAACAGTTATAGGTGATAAATGGAAATATATGTAGACATTTGCTTCAAGATTCTATTCAGCCCCCAGCCCTTCAAGAAAACATTTTATAAGTGATTTTAATTAGAAGGAGCTCATGAGTGTGAGAAACCTTGTATGAAGCCTAGAAGAAGAGATAATGACAGGAACTAAAGCTTTGTTAGGTTCGTGCTGCCTGATAGCCATTATGTGCATATCACCCTCCTTTCACATACTCCTTTTATAGTTGTTTCTTTTTCCTTCTTCTCTGTCCTCTTGGTGTTTTGCTTCACAGGGCTATTGGAAGGGATAATTAGCAATACTTACTGGAATTAGTACATGACCAGACATATACATCATGCTTAGTAAATGTTGGTTGGACCCTCCTCCTGTTGAGTACTGTTAGCAGCCACAACCTGGTCTTAAAAAATGTTTACTCACATATTTATTATTTAATATAGAAAAATAATTCTTGAAAGCCTACTGTGTGGCAGAGACTGTGGTAGGCATTTGAAGATAATTGTAAGCAAGATGTCCTTGTCCTCATAAAGCTTAAAACCCTTCATAGAATCTTGGTTCATGTTATATAATTGTTCACCTATTTTTTTTACTGTCCTGTTTTAGAGTCAAAATATTAGAAATTACAGAGCTACACAGATAATGCTCTAGAGTAAATGACATCTCATCCAAACTACTGAGAGTTTAGGTAAGAGTGATGGAAAATTAAAGGCTAGGTAAGTGATGGGATAGTGGATAAGAATTGAGGGATCCTTGAAGTGACCGTAAGATGTCGGGGAATATATTCTGAGAATATACTTATGACAACATAGTGGCCTGTTGAGTTATCAGCATATTTGGCTTTATTAAATTTGTACTGACTCCTTTAATTATAATTTACTCCTCTTGCATGACTGAAAAAATAGTTTCTTTAAGGATTTGTTTGAGGTTTCATTAATAACACTTTTAGATAGAATTCTGTATCAAAAAGTACGTCATATGTTATATGAGCAAAACAAATTCTACCTGCATATTAAATGATTTCAGGTAATTCACACTAGACTAAGAAAGAGGGTCATAATTTCTAGTATTTGTATAGCACTTTATGGTTTGAATATTTCTGTATGGAATATCTAATGTAATCATTAATATAGCTCTGGAAGGTCATTATTGTTTCTACTTTAGAAACAAATTAATCTTGGATCATGAAAGTAATGTACTACTAAAACCCTCATATAATAAAAGTTAATTTAAACAGACTAATGTGTTAAACACTTGCCTGGGCCACCTGTATAAATTTCACATGATTACTCCATGGAAATTGGTTATGCTAAACAAATAACTTTTAATTATAGTCATTTATTTATTGAGTAGCTGTTATGGGCTAGGCACTGTGCTAAGGAAGTTATATCTCACATTTTGCAAAAGCATTTTTAAAGTAGGTAAATATTTCCACTTTACATAGAGAAAATGGATGCTCATAAAGTTAAGTGATTTAGCCAAGGCTACATGGTTTGGGGGTGAATAAGCTAGATTTGAATTCAGTTCTTTTTTATTCCAAAGGTTTTTTTCCTTTCCATTACTCCCAAGTAGCATGTGCATGCCAGCAGTTTTTGGTCATTAATTTACTATAGGTACTTGGATTCAGATTTGTTTAAAAATCAATTTTGTGTTGTGTATTTATTGACAGGTAAAGATAACTATAGTTTATTGCAGCAAGTTATAAAGCAGCATATATTGAAGCCAATTTTATATTAATGTTTACACACATATAAACATATACATATGTGTGTGTGTACATGTGCACATACAGAGAATTGAGCCAAGAAATAAATAAATGAGTAATTAGTGAATAATGGTTTATATGTTAGTTTTCTCTTGGTGGTGTATGTATTATGTATCTTTGTATATGTGTGTGTTTAAATATGTAAAGAGTCTTATGATATGCTAATCTTTGTTGAGCTGTAATTAACACAAAATGTACATATTTTAAGTATGCATTTAAGTGTCATTCGATAATTATCCACTACTTCCAAACAAGATATAACATATTTTTATCCCCTTCCCTAAACCCCCTTGCCTGTTTCCAATTGGTTACTTTATCTTCCAGCAATCACTATCTGATTTCTATTATAGATTATTTCCGCTTATATTTGCATTGCATACAAATAGAATGATACAATATATACTCTTGTGTCTGGCTTCTTTTTCTTAATGTTTTTGAAATTCATCTATGTTGTATGTATAAGTAGTTTGTTTTTTTCTTATTAATATTGTTTTGGTTTTAAGAGACTGGGTCTTGCTCTGGCACCCGAGCTGAAGTGCAGTGGCACACTCATAGCTCACTGCAGCCTCAAACACCTGGGCTCAAGGGATCTCCTGCCTCAGCCTCCCTAGCTGCTGGGATTACAGGCATGAGCCACTGCACACAGCTCTGTTTTTCTGATTTTTGATTAATATTCCAATATGTAGATATACCACAATTTGTTTATCCATCTGTTGATGGACATTTGGGTTGTTTCCAATTTGGGGCTGTTATGAATAAGGCTGCTATAAATATTCTTGTACAAGTTTATTTGTGGGCATGTATTTCTAACTGAGAGTGAAATTACAGAATCATAATATTGACAGGTGTATGTTGCCAACAGTTCTTTAAAGTGATTGTAACATTTCATGCTCCTCCAACAGTGTGTAAGAATTCCAGTTGCTCCATAGCTTCTCCAACATTTGATGTTGTCATTCTTCTTGAGTTTAGCTATTCTTAATAGATGTGTAATGGTACTTCTGTGGTTTTAATTTTCATTTTCCTGTTAATTAATGATGTTAGGCACCTTTTCTCATACTTTTTGGCCTCTTATCCTCTTTTGCTTTCACATCTATTTAAATCTTTTACCTGTTTTTACATGGGTTATTTTATTGTTGATTTGTAGATGATAGTCATATATTGGTTATTAAAATCTTGTCTGATGCTTGTGCTGTGAATGTTTTTTACCCATTTTGTGGATTGTCTTTTCATTTTCTTAATAGTCTTTTCATGAGCAGAGGATTAGATACCTCTGTCAGATAATTAACTTTATACTAATTAAGACTGCTTTCTATTCTGTATACTTAGAAAAATATTTAACACTGATATGTAAAAATGCTTCTGCAGGATGGAAGTGTTAGTAATTTTTTAAAATTTTCTTTGACTTTTTTATTTTTCAAAATGTCTACAAAATAATGTAACATCAGAAGTACTCTAAAAAATAAACTTTAACATAAATATGTGTAACTTATTGTGACATTAATATATAATACTCCAGTGAATACTATATACGTGCCATGCAATACATGATAATGAAGCACATATAAAACACATTACACTTACATTTATTGTATTTATTTTAAACTGCTTTTTCCATTTTTACTTATAAAAGCAATGTAGAGAGATTAATTATTTTAATCTAGTCACAGCCAGGAAGTCTTCGTTTTTTTTCAGTTCCTCTCATTTTGTGCATGTTTTTTTGTACTCATTTAGAGAAGTAAAATATAGTCCAAGACATAAAAATAAATCATCAGTAATTTTTACCACCTAAAATTAACTTCTCTGAAAACATTTTTGATGTATATACTTTCCTAATTGCAAGAATCCTTGAATTGCCATGTATTATCTCCTTAGAGGTAATTAAGTGTTAACCCCATCCGTTTTCAGCTATACTTAAAGTTTTATACAGTCCTCACTTCCAAAAATATATAAGGCAGTGTAAAGTCAAGAAAATAAATCTCTTGACATTTTGGTTTCTCTTCTAAATCTGCATTTTGTTTTTCTTAATAATACGCAGTAACTAGTATGTGAGAGTAATACATTATTTTTTATTTTTTTGAGATGGGGTTTTGCTCTTGTTACCCAGGCTGGAGTGCAATGGTGCGATCTCGGCTCACCACAACCTCCGCTTCCTGGGTTCAAGCAATTCTCCTGCCTCAGCCTCCTGAATAGCTGGGATTAACAGGCATGCACAACCACACCCAGCTTATTTTGTATTGTTAGGAGAGACGGGGTTTCTCCATATTGGTCAGGCTGGTCTCAAACTCGTGACCTCAGGTGATCCACCCGCCTCGGCCTCCCAAAGTACTAGGATTACAGATGTGAGCCACTGCACCCGGCCATCCATTATATTTTTAACTCATTTATTAAAAACAATACCACAGAGTAACTACAGTGTCACAAGCAGAATAGGCAACTCCTCAATGGAAGGACAGGAGAAGACAGATCAAATCAAAGATGGTTGAAATCAATTGTATTCAGCTCTACAATTGAAGATATTAAATCACTGGATATTTGGAATTGCTGCAGTTACTGCATTACCTCCAGAGAGATTCATCAGGAATACATGTAGTATTTCCAGTCTACACAGGGTGAGGAAAAGAGCCACTGTAATTCTAGTAGTTCTTTTGTATTTTGCTTCCTTCCATTTGAGTAGTTGCCTATCATAGCAAGCTACCCACATTTATTTTTTCCTTTTTTTTTGTTTTGTTTTGTTTTTGAGACAGGGTCTTGCACGGTTTGTTGCCCAGGCTGGAGTACAAGTGACATTATCACTGCCCACTGCAGCCTTGACCTCCTGGGCTCAAGCAGTCCTCCCACCTCAGCCTCCCAAGTAGATGGGACTACAGGTGTGAGCAACTGTGTCTGGTTATTTTTTCCTTTTTTCTCTCATACAGCCATGGTTTTCCAAACTTTAAGCCTTCAGAGAATATCATCTTAGTTAGATTATCTCATTTCTGACCTTATACTTTTCACATAGTGCTGTTATCCGTAGACAGTTTTAGAGAGGGAAGATTGGAAACACTGAGAGTAGGAAGAAATAGAGACAGGTAAACCTCTCTTTAAATTTCTTTTTGCCATTTCCATATCTATTCACCCTATCCCCCATATAAAAACCATGTCAATCTCAGCTTGCTCACTACTTTAAGTGGTGACACTCTAAGGGTTGACAGACTGCAGCTCGAGAGCCAAGTTTGTTTTATTGTAACAGTGCAATGAACTGAATGTTTGTCTCATTCAAAAATTCGTATGTCAAAATCCTAACCCGTAAGGTATTGGTATTAGGAGATGGGGCCTCTGGGAGGTAATTAGGTCATAAGGGTGAAGCCCTCACAAGTGGAATTAGTGCCCTTATAAAAGGGACCCCAGGGAGCTCTCTAGCCCCTTTTCCCCACCATGTGAGGAGACAGTGAGAAATTGGCAGTCTGCAACCTGAAAGAGGAACCAGGACCTGACCATGCTTTCACCCTGATCTTGGACTTGCAGCTTCTAGAACTATGAGACATAAACTTCCGTTGTTTAAGAAGCCATTTGGTCTCAATTACTTAGTTTTATAGTATACTGAACTGAATAATACACGTGAAAAGTCCATTTTCTACACTTGCTTTCTGATCTAAAACATTAGAGTTGCATAGCTGCAACGGAAACTTATGGCCTACAAAGTCAAAATACTTACAGAAAATGTTTTTCAGTCCCTGGTCTAGCAGGTAAAGAAGAAAGCAGAGATTTCTCATTTTATTACCAGGGAAACTTTAACCTGTTATTTCAAGTTAAAAAGTTCCTCAGAGCAGCATTGTACCACATGATTGTTAGATAGTAGTTCAGTGTCTAAAATGGCCCTAATACTATTTTAATTGATCTGGAAGTCAAATACTGTCTGGGAGGTGGAGGTTCTTGGTAATTATATAAAGGAGAAAGCTTTGAGGAGGAGAAGGAAGGAGAAAGGAGAAAGGCTGATTCATCTTGGTTTGGGTTAAGAAGGTTAACATCTTCATTAGGCAAACATTTGACTCATTGTTGAGTTATTACCACCTGTCAGTTTTTAAATTATGTGCATGCAGTTTGTTGTTGTTGTCATCAGTTTTCTTCCACTTCTATGTTAGATACATTAGAGAGGGAGTTGTCTTGTTTATTGCTATATTTCCAGTACCTAAAACAGTACCTGATCATAATAGCCATTCAGTTAATACTTACTGAATGAATATACTTAAAACAGTACCTGATCAGAATAGCCATTCAGTTAATACTTGTTGAATGAATACACTTAGGTATGAGATTTTGCTTTGTAACAAGATTGTGGTTTAAAAAAAATGTCTGCAATCAGTTTGTACCCAGAAAATAGGCAGTATTTAAAAATTTGCAAACCTTTGTAAGGAATCTATCTTTTCAGACTAATCATCGTAACTATTAGTCCTGTTAGATCATTAGATAGCAGTAACTATATTGTCACGAGTTAATCTGTTTGGTGCCTGACAAGCTAATGATAAACTGAAGTAAAATGTTTAGATTATACATTTCCATTAGATGAGTTTCACACTAGCTTCTATGAACCTCAACCCTGACTTTGCAAACTACCATAGGTCCTAAATTATCTAAAGGGTTGTTATAAAATTTTTATGAACTTCTCAGATATAGTTAAATCATCTTAATGCCATTGACTTGCTTATAATTATTCTCCTACAGTCTTTTCAAACAGGTACAATTTATAGTAGTGAAAAGATATTACTAAATACAGTGACCTGTTCATGGCCCCTTGTAATTCTTTTTAATAGATCCAGTCTCACTCAGTGATGGATCATTCAACTTTCAAAATAACTCCCCAAAATCGCTAAGTGTAAAGACATGCTAAACCAGAAGTCTCCAGCCCCTGAGCCTGTACTGGTACAGGTCTGTGGTTTGCTAGGGACCGGGCTGCACAGCAGGCGGTGAGCAGCAGGGGAGTGAGCATTACTGCCGGAGCTCCACCTCCTGTTAGATCAGCAGCAGCGTTAGATTATTAATAGGAGCACAAACCCTATTGTGAACTGCACATGTGAGGGATCTAGGTTGCACCCTCCTTATGAGAATCTAATGCCTGATGATTTGAGGTGAAACAGTTTCATCCCAAAACCATCCCCACCCCAGGTCCATGGAAAAATTGTTTTCCACGGAACCTGTCCCTGGTGTCCAAAAGGTGGGGACTGCCACGCTAAATCACTTAAGATTGAATTTTATTTACATTAAAAATATTTCATCTGTCATGAAAATCAAATGATTGATCTCAGCATGTAGCAACTTCAAAGCAATTGGAAATAGCTAAGTAGTGTACTTAGTGCCTTGACACCACATTTGTTGTCATAGGCAACACCCAGTATAACAGAATGGAGTAAGGTAGGCAGACGCAAGCTAAATTTAAAACAGGACAATGCAAACAGTTTCATTTGGTGAGGAAAACACTAATTCAAAACAGTTCCTTGAGTTGGTGTTAACAGATAAAAATCTCAAAGGAAGTCATAATGGCTCTTAAACTAAAATATCAAAAACTTGGTAATGTATTCTTAAAATTGTGCTTTTGTTTTTATTTAAAACAAATAGGATGGTGAAGATTTTAATAGTTTATAGCCATCTGGAGAAGTTGACAGTCTATTCCAAAGGTGGCAAACTACTGCCTATAAGGCCATATCTGGCCCATGGCTTGTTTTTGTGAAGTATATTTTTAAAGCATTTGTTTCATTACTCTAAAGATGTTGCTTCATTGTCTTCTGTTTTGGACAAGAAATCCGTTATCTTTTTTTTTTTTGCTTTGCTTTATGTAACTTCTTTTTTTTTCAATCTGGCTTTTAAGATTTTCTCTGTCAGTGGTTTTGAGCAATTTGATTATAATCTGCCTAGGTCTAGTTTTCTTGGCTTGTTTTTGTAAAGCAAGTATTTTTTAAAGCATTTTTTCTTTCATTATTTTAAAGATGTTGCTTTACTGTCTTCTGTTTTGTCCTGTTTTGGATAAGAAATCTGCCGTTATCCTTTTTGTTTGTTTGTTTTTGTTTTTCTCTATGTAACTTCTTTTTTTTTAATCTGGCTACTTGTAAGATTATCTCTATCAGTGGTTTTGAGCAATTTGATTATAATCTGCCTAGGTCTAGTTTTCTTCATGTTTCTTGTGATTGGGGCTTGTTGAGCATTTTATTGGTTTATTGTTTTCATCAAATTTGGAAATTTTTCATCCATCACTTTTTTCTTTTTTTGCAAGTAAGACTTTATTAGGTACTTTCTCTCTCTTAGGAGGATTTGGGTCCTTCCAGATGAAGCTCCAAATTACTAGACAATACACTGTTTCCTTCAGTTGCAGCAAGTTTATCCCACAGTGGGTGCTCAGGATAGCATCTTGAGGGTGAATGGGTTTCAGGCCATTCATGGTTAAGTTTGTCTGATGCTTTTGTTAGTTAAGATGTTCCTATGTCATTTCTTGGAAGCAGTTTTGTGTCTCCCTCCAAATAGTCCACCACCCGGCTGCACCCCACCTCCATCTGTCCCCCAGCTACCAGGTAATAGTGAATGGTTCAGAACGTGCTGCTCTGGGGCAGCCAGGCCTTTAGCTGCAACACAGAACAATGAACAGCAGCAATTTCCAACTCCCCCCATAGGTCTGATGCAAGGGCATTTTGATGACCTTCTAGTTGCACAAGATAGAGCAGTACGACAGAAACACCACTGGCAGCACCTGGCAGGGGACAAGAGCCATGTTTGCAATGGGCCTGGGCAGGCTGGGTGGCCTTTATCCATCATTTCTTCAAGTAATTGCTCTGTTCCCTCAATTCTTTCTTTCCTTTGGGGTTTCCAGTTACACATATATTAAGCAGCTTAAAGTTCCACAGCTCACTGATGGGGTTATGTCCCAGTACATGCATTGTAAGTTGCAAATGTCTTAAGTCAAAAATGCATTTAATGTACCTAATCTACCAAACATCTTAGTTTAGCCTAGCTTACCTTAAACATACTCAGAACACTTACATTAGCCTATAGTTGGGCAAAACTATCTAACACAAAGCCTATATTATACTAAGATATTGTTATTTCATGTAATATATTGAGTACTATACTGAAAAACAATGGTTTTATGGGTTCTTGAAGTATAGTTGCTACTAAATGTGTATTGCTTTGGCACCATGTAAAGTTGAAAAATTAGGTCTAACCGTTGTAAGTCACAGACCATCTATATATTTTATCTAATTTTTTGGTTTACTCGAACAGGGACAGTATATTTGGTCCCTTTTACTACATTGTAGCCATGCTATCAAACAGCTATCAAGTGAAAGTTGTGATGTTGAGATTTTTCTTAGTCTGTTTTATGCTGCTGTAACAGAGTATCTGAGACTGGGAGATTTATAAAATACAGAGATTTATTTCTCACAGTTCTGGAGGCAGGGAAGTCTGAGGTCAAGGGGCCTTCATCTAGTAAGTGCCTTCTTGCCATGTCATCCCATGCTGGAAGGTCAAGAGAGCACTGGAGGTGGGGTGAGGGAAGAGATGCTTGTGAGAGCATGAGCACAAGCAAGGTGGGAGTGGTGCATGCAAGAGAGAGCCAAAAGCTTTTATAACAAACTCACTCTCATGCTAACCCACTTCCTCCTTAACAATCCATTCATGGGGGCAGAGCCTTCATAACCTAATCACCTCTTAAAGGTCCCACTTCTCAGCACTTTTGCATTAGTGGTTAAGTTTCCAACACAACTTTGGGGGAACACATTCAAATAATGGCAAGATTTAAGATTTTGTGGTTGAGTAATTCCAGGCAATGATACAGAGCTGGACCATGGGTACAGGGGAGTAGAGATGTGAAGTTAATTGGATTCCTCACAGACTTTGAAGTCATTTAATAGATTTGGGGTGGAGGATAAGACTTTAAACCAAGAGCCAAAGTTGTGAAGTTTTAATACTGCATGTTTTATGTGTTTGAGCAGGAAAATACCCATAAAATTATGTTAAATTGTCTTGTCTTTCCTTCTAGAGCCTTCTGATAACTTAAGAGAGATTCTCCAAAATGTGGCCAGATTGCAAGGAGTATCAAATATGAGAAAGCTAGGCCATCTGAATAACTTTACTAAGGTAAGTAACTTGAATTTTTATCATTATCTAAAATTCTTTGTTCCTTACCACACTTACTAAATGTTTCTTGACCATCATTAAATACAAATTCTTGTGTATTCACTCAGCATTAATGCTTTTCTTTCCTGCTTCTCATGGATTTTGTCCGGTGTATCTTAAAAATGTATTTGTGTAATAGAAGAATTATATCTTTGTTATAGAAAATTTGGTAGGTTCAGAAAAGAATAAAATCACGAGAAATTTACAATTCAACCTTTTATTCACATAAGGATGTATTTCTTTTCCCTTCTACTCATTTTACTTGATAATATATGGTACAGGCATACATTGGAGATATTGTGGGTTTGATTCTAAACCACTGCAATAAAGTGTCTCAATAAAGTGAATGTAATAAAGCAAGTCATGAGTTTTTTGGTTTCCCAGTGAATATAAAAAGTTGTGTTTATACTATAATGTAGTTCATTAAGTGTGCAATAGTATTATGTTTAAAAAAATGTGTGTACCTTAATTTAAAAATATTGATTAAAAAATACAGTCATCTGAGCCTTCAGCAAATTGTGGGGTTTTTTTGTTGGTGGAGGAACTTGCCTCAATGTCAGTGGCTGCTGCCTTATCAGAGTAGTGGTTGCTGAAGGTTGAGGTGACTGTAGCGATTTCTTTAAGTAAGACAGCAATGAAGTTTGCTGCGTTGACTCTTCCTGTCATGAAAGATTTCTCCGTAGCACGCGGTGCTGTTTGATAGCATTTTTTCTTTCAAAATTGGAGTTAGTCCTCTCAAACCCTGCCACTGCTATATCAACTAAGTTTCTGTAATATTCTGAATTATTTGTTGTCATTTCAACAGTGTTCACAGCATCTTCACCAGGAATAGATTTCATGAAACCCTGTTTTTGCTCATCCATAAGAGGGAACTCCTTATCCATTAAAGCTTTTTCATGAGATTGCAGCAATTCAGTTGCATCTTCAGGCTCCCCCTCTAATTCTAGTTCTCTTGCTATTTCTTCCACATCTGCAGTGACTCCCTCCACTGACACCTTGAACGCCTCAAAGTCATCCATGAGTATTGGAATAAACTTCTTCCAAATTCCTGTTAGTGTTGAGATTTTGATTTCCTTCCATGAATCAGGAAAGTTCTTAATGGCATCTGGAACGATGAATCCTTTCCAGAAGGTTTTCAGTTTGCTTTGCCCAGATCCATCAGAGGAATCACTATCTACGGTGGCTGTAGTGTCGTAAAATGTATTTCATTAAAATAAGACTTGAAAATCAAAATTATTCCCCAATTCCCCGATTCATGGGCTGCAGAATGGATGTTGTGATAACAAACATGAAAACAACATTAATCTCCTTGTAACCATCAACTCTTGGGTGACTAGGTGCATTGTCAATGAGCAGTAACAATTTGAAAGAAATCTTTTTTTTTCTGAGCAATAGCAAATACTGTTTTCTCAACAGTATGTTTAAAATATTTAGTAAACGATGCTGTAAACAGATGTGCTGTCATCCAGGCCTTGTTCCATTTGTAAAGCACAGACAAAGCAGTTTTAGCATAATTCTTAAGATCTCTAGGATTTTCAGAATAGTAAATGATCATTGGGTTCAATCTAAAGTCACGAGCTGAATTAGCCCCAGACATGAGTCAGCCTGTCTTTTGAAGCTTTGAAGCCAGACATTGACTTCTCTCTAGTTATGGAAGTTCTCAATGGCATCTTCTTCCAGTTGAAGATTGTTTCATCTGCATTGAAAATCTGTTGTTTAGTGTAGCTAACCTTGGTCAGTGATCTTAGCAGTATCTGCTGGATAACTTGTTGCAGCTTCTGTATTGGCACTTACTGCTTTGCCTGGCCATTTTATGTTATGGAGATGGGTTCTTTCCTTTAACCTCATGAACCATTCACACTTTTCTTCTGCAGCTTCCTCACCTCTCTCAGCCTTCATAACATTTAAGAGAGTTGGGGCCCTATTAGGCTTTAGTTTAAAGGAATGTTGATAGCCAGTTTAATCTTCTATCTGGACCACTAAAACTTTCTATCAGCAGTAAGGCTGTTTTGCCTTCATATTATGTGTGTTCATTGGAGTAGTACTTTTAATTTTCTTCAAGAACTTTTCCTTTGCATTCACAACTTGGCTACCTGTTTGTCTCAAGAGGCCTTTCTGGACTTTCTTCACTAAGCTCAGTCTCTAACTTGTGATTTAAAGTGAGAGATGGTTGACTCTCCCTTTCACTTGAACACTTAGAGGCCATTGTAGTGTTATTAATTTGCCCAATTTTACTAAGTATTGTGTCTCAGGAAATAGGGAGGCCCAAGGAGAGAGGGAGAGACAGGAACAGCTAGTTGGTGGAGGAATTGGAACACACATTTATTAAGTTCATCGTCCTATATGGGTCCAGTTCATGGTGCCCCATAACAATGATAATAGTTACATTGAGGATCACTGATCACAGATCACCCTAACGGATAATAATAATGAAAACATGTTTAGTATTGTAAGAATTGCCAAAATGTGACAGACACGCAAAGTGAGCACATGCTTTTGGAAAAATGGTACCAATGAACTTGCTTGAAGCAGGTTTGCCACAAACCTTCAATGTGTAAAAAGCAGTGAAGCTCAATAAAATGAAGTATGCTTGTAAGTATCGTATGTAACTATATATGTGTGCCATATTTCATAAATATAGCCATAAGCCCAAAGAACTATATTATAACTTTCTCTTTTCCTGATGTTGTATCCCCGTTATTTGGATCTAAATTAGAGCCCAAATTGTGGGGGCCCTGTTCCCAAACAAATACTGACTTGATCTCTAATAGCAGACCAGAATTCTTGAGTTTGATGAGTGGATTGGTATGTTTCTCAGCCTTGTAATGCTGGACAGCCAATTCATGCAAACACTAAAATGCCTGCTATTTTAGGAGATACCCTAAAATAGAAAACAGAATGGGTCTTTGGGATAACGTTCCCCCCACCTTTTAGTATATTAAATATAAATTGTTTTTAATGAAAGAATTGTTTTATGTTTTAAGCCCTTGCTACTCAAAATATGATCCACAGTTCATCAGTATTGGTATTGCCTTGAAGCTTGTTTGAAAATAGCCTATTTTAGCCCCACCCCAGACCTACTAAATCAGGATCTACAGTTCAATAAAAGAGTCTCAAGTAAATGTATGTATACATTCAAGTTTGAGCAGCACTGTTTTAATCCTTCCAAATATTCTTTGTTAAGTAATTGAACTGTGACTTGGATTTGATTTTTATTTCATAGAAATAGAAAGGGATGAGAATATAGTCACTATGTAATACAATTTTTTATGTAGTATTGTGCAATAAATATAGGTTGAGTTTTTTTCTATAGCTAGAGAAGCGAGTACATAGGCATTTATTTTTCCTTAGTGAAGTTTTAAAATATTCTGGTTGTTTTTTAATATATAAGAGATGAGAAAATGATTTTATATGAGAGATGAGAAAGTTAATTTTTAAAAAAACAGCTTTTAAAAACATTGAATAGGTACTGGAGAACGGGCTTTCAAAAGTATGGGCATGTATTTTGTAGTGTGAGTGAATGTAATGAAAATCTTCAGACATTTTTCTTCAACATGGTGGTGAGATAATGTCAAATCTTTAAGACCCCAACATTGTTCCAAGGTTGCAAAATGCATCTTCTAGTTTCATTGTCTTTTATTAAATTTTATAGTTTTATTTCACCAATCTTCACTCAATTCAAATAAGCCTCACTTGCTTGGTTTTAACTGTTAAAAACAATTATAATAGAGGTCTGTGTCCTGTTTGCAATTGTAATTACTGTTATAACCAAGTTTGCACAGCTAGATAATATAGTTCCACATCTCTTGCCAACATGATTCTGAAAGTGGGGAATGGAGGTTAAGAACGGCAGTAATTCCTGTTATTTTACTTTGTTACCGGCATGGGTCCTACAGCAATCTTAAAAATCTAGAATAGTGTTGCATAATAGAAATATAACGTGAGCCACATATGTAATTTTAAATTTCCTAGTAGCCATGCTAAAAAAAAAGAAACAGGACATTAACTTTAATTTTTATTAAGCCAGTATATCTAAAACATCATCATTCGATGTAATTAGTATAAAACATTATTAAATGTTATTTTACTATTTTTTCATACTTAAGTTTTGAAAGCAAGTTTATAGTTTATACTTACAACAAGTTTCAATTAAGATTAGCCACATTTCCAGTGCTCATAGTCACTTGCAACTAGTAGCTACTAACCACATTGGACAGTGAAGATACACAGCTTTTTGGGACAAGAGTGGCTTAAAAGCCTTCATTTCTAGGAATCTGTTGAACACCTCTTATTCTCCCTTCTCATTCTTCATTTATTTCTGCCTAGTTCCCAGGTTTTCTTGCATTAGGATTAGTTTCCCTTTTTTTCTTTCTTCTTCTCTCTTCAGTTTCCTTGTTTTCTGTTGGTCTAAATTTCTCCCACAGTATTTCACTAAGTTATTCACTCCACCTCCTCTCTCTCTCTTGATTTGTGCTCCCCCACTCTCTTCTGCCCTTTCTCCTTCTCATCCCTTCTCTACTTCTTTCTTTCCCCCCTTCATCTTCTCACTCTTCTTTCTTCACCCTTCCTTGTCACCTTTCTCTTCCTCCCTCTTTTCTCAGTTCCCTTTCCTCCCTTCTCTGTTCCCCCCTCCTTCCTTTTCTCCGTTGTACCACTGTAGAGTATGCAGTGATATATCTCTGTAATGAAGGCTCTAAACTTTTGTGCTTTTTATCTTATTTGTTTTTTGTTTTACCATATCCTTTTTAAAATGATTTTCATATATCCCTCTGGCCTTGGTGCAAGCTTTGTAGAAGCCCCTTTCTTTGCTATGTTGCTATGGTTTTAAAATCCTGATAGCCAAATTTATCAAACTTACTAGAATTTGTCTATTCTAAGAGTGAGTACATCCTGAGTCAGGATCTTAGGGGCTGTCCCATGAATAAACTCCATGAACTTTGGACTTGATAAAATCTATTTTGGCTGCTTAGTGATGTGCTGGGAAAAGCATGAGCTTTAGATCAAACAGATGGAGACTTGCAGCCCAACTGTGATTAACTGTCAGGGCAATCTTAGGCAGATTTCTTTACTCAGAGGTAATCTTGCTTTCTGTAGAGGCAAGGTCTCAGTCTAGTGCCTGACACATAATATGTGCTCTATAATAGGTAGTGCCTTGATTCAACCTCATGTTTTGTTTTTGTGTTTTTTTGTTCTTTTTGTCACTTCTTTAGTTTTTTAGCTGACTGTAAGATGGTGAGTCTGCTTAATAGTTTGAGTTGTCAGTTGGTAAACTATTACTGTAAATCAGGGTTCTTCAATGCTGGCATTACGAACAAATTGAACCAGATGATTATTTGTTTTGAGAAGCTGCTGTGTGTATTTTAGGGAGTTCAGCACTGCCCCTGGCCTCTACCCACTAGATGCCAGTAGCACCCCTGCCCCAAACCAGTTGTGACGAGCAGAAATCTCTCCAGATATTGCCAAATGTTCCCTGGGAGACAAAATTGCCCCCCATTAAGGACCATTTCTGTAAATGTGTGTGTAGATTTTATTATAAAATTTATTCAAATATGCAGCACAAAACAAACACTGAATTTAATTGTACTGTGTCTTGAATTCCATTTGTTAGAGACCTGGGTTTATAAATATTTAGGTAACTAGCATTCCTATAAAACCTGTAAATTCATTCATTTGCTTATTGAATAAAATTTAGGAATTCTCAGAAATTTCTAGGAATAGCTCTATAGAATAAGAAAATAAGAAAAATAATTATGATGCCAGGACCAGTGGAGTTTGTTTGCCACCCTCTTCTGTGTTTCCATTAGTTGATAGATATGCCTACTAAATTTTATCTATTTTATTATTTATTGTGGGTTGCTCTGTTATTAAACTGAGTTTCTCAAACACAAAAAAATACGTAGTATTTATTTTTCCACCTTCATATCCCTCTCTACTCAAAAGCGTGTCCCATAATATGTGTTTAATTAATGGTATTATATTAGTTTGGGAAGATAATGCATTTTAAATATGAGTTTTTGTTTTTACTGGCATTTGTTTTGTTATTAAGTATAAGCCTGTTAGGATTAAGTTGTCTTACTAGAACAGTGACATTAAAATGTTGTATAGGGTGAACTTCAGCTTCAAAACTAAACTTCCTTTTAAGGTATAAAGAAAGGGAGCTAGTGATGTGATCCTTTAACCATGTGAATGTCACACACCCATTCTTGCCTTCTGACATCATCTCACTGGATAAAGTAATGTGTATAACAGACTGCTGATGAATATAATCTTAATATTCTATTTTTATAACTGACAACATGCTCATAATCTAAAGACCTGCTTTTTAAAGATGAAAATATTTCAGCTCTTTTATATCTTAAAAGTTCTCTTTTCCTATATTTAATCTCATATATTTATATTAAAAGAAGCTTTAAAAGAATATTTATTTTGTTCTGCTTTTTAAAAACTTTAAGGTATAAGCTAAGTATAAAAAAATTTAAATGGTACAGAAGAATATATGATAAAAAGTAAAATTCTTCCCTTTCATACCCTTCCCACCCACCTCCCTGTTCTGACAGAAATACCACTCTCCAGAGGTAACCACTAGAAAGTATCCTTTTCTGGTATAATTATAAATATAAATGTGTGTGTGTATTTTCTTGGGAATTGTGAGATTTAAATGAGCAAAACAAAATGAAGTGTTTACTATCGTGCTCAGTTTATTTGCCATTATACAGTTATACGTCATTTACTTACCATTATTACACAGGATGTGTTCAAGGAATGCATCGTTAGGTGATTTCATCATTTTGTGAACATCATAGAGTATACTTAGGCAATCCTTGATGGTGTAGTGTACTACATATCCAGGCTATGTGGTATAGTCTGTTGCTCTTAGGCTATGAACATGTACAGCATATTACTGTACTAAATACTGTAGGTAGTTTTAACACAATGGTAAGTGTCTAAACATAGAAAAGATACAGTAAAAATATAGTATTATAATCTTATGGGACTACAATTCTACACGTGATCCATCATTGACTGAAAAGTGGTTATGCAGTGCATGACTATAGATGTATATGCAAAAAGGTATTTTTTAAATGAGAGCGTGATATATATGTGTATATAAATGTGTATGTGTGTATATATATCTTTGTATGTATATGTATATTGACTTGCAGTTTGCTGCTTTCCACATCCCAATATATCATAGCATGCTTTCCTTTTCTATACATATCAATCTACTTTTTTTGTAGCTCTGTGTGTGTGTGTTTGTGTCTAAATTGCCATGTAAAAGACTGTGCCATGGAATTCTAGTATGTGAGATAACATTTTTTAAAATTAAGGTTATTTCTTTTGCTTATTTAGAAGAACTATTTAACCTTCAGAGTAATACAAGTAAAATGGGAGTAGCATTTAGAACTACCTAGTTTTAACTAGTCATTACATTTTTTAAAACTTGATCATTTTAATAAACAGACAAATTTTTAGTACTTGGAGATAATTTACAGTTCTAACTTTGACAGAATATAATTGTTTATAGCCCTTTTTGAATATTTTAGTATTTGTATAAGAAAGTCATGTAGATTTATTATAAGAAATAACTGATTCACTGATGATGGACCTGGATTTTAATAGGCAAACCAGTGACATTATCAAAATCTTTAACCCGTCTTAAAATAAGATTTGTAGAATAGTATTTGTTTTGCTTATATAAAAATGTTAAGTTTAACATGTTATACTCGTAAAATAATTGTGGACTTAAGATACTGAATGTTTAACTTGTTTATAAGTAATAAATTCAACAAACGTAATTCATCTTAGCTAAAATATAAAGAAGTTATTTGTGTACATAATTAGGAATATCAAATGTTGGATCCTAATTTCAGACAAAACAACCCAGGGGTTGAGACACTGTCAATTACATGCTGCCACTCTATTTTTCATTCCTGTTTTCTTTCAGGTTGTCTTCATTCTCAGATAAACACTTTCCATGGGACTAAGATAAAATACATCATCCTTAATACTTCTGGTCTTGAAAAGCAGAGAGTAACCCTCTCTTAGCATCTTTGTATATGAACTCTGATGTCATTTGGTCAGGTTTAGCTAAGCGTTGTGACCGATAGCCAATTAAAAAAAATGCATGGATGGCATGGGGAGTGCCAAACCCAATGAAAAGTGTGGTGTCTAATAATTTAGCATTTTATGTGACTGTTAACGCTAATTCTTACATTTTGTAAAGTCTTTAACAATTTCTAAACATAGTCAATGATTTGTTCTTAATACATAATAACAAGCCTATATAATAGGGTAGACAGAATTACATTTTAATGACTTACATTAATACAGGAGATAGGATGTCACCAGTAATGGCAAAAATAGTAGTGATGAAACTGTTACCTAATGGTTGAAGATTAATTAGCAACTTGATTATTAGTAGAGGCTTTGCAGGATGTCCATGTTTTAACTCACTCTGTGTTCTTCTATTTCTTCTTTTGTCTTTCATAGTATGTTAGTCCATTCTCATACTGCTGCAAAGAACTGCCCGAGACTGGGTAATTTATAAAGGAAAGATGTTTAATTGACTCACAGTTCCGCAGGGCTGCGGGGGGACACCCAAGGAAACTTAGAATCATGGTGGAAAGGGAAGCAAACATGTCCTTCTTCATATGGCGGCAGGAGAGATAAATGAGTGCTGAGTGAAGGGGGAAGGAAGCTCCTTATAAAACCACTGATAGTTCTCTCAGAGGACTTTGTAAGGGGGAAGGAAGTCCCTTATAAAAGCGGAGATAGTGAGTTCTCTCAGATCTCATGAGAACTTACTATCACGAGAACAGCATGGAGGAAATCACCCCCATGATTCACGTATTTTCATGTGGTCCCACCCTTGACACATGGGGATTATTACAATTCAAGGTGAGATATGGGTGGGGACACAGAGCCAAACCTTATAATTCTGCCCTGGCCCCTCCCAAATCTCATGTCCTCATGTTTCAAAACACATACATGCCCTTTCAACAGTCCCCCAAAGTCTTTAACTCTTTCCAGCATTAACCCAAAAGTCCAAGTCCAAAGTTTCATTGGAGACAAAGCAAGTCCCTTCCGCCTATGAGCCTGTAAAATCAAAAGCAAGTTAGTTACTTCCTAGATACAATGAGGGTACAGGCATTCGGTAAATACCCCCATTCCAAAGGGGAGAAATTGGCCAAAACAAAAGAGCTACAGGCCCCATGCAAGTCCAAAACCCAATAGGGCAGTCATTAAACCTTCAAGTTCCAAAATGGTCTTCTTTGACTCCATGTCTCACATCCAGGTCACGCTGATGCAAGAAGTGAGCTCCCACAGCCTTGGGCAGCTCCACCTCTGTGGCTTTGCAGGATACAGCACCCCCTCCTGACTGCTTTTATGGGCTGGAATTGAGTGCTTGTGGCTTTTCCAGGCACACAGTGCAAGCTGTTGGTGGATCTCCCATTCTGGGGTCTGGAGGATAGTGGTCCTCTTCTCACAGCTCCACTAGGCAGTACCCCAGTGGGGACTCTGTGTGGGGGCTCCAACCCCACATTTCCCTTCCACAGTGTCCTAGCAGAAGTTCTCCATGAGAGCTACACCCCTGCAGCAAACTTCTGCCTGGACATGCAAGCATTTTCATACACCGTCTGAAATCTAGATGGAGGTTCCCAAACCTCAATTCTTGACTTCTGTGCACCCACAGGCCCAACACCATGTGTAAATCGCCAAGGCTTGGGGCTTGCACCATCCGAAGCAACGGCCTGAGCTTGGTGTTGGCCCCTTTTAGCCATGACTGGGATACAGGGCACTGAAGACTACACAAAGCAGCAAGTCCCTGGGCCCTGACCAGGAAACCACTTTTTCCTCCTAGGCCTCTGGGCCTGTGATGGGAGGGGCTGCCATGAAGATCTCTGACATGCCTTGGAGACATTTTTCCCTATTGTCTTGGTGATTAACATTCAGATCCTTGTTACTTATGCAAATTTCTGTGGCCAGCTTGAATTTCTCCTCAGAAAATGGGTTTTTCTTTTCTGTTGCATCATCAGGCTGCAAATTTTCCAAACTTTTATGCTCTGCTTCACTTTTAAACATAAGTTCCAATTCCAGATTGTATCTTTGTGAATGCATAAAACAGTGTTTTAAAGAGCACCCAAGTCACCTCTTGAATGCTTTGCTGCTTAGAAATTTTTTCCACCAGATACCCTAAATCATTTCTCTCAAGTTCAAAGTTCCACAGATCTCTAGTGCAGTGGCAAAATGCTGTCAGTCTCTTTGTTAAAGCATAGCAAGAATCACCTTTATTCCAGTTCCCAACAAGTTCCCCATCTCCATCTCAGACCATCTTAGCCTGGACTTCATTGTCCATATCACTAACAGCAATTTGGTCAAAGCCATTCAACAGGTCTATAGGATGTTCCAAGCTTTCCCACATTTTCCTCTGTCTTCTGAGCCCTCTAAACTGTTCCGGCCTCTGCCTGTTACCCAGTTCCAAAGTCAGTTCCACATGTCGTGTATCTTTACAGCAGTGCCCCACTCTCTGTGGTACCAGTTTACTGTGTTAGTCTGTTCTCACAGTGCTGTAAAGAACTGCCCGAGATTGGATAATTTATAAAAGAAAGAGATTTAATTGACTTACAGTTCTGCATGGCTGGGGAGACCTCAGGGAACTTAAAATCATGGCGGAAGGGGAATCAAACACATCCTTCTTCACGTGGCAGCAGGAGGGAGAAACGAGTGCCGAGCAAAGGGGGAAGCCTCTCATAAAACCATCAGATCTCATGAGAACTCACTGTCAGACGAGATTGGGCATGTTCAGGGTGATATGGTCATAGACGGAACTCACTTTCATGTGCACAGCATGGTGGAAACTGCCCCCATGATTCAGTTATCTCCACTTGGTCCTGCCCTTGACACGTGGGGATTATTAGAATTCAAGGTGAGATTTTGATGGGGACACAGAGCCAAACCATATCACAGAGAAAGAGCTAAAGAGTTTAATGTATACTTTAGGGTTTGGTTATTTAAATTAGGAGATAACTAGTAAGGTAGTCATCACAAGAAATTTGTATCAAAGTTATTCATAATATTTTGAGATTTATATGTGAACTCTTAGTGATTAACAGTGAAAGTATAATATTTCTTTGATAATCCAAAATTTAAAATTTTATTACTATCTTCTTTCTTATTCCCAGTATATATGTGAATTTATTTACACAGAAATTTTAATCACTGCTCGGGATAATTCTAATTCAAAAGGTTTTTAATTTAAGACTGATTAAAGCCCTCTTCTACAATCCTGGAAACAACCTGAAAGCATTTAACCATTATTGAATGGTTAAATGGTTAAATTTAACCATTATTGAATTCCATTTACTATCTTTGGAAAATAGACACTAATTAATAACAAATATACTGTGTTTCTGCCATAATTGTTTTTTTTAGTTATTTATGATTTTCCAGTTTCCAGCTGATGTAGCATCTTTCTCAAAAACTTCTCTTGCATTTGAAATGCATTGACATTAATAATCAGAAAATGATACACCTCTAAACACTTTTTAAATTGTGCATGCTTGTTTTTTAAGATTATAATACCTTTGAATTTTGTTTAACTTTTTCACTAAAACTGCTAACTCTAGGATATGTTAAGTGGTAAATGGTCATATATTTTTCTGGTCTGAGAAGGTAGATAATTTGAAAATTGTGTTCTCTGAATCTATAATTTTCTACAAGGTTGACTGGCAAGTATGAAAAATATAATGCAGGAAATGAGAGTCAAGTACACACTGAGGGGAAAAACCAACCCTTTAAAGGACAAGACTTTGTATATTTGTAGAATTTTACAACCTTTCATTTTATTAGCATTCATTATTACTGTAGCAGAAGAATGGAAATACTCCCTTTTTAAGCAGTTGAGTTGATATGTGTAAATTATAATTTAAGAAAGTAACATTTTTCCCAGTTTAAAAGCATAATATCTTGTATGTTGATATAAACAAATTCTAACCTTAATTTTTCTATATTATATATATTTGAATATTCCCAAGGATGAAGTAATCATAACACTGTAAGCTTAACCATATTTTTCTTTCTTATTCATGTATGGTACCACATAGTGATAATGCTAGTATTCTGAAATACATGAGAAATCTTTAAAATAATAAATTGTTTTAAGGAGTGAAAGTGCAGTTTTTTATGTTTTAATTCTTTGAAATGGGCAGTTTTTTTATGGCATATTTTTAGTTAGCAGTTCTGGAGAAAACAATAGTTAAATTTTCTTATTTGTTTTATGTATATATTTAGCCAGGGTGCAGTTCTCCAGATTCTTGATGCCATATTTGAGGCTGGAGAAATGAAATAAGATGGTAATATTTAATTGTTTCTTACTTTCCCTAACCCCCAACCCTGTGTAAATAATTTCAATACAAAATTATAGTAATATTTTTTCATAGTGGACTCTGGCCTCAAACTGATTTGATCTCATTTCCAGCTTTACCCTTAATTACCTTTGTGGCCTTAGGAAGTCATATTAACCTCTCTAAGCCTCAGTTGTTTTCATTTACAGAAATACTACTAGGGTTGAGAAGATTAAGGGTTTGGTTATTTAAATTAGGAGATAACTAGTAAGGTAGTCATCACAAGAAATTTGTATCAAAGTTATTCATAATATTTTGAGATTTATATGTGAACTCTTAGTGATTAACAGTGAAAGTATAATATTTCTTTGATAATCCAAAATTTAGAATTGTATTACTATCTTCTTTCTTATTCCCAGTATATATGTGAATTTATTTACACAGAAATTTTAATCACTGCTCGGGATACAATCCTGGAAATTGTTACTTCTGTGTATATTCATCAATACTATATATAAAACTATTCCTAGATGGTGTGATACATGTTTAATTGTGAACATTTATAAAATACACAAAAACGCAGAGGAATTGTTAAAAAATTTTGGTGTTAAAATTTTGATGTATACCCTTTTTTTTAAAGTGTGTTTTTAAGAAATATATCTTACAGAATCTTTTCCCCTATTTAGCAATAGATTCTGCACATTTTTTCTTATGATTGTATATTACATTATTTTAATGGCCTCATAAAGTTCCTCCTTTATAAACATTTTATTCCCATTTCTTTAATGTTGTAAATAATGTCATAAGCATCTTGTACTTGAACCTACTTTATATTAGTAAAATAATTTAAAATACATAAATCCCCAAAAGTGGATCTTGATCCTAGTGCATTTTTCCAATTTATATTATAAAATATTTTCAGTTTTCAATTCCATTAACAGTATATAATATTTAAAATAATATGTTGCAGTATATTTAAAAACTATTATAGTAATATACAATATTTAAAACTTTTTTGAAATATTTACAATAATAAAATAATATACAATAATATTTAAAACAATATTTTGCCATTTTTGTGAGTTGTAAGTAGAACTTTGCAATTCATTTGATTTCAGTTTTAGGAAAAATGAATATATGTCATATTTATTTGTCAATTATATTTATTCAGTAAATTCCTTGTACATTTTCTTTGCCTGTTCTTCTTTGGGGTCCTGAGAAGTTTTTCCTCAATTTGTTTCAACCTTTTACATTATAAGGATCTGTATTAGTTTGCTAGGTGAGGATGGAATGCTGTGAGCTGAATTGTGTCTCGTCAAAATTCGTATGTTGAATTTCTAACTTCCAATACCTCAGAATGTGACTGTATTTGGAGATAGGGCCTTTGAAAAAGATAATTAAGGAAAAATGTGGTCATATGGGTGGGTGGGCCTGATCTAATATAATCTCTTATAAAAAGTGTAGATTAGGAGACAGACACACACATAGGAAGATATAGAAAATAGCCATATGTAAGGCAAGGAGAGAGACTTTAAAAAAACAACCCTGCCAACACCTTGATCTTAGATTTCTGGCCTCGAAAAAGTAAATTTCTGTTGTTTAAGCCACCCAGTCTGTGATATATGTTATAGTAGCCCTAGCAGACTACATACAGTGCCTTAACCTTTTTCTTACCATATTTGTTGCAAATATTTTTTACTAACATATTATGTCACTTTTAATTTTAGGTATATGGTTGGTTTTTTAGAGGTATGGAAGTTTTATCTCAAAACTTAGAAAATTTTATGTTATTTTAAATATGTATGTATAAAAACGCATTCTCTTAAATTTGTAACTACTTGCAACACTGTACAAGACAGTAAAAACAAAAGAAAAACATTATACTCTTTGAAAGTCTGAGGTCTCTTTGTTCGTCATATCAGAATTTTAAGGAATACCAGTATTGTAATATCAGCAGTGTTGCAATATCTGATAGCAGCTATTCTAGTCCTGTCTCCTACCCTATTCTTTTTGGGACCCCCTCCCCTCCCCTACTCTTCTCTCCCTTCCCCTTCCCTCCCCTTTTTTCCTCTAAAGAAAAAAATGGACAGGAAATTTTTACAGTTATCCTACCAATAGGGTAGTGAACTTTTATCAACTTTTTCTTAGGGTCCATTCTTCTCATAGATGTGATGTGATATGTTGATCACTTTGGTTGCTTTATACTGTATGGTTACAATGTTTATAACTTCACACTGAGAAAGAGTATTAGCACTTTGGAGATCCTTCTTGGTCTTCCGTGTTAAATAAATGATTTATCTTCTCTTTAATCCATTTCAGTTAGCCCCAATAAATCAATTAAGGACATTATACATAACTTTTAGGTAAAAGTCAATTCTCCAAACTCATGCCTAGATTAAACTGGCATATATTCATCCAGGTGGGATCCATAAAGCTAGTATTAGACCGCAGCTGTCAATGAAAACTAGGAAAACCTGTTTGAAGGCAGCAGGCAGCTGCTCGGGCAACAATATGTGCAGATGCCAACCTTTCAGAAAAGGGAGAATCTTGTACAAGTAAGCTGCTTCAACAACTTTTTCCCAGGGTACACTTGCTGATGTTAAGTGTGGGCAGGAAACAGGATTCAGGCATTAGGCCCAGAAATACTGTTGCCGAAAGACAAAAAACAGCACAAAGGTTTTGGTGGAGTCCTAGGTGCATCAAGCATGAGGAGATTCTCCCCTCAGTTCAGTTGTTTAATCCTGGGGCTACCTGGGATGAGAAACTTAAAACCTAAGTAGAAAACCTTTGAAAATCAGGAATGGAGTTTGCAGGACAAAAATTAAATTTTTCATCCGCCTTGGACTAGGTTTCTTAACAATAAGCTTTCAGTTGAAACTTCAGGTGGCAAGGAAAAAGCAGAGGTAGGCCTGGTCTTACCAGGGCAACCACCTAACGTGGACTCAACACCATCTAGTGGCTTAACAGAAAGAAGGCTGAACCTTCTGTGGAGACAGATAACACCATCAAATCTTTGCAAGTTTTTATATACAATCAAAGACTAAAGAGCTACCAAAGGACAGGATTACATGACTAGAACAAAAAGGAAAACAGTTAATAACAGATCCAGAGATGATCCACATCATTCAGGTTTATTAGATGAAACCTACTTTCAGTAACAACTGTGTTATGAACGTAGAGGATGTATGGAGAAAATTGATGTGAAATGAAGAATTTCATTAGCACGTTGGAATGGCTAAAAGGATTAAATGGAAATTAAAGAAGGGAATAATACAGTATCTAAATGTAAAAACTCATTAGATACATGTAATAGAAGATTAGACACATCAGAAGACAGGTTATAGAAATAAATATTCAACTGAAGCATTGAGATAAAATGGAAAAAAAAAGAGGATTTACAGATTGGTGACACACATGAGAAGATCTGGCATACATTTAATTGAATTACCAGAAGGAGAGTTTGGACAGAAGTAGTTTTGAAAATATATTGTATAGAATTTTTCAAAACTGCAGAAATAGATCAACCCAGAGATTTAAGAAGTTTTGTTTACCCTAAGCAGGATAGCTACAAAGGAAACCACACCTAGAAACATTGTAATAAGATTGCTGGAAACCAAAGATAAGGAAAGATGTCTTTAAAAGAGTCTGAGAGGCTGGGTGCTGTGGCTTATGCCCATAATCTCAGCACTTTGGGAAGCCAAGGCGGGCAGATCACCTGAGGTCGGGAGTTTGAGACCAGCCTGACCCAACATGGAGAAACCCTGTCTCTACTAAAAATACAAAATTAGCTGGGCGTGGTGGCACATGCCTGTAATCCCAGCTACTAGGGAGGCTGAATGAAGCAGGGGAATTGCTTGAACGTGGGAGGCAGAGGTTGCGGTGAGCCGAGATTGCACCATTGCACTCCAGTCTGGGCAACAAGAGTGAAACTCCGTCTCAAAAAAAAAAAAAAAAAGTCTGAGAGGCCGAGTGCGGTGGCTCACGCCTGTAATCCCAGCACTTTGGGAGGCTTAGGCAGGCGGATCACCTAAGGTCAGGAGTTAGAGACCAGCCTGGCCAATATGGTGAAACGCCGTCTGTACTAAAAATACAAAAATTAGCCGGGCGTGGTGGCAGGCACCTGTAATCCCAGCTACTCGGAAGGCTGAGGCAGGAGAATCGCTTGAACCCGGGAGACAGAGGTTGCAGTGATCTCAGATCACACCACTGCACTCCAACCTGGGTGACAGAGTGAGACTCCGTCCCAAAAAAAAAAGAGTTTGAGAAATAAATGACATGACTTTCAAAAGAGTCAACAATAACACTGATGGCAGACTTCACAACCGAAACAATGGACGCCATCTTGAAACTGCCATCTTGAAACTGTTGGAGGAAAATAGCAGCTAACCTAAACTTCTAAATATCCAGCAAAATATTCTTCAAACTTCAATGTAAAAAAAAAAAATTATTTCCAGAGAAATAAACACCAAGAAAATCATTACCAGCAACCTGGTCTAAAATTAAAACGCTAACAAAACAAGTCAACAGCAACAACAGAGTTCTTCAGGTAAAAGGAAGATACCCCTTAAGGAACCATCAAAATGATGAATAATAAAAAGGGTAAATATGTGAATAAATATAAACTGATACTGACTAAATACTGTTAAAACCCAATAACAGTAATACGGTATAGTTTTTAAAAGATAGAAAAAACAATTGTAAAGTGAAATGTGAGGGGAGAAAATGAAATTAAAGTGTGAGATTCTGGCATTATTGAGGACATTGTGAAGTGATACTTTTTGTTAGATAAGTCAACAATGCATGGTGTAATCTTAATAGTAGCCACTAAAAGAACCATTTTTAAAACAGTAAATTATTGAGAAGGAAAATGGAATAATAGAAAACATGATTTTTTAAAAGGCAGGAAAGATAAAAGATTAAAGAAACAAAACTGGCAGGTCAAATGAGAAATAGTAAGATGATATAAATAAAGCTGCTTATTTGAACAGTAAAATAATATTTTTCAAAATATTATTCCATAAAAATACCTTATTTTCCAGTGTAAATATATAATGTATATAAATATGTAAAAATATACAACACATAAATACACACTTGTTTTGTTTTTCTGACAGCTTCTTTGTGATATTGGCCACAGTGAAGAAAAACTGGGCTTTAACTATGAGGATATCATAATTTGGTAAGTGTGGTTCATTCCCCCCTCCCATCCCTTTCAGATTTTAGTAATTTTAAACTAGAAATAGAATAATACAACACCTCATATTTGATTTTATAGAAATAGTTGCTTGAACATTAAAAAAAATCTAAGAGCTACAGTAGTTTTGTTTTTGTGAGTCTTTGTGATATTTTCTAATTACCAAATATGAAGAACCAAAGTGAATGTTCAAAAATACCTGGACTTCTATAGTTTAAATGTTTAAATTAAATCTGAAATTTGCAGACTAAATTTCTCATATTATTCCCAGAAACAACTATAACTGTAGGTCTTACCTAAGAGAAAGTTTGTGCTTACAACAGACTTGATTTGCCCATGCACACTAATAAAGCATGTTATATGGTTTTTTAACTATCTTTTAGGTGCTCTTAGGAATTAAAATTGATATAAAAGGTCTGTGCCTGCTATTGGCATAAATTATTTTTATCATTGATTTAAACCAATGATTTCTGGGAGGTATGGAATCAGGTAGACAGAGGATATTCGATTGTAGAGACACAAATGGTATAGCTTGAAAAAGGCGTATTTAATTTTCCATTGTTTATATAAAATAACGTACAGAAGGTAAGAAAGCAATAACATTTTCTTTATTGGTAAGAATGTACTAAAGAGGCACAGATTTAAAAAGCAACACTTAAGTGAAATTGTATGGCTTGGAGTGAATAATTTTTATATATGTAGAATGCTCTTAGAATTCCGTGCATGACTAGAATTTTTGCATATTTTGGCTGAGGAATAATTTGGTAATATAATTTTGTGTGTATTTGAAACCCGTGCAGCAAAACTTCTATTTTGTTTGTTTTCATACAGTTTGCGGTTAGCTTTATTAAATGAAGCAAAAGAAGTGCGAGCAGCAGGGCTACGAGCGCTTCGATATCTCATCCAAGACTCCAGTATTCTCCAGAAGGTGCTAAAATTGAAAGTGGACTATTTAATAGCTAGGTAAATTTCCTAGACTTGTTTATATATTTTTGAAATTTTGTGTTGAGTTTTTAGCATGCCTACCATAAAGTGTATAGATTTTTACTCTAGTGTAACTTTGATGAATTTTGTGTATGTATACACACACACACACACACACACACACACAACCAAGTAACAAGATTTAGAACATTTTCAGCATCCCAGTAAAGCTCTGTTACACCTCCAATCAGTTGTAAACATTATTCTGACTTTTCCCATTGCAGACTAGTTTTTCCTGTTCTTGAGCATTGTGTGTTGAATGTATACAGTAATTACTCTTTCTTTTTCTCATTATTATCTTTCAGATTCATCCATGTTGTTGTTTTTTTTTTTTGCCATGTAATATTTCATTTTATAAATAGACCACAATTTATTCCATTCTGTTGAAGCTTTTCTGGGTTGTTTTCAGTGTTTGACTATTTGGAATAAAGCTGCCCTGAATATTCTTGTAGAAGGCTGCAAGAATATTCTTAGAAAAAGAAATGCACTCATTTCTCTTAGGTATATGTAGAACTAGAATTTCTGGGTTATAAGGTACATGTATGTTTAGCTTTAGTAGATATTGCTAAACAGTTTGCTAAATGATTGCACTGATTATACTTCTACTATTATGTATAGGAGTTTCAGTTTCCCCGTATCCTCATCAACACTTGCTTTTTTCAGTTTTTAGTTATATCCTTTCTTGTGTGGGGTCTCATTGTGGTTTTAACTTGTGTTCCCCGATGAATGATGATGTTAAGCACTTTTCATTTGCTGGTTGAAAGTTTGGATATCCTATCTTCTGCTCATTTGTAAATTGGATTATCTTTCTTGTTATGTAGGAATTCTTGATGTCTTCTGGATATGAGTCTTTACAGATACATGTATTGAAAATGTCTTGTTTCAGTTTGCCTTGCCTTTGCCTTGCCTCTTCATTCTTTTAATGGGTCTTTGATGAAAAAAAGTTCATAATTAGTGAAATCCAGAATGCTTTTTGTCTGTTTGGAAGAGATCTGTGTTTTCTTTTAAAGGTTTTATTCCTTTATACGTGTTTAAGTCTTTGAACCATCTTACTTGATTTGATCTCATTTGATGGTTGTGTAAGGTATGAGATAGATGGCAAGTCATGATTCATTTTTATCTTAATGTCCAATAAAATTAGCACCTTTTATTGAAAATATTTTCATTTCATGTCTAGATTTGTGTCACCTTTGTTTTAAATCAGGTAGTTCAGTAGCAATCTATTGTTGGGTTCTCTATCCTCTTTAGTTGGTATATTTGTCCTTGCATCAGTTTCTCAACTGTTTTAACTACTGCAGTTCTGTAATATGTCTTGATATCTGTTAATTTGAGTCTAATTTTGCTTCTTCAAGACTATTTTGACTAATCTGGATTCTGCATTTTCATATAAGTTTTAGAATAAGATAGTCCATATCCACATAACTTGCTGGGATTTTATCAGGGATTGCATTGATGCTCTAGATTAATTTGGGGTGAATTTACATCTTAATACTGAATTTTCTAAACATTTATTTATTGGAAACTTTGATTTCTGCCAACAGTATTTAGTAGTGTTTGTTTTTTGCAGAAGTCCTGAACATATTTATTCAGTTTATTCTAACATATTTTTATGATAGTATTAATGTAATTTAAAACTTATTCTTTTCTGTTTTTGCTACTAATATATAAAAAAATTGGGGGGAGATATTGACCTGTTGGAGATATTGACCTCTTATTTAGCAGTCTTGCCAAATTCACTTTTCAGTTCTGGTTGTTTGTAGATTACTTTGGATTTTCTATGTGTATAAGCATTAATTACAGATGATGTCCATTTTATATCTTCTTTTCCAATCTTTATCTTTTTCTTACCTTACTACATGAGTTAGAATATTGCACTGAATAGGAATAATAATAATGGACAAGTTTGTTTCTATCTTGAACTCAGGTGGAAAGCATTAAGTATTTCACCGTTATTTATACTTTGTATAAGCTTTTACTAGATTTTCTTTATATTCCTAGTTTGCATTCTTTAAATAAACACCACTATTTGTGATATATTGTCCTTTTTATATATAACTTAATTTCCTTTGCTAATATTTTATAGATTTTTGCACCTATGTTCATGAGAGTTGTTGACCATTATTTTTCCATTCATCTAAAGTCTTTGTCTGGTTTTAGTATTGGGAGTATGTATGTTTGTTTTATAAAACAACTAGGGAAATATGGCCTTGTTTTCATATTACCTGTAAAATATATGTAAGATACGTATTTTTTTTTGTCCTACATGATTATAATTCATTAATGGATCTCTCTGGGTTTTGTTTTTCAGCCTGTTTTAAATTATAGACTCAATTATTTTTCACCCATATAATACTTTCTGACTTTTTCTTGTTTCAGATTTTGAAGCTTTGTTGTTACTTCATGTTTAGAATTGCTAAATCTTCATACTGGGCTTAATCCTTTTATAATTATAAAATAACCCTCTTTATTCCTAGTAATACTTCTTTTATGAGTGTCCATGTCATCTAATAATACATTACCACCTTTCTTTTGCCTAGTGTTTGCATGGTATACCTTTTACCATCCTTTTACTTTCTTTTTTTTCTTTACATTTAAGTGTCTCCCCTGTAAATATCATATAGTTTTTTCTTTTTTTATATCTGGTTTGACCAACTTTGTTTTCTTATTGGAGTATTTAGACTATTTATGTCTAGTGGTTTATTATGTGCATGATTTATGGACTTTGTCTAATGTAATTATTTGTGTGTATTTATGAATTTGTTGTCTCATTACTAGCTTCCTACTACTTGAATTTGTTTGCTATCTTGGTATTTGTATTCTATTTGTCACATATGTTCTTTGTTCTTGTATTTCTCCTTTTTTTGCTTCTTTTGAAATAACAATTTTTTTCCTTTTTTAGTGTCTTGGCTATGAAGTCTTTCCTTCTTTTTAGTAGTTGTCCTAGAGATTGTAACATATGTCCTTGATATATTAAGTTCTGCTAGTCATCTTTTGTCTGTAAATCCCTCTATTTTGCCTTCATGTTCAAAGGCTGTTTTCACTACCACTTACTTATTTTTCAGTGCTTCGGTTATTGTCTTCTAGATTTTTCTTTTTTCTTTCTTTTTTTTTTTTTTTTTTTACAGTTGAACAATAGTAGCTTCTCTTGTTGCTTCTTTGGGATATGTCTTTTTAGCTCTGGCTGCTTTAAAGGTTTTTTTTTCTCTGTTGTATATTCTGGCCTATTGACTGGTACTCCATCTATACACATGTTGGATCTTTTCACTGTCCCACACTTCTGATGCCATTATTGTATTTTTCAAAGTTTTGTTGTGCTTAATCTTTGTATTTCAGTGTGCTTAGTTTCTATTTACCTGTTTATTAAAAACCTTTCATCCTGCTAGTAAATGACTCTCGTGAATTCTTAATTTCAGTTATGATTTTATTATTTATTTTAGATTTTTGTTTGTTTTTTCCTGTTTGTTTGAGACAGAGTCTCGCTCTGTCGCCCAGGCTGGAGTGCAGTGGCACAATCTCAGCTCACTGCAGCCTCCCACTTCGGGGTTCAAGTGATTCTCCTGCCTCAGCCTCCCGAGTAGCTGGGACTGCGGGTGCGCACCACCGTGCCTGGCTAATTTTTTTCTATTTTATTAGAGACAGGGTTGCACCGTGTTGCCCTGGCTGGTCTCGAACTCCTGAGCTCCAGCAATCTGCCCGCCTCTGCCTCCCAAAATACTAGAATTACAGGCGTGAGCCACCGCACCTGGCTTTAGTTTTATTTAAAGATTTCAGGTCTCTGCTTCATTTCTTCATCTTTTCTTCTATTTTCTTTAGCATATTAACCATAGTTACTTTGAAGTCCCCTCTGACAACTCCAATATGTGAATCACCTGTGTTCTGTTTGTAGTGCCATTTTCTTTTCTTAGTTTTTGGTTCTTGGTCCTTTGTTTGTTTATTTTAAACCGTGCCTCATATTGTCTGATAGAATGTGAACATTGGTATTCAAAATTGTTGGGGCTGGGCTTGGTGGCTCATGCCTGTAATCCCAGCATTTTGGGAGGCCGAGGCGGGCAGTTCACTTGAGGCCAGGAGTTCGAGACCAGCCTGGCCAATGTGGTGAAACCTCGTCTCTATTAAGAAAACAAAAATTAGCCAGGCATGGTGGCACGCGCCTGTAATCCCAGCTACTCAGGAGGCCAAGGCACCAGCTGTCTCAAAAACAAACAAAAAATCTAAACAAACAAACATAATTGTTGTCTCAGGATCATGTTATTTGCCTTGTAAGAGAGTTAAGTTTTATTCTAGAATGTTGGTTTATTACACTGATTCTGTTAAAGTTTGGTTTTAGATTTGCCTTTGCTCCTAGAAGTGGCTATTTAGGATCTCAGAGTGTAGATATTGAGCAGAATCTTTTCACCTTAACCGGTCTTGAACCTTTACTTATTTCTTAGAGTATTGTGTTTCTGCTGAAATCTATACTCTGTTTCTTTGTTTCTTAGAGTGTAATTCTGCTTTTGCACAACGTAGATGTTGACAAGGGTCTTGGCGAGAACACTGCATGCAGATTTTAGCTCACTTTCTTCTGTTTTCTTCTCTCAGGGATTTTACCCCTCAAGTCCCAGCTACTTTGGCTGCCCTAAAGTTAAACCTCTTGTCTTTTCAGTACGGCCAGATTTCTGCTTTCTGTTAGGACTCTGCCCATAAGACCAGGGATTGACATTGACAGATGCACCCAGGGAACAAATGTGGTTGAATCTGGAGCTCCCTGTGCTTCTTTTTTCAGGGATTATTCTTCATTGTCCTTTTAACAGTTGCTTTATACTGTAAAGTATTTTTTTTTAAAACCTTTATGGTTGTTTTTGGGAAGACAGTCAGAACCTTGCATCTCTGACATGGCCAGGAATGGAATTCTAAGTCCATTTGAATTTTAATAGAATTGCGTTAGATTAATTGTATTCAGATAGAAGAAATGCTTTTTGAATCACAGACTATCTATATATAAAGCATTGATTAGAATAATGAACTGTCTAAATAAAAATTATGCTGCTACATAAACAAAAGACTTTCAAAACTGGATAATTTAATAAATTTTACAAAGAAATGTCAGTTTGGTGATATTTGGACATCAATATTTGAAGTGAATTCAGAATTCAAATTATATTTTGGTAAGATAGAATTTTTATGGATAGTGCCTAATTTAGTTTAAGCCCTGGTCAAAATTGCAATTAAATGAAAACAGCCTTGAACTATTTTTCCTTTACAATTTTTATAAAATGTCTGAATTTTATCAGAGATAAGTGAATTTTTTTAGTAGACTTTATACACTTTATGTTTATTATTCTTTATTTATGAATAGATGTAGTCTTATAAATTACTATACTGTTCTTTCCTGAGGTTTTAAAAGAAAAAATTGGTCTTTTAAATGACAGATATTTATCCCTAGAGATGTATGGGTTAATTAAATAAATATATGCTAGTACTGAGAAATAATATACCAAAACTTTAATATACCATATTGACATTGTGAAAATGGGTTTCATCTAACAGTATTATGATACAAAAAGTTGTTTAATAGAATTTTATCAATGATTAATATTTTGTGTATTGTTTAGGTGCATTGACATACAACAGAGCAACGAGGTAGAGAGGACACAAGCACTTCGATTAGTCAGAAAGGTATGCTCTATGTGTGAGAGTAAAAGGCAAATTTATGGTTTTTATGTTAATATTTACATTTTTAGATTAGACTGTTTTGTGAAATCTTTATTAAGATTAAAGACTAAACTTTTATTAAACATTTTTATTAAAGTTATATATTAAATAAATTCATCAAACTTTGAGGTAAACAAATATTTTGTGGAATTCTATGTGATTGGGTATAGCTAGGACAATATTTCTTATAAAATGTTTATTGTGAAGAATATTTCTTCCTTCAGTAGACATGTAAATGTAGTTACTGCTTTGATAGGTTACTAGAGAAAGTGGATTACTTGCTCCCCATCCTGATTTTCTCTTAATTGCATACTTAGAGTTAATAGTATTAAATGGAGGTCACAAATAGTTAGAAGTTCATTGTTTTAAAGGTGAATTTGGATACAATCTGTGAGCAGTTGCAATAAACAATTCAGGCCCTTGTACAGGATAAAAGGTCACAGCCTAAACTCCACAAGAGAGGGTGTTAAGGACAATCAATAATGCTTCTCATGAGAGGCCTTCAGGGAATGCTTTGTTGTTTTTACTTGATACCCTAATGGTGGAAGAAGAGAGTGAACTGAGTAAATTTGGTTGGGACACAGCCTGAGTGAGACAAGTGTCAGTCATATTTCATCTTAATGTTCATGAGAATCATGAAGTATATGTTTGTTTGCATAAAAAATCTAAAAATATTTTCCAGTTGAATTTTTTAGTTCTTTTTTTCTCTTCCTATCTTTCAACTCAGTACACAGGTTCCAAAGTGGTGTACTGTTCAATTTCTGTGTTAGCTAGAGTTCCCTCTTTTTCCCTTTTCTTACAATTGTCTACCTTTTGGTTAGTAATAGTAATAGTACTCACAGGTGAACAAGTAAATGGATGAGTTAAGCCTTAAAAGAAGTTTAAAATTCGACTAAGAATGATACTGGAGATAGATTAGGAGACTCTTGTTATAGGCGAACTATTACACTAGGATTGTAATTTGACTTTTCAAATTCAGATTTTACAAATGTATGGTTTTTATTTATACAATTCTTCCTTCTTCCATGACTGAGAATTCAAGATAAAACAAAATTTGTTTCTGAAGAACCTAGAACAATTTTTTGGTTATTTGGGTTATATATGTCAGTATTTATAATGTTAGGAACTAAAATATATATTAATAATGTTTAAAATAATAAACACATTAAATACAAACAACATTTTTATGAAAACCATATTTTATTTTATTTTTTTCAATAATTTTTGGGGTATAGGTGGTTTTTGGTTACATGGATAAGTTATTTAGTGGCGATTGAGATTTTTGTGCCCCTGTCACCCAAGCAGTGTACAGTGTACCCCGTATATAATCTTTTTATCCCTCACCTCCTCCCAAACTCCCCCCACCTCCAGTCCCCAAGTTAATTATATCATTCATATGCCTTTGCGTCCTCATAGTTTAGCTCCGCTTATAAGCAGGGAGCATACAATATTTGGTTTTCCATTCCTAAGTTAATTTGACTTAGAATAATGGCCTCCAGCTCCATCCAAGTTGCTTCAAAAGACATTATTTCAATTGCTTTTATGGCTGAGTAATATTCCATAGTGTATAATACCACATTTTCTTTATCCACTCATTGGTTGATGGGCACTTAGGAATGACTATATTTTCCAAAAAATAAAATTAATGAGAAGAGGGCTATTGTTTTAGAGTTTTGCAACTCTCTTTAATTTTGTCTTGATAAGTCAATTGGATTATCATATTTGCTGTGCAGTCTGTTTTGATAACACATGCAGTGGAGCCCCCAGAAAACTTTAGTACACACTTGTGAGAAGATAAGAGTAAAAAGGACAAATAATGTCTTTGTATTGCTATGCAGAATCTCTGAAAATATCTTAAGGACCCTCAGAATTTCCTGGTCTACACTTTGAGCGTAACCGCTTTAGAGACTGCTGTCAGAAGAAAAGACAATTTCAAATGAATTCAGACAATTAAATTCAATTTTGGATATTTTAGTAAATGTTTTGCTTCAATTTTGTATTTTTGCGTAAGTTAAAATTTAAAGTAGCTCAGTTTTTAATTGCTCAAAAATAATAGCATAACAAAAATCATTTCATTTGACTGTCTTCTGAGATGCAGAGTAGTTGACTCACATACCATTTGTGAATCCTAGAACAGGAAAATTGCTGATATTTGCTGGTGGGATATAGAATCAGCGGAAGAATTGTGGCACAGGGCTTTTCCTTGGTTTATGCTAAAAGGATTAGAGTGAGAGCACATTTGCTGAACAAACAGTGGCCTCTATCGGCCAGAGAAACTATAATTTCATTAGTACTTTTGGCATCTGAAGCACACTTTTTTTTTTTCTTTAGTAAAACTTTGGCAGCTGTACTACAGGTTGAGTATTCCTTACCCAAAATGCTTGGGACCTGAAGTTATTTCCCATTTTGTATTTTTTTGGGTTTTGGAATATTTGTGTATACACAGTAAGTTATCTTGTGAATGAAACCTAAATCTAAACACAGAATTTATTTACATTTCATATACACCTTGTACACATATCCTGAAGTTAATTTTGTATAATATATATATATATATTTTTGAGACGGAGTCTCTCTCTGTCACCCAGGCTGGAGTGCAGTGGCGCAATCTCGGCTCACTTCAAGCTCAACCACCCGGGTTCAAGCCATTTTCCTGCCTCAGCCTCCCCAGTAGCTGGCACTACAGGCACCTGCCACCATGCCCGGCTAATTTTTATTTTATTTTTAGTAGAGACGGGGTTTCACTGTGTTATCCAGGATGGTCTTGATCTCCTGACTTCGTGATCCGCCCGCCTCAGCCTCCCAAAGTGCTGGGATTACAGGCGTGAGCCACCGCGCCCGGCCAATTTTGTATAATATTTTTAAGAATTTTGTGCATGAAACAAAGTTTATGTATATTGAACCATCAGAAAGCAAAGTTGTCAGATGCTGAATTTTCTACTTCTGGCTCATGTCAGTGCTCAAAAAGTTTTTGATTTTGGAGCATTTTGGATTTTTGGATTAGGGATGCTCAACCTGCAGTAGAAATTAATATTTAATATTATAATTACTATATCACTGAGTTTTTTTGTATGAATTCCCAAAAGTCTTAAAATTTCTAATAAAAGTATTAGTCTTGATAAGGAAAAACATTTTTTGCTTTAGGATAACTTACGCTGTGAATAATTAAGGAATTCTTATATTACTTTTTCTCTTATTTTACCCATCTCATTCATTTGGAAATGTTCTGTCTGCTTTTTTCTTTTCCGTGTCTCTAATTTCCCCCGTCTCTCTCTCCCTTCCAATGCAGGTAGCTCTTTTCTGGCTTTATCTCCCTCATTTTTAATGTAATTTTTCCACTAGTCAGTTGTTACTATTCTTTTCTTAATCTTATGTAAATTCTACTCGCTGCCCACCTAATTTGAGCTGTCATTTTTTTCATATATAATTTCTTTATTCATGTAATAAGGAATTCCACAAACCTTTTACATTTGAAAGAGATTCATTGGCTGGTATCTCATCCCCTTGATACATACCAAGATAGTGGCAAAGCCAGAGCAAAACCCTCTTTCTCCATAATTTCCAAACCTACATTGGCCCATGAGTTTGAAGTTCGGCCTGCCTAATTTGGCCTTCAGAGCCCAATTTTGGTCCAGCCAGCCATTTCTATCTGACATGTCTTTTGCCACCATGTGTAGGCAAACTACCCACCACTACTACCACAATTGTTACTTCCTTCCTACTCTTTTCATTTCCAGCCCTTCTCACCTTATATCGATCTTCTAGTCTCAGCTCAAATATTAGATATTCCCCTTAGGTAACTCAGTGCTTCTCTAATTCCTTTGTGTCAGTTCCACAAATTTATTACCTAGTCATGATCTTTCATTTGTTTTATATGTCTGTCCTGTCATGCCAGAAGAGATTATTAAACTTTTACAATTTTAACAGTGACTGCGTTTTATGGCTTCTCCCTTACTGAGCATTCATTGATTTATGAGGAAAGCATTCTCTGATTTACACACAATTTAAGAGTTTCTTTGCATATGTTTCCCTGGAAAATAAGAAGAGTGATTTTATTTGTAAAAATTTTATGTATCTATTTCATAGCACAATCTGGTGAATTAAGTATATGTTTAGTAGACACAAGATTTATATAGAATTTTATACTTGAAACTTTAGAAATCATCTGTTCATACATATCTTCATTTTACAAATGAGGAAACTGAGGCACAAGAGAGGATTGGTTTAGCCAAGGTAATATAGTTTATTATAGCAGACTTAACTCTAAAAACCATTTTGCCGGTTTTTTCAGCCAGCTCTTTACAGAATATATTACATGCATTTTCTTGTTTGGAGAAATTTTCTCATAAGCTCCTTATAAGAATAATAATAGATCAGAAAGTATTAAAAAAGAACTTAACGACATAAGATGTTAGAATTCTTTCACACAGGAAGATTGATTTCCTATACTTCCTATACCTCCTTCCTTCTCCCTTTCTCTCTCCTTTTTCAGTTAATTGAAAAAACTGACTTAGAAATGAATATGAAAGCTTTTGTAGATTCTACAGTTATTGGAGACGTATTTGATTTATGGTTGTAGAACTGTATTCTGTAATTTCAGGTGAACTTTGTAATATGTCTTTAAAATGCTGCTTAAATGACAAACCACTTACAACTACTAATCAAACAGATCTTTCTTTTGATCTCCTGTAAGACTTAATTGTGTATCTTTCGTTAGTTATATTACATCCTCTAATTGTTTCATCTCACAAGTTTTATTTTATCAACAGGACAATAAATCTAGTAACATCTGGGTCAAATTAATTTTCTCTAATATTTTATTACTATACAAACAAAATATTTTATTTCCACTCCAGTAAGCTGCTATTTTGAATTTATTTGCAAAATAGTTTTTATTTATTAAACAATAATTAGCTACATAATTTTGTTTTCCAAATCAAAGACATATGTTACCTGTTTTCAGTATTCCAAATGTTACTGCCAGTTAGATCTTTCATTTAATGTGAGATTCATACAAAATTTTATTACAAGATATTTCCATCAGGATTTTTGAAATATTAAAAATAGATTTGGATTATGAACTCTGCTTTCTGGTATAGCAACAAGTGATTGATGGGGAAGGTGAGTAGAGAGTAAGGAGATCATTAGATATCTGTTGCAGTAGTCAGAGTGAGAGTGAGGGCCCAAGTTAATCAATTAATTTCATGAGGAGAGGGGAGTAGAGATGAAGATGTTATGGAAGTAAATTGGTAGGACTTGGTGATGATGGTATATGGAGAGTTGGTCAGGATCGTAAAAGTACAGTGGTATATTGACTACTATTGTCCCCTCTGGTTTACCTTGTCTAGGTACTGAAAAACTGTTTAAGATTTAGGCCCTATTCTAGAGTAATTTAAAATCTCAGAAACATTTGGTCAATGAATTTATAGTCTGTACTGTTAGAAAAAAATCTAACACATATTCCATAGTACTGGCTATTAACATTTGTTACATCAATTATTAGTTATATTAATCTTTTGAAATATCCATAAGAAGTGGAAGATTAAAATTGATACCTTAGATCTTATTCTGGATCTTATTCTGTTATTAACTACTGCAGTCTGGACAAAATAGGTTTAAGAAATGTGTTACTAAAGTAACTTCTTTTTCTGATTCCTTCTGTTACAGATGATTACTGTGAATGCTTCCTTGTTTCCTAGTTCTGTGACCAACTCATTAATTGCAGTTGGAAATGATGGACTTCAAGAAAGAGACAGAATGGTCCGAGCATGCATTGCCATTATCTGTGAACTAGGTCAGAATTTTCTTCAAGTAATAAAAATGTAATATTTTAGAAAGGATATATAACATTTGATATATATATATATATATGTTTTTTTTTATTGTACTTTAAGTTCTGGGATACACGTGCAGAATGTGTAGGTTTGTTACATAGGTATACACGTGCCATGGTGGTTTGCTGTACGCATCAACTTGTCATCTATGTTAGGTGTTTCTCCTGATGCTGTCCCTCCCCTGACCCCCTGATAGGCCCCGGTGTGTGATGTTCCTCTCCCTGTGTCCATGTGTTCTCATTATTCAACTCCTGCTTATGAGTGAGAACATGCAGTGTTTAGTTTTCTGCCCCTGTGTTATTTTGCTGAGAATGATAGTTTCCAGCTTCATCCATGTCCCTGCAAAGGACATGAACTCATCCTTTTTTAATGGCTGCGTAGTATTCCATGGTGTATATGTGCCACATTTTCTTTATCCAGTCTATCACTGATGGGCATTTGGGGCGGTTCCAAGCCTTTTGTATTGTGAACAGGGCTGCAATAAACATATGTGTGCATGTGCCTTTATAGTACAATGAGTTGTAAATATACCCAGTAATGAGATTGCTGGGTCAAATGGTATTTCTGGTTCTAGATACTTGAAGAATCACCACACTCTTCTTCCACAATGGATGAACTAATTTACATTCCCACCAACAGTGTGAAAGCGTTCCTATTTCTTCACATCCTCTCTAGCATTTGTTGGTTCCTGACTTTTTAATGATCGCCATTCTAACTGGGATGAGATGGTATTTCATTGTGGTTTTGATTTGCATTTCTTTAATGACCAATGGTAATGAGCTTTTTTTCATATGTTTCTTGGCCACATAAATGTCTTCTTTTGAGAAGTTCTGTTCATATCCTTTGCCCACTTTTGATGGGGTTGTTTTTTACTTGTAAATTTGTTTAAGTTCCTTGTAGATTCTGGATATTAGGCCTTTGTCAGATGGATAGATTGCAAAATTTTTTTCCCATTCTGTAGGTTGCCTGTTGACTCCGATGATAGTTTCTTTTACTGTACAGAAGCTCTTTAGTTTAGTTAGATCCCATTTGTCAATTTTGGCTTTTGTTGCCATTAGTTTTGGTGTTTTAGTCATGAAGTCTTTGCCCATGCCTATGTCCTGAGTGATATTGCCTAGGTTTTCTTCTAGGATTTTTATGGCTGTAGGTCTTTAATCCATCTCGAGTTAATTCTTGTGTAAAGTGTAAGAAAGGGGTCCAGTTTCAGTTTTCTGCATATGGCTAGCCAGTTTTCCTAACACCATTTATTAAATAGGGAATCCTTTCCCCGTTGCTTATTTTTGTCAGGTTTGTCAAAGATCAGATGGTTGTAGATGTATGACGTTATTTCTGAGGCCTCTGTTCTGTTCTGTTGGTCTATATGTCTGTTTTGGTACCAGTGTACCGTGCTATTTTGGTTACTGTAGCCTTGTAGTGTAGTTTGAAGACAGGTAACGTGATGCCTCCAGCTTTGTTCTTTTTGCTTAGGATTGTCTTGGCTATATGGGGTCTTTTTTGGTTCCATATGAACTTTAAAGTAGTTTTTTCCAATTCTGTGAAGAAAGTCAATGGTAGCTCGATGGGGATAGCTTTGAATCTATAAATTGCTTTGGGCAGTATGGCCATTTTCATGATATTGATTCTTCCTGTCCATGAGCATGGAATGTTCTTCCATTTGTTTGTGTTCTCTCTTATTTCCTTGAGCAGTGGTTTGTAGTTCTCCTTGAAGAGGTCCTTCACATCCCTTGTAAGTTGTATTCCTAGGTGTTTTATTCTCTTTGTAGCAATTGTGAATGGGAGTTCACTCATGATTTGGCTCTCTGTTTGTCTATTATTGGTGTCTAGGAATGCTTGTGATTTTTGCACATTGATTTTGTATCCTGAGACTTTGGTGAAGTTGCTTATCAGCTTAAGGAGATTTTGCCCTGAGACGATGGGGTGTTCTAAGGAGACCCATCTCACGTGCAAAGACACACATAAGCTCAAAATAAAGGGATGGGGGAATATTTACCAAGCAAATGGAAAGCAAAAGAAGCATGGGTTGCAATCCTAGTCTCTGATAAAACAGACTTTAAACCAGCAAAGGTCAAAAAAGACAAAGAAGGGCATTACATAATGGTAAAGGGATCAATGCAACAAGAAGAGCTAACTATCCTAAATATATATGCACCCAATATAGGAGCACCCAGATTCGTAAAGCAAGTTCTTTGAGACCTACAAAGAGACTTAGACTCCCACACAATAATAGTGGGAGACTTTAACACTCCACTGTCAATATTACATCAACGAGACAGAAAATTAACTAGGATATTCAGGACTTAGCTCTGGACCAAGCAGACCTAATAGACATCTACAGAACTCTCCACCCCAAATCAACAGAATGTACATTCTTCTCAGCACCACATCACACTTACTGTAAAATTGACCACATAATTGGAAATAAAACATTCCTCAGCAAATGCAAAAGAACAGAAATCATGACAGTCTTTCAGGCTACAGTTCAATCAAATTAGGACTCAGATTAAGAAACTCACTCAAAACTGCACAACTACATGGAAACTGGACAACCTGCTCCTTAATGACTACTGGGTAAATAATGAAATTAAGGCAGAAATTAATAAGTTCTTTGAAACCAGTGGGAACAAAAACACAACATACCAGAATCTCTGGGACACAGCTAAAGCAGTGTTTAGAGGGAAATTTATAGCACTAAATGCCCACAGGAGAAAGTGGGAAAGATCTAAAGTTGACACCCTAACATTACAATTAAAAGAAGTAGAGAAGCAAGAGCAAACAAGTTCAAAAGCTAGCAGAAGGCAAGAAATAACTGAGATCAAATGAGAACTGAAGGAGATACATGAAAAACCCTTCAAAAAAACTAGTGAATCCAGGAGCTGGTTTTTCGAAAAGATTAGCAAAATAGACCACTAGCCAGACCAATAAAGAAGAAAAGAGAGAAGAATCAAATAGATGGAATAAAAAATGATAAAGGAGATATCACCACTGATCCCACAGAAATACAGACTATTATAAGAGAATACTATAAACACCTCTATGCAAATAAACTAGAAAATCTAGAATAAATGGATAAATTCCTGGACACATATGCCCTCCCAAGACTAAACCAGGAAGAAGAATAGACCAATAACAAGTTCTGAAATTGAGGCAGTAATTAATAGTCTACCAACCAAAAAAAGCCCAGGACCAGATGGATTCCCAGCCGAATTCTGCCAGAGGTACAAAGAGGAGCTGGTACCATGCCTTCTGAAACTGTTCCAAACAATAGAAAAAGTGGAACTCCTTCCTAATCATTTTTTGAGGCCACTACCATCCTGATACCAAAACCTGGCAGAGACACAACAAAAAAAGAAAATTCAGGCTAATATGCCTGATGAAAATCGATGTGAAAATCTTCAATAAAATACTGGCAAACCAAATCCAGCAGCACATCAAAAAGCTTATCCACCACTATCAAGTTGGCCACATCCCTGGGATGCAAGGCTAGTTCAGCATATGCAAATCAGTACACATAATCCATCACATAAACAGAACCAATGACAAAATCCACATGATTACCTCAATAGATGCAGAAAAGGCCTTCATTAAAATATTCAACACCCCTTCATGCTAAAAACTCAGTAAACTATGTATTGATGGAACGTATTTCAAAACAATAAGAGCTATTTATGACAAACCCACAGCCAATATACTGAATGAGCAAAAGCTGGAAGCATTGCCTTTGAAAACCGGCACAAGACAAAGATGCCCTCTGTCACCACTCCTATTCAACATAGTATTAGAAGTTCTGGCCAGGGCAGTCAGGCAAAGAAATAAAGGTATCAAAATAGGAAGAGAAGAAGTCAAATTGTCTCTGTTTGCAGATGATGTGATTGGATATATAACATTTTTAAGGCCTTTAATACATGAATTCTTTATTGTTACAAAAATATGCAAAAGGAGTACATTTCTGGTAGGGAAGTAGAGAACTTGTTATTTAACAAATAATTTCAGTGCGACATTAAAATTCTATAAATTTTGAACTTTTCTTCATCATTAAATTTAGTATAGGAATTGTCTAAATTCCAGTAATAATATATAATAGAATCTACTAAAGTCTGGCTCTCTAACATTAGTTATTCTATATGTTTGTATTAGTTCATTTTCACACTATTATGAACTACTTGAGACTGGGTAATTTATGAAGAAAAAAGGTTTATTTGACTCACAGTTCTGCATGACTTGAGAGGCCTCAGGAAACTTACAATTGTGGCACAAGGCAATGGAAGTGAGGCATGTCTTACATAGCAGCAGGAGAAACAGCAAAGGGGAAGTGCCACTTTTAAACCTTCAGATTTCGTGAGATTCACTATCACGAGAACAGCATGGAGAAAACTGCCCCGTAATCCAGTCACCTCCCACCAGGTCCCTTCCTCGACACGTGGGTCCAATTTGAGATGAGATTTGGGTGGGGACACAGAGCCAAACCAAATCATTCTTGATGTGGGTTAAAAACAGTAAACAATCCATTATGCCTAAAAATAATAAACTCTAGGCCAGGCGTGGTGGCTCACATCTGTAATCCCAGCACTTTGGGAGGCCGGGGCAGGCAGATCACCTGAGGTCAGGAGTTCGAGACTAGCCTGATGAATATAGTGAAACCCTGTCTCTACTGAAAATACAAAAATTAGCCAGGCATGGTGGCATGCGCCTGTAATCCCAGCTACTCGGGAGGCTGAGGCAAGAGAATCGCTTGGACCCAGTAGGTGGAGGTTGCAGTAAGCTGAGATTGCACCACTGCATTCCAGCCTGGGTGACAGTGCGAGACTCCGTCTCAAAAAAAAAAAAAAAAAAAAAAAAGAATTCTAGGTGCAAAGGCATGAAAGGGCTAAACAGGGGAAAAACTGGGGCCAGTGGGGAACAGGGATGAATATTTATCTGATCATTGGAAGGAAAAGGAGTTTTGAGTTATCAAAAGAAATCACACAGGGATTTTGGCAGCTACAGATATTACTATAAGGAGTCACGAAAACAAGCAGTGCCAGAACAATCCAATAAAAAAGTAAATGTAACAAGTAAAATAAGTAATTTATTTATATACAAACCAATAGGAAAACAAATACAGTTGGCCTTTCATATCCACAGCTTCCACATCTGTGGATTGAACCATCTGCAGTTCTAAAACATTCAGAGAAAAAAAACAGATTTTAAAATACAGTATAACCATTTACATAGGGTTTACATTGTAGGGTATTGTAAGTAATCTAGAGGTGATTTAAAGTATATGAGAGGATGTGCATAGGTTATATGTAAATACTATGCCATTTTATCTAAAGGACTTGAGCATCTGAGAATTTTGGTATCATCAGGGTCCTGGAACCATTTCCCTGTGGATACAGAGTGATGGCTGTAATTCTCAAAGAAATGCATGGCTAAACAACATATTTTAGGCTGGGCATGGTGGCTCACGCCTGTAATCCCAGCACTTTGGGAGGCCGAGGCGGGTGGATCACGAGGTCAAGAGATCGAGACCATCCTGGCCAACCAACATGGAGAAACCCCGTCTCTACTAAAAAACAAACAAAAAAAAGGTACACGTATAGTCCCAGCTACTTGGGAGGCTGACGCAGGAAAATCGCTTGAACCCGGGAGGCGGTGGTTGCAGTGAGCCGAGATCTCGCCACTGCACTCCAGCTGGGGTGATAGCGAGAGTCTGTATCAAAACAACACCACCAACAACAACATATTTTAAAAGTTCAACCTCACTTATTATCAAAGAAATAAATTTTAAGTCACAAGAAAAGATATTTTTTTCACCGCCTAAAGTAGGAATGATGTTGGTTACATTCCCAATTGAGGTGATAAATGATAACAAAAGTTTAAGCTAAAAAAAAAAGAGAACCAAAACCTACCATTGAGGATTTTTTTAAAAGACCACAATAGTTGTTGATTTAAAGACAGAGTCAGAACTGTGATTAGGGAAATTAAAAAAATATATAGTAAAACTTGACTGTGCACCAATCTGTAGGACTGCCTGGATGCCTGGAAAGCTATACTCAAAAGTTAATTTTTCATTAGAAAGCTCATTATAATTAAGCAAAAAATAAATGAGTGAACCAGTATAACTCAAGAAATACCAAAAGAAAAAAAATCCATTTCATGTTAAGCAGATGGAGAAAAACCAATAAAAGTAAAAGTCTTAATTAGTGAACAAGATAGATTATGTAATCTAAATTGTTAATTGGAAGAAGAAAGTAAAATCCACAAATGTTTGGAAAACTCAAAGACTTGAAATACAAAAGATTAATAAATAAATGAAGAGAATAGTTTTTATGTGTATTTGGAAACTTAATAATATGAATGGATTTTCAGGATAAATTTTAATTTCCAGTTACTCACAAATTGTAAAATACGAATAGTTCAAAAGCTATAGAAGTATTTGAAAACATTGATAAAATAATTGCTCCAAAAAAACTCATCCAGGTACTTTTGTTTTAAAAAAACAATAGGTAATTCTTACATAGTGTTATCTGATTTAGAGCATTATAAAGATACAAATTTCTTTTTTTTGTTTGTTTGTTTGTTTGTTTTGTTTTGTTTTTGAGAAGGAGTCTCACTCTGCCACCAAGCTGGAGTGTAGTGGCACAATCTCAGGCTCACTGCAACCTCTGCCTCCCAGGTTCAGGCGATTCTCCTGCCTCAGCCTCCCAAGTAGCTGGGACTACAGGCACACACCACCACACCCAGCTAATTTTTTTTTGTATTTTCAGTAGAGACGGGGTTTCACCATGTTGGCCAGGATGTCTCAATCTCTTGACCTCGTGATCCACCCGCCTCAGCCTCCCAAAGTGCTGGGATTACAGGCCTGAGCCACCGTGCCTGGCCAAACCTACAAATTTCTTATTATGTAACTAGCATTTTATGTACATGTACACAGATACACATATGCCTAGATACATAGATAATTAGAAGGCTACTTTGTTAACATTCAAGAATATTTATCTCAAATCAACAATCAATGCTATTCCTAATGGTGAATTTCTACAAATACCACATCCTTGTAACTATTAATTAGCATTATTTTAAAACTTTTAGCCAGGTTATTAGCCAAAATAATAAAATATGTTTCTATATTGGAAAGAGACAGTGTTAATTTGTAGATGGTATCTTATATATAGAAAAACTCTGAAGCAAAAACCAACTTAATTTTAGGTAGTAGGACTATGTGAAAACACAGATTTGACAGATTTTTGTGTTTCAACAATAATCAGTAATTAGAAAAAGCAACACTATTTTAAAGTAGAAAAGAAAATATATAAGACAAATTTTATAAGAACTGTGTTTGACTTGTATGTGTGTTTGGGAAGTACTTTTGAATTTATCAAATTGATTCTTAAGAAGGCACAACTAATCTATAAGGGTAGAAATGAGAACAGTGAGAACAGTGGCTGCCTGTGCAGTGGAGGAGGACTCATTGGAAAGTAATGTGAGAGATCTTTCTAGGATAATGAGAGTTCTGTATGTTGAGTGGGACATTGTTCATAGTTTATTGAACTATACCATTAAGACCTGTGATTTTACTAAATGTAATTATGCCTCATTTTAGAAAATAGAAGAAAAGAAACTTGATTCTAAAATTTTCTGGAAGAATAAACAGTAAAGAACCAACCATGAAAACATTTTTGAAAAGAAGTAAAAATAAACATTTTTGAAAAAGAATATATATATATGTATATGTATGTATAACTTTAAACTGTTAACTGTTTATATATATGTATATATGTGTGTGTGTGTGTGTGTATATATATATATATGTATGTATGTATAATTTTAAACTGTTAACGTAGGCTGTTAAGGGAGAGAAAAATGAAAGAGAATCAAGAGTTGCTGACCCTGATAAACAGAAAACTTTAATGTATCATAAAGTACAAAAACTAGTTTGGGAAGCATCCCAGGATAATTGATTGAACATTTGGGAGGGGGAAAATTGAGTTTATCATCTTCACAAAACTCAGCTTCCTAACAGATTGAAAACCAAAGTGTAACCAATTCATGAACTCTTTTAAAACACATACGTACACGCGCACATATACAAAGAAATGCCTGATCTTTGGAGCAAGAAATTTCTGAGCTTAAAATTATTAAACTATGTGTTCTATGTCTGTGTTTAATAAAAATATAGAGAAATGAAATACACCATTTTAATCAAAATCTGAAGTTAAATCACAAATGAAAGATTTGAGACAGATAAATGGCTAATATCCCTACTTTATAAAGAACTCCCTGTAATTGATAGGAAAAAAAAGCCATTCCATTATCATATGGACAAAGGGTATGAAAAGACAATCCAAAGATATTTTAAAAATCAGGTTGTGGGGAAGTATATTCAGTGACTCTTACTTTATCCACTTGTCCTTTTATCTACCTGTTCTTATAAATGTTGGTATTAGAAAGTTTTTTCAAGTCAGAAAGGCAATTAAGTTTTAAAGCCTAGATTTTTTATTACTTTGAATAATTACCCCAAGTATAATATGTTAAGTTTTTCTCTTTTAGCACTTCAGAATCCAGAGGTGGTGGCCCTTCGTGGTGGACTAAACACCATCTTGAAAAATGTGATCGATTGCCAATTAAGTCGAATAAATGAGGCCCTGATTACTACAATTTTGCACCTTCTTAATCATCCAAAGACTCGACAGTATGTGCGAGCCGATGTAGAGTTAGAGGTAGGAACTTTAACATTCTTTTCTAGTTTTAAAATATGATTATAAATGTATACTTTTACTTTGAAATACTAAATTCTATAGATGCAGCACCACATTAATTATCAAGCCTAAATTAGCCAACACTGATTTATTCCCAGCTCTGTTTTACAGATCATTCAGTTTGGACTGAATTGAAAACATTACTCTTAAGAATATTTCATCAATGTGTAAATTTTATTTTTGTATTATCTATGAAAAGTTTGTGAACCAAATTAGAGTACAAATAAAGTTACATAACAAATTTACCTATTTAAGATTACCATTTGTTTTTAAGGCCTTTAGTACATTGTGTGTGAGTAGCTCCTGCTAATTATACAATATTTATGAAACCTAAAATTATCTGAAGTTGGAAGCACTTTGTTAGCAACTAATTATATCTACTTGAAAGAAATCATACATGTATATTTTATAAATACCTTTTAAATTTTTTACTGATTCAAGTAGGGTTTATTACAGTTAGTCAAAAGTAATAAGGCTACTGTATACTTTATAAGAAAGTATGTATGCACTGTATTATAGTTTCTTCGTGTGCATGTATTGCATTGTTGTCCTTTGAATATAGTATTTGGAGTCAGTTTAAATCAAGGATTTGTTTGTATTTAGGTATGAAATCATATGTGATATAAAAGATTGATTGTCCCCTAGTTTGTTTTTCCAAATCGTTTTTTGAAACTTAAGTGTTCTGTTTTTATCAGGACTATTTTTAAAAATGCTTCACATTATAAAATTGACATTAGCCTATATTATTAACTAACAATGTTAGTATAATATTCTTAATAAGTGATTTCAAGTACATTATTCATTGGAATCCTCTGGGAATAAACTGGCACTGTTGATATTTTATAATATGTTTAGCTTTAATTTTTTTTCTTACCAAGTAAGAAACCTAATTTTAAAATTGGAGAGCTGAATAAAAGATAATATGTATAGGCTCTGTGATTTGTTTTTTGTTTTGTTTTGAGATGGGGTCTCACTCTGTTGCCCAGGCTTAAGTGTAGTGGCGCAATCACATCTCACTGCAGCCTGGACCTCCTGGACTCAAGCTATCCTTCCATGTTAACCTCCTGAGTAGCTGGGACTATAGTTATGTGCCACCACACCTGGCTAATTTTTGTATTTTTTGTAGAGACGGGGCTTTGCCATGTTGCTCAGGCTGGTCTTGAACTCCTGAGCTCATGCAATCCACCCACTTCAGCCTCCCAAACTGCTGGGCTTGCAGGTATGAGCCACTATGCCCAGCCAGCTGTGTTTTTATTCCTATATATCACACAGTGGATTAGCAAAGCCTTTATATAAATGAAACAAACCTCAAACACAGGAAAACCAGAGGTCTACTTAGTCTTATCAAAATTGCATTGTAGCCTCAATTTAACTTAGTTAGACATTAGAATAAGGTGATTGGTCCCCTTAATCTACCTGTCTAGCAGAGGAAAGAATAAACCATCTCTAGTGGGAGGATAACATCACTTGGATCCTTTTATAAAGTGCACAATGCCTGACATTCAGTCGGAAATTAGTCACGTAAAAAGACATGACTGTATGACTGAAAACCCAAAAGAAAAAAAAAATGATCCATAGAAACATGCTTGCAGGTAATTCAGATAGAGGAAAAAGACATGAAAACAACCCCAATTAATTTGTTCAAGAAGAGAAATAAAATAGATGAAATAATAGAGAATTTTACCATATAATTGGATATGTGAAAAGAATCAAATGGAAATTCTAGTACTGAAAATATGATATCTGGAATGCAGAGCACAATGAAATTAACATTCAGTTTGAACAGGAAGATGTTATTAGTAAACCGAAAGAGAAGTCAATAAAAATATCCAAGGGTAAAAGAAAAATAATGTTAATACAGTAAAGCACAGAGAAAAAAGAAAGAAATTGAACAGCACAAAAGGGATAAAACGTAATTGCAGTCTTTGGAGAGAAAAAATTGGCAGAAGCAAAGATCCAAAGAGAAAGTGGCCAAAACATTGTTTCTAAAACTGATAAAGCTTCATGTTATAGAGCTCAGAAAACAAATGAGATAATACATAGGGAGGAACTGAGCCCTGTTGCAAATAATCAGCACCTTGTGAATGACACTTCTTGACGCAGATCCTCTAGCTCCAGTCAGGCCTTCAGATGACTACAGGCCTGGCTAACACTTGGACTGAAATCTTATGAGACCTTGAGCCGTAACCATGTAGCCAAGCCTCTCCTAGATTCTTAAGTCACTGAAACTGTATAAATTAATAAATATTATTTGTTGTTAAAAGGAGACATAAAGAAAGGCTAAAGGGAATCTTCAGTTACAAGGAAAATGACCTAAGACAAAGAAATGCAGGAAGGAATGAAGAGCACCAGAAAAAGTAAATATGTGACTAGATTTAAAAGAATCATGACTGTTAAAAGTAATTATTAATCTCTTATATTTTAAATTATATTTAGAACTAAAGTTCATGTCCACAGTAATGCCGTAGACAAGATGGGAAGGTTGTTAATAAAATATAATAGTTCTAAAGTAGCCGGTAATCCCAGCTACTCTGGAGGCTGAGGCGGGAGGGTTGCTTGAGCCCAGGAGTTCAAGGTTGCAGTAAGCTATGATCACACTACTCACTACACCTTAGTCTGCACAGTAGAGTAAGATCCTGTCTCTTAAGTTCTAAAGTAATGAGTTATTTTAGCAAGGTTGCTGAATACAAACAACAACACACAAAAATAACTTGGATTTTCTTTATACCACCAACAAAAGGAACATGCAGTTCATTAATAGAACTATTTAAATTTTCAAACACAGGCAAAACTAATCATAGTGTCAGAAGTCAAGATGGTTATCTTGGGATAGATACTGATTGTGACTACAAAGATAGAGCTTTGAGGATGCCTATGTTTTATCTTGTGCTAGTTACATGAGTGTGCTTAATTTGAGAAAATCACTGTTTTAGATACATGTTAAACCTCAATTTAAAAGTTCAGAACTTCAATTTGTACATTAAAAAAAATCACCAAATATATTCCCTGATGATGCGTTAGAAGAAATAAGTCCCTCAAGCAGTAAACCCATTAAAGATAGGGAGAAATGGTGGAATGTTACATTCCATAAAATGCAGGAAGGATGCATTTTAAAATAAAGACTCTTTTCTTCTTCCTTTTTTTTTGAATAGAGAATTTTAGCACCCTATACTGATTTTCACTACAGACATAGTCCAGATACAGCTGAAGGACAGCTCAAGTAAGTAACATTGGTTCCTAATAATTTTTAAGATAATGTATATGTTAATACTAAAGCTTTTAGGTTTGCGTGATTCCATGTACAGCCAGAGAAATGTGAGTTTAAATACATTTTCTATTTTATAGAATTATGTTGCATTTCTCTCATAATTTACTGTTGTTTAAAAAATTTAAAGCTTTGAGAAATTTAAAGGTTAATTTCTTATTTCAAAAAATATATGGTAGACTGTGACAGAAACCAAGGTCATTGTTTTTGTATCATATATATTTTAGCGTAATTACATTAAAAAAACTAAAAGAATGAAATAATAGTAGATAGTAGAATGAAGAGCCACCTTAACTTACTGAGTCAGCAGAATGATGTAATATGTAGAATTCTGAGAATAAGTTTAATACAGAAATAAATGAGAATAGAGTAAATATTATTATCTAGAAATGAGACAGTATAATTTTCAGGGTGTTTTTGGAGAGAAAGGCACATGTTCACTAGGTATTTGGAGATAACTTTAACATAATTTAGGGATCAAATAAAGCACTTTGTAAGGATTTTGCAAATGACACAATTCCATTAAATATGCTATCTAGTGTTTTTCTGGTAGACTTTATTGCACTGCAATGAGTTTATTGTAGACATAAACTTACTGTGATACATAGTATACATTGCCAGGGAAATGTTTTTATTGTTTTTCATTTTTCCCCTGAATTAAAAATAGTGATTTCTGTAATCCTAGCACTTTGGGAGGCCAAGGCGGGTGGACCGCCTGAGGTCAGGAGTTTGAGACCAGCCTGACCAATCTGTTGAAACCCCGTCTCTACTAAAAATGCAAAAAAAAATTAGCTGGGCATGGTGGCGTACACCTGTAGTCCCAGCTACTCCGGAGGCTGAGGCAGGAGAATTGCTTGAACCTGGGAGGCGGAGGTTGCATTGAGCTGAGATCACGCCACTGCACGATCCTGGGCGACAGAGCAACATTCTGTCTCAAAAAAAAAAAAAAGTGGTTTCATACCTTCAGTCACATCCATCATTGTGAACTCATTATCACACCCTAACATACCATGACCTACTTTGAGCTAAGAGATCAAAGTAGATGTCCTCTAAGACTTCTCAAACTTATTCCTGCAAACTTTAGTTATGAATTGGAATTTGTAAGGCCCTTTCTTGGCTTCTTTTGAAATATAGACATTCTCTTATTGACGGAGAATATATGAGTTTTCTGTTGCTGCACACCAAATAACAATAAGCATGATGGCTTAAAACAATACCAGTTTATTAGATCACAGTTTGATAGGTCAGAAGTCTGGCTCAGGTCTTGCCTAGAGGCTCTGGTGAAGAATCCATTTCCAAGGTCATTCAGATTGTTGAGAAAATTTAGTTTCTTGCTACTGTACAACTGCTATGCCTTTTTCCTTACTGGCTGTCAGCTGGGGCCTACTTTCACCTTCTAGAGGCCTCCCACATTCCTCAGCACGTGGTATTCTCCCTCTGCAAAGGGAACAATGCTGGAATCTTTCTAGTGCTTTCAGCCTCTCTGACTTTTTCTTTGGCTACCAGCTAGAGAAAGCTCTCTAATTAGATCAAGCCTGCTATATGGTATATACCCTTTCTTATGCTCTACGAGACAATATAACATAAACATAGTCACCGTCATAGCGGTGATATCTCATCATGTTCACATGACCCAGAGATCAGGTCATGGAATCTTGGGATAGGGCCATTTATAGAATTCTGCATATGATGATGGACAATAGGTGAACCTAGATATTTTTTAGAGTTGGGAGAGTGGGGCTATTCCATCAGAATCCTTCCTTTCCTATTTGGTTCTGTACTTTCTTCTAAGTTTCTGGAGTATAAGCAGGTAGATATCAGGCCTGTAAATAAGGGTATATTATGACCAGGGAACAGGGAAATGACTGATTTTTAAAATATTACAAGTTTAATATGTTAGAGATGGATTACCAGACAGTCAGTGTATGTCACCAACTTTTTTAAGAGAAAGTGCTGAAAGCTTAATCACACAGGTGTCTGATTCTCCCTTCTTCCAAGCCACCCCCGCCCCCACTTTCATTTCTGTTATTTTCTCATTTTAGCTGGTGCTGCATAGCTTAGTCTTTTTCTTTGAGCTTTTCTGTCCACTTTTGTAAACTAGTTGCTTACTAATACCTAATTTGACTTTCTGTCATTGCTCTTTATTCCTTCTACTTTTTGTTGCTGTTTTTCCCAGTTCTGTGATTTTTTGTATGCTCACAACCATTAAGAATTTAAGTAGGAAAGATTAAAAAAAAAGGTGGCACAGGAAAAAAGGGACAATCGACAGGGTAGACATGGCGGTTGGAGTGACATAAAGAGACACAAAATTGCTATTAAGTATTGAAACTGGCCATAAGCCAACCATGAAAAATGTTTAACAGATATAAAAAATTCAGTTGCTTGTCATAACTATTGTCAAGGAAGGAATAATGGAAACAGTTGGCTACATAATTGTCAAGGAAGAAAGTAGCTGGTGATGTTAATATGTAGTTATTTCATAACATTTCAGTGACTGCATAGGTTGTTGAACTTGCTTGTTGGAAATGTTCAAATAAGTTTAGAGCAAAGATTATGAAGTAAAGAGTGTGTGTGATTAAAATTAAGAGGTTTATGTGATAATTTTCCTTGCTAAGGGGCAACCTAGTACCACAGATGCTTATTAAGCAGACTTAATGCTTAATTAAATCTTATCTAAGAATAGTTTTCAGAGAGAGCAGGAATATAGAACTGAGTAGAAAAGCAGAATTTATGACAAACGATGTTGTGAATTTAAGTTCGAAGTCAGTTTATAATTGACTAATTTGCTTTAGTGTAGATCTGATCTTTGTGTTTTTTAATGTCTTGTTTTAATTTTATGTGTAAATGTTTAAACATCAGTGATAGCTCTTATTGTGATTTAGTAGCAGGAAAAAACTCATTTTAACATTTTATTTCATTGATTCTCCCCCCTGCCCCCCCCACCCCCAACAGAGAAGACAGAGAAGCACGATTTCTAGCCAGTAAAATGGGAATCATAGCAACATTCCGATCATGGGCAGGTAGGTTACTCTACATTGCTTTATAATATCCAAGAAGAAAAACTAGACTACTTTTTCAAATGTTAAATTATTATTGTATCATCTAATTCAGAGGCTAATCTAGTCTTACTTTGTATGTTATTATTAGAACCAAAGGAATTCGTACAAAATTATTAAAATATGGTGAAGGAAATTTGTAATAGTCAATAGGAATTAGCTAATATTATGATCAGTGTACACATATTTATTAATTACTTGACAGTCACTGTGCTAATGATTACCTGGGCAGTTAAAAAAATTTAAGCATGATCTTTACCAAAAACACCTAGAAAACTTGAGTGTTAGCTGTGTATGTAACTGAAGTTTGTTACTTAAAGTACAGTGTAGTGCCATAAATACAAAATAAGCAAGATAGGTCATTAATAGTTCCAAATTTCTTGAGAATAGGGATTGTGCATGTTTTATCTTTCCATGGAATAAAAAGTAAGTATTGTTTTTAAAATAATACCACCATTAAATGTGTTGTTAATAACATTGGGTTTTTGCCATTAAGAGTAATTGAGAGTAATAGCAAAAACCGCAATTACTTTTGTACCCGATGTATTAATGATTATCTTCTTCCTTCTTGATTTAGTATTATTGTGAAGGGGTAGCATGGAAAAGAAGTAGCAATAAGCAAAAAAAGGAAATTCACCTAAACATTTCTGTGTACCTAGGTAACCCTAACTTACAAATACCTTTTCCATACAAATGTTTACTCCAGCCATTTGTATAGAAAGGCCACTTGGCCCCTAACCAGTATGTTTCCAGGGATTTTCTCTGATCTCTTAGCAGCTTGGTAAAAAGCTCTGCCTTGCGATACCTCATAAATGCCTATTTTCCTAACATTGATGGACAACCATAGGATTCTATGATGACTCAACAGTCATACATACTTTTTTAAAAATACTTCATCAGCTCCCCAATACTTTGTTTTCTGTAGTTACAGTCATCTTCCTTTACCACTCCTCAGCTTCCTTGTCATTAGAGCTGTTTGTATCTTACCAAAAAAATTAATTCTATCCTGCATCCTAGCTACTATCTCCTTATTCTTCCTATGTCCAGACTCTACACTTCCTGTAATGATGTCTGTTTCTGCCAGTCTTTCCTTATTGCTCTTAAACATTTTTTTTTTTTTTTTTACTGTGTTTCAATTTCCCCTGGAGCCCTTTTATACTGATTCATCATTAGAAACTTAGAGGGGTGGGGCCGGGTGTGGTTGCTCATGCCTGTAATCCCAGCACTTTGAGAGGCCAAGGTGGGTGGATCACCTGAGGTCAGGGGTTCGAGACCAGCCTGGCCAACATGGTGAAACCCTGTCTCTACTAAAAATACAAAAATTAGCCAGGTGTGGTGGCGGGCACCTGTAATCCCAGCTACTCAGGAGGCTGCAGCAGAATTGCTTGAACCCAGGAGGCAGAGGTTGCAGTGAGCCGAGATCGCACCCTACACTCCAGCCTGGGCAACAGAGCGAGACTCTGTCTCAAAAAAAAAAAAGAAAGAAACTTAGAGGGGTGGGAGTCTTCTACCTTTCTATTGAAGTAAGAAGAGAAATGTCAGCATTATAAGTTAAAACCTTGAAAGCATTTGTCTCATGGAAATAACTTCCTAAATAATATTTATATTGTGTAGTACTATTTATATGTTAAATAAACTTTTGTGTACTTGTAACAGTATTTCTGTGATGTATTTCCAGTTCCAAATAACTGATTGAAAAATGACCTTTTAGAACACATTTTTTTAATGAGATGCAGCAGCCTGTTTTCCGTATTAGCACAGAGTACAATCTTTTGAGACTCTATCTTATCTGTAATTTCTCAAACTACTATCAGACATCAAAATTTGCAAAATACTATTTTGATACTTTAAGCAAATAAGCTTACCTAGTATGTTTTAATTTGAATTTTGATCCTGAATCTAAAAAGAACATAGAGACTGTTCATAAATATCTGTATGCTTAGCTAGAGGTACAGGGAACATTGGAGTCCTATAAGACATTTTAAAGAATGTTTTCCCTAACGTGTCATGAAAAATTTGAAACATACAGAAAAATTGAAAAAACTGTACAGTGAACACCCATATACTTCCGCCTAGATTTTACTGTATTATATATCTGTCCATCTGTCCATCCCACTGGGCGTTCATCAGTACTCTATGTTATTCTAATACATCTCAAAGGAAGTTGCAGACATAGTCCTCTTCACTCCTGAACACTGCAGCATGCACATTATTAACTAGAATTAGGTGTTTGTTTATGGTCCTGATTTGTTTTTGGGGGGAGAGATTTGAGGTAAAATTTACATACAGTGAAATGCACACATCATTAGTCTACTGTTTGATGCGTTTTGACAAATGCTTACACCTTTGTAATTCAAACCCTTTTCAATATATAGAACATTATCATTGCCCCAGAAAGTTCTCTTATACTCTTTCCTAGTCAGTTTTTGACTCCGTACTGCCAAGAAGGAACCACCATTATTTTTGTGGCTTAGTTTTGCCTATTCTGAAACTTAATATTAGTGGAATCATACTGATATAAAGGCTTTTTTTTTGTAAGGCTTCTTTCACTTGACATAATGATTTTGATACTCATTTATGTTATTGTATATATCAGTAATATGTTCTCTTTTTTGCTAAGTAATATTTCATGCAATGAACATTTCATTTTGGTTGTTTTTTTTTGTTTGTTTGTTTTTTGCCCTTCTGTTACTAGATTTGACTATTCAAAGCTCCTTTATCAAAGATAAAGCTTCTTTGAGCAATTTCATACAAGCTATTTTTGTGGACATGAGTTTTCATTTCTCTTGCATAAATGCCTAAATGGAATTGCTGGGTCTGAGATTGGATGTATGTTTGTGTCCATGAGAAACTGCCAGACTTTTTCCCAAAATACTTATACTATTTTATACTCCCATCATCAGTGTATGTGACTCCCAGTTGTTCTGCATCCTTGTCAGTATTTGGTGTTGTAAGTCTTTCATTTTAGCCATTCTAATAGGTATATTTTGCATTTCCCCTGATGATTAATGATATGGAGCATTTTGTGTCTGTTTATTGGCTATTCATACATCTTTTGTGACATGATTTTAATATGTTTAAAATTGTTCAACTTTGTAACTTAAAAATTTGGAATCATATAATTTATTTGAAGTCTGTTGCTTATACTCATCTGTGCATTCAGCGTATTTTAGAATTGAACTTTTAAATAATAAATGCCAAGTAGAGTTTTTCACTTTAAAGTGAGGAGCATAAAAGAGGGGAGACAGACCATTGTCTGATTTTCTCCCGTGTTCTTACTCCCAGAGAAGCGTTCGTCAGGCAGTCAGACTCATAAACTTTCTGGATATTAAACAGATACTGAAGATGGAATTTAAGTGATGAAATTATTGGTAATCTCTAATCAATAGAGAAATATGGAGTATGCTTCAAATATATTTCAGTTATATAATAGTTCTTATGATGACCAAATAGTATCATAGATAATCATATAATTTTGCCTAGAAAAATACAACAAATTTTATATTATACATTGCTATAGAAATTTTTTTGAAATTCATGTCAGTGATTTTTTTTTTCTTTCTGTCCTCTTTAGGTATTATTAATTTATGTAAACCTGGAAATTCTGGGATCCAGTCTCTAATAGGAGTACTTTGCATACCAAATATGGAAATAAGGGTAGGTAAAAGTTATTAGGATTGTTTCATTCCTGGACCTTTAAGAGTGGGAATTAATTATAAAAAAAAAAATTATTTCAGGTGATGCTTTTTCCTCATTAGTTGTTAATCTAGATCATATTTTTAAAATACACAAGTAAATATTTACTACTTAGTTAAACCCTAAATATAATAGGAATCCTTTAAAATATTGCTGTTGCCTGGGCGCGGTGGCTCATGCCTGTGATTTTGGGAGGCCGAGGCGGGTGGATCATGAGGTCAGGAGTTCAAGACTAGCCTGACCAACATGGTGAAACCCCATCTCTACTGGAAAAAAAAAAAAAACACAAAAATTAGCTGGGCATGGTGGCACATGCCTGTAATCCCAGCTACTTAGGAGGCTAAGGCAGGAGAATCGCTTGAACCCAGGAGGCGGAGGTTGTGGTGAGCTGAGATAGCGCCATTGCACTCCAGCCTGGGTGGCAGAGCGAGACTCCATCTCAAAAAAAAAAAAAAAAAATTGCTGCTGTTAGGAATAATGGCTGTATTAAAAATTGAGTTGAGGCCAGACATGGTGGCTCACGCCTGTAATCCCAGCACTTTGGGAGGCCAAGGCAGGTGGATCACCTGAGGTCAGGAGTTCGAGACCAGCCTCCTCAATATGGTGAAACCCCGTCTCTACTAAAAATACAAAAAATTAGCCAGGCACCTGTAATCCCAGCTACTTAGGTGGTGGGCACCTGTAATCCCAAGTACTCAGGAGGCTGAGGCAGGAGAATCACTTAAACCTGGGAGTTGGAGGTTGCAGTGAGCCAAGATCACACCATTACACTCCAGCCTGGGCAACAAGAGCGAAACTCCATCTCAAAAAAACAAAAAAAAAGTTGAGTTGAAAATATGAACTTAATTATGCTTTATTCATTAAAACAATATAAACAACACACAAGGGCATTCTCACTATAAAAGGTTCAAGCACTACAGACTACATTTAACAAAAGGTAAATGTATTTATGCCTTCTAACTTAAGTTTTGTAATATGTGGTGAGATTTTATTTTAACGATGGTGGTTTTGATTAAAATGGAGTTATTAATATTTCTATATTAGGTATATTTCTAAATTATTTGTAAGAATTTGTATTATACAGTTAAATTGAATTTGAAGGAAAAGAGAATTCTTAAAGTGATTTTTTTCCTTTCTCTTTAAATGTTTTTATTTGTTTTAATTTTGTTTCTTTCTTTTGCCCTTCCTTATATGAACCAAACTTGGAGCTGAAAAATGTTATTAGAAAATATTAGCCAGAAATATTTACAGAAATTTAAACAAATTGTGCCTTGTTTAAATGTGAAATAAAAATTATTTAGATAATGGAAATGGAAGGATATGATTATAAATGGAAAGATCTGTAAGCAGGTAACAAACTGTTGAGATAATTCACTTCTTACTCAATAGGTGGAAAAAGAACATGGTCTTTGGAGAGTCTGACCAACTGGGGTTTAACCTCTGGTTTTATTTACTTTTTTGTTAGCTCCATGACCTTGGGAAAATTGCTTTTTTGCATAATTAGGTTAATGAAAAATTTAATGACTAGATTAAGTGATGTATGTAGTAGTAAGCATTTAGTTATCCCTTCTCTAATATAGGCCTTATACAGTTTCAAAATACGGTATAATCATGCATTGGTTAATGATAGGAATGTGTTCTAAGAAACTCACTGTTAGATGATTTCACCCTGTGAACTACACACCTAGGTTATGTGGTATAGCCTATTGCTTCTAAGCTACAAACCTGTATAGCATGTTACTGTACTGAGTACTGTAGGCAGTTGTAACACAATGGAATTCGTGTATCTAAACATCTAAACATAGAAAAGGTACAATAAAAATACAGTATAAAAGATTAAAAATACTGGCCGGGCACGGTGGCTCAACCTGTAATCCCAGCACTTTGGGAGGCCGAGGCGGGCGGATCATGAGATCAGGAGATCGAGACCATCCTGGCTAACACAGTGAAACCTGTCTCTACTAAAATTAGAAAAAACTTAGCCGGGCGTGGTGGCAGGCACTTGTAGTCCCAGCTACTCGGGAGGCTGAGGCAGAAGAATGGCGTGAACCCGGGAGGCGGAGGTTGCAGTGAGCTGAGATCATGCCACTGCACTTCAGCCGGGGCCACAGAGCGAGACTCCATCTCAAAAAAAAAAAAAAAATTATAAATACAGCACCTATATAGGGTACTTACAGTGCATGGAGCTTATGGGACTAATAGTAGCTCTGGATGAGTCAATGTGTGAGAAGTGAGTGAATGTTAAGACCTAGGACATGACCGTACACTACTGTAGACTTTACAGACTTGTACACTTAGGCTACGTTTAATTTACTAAAATTCTTTTCTTCAAAAATAATTAGCTTATTGTAACCTTTTTACTTTATAACTTTCAAATTTTTTAAACTTTTGACTCTTTTGCAATAATATTTAGCTTAAAACACAAACAAATTGTATGGGCATTCAAAATTTTTTTTGGTTTTATATCCTTATTCTGTAAGATTTTTCTGTTTTTAAATTTTTTTACTTTTTAAACTTTTTTGTTAAAAACAAAAACACAGGCCAGTGCGGTGGCTCACACCTGTAATCCCAGCACTTTGGGAGGCCAAGGCGGGCAGATCACCTGAGGTCAGGAGTTCGAGACCAGCCTGGCCAACATGGTGAAACCCCATCGCTACTAAAAATACAAAAATCAGCCAGGCGTGGTGGCAGGTGCCTGTAATCCCAACTACTCAGGAGGCTGCGGCAGGAGAATTGCTTGAACCCGGGAGGTGGAGGTTGCAGTGAGCCCGTGCCACTGCACTCCAGCCTGGGAGACGAGCGAGACTTTGCCTCAAACCCTCCTCCCCGCCCCCCCCGCCACACACACACACACACACACACACACACACACACACACACACACACACACACACACACACACACACACACACACTAGCCTAGGCCTACACAGAGTTAGGATCATCAGTATCACTGTCTTCCACCTCCATACCTTGTATGTCTGGAATGCCTCCAGTGCAGTATACATGAATGAAGCTGTCATGTGATAACCATGTCTTGTTATGGAATACCTGCCTGAGGCTGTATTACAGTTAACTTTTTTTTTTTTTAAGAGGCAAGGTCTTGCTCTGTCACCCAGGCTAGAGTGCAGTGGAATGATCATAGCTCACTGCATCCTCAAACTCCTCGACTCAAGTGATCATCTTGCCCCAGCCTCCTGAGTAGCTAGGACTACAGGAACGTGCCACCACACCCAGTAAATTTTTAAATTTTTTGTAGAGATGGGATTTCACTATGTTCCTAGTCTCAAAATTCTGGCCTCAAGCAGTCCTCCCACCTTGGCTTCCCAAAGTGCTTTTTTTTTTAAGTATAGGAGTACACTCTAAGATAATGATAAAAGATGTAGTATAGTAAATAGGTAAACCAGTAACATAGTCATTTATTATCATTATCAGGTATTATGTAATTGTACATAATTCTATATATAATACTTTTAAACAACTGGCAGTGCAGTGGGTTTGTTTACTGCAGCATCACCACAAACAGTTGAGTAAATATTGCCCTGTGACAGACAATATGACTGCTGCTATAGTTTCACTAGGCGATAGGAATTTTTCAGCTTCATCGTAATCTTAGGGAACGACCATCGTATATGTGATCCATCATTGACTAAAATATTGTTATGTGGCATGTCATTGTATTAATAGTTCTGTTTTTATCATTTTAAAAATTATGTGAATAGAACATTTAAAAATCTTAAAAGTGTTTCATAAAAATAAAGGAGGTGTATTTGTTTGCTAATTTAGCGAGGTCTACTTGAAGTGCTTTATGATATCTTTCGTCTTCCTCTACCTGTTGTGACTGAGGAGTTCATAGAAGCACTACTCAGTGTAGGTAAGTATTGAAGTACATTTGTGTCTTTTCATATATTGTAATTTTTATTTAATGGAGACGAAGCTCCTAAAAGGAGAAATACTAAATATTGAACACCATTTTCTTTTCTTGCTGCATAATTGTGACAGAAAATTAATATAAAAATAAAACCTCAAGTTCCTAAAACAGAAATTTTAATTTCTTCTTTATCACCTTGGCTCTTACAGCAATTAAATTAATAGGAATGGGCCAAAAAAGGAAAAGAGGAAACAGTAAGAAACCTATGTAATCCTCAGATTATCTAATTCTCATATTATTTGAGCCAAATGACTTAAAGTACCGAAGTCCCAAAATGAAGGAAATTAGATCTGCGTATATTTACATAACTAATTTTTGTCTGTATCTTTTTGAATATATGGTATTTAACCAGCACATTTTAAAGTTCTTTATAGCCTGGCTAGCTGATGGTTTTATACTTATCTGAAATGCTTCAGTGATATCTAATCTTTTCCCTACCATATTTTAACTATTTTAGATCCAGGGAGGTTCCAAGACAGTTGGAGGCTTTCAGATGGCTTTGTGGCAGCTGAGGCAAAAACTATTCTTCCTCATCGTGCCAGATCCAGGTAGAATTTAAATACAGAAAGGGTTTCAATTTATTAGAATTAGGGTTTTTATGTTAGACTGTGTAATCTATGAAACTTTATTTAAATTGTTTCTGTGCTGTTTTTTCCAGGCCAGACCTCATGGATAATTATTTGGCATTGATACTCTCTGCATTTATTCGTAATGGACTTTTAGAGGTAAGACTTACAAACCTTATTTTATTCCATTTTGTTTATTTTCTCTAACAGATTCTTTCAGGCCAGGCGTGGTGGCTCATGCCTGTAATCCCAACACTTTGAGAAGCCAAGGCAGGTGGATCACTTTAGGCCAAGAGTTCGAGACCAGCCTGACCAACATGGTGAAACTGTGTCTCGACTAAATGTACAAAAATTAGCCATGCATGGTGGCACACCCCTGTAGTCCCAGCTACTCGGGAGGCTGACACACAAGAATTGCTTGAACCTGGGAGGCAGAGGTTAATACTGAGCCGAGATCTTGCCATTGCATTCGAGCCTGGGCAACAGAGCCGAGACTCTTGTCTCAAAAAAAAAAAAAAAAAAAAAAATTCAGAGTGAAAAATAAATTTGACACATACATGTTTTCATATGTATTATTTTGCAACAGTGGTGTTATCTTTTTATTTTCAAAGGGCCTAGTTGAAGTGATAACAAACAGTGATGATCATATCTCAGTTAGAGCTACCATCCTTTTAGGAGAGCTTTTACATATGGTAAGTTTAGCAACTTCTGATTATATGTTTCATACCTTTAATGTTTGAATTTATAAAACAAGTTATTTTAATGGTGTTGCTTTGTATTATCTCAAAATAAATTTGCATTTCTTATAAATGTTTATCTTAGCATTACAAAAAGCCCTTGGTACTGTATCCTGAGACACATACATACGTGCGCACATACGCATGCACACGCATATTTCGATTGGTTTTGTAAATGGAATAAATATACAACATGCAAAGTACTGAAATGTTGATTTTTACACTCACTTTCAAAGTTGACATTTTCGTCCTGTAAATCTTAATTGATCTCAGAAAGACTTCCTAAGAAGCAAAAAATTGCAAAACTATGGATACTACTTCAGTCTGCTAAGAATGTACTTGATACATGGTAGTCAGTGCCTGAATTTTAGAAAGCTTTGTGCAGAAGCTTTAAATACAGTCTTGGTTGAACATTATAGTCTTTTCTATAAACTTGTAGTTTGAGGTTCAGAAGATGGGCTTTTTTTGTTTTTTTGGTTTTTGTTTTTCTTTTCACCATGATTTTGTGATTACAGTAACTTTTGGAAAGTAGGAGCTAGGAAAGTGATTTGACAATTCTTTACTCTCAGCAAATCGATCAATGAGGGATCCCTGATAGTTTGCAAGGTAGGAATTTATATTTTTAGATTACTTACTAGTTAGTAAATACAAAATAAAAAGAGCCATTTAAAACTCATTAAGGAAGAATTGATTCTATGGCAAATCTTTTGAAATTATGTCATAGTTTGCTATTTTTAGCAGATGTTTTTTGTTTAGGTTTTTCTTTCTTGATCTCTTCCCCTCCTTCCCACCCTTGTTTCCCCTTCATAGTGACTGGCCTGTGTGAGTGAGGTAAAGAGCATTAAGCAGAATTTAATTTAACTTTCTTTTTTTAAATCAGTGAATTATTTAGTTGCTTGCTCTGTTCTTTTTTGGCCCCTCTGTGAAAGAATTATGTAGAGTCAGAGGCTTTCAGGTCTGATTATTTGTCTTTTAATTCTTAAGATGTCATTTCCTATTCAAGAATACCAATATTCAGAGTTATTTGCTTTTATATGAAGGAATCTCTATACATTTTATCTTTTTCCCTTGTCCCATACCCAGAATTCTGTAATTCTCTTGAAATAAAAGAGCTAGTTATTTTGCTTATTATTACGTTTTCTATCTTCCACATTTGATCAGTGCACTTGTCTTCATTGATAGCTGGTTGGGTGGTGAGGTTTTTGTTTGGAAAGTAGAAATTAATATTTCTTGTTTTAAAGATTATGGCATATGGGACAAATCTATTTTGAGAAAGTAGTTTTTAAAACTTAAGAAGTCAACTCATAAATTTGGATATGGCAACTAGCATTTTAAATGTTATTTTAAACATAGGTTGATTCCTGTAGTGTTTTGACATATAATCCCTTCTGGTCATTTAAGAATTGAGTTTAACTGGGTACCACTTAAAACCATAATATTATAATAAAGAATCTATGAAACTTAATGGTTATGTTAATATGTGTGTATCTGTATATTTCATCCTTGTTGAAAGTATTATAGATATGATAAAAATATAAATAAGCATGTATTGGGAAAATAAGTTAATTTTATGAGTAAAACCTCAGAATTTGTAATAGTCTTGAATACAGCATTATATGTGCAGGTAATCTACAACATAAACTAGTTCTACTTCTGAAAACTCATGTAAAATGTTATGCTTCATTTTAGGCAAACACAATTCTTCCTCATTCACATAGCCATCATTTGCACTGCTTGCCAACCCTAATGAATATGGCTGCATCCTTTGATATCCCCAAGGAAAAGAGACTGTAAGTATCAGAGCTTTAGCAAAGCTTTTGTTTGATGTATTTAATATTCAATTAGATTATTGTCTCTTCTTTTAAAAAAAAATAGTATGGATAGGTTATAGTGGGAAATTCTTTTAAGGAATTTGCTAAAGGAAAAATTAATAGTTCTAAAAATATTTAATGTGTTTTTTAGGCTACAAAATACTAATAGTATAATAAAATCACTTTTTTCTAGCATGTTTGTAGACAAGGATATAGAATGGTTATCATATTACTGAAAATGTTAGCTGAGAGATTTTTGGACTCCTTTATGTCATGAGCAGCAATTCTGGCTCTTTTTTTTTATGTCTATGAACTATTTCAAATAAAGCTTTACAGTATTAATATATTATTTTACTTGCATGGTTAAAAATGTTGGAATTTAGTAACAAGTACTACTGGGCCACATAGCAATAAGCTGAACTCTTGCTACTAAAGGAGATACTGCAAACATAGAATTTACGAACAAAATTATGGTAATACAACTGTAGCTCTGCTGGAATTCCAGTGCTAATAATAAAATATATATAAAAGGTAATGATGGAAGGGCTCAATTGGGAAGTGCTAGAAGGAACTTAGTTTGACTTGGCAAAGTTTATATCTAGGCTAGGAATGTCTTTTTGTGGTTGTTTTTTTATTTTGTTATTATGATCAGAAACGTATATGGACCATTTTATTTTTTTGCTTGATGTTAGTGAAATGGAGTTTTTTAGCTATTCAAAACTATGTATTTTTGTTAAGAGTTATAGTACATTTTTGAAAAGTTTACTTAGCTTTTATAATAAAGTACACTTAATAATCTTAATTTTCATTCTGCCATTGGAAATACTGTTTAACAGACCAAAGTTGTCTTATAAACTGAGGGCATTAGGAGTTATCTCAGTTCTGTCTCTAGGCTTACATCAGTAATAGTAGCTTTTAGCTTTTGTATTAGTAGTTTCATGATGGAAGAATATACTTTCCCAATACCTGATAGACCTAAACTCTGGGTTAGATTATGGCCACAAATTCCAGGGTTCATCAGGAATTCAAATTTATCTTCAGAATTCCAGTAAGAATAGTCCTCTTAAAATAGTTTTATGTTTAGCTCAGTAAGCTTTCTTTATTGATAAATACTTTTCAGTCAGCACATCCCAATATTTAAAAATTCTACTTACTAGAAATTCTGAAGGTGAGACTTGCCACCAAATTCTTGAAAATGGCACTTTTATTTACCACAAAGAATTAAATATAATTTATAAAAATATACCATTTGCAGTTACAGACCAATGTGGAAAATAGAGGCTGTTCACTTGATACTGGGATCATTGATTATCCATATGAGAGTACAGTGAAATTATTTCAACCTCATATCGTAAACAAAAATAAGTTTCAGGCAGATTAAGGATTTATATGTGAAAAGCAAAGCTTTAAAACTTTGATAAGAAAATATAGAAAACTAGGTTTCTGACCTTGTAGGAGTTCTTAAAACCAATATACAAAAAATACCTACCACCATAGAAGAAAAGTTTAGTAAGTACATGTTCAATTGCATCTAAATAATCAGTGTGTCTTTATATAAATCAGTAGTGTTGTTTATTTTTTGTATTTGATGAAATAATTTACTTTATCAATAATAATTTCTAGCCTTGAACTTACATAAGCTTTAATAATTTACCAAGGTAATCTCTTAAATTATGTTGTATTAATTGAATTGTTTTTCTCATTAGGCGAGCCAGTGCAGCCTTGAACTGTTTAAAACGCTTCCATGAAATGAAGAAACGAGGACCTAAGCCTTATAGTCTTCACTTAGACCACATTATTCAGAAAGCAATTGCAACACACCAGAAACGGGATCAGTATCTCCGAGTTCAGAAAGATATATTTGTTCTTAAGGTGCTGACATGAAATCATGATTTTCAACTTAAAAACAACATCTTAATTCCTTAACCACTGGATTTTAGTATGCATGTATTTGAGTTTACACTTTTCTTCATGCATATGAATTTTCAGATGGCTTCTGAGTTTTATAATTTGGAGATGGGTTTTTATAACTTTAAAAAACCTTGATCTATCCTTAAATGGAAAAGCTGCCTTTCAGGTTTTCAAATTTGAACTTAGTTTTCTGATATGGGGACAGTTTGCCTTAATTTTTCTTATTACTTTCTGATGATTTTAGGATACAGAGGAAGCTCTTTTAATTAACCTTAGAGATAGCCAAGTCCTTCAACATAAAGAGAATCTTGAATGGAATTGGAATCTTATAGGGACCATTCTTAAGGTATGAAAAGATACTTCATGGTAATTGCTTGTCTTTAATTTTATTATTAATTATAACGTAATTATATGTTTGAGAATTGATAAGTACATATGTAATATAACATATTATGTTTTTCTAGTGGCCAAATGTAAATCTAAGAAACTATAAAGATGAACAGTTACACAGGTATGTAAGAACTATTTTGCATTTAAATTTAAAGAACTTAAATATGGATATTAGGCCTAATGCCTGTTAAAATATGTAATAATTTTAAAGACATATACATACATTTTAACAATTTCTCTTCAATAGGTACTCATATGTTTTTTAATATAGTCTTATTTTATAACCAAAACATATTAGCAAATTCTTTTTCTAGTTATTTACATTCTGCTTTTAGTTGTGGAATAGATGAAGTAGTTCAGATAAAAGTTTTTCAAATTGGGGTAATATCAATTGTATAGTGGGTCTTAGCCCTAACATATGAGGATGACATAATAAAGACTTATATTTTTAATATACAACTTTTATTCCTGTTTGACTTTGGAGTTATCTATTATAACTGCTGTTTACATTCTCTTTAACCACACCTTCCGTAACCCGTGCAAATGTTTGTAGTGTGAAGAACACTTTAAGCTACGATGCTGTTCTTCGTTACACCCATATGTTTTTACTCCTGAGTTTAGACTAACCAGCTATTACTGCTGATCTCAGAAAGAGGTCCTTAGTATGTTTGAGAAATTGATGTCATTAACATTATTATTTGATTGCATTCGCTATTCATGATATGTAACCTAATATCTATAAAAATTTTAAGAAATAAAGATAACTTATAAATTGCACTGAAATATAAAAGCATAGTACTGACTTCTTATACTCCTTGAGAACACAGATGATGTCTTACTCAACTTTGTTTTCCCAGCTCCTGGATTGGACACCTCTATTGGATTGAATTGTAGTGCATGAAATTGAACTGAACTAAATTCAATAGAAGCTTAGAACATAATGTTGAAAGATATAATGTTGAAAGATCATAAATTATGTCTATAAATTCATTGGCCTAAATTGCAACTTTTATGCTTGACCTTTTGCCTAATTGTGAAAAACCAACAAAATCATAGTGTAGTATCTTACAATTATCTTAACAATAGAACATTATTGAGCCATGGGACAAGGTTCTTCATGAATACAGTAGAAGAAAATTTAAGTTCAGGTGACATCCTCATTTATCCAATTTTTATATTCTAGCTATGTTAAATATGCATTCATCCGGCTAGCATCTTTCTTCTAACCATCTCACCATAAAATTCTTACTCCACAGAGATATTTTTTTAAATGAAGGTTTTTTGTTTGTTTGGTTTTTGGGTTTTTTTTTTGGTATGAAATGTACTGTATTAGTCCATTCTCATGCTGCTATAAATCACTGCCTGAGACTGGCAGTTATTTATAACTGCCTCTACAGATAATATGGAAATTATCTATAAAGGAAAGAGGTTTAATTGACTCACAATTCCACATGGCTAGGGAGGCCTCAGGAAACATAATTGTGGCAGAAGGGGAAGCAAACGTATCCTTCTTCATATGGCAGCAGGAGAGGGAAGTACAGAGCACAGGGGGAAAAGCTGGTGATAAAAACATCAGATGTGAGAACTCACTATCACGAGAACAGCATAAGGGTAACTGCCCCCATAATCTTATCTCCTCTCATGAGGTCCCTTTCACAACATTATGGGGATTATGAGAACTACAATTCAAGATGAGATTTGGGTGGGGGCACAGGCAGACCATATCATGTACCAACCACTTTTAATACATTTCTTGCCATTTATCCCAATGGTTCAGACCCAAAACATATTCTGAAAGTCTTATTATGTCCTAAGTAATGGTTAATATTCTAAAATAATTGCTTCATTTCTTACCTTGTTGCTACTTGTGTTTTGATTTTAGGTTTGTACGGAGACTACTTTATTTTTACAAGCCCAGCAGTAAATTATATGCCAACTTGGATCTGGATTTTGCCAAGGCCAAACAGCTCACGGTTGTAGGTTGCCAGTTTACAGAATTTCTTCTTGAATCTGAAGAGGTGGGCATTCTGAATATTTTCCAGAGCAAATGTTTTTTATTGAATTTGCTTCCCTTACCCTCCCTCTGTTTCCACCTTTTGTTTTGCTTTTATTTCTGAATATGCATAAGCTGTATTTGGAAACATAGGAAATGATCCCAGACCTAGAGTTGAATCCCGACTTAGTCACTAGTTATGAGACTGGGCAAGTTATCTGCCCTCTAGAAGACCTGGTTTACTCTTCTGTAAAATGGAGAATAATATCATCTCCATGCAGCATTGTGTTGAAGTGGATTAAAAAACAATAGGTGCTCACTGATTGATAGCTATTATTGGTAACTTCATCATTATTATTAAGTTTTTGTACGTGATTGAAGCTGATTTTCCAATTACAGATTTTGAATGCTTTTCTCACAATATCACAATGTATTTACTTTTAGGATGGGCAAGGATACTTAGAAGATCTAGTAAAGGATATTGTTCATTGGCTCAATGCTTCATCTGGAATGAAACCCGAAAGAAGTCTTCAAAACAATGGTTTATTGACCACCCTTAGTCAACACTACTTTTTATTTATTGGAACACTTTCTTGCCACCCTCATGGAGTTAAAATGCTGGAAAAATGCAGTGTATTTCAGTGGTGAGCATTCCTAGATTTTGTTGCAATAGATACATGAACTTTATTTTTAATGTAGTTAGATATGGTATGCTTTTTAGTCTGTATACATGTGTTTGGTTAAGTTTTATTTTAAATTAGCATTATCTTTGCTTTAATATTCTTTTTAAAATTGTTGTTATTAAATGCTTCCTTTCCGAAAAGCTTGTTTATATTAGGAATTTTAAAAATATACATTGAATTGACTTCATGCTCTTCCCACTCCAGCATTCAAAATAGTAACTATGTGTGATGATTGATGTGTTCATTGATTGTGGTAATCTTCACAATGTATGTGTATATCAAATCAAGTTATACACCTTGAATAATACAATTTTTATTTGTCATTTATACTTCAGTAAAGCTGGAAAAAATATTTGTTTAATTAATATATCAATATAGTAATTTCTTTTAACCTTTCTTATTTTTTTTTCTTTTAAGTCTCCTTAATCTTTGCTCCTTGAAAAACCAAGATCACTTGCTAAAACTTACTGTTTCTAGCTTGGACTATAGCAGAGATGGATTGGCTAGAGTCATCCTTTCCAAAATTTTAACTGCAGCTACTGATGTGAGTATAACATAGCCAGTAAAACTATTTTTATAACCAATTAATCCACTACTTTATGAATTTTGGGCTAAGTAAAATTAATTTTAAGTGCTAAGAATATGATATGGAAATTGAGTTTACTTTAAAATTTTAGTTTCTCCAAGGAACTGCATATAGTACTCATATTTTTATATCACGGGGAAGAAGCTGCTAGATAGAAAGGGTAGTATTTTATTTTACAAGAACCAAAGAAGTATTCATATCAAGAGCTAGACCACCAGTTCCAGGCATTCTTCCCTTTTCAAGTAGCAGGACTATCCCAAAATAAAATCAAATAGGCTATTTATGGTGAAGTTTTTTTTTTTTTTAATGTATTCATTTATCTTTATAGGCCTGCAGACTCTATGCAACAAAACATTTAAGGGTATTATTGAGAGCTAATGTTGAATTCTTTAATAATTGGGGAATTGAGTTGTTAGTGACCCAGCTACATGATAAAAACAAAACGATTTCTTCTGAAGCTCTTGATATCCTCGATGAAGCATGTGAAGACAAGGTAAAGGTTCATTTTTTATAATTTAATACTTAAATTTTTTTGAAATACTCATTTGACAATTTTGTAAAAGTATATAATAGGCATTTTGGAACTAAAAATTTTGCTATTTTTAGACAATTGTAAAAAATAATGATAATCTCTTTAGGCCAATCTTCATGCTCTCATTCAGATGAAACCAGCGTTATCCCACCTTGGAGACAAGGGTTTGCTTCTCCTCCTGAGGTAAATTTTCAGTTATGTTTTTTTGTTGTGTTCTTTGGCAGTGTATTTTAAAGATAGATTCAAATCCAAATGGGAAATACGCTAAAGAGTTTACCTTTTAATATTGAAACATTGTCTTTTCATTGTTTTGGGTTTTTCTTTTTTTTTGGTCTATTCATACTTTTCATGACATTTTCCTTTTTTTTTTTTTTTTTTTTATTGAGACAGAGCCTCACTTTGTCATCCAGGCCAGTGTGCAATGGTCCAATCTTGGCTCAATGCAACCACTGCCTCCCAAGTTCAAGTGATTCTCCTGCCTCAGCCTCCCAAGTAGCTGAGACTAAAGGCACGCGCCACCACTCCCAGCTAATTTTTTGTATTTTTAGTAGAGTCGGAGTTTCACCATGTTGGCCAGGCTGGTCTTGAATTCTTGACCTCAGGTGATCCACCCACCTTGGCCTCCCACAGTGCTGGAATTACAGGCATGAGCCACCGTCCCTGGCTGACATTTTCTTTATTGTGATTGGGTTCGCGTGTTGTTGCAAAGATTGTGAAAATTTACTTGTAATTGAAGTTACAATAAATTATAGTTGACCTTTTAGTTTTAGGAACGAACTATTCCTAAAGTCTTTTAGCTCCTTATACTTTTTAAAATTTTAGTTATTTTGGCTTCTTAAGATACTTTTTTGCCAGACTCAATGTTAAATTATTGCTTGTTTTAATTTGCAGATTTCTCTCCATTCCAAAAGGATTTTCCTATCTGAATGAAAGAGGTTATGTAGCAAAACAGTTGGAAAAGTGGCACAAGGTAACTTCTTATTTGAATAAGGTTGAATTTGTGTGTTTTTATCTTCTGAAATTGATTTGTGAATTTAGAGGATGGTTTTTTATGTCAGTTTTTTGAAATTAATAAGGTTAAATATTTAAACATCAATATCAAGTTGAGTCCTAAATTCTGCATAATTGCTAGTATTTATAGTTATACATTTTTTTAAACTACAGTTATTTCTTTTGTTCTGAACTGTTGACTGTATTCATTCTATTGAAATTTGACTTTCAACTCATTTGATTTTATAATCTAATTTTTGGCCTTTTTATCATTTCTTTCATTCTTGGGTCCCTTAATATGGCCTACAACTTTGCATGAGCCCTTTTAAGCTAAAACTAAAATAATTTTTTTAAATGAAGGGAGATTGAAATCCCAAGGAGATATAATCATTTAGTTAAACTTTACTTTAGGATACTACTTTACCTAAATCTGAGAATGAACTTGCTGTCATAGGGAAACCTGCTAAGAAGGGAGTAGTTTGTAGATATGAAACAACTTTTCTAGCTTTTCTTCAGCTGGTGATTGCTGTGGCTTCATTATTTTGTTTGAAGTATTATAAGTCATCAAAGCATCTTGGAAACCCGTGGTCAAAATGATCTTTACCAATATAAATGATTTTTAGATTTTTCATCATTTCAGATCAGTTATCCTGTTTTCTCTTTTTTGTTAACATAGTTACAGATTCTTTTATAGTGTCTGTATTGAACCATATTTCATAAGAGATACTCCTTAAATGGACTAAAACTTTGAAGCATACAACTTAAGGCATGAAGTCTTTTAGTATTTGATGAATTGTAGAACCGAGACAAGATGTGATAGGTTTGTTTCCTAGAAGATATTTAAATCATCATAATAAAATTTATTATACAAATCATAGTATTAGAAAATTGCTTAGAATATTGGTGCAGTGCTTGCAAATAGCATAAAATATAAGAGCTATAACAAAGTTATATGCAAGGTATAAGGGAACACAGAGGAGAGATTAATGATTCTGCCTTAGGGATTATCAGAAGAAATGTTGGATAGGCGCAGTAGATGTGATACTTGAAATGGTCTTGAGGAGTAAGTAGGCAAATAAATTAGAAGAAGGCTATCCATGGAAGAAGGAGCAGAATAAAGCTGTGTAGATCATTGGAACATTATAGACTTATAAAGAAAGTCATATTCCAAGGTAGTTGGAACTAAGATAAGCGTGGAGTGGCAAGATGAGGCTGGAATGGTAAATTAAAGCTAGATTGTAAAAGGCCTCGTAAGCCATATTATATCATCCTAAGGGATTTCAATTGTATATATAGTGGGGAATTCTTAACAGCTTTTAAATAGTGATCAGAGTTGTACTTTAGTAATCTGACAGGTTGCAGTGGAGAGGCGGAATTTTGATTATTGAAGGGAAAGTCTGGGAATATTGACACAAGTTTAGAAACAAGAATTGATGACTGCCTGAACTTCACTGGTAGTTAGGTTGAATAGATAAGGACACATTTTCTGGGCATTTTCAAAATAAGATGGACAGAATTTGTGGGCTGATTGGATACAGTAAATAAGAGGTCCAACTTGGCTCATAAGGTTTCTAATTTAATGACTGAATATATAATGGATCACTATTAAGAGATCACATTTATAAAAAGTGGTTTGTTAAGATTAGGATAATGATTCTTCAGTATGTTGAACTGGCATTGTCTGTGCAATAACCAAGTGATGGCTTGAAAATGTGGATGTGGAGCTCAGATTTGTGAGGAAGATGGTGGATATGGGGGTCATTAGTATATAGTACTAGTTGAAACCTGAGCCAAAAGCTTATGGATATGATAGAACATTTGCATTCATAATACCTTGATCTGTCTACCCTTTGCTAAGTATCTGACATATTCTAAATTTAGTGACTCATTGTGATACTATGTGCAATTAAAACAATATCATCCTCTAGGAATATAACTCCAAATATGTTGACTTGATTGAGGAACAACTCAATGAAGCACTTACTACTTATCGGAAGCCTGTTGATGGTGATAACTATGTTCGTCGGAGTAACCAAAGGTGTGTACCCAGTGCTAGTTCTCAATTACAGATTTAAAACTAGTTCATCATAAATTATTTTTAACATTTCTGAGTTTTTGTACATTCTGCTTCTTACATGATATAGGAAGAATCTTAATGTGCAGCATTAATTGCTCAAAAATTCAGTGGCATTCATAGCATGTTGAATATCCTTACTGATAATGCATTCACATATACTCCATGCTGGCACCCCAGTCTGTATTTCTAGCCCTAGATTCTCTTACCAGTGCTTTGAGATCTGATAAACTGTTACAGGTTGAACATCACTTATCCAAAATGCTTGAGTCCAGAAATGTTTCGCATTTCAGATTTTTTCAGATTTTGGAATATTTGCATATATATCACAAGATATCTTGGAAATGGTACCCAAGTCTAAACATGAAATTAATCTGTTTCATATACACCTTATACACGTAGCCTAAACATAATTTTATGCAGTGTTATAAGTAATTTTGTGTATGAAATAGTTTGCATTAAATGCTAATGTGTGGAATTTTCCATTTACAGTGTCATGTCAGTGCTCAAAAAGTTTTGGATTTTGGATCATTTTGGATTAGGGATGCCCAGCCTATATTTTACCTAAGAAATCCTCATTCCTTGTTACTTTCATATTTTTATTTATGCTGGAGAGTTGTATCTAATTTTATTTATCAAATATTTATTAAAATTCTTTTCTAATTAGCATATTTAAATTAGCCAAGAGATATAGTAATCATCTTTATTATACTAGATTACAGCGTCCTCATGTCTACCTGCCTGTACACCTTTATGGACAACTAGTACACCATAAAACAGGCTGCCATTTGTTGGAAGTACAGGTAAAAACATAATTCACTTATTTTAAGTAGTTACAATAGTAAAAAAAACAAAATCTTAACATTGCTAAAATATTACGTTTGCAAAAACTTCTCAAAAGCTTTAATATCAGTGGTGTAATTGCTTTTAAATTCATCTATTTTGTAATTGACTTAGGCATTCTATATTTATTAACCTGAGAAATATTAATGGCCTTGCAATGCATTAACTGACTTGTGTATGACCTTTCAAATAACTAACTTGTTATGTAGAATAAGCAATCCAATGAAGATCTGAGTTCTTTTCTTAGAGCTTATTGGAGAAATTCAGATCTCCAAAAATGTACTGAAAAACTGAGTTTTTCTTCCACCCATTGGGAAATTAAACTGAACCTGATACAGTTTAAGTTATCCTTGCCGAGCAATAAATTCAAAGTTGCCGATTGTGAGCACGTTTTATTTTCGTGTACTTCATGGAATGTAGCAAGCATAGGCAAGCAGTTGTTCTCTGAGTTATAATACATACACCGCATTTATGGTTCTGAATACGTCATGCAACTGTTTTCAATAAATGTAACCTTTCTCTTATTTTAGAAATAAATAGTTATAGGAATATTTGTTTATGTGACAGAACGATAGTTATTTAACAATTTAGTTCCCGTTTGTATCAGTATTCATCTCAAGAGCACAAAGTTTTGCATAAACGTACTCTATAGTTTCATGTGTTTTTATATTACATCTGTGAAAACTGTTGGGACAAATATTTTCATATTAACATTTGAAAATTTCACTAAAAATTTAAATGATTTTCTCAGTGTTACTACTTACATAGTATGATAAAACCTAAGCACTCATTTACTTTCTATTTTAAAGAATAAGTATGATTATTTAGTAATACTAAGTGCCAAGTACTTTGATAAGCACTGTATGTGCAATAATTTATTAAATCCTGAAACCTTATGATGCAAATGTTATTATCACTCTTCTAGATATTAGGAAATCAAAGGATGGGGAGATGAAGTAACTTGCCCAAGGCCATGCAGTTGATAAGTGATAATTCTAGAACGTGAATTCAGAACCCCTGCCCTAATGCTGCTTCTCAAGAAATTTTACATAAAATTATTTAGAATTTTAAGTATGCAAAAATGACAAAAAACAAACATTATATTGGTTTTAGGATTAAATAAGAATATATTAAATACATAAATATATTATTACTCATGGTATTTTTTTTTCTTTCTCCAGAATATTATTACAGAACTCTGTCGTAATGTTCGTACACCAGATTTGGATAAGTGGGAAGAAATTAAAAAACTGAAAGCATCTCTTTGGGCCTTGGTTTGTAATAAACACTTCTGTAAGATCTTCGCAATTTTTAGATTTTTCAGTTTTTTTTTTTTTTCATTTATACTAAATAGATAAATATTGTTTTCTTTGGAACTACTTCTTAGATTAATATTTAAGACTGGATTGTTCCTGCCAATTTAAGTGTATTATCTCTATATTGAAGAATAGATGGTTGAACTATTAGTTTCGTGACTTTCGTTTTGTTGCTAAGACAACTAGAATTAATTCATGCCTAATGTTTTTTACGTGAGGAGGCTTTTACATTTTTTCTCTCTCAGAGATGAGGTTAAATTTGTTTCTTGGTAGCTTTCCAAATCTTTTGCAATAGTTACTCTTATAAATATATTTGATGTAAGTGATTTCTTTTCTTTCAGGGAAATGTCGGCTCATCAAATTGGGGTCTCAATTTGCTACAGGAAGAAAACGTGATTCCAGATATACTAAAACTTGCAAAACAGTGTGAAGTTCTTTCCATCAGAGGGTAGGTCATTTAACTCAGAAATCTTTCTAATGTAGACATTGTTATTCACAAATGGATGTTAGGGGAAAGTATTTTATGATTAAGTGCAATGCATAACTGTTAATCCACTGAAAGTTCTAATGATACAAGATTATTAACTGTATTAAGTTAAACATCTAAATGAACTCCTTGTTTACTACTATAATTTGATTTTTATTATGATATTGAAGTTTATCTAGTAGGTAACAGGTAAGGCATAGTGTTGTACAGATATTCCAGTATTCCAGTAGCCCAGCTGTTCCAGATTTATACTAGAAAAGCTAATATATCTTTTTTGCTCATATTGCATTGTGTTCTTTTCATTTTGTTGTAATTACTATTTTTATTGGGAAGGTTTGCTTGTTTTTTATTGCAGCTAATTTATTCCTAACTAGTCTTAATAAGCTTTTTTTTTCCACAAACAAAACCATTTTGGTAGGTTTTAGAGAAAGTTCAAAGTACATAGAGCAAATTAATCTGTGGTTGCTTTAAGAAATCTCAGCTTGGAATTATAACTGTTTTTACTGCATCTTTTATATACAGGACCTGTGTATATGTACTTGGGCTCATAGCTAAAACCAAACAAGGCTGTGATATTCTAAAATGTCACAACTGGGATGCTGTGAGGCATAGTCGCAAACATCTGTGGCCAGTGGTTCCAGATGATGTGGAACAACTCTGTAATGAACTTTCATCTATCCCAAGCACTCTAAGTTTGAACTCAGAGTCAACCAGCTCTAGACATAATAGTGAAAGTGAATCTGTGCCATCGAGTGAGTATCCTGACAGGTTCATATAAAGTTAGCCAATGTTAACATTTATATTTAAATTTTAAAATTTAAATGTATTTGTTACATTTGTAATTTGCTTTTGTCTAAGATAATTATTTGGCAATAATAGCCTCTTGGAGAATGTGTATATTTTCATAACACAGAGTATAATCACCAGCTTACATTGTTCTCTCTCCTTATATTCTAAAGTAGCTTTTGGGAATTCCTACAGTTATGTAATAAGCCATGTGCCAGAAGAACCAGTCCTCCTTTTTTTGACAGAAAATAAACAAATATAATAAGTATTTATTTGTCTACCTTCTTTATTTAATCTTTTTACTCATTTTTCAGATACCAAGATTGTTGAGCCAGAATATATTTTTAACAGATAATATATTCACATCTTCATTTTTGAGAGAAGCACTAAATTTTAAAATAGTGAAATTGTTAAGAGTAACAAAAATAGTTATATATAAAATGACTTGTGGTTTTAAGTCCTGTGCTAAGTGGTGTTAGGTGTACAAAATTTAAGGCATGATTCTTCTTTTTAAGAAGATAGTGTCAGCCTTATCAGACTGTGTATTTCACCAAATCTGAGATGCTATGGATTATGAAATATACCAATATTTTATGTACCACAAAAGAAGAAGAAAGAAAAAGTGCTGCTTATTAAACTAGGACATACTACTATTACAAGATGCATATTGATTCTAGAATCAGATTCTGTGTGAAAATAGAAGGGATTAAATGTGAAAAGTGTACATCTTAGAATTGACAAAATATAGAAATGGTAATGCAGTATGCAAGTTCACTTAGGATTTTCTTTTACCTTCTTTCAAAATATATTTGAAGTATTTGTAATTATTCAACAGAAAAGTTAATAAAAGAAAAATCCTATAGATGTCATTAGGCACTCACTTGGGTTGTGTCTTCTAGTAGAATTGGGCACTAAATTTAATGAGTTTCTTAGTATCTAAGGTACAATGAGAAATAAACATAATTTAAACATGAATTTAAAATGTTACCACTTGGTTCTCTGTAAGTATATTTTAAGATTGGGAATTCATTTCTTACAAGATGAATTTCTCCTGCCTATAGTAATTTAAAGATGAACCACTAGGAATCTGTAGTAATTGAGTAAGCATCCATGGTCAAGTCTCCTTTTTCCCTTTAATTTCATCCTGAATATTTGCAGAATCAAAAGAAACTTCATGTAACCTGTGCCATAGTGGGTCTTATAATAAGTTTTCTTTGGAAATAACGGGAGATTCTCATAAGTTACGTAATTTTACATTTTATTCAAGTCCCAACTCTGGGTTTCAAGAAAGATATTTTCATGTAGCTGAATGGTTTAACCATTTATTTTTAAATTTTTTCCTCTAGATGACTAAAAAAAAATTTCCTGAAATGTCACTAATAGTTATCATGAATTTGTCATTTTATATGTGCTTTTATTAATTGATCCTTCAATCATAGGTATGTTCATATTGGAGGATGACCGGTTTGGCAGCAGCTCTACTAGTACATTTTTCCTTGATATCAACGAAGATACAGAGCCAGCATTTTATGACCGATCTGGACCCATAAAGGATAAAAATTCATTCCCTTTCTTTGCTTCTAGCAAACTTGTGAAGAATCGTATCTTAAATTCACTTACTTTGCCTAACAAAAAACATCGTAGTAGCAGTGATCCAAAAGGAGGGAAATTATCATCTGAAAGTAAGACAAGCAACAGGCGAATCAGAACACTTACGGAGCCCAGTGTTGATTTTAATCATAGTGATGATTTTACACCCATATCCACTGTACAGAAAACATTACAATTAGAGACTTCATTTATGGGGAATAAACACATTGAAGACACTGGTAGTACACCAAGCATTGGAGAAAATGACTTAAAATTCACCAAGAATTTTGGTACAGAGAATCACAGAGAAAATACAAGCCGAGAGAGGTTAGTAGTAGAAAGTTCAACGAGCTCACATATGAAGATACGTAGCCAAAGTTTTAATACAGACACTACAACAAGTGGCATAAGTTCAATGAGCTCAAGTCCTTCACGAGAGACAGTAGGTGTAGATGCTGCAACTATGGACACAGACTGTGGAAGCATGAGTACTGTGGTAAGTACTAAAACTATTAAGACAAGCCACTATTTGACGCCACAGTCTAACCATCTGTCTCTCTCCAAATCAAATTCGGTGTCCCTGGTGCCACCAGGTTCTTCTCATACGCTTCCTAGAAGAGCACAGTCCCTTAAAGCACCCTCTATTGCTACAATTAAAAGTCTAGCAGATTGTAACTTTAGTTACACAAGTTCTAGAGATGCTTTTGGCTATGCTACACTGAAAAGACTACAGCAACAAAGAATGCATCCATCCTTATCTCACTCCGAAGCTTTGGCATCTCCAGCAAAAGATGTGCTATTTACTGATACCATCACCATGAAGGCCAACAGTTTTGAGTCCAGATTAACACCAAGCAGGTGAGCAAATACATGTTTAGAAGTGACCAATAATGGTTGCATTTTAATAGATTTAAATACAAAATGTTAGCCAGATTTTACACTATGTGAGCCTCATAACTGACCTATTATAATTGTTTACTATGGTAGGCTATAAGCTCCTTGTTACCCGATATGACTTGAAATGGATTCTTGCAGCTGCGAGGGGGGAAGAAAATCCTATAGGCCCTGAAAATAAACATACATGCTTTGCAAAGGACATACAAGTCACAAGCTTTTTTTTATTTATTTCTCGCTTCTGCAAGGATCGATTTTAAAAAGAAGCATGTCGGGGGAATCAGGAGCTTAAGACCTACAATAACAAACAACCTTTTCAGGTAGGTCAATTTAAGGCTCCAAAAGTTGACCTCTTTATTATTTTTTTAAAAAGATAACTGAAAATTACAGTGAAATTATTTTCACTTTAAGTAGCTGTGATTATTAAATAGGAACCTAATAAACACTAAATGAATTACTTGGTCCTCATGACTCAGCAGGGATTTCTATACCATATTTAGATTGTATCAAGCTAGTTAAAGTGAACAGTTTAGATTTTACTTGTAAAAGATATACAGTATTTGCTGCAAAAAAATTTTGTACCTATAATTTTTGTGGTTGGACCAAATGCTTCTAAACAACTTTCCTTAGTTTTAAATTATTCATTTACATTTATTTAAGTGGATTAATATATGTTAAGTACTTATATGTCAACAATATATGTTAGAATACTGTAGCACATATTAAGCACTCAATAAAAGTTAGCTATTATTTTTATCATCATCATTGGTAGTTATTTAATGTAATCCGTCTAGCCCTTACATTATTCTTAATAACATTAAGCAGTTTTGTTTCAATAATGCTTAACACATTTAATAGAGGGTTTCCTGGTAGCAGAAGATGAATTATGTACCCTTACAGGATTTAAGAATTTGTGCAGCAATGTCTCATCTATCTGGAACTCACTAGCTTTGGCAACTTTGTCCAGGACAAAGCCAGGGAAACTTCTCAACAGCTCACTGTTACAAATCTATGCATTAAAGTTCATGAATTTTGAAAATTCCTAAGCCTCAGTTACCTCATCTGGTGGAGATTGCACTAGATCAGTGGTTGTAAACTTTTGTATTGTTGTTTTTTAAGCAGAGAAATTATTTTTTCACATAAAGATTTCTGTGGAAACCCAATAGGTAGATAGAAAGGGAGCTATACTAGTTGAAATAGGAATTGGGAAGGGGAATAATCCAATAATTGTTTTCCTCCCACTCCAGTAATCCTTGAAGAGTTTTATGGAATCAAAGAAATGTAACAGATTACAGTTTGAAAGAGCGTTTTTTGGGTGGAAATAAGGAGCATGGTTTTTGCTATGATAATCTTAATAGCTACTACTATTTAGAAAGCATTTATTTTGTGTGTTTTACGAAATAATTTTGATTTAATATTAGGCTACATTTGTACATTTTAAAGACTTGGTTTTCCAAACAAAAATATCTTCATATAAATGTATATAAATGTGGAACCTTGCATAGTGCCTTGTATATATACAGCAGATACCAAGTAAATATTTTAGCATGTCTGTTGCATAAGTAAGAATCTGTATGAGAAACATGTATCTTATGGAAATGTCAGTGTATCATATTTGTTATGGAATCTGTAGTAGTAAGGAGTACATTGTGGAAATATCAGTGCTTTTTACAAGGATATCTCTTGTCATAAATGACCATTTTGCTCGTGTCTGTCTTGTGTGCTACATAAATCTTATGTTGATAACGAAGTCATTAAGGTAATTATCACACAAATAATGATATGTAATCTCATTTTTTATAAATATAATATTAAATAGAGTTAATACCCATATCCTTACTTACATAAATACCAAATCTAGTAGTCTCAAGTGATTATGAAGATAGTCCTTGGACCATGCTCTGACTGTTGAGGTCAGTTTCTTTTTTTACTTCTAGATGTTGAAAGTTATTCTAATTGCCCACCTTTTCACCTTTACCTGAGAGACCGTAACAGTTGTTTTTGGTAACTATCAACATTACTGGTGACCTTTTTACATAGCAGTCTATAACAGCTAATATTTTAAAGTGTTTATGTGTTCCCAGTAAACAAGATGACACTGCTTAATACATGACTAGCTACTTGTCTTTTATGAAGGTAGGAATATATGTTATTTCTTCATATGATTAAAATTACAGATCAAGAAACTAATGCAGGTGGTTTTTTTATGGTTTTATAGGTTCATGAAAGCCTTAAGTTATGCATCATTAGATAAAGAAGATTTATTGAGTCCTATTAATCAAAATACCCTGCAACGATCCTCCTCAGTGCGGTCCATGGTGTCCAGTGCCACATATGGGGGTTCAGATGATTACATTGGTCTTGCTCTCCCAGTGGATATAAATGATATATTCCAGGTATTATCATACATTTTATTGTTTTCCTATGAGTTGGTTTCCTATTTTTTTCGTATTCTGTAACTGCTTTCTAGAAATCATAATTTAGAGTGGGCACCAGTTTGGGGCAGCATGATTTTTAAGACCGTTTTGTTTAAAGAAACTTTACGATTAAAATTATTTTGCCCTTTTCAACTACTCTGTACTCTTTTATTTAGTCCTTAGAACATTATCCTTCCCTCTCTTCCCATATTAAATCAGTATCTCATTTGATTTCTTTATCCATATATTCTCTGTAGAAATTTATGAAATTTCTAACTTGTTTTTTAGTCACATTTAACTTATACCTCATTTTTAAATCCTCATTCCTATTTATCCCATAAAAGGTAGCCACATGTGGTACCCAGTAATCTAAGGTGATCCTAATCCCAGGAGATACCCACAGATCTCTAGATGGTATATAGTACTAAAGAACACATTTTCTTAGAAGTTTAAAGACATTTTAGATAAACACTAAAATAAAGTCCATTTAGTCACTAAGAATATAATAAGGACTTTTTGGGTTATTTTGTTAAGTTTTGGTAGTTGAACCTTCAGTAAACTCGATTATAGGTTCATATACTATGGTAATTCTATTTTAATTTTATTTTGTTTAATTTTGCCAGTTTTCATAAAGTGGGCTTATTTTTATAGCAGGACTTACCATGGTTTATATCTTTTTTAGGTAAAGGATATTCCCTATTTTCAGACAAAAAACATACCACCACATGATGATCGAGGTGCAAGAGCATTTGCCCATGATGCAGGAGGTAATGCATTGTGCTTTGTACTTGTGAGATGCCTCTTTATATTAAAAAGAAAACTCTTAGTTCTTTCTAATAGGATAACACTAAAAATTTAGGAAGACTCACTTTTGGATCAACTTTAAAATTATACCAAAACAATTGTTAAAGTCAGCTTAAAATTAAACCACATTTTTGTGTATATGTGAGGGACTTAGTGTTTTCAATGAAGTACTCAACCTTTCAAGGAAATAAAAACCAAATTAGTTGTTTCTGTTTTTTAAAAGTAGCACATGAACAATGTATAACACTAATCCTCATAGATCCAGGAAATAGCTGTTTGTTTAGAGTAAGGAGAGAGAAATGTACTTACAAAATACACGGTCTTTCTTTGTTTCGAACTGTTATATTTTAATATGTAAATATAAGCCACAGGTTTTATAGCTTTATATTCTTAATGACTTTTTAAACAAATGCCTCTTTATACTTAGAATTATTACATATCTTTAGGCAAATATTGACGATAATTGAAATGATGTATTATATAATCTCAATTTTCCATTTTGTATTTAAAACACTATATTAAAATAACAAACATCTGCTGGCTTTCCTTATTTTTATAATTTAAAGCAAATTATTCTTTTTTTCTTTCCAGTTAGATTTTGAGTCATAAAATGTGCTTTAGCTTTCTTTAAAATTTCACGTAATTTAAGTTACCTTGAAAAGTATTATCTTTATTGGATTATGTTTTATATTTACTTATGCACAGGTCTTCCATCTGGAACTGGAGGTCTTGTAAAAAATTCTTTTCACTTGCTACGACAGCAGATGAGTCTTACGGAAATAATGAATTCAATCCATTCAGATGCCTCTCTGTTTTTAGAAAGTACAGAAGACACTGGACTACAGGAACATACGGATGATAACTGCCTTTATTGTGTCTGTATTGAAATTCTGGGTTTCCAGCCCAGCAACCAACTGAGTGCAATATGTAGTCATTCAGGTAAGTGATCATGTCCCACATTCAGAAAAACCTAGTGATGACTAAAAGTTCTCTGGTTTACTTTTCCAAATTTCTTTTTGGTATTCTAATTCAGAGTTTCCCAGCTGGTGAGTTGCAGCACAATGATATGCCAAATTATGTTATGCTGAGATGCTGATCCTCTCGCGGTTCCACGTCACAGTGGGGCCTGAGTCTGACAGATCCCTGGACTAGGTCTTTTCCACTGTGAACAGCCCTGTCCAGGCCCTTTGCATGCTATAGTTATTTTCATTTTCTATGAGGAAAAAAGTTTTGGAAGTGTTTGGTATATTGCACACAATTAGAGAAGATGTTATTTTATATTATTTCTTTTTAGTATGCAATGTAAGCACAGGAATTAAGCCGTTATGGTGCTTTAATTGAAATAATTATTTTTTTCTTCAGACTTTCAAGATATTCCATATTCTGATTGGTGTGAGCAGACTATCCATAATCCCTTAGAAGTGGTTCCCTCTAAGTTTTCGGGGATTTCTGGATGCAGTGATGGGGTGTCTCAAGAAGGCTCAGCTAGCAGCACCAAAAGCACAGAATTGTTACTAGGTGAGTCTTCAGATTCAAATCCAATCACTGTTAGTAAAACTGTTCTTACTAGTTGGTTGTTTTGTTTTTTGTAAATACTATAAATTAAAGTTGTCTCAAAACAATAATAACGTCCATTTTAGTGAAGCAATTTAACACTGTTAAATATTGCACCTGTATCACCCACTGACATAGAGCCTCTTAGCTATCTGCTTTTATTAGAGTTTTGCTCCCAAAATGATTGGCAGATCATATATAATTGATCTCTAGGTCTTTAGGTGAAGGTTAAAAATAAATTTCATGAGTTTTAATCATTTTTGTTGTGATATAGCTAATATTTAACTTCTCCCTCCCTGAAATCTTTTCAGGTGTTAAAACAATTCCAGATGATACACCAATGTGCCGTATACTCCTTCGCAAAGAAGTTCTAAGATTAGTCATTAATTTGAGTAGTTCAGTTTCAACTAAATGTCATGAGACTGGGCTTTTAACGTGAGTAAACTATGTGCATAAGTATTATTTGTTTATTCTGTTTTTTAAGTTGAGAAAAGATACTTGAAATACTTCAAAAGTTAGGCTAGTTAACTTACATCAGTAGCTCTAAACTGCATTGCATACCTGTGTGAGGCTAGATTTTCTTTAATACTTCAGCCAGAACAACATATGGCAACAGATTGAATGTAGAAGCAAGTATGAGAATCCAGCTATCTTCTATTAAGCCAGACTTTTGAAGAGATCTGCAAAAAATGTAAAATAATGTCACTCTTCTCACTTTTTTACTTTTGGAAAATGGTTATTTTTATTAAAATATATGTTAACATGTAATGGATTTATTTTTAAAATAAATTAATGCATGTTAGGAAATTCTCTCAGTTTAATTTCTAATATAGTAGTTAATGGTGGCTATAACCCACACAAAAATAAGCTTTTTCGGGTCCTCAGTAATTTTTAAGAAAGTAAGTCCTGAGACCAAAAAGTTTGAGGAAAGTGGGCTTACATGTAACAAGTCATATTTTCTTGGTTTAATTTTTTTCTTTTTATTTAAAGCAGTGTTTCTCAAAAGAAATGCACCTCAGGGTCTCCCGTAGGGCTTTTTTTTTTTTTTTTTTTTTTTTTTGAGATGGAGTCTTGCGCTGTCACCCAGGCTAGAGTGCAGTGGTGCGATCTCAGCTCACTGCAACCTCTGCCTCCCGGGTTCAAGCGATCCTCCTGCCTCAGCCTCCCGAGTAGCTGGGATTGCAGGTGTGTACCACCACACCTAGCTTATTTTTGTATTTTTAGTAGAAACAGAGTTTCGCCAGGTTAGCCAGGTTGGTCTCAAACTCCTGACCTCAGGTGATCGCCTGTCTCGGCCTCCCAAAGTGCTGGGATTACAGGCATGAGCCACCATGCCCGGCCAGCTGTAGGGCTTTTTTAATGGGTGATACAGGTATTGGGGTCCTACATAGGTATCAGGGTCCCACAGCAGACCTCTGGGCCGGGAGCTCTGGGAGCGGGCCCTTAACTGGTCACCCACCCAACTCCCAGCTGATTCTGAGGTGCTCTCCTAGCTAAAAGCTGCTATTTGAAGTATCCAAAGAAACAGCCCAGTCAGGGATGTTAATAACTTAACTTTAAAGATGTATTTCTATTTTAAAACTTAATTTTGAACATATTTTAATCATCCTAGGCTGATAAATATATTTTGCAATTTCTCATGCCAATGAAAAAAATGCTTCAACTTTACAAGAAGTATTCAGGTTTTGATAATCATTTTTTAAAAAACCCAAACTCAGAATGTCTCAGTGTGTGACAGGAATATTTAATATTTTATATTCTCAAGTCATCACCCCAAGTATGCCATCTAATCCATATCTGTAGGGAAATCTATTTTTAAAGTAAGTGATACCTTGGAGGAAAAATAGATACATCATGATTACAGTTTTCATCACACCATAATCTTTTATTTTAGAATTAAGGAGAAGTATCCTCAAACATTTGATGACATATGCCTTTACTCTGAGGTTTCCCATTTGCTGTCACACTGCACATTCAGACTTCCGTGTCGGAGGTTCATACAAGAATTATTTCAAGATGTACAGTTTCTACAAGTAAGTATGATTAGTACTTCTCAAATTTATCTTCCAAGAATAATTCTGTGTTTGAATTGAACTAAAATACAGATTATAGCTGGGTGCGGTGATTCATGCCTACAATCCCAGCACTTCGTGGGGTCAACGTGGGAGAATTGCTTGAGCCCAGGAATTCAAGACCAGCCTGGGCAACACAGTGAGACTGTGTCACTACAAATTTTTTTTTTTTTTTTTAATTAGCCGAGGTTGGTGGCATGTGCCTGTATTCCCAGCTACTTGGGAGGCTGAGGTGGGAGGATCATAAGAGCCCAGGAATCAGAGGTTGCAATGAACAAAGATGGCAACATTGCGCTGCATCCTGAGAAGACTGAGCAAGACCCTATCTCAAAAAAAAAAAAAAAATTAGATATTTATATAAATGTGTTATATCATCTATTTTTATGAAAGTCATTAATGATACACCATTATTCCCCTAGATGCATGAAGAAGCTGAGGCTGTGTTGGCAACACCACCAAAGCAACCTATAGTTGATACATCTGCTGAATCCTGACCTCATATTTATGATGGATATAGATATATACTATATATATTCATATTTGTGGATTTCCTGAAAGCCTCAGAAAATATGACTGACTAGGCAGCAAAGACAGGAGTATCTTCTGTACACTGTTCCGCAGTTACTGGTACATGAACAGTTGGAACTGCTGACTTTCCTAACCAAAACAACTTCCTGCTCTCTTTTGTTGAGCCTTTTGAGGGGTTCATAATTCATTACCACAGTTTTAAGAGTTTTAGTTACCATTGTATGCAAGAGCCAAGCACTGAATACCTACATAAGTTTTCTATTTTTTTCATTTTAAAAGCATAATGAAGTGGAACAATAATGGGATATGCAGAAGCACCCTTCACAAGTTATTTCTGAATTATTTTTAGGGTAAATATACAGATGCCTTGTTTGTTAACTAATTTGTGGAAAGCAGGAATCAGTGTCTCTAAGGCTGCATCCTGTTACCACAATGGGGTGTGCTATAACTGCTGGTATTAGAGAGGGAACTTTGGCCCTTTCACGTTTTTCTTAATGTTTGTAACACTACTTCAGAGGTTTACAACCTCAAAGCAAAAGAAGAGCCTCAGCAACCCGGGACTTATAAGTTATTTTTATGTTACTAGACTTCCATAAAGATTCTTGTTTTCCAACTCTTCATTTTGTTGCAATGTGTTATTACAGGATATATGAACCAATTAAGGTTTTTCACTACAGTTCTTGAATAAAATTTAAAAATCATTTTTTATTTTAATTAAAAATATTTCCCATTTATAGAATGCATATATTTGCAATGGACTTCCACTTTCATCAATTTTCCATCTCATCGCTTTAAACAGGAACTTGAACAAGCACTGTTAGTTTAGACCTAAAGGATAGGAAAGCATTAAATAATACTTTGGATCTCCTGAGGAAAAGATAAGTTTGCTTGCAATTTACACATTCCATGGGGAAAGAAGAGCCATATTTCCTTAAAAAAATCATTAATAAAGCTTGTTATTAAGAAAAATTGTAGTGAAAAGCCTTAAGTACCAAATTTTAAAGCAGCAGTAACTTAATTTTTATATCAGTGTTTTTGTTTTGCACAAACTAAATGCAGTGGTAGGTGGGTTTATGAGTGTATTAATTGCCTTTATCCATTTGTGAAGTTAAGTTGATGAGGGCAAGGTTTTTGTTTGTTTAATTTGTATATGTCTAAAGGTATTTGGAACTTTTTACAGGAATTAAACATATATGCAAATTTGTATATAAAAATAGCATGGCCATCATTTGAATGCTTGTAAATGAAAGGATTATCTTTTTTGAGATCTATATATAAATAGAAATAGAAAATCCAGCTGGACTGATTAGGATTCTTTTTTAATTCATTTGTGTATAACATTTTTATTACAATTACACATCAGTTTTGACACAGTCATAGCAACATTAATATTTTCCCATGATGCAGATCCTTTTTGTAAATGGGCTTGTTCTTTGAGATCTCTGTAAAGAACCCTGTGAACTAGAAAACATAACTCACAGAGATACTTTTTTAAAAAATTTATTTACTGGCACTGAAAGTTCCAGTTGGGATGAAGCATTTCATCTCACTTCATAACACCTCTTTGACTGCACTTCAGTGAATTGTTCTTATGTGCACTGTGTAGCAACTTACATTATAACAAAGCAGATAAGGGCTGTAAGCTGCTGCTTATGTTGAAAAGTGGTTCTTCAGATTTTCTCTCATAAAATCCAATTGAAGATAATTTTTTTATACTTTATCACTGAACCCAAGTGTTTATTTAAATGTCAACAGTACTTCTAAGAACGTTGCCTGTCATCGTGGTCTTTGGTCTTGGATAACTAAACTGCCTTTCCAGAGAACCAAATGTCAGAGTTACTAGACCAAATAGTGGTTAAAACCTCCAAAGGAAGTAATGTAGTAATCTTACTTATAATGGGATTAACATATTTTAGACATTCATTTTAAACACTACCTCAGTTAATATAGAGTATAAAATCTGTGGTTTAATCCCTCAAAAGTTAACAGTAATTTTTTTTTTCCTCTTACACACACACACACACACCCACCCACCCTCCCCCACCATCACTATCCCTGTACCCCCACCTTGGTCATCTATCCTGAAATAAGGCTTAGTTAGTATTGGCCTGAATGTTTTGTGTTTTTTTTTTTTTACTGTTACTTTGAAAAATATGTATGTATACCTTATCATATCTGCCTGTATCACTTACTTTGGGGAGATACTCAGAGCTTTGTGGTTATCAGTATACTAAAAAAAAAAAAAAAAAAAAAAAAAAAAAAGTCTATGCTTATATTTATAGTGCTATTTGGTTTCTCCATGATTTCACTGACAGGTCTAATACATTTTCTTTGAGTACTTGTTTGTAAAAAGTAGACTTTATGGTGAAAAATACATGCAGTGCCAAGTGATTAACTTAGGTGTTTGAAAATATTAAATTATAGCAGAAGAGGTTAGGAATGATATCAGCAGTAATAGAAATAATTGAGAAAATCATCTATAAATAATAGATATTACAGACTATAGAATACCAAAATAATGTCAATACTGTAGTTTTTAAAGATTTTAGGATTAATCTTAGTCCATATAAATTTGTACTATTGGTAATTATTGAATAATTGGGAGGAATCTGGGCAATTGTGCTGGTTGTAAACTGTGAATTTCTAATCATAAAGTGAATTGTTATTTCTAATTGAACTTTTTTCAAGAACAGATTTCAGCCTAAGTAAATACTGATAAATAAGGAAATTAGAAATTTAGTATTCATAATTAAATATGCTCTAAAATTTCTTATACTTTTATTTCCTGTTTATTCTTAGGTAGATTGGAAGGGGGAAACAGTCTGTTCTTCCTAATTAAAATTCTTCTAATAACGATTAGTAGAATAAGGACATTCTATATGACAGTGACATTAAAAGAGGCTCTTTGGAAGTATATACATTATTATAATGTGTACAAGTCGTTTTGAAATGACAACTTTAATGGGTTTCAGCTCTTTTATCTAGAGCTCGAGATAATTAAAGCTGAGTTTTTCAGGGCATATCACAACAGCAAAGTGTTCAACAGTGGGATATCAATGCTTATTTAGATTTTCCTACTGCTATTTATATAAAATGTTATTTCATTCCATTCAGAGGATGCCTTTTATCCCCACATTAAAGCACAGATCATTAAGCAATAAAAACCAAATTGTCTGTCATTCAAATTATAACTACAGTTATTTTTGCATGGTAAGAGTGAGGTGCTAATTTTGTGTGAGATGAACTTTGTAAACTACTTTGGGAAATGTTCTTTGGAAGTAAGGTTTTTTCCCCTTTAGTCTTATGCTTCCACTTTTGTCTCAGATTCACAATACATTAAAACATGGGGAAAAAAGAAAAGGTAAAATTGAGAGACTTTTGTTAGAGGAGCTATTTGGAATGAACCAACATTTCAGATTTTCCAAAATGTAAGTTAGGAAAAGTCTCCATTGTCTCTGCATTAACAAAATACACTGTTACTATCTTAATCTCAAGAGTGTCATTACAGTAAGAATCTCATTTAAACGCATACCAGTGAAATTAATAGCAGTGCTTATCAAAGAACACTGAAATCTGTGAGAATCTTTCTAGGAGCGTTCTTTTCTTCTTTTAGTTCCAAGTTCCAGGGTATTTTTCATTCCTAGTAGGTTTATATGACTCACAGAATGTGGACTTTTTTCCTGTTTGGAGTATTTTTGTAATGTAAGTATCGGATAGCTACACCACAGCATGCACAAATTGCACATTTTGTTTTACTTTATAGAATATTTAATTTCAAAAATATAATTTATGCCAAAAAAGCATACCTTTCAATTTTGCTACTTGGTTGATTTAGCACAAAATGCAAAGTCTTGGGGCAGAGAGGGGGAGTGAGAAAAATTTTATAGGTAATTGTTACAAAAATGCCTGTCAGAAACCCTAAAGCTGCATTGTAAAACAAATGATGTAAATGACTTTTGAAAAGTGGTAAGGAATTGTGAAAAAATCTCAGACTTAATGCTCTCTAACCACATGATTTTCTTTTTTATTTAGTAATACGCTGCTACATATTTGGAGGTTCTGGTGTTTGTAGGTCACTGAACAGACATTGAAATCTGATTTATATTGTATAACTGTAACATAGAAAGAAAAAGTATTTATATTTTTTCTGTAAGAATATTTGAGTTGTGTATAATTTAAATAAGATTTGTCCCCAAATGGTTTTGCTCACTTTGATTTTTTTTGTTGTGATTTTCTTGTTTTTGTATAATGTGTATAGTTTATGTCAAGGGCATTAAAAGCCTCCTGAAGCATAATCTTATCAAAGGGATACATTGTTAATAAAATGTACTTAAAATTCTTAAACTTTGTCATTGTTTTATTTGAAATCTTAAAATCATCAGTGGTCATATGGCCTTGATTTGAGTCCTGTAATGCTGATGCTGACACACGTGACTCAAAGCAAAAGTGACTTTTAGGTACCACAGACATGTAGAGTGGCTGTTACAAATATTTTAAAGTAATACTCTTCTTAAACAGTTCATAATTAAACATCTTTGTAGTTTTTTAAATATCTAAAGGGATTTGGAAAATGGGTCAGTCTTTAGATAGAACAGCTCTGAATTTTTTGAGGAAATAATGTACAATATGAGTGATGATGATATGACAGTGGTGACTTCTCTGTGGAAGGTGTTTGATTTCTCACGCATAAACTGCCCTGATTGGATAAGCTTACCTACAGCTACCTACTGGCGAAAGAGAATACCACAGAAATTACCAATTCTGGAGGATAAAGTTGAGTGTCAAAGCTGGGGTCTGTTAATAAGATATGGTAAAATGTATGTCCCACTTCAAGAAATTTTGTTTTGGATAGTTTGGCAAATTTCTGTATATCATTTTTCCCAATGTCTTCCACTGTATATGTCATTGAAAATATAGTTGGCCCCTTGGCCAGGCGCAGTGGCTCACACCTGTAATCCCAGCACTTTGGGAGGCCAAGGCAGGAGGATCACGAGGTCAGGAGATGAAGACCATCCTGGCTAACACAGTGAAACCCCGTCTCTACTAAAAATACAAAAAAATCAGCCGGGCGTGGTGGCCGGCGCCTGTAGTCCTAGCTACTCAGGAGGCCGAGGCAGGAGAATGGCGTGAACCTGGGAGGCGGAGCTTGCAGTGAGCCAAGATCGCGCCACTGCACTCCAGCCTGGGCGACAGAGCCAGAGTCCGTCTCAAAAAAAAAAAGGTAGTTGGCCCCAAAATAAACTAAAAAGCATACTTAGAAATTCATCATGCCACTGATCTTTTAAAAAAGTCCTAATGTAGCTGAACTTGGAAAATATTGTTTCATTTTTAAAACTTTAGCATATAAAATACTCAAAAATACAGTACTCCTTCGGTATTGATTTTAAGAAACTAGAATATACTAAAACTTTCCTTAATGCCTAGAGGAATGAAACAACTATGCTTTCAAATTGAATATACCTATTGTGTTGTAAACATTTTAACTGAAAGTTCTGAAAACTGTCTTCTACTGTTTCTTCCAGAGTTTTAAAAGTTCTACTTTATGCAGTGCTTTAACATGCTTTGTAAATTATTTGAGATGAAGGCTTATCTTTCAACAGAACTCTTAGAAGTGTTAATAAGATATTAAGTCTTGACATTCTTAATACACATTCTAGTAGGTAACAAGGTTGACCCTAATTAGTATGGGTTAGGTGTTTGGATATAGGAAGCGTTTCAGCAGTCGTACTGTTGTGTGAAGAGGTCCCAACTCCCATCTTGAATTGTTGAGGTCCCCCCCACACAGGTGAGGACTGTGCACAGGCTGATGCAGGATGTAAAGGCCATTTATGCCAGTCCCATCCACCACCCGAATATCCTGATATATTTTAAGGAATTGTTACTGTGACTTTAGGTGCAATTTTAACAATATTGTGACTATTAGAAAAAGTAGAGCTTATTTAGAGAACTCAGATATTTACATGAAATCACGATATCATGATTTGCTTCAAAACAATGTGAGGAGAAAGTGAACAGGGTTGTGGATGGAGCTCAGTCATGGGTCGTGACCATTGGGGCTAGTGATGATACATAGTGGTTTATTAAACTATTCTACTTTTGTGTATACTTGAAATTCTCCATTTTTCTGGCACATGAATATGTATTTCAAAGTTTCTGAATAGCACTTCCTAAAGCCATGTTAAGATGATGGCATATAGTATTGAAAACTGAGGTTTTGAACATGAATTTATTTGGTTATGACCACTGGAGACGAAATGTTTACAGCCAAGACTACAGGTCATAGTGATATTATGAAGACAAATGTTACAGAGCCCAGCATTTCCTATTGGCATGTTGTTATATTTCAGAAAGACTTCATTTGATTTAGGCGAGTGATTCTCGAAGTTTAGTGTGTAGATGAATGTCTGGGAACTGACAAAAAATAGATTCCAGGTCCATGCCCCAAAGAAAGATTCTGATTAAGAGGTTTGTAGTCATATCCAGGAATTTACATTTTTATTTAGTAAGTTCACGAGGTGATGTATCATCTAAATTGAGTAATTACTAGATTTTCATTTTATTGAGGGAGATAAAACACAATGTGATGATGAAATATTTTAAGGTTTATTTCAATAGCAAAAATGACTTCAAGGTTTTGTGTGAATTATTTTTTAAACAAAACTATATGAAAAATGCACAAACCAGTCATCAATGTCATTGACATTTTCGTGAAGTTTCAAATGAAAAATATAATCCCATCATCATAACAATGGTACATAAATAAATAAATGCTGACAATACTGGCCCTAAAGTCTAACACAACTGTTAAACTAATCAATCGGGATACCGCTTTCTACCACGTGAGGAGCACATAATCAATGTTTCCAGCAGAAAGCAAGTACTGGTTTGTGTAGGTTTATTTAGGCCAGTTGACAGCCACGTTATTTTGAGGTGTGGCTACTTGTTTCTCTTCATAGTGTTGAATGGCACAGTGCAAGGCATTGGGCACCAGAGGCATAAGCACAGGCAGAGCCATTTCCACCATGCTGACGGCGGGCAAGAAGACAAAAAGGAACCCCTTTCGTGCTTGTTTAGAAATGTGACGGCTAGGCGCAGTGGCTCACACCTGTAATCCCAATATTTTGGGAGGCCAAGGCAGGCAGATCACCCGACGTCAGGAGTTCGAGACCAGCCTGACCAACATGGTGAAACCCCCGTCTCTACTAAAGATACAAAATTAGCTGGGTGTGGTTGGTGCATGCCTGTAATCCCAGCTACTCGGGAGGCTGAGGCAGCAGAATTGCTTGACCCTGGAAGGCGGAGGTTGCAGTGAGCCAAGGCTGCACCATTGCACTCCAGCCTGGGCAACAAGAGCGAAATTCCGTCTCAAAAAATAAAAGTAAAATAAATGTGACAATGTGACAAATGGGCTGGGCATGGTGGCTCACACCTGTAATCCCAGCCCTTGGGGAAGCCGAGGCAGGTGGATCACCTGAGGTCAGGAGTTTGAGACCAGCCTGGCCAACATGGTAAAACCCAATCTCTACTAAAACTATAAAAACTAGTCAGGTGTGGTAGCATGCACCTGGAGTCCTAGGTGCTCCGGAGGCTGGGGCAGGAGAACTGTTTGAATCCAGGAGGCGGAAGCGGCAGTGAGCTGAGATTGCACCAAAAGAACCAATAAGTACTAAAATACCAGTTGCGTACCAGGTGCTTTGCATATATTGGTTTGGAATATATTGGTTCAGAGGAGACAAAGTTGCTCCAGAGCCAACACGGAATTTCCCACTCCATAGAACTTTTTAGTTATATCTAAATTATGTCCAACAATGAGGTTTCATTTTACTATTTTAGCATAATATGAATATAAATGTGACTGAGAGTTATCTTGACCCAGACAACCTACTGCAGAGTCCAAAGGATGCTAAGTGAAAACAGGTCATTTATATATAGTTCTTGAAAGAAAAGAGGAACCAAAAACTGTGAATGGAATTATGTGATATACTTTCCTTTTTATGTTCTGGGGTAGTCATAAAAAATGATGGTAGGATACTGATGTCTATGGAGCAGAAGTACAACTGACAGCAAGTCAGAAGTTACTTGCCAATCCCATTCTTTCCCTGTAGTAAGCTTGACAGAAGAATTGTGGAAATCTTGTTGATTCATCACACATTTTACGTATTAGATTAGATCTATGCCCCCCGCCCCCACCCACAGAGTTAATTTTACTGTGTCAGTGAACTACAGATTCTTATCCCTTCAAGGTAAGTCTAAAATCTGTTTTGGCCTCAAACACCTGTGAGTTTTTTATAAAACACGCTCAGTAAATTTACATTGACCATCTATGCTATAGTAATGTCTCCTGTGGCCTTTATTAAAGCCTTCAATATAATAATTGCTGTTAATGGAAATATTTCCTCAGTAAAAACTGAACTTCTAGGACCACAGCCACCGTGTACAGTACTGAGTGGGAGTCTGTAGAGTGGTTAATGCATATTCGTATGTCAAGCTCAAGTCTCCTGTTCTAAAGGCGAGCCTGGAACAAACAGCAGGAGGTAAGCACGCTCCCATGATCCTGCCATCTGTAGGGCAAGCCTGCTCCAATGGGGAGTGTTAAGTTCCATAGCTTCTGGCCTTTAACCTAGCCAGACTGTAGTGGTCTTATATAAACCAGACCTGCAAATCGTACTGGGATTAAGGACCAAGGCCACTGGTGATGAGAGGGTGCCAGCTCTGCTCTTCTTAATGTCTGCGTAGCATAAGGTATGAAATCAGCATGCTGGTTAGCGGTAGTGTTCACCTGGATCTAAAAGCGTAATTGAGGAGAGGCTGCTATTCTTGGTCGGCGGAGGCAAGGCAAGACGCAGGGGGACTGCCATTTGCGTTTTATACTCTGAACAGTGTGGTGGCTCTACTGGATTTGTTGGGAGACTGCCCTTGTCTCCAGACATGGGTGAGGCCAACTGGGACACATAATTCAAACTTGTTTCTCCAGCTGGTATTTCTCCCAGGGAGTTCATGTAGTTTTTTTCTAGCGCCTTTAGTACATTTTCAGGTGAGGTCATTAGTCCCAGCATACTTGGGGCTTTTGGGGGTACTGGAACATGGCCACAAGAGCCAGAGTCAGAAGCTGCCTGGTTATAGGTCAAGTTCTCAAAACAGATGCAGGGGCCAGGGCCAGAGTGATTCTTTTCTGTTGGAAGGAGATAAAGGTAGTTAGGCTTAGTCAACTCGGTTTCTGTGAGTGACTTCCTAGTGCCTAGGATCTTTGTCCCTTCTGGCTTGCTTACAACTTCAATAGCATCTGGGATACAGTCACTGACATTCATTACTGTTAGGTGAGGCTTCTCCTAGAAAGGAAACAAAAATATGTAAATATAGACATTTGTGTGCATGCATGCATGCATCAAAGTATATTAAGCATGTGAAATACACTTAGAGCTTCAATGTTGTTCATGTTTCTTCCTGGTCACAAGTAACCTGCAGGTGATGTTGAAAACCAAAAGATTTCCCCTGACAGAAGAAATCAAAGCTCCAATCACCTATTTCATGGCTGTGGGTGCAAAGATGGCTTTTACTATGCTGTATTCTCCTGAGGAGCTCTAGGAAAGTAGGATTCTGACAGCCCCCACTCTGGGTTAGTCCTTAATAGGTACATGGTATACATACAATTTGCCAACATTTACCTTGAATTTTATTAATGACAGGATGCTGCTCTCGTAAGGGTCAGGGATGTCAGGATAACAGGTCTCCTTGATCCTAGAGAAACAAAGTGAAAATGAGACTGAATTTCACAGTACAGTGGACTATTTAAGAGCAAGAACTCTGGAGTCAGATTCCTGGCTTCTAATCCTTGTAACTTAATAAGCAAGTTACTTAATTCTTCCATGCTTTAATTTCTTATTGGCTAAATGGAGATAATTATGGTACTTATAGTGTCCACATGAGGATTAAATGAATTGATTGATAAAGCACTTAGAACACTGCCAAACATACAGTAAGTGAGATATAAATATTAGCTATTGCTGTTGAAAAAACTTTGTGGTCTATTTTAAATGGTGATTAGTTTCCTCATATAGTCACCTGGAAAACAAAATTGTGAAATAAATTACATACTCTCACCCCAGGCTCCTTTGTTCTTTTCCTTTTCTATACATTGTTTCATATTATTCAATGTCATTTCTATCTTACTAAATCTCTTTCCAGACTTTGCCCTTACTCTCTTCTTGGATAAAACCTTGCTCACACACTTACCACTGACTGTTAAAGTAGCACATGACCGTGATGAGCAAGACGCAGAAAACCATGGGCGGTAGGATACGAATCAGCATCCAGGCTGAACGAGGAAAAAGAAAGGGACATTTTTAATAAGTACTTTTCCCTTCCTCAAAGGAATAAAAATAAGTTTATGATTGAGAGTAATTTTACATGTTTATTATTTCTCAAATTATTTATGCAAGTTGTAATATGAATTCTGCCTGACTTCAGGGAAAAAGCCAACCAACCAACTAGCCAACCAACACAGGAAGCCATTTGCCATCAACACAGTGTGACTCAAATTTGTTACTACCTCTTCTGATAGATTGGATCATGACTTGCTGTATTAAAATTATGCTTTTCCACCCCTGCCAAAACTTCATGGTAGTTGAGAATACTTTCCTGCCCCTTGACTTGGGGCTCAGCCATGTGCATTGGCTTGGCCAATGGGCTGTTGGTAGTTGTAATGTAAGTAAGTGCTTTAAATGTGCACGCATACACTGGCTTGCCCTCTTGTGTTCCTCAGCATGAGAAGTGTGTGCCCCAGGTAGCTGCTGCGACTTCAGCCTTAGCCCTGGAATGAAGATGCGTGAAACAAATCTGAACCTGACTGAAGCTTGGAGTCCAGCTTACCCCAGTCTAGATCAGCCAAGTCTCGGCTGACCTGTAAACCCATGAGCATAAAAAGATATATTTGTTCTTGTATGCCACGGAGCTTTTGAGGGTGTTTGTTACACATCAAAAATTGACTAGTGCACTCCTTCTAGTTAGCCTCAGATTACATAAATATGTCTTAATCTGGGAAAATGATTACGTTTATTTCTCCGATATGTCAACTGGTGCTTCATTTATTTCAAATGACCATTGTGAAATTTGTTGGAATCAAAATGCAATCACTAATGGTAGGAAACCCTGACAAATAGAGCTGGGAAGGCCATGCAGATAACAAAAAACACTACGAAAACCACAACCTTGCACAAAGGCCATCACAACCTTACACACACACACACACACACACACACACACACAATGCTTCTGCAAGGACATCTTCCCATTAAACCTTGAACTGGCATCACCCTTATTATTAATCTTTGTAGTCAAGAATAATTATTTCAAAACAATTATATAATCCTCCTCATTTGTTTTCCTTTAAAAACCTTTGTCTTCCTTTACCTCCCTGAATATGCACATAGTTTACTATAGTTTATTTTGGCATAAATATTTCCATTGCAATGCTCAGTCCCAAATAAACATCTTTTCTTTTAGAGAGTGTCTCTCTGTTATTAGACTGACACTATCTTCCTGTTCCCATTGCTTGCAATTTCCACCAAATAATAATTCAGCTGGGTTGGTAAACATCCCTTTTCACAAATGTAAATTGCTCAGGGAGGGTCTAGGGGGTTAAGTTATTCACATCTACATATGATTCTGTTCAATCCATTTGCCTCCCCTGTCCTCCCCATGCTCCACCCCACACCTGGCTGTCCTGGAAGAAACGGGGCTTGATTTGGGGACAGTGGTGTGGCAGATAATGTTGGAGTTTTGTAAAGAAGGGTGGCCCTGGGTAGATGCACAAGCCCGTGCTATGAGGCAACACAGGGTTCTAGGGAAAAGGATGCACAAACGTAAGAGAGGGCCAGAACAACTGGCCTAAAATTGACCCTGACCCTGGAAAAGCAGAAAGAAACACTCTTTATGAATCTTACTACGGAAAACCTTGCTCTCAAGAACAGTACTTTTGATGATGTAAACCAAAAAGTATCTGAGACAGGTCTCCATCAATTTAGAATTTTCTTTTGCCAACGTGAAGAACATGACTGGAAGAAATAAACAGAATCACAGAAACATGATGTGGTCTGTGCCTTTCTCCAAAGATAATGTTGTTAAAGGGGAAAAGTGGGCTGGAGGAGAAAGGGCTGGAGGAAAAGTGGGCTGGAGGAAGGAGGGTATGATTATCCACATGTCACAAGAGAAAAGGAGGAGACAGGAGAATAGTTAATTATGTATTCATCTCCCAGGAGGGGCTAAGATAAGGTAAACATAGAGTAGCTACCTGCGGAGATATTTAACCTTTTACTGTACCTATCTGCTTAGAAGCAAAATGAAAGGCAGCTTCTTGCATGAACCAGCTTTCAGCTCATTTTTTTCCTTTGCATAGTGAATTTTATTTTCCTTTCACAATCACTGTACTAGTACACGTCTTTAGGCATTTCTTTAGGGTTTATGTAGGCATTTTGGGGGCATATATACCTAGGAATGAAGGTTCTCACATCTAAGGTATATATATATGCTCATTTTAGAAGATACTACCAAGGAGTTTTCCAAAATTGCTTGTACCAATTTATTCCCACCAGCAGGGTATGGGAGTTCCAGTTTTTCTACATTCTCATCAACACTTGGTATTTTTCATCTTTTTCATTTAAGCTATTCTTAGGCTAATTTTAAACACAAACTTTCGGAACATAATCTACTTCCGTACACAGGATTGAAAAATGATTCAGTAATGCCTATTAAATTCAGAAGGAAATGTAGTGCCAAATGTCCAAATATAAAAACACAAATTACGGTTGGTCTGGATACCCCATATGTTTAAACAGACTGCTTACCCTCTCTGTCTCCTAATCAGAGAAAAAGTTAACAAACCAATTTACAAAGAGAAAGGATTATTTTGAAAAATACCAACAGAATAAACATTTATTCACTACTTTGCAATGCCAATATTACATTAATTTTTTGCATTTCTGTTTTTTGTTTGTTTATTTTTACCGTTTAATCATCCTAGCCTCATTGTAGCAGATACAGGTATTTTTTACTCCCATCTAACAAGATCTGAGGTACAGTTAATTGGATGCTAGTCACATAATAGTCTACCTATTTTTTAAAAAAAAGTAAAATCTCAGGAAAGTTGTAAATATTTCAAATATTTCATTTCAAATAATAATACAATCAATAGTCACAAGCCAAGCCAGGGCTAATGAAGTTTAACATAAGGGAGATGAATGAGACTTAGAAAATACATATTTAAAGATGCGTGTGTGTGTGTGCGTGTGTGTGTGTGTATACCAAGTAAGTTCCAAAGGTCAAATAAAACTAACCTGAAAATACATTTAAAATTAACTCCAAAATGCCAAGAGTGCTCAAATAATATAAATCATTGACACATCTTAATTAGATGAGGGGTTCTGGATTTTGGCTTGGAGACCTAGGGACGTGTTTCAGTGTAGTAGTCAACATGCAGTCGGCACCACAACCTGTCTGATATGGTTTGGCTGTGTCCTCACCCAAATCTCATCTTGAATTGTAGCTCCCATAATCCCCATGTGTCATGGGAGGGACCTGGTGGGACGTAACTGAATCATGGGGGTGGCTGCCCCCATGCTGCTGTTCTTGTGGTAGTGAGTTCTCACAAGATCTGATGGTTTTATAAGGGGCATTTCCCCCTTTGCTCGGCACTTCTCTCTCCTGCCGCCATGTGAAGAAGGACGTGTTTGCTTCCCCTCCTGCCATACGTTTCGTGAGGCCTCCTCAGCCATGCAGAACCGTGAGCCACATAAACGTGTTTCCTTTATAAATTACCCAGTCTCGGGCAGTTCTATACAGCAGTGGAGAATGGACTGATAAAGTAAATTGGTACTGAGGGAGTGGGGTGCTGCTTATAAGGATACCCGAAAATGTGGAAGCGACTCTGGAACTGGATATCAGGCAGAGGCTGGAACAGTTTGGAGGGCTCAGAAGAAGAGAGGAAGATGTGGGAAAGTTAGGAACTTCTTAGAGGCTTGGAGGGCTCAGAAGACAGGAAGATGTTGGAAAGTTTGGAACTTCCTAGAGGCTTGTTGAATGGGTATGACCAAAATGCTGATAGTGATACGAACAATGAAGTCCAGGCTGAGGTGGAAGTCCAGGCTCAGATGGAGATGAGGAACTTGTTGGGAACTGGAGCAAAGGTGACTCTTGTTATGCTTTAGCAAAGAGACTGGTGGCATTTTGCCCCTGCCCTAGAGATCTGTGGAAGGTTGAACTTGAGACAGATGATTTAGGGTATCTGGCAGAAGAAATTTCTACGCAGCAAAGCATTCAAGAGGAAGCAGAGCAAAAAAGTTTAGAAAATTTGCAGCCTGATCATGCAATACTAAAGAAAACCCACTTTTTGAAGAGAAATTCAAGCCAGCTGCAGAAATATGGATAAATAATGCATATTTACAGCCACGTGTATCTGAAAAAGGTGCCAAATGTTAATCATGAAGGCAATGGAGAAAATGTCTCCAGGCTGTGTCAGAGGTCTTCATGGCCACCCCTCCCATCACAGGCATAGACGCCTAGTAGGGAAAAATGGTTTCCTGGGCTGGGCCCAGGGCCCCCCTGCTCTGTGCAGCCTCAGGACATGGTGCCCTACATCCCAGCAGCTTCAGCTCCAGCTGTGGCTAAAAGAGGTCATTGCTTCAGAGGGTGCAAGCCCCAAGGCTTGGCAGCTTCTATGTGATGTTAAGCCTGTGGGTACACAGAAGTCAAGAATTGAGGTTTGGGAACCTCCACCTAGATTTCAGAGGACATATGGAAATGCCTGCATGTCCAAGCAGAAGTTTGCTGCAGGGGCAAAGCCCTCATGGAGAACCTCTGCTAGGGCAGTGTGGAAGGGAAATATGGGGCTGGAGCCCCCACAGAGAGTCCCCACTGGGACACTGCCTAGTGAAGCTGTCAGAAGAGGGCCACCATCCTCCAGACCCCAGAATGGGAGATCCACCAACAGCTTGCACCATGTGCCTAGAAAAGCCAAGACACTCAATGCCAGCCCATGAAAGCAGCCAGAAGGAGTCTGTACCCTGCAAAGCCACAGGGGTGGAACTGTCCAAGACCACAGGAGCCTATCTCTTGCATCAGCATGACCTGAATGTGAGACATGGAGTCAAAGGAGATCATTTTGGAACTTTAAGGTTTAATGACTGCCCTATTGGATTTCAAACTTGCATGGGGCCTGCAGCTCCTTTGTTTTGGCCAATTTCTCCCATTTAGAATGGGTGTATGTACCCAATGCCTGTACTCCCATTGTATCTAGGAAACAACTTGCTTTTAATTTTATAGGCTCATAGGCGGACGGGACTTGCCTTGTCTCAGATTAGACTTTGGACTTGGACTTTTGGGTTAATGCTGGAATGAACTAAGACCTTGGGGGACTGTTGGAAAGGCATAATTGTGTTTTGAAATATGAGGGCATGAGATTTGGAAGGGGCCAGGAGTGGAATGATATGGTTTGGCAGTATCCCCACCCAAATCTCATCTTATATTTCAGCTCCTATAATCCCCATGTGTCCTGGGAGGGACCCCATGGGATGTAATTGAATCATGGCGGCAGTTACCCCCATGCTGTTCTCATGATAGTGGGTGAGTTCTCACAAGATCTGATGGTTTTATAAGTGGCTCTTCCCCTTTGCTCAGCACTTCTCTCTCCTTCCGCCATGTTAAGAAGGATGCGTTTGCTTTCCCTTCTGCCATGATTGTAAATTTCCTAAGGCCTCCCCAGCCATGCGGAACTGTGAGTCAATTAAACCTCTTTCCTCTATAAATTACCTACTCTCAGGCAGTTCTTTATCGTAGTGTGAGAACGGACTAATACACTGCCACTGCAGCCACGTGTATCTGAATCACCAGTCAGGGCACTCCAGGGTCAGCAGTCCAACAGGATGTGCCCATCTCTACAGCTGCAGCTTCAGTGAGGGCACCCTACCTTAAGGAAAGTTGGTAACTTCAGGCAAGCCTTTTGAATCTATTTGCTTTTCATGGGTGCCTTCCAGGATCTTCTATGATCCCCTCATTGAAGATATTCTTTTCTCCTCTTTTTTCCATCAGTATCTATTTTCTCTCACCACATTCCTGTTTATTGGTTGTCAGGGTTTGCCATGAGAATAAATTTTTCCATGAACCAGTTCTTACTGTTTTTCTCCCTTCCCTCTTACTTCTCCATCTTTCAAGCCAAATGCATTTTTGAAAAGATCTATCTCTCCACCTCACCATTTCCCAACCAAATATGCAAACAGGGAGTTTGTGAGCAAGTATTCCATTCCCCTGCTCAATTCCCACCCCACTGTGCCCATCTCAAATTGCCCCTGGAGGCCCTAACAGAGTCAAGAAGCAATTCGTTTGCTGCTGAGGGAAACAAGCCAGAGGAAAGCTAGCTGCAGAGAACAATTCTGCTGAGAAAACCAGCACCACTCTTATCTAGAGAGAAGCCTTGTGGCTCTTCTGATGTCAACACTAAAATATGCTATCTGTGATTTTCAAACTACGTACAGGATTGTGAGACTGAGTTCCAGAGAATTGTCTCAAGGGCCACTGAGGGAGGCAGAAGGAAGATTTTAGGCCTTAATCAGACAGATTACCTCTATTTATATTTGTTTTATATAGTGAGAGTCTGTGCAACCCTTTTTTTGTGACACAAAGGGTTTCATCAAGAGAAAGAGGGAGGTGTGATGGGGAGAAGAAAGGTTTGAAAATTCCTGATCTAGACAAAACCTAAGTCAACACTTCTGTAATTTGTTAGTTTCCCAGAAACTCCTAAGGGAAGAACTTTGATTTGGGAAAACTCACAGTGTTCATCCGGAGTCGTGACCTTCGTGAATGTAGCATTGGGGCCTTCGCCAGCACTAGTGAATGGAGTGACGAAAAACTCATAGAAGGATTCCGGCTTTAGGTTGTCCACAGTCAATGCCTTTTCTCCCGGGTTGTCAATTTTGTATTTACAACATTCTGAACCATCTGTGATTTTTTCAATGTTTTTTTTTTCAAGGGAAAAAATATTTTATTAAAAATGTGGTAAACATCTTGTGAGAGAGCTGGACACTAACGCTGTTAACTCAGCACCACCAACATGTTTATACCAAACACAAATCAAATCAGCATTTCATCACCATGCGCGCACCGGGTAAAATGTTCAGGAGATGGCATAAAAAGCAAAAAATCCACTGAACAAGGGGTACTAGTGATCCAGCCAAAGCATACAAATCTGCAAGAAACAGAGCTTGCAAGGGGCTTAAAAATAAATAGGAACAACGCTCGGTAAAGTGAAAAAAACAAGAGGAAAGTTTCATAAAGGCCAGGCTTTCTTAAGGAGCTAGTGGTGCTTCCGATGCTTCTAAAAATACAAAGTCATATTGTTTTTTAAGTAAGTTAAAATGCTGCCCCGCCCCCACCATCTTGCTCACCCTACTAATTTGCTTAAGAACACCTTTTCAGTATAAAGCCATGCAAGAAGGGAATTCAGCCTGGCCACAGTCTTAGATGGCAGCCATTATTTTCAATGATTTCAAATAATGAGATCTTGAAAGAATAAATAAACAAATTAAAAATAGACGTCACCTGAAAGAACTGCCTTTTCAAATCGTGGGTGGCACTGCCTCGCCTGGGATTTCAGATAGACATGGTAGCCTTGTATAAAACCAGGTTGAGATTCAGTAGAGTAATCTTTCCAACTCAGAGTGAAGGAGTGGGATGTCAACGTATCTACCAGCACGTGAGGGTTGTCTGAAGGAGCTAGGAAAAGAAGTTGGGATAAGAGAAAAGTCATGATTTGGAAACAGTCTCAGAATATTCATGTCAACTAATAGAAGAACCATAGCCAGCTCCGGAGGTTGTAACAGCTTATGCCAAGTTAAGGAGTTTTATCTGTTTCTCTAGAGGATTTGTGCCTTGACATAGTTTATGAGAGCTGTGAAGGAGTTGAGCAATCTTGTTCAAGTCTTGCCTTTTACAGATGAAGAATGGACACCCAGACACTAAATAATTTGCACAAGCTCACATAGCCAAAAAAGAAAAATAAAAGAAACAAACTAAAGTCTAAAAAAAAGAGACTTAATTCTGTTCTTGAATTCGAAAGAGGGTTTGAGAAAAGACTCAACCAGAGAATCTACTAAAGTGAGGAAGAAGGGAGGAAGTGGAAGAATTATGTTCAAAGAGGCAAGTGGGGGGATTTGATGAACTCTAGTTCCCAGGTTGTGGCAGTGCACAGTTATCCAACTGTCACTGAAAAACAATCCAGGAATGTTTACTTTGAAGGCTTTGCTGAGGCTGTTTTCCCACACACGCTTATGCACACTTGGACCGTGCACACAAGGTCACACACCTCCCTCCTGCTCTGAGCCAACTGTTAACTGTGGATCCACTCCTGCTAAAGGGAGAACCCCTGAAAACTGGTCTGATCTGAGTGAACAATCAAGCACCCAGCTAAAGAAGGGGAATAAGGCCGGGCATGGTGGCTCACGCTTGTAATCCCAGCACTTTGGAAGGTGGATCACGAGGTCAGGAGATCGAGACCACGGTGAAACCCCGTCTCTACTAAAAATACAAAAAAATTAGCCGGGCGTGGTGGCGGGCGCCTGTAGTCCCAGCTACTCGGAGAGGCTGAGGCAGGAGAATGGCGTGAACCCGGGAGGCGGAGCTTGCAGTGAGCCGAGATTGCGCCACTGCACTCCAGTCTGGGCGACAGAGCGAGACTCCGTCTCAAAAAAAAAAAAAAAGAAGGGGAATAAGCAACCCCATGGGAGGATCAAAAATCCCCTCCACTGCTGGTGGGACAGTGGTAACATTTCTAGGGGGTGATTTCACAACATGTATGGAAAGTCTTAAAAATTATGAAAGGAATGAAAAAAATATTTTAAAAGTTGAAACCCTTTGACTCCAGCATCCTATCTTTAAGACTTCATTTACAAACCATTATTATGGATTTGGACAAAGATTCAGCTAAAATAATGATTATTCACATAGGGTGTAAGAGACTGAAAAAAGGAAGGAAGAGAGAGACTTAGCAATGAGAATTAATGAAAATGTTTTGTTTGTATGATTAAAAAATAATTTTAAAAACCCAATTGCTAGAATAAATGGGATACCAAAAATTGGGTATGGTGCTGACATCTTCCTAAACCCAAAGCTAGGAATCCATGAATTGTTCTGAACAAGTCTGCACATGGGGCACATTAAATGCTTTAAACTTACCAAGTTCCTGAGAGTATCCTGTTTTTCTCTCTAATAAACAAGCAATCCTTTTTGTAGATAACCCATAAATTCTGAAGTCGTATCGAACTCCTGGCCTAAAAGCATCTAGGGAAAAAAAGTCAACAGATTTTTAATAACAGAATGACGTTTCCTAATTCTGAAAAGAAAAAGAATGAAAAGGCATGGCACGTTGGCTCACGCCTGAAATCCCAGCACTTTGGGAGGCCGAGGCAGGCGGATCACTTGAGGCCAGCAGTTGGAGACCAGCCTGGCCAACATGGTGAAATCTTGTCTCTACTAAAAACAGAAAAATTAGCCAGATGTAATGGCGGGCGCCTGTAATCCCAGCTACCAGGGAGGCTGAGGCAGGAGACTCACTTGAACCCAAGAGGCAGAGGTTGCAGTGAGCTGAGATCAAGCCACTGCACTCCAGCCTGGGTAACACAGCGACAGTCTGTTCCCCACCACACCCCCTAAAAAAGAGTGAAAAATAAATTTGTGCTCCCCTAGTAATTGGCTTTCAGGAATTTTGTATTTCATCCCCACCATATTCCCTCCTTCCATGAAGCCTTGGAGTCCTCCATGTTGCAAACACCTGGCCCCACTGTCTTGCCTCCAGCAAAGCCTGGAGGGACTGGCCTCTGCAGTGTTCTTTGAAGCAAGAGTTCTCAAACATGCCTGTATCCATGTGCATACAACTGGGTGCAGAATCAGACCAGACATAGAAAACCAAGCCCTTCTTTGACTCCAAATCCCCCTCCAGTTACTTGTCTTCCCTCTTCCCATTAAAGCCAATAGTCTTGAAAGCTTTGCTTCCACTTCCTCATTTCCCCATTACACCTGTACCTCTGCAATCTCCTTCCAGAACCCACCATACCACTGAAATTGGCAGAACCTTGATCACCCTCTGAACAGGGACATTTCCCACACCTTTCCCTGAGCCCAGTAGATGGCGCCACCCACCCCTCCAGCTCAAGCCACACAAACCGGCACTCCTCTGACTGCTAAACTTGCAGTCTTCACATTACAAATCCAATGGGGGAGGTAAGAGAACAAGTTCTACGTGTTCTATTGAAACTGAAGTTGATGATCGATTCTCATCAACTATATGTCCTAAACATCTTCCAAATGCATGCAAGTCTCTGCTTTTGTAAAAGCTCTCTGGACAACTTTTATAATAATGTCCCTCTGCCATTCGAGACTATGCACTAATTTAAAGAAACAAGTTTATGAAAATCATGAAAATCAAGTCCCACCTCATGTACAGATATTCTCTGCAAAAGTAGATTTAAAGGTCAAGTTTTAGAACATATTCTTGTAACATCTGAACTCCTAACACCCATGCTGGATTTGTCATTTCAAAATTATTAGCTTAGCACAAAGTCTGTGAAGTAGTCCAGAAATCCCACTTGAACTTGCTTCAAAGTGAATATAGCAATGCAATGATATGGAAGGTTCTTCTTACCTGTGCTAATGACTGTGCTTGTGGTATTGGGACCTACATTCTTCCATTGGAAATCACCGAGCACATCCTGGGTATGGTCACACCAGTCCACAACATAGCCTATAACATCCCCAGGTTGGGGTTTCCAAGACAGAAAGAATCCACTCTCTGTGCCTGCAATTCTTTCTTCCTCAACCTCTTCTGTATATGAACAAATAGAGCAATGCTCCAGATTTAATTAACTGTAAATTGTTTTAAGTGTGTAAGGTAGAAAGTAAATACATACATGCACTGTATCTAGTAGGTAACAGACCTCCACTTCAATAGTTACAGGTGCTTGGGTGGGGGATGTTTTCATGGGTGAGTTCTTGTCTCTTACTTCCCAGCAAATATTCACACCTGCCCTTCAGATGCCCATCATGTTGACCTTCTGAAGCCCCACCAGACTTCAGCACCTAGGACAGGGGTCAACAAACTACCACCAGGAGGATGATTCCAGCCTCTGAGGGTTGTTTTCATATGATCCTTGAGCTAAGAATGGTTCTAAGACATTTTAAGGGTTGTAAAAATACAAATAAACCAACAAAGAAGGCATACAATAAAATATGTAATGGAGACTATATGACCTGCAAAAATGTTTGCTATCTGCCCCTTTACCACAAAATTTGTTGATCCTTAATCTAGAATCTGGTATTGGGTACTGGATCTGCTTCAAAAAATACCTATTGAATGAATAACTAATGCAGGCTAATTCTCCCACAATAACATCAGTTGCTCCTGAACTAAATACTGCTTCTGAGATGTGTTACAGGTAGGAATTGAGTAGAAGACAAAAAAGAAGAAAATATTCAGGTATATAAAAAGTTGGGTTATATAAAGATATGCACACAGTTTATGACTAATACTGTCATGTCAATGTATTTTATATGATACAGTAGGTTTCCTGATGTCTGACAATTGGAAAAAGGATAACATGGCCTCAGGGGACTACCAGTTCTACTGAGTTCCAACAGGGATACACCTTAACCTTCAGGCATGAGAATTTCTCCTCTTTCCACAGACTTACACTAAGAACTGGTTTATTGTTTGTCTGTAATTCACATTTAACTGGGCATCCTGTATTTTACCTGGCAATCCTAATTACAACTGAATAGTGGTGTGAAAACCACTGATTCATTTTTATAGGGCATCAAAGTATCATCCAGCTGGGGGCACCCAAAGGAATGTGCAGCCCTAGGTATAAGGTAAAAGCCCATGAGGGCTTTATAGATCCCATCCACATGGCTTCCCTGCCTTCCTCCATCAAGCAGACAAATGCCCCTCACATATTAAGGCCGACATTTTTCACTTGACTTATTGATACTTAGTAAAATCTAACTCCAAACCCAGGGTTGAAACTCTTAGAAAGCTGCTTCTTTAAATTGAAAATATGTTTTGAGAGATGGAGGTAGATCAAAGAGTAGGGGAATCTTTTTGTCAGTCATTCGCACCCTAGTGTGAACTGGCTTAACCTTACTGGTTTTCTCATAGTACATGAGTGACTTTATACATGCTGGTGATGTAGAAACAAGAAAAACTTAAGGATAGCTAGCTGGAGCCTCTCACCAGAAGGTCTAGGCATCTGAAGGCAGGGCATGGGGATGGAGGATATGGTAGGAGACCCCAAAATACGTAATTGCTCTCAGCAGTGTTGCTTTGAACTGGTCTCTCCCTTCCTCAGAAGAGGCCAGTACCAGCTCCCCGAGGCTGAATGAAATGCCCCCTTTTCCTGTTCAGATCCTAATGAAGTCAGAATATAACTTCTTTCTCTAATATAGTTCTTCAGAAAACACAGGTTACACTAAACAACTCCTAAACCAACTCAGGTTGGTTTTTCTTCTATGGCACAATATAATTTCTTTTCCTCATGTGATATATACTGGATAGTTGTTTTAAAAACATAAAAATAAAACAAAACAACAACATCCTCTAATCCAACTCAACCCAAATTTAAGCTGAACTTGAATAAATACATATTATAGAACCTACAAGTGTCTGGAAATTTTAATAGCAGGAACTGAAGGGTAATATTATTGCAAAGTTCATGAATGACCCCAGGATGCCACTTGCCAACTACATTATGTATGCCCATGTGTGTATCATCTCATAGCATGTAACTGTGGGGTTGACTCTTTTTATGGCTAAGAAAGAAATTAATATCACTACTGATTTGGCATGTAAGGGCATTACACCTTGTTTGCTCTTTCATAGGCAAGAGATCAGCCAGTTATTATCTTTTATTCTACAAAGTTGGCAGAGCCTCTGGTGAAAGTTGATGCCAGTTCTGATGATCTCTGGAAATGTTCATGGACTCTTTCCAGGTGCAAAGACTGACAACACTTTTTACAAAATAGTAAATGGAATTCCTATTTCACAAGCCACAAAGATCATAAATAGTAACTCCAACTCTCAGTGGTGACTGTTTGTTGGGGTTGCATTTACTTGAATAAATTTGAGATAATTTCCCATGTATGTTGAAGAATCCCCTGGACAGAAATGTCCTGAGCCATGGCTGAAGTCTCCTTCTCCCCACACTGAGGGGACTGTCCCACTGAAACATGTTGACACACCTGGCCCAAAAGAAAATGACTGTTTGGTGACTAGACATTTTGTCTTCCTAAGTTATTGTTTTCTCGATTTATCCATCACTACTTAATAATGTCATCAGCATTTTCCTAGAGAATAAAAACAAAACAAAATGAAAAACAAACTCACTGTTTTCGGGGTCTGCAGAGATGACTATTACAGAAGGAGGAGAAGCGCCCGCACTGTTGTTGGCTGTGACGCAGATTTGGTAGGAACACCTGTCGAGGATTAGTTTTGTGCTGTTGGCCGGTGCCGGAATGGAATGGAGCTCTGACCTGGATGGTTTGTCTAGGTTTTCTACAATTACATTATAGAACAGGATCTTTCCATTGGCATGCAGTTTTGATAATGGCTGAAAAAAAATTGATAAACACTTTTAAATGGGTTTTAATTGAAAGGAATTTGTACAACTCCTTTTTCATCTTTTCTGTCCCTCAACTCCTTTATATATGCACACACCAGAAAATTCAAACAGCTTAATAGAGAAAATAACTCTCTCAACCAAGTCTGAAATCAGACATTCAAATCTAACTGAAGGTGAGTAGAGAAGAGGATCATTTGGAGATAAGAGCCTCAAGAGCATCATGTGTCACGAGAAGAGTGCTCAGGTCAGAATCACAAGGAATAGACTCTTTAACCTGGTGGAAAAAAGAATGTGAGGGGTAGTCAAGGGCAGAAAAGCAATGAGTACAAACAGCACCACCCTGGGACCCTGCAGGAGGAGCCTGGGTACTGGCCTCATTCCACCTCCAGCTGTGTTGCCCCATGCAGATGTACAGGGATTAGCTGCTCTCCATACCCACAGCCCTCCTCTGGAAGATCCTCAGTTTGCAGAGAAATTCTTGCCCACACAGTCCCAAGCCCACTTCTGGGGTCTGTTCCTCAGGCCTCCCCTCCCCTGGCATGTGTACCGCCAGCCCTGAGAGTGGGCTGGGAGTGGCTATCCGCTTGGGGTGTGGACAGAACCCAGATATGCAGACTGGCATGCCCACATGTCTGTGCACAGAGATTCTTGCAGAGTGTGCCAAACCAAAGGTGAAAAAAAAAGTGGGGTAGGTTGAGACCAGAGCCAACTCTCCCAGGATCACCATGTTTCAGTGTGAAACATGCATCACAGAGTTCAGAATACAAACCTGGCCTTCCAGGTTGTCATGAAGGTGTATTAGGCAAGATAGAAGGATAAAATTTATTTCATATGACAATTTTTAAGCTTGATTTATAATTTTTAAATATAAATAGTATGACTATTTAAATATGTGTAACTTTTAACTATCATATGTGGTTGTTTACTTACATCTTTGCCCTGGGCCCTGCAAAAGTCAGGGCTGGCCTGAGTTGAAGTTGCAGAGAAGAAGGTTCTACTAATCAGAACTGGCTGTCAGTTGCATGAGCTGTCAAAGGAGTGGAGTGGGATTCCTCTACTAGGTAAGAAATTCTATTGGATGAATGTGAAGATCCCTCCCATTTGGGACACTGAATCAATCCACAGTTCCCCAGAGGAAGACACATTTGTTTCCACAAATGTGGCTTTTGGAAACAATCAGGCTTTTGGAATCTGCACATCTTACCTTCCAGAATAAGGTCACAGTATGATTTCCTGGCTCCAAGTTCACACTTCTCCAGACATCAGGGGCCTCTGAGGGAGCTGAAATTAACCAAAGAAAAGTTCTTGAGTCGCAATATGTATGTAAAGCAATATGTTCAACCTTTTTCTAAGATGGTCAAGGACATGACAATTACCTGTGCAACCTTTTCACTCTCTATGGCTTCTACCCACTGGTCCACAGCCACACCGCTCACTCCTCACTACATGCACACAGTACAGTGCTTTATAAAAAGGTCAGCTGCCTCTGAAAGCCTTTATAAACATCAAGCCATACAACTACCAAAGAAGTTTGGAATAATTTGTACATTAGACCAATTCCAGATGAGTTAGGTAAATTTCCCCTTTTTTTGACTTTCTAGGCAGCAGACCTATGCTACTTCCTTGCCCCATTTGTGATGGATACAGACACAGTGATGGGGAGCCCACTAGGGGCAGGATGCATTCTTCCTCATGTTTCATCATACCCACGGCTGGCCCGCTCACTGGAGTGCTAGTCTCCCTCCACTGGAAAGGCCTCATCCCACTCCTACTCCCAGCACCCTGCCTGCGCCTGGGTCACCTGCTTGCTGTGGACACTTGAGGCACCTGCAGCACCCAGCATTTCTTCTATCGTGGCTCTCACCATGCTGCTTTAGAATAGTGTGCTTCCTTGTCTCTCTGTCAATAAACCACAGGATCCCTGGGGCCAAGGGTTTTGAAACTCTAGCACCTGCCTCAGGGCCTGGCACTTCGTGAAAGCTCTATAAACTGTCTGAATGAATAAAAACCAAACTTCAAAGGAACTCAGAAAACAACCTGCTTCAATGTCCCAATCTTTTCTTGTCTCCATCCCTCACTCAGAAATCTTTGTAAATGGATTGACTGATTGATTTTGCATCTAAATCTGCATTTGCTCAATCAACTTATCATGAGGACAGGTCTTTAAATCCAAGCCAACTCTGGGTACCTATGCATAAAACCATTTAGGGGATCTCTTTTACACATACTAATAGCTAATATTTATAGAGGGGTTACTAGATGCCAGCCCAGTTCCAAATGTTTTGCATATATTAACTCATTTAATCCTCATAACAATTCTATGGGGCAGGTATGATTATTTACCCCATTCTCTAGATAAGGAAACTAAGACCCAGAGAGAGTAAGTTAATTTCTGAAATCACCCAGGTGAAAGTAAAAGTGAAGCCAAGATTTGAGCTCAAGGTAGTTAGGGTCTGGTCATTCCATTATTCATCTTTAGAAAATGGATGGTCAATTGAAGGCTCAGCTTGCATGACAAGTTCAACAAAATTCTCATTTAAAAAAATCTCAGCAATGGAAAAATAATGAAATCAATGCAATTTATTTTAAAATCTTAAAAAGGCACACATTTTAATCATTGATTGATGAAAATATTATGAAAGTCCTATTAAGATGAGTATGTCTTTTCATTTGTAAATTGTTTTGTTGGATTTATGTAATACTCTGTATTCCACATAGAATCAATTTTTCTACTGATACAATTTTGTCATGGTATGACCTTCACAAGAATAGTACAACAAAAAGTAGTCAAAAGACAATTTAAAACATTCATAAGCCACAAGAAATATCAGGCTTTAACTGCTGAAGATATAGATGACCCAATTATAGCACATCCATGGAGACAAGAAAGGGACTCACAGGTATTGATGTCATTCTGCAACTGAGCCCTAACAGCATATCTCATTTTTAAATCCAGACTTAAAAAACATCTTCATCTCTCTACTCAATCACATTTTGTGAATGTGCTGCTTCAGCTTTCTGAATTTGAAAATACAACTATAGCATGTCTCATATGACTTCTATTTTTAATGTTTACTTTGAAACTTCCCTTTAATTCTTAAAGATAGCTTGAATATTTTAGCATAGCCCCTAATAAAAATAATTGAATTAAATTCAAGTATCTAATTAAGAGAGTTAGTAGCATTGCTACAAACCTAAATAACTTTTGTGATAACAAAAATCAATTTAAATACAAGATGTGGTATAGAGTTGTTAGTTTAATAATCTAATGGTTTAATAGTCCAGATTCCATTTTAGAGTAATGATATAAAATCTAAATTACTTATCAGTAGTTTCCTTAACTTTATATGAATTATTTTTCTTCCAACTCTTCCAACTTTTCTTCCACCTCTCAGTTTGCCAAATCACAAACTTTATTTTAATCAGAGAAAAACATCCTTTTTGGAAGGTACAGATCAGTATTTACTAAATGTTTACCAGTCTACTATCATTGATAGGGTTTACTGTATTTCAAAATATATATCCCAGTGCTGTCAAATTTTTGAGACATTGTGATTTCATTAAATTAGAGTTTGGTTATGAAAACATAAATTCAAAGTCCATCACCTGAGTGCTACTTTAACCTCCAGACTTCTTTGTGCATGCTATTACGTTCTTGAAAGTAATTTAGCATATTTCCATATAACTCATTCATGTGAAACCATAGTCAATACTTCATCATTCAGTAGTTAATAATCAAACTTTAGTGAATCATATCCCTCCCTATCACATTTTATTTTCCTTTGAAATCCTTTTAAAAATACTTCCTAGAAACTCTCTCTTTTTATAATTTTATTTTAGAGTCAGGGAGTACATGTGCATGTTCGTTACATGGGTATATTGTGCAATGCTGAGGTTTGGAATATGAATGATCCCATCACCCAAATTGTGGGCATAGAACCCAACCGTTAGTTTTTCAACACTTGCCCTCTCCCTTCCTTCCCCTTCTAGTAGTCCCCAGTGTCTACTGTTTTTATCTTTATTTTCATGAATACACAATGTTTAGTTCCCACTTAAAAGTGAGAACATGCAGTATTGGATTTTCTGTTCCTGCATTAATTCACTTAGGATAATGGCCTCCAGCTACATCCATGTTGCTGGGAGGAACATTATTTCATTATTTTTTATGGCTGTGTAGTATTCCATGGTGTATATGTACCATATTTTCTTTATCCAATCCACCATTGATGGGCACCTAGGTAGATTCCATGTCTTTGCTATGGTGAATAGTGCTGTGATGAACCTATGTGTGTTGGTAGAATGATTTATTTTCCTTTGAATATATACCCAGTAATGGGATTGCTGGGTGGAATAGCAGCTCTGTTTTGAGAAATCTCCAAACTGCATTTTATGAAGGTCGAACTAATTTATATTCCCACCAACAGTGTATAAGTGTTCTCTTTTCCCTGCAGCTTCCTCAGCATCTGTTGCTTTTTGACTTTTTAATAATAGCCATTTTGACTTGTGTCCTCATTAGAAAAGGCAGTAGGTGCACAGAGAAGCTCAAGAGAATACCCTGTGAGCAGACATAGAAGATGACCATCTACTAGCCAAAGAGAGTGGCCTCTGAGAAACAACCTCAGCCAACATCTTGATGTCAGATTTCTAGCCTCCATAATTACGAGACACTAAATTTCTCTTGTTAAAGTCCTTCAGTCTGTGGTAGTGTGTTATTAAAGCCCTAGAAAACTGTTACAACCTATTAATAGACATGGAATATATTCCCTGCATCATGGTTGAAATGAAAACAGAGTTTTATTATGTCAGGCTCCACTTGCATTTGAGAGCTGAAGCACTGTGGAAAATGGCCTCCCTTAAGAAATATTATGAAGACATGTGAAGAAGGCTCCTGCCCTGATGGGGTTACAGGGATGAGTTCTGTGAGATGACACATTGCAAACAAATGCATACAGTAGCTTAACCTTCCCCCTTTTTGTGTAACACCTCCTTCTGTGTAAAAACCTTCTTGTAAGAACGTTGGCTTTTAATACTTACAGAAGGTCTAGCAGGGCAGTGGTGCTGACTGCTACAGAAGCCACCTGGGGTAGCTAAAGAATAAAAACAGTAACAACATGCAAAGATTTTTAAAAATCGCCTTTCTGATTGGTGTGAGATGGTGTCTCATTGTGATTTTGATATGACTTTTTCTGGTGATTGGTGATGTTGAGGATTTTTAAATGTTTTTTGGCTGCTTATATGTCTTCAGAACTCTCTGTTCTTTTGTTTAGATGAAAACCAATAGCTTTTATGTTAAGCAACAGCAAGCCTCTTTGTCAAGAATCTGTTTAGAAAATGTCAGCAGGGACAAGATGTGGTGGCTCATGCCTGTAATTCCAGCACTTTGGGAGGCTGAGGCGGGAGGATTGCTTGAGCCTAGGAGTTTGATAGAAGCTAGGGCCACATAACAAGACTCTGTCTCTACAAAAAATAAAAAATAAAAGAATTAGCAGTGAGCTGAGATTGCATCACTGCACTCCAGCCTGGGTGACAAAGATCTCAAATTAACAATCCAACATCACACCTCGACGAACTAGAGAAACAAGAGCAAACCAACACCAAAGCTGTCAGAAGACAAGAAATAACCAAAATTAGAACTGAACTGAAGGAAATTGAGAAGCAACTCCAGCTAGTGTGGTGAGGCTGGAGCCTCAGGAGTGGCCAGCAGACCGGGGATCACTCAGATTGGACTGGCCCCATCTCATGGGTAAGACCATTCTCCTCTGTCTAGGTCTCACGGTCACCCTATGGCCAAAATCTCCTAGAGGAGCACGGCAAGGCTTGGGGGATTTGTGTCCCTGGCCATGCTCCACTGCAGAGGTTTCTGCACCAAACCCTCTGGGCCCTGCCCAGGATGAAGCTCTATTCCTACTACCTCTCTAAGAAGCTCTTCCTGCCAGCCCAATTGTCCATGAGGGTTGTGGGGTTTCCTGCTGTCTGGATTCCAAAGGTCCATGGCAGGGGCAGGCCACCTGTTCAATCCCTTCCCCAGGAGTTGCTGGGGGCCAAGAACGAGTGTGGGTGCTTCATAGCCCTGTGCAGGGTGTGCAGCTTCCTGACCCTTCAGCCCAGCATCTGCGTTCTCCCTGTGTCCACTCTTAATGTAGGGTTTTCTAGGTATAGAATCATATCATCATCAAAAGAGAGAGAGTTTGACTTCTTTTCCTTTTGGGATGTGTTTCTCTTGCCTGATTCCTCGGGCTAGGACCTCCAACTTCTATTTTTTAAATATGATTTCTGCATACTAAAATGGTTTAAAAAATTTTTGGCTGCTAAGTGTGAAAGTGTTAAATAGGGACTGTGATGAAATTAACAAAATTTAACAAAATTAAGGTGTTTCAAATATTAAAAAATAACTTTTCTGTTTTTTTTAGTTTTTGGTTTGTGAGAGGACAAGTAATTTTTGATCTGATTCAGAACATTTCTTTGAAAAGAAGAACTGTTTTGGAACATAACATAAAAATGTATCTCTCCAGCTTATAAAAATACAATCTTTTTTGCCTAATAATTGACATTTAAGTTTTTTATTTTAGTTGCTGACTCAACACTTTATACTTTAAGTTAAAGGTGGCCATATATTTTTAAATCTATTAAAGCAGATTTCAATTTGCTAAATAAGTCATTGGAGAAGCCAATATTAAATTTAAAACCTTATTGAAATACTCAGGGACAATATCTAAGCTCAATGCAAAATCTTCAGCTGGCTTGTAAATTACTATTTATAACAAAAAAGTGCTACAATACAGTTGATAGTACTATATTTTATAAACAACATCGTTTGTACCATCAATTCATTTAACTCAATGTCTGCTCACTATAATTATACTTAAGCATGGTTATAATACACATAAGCATTTGAGTTTTCCAGCATTAAGCAAAGTGCGATCAGAAGTAATAAAAAATTCCTATAGGTTCACCTTCAGTAGATTCATCTCATTTTCTTGTCATCATCAAAAGCAAAGTTAAGTGTTTTCAAGATGTTAGATTATTACTATAATCTAAAAGAAACTCTATTCTTTTGCCATCTTCCCTTTTTACATAATTTTAGTTATGTTGGAATAAATTTAAAAAAAAACAACAGAAAATGTAAACCAAAATAATAAAAATTCTTTTCTAAAATACACTGAGGAAAATGCAACATTCCTCTCAGGAACAGGGCCTTCCAGAACAAAGATTATTGAGGAACCTGTACCCCTAGGAAAAATTACTGGAGTCTCAATGGGCTTGAGGACAGGCAGGCACCAACAGGGAAGCGGGGAGGCCTGCAGAACTTGACTAATGACCATCCTCATGTGTGGATTCTGATTAGCGGCGCCCACCACCCCCAAATTACAGTCACTGCTTTAAAATGGTCCTTCCAGAATGAAACAGAAAGAGTTCTGCCAGCTGCCATACACAAATAAGAATAATAATAAAACACATATGTATAATCCTTCCTTTGGCACTAAAATAGCTAGGACTTGAATCAACAAGATCTGGAGGTTGTAATAACACCAAGAGAGAGAACACACAGAATTAAGTTCTGGTTAAGGGTGGAGCTCTGGTGTCAGGCTGCCTGGACGTGAGTCGCAGCTCAGTCAGTGCCTGGCTGGGCCAGTTAAATTACTTAATCTTTCTGTGCCCTGATATCCTCTGGCATAAAATGAGGATCATAAGAGCACCTACTGCACATCGTCAGGATGAAAAGAGAGGAGCACAGAGGGCCCTTCGAGCTATGTATGGCTCACAGTAAATGTTGACTCCTATGTTTTTTTTTTTTTTTAGATGGAGTCTCACTCTGTTGCCCAGGCTGGAGTGCAGTGGCATGATCTCAGCTCACTGCAACCTCTGCCTCCCAGGTTCAAGCGGTCTCTTGCCTCAGCCTCCTGAGTAGCTGGGATTACAGGCATGTGCCACCATGCCTGGCTAATTTTTGTATTTTTAGTAGAGACTGGGTTTCACCATGTTGGTCAGGCTGGTCTCAAACTCCTGACAACGTGATCCACCTGCCTCGGCCTCCCAAAGTGCTGGGATTACAGGTGTGAGCCACCACACTCCTATGATTATTATGATGTCTGTACCATTCAGTAACTCTGCAATTGGGGCAAATCTCTTCAGTTATGGGTGCAAGTTGCCTCATCTGTAAAATGGGCAACAGTTATCCTTTATGACATTGAGTTAGAGGGAGATGGAAGCAGGACTGGGCCATCAAATCTCCTGAAGCCCATTTGAGTTCTCAGACATAGTTATTTAGCAGAAAAAGCTTGCAATCAATACTGAGGAAACCCTGCCACAGAGCATGCTGGAGAGGGCACACAGTGTGGCATCACCAGAACAAATGACTCACAAATAACCATAAAGGTTCCGAATGTCATTGCATTTCCAAACATGGCCTCAAGTTGTTTAGGATGAGACCAATGCTTTCCTTGTCGTTAACACTTCCATTTGTCCCCCGTCCTGAATTAAAGGTGTATACTAATTTATATAGCTCCAGATCTACTGTGAATCCGCCAAGTGATGGCTTGAAACAATTTTGGGAAAATGAAAGATAAGAGAGAAGACAGACAGTATAAATAAAATACTACTGTCAACTGTCTGAGGTGGACGGTTTCCCATTCACTTCTCATGAGGCATTGAATCTAATTATTTAAACGCTACCCCACCTCTGTTTAAATATTTTTCTCTTAGTTTTTGGTACAACCAAAATCTCTCAGGGAAACCAGTCTAACTCTTAGACCTACTTCTTTGGATTAAATGCCAGGGGCCTGACATACCAGCTTCAAGTGTGGTGAAGTTCTGACCACTCCATTCACTCCATTTCCAGAAGTGGCTGTCACCAGCGCAGCGTACTCGCGCCCTATACTCTGTGGCAGGTTCCAGTTCACTTAAGAAGTACTCACCGTTCACCTTGATGGAAACATTGTACTGCTTGATCAAAAAAGAGAAGAAAGCAAAAAAGAGAAAAGAACAAGACAGAAGCATTGGTGAGTGCATCCCATTACAAAGGCAAACCAGAACACAGCAAATCCTGACCTGGAATAAGATCAGTTCTTCTCTGGGGGGAAAAAATCTTCAAGGCCCATTTCCTAACCATGAAAGTGTATGATTAATTTCATGGGCCTTTTAAAACAGATGACCCACACCATTTGAACCTACACAGAAATAAGAGTTTAAAGTGATTTTATTCATCAGTGTCTCTGTTCAGGACAAAAAGGAACTTTTGAAAATAGAAAATTAAGCAGGGTTCTTACTTGCATCATTTTTCCTTCACCATGGAGTTCAATCTGACACAAATATGTGAAATTATTCCTCATGGAGTGCACCTTCCAGGTCATGATGGCGTTTGTGGCATTTACATTTTCAAAGTTGACACTAAAAGGATTCATTAAATAAACTGTCAAAAAAAAGAAAAAGAAAGAAAAAAATTCAAGCATAGATCCAAAAAGACATTGGTAATAGGCAGTTTATTTCTTCATTTATTTGTTCAACAAGTATTTTCGTTCACTTTTGAGAACATGACAAACAAGAACTTACAGACAAGCTAGAATGAGCCAACTACAGCCTTTCTCTCTCAACAATTCTACTGCATGCATTGAACAAAATACAAAAAGAAACTACCTGAGGACTCTTAAAATTAAACACAAGTAGGCAAATTGGGAAGGGGAGTCAAAACTTGGAGAAGATGGCCCACAGGGGAGAATTTTAACAGAACTCAGAGTCTAACCAAAATAACATTAACAATGTCAAGGATATAATCCAAAATATGTAGACTGTGCTACGAATGCAACAACTTTAGATGAGAGAGGGATTGGCCAGAACAGCTCAGGCTCTGTTCCAGTCCTCCCTAGAAACAGGATGTCCTTTAATGCTTTAGTGCAGCGAGTCATGTGCTGTCAGGATATAAAATCCAGGATGGATGCTTCTGAGGTCTCTCAGCTGTGGTACAAGTGAAGAACTCAGAGATAAGATTCTGTTTGCCCTGGGCAGCTCTCCGCAGCCTTGGGGACCAGCAGCAATAAATCCCAGGCTTGTGTTATCCCTTGCTGCCTGTCTGATGGTAACAAATCCATTTCATGTAACTTGTTGTGTATGAGTGTATTCTGTCTCACTGGACTCCGACAGTTGATAACCAGTGCACAGAGAGCACCTTCTTCACAAAATTGGCACAGCAAGCAGGATTCAATCTGACAGAACAGTGGCTCATTGGTGAAGTAGAAGGGGCAATACCCTATCTCATACCTGGCCCATGGTGGAGACATCAGACCAGCTAGATGTTTTATGGGGAAGAAGCAGTGATACATGAGATACAGGCCACACATACACCCTGAGAATGTGGGTGAGGTGGCTGTATAGATTGTGACAGAGGAAAGCAGTGTGGAAACAAGGGGGCTTAGTGCATATATGTGATTGCTTCTTCCTGGGTATTCAGATGCATCTGGAGGCATCTGAGAGGGAATTAAAAAGAGGTCCTCTGATGGTCCTTGAGACATCTGAGAGGGAACCAGCATGCACAATGCAGGCCTTCACAGAGAAGCTGACTCAAGATCCAAAGGACATATATAGACATAATCAGTAAGCTCTCAAGCAACCTGGTTGGTGTGTTTGTTGGATAAAGGGACACTGCAGACCCAAACGGTGCAGTTAGGGTTGTTGCCAAAGTCTCTAGGTGCCTACCGAAGGCCACTGGCCTAATACTCTTGTTAAAAGAAAAGAGAAAAAGAAGAAAATTCAGACTTTTCTGGAGTTCTTGGATACTGGAGCCCACATGAAAATATTTCCTTGTTCTTTTAGGTGAAAAATTAAACTGATGACATTGGGAGGTTTTCGGACAAACATAGTGACCCAAGATGCTTATCTGGTTGTGGGCAGGGCCCGTTGGGCCATTTTAGGTGCCAGGGACCATGGTTCCTACCAGTCAGTGCATCATAGCCATTGGCATTTTGGCTGCTTGGGGCACAGAAGGCCACCTCCATCTGAAGGGCTATGTTCCCCCAACACAGCTAAGGATTTAAGCCATAACAGTGGGGCATATCCACTTCTGCCTGCCACCTAAGCTCCCCAAGTTCCAATGGCTTATTCAACAAAAGTATCACTCTTATACATACTGAGTGGAGAATAGGACAGTATTTTGTTAATTGAGGACTTAATACAGACATAAATGTTATAAACCACCCTCTCACAGTGTAACAGCCCAGTTTGGCTGGTCGCAAAAGGCTCCCCAGGGCATGGAGACTAACCATGGACTATCACAGGCTAAATGCCAAGGCCACTTAAGCTGAACACCAAAGAAGTATCCCCGATACAGCCAAACAAAAGTGTTGTCCCTTGTGGCATCCTCTAATAAAAATGAGGCCCAGCAGCTGGTAGGCCTTTTTGAGTACTGGAGACCACATATACCCAACCTGGGTGTCCTTTTGCTCTCCTTAGTCAAAGTGACCAGCAAACCTACCAATTTTAAATGAGTTCCTTTGCAACAACAGGCCTTGGAAGCCATTCAGCAAGTTGTGGTCCAGGCACTGCTTTTAGAACCCTTAGAGCCCGCTAGCTCAATCAAATTACAGATGTCCAAAACCTCCATGCATGCTGATTGGAGTCTCTGGCAAGAAAAAACCACCACCGGGATGTACCAGCCTCTCACATTTTGGATATATAAGTTGCTTGAAGCAGCCCCCAGATACACCCCTTTTAAACAGCAACTCCTTGCTTGCTACTAGGCACTAGTCTCTGGACACTGAGCATCTTATGGCCAGAGCACCATACATGACACTACAACATGAAATGCCCATTCTTACTTGGGTTCATGCAAACTCCATCAATCAAATTAGACAGGCTCAACAGAGCTCGATTATTAAGTGAAACTGGCACATTGAAACTGGCACATTTAATATCATGTCCACCCAGGCCCCATGGGACCAGTAGGTTCCATGAACAAATGGCTAGCTAACCAAAAGTGACCAAGTAACCTGTTGAAGATGTTTTGGCTCCTCCTATGGGTTCAAAAATATGCCTACCAATGGTCTGGCATGGTTTACTAACAGTTCTGCCAAACTAAAAGCAGATGGGCTCCATTGGGCTGCCACCACCATCTGGCCAATAGATAGCCAACTTTTGACTGAGACTGGACATGGACACTCTATCCAGTAGGCCAAACTACATGCAGTGGCAATGGCCATGCCAGCCACCTTTTTCACCATATCTTGCTGTATTTTCACAGACTCATGGGCCATTGCCAATAGCCTAGCCATGTTGTCAGAAGAAAAATAACTGAGTGACTGGACTGATTAAGGAATGCCCTGTGTGGGACGAGAATTATGGCAAGAGCTTGCAACATAAAAGTTGTCAGAATCAAAATGGGGTCATTTATGTTAAAAAAACAAAATCCTGAAAAATGGAGCCAGGTAAGGTCACACAGGAAGGGCTCTCTTACACCAATGCCTGAAAACAAAACTATCCTGAAGCAACCTGTAAAAGCCACAACCATGCACAAAGGTCAATACAACCTTACACAAAAAAATACTTCTACAAGGACATCTGTCCAGCAACTGGATTATCCAGTCTTACACTGATACTACCCTTGTTATTGATCCTTGTGGTCAAAAATAATTATCTGAAAACATTATGTAATCCTTCTCATTGTTTCTTTAAAAACCTTTGTCTTCGTTTACCTTCCTGAATACATGTATTCCCATTGCAATGTCTATTCCTGAATAAATATCATTTTCTTTTAGAGTCTCCCTGTCGGTTATTTAGATTGGCATACTGGTATCTCAGAAGCAAGACTAAGATGGCTGAAGAGAAGTTTCCATCGATCGTCCCACCTGCAGGATTACCAGATTTAACAATTCTAGGAAAAATGCACCTTCGTAAGACTGAAAAGTCAAGTAGGTACTCACAGTACCTGGCTTTAACATCGTATCACTGAAAGAGGCACTGAAAAGGGGAAGAAAGATATCCTTAAATCACTGATGCCACCCCTCCCCCATTCCCTGGCAGCAGCCCTGTGTCGTGGACAGAACCTCTGTGCACTTAGGAGAGGGACAGCACGGTGATTGAGAGACTTTGCATGGAATTCTGTGCTGCCCAGTCACTGGGAAAGCAAGCAAAACCAGGCTGAACTCAGCTGATGTCCGCCTACAGAGGGAGCATTCAGATGAGCCCTAGCCAGAGAGGAATCACCCATCCCAGCAGTCAGAACCCAGTGGTTCTGTCAAGGCTCACCACTGTAGGCTGAAGTGCTCTGAGGCCCTAAAGAAACTAGAAAGCCAGTCTAGGCAACAAGGACTGCAACTCCTAGGTGAATCACGGTGCTGAGCCAGGCTTAGAGCAAGCAGACTTTGGGGAAAGATGACCTACTAAGACACTAGCTGGGAAGGCTAAGGGAGTGTTTGTGCCACCCCTGCTCCAACCCCAGGCAGCACAGCTCATGGCACCAAAAGAAACCCTTTCCTTCTGCATGAGGAGAAGAGGGGGAAGAGGAAAGATGACTTTGTCTTGCATCTTGGATACCAGCTCATCCAAAGTAGGACAGGGCACCAGTCAGAGTCATGAGGCCCCCATTCCAGGCCTTGCCTCTCAGATGACATTTCTAAAGACACATCCTGGGCCAGAAGAGAACCTGTTGCCTCGAAGGGAAGGACCCAGTCCAAGCAGGACCCATAACCTGCTGACTAAAGAGCACTTGGGCCCAGAATAACCAGGAGCAATACCCAAGTAGTATACCATGGGCCTTGGGTGAGACTGAGACTCTGAGACGTGCTGGCTTCAGGTGAGACCCACCATAGTGCCTACAATGAGAGACATCCTCTGCTTGAGAAAAGTAAAGGGGATTTTGTCTTGCACCTTAGGTACTAACTTGGAGACAGGGGAGTAGAGCACCAAGTGGGCTCTTGGGGTCTCTGATTCCAGGCCTTGGCTCTTGGCTGGCATTTCTGGATCTGACCTGGGACACAGAGGAGCCCATTGCCCTAAAAGGTGAGTCCCAGGCCTGGCAGCATTCACCACAAGCTGACTAAAGAGTCCTTGGGCCTTAGGCCGGGCGCAGTGGCTCACACCTGTAATCCCAGCACTTTGGGAGGCCGAGATGGGTGGATCACAAGGTTGGGAATTTGAGACCAGCCTGGCCAACATGGTGAAACCCTGTCTCTACTAGAAATACAAAAATTAGCCAGGCGTGGTGGCGGGCACCTGCAATTCCTGCTACTCGGGAGGCTGAGGCAGAGTACTGTTTGAATCTCGGAGGCAGAGGTTGCAGTGAGCTGAAATCACACCACTGCACTCCAGCCTGGGCAACAGAGCGAGTGAGATGCCATCTCAAAAAAAAAAAAAAAAAGATATTATATAAATGGAAACAACAAAAAGTTAAAAAGTAGAGAGACAAAGTTAAAGGGTAGAGTTTTTTGCCTGTTTATGTAAGCAGTATTACGTTGTTACCAGCTTAAAATAATGAGTTATAAGATAGTATTTGCAAGCCTCATGGTAACCTCAAATTTAAAAAAAATATGTATAATGAATATGCAAAACAGGAAAAGCAGAAAATTAAATCATACCACCAGAGAAAAGTCACCTGCACTAAAAGAAAGACTTGAAGAAAGGAAAGAAGAAAGAGAAGACCATAAAACAAACAGAAAACAAACTTTAAAATGGCCAGAGTAAGCCCTTACTTATCAATTATAACATTGAATGTAAATGGACTAAACTTTCAAAAGACATAGAGTGGCTGAACGGATTTAAAAACAAAAAACCCAATGATCTGTTGCCTATGAGAAATGCACTTAACCTATAATGGCACATATAGACTGAAGATAAAGGGATGGAAAAAGATATTCCATGACAATGGAAACTAAAAAGAAATAGGAGTAGCTTTACTTATGCCAGACAAAATAGATTTCAAGACAACACCTATAAGGAGACACAAAGTAGGTCATTATGTAATGATAAAGGGGTCAATCCAGCAAGAGGATATGACAATCATAAATATATACACAACCAACACTGGAGCAGCCAGATATATAGAGAAATATTAGAGCTATAGAGAATGATGGAACCTAATACAACAAGAGCTGAAGACTTAAACACCCCATTTTCAGCATTAGACCGATCTTCCAGACAGAAAATCAACAAAGAAATATCTGATTTAATCTGCACTATAGAACAAATGGGCCTAATAGATATTTACAGAAATATTTTTTACAAAAGACTGCAGAATACATTCTTCTCCTTAGCACAGCAATCACTCTCAAGGATAGATTATATGTTAGGTCATAAAACAAGTCTTAAACAGTTTTAAAAATTAAAATAATATCAGGCATCTTCTCTGGTCATAATGGAATAAAACTAGAAATCAATAACAAGAGGAATTTTGGAAACTACAAACTACATAGAAATTAAACAATATGCTCCCAAATCAAGAAATTAAGAAAGAAACTGAAAAATTTCTTGAAACAAATGATAAGAGAAACACAATGCACCAAAAGCTATAGCAGCAATAGCAGTACTATAGGATGCAGCAAAAGCAGTACTAAGAAGGAAGTTTATAGCTATAAGTGCCCACATCAAAACGGAAGAAAAATTTCAAATACACAACCTAATACAGAACTAGAAAAGCAAGAGCAAACCAAACCCAAAGTTAGTAGAATAACTAATAAAGATCGGAGATGGAATAAATGAAATTGAAATGAAGAAAGCAATACAAAAGACCAACAAAAGTTGGTTCTTTGAAAAGATAAACAAAATTGACAAACCATTAGCCAGACCAAGAGAAAAAAGAGAGAAGACCCAAATAAATAAAATCAAAGATAAAAAGGGAGATATTACAACTGATACTGCAGAAATTCAAAAGATCATTAGTGGCTACTATGAGCAACTATATGGCAATAAATTGGAAAATCTAGAAGAAATAGAAAAATTCCTAGACACATAAATCTAACAATATTGAACCATGAAGAAATCCAAAACCTGAACAGACCAATAACAAGTAACAAATTTGAACTTGTAATAAAAAGTCTCTCAGCAAAGAAAAGTCTGGGACCCAGTGGCTTCACTGCTAAACTCTACCAAACATTTAAAGAAGAACTAATACCAATTCTACTCAAACTACTCTGAAAAACAGAGGAGGAGGGAATATGTCCAAAGTCATTCTACTAGGCCACTATTACCCTGATACCAAAACCAGAGACAGATAAAAAAATGAAAACTACAGGCCAATATCACTGATGAATATTGATACAAAAATCCTCAACAAAATACTCCCAAACCAAATTCAACAGCACACCAAAAAGATCATTCATCATGACCAAGTGGGATTTATCCCAGGGATGCAAGGATGGTTCAACACATGCAAATCAATAAATGCATAACATCATATCAACAGAATGAAGGACAAAACCCATATGATCATTTCAATTGTTGCTAAAAAAGCATTAGATGAAATTCAACATCCTTTCATGATAAAAGCACTAAAAAAACCAGGTATAGAAGGAACATAGGTCAACACAATAAAAGTCATATATGACAGACCCATAGCTAGTATCACACTGAATGGGCAAAAACTGAAATCCTATCCTCTAAGATTGGGAACAGGACAAAGATGCCCACTTTCACCACTGTTATTCGACATAGTACTGGAAGTCCTTGCTAGAGCAATCAGACAAGATAAAGAAAGGAAGGGCATCCAAATTAGAAAGGAAGAAGTCAAAGTTTCCTTGTTTGCAGATGATATTATCTTATATTTGTTAAAACTTAAAGACTTCACCAAGAAACTATTAGAACTGATCAACAAATTCAGTAAAGTTGCAGGATACAGAATCAATATACAAATATCATTAGCATTCCTATATGCCAACAGCAAAAAATCTGAAAAAGAAATCAAGAAAGTAATCCCATTTACAATACCAACAAGTAAAATTAAATACCTAGGAATTAACTTAACCAAAGCAGTGAAGTATCTCTACAATGAAAACTACAAAACACTGATGAAAGAAATTGAAGAAGACTCAAAAAAGGAAATATATTCCATGTTCATGGATTGGAAGAATCAATATTGTTAAAATGTCCATTCTACTCAAAGCAATCTACATAGTTACTGCAATCCATATCAAAATACCAAAGACATTCCTTACAAAAATAGAAAAAAAAAATCCTAAAATTTATATGTAACCACAAACCCAGAATTGCCAAAGCTATCCTAAGTAAAAAGAACTACACTGAAGGAATCACATTAGCTGACTTCAAATTATACTACAGAGCTATAGTAACCAAAACAGCATGGTAATGGCATAAAAACAGATACATAGACCAGTAGAACAGACTAGAGTACCCCAAATAAATCCATACATCTATAGTAAACTTATTTTTTACAAAGGTGCCAGAACACATAAACTGGGGAAAGGACAGTCTCTTCAATAAATAGTGCTGGGAAAACTGGATATCCATAAGCAGAAAAATGAAACTAAACACCGATTTCTAGCCACATACAAAAATCAAATCAAAATGGGTTAAAGACTTAAATCTAAGACCTTCAACTATGAAACTACTATAAGAAAACATCGGGGAAACTCTCCAAGACATTGGAATAATTTATGCAAGTAAAATTTCTTGAGTAATACCCAACAACCACAGGCAACCAAAGCAAAAATGGACAAATAGAATCTCATCAAGTTAAAAAGCTTCTGCACAACAAAGGAAACAATCAACAGTGAAGAGACAAACCACAGAATGGGAATACATTTTTTCCAAACGACCCATCTGATAACGGATTAAGTAACCAGAACATATAAGAAGCTCAAACAACTCTATAGGAAAAATAATCTAATACTCTGATTTTAAAATGGTCAAAAGATCTGAATAGACATTTCTCAACAGAAGAAATACAATTTGCAAACAGGCATATGAAAAAGTGCTCAACATCATGGATCATCAGAGAAATACAAATCAAAACTACAATCTAGCTAGTGGTCTATCCATCCTGTTTATCCTTTCAAAAAACCAGTGTTTGGTTTCATTGAGCCTTTGTATGGGTTTTGGGGTCCCAATTTCATTCAGTTCTGCTCTAATTTTAGTTATTTATTTTCTTTTCTAGCTTCGGGGTCAGTTTGTTCTTGTTTTTCTAGTTTCTCTAGGTGTGATGTTAGATTGTTAATTTGAGATCTTTCTAACTTCTTGATGCAGGCATTTAGCACTATAAACTTTATTCTTTACACTGCTTTTGCTGCATCAGAGAGATTTTGGCATGTTAGGTCTCTGTTTTTGTTTATTTCCAAGAATTTTTTTATTTCTTCCTTCATTTTGTTGTTTACCTAAAAGTTTTTATTTTTTTGCATTTATTGAGGCTTGATTTATGGCCGAGCATCTGGTTAATCTTGCAGTATGTTCTGTGTGCAGATGAGAAGAATGTATATTCTGTGGTTGATGGGTGGAGTGTTCTGTAGATGTCTATTAAGCCCAATTTGTCCAGTGTTGAATGTAAGTCCAGACTTTCTTTGTTAGTTTTCTCCCTTGATGATCTAATGTTGTCAGTGTGGTGTTGAAGTCCCCAACTATTTTTGTTTGGTTGTATGGTTATCTAAGTCTCTTTGTAGGTCATAAAATAAGAAGTACTTGTTTTATGATCCGTGGTGCTTCCGTGTTGGGTACATATATATTTAGAATCAATAAGTCTTCTTACTGAATTGAGCCCTTTATCATTATGTAGTGCCTTTTTTTTTGTCTTTTTTAACTGTTGTTGGTTTAAAGTCTGTTTTACCTGATATAAGAATATCTTTTTGCTCTTTTTGGTTTTCCATTTTTATGACAGATCTTTATCCAACCCTTTACTTTGAGCCTATAGATGTCATTACATGTAAGATGGGTCTCTTGAAAATTGCAGACAGATGGGTCTTGTTTTTTCTTTTTCAATCAATAATTAATTTAATTCACTGTGCCTTTTAAGTGGGGGTGTTAAGACTGTTTACATTCCAGATTTATATTGATATAGGAGGTTTTGATCCTATTGTGAAGTTGTTAGCTAGTTGTAGTTTCTATTCTGCGGTTCCTTTATAGGGTCTATGGGCTAGGTACTTAAGTGTGATTTTGTGGTAGCAGGTATTGTTCTTTTGTTTCCTCATTTAGAACTTCCTTAAAGATTTCTTGTAAGGTTGGTCTAATGGTAACAAATTCCCTTAGCATTTGCTTATCTGAAAAAATATTTTATTTTACCTTCACATATGAAGCTCAATTTGGCAGGATATGAAATTCTTGGTTGGAATGTCTTTTCTTTGAGAATGCTGAAAATAGACCCCCAATTTCTTGTGGCTTGTAAGGTTTCTGCTAAGAAGTCCACTGTTAGCCTGATGCGGCTCCCTTTGTATGTGATCTGACCTTTTTCTCTAGCTGCATTTAAGATTTTTTCTTTAGTGCTGGCCTTAAACAATCTGGTGACTATATGCCCTAGTGATGTTCATTTTGTGTAGAATTTAGCAGGTGTTCTCTGGATTTCTTGTATCTGGGTGTCTACCTCTCTAGCAAGATTACAGAGGTTTTGTTCTATTATTCCCTCAAATTTGTTTCCCAGATTGATTACTTTTTCTCCTGCTCTCTCAAGAATGCCAATACTTTGTATGTTTAGTGGCTTTACATAATGCCATATTTCTTAAAGACTTTGTTCATTTTTCTAAATTATCTTTATTTTTGTCTGACTAGGTTAGTTTGAAAAAAACATTCTTGAAGCTCTGAAATTCTTTCTTCTGCTTCATCCAGTCTATTAATAAAGCTTTAAATTGTATTTTGAAATTCCTTAAGTGAGTTTTTCAGTTCCAGTAGTTCTAATTGATCTCTTTTTAAGATGTTTATCGCTTTTTTCATTTCCTGGACTGATTTAGAAGTTTCTTCATGTTGATTTTCAACTTTGTCTTGGATCTCTTTGAGCTTCCTTACAATTGATGCCTTAAATTCTTTATCTGTCATTTCTCAGTTTCCATTTGGGTTCAGGAGCTAGAGTGATCCTTTGATGTTGTCACAACATTTCTATTTTCATGATGCCAGAATTCTTATGCTTTGTCCTTCTCATCTGGAGGGGGTAAGGTCTTTTGGCTTTGCACCTATAGCCCTAGGTACTTCTGTCAGCAGGTTTCATTTGGGGCTGCATGGCTTGGCCTATAGGCCAGTAGATGGCACTTGCGGGTAAGAGCCAGCTGCTACACAAGTAGGTGGGTAAGTATCCTGTCTGTGTTTACTGTGAAGTGCTCTGTTTTTTCAGGTGAAGCCCTGGACAGTAGAGTGCCCAGTACTCTGGGGTTCCTGTTCTGCAGAGGTAGGGTGACAAATGTGGGCAGAGCTGGAGCCCCTGGCTTACCCACAAATACCCCAATGGTGAGCACAGGCACTAGCCCTGGCAAGGGTGGCTAGGAGAAGCTCCTGTAAGTGCACTTAGGTCTCTGTAGGAATAGGGGGTAAGGTGGCTTCACCAGCTCCCCATCCTAGATAGACAGGAACTTGAATTGTTTCCCTATCACCCCCCTGTTCTAGGACTTGTTGACTCCTAGTTCAGGTGTACCTTATAGTCTATCTGCAGTCCACAATGTGGTTGAAAGCCATGGGAAATGTCTGTTTTGTGACTCTGCGGGAGTGGTTTCACAGCATAATCTCGTTACTCAACCCAATACAGACAGCTTTATGGCTTGTCTGTTCTCCGATGTGGCAGTACTGCTACTTTTTGTATGGGGGGGCTCCACCTTTGGGCCCACGTGAGTGGATGTTGGTTGCGGTGGTGTTGGCTAGTTGAGTCAGCCCAATTTCAGGCCTCAGGGGAAGTGGTTGCAGTGAGGTAGGTATTTCCACAGTTCCCAGGCCGCTAGATGACCCGCAGGACAACATGTATGAGTTCTGAAGGGGCTAGACTGGGGTTGGGTTAACCCGGAGTTCAGGTGCTGTCTATGATGGGGTGGGGCAGGCTGGCCCCCAGGTCTCCAGCCAAACTAACTCTCAGGCAGGGGCAGGCAGAACACTTAGATGGTGGGAGCCCAAGGGAATATCCCAGGCCAGTGGGGACTGGGTTTTCAGAAGGACTCTGGGCCACAGCTAAAATGTTCAGGTAGTGGCAGGGAGGTTAGGCTATGGGCCCTTCACTGGGGAGGGCAGGATTTCTCAGCTGAAGCAATGAAGACACACAGCTGTGGGGTACGTGACACGCTCCTGCTTCCTCCCACCCAGCTGATGCTGGACTTCACTTTTGGGGGCATGCAAGGGTGCCACACCTTGTTTACTACCTCTGGGAGTGTTGCCCCAGAGGAACTCAGAGCCATGACTGCCCACAGTCTTCAGGTGAGGGTGTGGCTATTATGCTGTTGCCCAAGCCATGAGCCTTGCCCGGAGAAGGGCGGCAGGGGTGGGGGATCGTGTGATCTGCAGTCTGGGTGCTTCCTGGAGGAACACAGAGCCACATTGCCCATAGTGTTCAGGCAGGGGTGCAGTTGCTGCACTAGAAGCCCAAACCAATGAGCCTTAGTGAGGAGCAGTGGGGCAGTCTGGCCACTCCTCAGCACCATAGTAATGGCCTCTACTGGGACTACAGCAGCTAGCACCAGGTTGCTCAGGGATCCAAGGCCTGTGGAGCTCCATGTGGGCTTGAGTGGTACCTCTCTAAAGACTCCAGGCAGCTCTCTGTTAGTCCAGAGGCCTGGGGCAGGGGCAGGTGGGTTCTCATGTGCCCAGGATTACAAAGGTCCATGGTGTAAGTGTGGATACCCCAAAACTCTCACTTGTTCACCCTTTCCCCACGTTGGGGAGCCTCCCCTGGCCCCACACCAGTCCCAGTAGGAGCTGCCTGGCTTTGCTCATCTCTGTTCTCCATGGGGCCTGCTGCCTCATTTGTAAATCCTGATGTGAGGTCTTAGACAATCCACTTAAAGAGCTAGTATTTATAGACCACTTTGTTTCCTCTCTGTGAGAGCAGCACACACTAGCTGCTTCTAGTCAGTCCTCTTGAACTAGAAACAAGGCCATCTTAAGAAAGGACCTTGCATCCTTCCTGATTTCTACAAAATCAGAGTACTGTTTGGTCTGCACACCTGATTTAATATTCTGTTTGCTCTGCACATCTGAGTTAAAATTTTTGCAACTACTCTGATCTTGGTTTCATTTTGATTTGGTTATGTGCATCTGTAAATAATTTGGCTCTTTTTCTCTTGCTTGCTTTTCAATGTCTTCTGAGAACAAAAATAGTGTAAATGGTGGCCACACGATGGCCAATTAAAATCCACTAAGGTGGCTAATCACCATCTAAAACACTGGTCTAAACTCCTGGCATTCCCTGACAGGATTTATAGGATTTATTTGGCAAATAGAATGGGATTCCCCAGTATTCAGGCATGCCAAGTATTCTGGCTGGCTACATGGCTTTTCCTCGTGCACAGTTTTCAGTCAATGGTCATCTTAAGAATCATTCAACATCCCCAGGCTTGTTTTTCTCAGTACCAAATTAAGAAACTACAACTACAGAATTTTTTTAAATGCTGGTATATAGAGGCTCCCAACTTCTTTTTCTATTTTTTTCTTTTCTTCTTCTTCTCTGCTTACTCTGAATCTATTGACTTTTTCACTTGAATTAAGATATTCTACTGTTGCTAATTTCAAAAGTCAATTAGAAGTTTTTCTTAAGGCATTTCAGCCAAGATAAGAAAAAAAAAAGAGGGGGCTTTCAAATTACAACAGCTCTGTGACAACCAACAACCTAGCCTTGTACACCTAAGAGTCATCCTTTCAGAAATGTGAAATTAGGTCTGCCTTGCTAGCAGTTGCTTAGGGTGATATAATAGCTAATTAAAAGGCTGATAATCTAAAAAGAAAAGAACTAGATAAATGTTTATAAAAAGTTAGGCTCTCAGATTAAACAAGTCAAAATCTTGAGTTCAGAGCAATAATATAAGTTATCTCTGCCTGGCAGAAAAATTTTGCTTTGTCTGCCATGCATGAGCCAGAAAAAGCCAAGGGAGTGGGGGACTGTTAAGTACATTTTTCTAAAACATTTCCCCACTTAGGGTGACTAATTGAGCCAACGAGACCGGCAAACAAAAAGATAAATTATTGCTAAAATTGAAGGCCACTTGTAGATTTTGGTCTTCTGATACGATTTAGCTAGTCCTAGCTAAAATGTAAATATTTGAATGTTTAACCCCTAAACTCATTTGAAACACAAAAAGGGAAGAGGTTTTTAAAAATAAATCTGCTGCAGAAATTGCTTTACCCAAAATTTGGTACTCAGCCTTCATAAAATTACCTATCACGGCAAATAAAATGTAGCCACATGAACGGGTCCCATTTTGTCAGACATATCATTTGAACCCAATTCTCCTTCCATAAACCAGTACATTGATTTTGAGTTCTTGTTATCTCCCTGTAGGCTGGACTAGATCCCGTATTCTCTTAATTTCCTCCAATATTTGGCTATAACTCTCCAAAACCTGCTCTGTTCCGAAAGCTCTTAAACTGAAGCTGGACAACTTAATATAACTTTCAAGGGACAAGTCTCATGCCTGATGTACGAGCTGCACAGAAAGGTAATGGAACCTGCTAATTCCATACCCAGTGACCTTCAAGCTGCAAATGAGGACAAGAGGTTGACGGCTTTATGCAGCGAACAACTTTTCCCAAGATGATGCGACAAGATTCCCCATCATAACGACACTCTTGCCCCTCTTACTTTTTCCTTTCTTAGGTGTATCTTTTTCTTTACAGGATAATAATGTAATTGAAAATTCGCAATCGGTAGTTTCTGTGGATAACTTGATAGAACCTGACTCCAGAGCTCCTTTAAGTCATGAAATAAGGAAATATCTGTGCTGTTGCTAATACTACATGTTGTATATGGATAAATTCCTCTGGGGAAGTTGAGGCCTGTATACATACAATTTTTTAAATAAATAGGTCACGTAATTACAACAGGTCTCACCTAAGTCCCATGTCATTTGATTTATTCAATTGTCTGCCCTTAAGGTGAGGCTCAAAGCTCAAAACTATTACGCAAACTGGGGTTACCATATTACTATTAACTTTATTTTCCATTTTCCTTTTAAAATTTTATACTTGTTCCTTGTCAAATTTCTGCTTAAGTACTCCTCCTAACAGAACAATGCTGGCCCAGCACTTTGAGAGGATGGCCAAAAAACTACAGAATAGATGAAATTGAACTTAACAATGGACGCCAGGAAGGCTTATCCTGAGAGCACCTCCCTCCAGACCTCCCTCGTTCAAATATGGCTAAAAGGCTTTTGACACTGACCCCTAGTTGCCAATCACTCCCTCCAATGTGGGACCAGACCAGTAATCCAGGACAGGTCCATCCTGGTTAAAGGATGATCAGCAATGATTTCAGAAAGAGAGATCTTGATCAAAAGGCAGAAATGTGAAAGTTGTCAGAATAAAAATGGAGTCACGTGATGTTTTAAAACCATGAATAATGAAGCCAGGGAAGGCCATGAAGGGAAGGAGGGTTCTCATGCATGAATATCCAAATAAAAAATTTCTCACAAAAGACTGCAAAAACCATAATCTTGCATAAAGGCCATCACAGTCTTACCCACACACAAAATTTCTGCAAGGACATCTGCCCAGCAACTGCTTGTCCAAACTTGGACTGATACCACCCTTGTTAGTGATCCTTGTAGCTAAGGATAATTATCTCAAAACAATGATATAATCCTCCCATTTTTCCTTTAATTCCTTTACATTCCTGAATATACACAGTTTACTATGGCACACGTATTCCCATTGCAATGTCTAGTCCCGCATATTCTCTTTCAGAGAATCTCCCTCTCTGTTCATTATGTAGAATGACAGCTGGCTAAAAAGGTCAAATATGTGTCACTCATGTGAATGCTCAGACTACCATAGCTGCCCTTATGAGAAAGTTATGTCATCATTTTGAGTAACCCATGAGACTTTAATCTGAGCAAGTAACATCCTTCACAGCCCAAGCAACACAATAATGAATGCATTCTCACAGAATATGGTGGGCTTTCCATGAACCCTGTCCTTTGCAAGCCAAGGGAGCCACTGAATGATACTAAAGAACAGCCAACTCACACAGCAACTGAAGAAAGGACATCAACACAGACTACTGGTAGGGTAGTACTCCCATCTGACTAGGACAGTGTGGATACTAAACACTGCTTTCCAGCACAACGAAAACATGCCACTGCAGTGCATGCTGGGAAACACAGCTGGGCGGGGCTGGAGGCCTCCTTCTCATCCTTTAAGACAGCTCTCTTAGAGGCTTTCCATAACCATCCTAATGGCAGCAACATCCCAGGCATTCTCTACCCTATTACTTGAATTTTGCCTTCTTTGTAGGATTTATCTGTACTTGAAGTTATTGTATTGACTTCTTTACAAGTAACACGTTGCTATATATCTACAGTCCTCAATCCTGCCCCCAATCCAGCCATCTCAACGCACACTAGCATATGAGTTCCCTAGAGGCAGTCACTCAATTTGGTTCATTGCTAGGTCCCCAGTGCCTGCTCTGTTGGAGGGTGAAGTGAGGATTAAGCTGAAATCTAAAGATGTGTAAGAGTTAAGCAGGTAAAAGGAGAAGGGGGGGCATCCCAGTAAAAGTGAACAACATGTATAAAGATAAAGAGATTGTGACAAACCTGTAGGAGACAGAGAAGGCACCTGGCCTCACACTGAAAAAACAACGGGCAGACAAAGAAGGTGGCAGCCAACCTGTGCTGGACCATGAGAGTTACATCAAATGATGTTGTCTATATCTTCAAAAATGCTTTATTAATTTTGAAGCAGCAATAATATGATCAAATTTGGTTTTGAGATGATCACCTTTGCTGGGGTATAGAGAATATGAAGATACTTGTAAATCTGGTAGGAAGCTATATTTGTGGCCCAAGTCAGGAGGGAAGTAAACTGGGCTAAGGGAGTAATTGTGGAGACGGAAAGAAGTGAGTATGTTTTAAAAATGTTTAGAAATAAAAAAAAAAATAGTAATTGCAGATGGAGTGAATCTGAAAGATAAAAGGGAGAAAAGTATCAAGAATGATTCCTAAGTAACCAAACTCATACAAGTTTCTGTAATGATTCTGCTATAGTGGAAAGCTTTCAGGTATGATATAAAATATAGGTCCCATTTGGCCAATACAAATGCCAATCTTGGGCAGCAGATTGCAGAAGGTAGCAGCCAACCTGTGCCAGAACATGTAGGTCACATGAAGCAATGCTGTCTGTATCTTAAAAAAAAATGCTTAAGTAATCAAACTCAAACTCAGACCACTGGAGCAGGGGTTCCCAGGAGTAAGAACAGGAAAGAACAGAAGTCCTGCAAAGCAAGGAGCTGAGGAAAATGAGGAAATCAAGTGGCTTGGGAGACTTCCTTCCTCTCTCTCCTCCAGACACACAGGTCTGATAGATTCCAATCTAACCTTTTAATGTTGCTTCTTGAGGGATGAAAGTGGGGGGCAGGGCTGAAGGTGAAACCCTGACCTGAAGGTTGTTTGGTACAATGAAGGGTGATTAATTATGGTTTTGGGGGTGCCTATATCTCTCAATCCTCAGCTCATCCCTAGGCCATGCTCTGCTTTAGACTTTGAGCTGACAAGGCTGGGGTTTGGCCTGTAGCCTTTCCCTGATATTTGCTGCCTACCAGCATAGAAGATACTTACAGGGGAATTCAAACTCAGAAACCAGGATAGTGAGACATCTGAGCAGCATGACTATGACAAGAGAAACACGACAAAGTGATTTACAGACTGCAGTGTAGCAGTGGTATTAGAACAAACAGATGAAGAGTTTAAAATTAACAAAATAAACATTAAAAAAGACATACAAGAAATCTATGGATTAGCATAAAGAAGATACAGCGATTCTAAACTATGAACCTGATAAAATGCCCTCAAAATATGTAAAGTAAAAATTTATAGAACTTCAAGGAAAAATAAACAATTTTACCAAAATAGTGAGTAATTTTAACACACCTTTCTCAATTATTGATAGGCTGGTCCGCAAAACCAAGAAGGATACAGAAGATCTGAACAAAACAATGAATAAACTTAACCTACTTCATCAGAGACTAGATCAATGCTTCTCAAACTTTGATATAGATAGGAAATCACCTGACGACCTTGTTAAAATACAGATTCAGGTTCAGCAGGACTGAGGCGGGGCCTGCGATTCTGCACTTCTACAAAGCTCCTAGGTGATACTGATGCTTCTGGTCCATAGACCACACTTTCAGCAAGGTACAAGCCCATGAAACAGACCTCAACAATTTCAATGAACACGTATCACACAGACACCTTCTATGACCACAGTGAATTTTTCTTAAAAATTAATAACAGAAAAATAAAAATTTCATTTTAGAAAATTTGAAACACAAATTAATTCATGGATTAGAAATGGTATCATATATAGTTTGTTATAATGAAAGCACTGCAATGTTAAGTTAAAACTTATTGGACTGTTGTGGATGCCATAAAACTGGTATTTCAATGGAAATATGTAACTTTAAATATTTTATTTGTGAACTAATATCCAACTTATGAAAGTAAAAGGTACAGAAAAAAATCCAAGAAAGTAGAAGAAAACAGGTAATAAAAATTACAGTGGAAATTCAACAACAAAACACAACAAAAATAATTAATTTTCAAAGCAAAATTGGTTTCTTTTTAAAAAGAAATCAAAGTAGTTAAACTTCCAGCAAGATTAGCAAATAATAAGAGCAAAGGCACATATAGATAATATTGTGAATGGAAAAGAAGACACAACCACAGATACAGCAGAAATGAATATGATGATAAAACAACTACTTCAAAATAGACTAAAAGACATAGTAAAAGTGATAAAAGATATTAGAGAACAATATAAATCAGATTTAGCAAACACCATGGATGAGGTAACAGAACTCAGGAAAGAAATAGATATAAAACAAAAAATAAATTCAAAATCGAAGATGTTAAACTGGAAGTAGTTACCAGAGCAAAAAAACACAACAGATAATTTCTTAAGCAAATAGGAGGTAAAGGGAGAAAAAAAAATTTTAAATAAAATAAATGAAGGGATAAAAGTAATTCAAGAGAAAGTGACAAATATTAAAGATCAGAAAAAAGATTCAATATAGAGTTAGCAGGAATTCCTGAAAAAGAAAACCAAGGGAAGGTGGCCAAATACCAAGAACTATAATTCAGAAAACTTCCTAAATTAAAAAAACATTTGATACTACATACTGAAAGAATGTACCATATTACTGAACACATCAACCTAGAATAGCCAATACCAAGACAAAGGTTTTAAAGAAAAAGAAAAAAATCCTCTGGGCATCTAGGCAAAAAAAACAAGTAACTTCTAATGGGGAAAAAAATAGATTACCATTACTACTAGGCTTTTCATCAGCCTTGCTGTATGCCAGAAAAAAAAAATGCAACAATAAAATTTATGATACTCAAGGAAGAAAATATAAGCTAAAAATTTTATATCTATTCAAACCGACCATTAAATACAAAGACCAGAGTAAAACTTTTATTGACATTCAAAAACTCAGGTGACTGTTGTTCCTGTAAACACTTTCTGAAGAAGGTACTAGGGAATAAATTTCAGGTAAATCAAAATGACCAGAGAAATATTTGCATAAGCTCTAATGATGAACATTAAACATATATACTTGTGGACTTACAAGATGCAGCAAGATTTAAAAGGGAGATGATGTAACAGGTAATATCTATGTGCTCTGACAATGATGATATAGTACAATTATTTTTAAATGAGAAAGGAGTTAAAATTTCAAAATTTCAAAATGGAGAAAGAAAAAAGGGAAGGATATATGCTAACAATGATTTTAACTGTTTTCAGGAAATTTTTAAGTGCCTACAGTGTTATAGGAGTTAAAAGGGGTCCTTGGGGAGTTTTTGTTTCTTTTAAAGCAGCTCCAGAAATGTTTCTTGTCTAGCAGAAAGGCCCTGACTTTTAGAACCTCTCTCCTACCCAAGCTTCAATGTGCAAATGCTGGCCATTAGAAACAAACTGGGTCCACCCAAACATGGCAATTCACGCTGTCTTCTTCCTTGCCCCGACATGTGCCTAGCAACATGGCAGCCCCCATATATCCCCAGGTGTGTAGAACATCAAGGTGCCCTGCATTTGCATATTAAAAGGCTAGGGTGGGAGGGCCAGTTTTTTCCTGGGCTATGTGAATGACATGCCTGGTCAAACCAATCCCCTCAGCCCTATGCAAATCAGAAACCAACTCCTCCAGCCTCCTCATATAGGCAGCCACTATTCTGCTGCACATGGGGTTTTCTCTTTGTTCAAATCCCTCCTCCCTCTGTCTCTGTATGGAGGAGTTGTTTCCTTCTTCCTTCCTTCTTTCTTGCCTATTAAACTTTTCTCTCCTTAAAACCACTCCACGTGTGTCGGTGTCGTTTTATCCAAACCTGAGCGAAACGAAGGACCCTGATGTTCCTCCAGTCATTGGAGACATATCAGTAGCACAAAAAATATGCAAGAAGTATACAAGGGAAAAATTTAAAATTTTATGAAATGATTTTAACAGAGGCCTAAGGAAATACAAAAATGTACTATGTCCACACACAGGAAGATTTAGTAACATACAGATTTTGATCTCTCCAAGTTGCATTTATAGATTAAGTGCAAATCCCGTGAAAAACCCAGCAGGGGTTTTCATAGAATTTGGTAAATTATCAATTTTACATAAAAGAGTATGGCACCAAGAATAGTAAGGATAGTCCTGAAAAAGAATAGGGTGAGAGACTTACCCTACCCGATGTCAAGACTCATCTGAAACTTTAAGTAAGTTAGTGTAATACTAGTGCAGGAATAAACAGACCAACCAGTGGAATTAAGAATCCAGAACTCTCTTACGCTTTCATAATAGTGAAAGAGCTGGCATGTCAGATCATTAGGGAAGGAAGAGTTATTTGACAAACAGATATGGAAAAATGGTTACCAAACAGAAAAATTCAGTGTCATAACCCTATCTCACTTAATATAAAAAAATCAATCCCAGAAGGATTTGGAATTTGTCTTCTTAAAAACCTTTAAACTTCTTACTAAAAACTTATAGGTGACTGTCCTTCTGATCTTGGGGTAGGAAATGATATCTTTAAAATATTTTTATAAAATTATCTGCTTTAAAAATGACAAACTTTTGTTAATCAATAGACATATAAAAGAAAGTGAGTTACAAATTGGGAGAAGATATTAGCAGTAAAGAAATGAACAACAAATCAGTATCAAGAATATATGAATATTCTTACCAACAAAAAATGTGCAAATTGCATAAGCTTTTCATAAAAGAGAAAACAGATGTGGCCAAAATACTCATGAGATTCGATCTCAAGACTATCATGAAATACCATTTTATAGCCATTTAATTGGCAATAATAAAAAAAAGTGCCAATACCAACTTGGTAAGAATATATGAATCTATAGGGTGGGAGTATAACTGGTATTACTCCTTTGAAAAACAATTTGACCTTATCGTATAGGTTGAACATATTCTACATCTGACCCAACTCTTAAGTATATATGCAAGAAAAACAATTGTAGATGTGTACTGGACACATGTATAAAAATGTTCATATTAACATGTGCCCAAGAGCAAAAACCTTGATACAACCTGCAAATCCATCAAAGGAGATGTATGAATAAAATATTTAATATTTACACAATGAAATACTACACAGCAGTAAAAGTGAATGGACTACAGCAACACTAAACAATATGGGCAAATATTAGCAATTTAATATTATATAAACATAATTACTGAATTATTACATACAGCTTGATGTCCTTTCTATGCATTAAAACCAAACAAAATAAAGGCATTTTTACCATAACATAAGAAATGAGAATACACATGTACACAATTTAAGGTGGGGGCATTATAGGATGAGATATGATAGAAGTTACTGTTAGAGTCCAATTTTTGAAGTTGGGTAGTAAGCTCATTGGTGCTCGTGACATTATTAAAAGAAACAAATAGGGGATGCGTGCATCCATGAGGAGAAACGTGGCATGAACAATAGGTATAAATTCTAACTCTCACCTCCGCTGTGAATGAGGCAAAGATCTACAGCACATTTACTTGATCACACAGTCTGTCAAACAAAGACACGTTAGTGGCCACAGTGGGCTGTGACAACTCTAGTCTCACCTCGATGAGTCAGGTTAAAAAGGATATTGACACTTCTCTTCCTTAAGTAATTTTCAGCTACGAGTGTGAAGTTATACGTTTCTTGTGAGTCTTGAGTTATTTGCCAATTACACCAGTTTTTGTGTATACAAAGTTTCTTTTCCCCAGAAAATCTTTAAAAACAAAACAAAATAACACAACCATTACCAGGCTTTTACTTTTGTCAAAGCAAATGTATCCCTTATCCCTCAGGGCATACTCAGTGACTGTCAAACTATGTTCCCCATAATGGCATTGATCCATCTCCAACAAATACCAATAATGAAAATATTGTTTCTACAAATTTGACATACGTGCTGAAATGTCTTAACATGAATCACTGACTCGTGGCGAGAACATCCCTTAATTTACTTGGAATATTCCTAAAAAGTCAGAAATTGGGTAGACCCAGATTATCAGACAGGACTATTTTCACATCAAGGTATACATTAACTGTCTTTCTTACCATGCTATGCTAAATGTTCCTTTTTTAAAAACCTCAGGTAGAAAGTATTAGACATTTGTCAACACTTAAAGGTTTCCTCTTGACCTTGGCAGGTGGTTCTGAAATATTTGTTCAAATTTCCTGCAACATCTAAGTGTAGATTTTTGCCATGTTGTCAAAAGCACCTCAAATGAGGAAGAACTTGTCAATAATGTAACCAGAGCCAACTTACGATTCAAATAAGGTGTAGCTTTGGGAAGGTTGTTTAGACCACCCCAAGGTGGTGTCCGTCCCAGGATCCCAAGTACAGTGCAAAGTCTTGAAGTCCTGGGTTTCACAAGAAAAGTCCTTGGGCTCCTCAAGTACTTCTGTCCATACAAAGGAAAACAGACCTAGTTAAATCTTTTTATTGGAAGATAAGCCAAATGGAAAGCTCTGTTTAGAGTCTGAAGTCACAGAGTTACTCTGAACGATGAAGGGGTCACTGAGGTGGAAGGCTACCTATCAACAGCCTCCAAAAGTCACTTTTCAGGGGCCACCTCATCTTGGCCCCTTCTCCTTCCTACGCTTGTGATTTTCTGAGATGTCATGGGCATGTGTGGTCCATGTTATGCAAGTGGCTGATGCTGTGTCCATTTGACAAGGGTTGTATCCCCAGTGCCTGCCAATGTTTCATTTCGGGTGCTGTGGCTCACAGAATGCTTCGGGGATGCAAGAAAATCAGTCAGATTTGTAAACGTGCTAAATTCAACAGGCGGGAGCTGAGTGTTCAGGGAATGGCAAAGCACCTCCAAATCCCCAGAGTTACTGCTGCCCTTAGTGGCCAAGCTAAGGGGACACAGATGAACCAGGCATCCAGGAGACTGGAGACTTCCTTTGGCAAGGGAGGCAGGGAGGGAGATGTTCCCTACTGTGCAGGGGAAGGAGATGCTCAAAACAAAATACAGGAGGCCACTAGTTGTACACACACAGATCTATATAAAAATCAAAACGTTCCCACTCCACTAATAGATCCGATGGAACCAATTTACTGCACAGTTACGAACAGTAATGGCCTCCATTTGCTGACTGCACGCAGCTACTGCTGGGGCCAGGCACTACCCACATTCATTAATCCTCACAATCACCATCACTGTCCCCATTTTACAAAGGAGGAAACTGGCTCAGAGAGGCTAGGGAACTTGGCAAGATGACACACCCAGCCAGGGAAAGAAGATTCAAACCCAGGTCTCCTAGACCACAACCCTGGCTGACTCCGTGGTTGTCCAATCTGTAGCTCCTACCCTCCCTCCATGATCCCGAAGTAATTCCAGCATGGCTGGGCAAAAAAGGGTATTTTCCCAGTGGTCCAGGTCATGACCTGAACTGTCTCTTCTTTAATACTATCGATTTCTAGGAATACAACTCTCAGTAAGGACAAGAAAACAACAGGAAATCCCAGAAATATTACTGAAGGACATTGACTTCAGAGCCTCTCCTGGAAAACTTGGGAAACAAAAGAAAATCATGGATAGAAATGTTTATTTGTCTTCTAGTAAAGGAGATTTAATCTATTCCTCAGGAAATGAGAAGAAAGGGCCACAGAGAATTTGCACACTTACTTGAGACAAAAAGAACGATGCCTCGTATGCCTTTACTGACGTTTCCTTGACTCGCCTCACAATAGACATTTGTCCCTTTATTCCTAATGAAAGGCACACTATTCAAGCTGAATGCAGTTACATGTGGATCAAGTTGTTCTCCATGAATCTGTTTCCCTTCCAAATAACAGGATACATTATTTTCAATGTTCTTAGAAATGTAACAAATGGTAACATTGGAGCCTTCTTCCACCAGCTTATCTTTAGGGAAAACGAACAATATATCCCGTCCAAAAGAATCTTGTACTGCAAGAAAAAAAAATAGCCAAGTTAGAATCCCCCTCAAAATTCAAGCCTCTTAAAACAAGTTATCCATCTGCCTTCAGCAGATAACTTTAGCTTTTTCTACCTCCTGGAGAAAACAGCAACCTAAATTTCTCTGCCAAACCTCTACCCTCTGGTGCATGCAAGACAATCCTTTCCACCACTGCTCCTATTGTTACACTGATACCACTGCTGTTGCTCTTACTGCCACAGACAGCACATTACTATTACCACTCTGATAATCGCATGATTGCAATTGCTGGGTTATTGTAACTGCTTTCTATCAGGTTATTGCAACTGCTTTCTATCAAGTCCCAGCTCTGCCGAAGGCCATGTTAAGTGTTTATGTACATTATCTCATGTTGTTCTTAGTACCTACAGGTCAGGTAGGACTTGGCCAAAGTTTGCTCAGTTAGAAAGTGGCAAAGCCACATTCAGACTGGCAAGGTCTATGCAGCTCCAAAATCCCTCATAATCTCTTCATTGTACTGGAGATCATATCTCTTCCTACCTTCTCAGAAATGCCAGTCCCTCAAGTGTGAGGGGTCTTTGAAACGCTCATTTTTGAAAGTTTTTAAAAAATCCAACCTTCAAGCGATTCTTGTGCCTCAGCCTCCTGAGTAGCTGGGACTACAGGCATGTGCCACCAAACCCAGCTGATTTTTTTGTATATTTAGTAGAGCTGGGGCTTTGCCATGTTGTGCAGGCTGGTCTCGAACTCCTGAGCTCGGGCAATCCGCCCGCCTCGGCCTCCCAAAGTACTAGGATTACAGATGTGAGCCACCACACCCAACCTCTTACTATCTTTTTAATATCTTTTCTGTCCCTGTGTATGTGTCCTTCTTTCCACAGTAGGATGTAATGGTTAAGCACATGACCTCTGGAGCCAGACTGTCTGGGTTGGAGGTCCAGCTCCAGCACTTAGTGGCGTGGTGACCTTGCATGGCTTCTTTAACCTCTCAGTGCCTCAGTTTCCTTATCTGTGAAGTGAGGATAAGAAGTCCTTTTATAGGCCGGGCGCAGTGGCTCACGCTTGTAATCCCAGCACTTTGGGAGGCCGAGGCGGGTGGATCACGAGGTCAGGAGATCGAGACCACGGTGAAACCCCATCTCTACTAAAAAATACAAAAAATTAGCCGGGCGTGGTGGTGGGCGCCTGCAGTCCCAGCTACTCGGAGAGGCTGAGGCAGGAGAATGGCATGAACCCGGGAGGCGGAGCTAGCAGTGAGCGGAGATTACGCCACTGCACTCCAGCCTGGGCGACAGAGCGAGACTCCGTCTCAAAAAAAAAAAAAAAAAAAAAAAAGTCCTTTTATAGGACTGATATGAGAACTAAATATGTATAGTACTTTAAAATGTGACTAGGTCACAGATTTAATTCAATTATTATTATCTCATTAGTATTATTAGTTTAACGCGAGCAAAAGAAACTGACAAAACCTACTCTAAATTTTAATGACAACAAAATTAAATTATCAGTATTAAAGAATATTTAAAATATATTTATCCATAATCTTATTTTTTCAAATAACACACCACTTTCATTTTTCCATATTCCGCTCCCCTTCCCCCCACCCCCCCGTCTAGATTTGGGGGGGCTACAATTTGAGTCCACCATCTGTTGTTTTTTGGTGTGCGTGTGAGAGACAGAATCTCGCCCTGTGGCCCAGGCTGGAGTACAGTGGTGTAATCTAGGCTCACTGCAACCTCTGCCTCCTGGGTTCAAGCGATTCTCCTGCCTCAGCCTCCAGAATAGCTGGGACTACAGGCGCCCGTCACCATACCCAGCTAATTTTTATATTTTTAGTAGAGACAGGATTTCACCATGTTTCCCAGGCTGGTCTTGAACTCCTGACCTCAAGTGATCCGCCCGCCTTGGCCTCCCAAAGTGCTGGGATTACAGGCATGAGCCACCATACCCGGCCCTGTTTTGTAAATAAAGTTCTATCAACAAAGCCTTCTCATTGGTTTACACACTATCTATGGCTGCTTTCACACTACAGTAGCAGAGTTGAATAGTCACAACAGCGACTGTATGCTCTGAAAAAGCTTACGCTATCTCTTATCTGGCCCTTCACAGAAAAATGTTCCCAACCTCTACTCTAGACGCATACACAGTTTGTGTTGCTCAAATAAATACATATGTACAATTTATGTCTTGCTTTGTTCACTTAGCATTTATAATACACAAACTTTGCACGTTTTGAAAACAAATACAAAATTGCCTGAATCTGCACAACTGTTTCAATGAGTAAGTTCAGGAGCCAGACTTCAGACTATATCTTCCATGCCAAGTTTCACACCTGTGTTTTTTAGTTCCCATAGGAGCCAAAGGAAAATAATGTCAGTGTCTACCCAGGGTTCCTCAAAGGAGATTTCCACTATTTGACTATTGCTACTCATTAAAAAATATATTAAACCTTTTCACTCTTGTGACCATCTCACTTCTTACCACTGACTTCCTCCCAGGAACTCCAGTTGCTCCAGAAATTTGGCTCAGGGAACTTGGCATCGTCCACCAAACTCTTTATTCTTACAAAGTGTGTTGCGCATTCCAAAGGGAGCTCGGATTCCCAGCTCCAATGCAGAACCTGGTTCCACTTCACAGTGGTGCTGTAATTCCCCTAAAAGTAAAGAGAAAACAATTGGAAACACATAGCCATCTTGTCCTATAAAATAGCTTGACTTGACTTTTTCCAAAGCACAAACCTAAGACCCCATTTCAGGTCCACAACATGTACCAGTGAAGTCCACTTCTGCTAGTCAATTCCCCATGCTCTGATGCCTCGCATGGGAGCCAGCTATGACCTCCTGCCTTTTGAAAACTGAGCTTCCAATCCCTATGGTCTTCTAATTCCAGGGGACTCATGTGGAATAAGCGGGAGAGAAAACAGAAGCTACTCAGGTCTTGGGGGAACAGATCAGAGACGGAAGGTGTGCACTGTGCCAGTCCCAGAGAATCTGCTAAGAAAGTTCTTGAAAAGTAGAGAATTAACAGTCATCCTTTTAAAAAAAAAAATTGAATGTTTGTTTTTTAAAAATATTCATCTTTAGCAAGGTTTGGATTAGGATGGTCAAATCTCAGTCAAGAAAGCAGTCTTTCATGGCACACCAGAAGTTCCATTTTCTGTCGGAAGTTGACAGATGGTTCTCTGAGTCTGCCTTGGTTTTCTGTCTCTTGTCCTTTCAGATATGGTGGCCACATGGCCACATTCCATCTCTTGGGCTCCATCTGTCAGACTCTTATGCCCTGAAGATGTCAATGACACAAAATGTCTTACACTGTTCTCTAGGAAGCTTGTCTAAGTTGAACTGTAATTTGGGCTTTTGACACAGCCTTTAGCCTTCATCTGTCTGAGATGCTAATTCCATTCTCTAATTCCACAGGCTTCAGTGGTTCCTTTACACCTTGCCCTGTCATGCAAGGCCTTCTATAATCTGGCTCCAACCCACCAGTCCCTTGCAGGTATCATCTCTCCAAACACAGCGCCTCCCCGACACTTCTGGATATGCCTCATGCTTTCAGACCTGTCTGCTCAGGCAATGTCTTCCACTCCCTGCTATATGGGGATCTGTCCTGTTCTTCAAGCCTAGGTTATGCCCCTTCTCCTTCATGAAGCCTTTCTTGCTCTTCCCTCTGCATTCCTCTTGTCTCCATCCCTTCTGAGGCCCTCCTATATACTGCAGCTAGCGGTTGGTATATCAACTGTGACTCTAGTATGGTCCCGAGGGAGCAGGAACCATGCTCTCTTCTTCATGTCCCCCATAGCTCCAGGCATGCTTTCTCCTCAGTGTGCCTCCTCCAAGACTCCTGTTTCCTGCCTCACAGCTGCAAGGTGGAGACAACACACACTTGACACTTACTGGGGGAACCTGAGTTCGAGTCTGCATCCACGTTTCTAAGAGCGAATAATAAGTCCTCAGTATAGGGGATGGGACAAGTCACATGTCACACACTGCTTGGCGTTAGCAACTCGAAGGCCTTCTTCTATTTATGTCTGCCCCCTATTCAGGTCACAAACTTGAAACAGCGCCCCTGACAGAATTAAACCCAGCCCTGGGCTGAGAACATCCTAGTCCACCCAGAGGGCATTTAATTGTGGGCTTTCTTTCTCACTCTCTGCAGACTGTGTTTTTTTAAATGTTTATATTTTATTTCCATTTATTGCATTACTTTACTCCTAGATCACAAAATATGTTCCTTTAACAAGTTGTGAGGTCCTGATCCATGAAACTCTCACTATTTAACATGAGCAATGTCAAGTACATTTTGCTTAAATATTTTTAAAATTTAAGAGCAAATATCCCAGGACTTTGGGAGGCCAAGGCGGGCAGATCATGAGGTCAGGAGTTTGAGACTGGTCTGACCAACATGGTGAAACCCCATCTCTACTAAAAATATAAAAATTAGCCAGGCGTGGTGGTGCGTGCCTGTAATCCCAGCAACTCAGGATGCTGAGGCAGGAGAATCGCTTGAACCCGGGAGGCAGAGGTTGCAGTGAGCTGGGATTGCGCCACTGCACTCCACCCTGGGCAACAGAGTGAGACTCCATCTCAAAAACAAACAAACAAAAAAAAGAGCAAATATTTCCTCTCTTCCCCCAGATCCCTGCTAAAAAGAAGTACATCAATAATGGCAACCTCACTCTAACGCCAACAAGTCACAGACTGAATTTTACCTCCCTTCTGTCCCTTAAATGCAGCCCCTTCTCTCACCCGCATCTCTGCTTTGGCTGGACCCCGCAGCTTGCTTCCTAGCGGCCACAAATCCCTTGACCCAGTTCCCCACCACACTCCGCTGTGCGGCTATTCAAATCAGGCTTGCCACTTCCTTTGTTCTTATTGCCCTTGGGATAAAAAAACAAAACCTCAGCATGCACCCCATGGTCCTGTGCATCTAGGCCTGTGCCCCCGTCGTCATGTGCTCAGGGATCCAGCACCACAGTGGACTTTCAGGCCTGGAAATTCCCTTCTCTCAGGGCCTCTGCTCATGCCTGTTGGGTCTGCTCAGAGCACTCTTTTCTACTCTACTTGCTAAAGTAACTTCTATCCTCTTGCATATTTGGTCTCAAACAGCCCTTTGTCCAAATTGTGGGAGAAGGTGAGGCCTAACCCCAACCTCATAGCATCTCATCAGTGACCTGCACACACAGCCCATGTGTAGAATACCCTATTCATGTGTTCACCTCCTCATTCTTTCCAGCGTGCTCAGCGCTGACATTCCCACACTGCACACAATGCCTGATCTGGGCGCACAGGCTAAAACTCTGGACTGAAAGATTTAATCATTTCATTAATACGCAATGAGTTGTATTTCTCCCAGACACTACTTCTGTGTAGAACCTGTTTAACCTCAACTTCTGCTTTGTGGTCTTTACAGCCCTGTTAATGTAGGAGATAAAACTTTTCCTTAAATATAGCAATTCAGTGATTTTTTTTTCTTTAAATATGATGAATTGTCTTTGGGTCATTTCATTCATTGAAGTGGCAAGTTTAATTTGACCCTTGCAGACATCAGTAAGTCATAAGAAATTGGCACACACATTTACACAGAAGTCTAACAGAGGTCACTGATTTGTTACTGAGACATTTGACTCCCACACCTGGCCTCCTTCCAAGCTTGAGCTCTTACTCTACTTTGCCTTCCTATGCCATTGACAAAAAGCAAAAAGCAAAGGGAAGGGGAGGACCATGACCCAGGAGGGCAGGACCACGCAGTTCAGGGTTCCAAATGGCCAGTACCATCCAGGAGACAGCTCAGTGCCTCTGGTCCAGCTGCAAGTGCTCTTCCTTTGACTTGTTTGGGAACAGAGGTGTCTGAGACATTGAGTCCAGAAGCTTCCCCCCATCCCCCAGCACGAATGACAGTGCCCTGTCAGGCTTGCACTACAGGGAGCTTCCCTGTATAAGGGAGATTTTGGTCTAAACAGAAGCAGCATCCTCCTCCTTAACTGCAGGAGGATCTTACAGTTCTCCCCAACTTCAGGCATGAGTGATTCAGACAAGCGTTTCTCAAGGCATCATCTATTCCATAGGACATATGTCCACTGATGGCCTGGGGACTGCATTTGACTGTCATCCCTTTCTGGGCACAGGGGTGAAGGATGATCCCGCCCTGCCTCTGTCGCCTGGAGCAACACATCAAACCTCTCTGTGCTGTGATTTCTCCACTGTTGTAGTCAGGCTGGGTTGGGTGTTGTGAGGACGACATGATAGACAAGGCCAAACTCTACCCTGAGGGTCTTGAGCCCTAGAAGTTTACAGAAATAGTCTACAATAGCTGCTTTCCCTAGAAAAGAGGACTCTTATGGGAATCAAATAGGAAAACAGATATGAACAACTGCTTTTTAGGAAAATAAAGAAAAAAATCCACTTGGTATATGGCTAATATTATTTTTTCTAACATAATAATAGATATGAGTTGTCTTTGGGAAAAATAAAGAATGGGATCCATGTAGTCTATGGTTAATGTTATTTTTGCTAGTGGTGCTAAGTGCTAGTTTTCCACAATTCCTCCAGTACTTCCACCTCAATTTTTCTTTTTGTAGATAATCCTTAGTCTCAATATGACCTTTGCTTCAATATTTTACTGGGCCCAAATTACCCACGAGTGTACCCATTAAACAGCACACCAACACGGCACATGGATACATATGTAACAAACCTGCACATTGTGCACATGTACCCTAAAACCTAAAGTATGATAAAAAAAATACAAAAATTCAGACTCACTAGTATAAGGTGGGATAGTGGAAAGATGTGTTGATAGCAGGGAGTAAACAGCGACACACAAGTATGGCTGTTGCTGAAAATCATCATACTACATAAGTCTCATTGTGGGAAACTGCCCTTTGAGAGGTAGCATTACAGACTTGGTATGAATCCTAAATAGACAGAGTCAAAATTTTACTTAACTTGCGCAGATCTCAAATTTCAAGAGTGAATATGGAAAGTAACTGAAAATGTTAAAATTAGTGACTTGTATGCTTTACCAAAGGAACTAACCATGCTGTATCCGTATACCCAAAGCCCCCACTGCCTGGATGAAGAGTGGAGCCTGGTTGAGCTGACAGAGGGCCCAAGCACAGTCCTAGGCTTCTCTTACCTGTAGGAAAATTTTCAGTTCCTTTCAATGAGAAAACATTCCACTGTCCTTAAATATCCCATGAAATGAGTGAACATTATGTGCACATAGATTACTAGAGTTCCCAGATGAGAAACGGAAATCATCAACCACTAATGTGTCCCAGTGCACTAGATGGGGATACCTCAGGCAAAACTGACCCAATAATCATTTGAACTAAGTGAAAAATCAACCCCAAAGAATTCAAAGACAAAAAGAGTGTGAAATTCAGTATTTTCTTAATTTAATTTGTTGTGGAAAAAGCCACATGTGAGGCAACAAAGGACACAGGAAGTTACTCTCCAACGTGGCTCCTTGTTGGATGGAACATTAAGCGCTAGTACTTACTCTTCCCTACATTTCAGCGGGGTATAGGCCAAGAAACTGTCAGGAAGCTACACTGGAAGGAAAAATGTTGCCAAATTATTACATCTTATTTAGGAAAATCTCTGGAGGACAGAGAAGAAAGAGGTAGGAGAATGAAATGGTTAATCTTTGTGGCTCTCTGGAATCCAGTATTCACGAGGACAGACTCAACAGTCTTCTTAGAAGACAGAGAAAAACTGAGAAAATCTATTTTCTTAGTGCATCCCATCCTACCTGCCAAACCAAAGTTGTCATGTTACTTTGTCCTGGATCCTTAACTGAAAATGCAGAAATGTAATTGTTTAGACAAACTGTTTTGGGCTGCTAATATATTTCCAAAACGAGAATTTTTCAGATGTTATAAAAGAAAAACATGGTGTCTTTTTTAAAGATGATTTTTTAAATATTGAGCCAAAGAAATTACTTACCACCCAGATGACATTGGATGTTTCAATCCTACTGATCTGGATCTGAAATACCATTTTCAATTCCTGATGATAAGGAAGATTGTGGACAGTCCATTGTAAATGCAAACTCTGATGTGTAGAATTGGTGGAAACTTTAAGTGATACAGGAGTCAATGGTAAATGTTCAGCCAAGACTGAAAAGATCAACATGAAGTATGAAATAATATTTAATGGGAGCAGGATTGAAGAGTCAGAAGTAATTAAACTTGAATATCATCATTATTTAGCTCTGGAAAATATTGCTCATATGTGCATCCTGGAATCAGACACTTTGGAAATCTGGAAGAGAATTTAGAAATCACTTAGCAGACACAGAAATTAAGATCTAGATGAATGAAGTGACTTGCTTAATAACATACAGCAAGCTCGTACATTGATAAACAGGTACACGAAACAGAAGGATCCTTTATTGGACAATCTAACTGGTTTGGAAATTTATAACAAGACTGAAAAAAAGAAAGAAGACTTTTTGATGGAAATGTTATATTTCTGAAAATCAGAAATGAAAGTTTCCTTTTTGAAAGTCAATATTTTATAGTTTGGTAAAAGACTGCAATGTGGGAGCATGTCTTATCTGTAGACATGGTCATTTGTGTCTCAATGTGTTTAACTTAAAAGATAAAGACTAGCAAGAATTAACTGAACTCTTTCGATGAGACCAGCAACATACCAAGCATTTGATGTGAAACAAAATAATTGTGACAAGGTTCCCAGCTCAAAGAAGGAAGCTAGTTGGAGAGACGTGATGAACTCATATGAAATAATCAAGAGATTGGAATTTTAGACTAGTTAGTGGTATGACACAGTCTGTAAAAGAATAGGAATTCAAACATGAAACAGATTTGCTGAAGTTAGTGGCCTTGGGAAGCAGCAGCCTATCTCTTAGGCTGACTGCAAAAACCACCAATGGCGCCACTGCAAATAGCTTGCACACAGAGGTTTAAGCAGATATATCTGCTACTAGAGAGAGAATGTGTCCTGACTGAGTGAGTTAAGTCACTGCTGATTCTCAAAGAAGAACAAATCATGACTTTCCACTTAAGAGGAGAAAAACACCATATAGATTGGAAAATAATTGTGTATTGCTGATTCAACTATTTCGACTGTGAGGGTATCAGAAGTAAACTGGGAGTGGTACAAAGGTATTGAAAAGATAAAGCCTGCATCGATAAAATCAGCTGCTATCTGACGACTCATAGTGTAAGAGATATCATCTTTTAAGCATTCAGTTTTCTAGTTTCAGGGGGATTTCCCCTTGCCATTTGAACCCCTCAAACATTAAGTTTAAATGGTAAGAGATTATCTCATTTTGATAATAAACAATGGGAACAGTCTCCAATACTGAAAAAATGTCCCCAAATTGCCATTCTGTACATGCTGTTTTTCTCATAGGGAAGTAAAAATAACAACAATGAAATGGAGCACATATTATTTACCACGCACAGTGCTAGGGTCTTTACTTATGTTGTCTCATGCAATGCCTACTATAAAACTGTTAGCAATTTTTTAGATAAGGACACTCAAGCTCAATTAGGGTAAATAACATATACAAAGTGATGTGAAATTAAATAGGAATCTCTCTAATACCAACACCTGTGTCCCCCTTTACTGCCCTCCAACTATTAAGACAGGAGCATTGGCCCAATTGAAGTTTGCATGGAATGGAATGTCTGAGAAGTATTTTGCATGGCACCAACAACAAAGTCCTACCATGGTCAGGACACAGGTGACAGGATGGGGCTCTGTATGGAGCCATCCCTGGTGGATACAAGACGAACATGATGTTTTTCATGTGATTGGTCCACAGAGTAGAAAACTTCACATTCAAATGAGGCATAACCTCAGAATTTGGAGGAACACCTCAGAAAACTCATTCTATGAAAGTGAGATGAATAAGAATGCCCATAAAAGGAAAGGCTACCTTCCCTGAAAATCACCTTGTGATATTTTGTAAATGTGACGCTGGGAAGGGCTAGGGTGATAACTATAATCTCAGCGTGAATTCCATGACTGTGAGTTTGGCAGTGGGTCCTTAGATCTGAATCCAGAGTATGAGCAACAGCAACAACAACAACAAAAATAGCCAATAAAATAAACAATTTTGTGCATGAAGTAACAGTCACAAAAAAGTGACAAGACAACGTATAGAATGTGAGAAAATATTTGCAAATCATGTATCTGATAAGATTCCAGTATCCATACTATATAAAGAACTCTTACAAACCAGCAACAAAAAGACAAAGAACTCAACTTAAAAATGGGCAAAAGAGTCTGGGCAACATGGAAAAACCCTGTCTCTACCAAAAAAATACAAAAATTAGCTGGGTGTCATGGCACGTGTAGTCTCAGCTACTCAAGAAGCTGACATAGGAGGATGGCTTGAGCCCGGGAGACAGAGGCTGCAGTGAACCGTGATCACACCACTGCACTCCACCTGGGCAACAGAGTGAGGCCCTATCACAAATAACATAACATAACATAACATAACATAACATAACATAACATAACATAACATAGTCAAAAGACTTGAATGAACATTTCTCCAAGGAAGATATATAAATGGCTAACAAGTACATGAAAAGACGTTCAATATCATTAGTCACTAAGGAAATTCAAGTCAAAATCACAAAGAGGTACCATTTCACATCCATGAAGATGACTATAATAATTTTTAAAATGGAAATAACAAGTGTTGGTGAGGATGTGGAGAAATTACAGCCCCTGTACACTGCCGCTAGGAATGTAAAATGGCTCCACTTTGTTGAAAACATTTTGACAGTTCTTCAAAAAGTTAACTCTAGCCTGAGTGACAGAGTGAGACCCTGTCTTCAAAACAAATAAGTTAAAATAGAATCACCCTATAACCCAGCAATTCCATTTGTAAGTAGATATCCCAAAGAATTGAAAGCAGGAATTGAAACAAATAATTGTCCACAAATTTGTAGCAGCATTATTCACAATAGCCAAGAGGTGGAAACAACTGAAACTTTCATCAGTGGATGACCAGATGAACAAACTGTGGTACACACGCACGAAGGACTATTACTCAGCCATAAGAAACTGAATACTGATACATGCTACAATTGGATTAACCTCACAAACATCATGCTAAGTGAAAGAAGCCAGATACAAAAGGTTTTATACTGTGATTCCATTTGTATGAAATTGCCAGAATAGTAAGTACCACAGAGACAGAAAGTAGACTGGTAGCTGCCAGAGGCTGAGAGAGAGGAGAATCAAGACTAACTGCTTAAGCAGTGGTTTCCTTTTTGGGGTGATGAAGATGTTTTGGAACTGAATTGGGTGATGGCTGCGTAACATTGTGAATGTACTAATATTGCTAATTTACTCACCAAATGAGTATCATGAATCAATATCACTAATTACTCATGATAAAAATGCTTGCATAACACAGAAATTGAGTTTCCATAACCCTACTCTTTTCATTCTATTGCCAAATTTAAATCATATATATTTTTATTGGATTTTCCCATACACTTTTTAAAAATGTGTTGGAACATGTACCCCATTTTATGATTTTTAAAGGACATGTTTTTTAAACCAATAAAGGAAAGTAAAAATAAAATGTTAACAGTCATTACAACAGTAATTATTTCTGGATGATGAGGTTGAGTGATTTTAATTTTCTTCTTTATACTTTTCAGTATTTTGTAAACGTTCTTCAGAAACATGTATTAGTTTGAAAATCAAATAATAAGTTATAATAGAAAAGAAATACTTTTTTAAGCTATCTGATTCACTCCACTATAATCATATCTCAGAATGTGCGATTCCTCCTTAGATTTCCTAAGCCCTTGTTTGGAGCACTGATTGCAACATGCTGTAAGAGTCTGTTTCTATGTCCGTCTCCCTGTAGACTGTGAGTGAAACAAGGTGGGGACTCAGCCTTACTCAGCTCAGAGAAACCAAGACTAAGAACATACCAGTTATGGGAAAGACATTCAGCGATTGGTTGCTGAATGCATGAGTCAACTATCAGTCTAAACTTGACTTCTGGAAGCTCCAGACAAAAGACTCCTTATATTAACATACGCTATCAGTGAGTGCTGAATGACTCAGGTGCTCGAGTGACATCAGTCAAAAATAATCTGGTTAAAATCAATCTAGGACTTCCTTGGGAAATAGTGGAAAATGCCAAGGTTAAGTCAGAGGGATCAAAGAATCATAAAGATTATTAAATCCAATCCCATTATTTTTCAGACAAGGAAATTGAGGTTAAAAAATGGGAAGTAACTTTGCCACAGCCGCACAATCAGACCAGAACCTAGGGCTCCTGGGTCTCTGTCCAGCTCTCTTTTTATAACTCTGGAGTATAGCCAAGAAGACCGGGTTTGGGAATCAGACCAGGACTTAATCACATACTCTCCTCCCACTTTCCCCACCCTGTTTCTCTGAGCATCCATAACACTACTCAAGGAAATAAACAATTGTCCATTCATAAGAAGGGATACCATGCAGCAATTAAAAATAATGTTGTTTCTAGAAGAACATTTAATATCAAAGAAAAACACTCATCATGTGTTGTAGTAATTATTTTAAGTAATAAAAAAATCCTGAGCATATATATATACTATACCTTTTATTTAAAAACACACTATGTATTCATCTCCCTATCTCTATCTGTATGTATGTATACACAACAGACAGAGGAAAATACTGCTGCAGTCATAATCTCTGGCTGATGGAAACATGTACCCAGGGTTAACTGAAGAAAGTCTTGGCTCTGCTTTGTTGATTGGAGAAATTAAGCCAGGTTATTTGGAATAAATCCTCAGATCTGAATCTAGCTGGGTGATTAAGTAGTAAGCCAACTAGTTTGAGTGGGAGTTTAGTAAGCACTTGGTTAAATGCAGCAGAAATTGAGACAAGAAATCCAAATAGTACAGGTCAGGGCAAAGACAGGATTAATTACCAAAGAAAGCATGCTTGACAGAGAAAGCTAAAAGCAGAAGTGAAGATTGGTTGATAGAAAAACAGGGAAATGCATGTCTGATCTAAACAAAAGAAGCTGAAAGCATGAGCAGCAGAGCTTGCTCTGAGAATAGAGTGGCTTGTACGTAGAAGGCACATAGTAAATAGCACTGGATCAGAAAAGGCAACTTCACTAGAGAAATGAGCTGGGCTGAAAGTTTAGAATTAGATGCCTGGGATTGCCTGGAGGCCCTGTGTAACGGAGTGCCCCATTTTTCTAAGAAAAGGAGAATGAGTTACTATTGTTTTATTATTTTCTCTTTTCCCCATTTCCCTCTGTTCCCCACTTCCTATTTAGCCATTTGGAAATGCAATTATAACCTTTCATCTCCCCTTCACCAGACATTCCCTACAGGGCAAGTTCATCTATTAATAATGATATGCTTAGAAGCTCCAGAGAGGAATTTTCACCCACCAGGAGACTGCCTTGAGAGGTAACAGTTGATTTACAACCCAAAGTATGCCCACTGTGAAACTCTCTCCCACCTGGAGAATTTTCAGCCACCTTACAGCCTATTTCTGCCCATGAAGATGCCAACTCAACTAACCAGTAGATAAGGCACCAAAGTGAGTATGCAGACCCCTACCTGCTCACTTCTGCCACTGCATAGGCCCCCTGCTTTAAAAGTGCCCACTCTCTACTCCAAAAGCAAAGCAGTCCCCTTAAGGAGGAAAGCCTATGCTTATTCCGCTAAGTTAGCTTTGGAATAAAAAGTCAGTTTTATTTTTATACCAGACCTTGCTCATTTTAATTGGACTCTGCAAGCTGCAAGCAACTGAACCTGCATTTCGGTTACACCTGGAGGTGGAGCAGTGGGTCTGTTTGAAAATCATTCTTATTATATGGTTTGACCTCTCAGTCTGGTTGCACTGTGCTTAGATTTTAGCAAGTAAGACAGAGTGAGCAAGAGGTATACATACTACAAATGAGAAATCCTAATTCCCACCTTTCAGCCCTAGATTAGAAGAGACTAACATCAAACTATGGTTTTTAAGATGCCAAAAGAAGCAGCATAGTAGTGTCTTCCCATGTGCCCTGGACCTAAAATAAATAAATCCAGATGAAAGGAAGGTCAGACAGAGAATTGAGCAATTATCAGAACAATGTTTCCTTGTTTTTTTTTTTCAAATATATTTTCATGGAGTTTCAAGGAAGATGAGAAATTCTATGCATATTCCCCGCAAAGATCATTTTCATGAATCCGTGGACAGGAACTGCATGGGTAATTACTAGGAGCAAACACCTGTACTCTCATTTAAAAAGGGAGTACAGCAAAGAATAAATACAGGAAGAGGAAAATGTAAAGCCTTGTAAAATACAGATGAAAGGTACAAAAAATTATGAACCAATAGTAACTCTCTCAAGTCTAAGATCTACTTCTAAACAAGTTCAAAGTAATATAGTATCAATAAATATTTTAGAGGTATTAAATTCTTATTGACCTTATTTATAAAGTTAATTTATCTCAAAATATCTTCCCTTGGGGAGAAGCTAAGTGACAAATATTATTTATCTATAAAACATTTCAGCATTTAGCATATTGTCTTGCAGAGACTTGAAAGAGCTTCCACTGTTTCATATTTTCATTGCTTTTACTCATATTTTACTAAGCTAACAGCTTCTCAATGAACATAGTTGAGGGACACAAAAACTTGTACTAACCTAGAGGTCAGCACTGGTGTGGTATATCCAGTGTCTTTTTGCAGCAAGGTACAGAAAGAACTACTTCGATGATGGTCTGATAAAATATATCCATCATGAAATTCTATGGGATTAGGTCTATTCAATGCCCTAATGACCAGTGCATTGACCAGGAAGTCAGGGTCAAGGGGTGGCTTATTAAGAGAGCCATCAAGATGAGAGAGGCCAAGACTAAGGCAACCACTGCTTAGAGAGATTGACAAATCTCCTCATGGGAGATGCTCATGAATTTTAAGTAATTCCCAAAGAAAAAAGAACTGTTTAACTTTTTTCCAAAGCACCAATGACTTCATTTGTTCCCAACGTGATTTTTGTCTTTACTGTTCCTTCCACTTCTTACCTTCACTCTGGTAAGTCCTCAAGGACAGCAATGTTAAGAAGAATGTTGCCTGAAAGACTGCAAATAGAGCCATCAATTCTGGTTTTCTGAAAAAGATAAATTATAAAGAAGGAAAATTTTATTTAATTTTCAATCCTGGCAAGTTTCTTTGAGCCAATTGTGGTAGATGAGGCATTAAAGGCTCCCATACTTCTCCCTTCCCGGTATCCATGCCTCTTGTCATGGTATTTTAGAGTCCCCCCAAAATAGGAAGAATATATTTCCCTGCCCCATGAGACCTTTTTGGGTCCATAAATGTGGCATAAGTGACAGTGTGCCAGGTAGGATGGTGTGCCAGTTTCTACCCACTCTTTTGTGTTTCTACCTTTGACATGAAAAGAGCATTTATGGGCTACCCTACTATATTAGTCTGTTTTCACGCTGCTGATAAAGACATATCTGAGACTGGGAAGAAAAAGAGGTTTAATTAGACTTACAGTTCCACATGGCTGGGGAGGCCTCAGAATCAAGGCAGGAGGTGAAAGGTACTTCTTACATGGCAGCAGCAAGAGAAAATGAGTAAGAAGCAAAAGTGGAAACCCTTGATAAACCCATCAGATCTCATGAGACTTACTAACTATCACGAGAATAGCACAGGAAAGACCAGCCCCAATGATTCAATTACCTCCCCCTGGATCCCTCCCACAACACGTGGGAATTCTGGGAGATACAATTCAAGTTGAAATTTGGGTGGGGCCACAGCCAAACCATATCACCTACTGGAACCAGGAGAATGAGCAACACATGAAACAGAGAGGGCCAACTCAGGTGCTCTAGCTGAGACCAGCCTAGATCAGCCAGCAGCCAGCCAACCCCAGATAAGAGCAGCTGACCCCAGGTGAAAGAGCAATAAATGCTTATTGCTGTGTCCCACTGATGCTTTGTGGCAATGGATAACTGATCAACCAATTCATTCAGACCAAGCAAAGATTGGTAAAGAAAGGTCAAGCACAGCAACAAGAGTTAAACAAGGGTAACAAACTCTGATTAGAAAGAGAACAAATACAATAGTCTCAAGAGAGCTAAATTTAAATTAATTACTTGGAGATGAGGGCATCTCCATTATTCCCTATCTCCAAATACAATAGTCTCAAGAGAGCTAAATTTAAATTAATTACTTGGAGGTGACAGCATCTCCATTCTTCCCTATCTCCCTCATTAAAATTTAACCTAGGTTAGCATATTCTTCCAAGAGACAGTCAGTTTTTCATTATTCCAAATAATTTCCGGTTTTCCTTTCCTTAGAAAAGAATTGTAAAGAGCCAAAGAGCTTCAGTGATTCATCAGGTACTTTGACCATGGGAAAAATCTGAGGACATCAAGAATAAGGCTGGATGACCTCAAAAAGGTTAATAAGTTCTTAATTTAATAACAAATGTGTTAGTCAGGGGAAGCACTGAATTTCACTTTTCTCCTTCAAACTCTGACTCAGCAGAGGGCAACAATGAAACAATTAATTTGAAACCGATTTTTGCATCTGGCCAGCCACCTGGATTTTATCAAAAGCCAGCGATTCAGTAAACCAGATAATCATTACTGCCTATGTCCCCTGTTTTTAAAAATAATATTTTACAGATAAGTGGGAACAACAGTGAAGATAAGAAGAGGGTAAACCACATCATCAAATTATTCTAGGGTGGTCAGACCTGTCTATAGGTAAGCCCAATTGCAAACAGGGGCAAAAGTCTGCAAAGAACACGTTTTGTTTATATTCCTTTAAGCACCTCTTTCCGCTGCTTTCTATTTTTGCAAACAAGTCACTCATACTTCTCCAAAATCTCTACTTAAAACTTCAAATAGAATACACTGAGGGAGGGACTTCAAGATGGCTGGCTAGAGGGACCTGGCACTCACCTCCTCTTAAAAGGACCAGTACAGTAAGTAGATAATCACATGTTGAATACAGCATCGAAGAGAAACCACAGGAATTCAGCAGGGAAGTGACAGAGAACCGCTGAGAAGGAGAGAGAGGTAAAGCAGATGACCCAGCCAGGATTGGGTCAGAGCCAGAAGAAACTTCCCAGTGCCAGGAAAAGTTAAATGAGAGATCCCCAGTGGTTCATATTCCTACTGTGAACTCCTATAATCCTAGCCACAAGACAGCCCCTCCATCCTTGCCAGCCCTGAGACTAGCATAGGGAGCTGTCTGGAGTCTGTGTGATGGCATTGCTCCAGAGGGGGAGTGCATGTGGGGTCCCCGCCCCCTCCCTCTCATCAGCACAGGACCATGTTGAGAGCCCACCCCCATTAGACTACATCCTGTGCTGGGGCCAGCAGACCCTGCTCTCCACATTCCTGCAGCCCTGCGGACATCACCCAATATCCATTCAGAGGGCTGTGGTGTTGTAATGATGGCTGGACCCAGCAGTGTGGCTGTGTCCCCAGCACTCTACCTCACTCAGTCTATACCCTGGAGAACAACTGGTGCAGCACACTGGGGAAGCTACTCTCAGAACAAAAGAAGCCAAAGCATGTGCTCCCAAAAGCCTGAGAGTCCATTACTTGGGGTCACTGTCACTGACAGCAACTCTAACCTGCCCCCCACCTCCAGCATCAGGGCTGCCATCCACCTGCATGTACTTTCAGGGGGCCTGGGGACCAATCCACCCCACCAACCACTGTCACTAGCACTGCCTGAGTGCATTGTCCAGGGCCCTGGGGATCAACTTGCCCCACCTACCACAGCTAGCATTCATGCACAACATCAGAAGGCCTGAGGACAGGCTTGCCACGCACAGCACCACCCTCACTAGTGCCTGCACACATGAAGCGGGGGGCCTGGGAATTGATCTGCCTTGCCCACCACCTCTGGCAGCCACTCACACTTTCTGGAGTCCTGAGGACAGGCCCCCGCCCCAGCCTGCTGGTGCCCACATACATCATCCAGGAGCCTAGTGATTAACATGCCCAGTCTAACACCACCAGCATCTGCACCTGCCTCCTGGAAGCCTGAGCATGAGCCTGCCGTCATCACTGCCACCAGAACCCACCTGCATACACTACCTGTAGTCTGGGAACTGGCCTGCAACAGCCCATCACAGCCACTACCAGCACTCATGTGTGCTGCCTGGGGTCCTGAGGGCTGACCTGCCACAACTACCATTACCAGCACCACACATGCTGCCCAAGGGCCAGAAGATCTGTCTGCCTGCCTGGCCTACCATTGCCACTGCTGGCACCCAAGCAAGCCACATGGAGGCCCAAGGATTGGCCCATCCAACCCCACTACCACTGGTGCTTACGTACATCAGGTGGGCATGTGGGGGCCCAAGGACTGACACAGTAGGCCTGGTGCCACCACCACCAGTGGGGCTCAACAACCAGCCTGTCTGGTCTCCCCATCCTTAACAAAGTCTCACCACAGATTCCACTAACAACAGCAGCCTAAGCCACCAAGGAACTCACGGACACTACTAATGCTGATTACAGCCAAATATATCATACAGAGACTATGCTACTGTGTCCAGCCAGAATCAAAACCTAAGCACTCTCTCCACCCAACCAACACTATTGATATAGCTATAGGAAAAAAATTTTTCCCTATGAAAGCAAATCCATAAAATTACAAACAGCAACTCTTTCACCAGATGCTCAGATAGCAATGTAAGGACACAAGAAACATGAAAAAGCAAGGAAACGTGATACCTCCAAAGGAACATAATAATTCTCCAGCAACAGATTCCAATGAAAAAGAAATCTATGAAATGTCTGAAAAACAATTCAAAGTAATGATATTAAAGAAACTCAGAGAGATACAATAGAACATAAACAATTCAAAGAAATCAGGTCAATTCATATCTGAATGAGAAATTCAACAAAAGAGATATCATTAAAAGGAACCAAACAGAAGTCCTGTACTTGAATAATTCAATAATTGCAATAAAAAATAAAATCATGGGCTTCATCAGCAGACTAGAAAGAATTTCTGAACTCGTATACAGGTCTTTTGAAATAACTCAGTCATAAAAGCAACAGAGAGAGAAAGAGAGAGATACAGACAGACAGACAGACAGAGAGAAGAACTTAAATGAAGGAAGAATGCCTACATGACATATGGGACACCACAAGGTGACCAAATACTCAAATTTTTGGTGCTTCATAAGTAAAAGACATGGGCAATGACATTGAAAATCTATTTTACAAAATAATAGCTGAAAACTTCCCAAGTCTTGCATGAGATATAGACATCAGATACAGAAAGCTCAGAGATCCCAAAAGATATTCAACCCCAAAAAAGTCAGACAGTCAAAAGTCAAAGACAGGGAGATAATTTTTTAAAAAGAAAGAGAAAAGCATCAAGTCATATATAAGGAAACCCCCATCAGACTAACAGTGGATTTCTTAGTACAAAACTTAAAGGCCAGGAGATAATGGGCTGATATATTCTAAGTGCTAAAAGAAAAAAAAAAAAACTTCAGGCAAGAATACTATATTCAGCAAAGCTATCCTTCAAAAATGAAAGAGAAATAGTCTTTCCAAGATAAGCAAAAACTAAAGGAATTTATCCCATCTACGCCAGCCCTACAAGAAATGCTTAAGGGAATCATATATCTGGAAGTGAAAGGATGATATCTACCATCATGAAAACACATGAAAATATAAAACTAATTGGTAGAACAGACACACAAATGAGAAAGAGCTATGACTCAGATATATCCACTGCAGAAAACCACCAAACTGCAATGATGAACAATAAGAAAGAAAGAAAAGAACAAAGGATATAAAAAACAACCAAAAAACAGTTAACAAAATGACAGGAATAAATCTTCACCTATCAATAATAACCTTGAATGTAATGTAAATGGATTAAATTCCCCACTTGAAAGATGTAGGCTGAATGGATTTTTAAAAATGACCCAACTACATGCTGCTTACAACCAAAAAACTTTACCCATAAAGACACATACAGACTGAAAGTGAAGGGATAGGAAAAGATATTCTACGCAAATTGAAATCAAAAGCAAGTGAGAGTAGCTGTATTTAGATAAAATAGATGTTAAGAACCAGAAAAAGAGAAAAAGAAAGTCGTTATATGTAATAAAGGGCTCAATTCAGCAAGAAGATATAAAAAATACCAAATGTATGTGAACCCAACACCAGAGTATCCAGATATATAATAAAGCAAATATTACTAAATCTAAAGGGAAAGATAGACTCTAATACAATAATATTTAGGAATTTCAGCATTGGACAGATCATCTAGACAGAAAATTAACAAAGAAACACTGATTTTAAACTGCACTTTAGACCAAATGGACCTAACAGACATTTACAGAACATTTTATCCAACAGCTGCAAAATATACATTCTTCTCATCACCACATGGAATAGTCTCCAAAACAGACCATATTTTAGAGCACAAAACAAGTCTCAACTAATTTTTTTTTTTTTTTTTGAGGCAAAGTCTCGCTCTGTCACCAGGCTGGAGTGCAGTGGTGCGATCTTGGCTCACTGCAACCTCTGCCTCCCGGTTCATGCGATTCTCCTGCCTCAGCCTCCTGAATAGCTGGGACTACAGGCACATGCCACCATGCCCAGCTAATTTTTGTATTTTTAGTAGACGGGGTTTTACCATGTTGGCAGCATGGTCTCGATCTCTTGACCTCATGAACTGCCTGCCTCGGCCTCCCAAAGTGCTGGGATTACAGGCATGAGCCACCACACCTTGCCATCTCAACTAATTTTTAAAAACCAAAATCATATCAAGTGTTTCCTCAAACCACAACAGAATAAAACTAGAATTCAATAACAGGAGAAACTTTGGAAATTTTCTTTGGAAAAATGGCTCCTGAAGGACCACTGGGTCAACGAATTAGTTAAGGACATAAAAAATGTCCTGATCATGCCTGTAATCCCAGCACTTTGGGAGGCTGAGGTGGGCAGATCACCTGAAGTCAGGTGTTCAAGACTAGCCTGGCGAACATGGTGAAACCCCATCTCTACTAAAAATTCAAAAATTAGCCAAGCATGGTGGCGGGCACCTACTCGGGAGGCTACTCAGGAGGCTGAGGCAGGAGAACCGCTTGAACCCAGGAGGCAGAGGTTGCAGTGAGCCGAGATTGTGCCATTGCACTCTAGCCTGGGTGACAAGAGCGAGACTCCATCTCAAAAGAAAAAAAAAAAAAAAGTCCTGAAACAAATGAAAATGAAACACATCATGTCAAAACCTATTAGATAATGCAAAAAGTGTTATGAGGGGTTTACAGCATTAAATACCTACATCAAAAAAGTGAAAAAATTCAAATAAATAACTAAATGGTGCATCTCAAGGAAACTGAAAAGCAAGAAAAACCAAACCCAAAATGAGTAGAACAAAATAAAGAGCAGAACTAAATGAAATAGAGAGTAAAAACATAATATAAAAGATCAATGAAACAAAAGTTTTTTTTTAAAATGGTAAACAAAATTGATAAACCTCTAGCTAGACTAGCCAAGAAAAAAAAGAAGAAGATCCAAATAAACAAAATCAGAAAAGGGAAAGCAGACATAACAACTGATAACACAAAAATACAAAGGATCATCAGAGACTATTATGAACAACCATATGCTAACAAATTGGAAAACAGAGGAAATGGATAAATTCCTGGACACACACAATCTACCAAGATTGAACCAGAAGTAAATAGAAAACCTGAACAGACCAATGAGAAGTAGTGAGATAGAATCAGTAATAAAAGTCTCCCAATAAAGAAAAGTCCAGGACCAGATGGCTTTACTGCTTAATTCTACCAAACTTACACTAAGAAGAACTAACACCAATTCTCAAAGTATTAAAAAAAAAATTAAAGAAGAGGGAATTCTCTCTAACTAATTCTACAAGGCTCGTATTACCCTGACACCAAAGCCAGACAAGGACACACAAAAAAAGAAAAATACAGGCCAATATCCCTGATGAACATGGACGCAAAAATCCTCAATAACATACTAGGCAAATAGAATCCAACAACACATCAAAAAGATAATACACCATGATCAAGTGGGATTTATCCCAGGGATGCAGGGATGATTCAACCTATGCAAATCAATAAATGTGATACATTACATCAAAAAAATGAAGGACAAAACCCATAGGATCATCTCAATAGATGCAGAAAAGGCATTTGATAAAATTCAACATTCCTTCATGATAAAAACTCTCAACAAACTAGACATAGAAGAAATGACCCTTGGCCGGGCGCGGTGGCTCAAGCCTGTAATCCTAGCACTTTGGGAGGCCAAGGCGGGCGGATCACGAGGCCAGGAGATTGAGACCATCCTGGCTAACACAGTGAAACCCCGTCTCTACTAAAAATACAAAAAAAAAATTAGCCGGCCTTGTTGGCGGGCACCTGTAGTCCCAGCTACTCGGGAGGCTGAGGCAGGAGAATGGCGTGAACCTGGGAGGCAGAGCTTGCAGTAAGCCGAGATCGTGCCACTGCACTCTAGCCTGGGAGACAGAGCAAGATTCCATCTCAAAAAAAAAAAAAAAAAAAGAAATGACCCTTAACATAATAAAGGCCACATATGACAAACCCACAGCTAACATCATATTGAATGGCGAAAAGCAAAATATATTCTCTCAGAACTGGAATGAGAAAATGATGCCCGATTTTACAACTCATATTCAACATAGTACTGGAAGTCTTAGCTAAAGCAAACAGGCAAGAGAAAAATAAAAGGAATCCAAATTGAGAAAGAAAAAGTGTCTCCATTTGCAGATGTCACGATCTTATATATACGAAAACCTAGACTCCACAAAAAAATTCTTAGAACTGATAAATGAATTCAGTAAAGTTGTAGAATACAAAATCAACATAGAAAAACTGGTAGTGTTTCTATATACTAAGAACAAACTGATTGAAAAAGATATCAAGAAAGCAATCCCATTTACAATAACTACACCAAAAAACCTAAAAATAAATTGAACCATGAAGGTGAAAGATGTTGAAGGAAAACTACAAAACACTAATGAAAGAAACTGGAGAAAACACAAACAAATCCATTCGCATAAATTGGAAGAAATAATATTGTTAAAATGACCATATCACCCAAAGCAATCTACAGATTCAATGCAATCCCTATCAAAACATCAATGACATTTTTCATAGACATAGGAAAAACAATTCTAAAATTCATATGAAACCACAAAAGATCTCAAATAGCCAAAGCAATCCTAAGCAAAAAGAACAAAGCTGAGACCTCACAACACCTGCCTTCAAAATATACTACAAAACTACAGTAACCCAAATAGCATGATATTGGTATAAAAACAGACACATAGACCAATTTATAAGATTAGAGAACCCAGAAATAAATTCACATTTTTACAGCCAAATGATTTTCAACCAAGGTTCCAAGAACATACATTGGGGAAAGGACACACTCTTCGAAAAATGGTGCTGGGAAAACTGGACAGCAATGCAGTAGAATGAAACTAGATCCCTATTTCTCATCATAGACAAAAATAAACTCCAAATGGATTATACACTTAAACATAATACCTAAACTATAAAAATACTAGAAAAAAACTAGCAGAAACACTTCTGAACATTGGTCAAGGCAACAATTTTATCACTAAGACTTCAAAAGCACAGGAAACAAAAACAAACTTAGATAAATAGAACTATACTAAACTAGAAAGTTTCTCCACAGCAAAGGAAACAATCAACGGAGTGAAGAGAAAACCTGCAGAATGAGAGCAAATATTCGCAAACCATTCATCTCACTAGGAACTAATATCCAGAATATGCAAGGAACTCAACTCAACAATAACAACAAAAATCCCATTAAAAAGTGGACAAATGTTCCAAATAGACTTTTATCAAAAGAAGACATACAAATGGCCCACAGGTATAGGGCAAAAATGCCCAACATCAATAATCATCAAGGAAATGCAAATCAAAACCACAGTGAGATGTCATCTTACCCCAGTTAGAATGGCTAGTATCAAAAAGACAAAAATAACAAATGCTGGCAATGATGCAGAGAAAAGGGAACTCATACACTATTGCTGGGAATGTAAATTAGAATAGCCATTATAGAAAACAGTATGCAGGTCTCTCAAAAAACTAAAAGTAGAGCTACCATACAATCTAGCAATCCCACTACTAGGTATTTATTCAAAGGAAAAGAAATAAGTATATAAAAGGGATCCCTGCACCCCCATGTTTGTTGCAGCACTATTCACAATAGCAAAGATATGGAATTAACCTGTGTTGTTCACTGGACGAGTGATACAGAAAATGTGGTATATATACACAGTGGAATACAATTCAGCTGTAAAAAGAAATGAAATCCTGTCATTTGCAGCAACATGGACAGAACTCAAGGTCATTATGTTAAGTGAAATAAGCCAGGCACAGAAAGAAAAATATCACATATTCTCACTCATATGTGGGAGCTAAAAAAAAAAAAAGTGGATCTCATGGAAATAGAAGATAGAATGATGGTTACCTGAGGCTGAAAAGGGTTAGGAAGGGGGCAGTCAACAGGCACAAACATGCAGTTAGATTGGAGGAACAAGGGCTAGTGTCCTATAGCACCACAGGGTGATTATAGCTAACAACAACTTATTGTGTATTTCAAAATTGCTAGAGGAAAAAATTTCTCCAACACAAGGAAATGATAAATGTTTCAGGTGATAGATATCCTAAAGACCCTGATTTAATTACTACGCATTTTATGCATGTACCAAAATATCACATATACCCCCTAAATTATGTACAATTATTATATATACAATTTTTTAAAAGATAGCTAGAAGAGGCTGGGCATGGTGGCTCACGCCTGTAATCCCAGCATTTTGGGAGGCTGAGGTGGGAGGATCACCTGAGGTCAGGAGTTCGAGACCAGCCTGGCCAACATGGTAAAACCCCATCTCTACTAAAAACACAAAAATTAGCCAGGCATGGTGGCACGCCTCCATAGCCCCAGCTACTCAGGAGGCTGAAGCAGGAGAATTGCTTGAACCTAGGAGGTGGCGGTTACAGTAAGCTGAGATGGCGCCATTGCACTCCAGCCTGGGCGACAGAGCAAGACTCCATCTCAAGAAAAAAATAAAAAGATAGCTAGAAGAGAGAGTTTTAAATGTTATCAGAAAGAAATGATAAATGTTTAAAGTTTTGAACATGCTAATTACTTTGATCATTATACAATGTACACATACACTGAAACATCACACCTGTACCCCATAATTATGTACAATTATTATGTGTCAATTTTAAATAAAACTTCAAATGAGTTTGTATTACAACTGAATATTAAAGCCAGGGGGAAAACTAATTCTAGAGGAAATAGTTTCTAGTCATAACCAAGGGGAAGTCAAAGGAAAATCCTCCAAAATGACACTCACTTTGAAATTTAAAATATCCCTTATATTCTATGGGCTTAGTATCTCATCCTCTTCACATTCATATCATCTGAGGAATGTAAGGTGTTCACCATTGAAAGGAAATCTCATCTCATAAATTTAAAAGCAGATGATTCAGAGAATGATGTGCATGTTGCCAAATGTTTTTTAAAAAGGACTACTTAAAATGTTTCTAAAATTTTGATGTTTTCCTAGAATATCGAGTATTTTACATGTCACAAAAAATTAAGGTTATAGGGCAGAAAAACTTATGACTAAAAATTAGAAGCCACTTGCCATTTAAGGGTAAGCAGAAATTAGAGGATAAAAGCTGTCAAGCAACACAATGGAAAGACATGAGTATTTACAAAAGATGTATTTCTATGGTTTGGGTACCACAGAAGAGTCTTTGAGAATCATCAGGATAGTCTTGTCTAGGCCAGGCATGATGGCTCATGCTTATAATCCCAGCATTTTGGGAGGCCAAGGCTGGAGGATCACTTGAGGCCAAGAGTTCCAGACCAGACTGGGCAACAGAGCAAGATCCATCTCTACAAATAAAAATTAAGATTACCTGGGCATGGTGGCACGTGCCCATAGTCCCAGTTTCAAGGGAGGCTGAGTCAGGTGGATGCCTTGTATCGGAGTTCAAGGGTGCAGTGAGCCATGATCACACCACTACATTCCAGCCTGGGTGTCAGAGCCTGTCTCTAAAACCAAAAACAAAAGATCACAAGATAGTCTTGTCTGGAATTCCTGCCCTTTATACTGTCTGTCACATGTGTCAGGCTATGAATCCTAGAAGGTTAGCTTCTGGGCTCAGATTCCCTGTTTTTTCTGTCATCAGCTCACACATGTTGGGCGGGGCAAGCGGGACACAGTAGTCACTGCCTACACATGAGCAAAGTGATTATTATTTCCAGCAGTGGGACTGGACAAGGCCACCCCCCGTGTTTCAGGCCCCAGGTCACCTGAGGACCACAGACAGAGGGAAGATGAGTCCTAGCTACTGTCCAAAAACCTTCTGCTAAAATCAATAAAGTATATCAAAACGTGTAGAACAGGAATCAACACCTGGAAGAACATTCCAGAGACACTGTGGGGCCTCTTTGGTAAATGCCACAGGAACAGGCTTCCTCACGGCTGACGCAGTGTGAAAAACACAGACACCAATGATTCCAAGTTAGCTGCTTCCAAGACCCAAGAAGTCCCCAGCTCTATACCTTGTAAATAAATTCTCCTCAAATTATCCTATTCCAAGTGTGCCAACTGTTTCCTGATGGAAGGGACACTGACTAACCCAATGAAAAGCCCAGAGGTGAGGGAGAAAACTCTGCAAAGACCCTGAGGTTGTGGGCTGCTTGGAGTATTTAGGGAACGAGGAGGGGCCAGGTGTGGCTAGAGAGGAGTGAGCAAGCAAGCTGGTGAGAGCCAGAGAAGACATCTAGAGGGCACGCAGACAGGCAGAACAGAGCAGGCAAAACATGGGAAGAAACTGGGCTTCTGCTCTGAGCCAGATGTAACTGTGGCTTTTAAGCAGAGGAGTAACGCGGTCTGGTTTACATTGAACAGAAGCCTGCAAGGATGAGAGATTGAAGGGACGACAGTGAAGTGAGGGACAACAGGTGGGGGGGGCAGTGTGGCGGTGGCAGTGGGGGTTGCGGGGGTTAGTGCAATGGTCCACGCAAGAATGATGAAGATTTCAGAGCAGGTGACAGCCACGGAAGCAGTGAGCAGTGGTGGAATTTGGGAGTGATTTAAAAGATCTGACAGGACAGGGGTGGTGACAAAGTGACATATCATGGATGGCTACAACAGTTTTGACCAGAGCCCCTCGAAGAATGGAATTACCATTTATGGAGAAGCAGAGGAGTGTAGGAGGAACAGACCTGGTGGTCTGTATCAAGAGTTCAATTTGCCACATGTTAAGTTCGAGATGCTTATTTCATCTCCAAGAAAAGATGTCAGGCAGCTAGCCGGATATACAGTTTGAAGGTCTGGGAGTGGTCCTGGCTAGGCATATACATTCAGGCATCGTCAGTGCTTACACATAGTACTTAAACCCATGGGACGAGACCATCACCAAACCGGAAGTACAGACAGAAAAGCTAGGAGGTCAGTGCACGAAGCTCTGTGCTGCTCCACACCCCCTACTGTGGCCCCTCCTGCAGATCAAGTGAAAATCCAAGATTGGGCCAGGCTTTCCTAGCTTGCCTCAAGGCTGAGGGCTGTGTCGTGGGGGTGAGCAATCTGCACAGCCCCTGCAGCCCCGACACAGTCTCACTGCTGCTCTGGCCAGGACAACCCTGATGGTGTCTCCTCTGCAGCTCTGCTTCTGGCACAAGAAAGGCAGCCAGCTCTCTCATCCACCCGGCCGGCTTTCTCTCCTGACAACTGTCAGTGAGGAGCATTGCTACTTCCAACTTCCAGTGAGAAAAGGAAGTCAGGGAAGTGTGAAGCAGCAGTATTTAGAAAGGGAAAAAATACTTCCTGCTTCATCCCCACTACTTGGTCCTTTCCCCACATCTGTTCTTCATTTCTCTCTCTTTTTCAGGTCTCCATCATTCCCAACTAGACTATGAGCCACTTGCAGGCAGGCCTGGATCTTATTCCCTATTGTCTGTCAGTCCCAGAACACAGTTGCTACTCAGTAAGTATTTGGTAAATTAATAAAAATGGGTACGTACTAATTTTCTTACATTCTCTCTTCCTTGCTTTCAATCTTATTTTAATGAAAATAGATACCTGTTCGGACCTTTCTACTTTTACTATTGTCAAATATTGCCTAATTTATAAATCTTGCATTGACTTTCCTTCTCTGCAGAGCAAAAGAAGGAAAGAAAAATCACCCATTGATTTTGTAGAACTTCTTAATCAAATCTTGTCTCTTTGCAAAATCTCATTCTCAGTAAAGATGCTTATGAAAATCCCTCAGAAAAAGATCACATGCATAATAAAACACAACTTTTTAAATGGATTTTAGTCTGCCCTTTCTCACCACACTTCTTGTTCTGTCATTACTGAAATATTCCTGGGAAGTTTCCTCACTACAAATAATGCCCATGAGAAGCAGCGTGATGAGAGTCATTCATGTCCCAAGAACGTGGGCGTGTTGCCAAACTCTTCAAAACTGGCTGGATGACCTGATGATGTCTTATGCAAATACCATTTTCAAGGATGAAGCCCCTTCTTGGAGGTCTCGCGCCTGGGTGTATGCATTTATGAAAGAGTCCTGTGCAGCAGTACAAAGAGTTGAATGCTACTTCTTGCGGGTTCTCCGTGATTCTCAGGCTCGGTTATCTTTTTTTTTTTTAAGAGTACTGCCAGTTATATATTTGAGAGCCCCTTTGAAGAGGCCTCTGCCTTACAGCATAGGGTTGATTACTTACAAATGTTCACTCCAATTCCCTTCCTCCTCAAGGCTCCACAATCAGAAGCTACAGCCATGGGAAGCTTTGAGCATTTCTCCTTTCACGTCCGTCCCCCACACCCCACCTCTTGAACCTGTCCACTGGATAATGGTTAAGTGTTTCCACCAGTGTTATAAGGTAAATCCTGATTTATAAAATTGAATTAGCTCATGAATAACTGATTTTTTAAAAAAGCAACATTCGGTTCAAGATTTCTGGAATTTGTGACATCAGCTAGGATTAAAGCTGAGTCTCTAAAAGGTAAATGAAGCCAAATAAAAAAATGAAAAATGGAATCCAAGGGTGTTCTGAATCCAAAAAATATGTACATATGCTAAAGGTGATATTTTAAATCAGTTTTGAGAAAACATAAATCATTCCCCAAAATGGTACTGAAAAATAGCATGCAGACTTGTGGGAAAAGGAAGCTGTAATATTAAGTACCACGGACTCTGACATAAAATGCTTAGGGTCAAATTCCTACCCTGGTACTTAAAAACCATATGGCCAATCACAAGTGATTTAACCCCTCTAGGTTTCAATGTCCTTTTCTGTAGAAGGAGAAGAATAAAATAACCTACCTTATAGCATTGGCATGAGGATCAAATGGGCTTATGAGAACCTACATACAGCAAACCCAGTTCATGTTAATTTTATCATTATGGTTATTGCCTCACTTCCTTCAGCAAAATAAATTCCAGATGAACAAAGGTATCAATGCAAGAAATAAAACCATTAAAAGTACTAGATTAAATCATAGGTAAATAGTTTTATAATCTGTTAGGCATGATATAAAACTCATAAGCAAAAAAGATAAGGATTGTAGGGGGAGGGTGAAGAATAATAAAGATAGCTATACTGATTAATAAACACTGAAACATTTTAGTGCTTTAAATGAAAACAATAGTTTCAATATGTATCACAAAGAGCTATCCCTCATATACAAAGAGTTCTTAGAAATAAGTAAAAACAGGCATACAACTCTGTAGAAAAACATGAATACATAATTCATGAAAAGAGGGAAATACAAATATCACCCTCCCCCACAAAAAACTTGGCAAGGTCACTAAGAATTAAAGACAATCGTGTGTGTGTGTATGTGTGTATGTCTGTGTATATCTATGTTGTATCCAATTGGTAACGTTTAAAAAGGTCTTAATACCTCACATTGGTACGAGTTTACAGAAATAAGCATTGTGACTCACTAATGATCAAAGCATACAACCTTACAGAGGTCCATTTGACCACATCTACTAAAATTCTATGCGTATTTCTGTTGATCCAGAAATCATTCTATAATCCTATTGCTGAAATTTTGCCCTACAGATGATAGATAGACAGGTAGAGTATTGCACATGTTGTATGCAAATGTGTTTAAAGACTATTATAGCACTGTGTACATGAGGGAAAAAACGAAAATCCAAGAGCCTTTCAAAAAGAACAGAAAAGTAATTATGGTGCATTTCTACAAAGGAACATCATGCAACTGTTAAAAAGAATGAACTAGATCCATGCGCTGACATGGAAAAATATTCTAAAATATTGAGTGAATGTATTAGTTCGTTTTCACACTGCTGATAAAGATATACCAGAGACTGGGCAATTTACAAAAGAAAGAGGTTTAATAGACTCACAGTTCCATGTGGTTGGGGAGGCCTCACAGTCATGGTGGAAGGAGAAAGGCACATTCCACATGGTGGCAGACAAGAGAAGAATGAGAGCCAAGTGAAAGTGGTTTCCCCTTATAAAACCATCAGATCTCGTGAGACTTATTCACTACCATGAGAACAGTATGGGGGAAACTGCCCCCATGATTCAGTTATCTCCTACTGGGTTCCTCCCACAACATGAGGGAATTATGGGAGCTACAATTCAAGATGAGATTTGGGTGGGGACACAGCCAAACCACATCAGTGAATAAATAAGTCAGTTTCAAAACAGTATATACCTAAGAATCTCTGAAAGAGAACTGTGGCAATGTACAGCTGTGCCCCTCAGTGCTCCCTTCAAGACAGCATAGATGACTGACAGCCTTCAGACACTGCCCCTTCAGATCTGCTGAAGATTCACACACCCCAGGCTGCTCCCAGCCAATGGCTGCAGCTGGAAGCAACTCCTTCCCACCTTCCTTCCTCCCCATCTCCTTCCACAGGCATCACACCTGCACTAGGTCTGAAGGCTCTGTGCCTACTGTTACTCCCTTTCCCCTTACAAGTCTTTCCCCCAGTAAATCTCTTGCACATGTGTTTCTGTCTTGCTCTCTTCTTCTTGAGGGATCCAAACCAGCCCCAAAAGACACACCCACTCACTAAGTTATAAATTTAGAGCTGAGATGGAGGGAGGGAGGTGGGCAGAATAAGAGAAATTATAGATAACTCACTTTAAGTTATACAGTTCTGCAACACAAAGCATTCCTTAAAACGTGTATGTGTGTGCATGTTTTAAACATATTAAGCTCAGTCTTGTGCAAGTGGCAATTTCCTTATTTCCACAATTGAAATCATATATCCCAACACAAGTAAACTAGTTGACAGTGTTTGTGTTTCCAATCCAACCCATGGTATTGAACAGACTTGAAAAAAGTTGGCAGTTTTTACATACTGGATCAGCCTGGGAGGATGCTGTGTGTTTCTGTACAGAAAATGTAACCTCTTAGGTTCTGAGAGAGTGTAGATACTTTAATGAACTATTTCCAAATGCAAAAAGTAACCAGTGTCCTGAGTAGAAAAATCATACTACCATCCCCTGCTGACAGACAGGCACACTGAAGTATATATATGAAGTAAACTTGCTCAAAATCCCCCATTAGGGAGACTGAAAGTAGAAAGAGGTGACCAAGAAATAACATGGTGTATGAAAAATTTACTCACAAGAAAGCATAACTTCTGTTGATGCACATCTTCTCAAAAGCTGGCATACACATGAACAATGAAACCTCAATCACTGTTTTCTGAGAATTATTTTGTCTTACATTTTTCCAAGTGTTCTTTATGTCTTACATTTTTCTATTTGCAGAAGCCACTTACAATTGTGCTTTTCTTTAGTTGACATTAAATGTCATATTCGAGCTGCATATATTTTATATGGCTGTCTTCATCCTAAGTCAACAGTTTAAAATAATCCAGATAGTTAATTGCCTTAATGATTCTAGATCTAAGAACAGAGCTAGGTATTCTATTTAGCGATCTCACCAACCCTCTTTCTTTTAAGAAAAATAAAGGAAGGGAGGGAGAGAAGAAGGAGAAAGGAAAACAACTATAACTTAGTTCTTTAGCATGTAATTTTAAAAGAAATCAATTTAAAAATCCTGTCAATCATATTCATTACAAATAGGAAGTACTATCACTAGCAGCATAAATTTAAACAGTTAGTACAAGACTGTGCACCCAAATGTGGACAAAGGACCAGCAGTATTAACATCACATGGTAGCTTGTCAGAAATGCAAAATCTCAGGCCAGACCTTAGACCTCTTGAATCTGCATTTAAATAATATCCTCAGGTGTTTCATATGCATATTGAAGTTTGAGAAACACTACTATATTTAAAATATATGATATATTTTTGTCTCTTAGGATACTACCAATAAATAAAGGAAATTATTTACTGGTTCCTATTACCGGTAGGGCACTCTGCAAAACCATGAGTAGGATATAAATATGAAAAAGATCCCAGCTAGCATGTATTAGATACTAACTCTCTACGACGTGCTTTGCTAAGTGACTTACATGCATTTATTAGTTGAATCCTCACAACAGCGCTAAGAAAAGGATTATATTATCATTCCCATTCACAGAGGAGGAAATTAAGGATAAGAAAGTTGACAAGTAATTTATCCAAACTGACCCAGTTAATCTGATGTGGAGCCAGTATTTGAAATCAGATAAGTCACTAACCAAAGTTCACATGACAGCTTCCTTAAAGCTTGGAGCTCATACCAAAGTGGATATTAAAGCATTAAAAATTGCTAACAATTATAAACTCAATAAAATCTTAATTAAAAGTAGGATTTTATTAAACTTGACAGGCTATTTGTAAAGAGAAAATGTATGTGATTTATTAAAAAGTTGTTTTAAAAAGTACAAATATATACTACAAGATTTTCAAAAACACTATAAAGCTACAGTAGTTAACTCAGAGTAATATTGGTATAGGAAAAGACACAAAAAAAAAGATCAATGAAACAGAATAGAATCCTGACACAGACCCTTTTACAAACAGGAATTTATTTAATGATAAAAACAGAATTTCAAATGAGTTGGAAAAAAGACGAATTATTAAATAAATGCTATTGGATCAGCTGTCTAAAACTTTACAAAAATATTAAGTTACATCGTTACCTTTCACTTCATATCTATCAAGTGGAAAAATGGGCAAACCCTTTGACACAAGAATACCTCTCCTCAGATTCTCTTCCACAGAAATACTCACACTTGAGCAGGAAGATGAATGTGTGATCTGCTCTGAAGCAATGTTGCTAATGCTGAATGTCCATCAATACAGGAAAGGATGGATAAATTACATTCTATTTCTACTTTAGAATAACATGTAGCTGGCTGGGCGCAGTGGCTCACGCCTGTAATCCCAGCACTTTGGGAGGCCAAGGCAGGTGGACTGCTTGAGCCCAGGAGTTCAACACCAGTCTGGGCATCATGCAGAGACCCAATCTTTACAAAAAATACAAAACAAAAAAAGTCAGGTGTGGTGGCATGTGCCTGTAGTTCCAGCTTCTCAGGAGGCTGAGGTGGGAGGATCACTTGAGCCCAGAAGGTCAAGGCTGCAGTGAGCCATGATCATGACACTGCACTTCTGCCTGTGTGACAGAGTGAGACCATCTCACACACACAAAAAAAGAATAACACGTAGCCATTAACAAAAGAGGTACGTAGAGACAATGGAAAGATCTCTAAGATTTGGAAAGTGAAAAAGCAAGCTGCACAATAAGTATAGTAAGATCATTTGCATATTTAAAACATATGTATATGTATGTATTGTGTAAATCTATAGAAAAGAAAAATAAGCCTTAGAATGGTATTATCAAACTTAACCTTCCCTCTTCTGAGTGGGAGTAGGGAGGATGGTGACGGCACGTCTACATTTCACTTCACTTCTATATTGAGTGAGAATGAGTTGTTATTATTTGTATTATTTTTAAAACACAAAAATAGAAGACAACATGGAGTGCACAAATGCAGAGTGACCAGTAGAACTAAAATGAGGAGGGAAGGAAGGCTATGAAGCCACCAACACAGCTGTTGGAAAAGAAATTCTCCCTTCATGTAGCTACAAAGAAGTCTGCTTGGAGGAGGGGGTTTCTCCAGCAAGGCCATGATATTCTATTTGTTTTGGTTTGGGTTTTTTTTCCCCCATTTTACACATTTTCTAAGCAATCAAGAAGAATTTCCTCCCCCAGGCATAGGAGGGCCAAGGCTCACAGTTCCTGTAAGCGAGCAAGCCCACACTCACTAAGATTCTCTTCTATTGCAGCCAACGAACGCCTCAGCCCTTTCCCACAAGGAAAATACACACCTTCTTCTTGTTAAATACAGTACTACTGATTCCTCCTCGAAAACCCTAACAGTTCTCCTGATTCGGTGTTGTCCTCAGGACAAAAGGGTTACAAAAACATGAGAGATCCAGGAACACCTCTGCATGTGTTCTTGGTCTGTTCAGGTTAAAGAAAAGGGTAGAGGGGGAAAGACCCAGTGTTTATGTGTTCTCCCCAATGCGGCTCGGGTCCCTGCGGAAGAAACACCCAAGACCAGCCTTTTTCTCTCAAAGTCACCTTTGATGCAAAAGGCTTAGCCACACCTGCTGGGACAAACGGGAACTGGGACCAAGATATAAGTCACAAGGAGGCAATTTACAGCAGAGAACTAGCTCTTCCCACAATAAAATGTGAGGTGGTGAGCTTCCTGCCACTGGAGGCACTGAACAAATGCTACGGGGAAAACAGTATTTCCTGAAGACTGAATTGGGGGCTGTGGTTGGAGTTTGATGCTTTGAAAGCTCAAGAAATGATTCTCAGACACAGCGGAGTTTGGGAACATCAAGGGCTCTGAGTGCATTTTAAAGCAGCCCAGGAGAGAGACAAAGCAAGACCATAATGAAACACCCCACCCAGTCTTAGAGTTTGAGCTACAGCACAGTGATCATGAGCAGACTCCAAACCCAAATCCTGATACTGCCACCTGCTAGCTGTGTAACCCTAGACAAGTTACAAAACCTCTTTGGGCCTCAGTTTCCTCAATAAAATAGAATAAAAAACTAGTACCCGCCTCACCCGTGAAGCTTAAATGAGCTAGCGTTTGTCAAGTGCTTAGAATAGGGGCTGGTCCACAGTATGAACCATTATTATTAGCTGACAAGGAAACTAAGAGGTGATAAGTAGTTTGACCCATGTTCCAAAGTCAGTTTTAATCTTGGGAATAAGACCCAAAAATTTCTTTCTCCTCCATCAGAATTCCTTCTAGCTCAAACTAAGTATCCTACATTCAATTCTATCTTCTCTGCCTACATAGACCCTCCCATTTACTTCTCTTGAATATCATGTTCCCAAAGTGTTTTCAAGGCAGATATGTTACTAAGCCACTCCATCAGCAGCACCTAGCACTGTGCCTCCCGCAGCAAGGCAGGCAGGATGGATGGACGGATGCAGGCATGCATGGGTGGGTGGATGAAGGGCAGATGAAAAACTATTGAGAAAGGAATCGCGGTGTCAGGGGTAAAGCCCTAGCCTGCGAGAGCCGGGCTCGGATTTCAGCGCCCTCACAGCTAGCTATATGGCCTTGGACAAGTTACTGAACCCCTCCGTGCCTAGGTGGCTGGAGAAGGTAAGCGCCCCGGACGGACACTATTGCAGAGTCGCCCGGGGGTTCTTCTCTCCACCTGTGCCTGAGCTCCTCCCGCTTCTACACTAGGGACCAGGTGGGAGAGATAAACGGATTCCCAGAAAAATGGCTCTCTCAGGTGGGAGTTAAGGGTTACGAGAGGAGAGGTAGGGGAGGCAATGAACTCCCCCACACGATGTATTGGGAGAGAGGCAAGAGGGATTCAAGTGGGAATTTTCACTCAACAAACATTCCCCCATCATTTGAGAAAAAGGCGCTGGGATGGTGAATTTCAAACAGGCTGGGAAATGGGCGACTCGGCACTGTGCGGCCTGTAAGGAATGAATCGTTTAGTTTTTACCCACCAGGTAGGCGGGCCGGGGGCGAGGACCCTCCGAGCGCCGTCCGAGCGCAGGTGGTAGCCCAGCCAAGGCAAACGCTGGGCAGAGGCGGCACCGAGGAGGGGAACCGGCGGCTGCACTCCCAGTCGCGTCCAGCCGGGAAGGGCTGCGAAGTTGTCGGATTCTTTCCCGCGCAGCACCGGGCTCGCCCGTCGGAAAAGCCACTGAGGGCGGCGCAGCGGCAGGGCGCGAGCAGAGCGGGGACGGGCCGGTCGGGGGTACTCACGCCGCGGGCGAAGGGCTCCACGAGCCGGGCCGAGTCCTCGGCGGCGCGTGGGGCGCGGGTGCGGGCGCCGGGGCGGACGTGCAGAGGCGGCTCGGGCCGAGGTTTTGAATCAGCTGCGGGGCAAGCGCGGAGGGGCGGGAGTTACTGGAAAACCGCGGGGGAGGGCAGAGGGGTGAGGTCTTTTGCAATTTCCCGTCTTGCCGCGCACTCTTGGCACTTCTGGGACCCACAGGAATTCCCTCCCTTCGGTCCCGGGGGGAGGCGGCCGCGATCCTGAGAGAGGCGCAGCCTCACAACCCGGACTTTGCGGGCGGGCGGGCACTGGTGAGAAGAGGAAGTGGGAGAGGCCTGGGAAGGAAACGTGGAAACCGAAAACTCGGCGGCCGAGGCTCCGTGCCCCGCGCGCTGAGCTGCTCCTGTCCCGGCCAAGGACGCCTGGGCCAGCCGGGGGAACCAGAGGGAGGCCGAGTGACCGATGAGGCCTGGGGCTGTGTATCCCACAGGGGCACTTGTCATCCCAACCCAGAGGCCAAACCCGTGAGATCCCCGGCCAAAAATCTTCAGGCAAGAGAAGTCCTTTAACTAAATTTTGGCCGTATTTCCATTTGGCGTCCAGAGCAATGAAAACGTGTTTGAACCAAATCAAAGGGTGCCCATTTTCCCCCTACCCGTGTCCTATCCAGAAACGCCCTGTCCGACTAAGTTTCTTCGGCTGCAACAGTCCCGAAACCTTTATTTCCCAATGCTACGACATGCTACACATGGTTTACTTTTCCCCTTAAAAATGCCATCCAATCTTCAATCTCTTTTTTTTTTTTTTTTTTTTTTGAGACGGAATCTCACTCTGCCACCCAGGCTGGAGTGCAGTGGCGCAATCTCGGCTCACTGCAAGCTCCGCCTCCCGGGTTCACACCATTCTTCTGCCTCAGCCTCCCTAGTAGCTGGGACTACAGACGACTGCCACCACGCCCGGCTAATTTTTCTATGTTTAGTAGAGACGGGGTTTCACCATGTTAGCCAGGATGGTCTCGATCTCCTGACCTCGTGATCCTCCCGCCTCGGCCTCCCAAAAGTGCTGGGATTACAGGCGTCAGCCACCGCGCCTGGCCAAAAATGCCGTCCAATCTTTACCGTGTCTGGGCCTTTGAAAGGTGCATTTGACCTCTCTTAGAGGGTAACAGGAGCCTTCCGAGGCAGCCTCGGACCGGGGGCTTCCATAGCCTGGCCTGTCTGGATGCCTGACAGATCAGCAAGCAAGGGGCCTTGCTCCAGGTCAGCTGAGCCTAGTTTGGTTTCAGTTTGGGGACCCTGGAAAGTGTCACAAAAGGAAGGTTGTAGGAGGGGGGTGGGGGAGGGAACCAAGAGTGATCAACAAGTATCGACCATAAACATCTTAGAATCCTATATTGAATTGACTGGATGACTCAAAATAATGTCAGAATTATTTTAAAATGTTACTTTTATGTTTGTTCACATATCTGGCTCCTCCCCAATGTCATCCCAAGGAAAGTTGGGAGTCTTTTTATTTTTTTATTTTTCCCAAAACAAAGGCCTAAAGGTCCTAATACACTTAATACCTAATGGTGCCACAAAGACCATGATGCATAGTAAATATTTGATGATAATAAAATGTATTTTTGTCTCAATGCATGTATGGTCCTTTGCCACACCTCTCATTACTTGAAGAGTTTTAAAGAGTCCATTAGTTTAGCCATCTGCATGGTTATGGAAACTGCCAAGCCCAAGAGTTGGAAAGTCTTTGTGATTTTATATTTTACTGAGAAAAAAATTATTCTTTATAGAAACAGTTGAAAGGGATCTCTCTTCTAGCAAATGAGACGTCAAATAAAAATATTCAGCCCAGTATGAATTTCTAAAAAGTGAGTCTTATTTTGGGCTCCTATTGCAATTGAAGGAGACTGAAGTGTAAAAATTTGATGCCCACATATAATTTATCTGTTTTTGCACCATTCTAATTTCTTAAATTTATACTTCATTCTAGAATCTAGTTGCAGTAGCACCTATAAATTCGCGATCATACCCTTAACCGGGGGTGCACTGGGTCCATAAATTTAGATCCACCCAAAACTTCCAAATATCACTTTATTTGGAAATAATGTTTTTGCAGATTTAATCAAGTTAACCTGAGGTCATACGAGATTAATCCAGTGTCTGCTGTACTTCTAAAAAGAGGGGAATTTGGACACAGACACCCAGAAAGAACACTGTGTGACCACTGAGACAGATTCTGCTTATGCTGACTCAAGCCAAGGAATGGCAAGGTTGCCGACCACCACCAGAAGCTAGGAGAGAGGAACGGAACAGGCTCCCTTTGAACCCCTAAGAAGAAGCCAACCCTGCCAACATCTTAATTTCAGATGTCTGGCCTCCAGACTGAGAATACATTTCTGTTGTTTTAAGCCACCAAGTTCGTAGTAATGTGTTTTGGCAACCTTAGGAAACTGATACATAGGTTATGTTCCATAAGTTAGTTTTAAACAAGTATCTTGAAAATAGCTAATAGGAAAAAGATGAAAAATACCAATGGCTTATTAAGCTAAGAGCTAAAATATCCATCCTTGCTTAGTTTTGATAAGATTGTGTGGCCAAGGCACATATTATTCTGCTTCATTAAACACTCTTTCTATTTTTTTATTTGTGTGTGTGTGTGTTTATTTTTATTTATTTATTTTTTTGAGACAGAGTCTTGCTCTGTCACACAGGCTGGAGTGCAGTGGCACAATCTCGGCTCACTGCATGCTCTGCCTCCCGGGTTCACGCCATTCTCCTGCCTCAGCCTCCCAAGTAGCTGGGACTACAGGCACCCGCCACCACGCCCAGCTAATTTTTTTGTATTTTTAGTAGAGACTGGGTTTCACCGTGTTAGCCAGGATGGTCTCGAGCTCCTGACCTCGTGATCTGCCCGCCTCAGCCTCCCAAAGTGCTGGGATTACAGGTGTGAGCTACCCCGCCCGGCCCATTAAACACTCTTTCTTGACGTTCTCTCTTCCTTTTGATTTCAGTAGCAATACTCTCTCCATTCTTCCTTCATTTCCCTGACTTCCTCCTCCCCCATATTTTTGAGCTTCTTGTTCTCCACTTGCCCCCTACATGTTGGTGTTTCCCAGGGCCCCAGGGCCTCCTGAATGATCACATTCACATCCAGGATTTCAATGATCACTTGTGCCTTGATGGCTGTCAGCTCTTCCTTTCCATTGCAATGATTTCATCTGCACTCCAGACCAATTTCTTTGTACTTCGAAATTAGTATGCCCAAATTCAAACTTCAGTTGTGCTCACTTGATTTTATTATACTAAGGGAATGGTCCAGCCTTTAACGTTTACTAAGTTAATGGGCCAGCCTTCATTTAGTGTCCTCTGGACACTGAAGTCAAAACCCTGGGAATGATTCTCGATCCATCCTCTTTCATCTTCCATCTTCCATCAGAAAGTCTCATATGTATAACTATTATGGAGGAGGGATTAGTGGAATGTATCGCAACCCCATCTAACTTCTCAGGAAAAATAGTTCTATAACTGTCAGGAACATTATATTTGTCTATAACTCTATATCTATGTATACATACATCTATGAAATCAACTATGTAAACTGTGAAATATAATTATGATTCTATTGATTCCACTACTGTAAATAGCTATAATTACAAGTTTGGCCGCATTTTGTTACCAACTGATGGAATTTGAAGGCATTGGAGATTTTGTGAAGAAAGTGGCTTCATCACCTAAGCAGTGGATGATGGTTTACAATTACCCTCATCGACAAATTCTGTAGAATTCTGTATTTTGTTGGCATATTATCACATTCGACTTTTTAAAAATGAGACAGGGTCTCTGTCACCCAGGCTGGAATGCAGTGGTGCAATCTTGGCTCACTGCAGCTTCCACCTCCTGGGCTCAAGCAATCCTCCCACCTCAGTCCCCCAAGCAGCTGGGACTACAGGCATGCACCACCATGCATGGCTAATTTTTGTATGTTTTATAGAGACAGGGTTTTGCCATGTTGTCCAGGCTGGTCTCGAACTTCTAGGCTCAAGTGATTTACCCACCTCAGACTCCCAAATTTCTGGGATTATAGATGTGAGCCAGGGTGCCTAGCTGACACTGATATCTTGAAGATTCACTTTTAGGCCTTAAAGCGTGCCTCTGTGATTATTATTGGTGGTGATATTGGCCTTATTTCTAAAAAAAAGGTATTGGAAATTAAAATTATTTTGTGGAAATAATTATTTTGTGGAAAGCTAAACAGGTCTTCCAAAAAAATTTATTCTGAAATTTATCATAAAGCTTGATCAAAGGACATCTGTTACTGAACTGAACTGGGTCCATTTGCCCACTGTGCAATGGAAAGCCAAACACCAAAACACTCGGTTTTTGTAGCAAGAAATTTTTTTTTTTTTTTTTTTTTTTCGAGTCGGAGTCTCGCTCTGTCGCCCAGGCTGGAGTGCAGTGGTGCCGTCTTGGCTCACTGCAAGCTCCGCCTCCCAGGTTCACGCCATTCTCCTGCCTCAGCCTCCCGAGTAGCTGGGACTACAGGTGCCCGCCACCACGCCTGGCTAATTTTTTGTATTTTTAGTAGAGACGGGGTTTCACCGTGTTAGCCAGGATGGTCTCAATCTCCTGATCTCATGATCCGCCTGCCTCAGCCTCCCAAAGTGCTGGGATTACAGGCGTGAGCCACCACGCCTGGCCTGTAGCAAGAAAAATTTATTGCAAGGCTGCCAAGCAAAGAGACAGGGGTCTGGCTCAAATCTATGTCCCCACCTGGCGCTTGGGTCAGGTTTTATAGTCAGAGGGTAATGAGGCGTGACCTGATTGGATCTTGCAATAAGGTGAGGCTGGGAGGCATTATCTGACTGGATCCTGCCATGTGGTGTCCACTTTTTAATTTAGTGGTCCAAGCATTTAGGTTCTGCCCATGGTTGCATTCTTAGTTCATCTGGGCCGCCTCAAGTTACATGACCTTCAACCTAGGGGTCCATGGCAACTAAAAAACAACTCACAGCTTCGCTACATAAATGTTGAACCACGAAGTTGAACCAGCTAATTAACACAGGAACAGAAAACCAAACACTGCATATTCTTATTAGTGGGAGCTAAACATTGAATACACATGGACACAAAGATGGAGCAATAGACACCAGAGCCTACTGGAGGGAGGAGGGTGGAGGAGGGTGAGGATTGAAAAACTACCTATCAGGTACTATGCTTATTACCTGGGTGATGAAATAATCTGTACACCAAACCCCCGGCGACACACAGTTTACCCACATAACAAACCTGCACATGTACCCCCTGAACCTAAAATAAAAACTGGAAAAAAAAAAAGTTGAACCAGACTGGTCTGGTGCAGTTACACATCTAACAGTTCTAAATATCCAAAAAAGTGACTCTGCAATGACAAAGCAAGATGTTGAGCGTAAAAAGACTACGTGGGACTTTCTCATTTTATCATTTTAGGAATCCCTATAATTACTTAATGATGAATTGTTTTTTCTTTCAAAATCTCTTAAGTTAATTTAAGTGATGAATAATATTATCCACAGTAATTCTACAGGAATTCCTTGAGTAAACTAGATATTATCTGAAAATTGATTGATTGATTGATTGATGGATTTTGCACATTCCACTCTCTTCTGGATGTTGTAATTGTGCCCACACCTTCTTCCAGAAGTCAACAGAAACCAGACAATGAGGAGAACCTTCCTGGATCTTTTACTTTTTTTCCCTCAGGGACTTTAGGGAAAATATTGAATATGTGTTTGTTTAGGTAGCTGCTTTTATTCTCTTGGCCTATGGTATGGCACTTACTAAATTTGAGTGCAGTTGTTAATGCTAAAGGTTAGAACATTAATACAGTGAGAGAGAAATACTTTGGAGAGAATTAGATGGGAACTTTCAGGATTTTTGAAAACCATTGGCTTAAGGTTGATCCGAAATAAGTCTATAGCTGTGTTTATACTTAAACTGAATCTCTTACAGAAAACATATAGTTGAGACTTTTTTTAAAAAAGTTGACTGCTAATCTCTGCATTTTAATTTGATAGAGAGTGTTTAGTAGATTTGTATTTAAGGCAGTTATTGATATGCTTGTGTTTAGCCTACCATTTTACTATAGGTTTTCTGTTTTGTTCTCTCTGGTTTTGTTTTTCTATTCCTCCTTTTCTTCTTCTTTTCTGCACTATATAAATACTTTTTGTCTTTTTATATTTCCATTTTAATTTTTTTAGAGTTGGGGTCTCACTACATTGGCCAGGCTGGTCTCAAACTCCTGACCTTAAGCTATCCTTCTGCCTCAGCCTCCCAAGTAGCTGATATTACAAGCATGAGCCACCATATCTGGCTTTGAACACTTTTTAAATTCCATTTTTATTTGACTTTGTTTTTTTGTTATTCCTCTTTGCATGATGTCTTAATGTTTTCTCTATGGATTACAGTATACATTCTTAATTTTCACTGTGTACTTGAAATAGTATTGTACCTTTTCACTTAATAGGTCCATTTAACCACACACCCCATCCTTTACACTATAGTTGTAAAGTGTATTACACCTACAGACAAGATAAAACCCACAATGTAATATGTATTTTAAAGAAATTAAGAGGAAAACTACTCTTTTATATTTATACACATATTTACCTTTAATGTTCTTAAATCCTTTCCATGGATCTAAACTTCTCTCTGGTAGCATTTCTGTAAGCCTAACAAACTTCCTTTAGTATATTTTTTATTGCAAGTCTATTGGAGATACATAGTATTAGTCTTATGTTATTTGAAAATATCTTTATTTCACTTCATCCTCAAGGAACATTTTTGTTGGATATAGAATTCTATTTTCTTTCAACTGTTGAGAGATACTGTTCTACATTTTACTGCCTTTCATTGCTTCTGATGAGAAGTCAGCCATTATTTGATTCTTCTTTCCCTTGTCAGTATAATGTGTCATTTTTTCTCTGGTTTAAATATTTTCTCATTATCTTTGATTGTCAATAGTTTATCAATTATGTGCTTAGAAGTTTTAAAATTATTATTTACCCTGTCTGGCATTTACCCTGTTGCTAAGCTTCTTGAATTTATAAATTTATGTCTTTTACCAAATTGGAGAATTTTTCAGCGTGTGTATCTTTTTAATCTTTTCTGCACCATTATCTTTCTTATCTTTTTGAAATTCCATTTACAAGTATGTCAGACCCCTTAATATAGTCCTAAATGCCCATGAGCCTCTGTTGTTTTTCAACTTTTTTTCTGTGCTCTTCAGATTCAATAATTTCTGTTGAACTATCTTTAAGCTTACAAATTCCTTTTGTGTTATATTCATTGGGCTATTATATCCATCTAGTAAATTTTGTGTCATAGATATGGTATATTTCAGTTCTAGAATTTCAATCTGTTCTTTAAAAATATATTGTCTATTTCTACACTGGTTGTCCCTATTCTTTTTATTATTATGAGCATATTTTCCTTTGCTTCATTGAGCATAGTTATTATAATTGCTGCTTTTAAAACATTGCTTCATTACTCCAATATTTACATCATCTTGGAATCAATCTCCACTGATTTTTTTCTCTTATAAGAATGGATTACATTTTCTTGGTTTTTTTATTTACCTATTTTTGGATTAAGTAATTTTGGAGTGCAATCTGTGCATTATAAATATTATGTGATGAAGATTCTTGTTCTATTCCTCCAAGGACACTGATTATCTTTTAAAACGGCAAGCAGTGTGGTTAAACTCAAACTGCAAACCTGATGTTGTTTACAGTAAGTAGAAGCTCAAATCTGAATTCATTTTTAACGTTAACCAGGCTGCTTTTAGTTTGCCTTGCACAAGCACGGTTCAGAGATTATCCAATAATTGGTATTTACTTTAAATACAGAATCTGGGCTTCTTCCTCTGTTGCTCCCTCCTTTATGTTTTCCCCCCTTACTTTCCAAATAATGTTGTTGCTGTGAACCCTGACCCCTGGTTCTTCAAACCAGAAATATTGCATATTTTCTAACAGAGTTTTAGCTACCTCACATTGCACAGACATGCACTAGTCTTGGGCTGAGGGTCATACAATTTGGGAAAGTTGCTCCATGCCTTTCCTCTGCCAAGTGTTGACTTTGCTCCACAATCTGCCTGGTGTTGGTCACTCTCCACTGCCGATAATTGTTTTTAATTTTTAACAATATTTTTCTAGTGTTTTATATTGTTATATGTTGGGGAGCGGCAGTCAATTAAACAGAGCTACTCAGCAATGGCTAAAAGTAGCACTCCCTGCAATTGTAGTTATATCTGCTAAGTGACTAGGTTATTGGGAGGAGCTACTATGAACTGTTTCCTTTGCTAAATTAGATTTCTCTCCAATAGAACATTCTTTTGGATGCAACCCAGTTTTTCAGAAGATTGAAATACATTTGCCATAGACCTAAATCTGGAAATTGAGTAAAAACCTTCTGAAATCATGTGCGGTTAATCTCTTATGGCTGAACATCACTTTAGAATGAAGGCTTAAATAAATATTAATACCACTATCATACAAAGGAAATAATTTTAATCAAAAAAGGAGAATAGTTAAATGCATTCTTGGATTTCCTCTGAACTTTGTTCAAATGCTAAACACAAAATTCATCTGAGTGAGTTACAGTAAGCTATACCTTTATGTTTGTTATCTTATTTGTGCTTAACTCCATGTACACTGAAACAAAAACTTCCTAAAGGCACTCACTTTTATACTTCATCTCACCAGCTACTTAAATGTAGCTCCTTTTGTCCAATTGTAAGGCAATGGCAATTATTTTATCCATTATAAAACTGTGGCCTATGATGCTGAGTCACTTTGGAATAATGATCAGATAGTTTTCATACTCCCACGGAAGTATATGGGGAACAGGCTAGGGAAACGTGTTTATTCAAATTTAATACGAAGCAACCAAGCTAAGACAGAAAAAGATGGCACACCCAAGAAAGAAAGAAATGTTATTATATCGATTTTCTTAGCTCTCGAACCACAAATAATCATAAGAACTTATCTTCCTATCATAAGATCATGGAACATGATACCTAAAGATAAAATTGTAAATGTTTTGAAAAAGAAGACAGGCTGGGCACAGTGGCTCACCCCCGTAATCCCAGCACTTTGGGAGGCCGAGGTGGGCAGATCACCTGAGGTCAGGAGTTCAAGACCAGCCTGGCCAACATGGTGAAACCCTGTCTCTACTAAAAATACAATAATTAGCAGGCGTGCTGGTGCATGCCTATAGTCCCAGCTACTCCGGGGCCTGAGGCAGGAGAATCGCTGGAACCCAGGAGCTGGAGGTTGCAGTGAGCCGAGATGGTGCCACTGCACTCCAGCCTGGGCAACAGAGCGAGACTCCATCTCAAAAAAAAAAAAAAGAAGATGACAATAGGCAATTTCTTCTGAAAATCTTCCCTGTTTTTAAAAAGAATAAAAAAGTTAAAGAATATTCTGCTTGACTGGGTATTTAGGCTTGCAAACATCCATACTTGCAAAATTATATACACACACACAAACACACGAATGCTCATTAGAAGAACCTTGTAGTAACAAAGAACTACAGTCTAAAAATCTGCCAATAGAAGACTGAAAACTATGATTCATTCTTTCAAAAGAAGGAAGATTATACATGTATGCACCTATGGAAATATGTCCATCATGCACAACTCAGTGAAAAAGCAGAAGTCAGAAATGTGTATATATTATATCCATTTCATCTATTTAATTTCTTAACATTTATGGAGTAGATACAAAAGAATGTTCTGGATAGGATTACAAGAAATTGGTAACAGGTTATTCTTGTGGAGAAGGTCTAAAGATGAAGGATGAGGAGTAAGAGAAGCTTGTGCTTTTCATTTCAGAGCTGTCTGTGCAGATTGGCTTTTTATCACTGTTGTTTTTACTTCTTAAAAAGTAATGATTTTTGAAATCAAAGAATGCCTTGCTGGAGAAGAAGCGTCACTTGTTATTTTTTGAATGTTATATTCAATTTATGATCAATAAATATTTATGAAATGCTTATATACAAGGTATTACACTAAGTTCTTTGGATAATCCAGAAAACAACTTGTGCCTTGGTCCCTGTCCTCAAGAAGTTTACTGTCCAGTTGTGGACTATGACAATAAACGCATTTGTGATAAGCACCGATTGAGAAGCACAGGCAATAGCCTTTCAGGAGTTCAGAGGAGTGATGACTTTTGACTGTTAAGGAGGAGGAAACGCTATGAGAAAGAAAAAGTATGAGCCTAGGAGAGATAATAGAGATAACAACAGAATTACAGGAACTTAGCAAGAGGGTGTGTCTGAAAGGGGATCTTCCTCCTGACAAGGGGGGCTGATTTTTCTCCTGGGAACAGCAAGATTGTTTGCTAGCATACTTTGCTGGTGAAGGCATCCTTTTACCAGCTATTTCATTAGCACTATCCAGCGCTGCATGTCTCCAGGGACAGTGCTGGCCTGATTAAGCTCTGAATGGGTTTCTGAGTTGCAGGGAAACTGGAGGGAGGAGAGACCCATTTTCTACAGTATCGCCTTATCAGGGCTGAAAGGAAGGTGGTACTTCCCAGTTTAAAGAGAGGAAGAAACCAAATTGCTTGCTGGAACCAAAGAAGACCCAGAGATATGTGACTGTTAGGCAGTGAGGCAGACATTCCAGGCTGGGAGAAAGATCTGAACAAAGAAAAACAGACTTTATTGAAAAGGCAATTCCCAGGCCTGCTGAATGGAAAGAGAAGTGTCTATTGGAAAGAAGTAAAACATTCTTCACAAAGAAAGTTTGGAGCCAGATATAAAGAAAGATATTGAATGTCATATGATAATTTTTGCACTGAAATAGGCAATGGATAAAAGTTTGACAGTTCATAAAGCATGCATTTTTTAAAAGAAAAAGAGGATAGAAAAGGATAAAATATGTCTTAAGATATATTTCAAAAAACAAAAAACAGGCCAGGCACGGTGGCTCACACCTGTAATCCCAGCACTTTGGGAGGCCGAGGCGGGCGAATCACGAGGTCAGGAGTTCGAGACCAGCCTGGCCAACATTGTGAAACTCCATTTCTACTAAAAATAAAAAAATTAGCTGGGTGTGGTGGCACATGCCTGTAATCCCAGCTACTTGGGAGGCTGAGGCAGGAGGATCACTTGAACCCAAGAGGCAAGTTGCAGTGAGCCAAGATTGTGCCATTGCACTCTGGCCTGGGCAACAAGAGTGAAACTCCGTCTCAGAAAAAAAAAAAAATTAGTTTCCCCTAGGAAAGTCCCTGAGTGGCTAAGGGTCAGAGAGGAGAGTCTTAAGTCTCCCTTTTTCTATCTTTTGAATTTTTACTTACATAAATATATTATTTAAAAATTAAAATTAATAAAATGATGATTAACAGAGAGAGAGAGACTAAATTAAAGTGTTGTATGTATGAGCTGAGATTAACAAATGGGCTTTATGTAAGCTAGGCAGACCTTCGGTGCCAAATAGCCTGAGTTCAGATGTAAGCTGTTGTACAGCAATTGTCTGAGAATGCTGGCTCCTAGCACCTGACAACAGTTTTAGAAATTAGATTTGTAGAGCTGAAGAAGAGATGCCTCAACCCATACGGCGCTGGGTTGGGGCACAGACCCTCCCATGGGAAAGAGGTAACCCTTGTTCCAGGTCAGCCCATCACCACAACTTCAGGGTCATTCAGCAGACAATTCAACTTGTCTCTCTCCACACACTCTCTCTTTTTTTTTTTTTTCCTTTTTTTGAGACAGAGTCTAACATTGTTGCCCAGGCTGAAGTGGAGTTGTGCAATCTGGGCTCACTGCAACCTTGACCCCCCAGGCCCAAACAATCCCCCCACCTCAGCCCCCAGAGTAGCTGGCACTACAGGCATGTGCCACTATGCCCAGCTAATTTTTGTATTTTTTGTAGAGACGGGGTTTTGCCATGTTGCCCGGGCTGGTCTTGAACTTGTGGGCCCAAGCAATCCTCCCACCTCAGCCTCCCAAAGTGTTAGGATTACAGGCATGAGCCACTGCACCTGGCCCACACTCTTTTAATATTTGTTTGTTTAAAGAACAGCTTTCTGGGCTGGGCGTGGTGGCTCACACCTGTAATCCCAGCACTTTGGGAGGCCAAGGTGGGTGGATCACCTGAGGTCAGGAGTTCGAGACCAGCCTGACCAACACAGTGAAACCCTGTCTCTACTAAAAATACAAAAAAATTAGCTGGGCATGGTGGTGCATGCCTGTAATACCAACTACTCCGGAGGCTGAGGCACAAGAATCACTTGAACACGGGAGGTGGAGGTTGCAGTGAGCCAAGATCACACCATTGCACTCTAGCCTGGGCAACAACAGTGAAACACCATCTAAAAAAAAAAAAAAAAAAAAAAAAAAGAATAGCTTTCTGTATAAAACTACAAAATTATACAAAAACATAAAGAAGAAAATAGTAACTATCCACTTACTCAAAACAGGAAAAAATAACCCAAATATTTCTCATTTATGACAGCAACATAATTGGAAATAACCAAAATATTGCTATTTACTTACAATAATGGAAAGTTGGAAGCCACTTGCAGGTTTTCCATTAGGTCAGTTTACTTAAGGCATCATTTCATTAAGTGCAGTAACTCACAGAGGCTTGTTTCTCACTCAGATCACATAGTCTGATGCCAATTAGATGGTCTTTTCTCTGCCAAGTGGTAACTCAGGAATCTAGGCTGCTTCCGTATTACAGCCATGTCAACTAGAACCTCCAAAGTCACTGCAGCATCAGACAAGAGAGCTGGAGGGAGACATGAGTTTTTCAGCCCCGGGCCAGTCATTTTCACCCACACTCTATCAGCTGGAACCCAGTCACATGGCCCCAGAAGAACTGCAAGTGAGGCGGGGAAATGCGAGCATCCCATGTGCACAAGGAGAGGCAGCAGCGGACAGAACGAGCGAGCACACTGGGCACAGGAGGAACTTTGTTAATAAATTATGAAATATCTTTACAGTGGAATATCATTTAGTCTTTAAAAATCACATTTTGAAGAGTATTTAATGACAGGAAAATGCCAATGATAAGTGAAAAGAATGTAGACCCAGGATTCTAATTTGGGAAAAAATCATACATGTATATGTGTACTTATAAATATAGACTAAGAGGAAATAGCAAATATGTTATTTGTGGTTATCTCTAAATAGTAGGGTTATAAGTTACTTTATTTTTTACAGCTTCAAAGACATTGCTAAGTTTTCTTAATTGATCACATATTTTTTCGAAAAGAACTACGGATAACTTGAAAGCCAAGGCTTTTTTTTTTTTGAGTGAAAAAGAAATTCTCAGACCATCGAAAGTATAAGCTGTTACAGATTTGAATCTGAAGTTATGCTAGTAGGCTTTTTTATCAGCAGAGGGCAGCTCTTTAGTGCTTATTTTTCCTGGTGGCATAGATGTTAGCCACATTCCCTGTTTTACACATTCGCTGTGGTCAGAATCACATATTAGATTTATTCCCTGGGAAGGAGAAGCCAAGGCTGAAACATATCTGTCAGTTGCAACATTTATTGAACAGTATACATTTTGCTGAAGAAAGCAACTAAGCAAACCAGCTCTGCCCCTTCAGAAGGTCTTAGAAAGTAGACAGAACTAACAATCTACAGCCTCAATCATAAAACTGTGGACACACTGAACTATCACACACCACGAGAACACTGACTTCACCAGAAAACAACCACATTTTCTTTGGAAGGGAATGAGTGATATTCCGGTAGGAAAGGGCTAGACAGAAACCATAGTTCATTTGTACAGTGAGACTTTGTGGATTAAAAACTATCATTTTTAATGTCCATCCAAGGCAAAGAATATTAACAGGATATGAATAGACAAAATATGGATGGCTAATTAAAACAAGAAAATGTGCTCAATACGTATTTTTAATCTATCGTGTTGAAAATTTTACAAGACTGATCATATCCCAGTGTTGATGAGGCATGTGGATCAACAATTAATTCTCAAATGCTGGTGGTGGGAGTATAAATTAGCCTTTGTAGTACCAACATTTTAAATGTGTGACTACTTTGATGGATAATTGCCCATCCATTGCTCCTTTACTTCAAGGTAACTCACTCAGCAGAGATCACGTGGGTGATGTGAGCAAGGCCTGTGCTGTCCTGCTGTTCAGCTCCCTAACCTAAGCCTGCTCTCAACCCCTCAACCAGCCTAGAAAAGGTCCATAGCAGGAGAGAGAGAGAGAGGAGAGAGAGAGAGAGAGGGGAGACAGAGAGAGAGAGAGAGAGGGGAGAGAGAGAGAGGGGAGAGAGAGAGAGAGAGGGGAGACAGAGAGAGAGAGAGAGAGGAGAGAGACAGAGGAGAGAAAGAGAGGAGACAGAGAGAGAGGAGAGAGAGAGAGAGTGGAGAGAGAGAGAGGAGAGAGAGAGGAGAGAGAGACAGAGTGGAGAGAGAGAGAGGAGAGAGAGAGAGGAGAGAGAGAGGAGAGAGAGAGAGGAGAGAGAGAGGAGAGAGAGAAAGAGAGAGGAGAGAGGAGAGAGAGAGAGCGCGGAGAGAGAGAGGAGAGAGAGAGAGAGGGGAGACAGAGAGAGAGAGGAGGGAGAGAGGAGAGAGAGAGAGGAGAGAGAGAGAGAGGAGAGAGAGAGGAGAGAGAGAGGAGAGAGAGAGGAGAGAGAGGAGAGAGAGAGAAAGAGAGAGAGAGAGAGGAGAGAGAGAGAGGGGAGAGAGAGGAGAGAGAGAGGAGAGAGAGAGGAGAGAGAGAGAGAGGGGAGACAGAGAGAGAGAGGAGAGAGTGAGAGAGGAGAGAGAGAGAGGAGAGAGAGAGGAGAGAGAGAGAGAGAGAGCAGAGAGAGAGAAAGAGGGGAGAGAGGAGAGAGAGAGGAGAGAGAGAGGAGAGAGAGAGGAGAGAGAGAGGAGAGAGAGAGGAGAGAGAGAGGAGAGAGAGAGAGGAGAGAGAGAGAGAGGGGAGACAGAGAGAGAGAGGAGAGAGTGAGAGAGGAGAGAGAGAGAGGAGAGAGAGAGGAGAGAGAGAGAGAGAGAAAGAGAGAGAGAGCAGAGAGAGAGAAAGAGCGCGGAGAGAGGAGAGAGAGAAAGAGAGAGAGAGCAGAGAGATAGGAGAGAGAGGAGAGAGAGGAGAGAGAGAGGAGAGAGAGAGCAGAGAGTGAGAGAGGAGAGAGAGGGCAGAGAGTGAGAGAGGAGAGAGAGAGAGAGAGAGATCGCGAGAGCGAGAGCGCCACCCTATAGAGCCCTCTAGTGGCTGCTTTTTAGAGAACGGGCCACTTGAGGAATTTGCTTCAAGTCTTCCCACCACGGTGCAAAAGGCAAGACTGACATTAGAGGACTTTGATGCTTGGCTGCCCGATCCCACCACCACCACCTGAGACTGGCCAGGCGCAGCCCTCTGGCTTGACTTTGCCTAAGATGAGCTCTGGGCATTCCCAGAGTGGTACAACTGAAAATTTCTTCCCTGCTAGTTAAAGAAAAAATTGTTCACGGATAATTAATAAAGCCTGGTAAGAAAGACTTTATTCAGGACCATCCCATAGGTATAGGGACCACAGCAATGGGATTGCAACTCCAAATACAGCACAGGCAGGTAGAAATTTATAGCCAAGGAGCAGGGTGGTGGTCAGTGGATGGAAAAGTGCTAAGAGAAAACATGAGGAGTAAGGGGGATTCTGTGTAAGGCAACCTCACAAGACTCTTGCCGAAGACAGGCCAGGGTGATAAGACGTCACCTGGGAGATGGTGAACGATAAAGAACCTGATCAGATATTGAGGGTGGGTGCGGTGGGGGGTGGTCTTGCTAAACTGACTTAACAGGGTTCTTGCCAAAACTAGATTTTACCAGGAAATACACATATGAGCCTACGAGAGGGTTCAGGACTCTGACTAAAGTTTGGCCAAGCAAAAGATCTTTGTCACGGTGCACCAGTACATATAGACAAGGAATCTGGCAAAATCCCCAAAGATGTTATCTTATGTGGATCCTCTGGAAGCACAGGGACACACTGGTAAGGCAATTCCCTGGAGCAACTTAGGTTTCCAATTGTTTCCTTGAAAATATGCAAACTAACTTTTTAATGACCTTGAGTTATACAAAGTTGAGCAAGTAAGGAAAACATTACATAGGTAGGAAAGAATGGGGGGTGGGATAGGGACACAAAGGAACATGTAGGGTTGTAAAGTGCTTATTGCGTGCCAGGGATCAGGGTTGCTGCCTATACTGGTGTAATGTGCTGGCCCACCCACAAGCTCTAAGACACCTCTGCACACATTAGAGAAAAGTAGGTGCAGGGTTTAGCAGAGAGACAGAGATTTTGTTTGAAGCCAAACCTGCCCTATTCTTGGGTATATGCAGCTGCATGTCAAGACACACAACTTGGCAAGAAAAGGGGACTTGAATGTGGTCCCTGCTCACCCCTGCCTTGTTGGCCAAGGACCTTGGTGCAGTGCACCAACCCCCAGCTATTTCAGCAACTTCCAGTTTTGCCAATGCCAAAGGCCCCCAACCAAGAAAAATAGTGAGGGCTAAAATCTAGCCCTTGCTCTGCTGGCCTTGAGCCCTGTGTCGATCTGGAGGGGTCACCCTTGTGTAATAAGCACAAAGTTACCTTTGTGCCAGTGGCCCTGTCCGTATGTTTTGTCATCCTCTAATTCCCCTGTGAGGTAGTCAGAGTGGATTTACTGTGAAGCTAATGACACAGACTTTTCCATAGACCCAGAGAGAGGCTTAAGGATTGGTTTACACGGTCACGTTTTGTCCTAACATTCGCAAAAGCAGGATAATTTAACTGTATAATTATAATAATGTAAACTTGCATAACAATTTCACCTAAAAATATTGCCACAGCAACTTTTGAAGACAAGTACAATTATTACCCCATTTTATAACTGAGACACAGAAAAGCTCAGTAGCATCGCCTGTCAAGTGGTAGGCAGAGCTTGAATTTGTTGCAAGCTGGCTGACTCCAAGGCCAAAAGATCATGGGGAATATGTATATTGTTTCCAAGAAGACAAAGTTTCCAAGAGCATCCTACAAGGTGCTGTTCATTCTTGCCCCAAATTCTCCAGATGTCATGAGATATACAAGAGAGACATCTTTCAATGTTGTTCTAGTCAGAGGAGACTTCTAATAGGCAGAGAACAAGTTATGGAAGCTGTTCCTGAAAGATGCAGTTGTCACTGTGAAACCAGTCCTGGATATTGTGTGGCGGCTGGACCACACAGCCATTGTTATCAAGGAGAGCAATATGCCTTGTGATCCTTGTATTATTTAGGGTATAGTCTTTCAGGGAGAAACAACTTTTTCTCTGTCCTGTTAGGTTCAGTATCTGGGGGCCTGTGAATTAAACTAACAAAAGATAGATGAATGAGAGAAAAAGCATGCAATTTTTGCTAATATTTATATGCTCAAGAGTTCACAGAAAAGAAGCGAAACTCAAAGAAGTAGTTAGACTTCTAGTTTACATATAATTTTAATGAAGGAGAGTTTGAACTTCAAGGGATGATAAATCATGGGGAAGTAACTAGGAAATATATGGGGGAAACTAACAGAAGATAAAAGTTCTTTTCCTAAGGTCTGTTATGCAGATTTATCTTGGTGCCACCTCTCCATCTCTGGTGATATAAGTTGCTCTCCTTTTCCTGGTACAGGAGATAGACACCGTAACAAAGGGAAACTCATGCCCAACTTCTAGGCAGATAAAGGAAGGGTGGAGAACTCTTCTACATCTGTTGATTTTCAGTTGCCTTCAGGTCAAAATAAACCTTATGTTAAAGTGGCATATTTTGGGGTAGCATATCCTGATCCCCTTCAAGTAAAAAAAAAAAAAAAAAACTGTGGCTTACCTAAAATCTAAATGTATCTCCCTCCCATTTAACAGTCCAGAATAAGTGGCCTGGGTCAGTAGGACAGCTTCATCATGCTCAATATATGGCTCCCAAGATTTCTTCAGCCAGCCATCACCTAAGGCATGAGTGAGAGTCCCTTTGGTTCAGACAGAATCACATGGTCACATTTAGCTGCTCAAGAAGACAAGAAATTTTTTTTTTTTTTTTTTTTTGTTGTTGTTGAGACAGAGTCTCGCTCTGTCGCCCAGGCTGGAGTGCAGTGGCACAATCTCGGCTCACTGCAAGCTCCGCCTCCCGGGTTCACGCCATTCTCCTGCCTCAGCCTCTCCGAGTAGCTGGGACTACAGGCGCCCGCCACCACGCCCGGCTAATTTTTTTGTAATTTTAGTAGAGACGGGGTTTCACCGTGGTCTTGATCTCCTGACCTTGTGATCTGCCCGCCTCGGCCTCCCAAAGTGCTGGGATTACAAGCGTGAGCCACCGCACCCAGCCAAGAAGACAAGAAATCAGTCTCTAGCTGGGCTCGTGTAAAACTTGGGAATTCTTTTACAAAAACAAAATAGAAGGGAAGATGGATATTGGGAGATTATTGGCAGTATCTACCAAAGTCATGAAGCCAAGAATGGTTTGACTTAGGGAAGTGTGGGGGTTGAGGACTGTATGATGTAAAAATGAATGTGAATTTTAGGACAAAGAAGATGAATAAGAGAGACAGCTTTCCCTGGGGGTAATGGGATACAGGTTGCATGAGGCAAGAAGAAAAATGGAGCACAGAGACAGCCGCTACAGGGAACTTTCCTGTGCTGTGGGTGAGGATAATTCCACAACAAGAAGATGCAAAGACAATCTGAGAGTCACTTCTGTTCACTCACAAGATGATTTGCGAGACCCAAGAAGAAGACCTGTTAGCTTAGAGAACAGGGAGAGGATTTTTTTTTTTTTTAATGACACAAAGGAGAAAGATTGAAACTTTTCTAGTCCATCCACAGCAGAGTTTATCAATCCTTTACTGAGGAACGATTCACTATCACACAAGGTCTCGTGGATGGTAACCGCATCCTTCCTCTTCCTTCCTCAACCAACCTCTGGAAAGAGTATTCTAGGAGTCATTGTCTCTACCTTCTCATCTTTCTACCAATGAAGCAGCTCCTGTTTTGGTGTTGAGGGACATTGTTATTGCCCAATTCAGCAGTACTTTACATTCTTACGTGGTGTTTCTCTGCGTCACTTATTTTAAATAATTAACCATTTCCTTCTTCCTCATATTATTTCTTGTCATGATTTCTATGACATCAGTTTCTCCTAATTCTCTCCAGCTTCATCTTCTCATTCTCCTCCCTAAACTGCTTGTCTACTTACATGGTGGTTTGTTAGAAAAAGTAGATTGGCTCACTCAAGTTGATCTTAACCTCCTCCTGAGTTTCAGGGGCTGGAAAGCTAAAAAGCTACATATCCTAAACTCCTTTGCGTCTTGAGTTCCAGACATAATCAGATGGACTCATACAGTATGGAGACCTGAAAAGAGGCTGGTGGATGCAAGGAAGCTATGCTGGGGAAGAATCTGATCAAGGCATTTATTAGATTTTCAATAAAATCCATGTCTTAGTCCATTTTGGTTGCCTAAACAACAAACATTTATTTCTTACAGTTCTGGAGGCTGAGGAGTCTGAGATCAAGGTACCAGCAGATTTGGAGTCTGGTGAAAGCCTACATCCTGGTTCATAGATGGCCATCTATGGCCATCATGTTATGTCTTCACATGCAGGAGGGATGGAGGGAGCTCTCTCTCTAATAAGGGCACTAATCCCATCCAGGAGAGTTCCTCTCTCATGACCTAATTGCCTCTCGAAGACCCCATCCCCTAATCCTGTCATCTTGGGGGCTAGTATTTCAACAGATGAATTTGGTTGGGGGAACACAAACATTTACTCCACCACAGTCTATAAGCCACAAGCCATAAACAGTCTATAAGCCATAAACAGGTTGAGTCACTGCTTTATGCCTTCTTTCTAGGAAATGCATCTGCTCTCATGTTTCCATTTCCTGTGTGTGCAGATGATTTCTATGTTAGTCAGCTATTAATGCAAAAATGCTGCATAACAAACCACCTATCTTAGTCTGTTCTGTGCTGCCGTAACAGAATTACTGGAGACTGGGTAATTTACAAAAAACCAGAAATTTATTTTTCACAGATCTGGAGGCTGGGATATCCAAGATCAAGGCACCTGCAGGTTTGGTCTCTGGTGTCAAGATGATGCCTTGCTATGTCCTCACAGGACTGAAGAGCAGAAGAGAGAGACAGCCCATTCCCACAAGCTCTTTTCATGGTGGCATTAATCCATTCATGAGGGCGGAGCTCTCATGACCTAAACAGCTCCCCAAGGGCCCCCACTTCCTAACATGGTGGCACTGAGGTTGATTTCCAACATGTAAATCTTAGAGAGGACAAAAAATATTCAAACCATAGCACCACTGCCAAATTCATAGGCTTGCAACAAGCCTTTATAGTTTTTTACTCATAGGTTTATGGGTCATTTGGGGCAGCTCTGCTTCAGGCTGCAGGTCACCTGGGCTGTCTTTGGGCTTCAGATTGGGTTCTGATCTCCACATTGCCCTTGACTGACAGTTACCCATGACATGTTCTTCCCATGACAGATCAAAGAAGCTTAGGAGAGAAGCCATGTCACACAGCACATTGAAAGCTTCTACTCTTATGTCTGCTCCTGTTTTGTTGTACAAAGTAAGATACCTGGCCAAGCTCAAAGTCAATGGAATAGGGAAGTATAATTGTCCTCCAGGGGAAGAAGGAAGGGAATTAATATTTTGTAAAAAGTTGACCAGATCAGCTGAGCGCGGTGGCTCATGCCTGTAATCCCAGCACTTTGGGATGCTGAGGCAGGCAGATCACGAGGTCAGGAGATCGAGACCATCCTGGCCAACATGGTGAAACCCTGTCTCTACTAAAACTACAAAAATTCGCTGAGCATTGTGGCTGCATGCCTGTAATCCCAGCTACTCAGGAGGCTGAGGCAGGAGATTTGCTTGAACCAGAGCGTCAGAGGTTGCAGTGAGCCAAGATCGTGCCACTGCACTCCAGCCTGGTGACAGAGCAAGACTCCGTCTCAAAAAAAAAAGATGACTAGATCTATTCCAACTTCCAACAGAAATCTCAAGCTGAGAATATTTTTCTTGGGCTCCAGATCCTGCCTGTGAGACATCATCCCTGTGTTCATGCTGTTTCTAAGGCTGTCTTCAGAGATGACTGTGACCTACCCACAGCAAGTGGGGGTGGATATTAATAACTGCCAATTCACAGAATAAAACAGGAAATATCTTTCAGGAGATTGACTTGGCTCCTGCAGAGAAAAGACATACTAGAGAGAGGCTGGGCACCCGTGTGTATACAACTAAAAGTTCCTTTACATATAGATGGAAATTTATCATTTAAAGCCTTTGATGATCTAGTCCCTTTCTAATTTTTCAGTTTTTATCTTTCACAGTTTCCTATTTTGAAACTTCTGCTTTACTCAAACTACAACAAACAAAAACAAACATCATTTAAAATAAAAGAAAGAAAGGTCTTGTTTGAATACCGACATTTCCCGGCATGGGAGGATAAATCCAATCTCATTTGCCATTTAAAAAGACATAAAATTGACATACAGCCTGAAATAACTTTGATTATATTACCAGGTTTTCAATCATCCAAATTAAATGTGAAAGTACCATTTTGTTGAAATTTTCATCTGAAAACACGTATGATTTTGAGCATTTTTTTTTTCAAAGTGTAGATGAATAAGGACTTTCAGAAGCCTCCCGCCAACCTTGAACCCTGGCTTCTGCTGAAGTATATAATTGCTTCAGACAAAAACAGGAAACCTTTGAAATAAGCTCTTTTTAAATAAAGTATTTTAAAAATTGATGTGTTCCTTCTTACACAATACTTCTCCCAAATTGGTCTTACCACTTAAGCTGAGTTAGGAAAACATATGACTCAGAGATGAGAGTGGATATATATATATATATATATATATATATATATACATACATACATACACACTGCACCTAACATATAACTGAGACTCCTGGGAGAAGCCACATCTTAGAACTTACTGTGAACAGAGGATAAAGATGAGTACGTTGAAATCCCCTTAGTTTCTGCCCGAGTTTGATTTATTTATTTTTTTCCAAGGGATTTATTGTGCCACCCACCAGAGAGATGAATTTTATCTCTGAATTTTATCAGTCTTCTCAAAATGATGACAATCAATACCACCACAATTCCTACTTCTTATCTTGGGAGTCTAATTTTATTTTTCAAAAACTTTTTATTATGGAAAATTTCAAACTTATGCAGAAGTAATGAAAAATAGTGTAAGGAACCTCGTGTGGTTATCACCCTGCTTAAAGAATTATTTAGTCCCAGCCAATCTTATGCCATCTAAATGCTGACCCACTTTCCTCCATTCCACTGGGTAATTTGAAAGCAAATCTGAAACATCTTGTCATTTTATCTGTAAATAGTTCAGTTTGCATCTCTAAAGGTTCATGATTGCTTCACAAAATTCAATATCATTTTCAGGATGAATATTATATTGTAAATGAACATAGCGTATAAATTGCTGTTAAAGAGAAAATTCAGTTGTTTCTTGATTAGACACAATTTACAACTGAAATCACCAGGATGAATCATCTTCAATGGATGTCAGAACGTGTAAACCACAGAGGCATTAATTTATCAAACTTGGCACGGAACATATCACTTCAATTGCCCACTTTAATTGGAATGTTTTTATTGTATTTATTTTAAATAAATTCAAAAAGAGTTTTCCACATTCTGCTTAGCTGCCAGTTTTTTTAATTCTTCCATGACTGCTCTTGAGTGATTTTCTAGGGAATTAACTATCTTTGCAAAATTATATTTTTCCCCAATATCTGTTAATAATCATGGCTTTTGAACTTTAAGCTTTACATTTTCCTTCAAATCAGTTTCTTTTTCCTACTTGTATCGTAACATACACTGTCACAGTTTGCCTATCCAGTTATCAAAGTTTAAGACGTATTAGCATTCTATCATTGCCTCCCCACCAGGTTTCAAGTGCTTAAATTCCAAGACATTTAATACTGTTATCATCAGCATTTCCCAAGTAGCTTATTGAAAATAACGTGGTGGTAGTGGTGCTGGTGATGCTGGTGGTGGTGGTGGTGCTGGTGGTGGTGGTGGTGGTGGTGGTGGTGGTAGTGGTGGTGGCCTGTGTGTAGTGACAGAAGTTTAGGGATGTTAAAAGCAACTCTCATTTTAGCCCTAAGCATTGGTGGCTTGCCTACTCGTTTAAAAAATTCATTATCACTACGAATTTTCACTGCCATATGATACTTCTTTCTTGTTTTCCTACAAAATTACTTGTCCTGTTTTTTTGGTTCTTTTTTTTTTTTTTTTTTTGAGACAGTCTCACTCTCTCGCCCAGACTAGAGTGCAGTGGCGCAATCTCAACTCACTGCAACCTCCACCTCCTGGGCTCAAGCAATTTTCATGCCTCAGCTTCCCAAATAGCTGGTATTACAGGCATGCACCACCACGCCTGGCTAATTTGTGTGTGTGTGTGTGTCTGTGTGTGCGTGTGTATGTGTATTTTTAGTGGAGACAGGGTCTTGCCATGTTGGCCAGGCTGACCTGGAACTCCTGACCTCAAGTGATCCGCCTGCCTCAGCCTCCCAAAGTGCTAGGGTTACACACATGAGCCACCATGCCCAGCCATTACTGGTAATTTATTAATCAATTTTTTATCGGCCGGGCACGGTGGCTCACGCTTGTAATCTCAGCACTTTGAGAGGCCGAGGTGGGCGGATCACGCTGTCAGGAGATCAAGACCACGGTGAAACCCCGTCTCTACTAAAAAATACAAAAAAATTAGCCGGGCGTGGTGGCGGGCGCCTGTAGTCCCAGCTACTCGGAGAGGCTGAGGCAGGAGAATGGCGTGAACCCGGGAGGCGGAGCTTGCAGTGAGCCGAGATCGCGCCACTGCACTCCAGCCTGGGCGACAGAGCGAGACTCCGTCTCAAAAAAAAAAAATTTATTTTATTTTATGTATTTTTAATTGAGATATAACTGACAAACACTGTATGTATTTAAGATGTACAACGTGGTGTTTTGATACACATACACATTGTGAAATGATTCCCCATATAAAGCTATTTAACCTATTTATCACTTCACATATCTGTTTTTTGGTGATCTACTCTCTGGGCAAAATTCAAATATCCAATATGTTGGTTATTCTATAGTTATGATGCAATACATTAGATTTCCACAACTTGTGCATTTTAAAACTGTGAGGTTGCACCCTTTGACTAAATTTCCCCATTTTCCTCCATCCCCTACCCCCTAGCAAACACTGTTCTGCTTTCTATGAGTTAGAATTTTTTAGATAACATATATGAGTAAGATCAAGCAGCGTTTGTCTTTCTGTGCCTGGGTTATTTTACTTAGCATAATGTCTTCCAATTTCATCCAAGTTGTTGCAAATGGCAGGATCTCCTTTTTTAAAGTTGAGTATTATTCCAGTGTGTGCAGTATGTATACATACGTATACACATATACCAATGTATGTATACACACGTAGACATATACACCAATGTATGTATACATACGTATACATATGTACGCATGTACATATAGATGTATACGTGTACACACTTATGTATACATGCCTATGTATATGTACACATGCGCACATGTATATGCACATGTGTATACAGACATGTATATATGTGTGCGTACCTACGTATATACATACATATACACATATCTGTATGCATACACACACAGGTACATATACATATGTATAGGTATACATATGTGTCCGGAATTGGTGAGTTCTTGGTCTTGCTGACTTCAAGAATGAAGCTACAGACCCTCACAGTGAGTGTTACAGCTCTTAAAGATGGTATGTCCGGAGTTTGTTCCTTCAGATGTTCATATATGTCCAGAGTTTCTTCCTTCTGGTGGGTTCGTGGTCTCCCTGACTTCAGGGGTGAAGCTGCAGACCTTTGCAGTGAGTGTTACAGCTCTTAAAGACGGCGTGTCCAGAGTTGTTTGTTCCTTCTCGTGAGTTTATGGTCTTGCTGGCTTCAGGAGTGAAGCTGCAGATCTTCACAGTGAGTGTTATAGCTCATAAAGGCAGCGCGGACCCAAAGAGTGAGCAGCAGCAAGATTTATTGCAAAAAGCAAAAGAACAAAGCTTCCACAGCATTGCAGAGGAGCAGAGCAGGTTGCGCTGCTGGCTTGGGTGGCCTACTTTTATTCCGTTATCTGGCCCCACCTACATCCTGCTGATTGGTCCATTTTACAGAGAGTTGATTGGTCCGTTTTACAGAGAGCTGATTGGTGTGTTTACAAACATTTAGCTAGACACAGAGTGCTGATTGGTGTGTTTACAAACCTCTAGCTAGACACAGAGTGCTGATTGGTGTGTTTACAAACCTCTAGCTAGACACAGAGTGCTGATTGGTACATTTACAAACCTTTAGCTAGACACAGAGTGCTGATTGGTGCATTTACAATCCTTTAGCTGGACACAAAAGTTGTCCAAGTCTCCACCAGATTAACTAGACACAGAGCGCTGATTGGTGTGTTTATAAACCTTTAGCTAGACACAGAGTGCTGATTGGTGCATTTACAAACCTCTAGCTAAACACAGAGTGCTTATTGGTGTGTTTACAATCCTTTAGCTAGACACAAAAGTTCTCCAAGTCCCCACCTGACCCAGAAGCCCAGCTGGCTTCACCTCTCAATGGCACTTGCAGCGGGACTTTGCAGCACCTAGCCCAGGCACTCTGGCAGCCCAGAGGAAGCTCATCCCCCGATCAAGCCCAGCAGGCACTGAGCCAGTGACCACCGGGACCTGCGAATGCCATGCGCAGCCCCAGTTCCCGCTGGCACCTCTCCCTCCGCACCTCCCCCTCCACACCTCCCTGCGAGCAGAGGGAGGTGCTTCCCAACTCGGCCAGCCCCAGAGTGCGGCCCCCACAGCACAGCGACGAGCTGAAGGGCTCCTCAAGTGCTGCCAGAGTGGACGCGGAGGCCGAGGAGGCGCCAAGAGCCAGCGAGGGCTGCTAGCACGTTGTCACCTCTCACATATACACATATATACACGTGTATACATATACATATGTATATACGCATATATACATGTATATATGTATATGTATTCGTGTGTATATACATGTATATAGGTGTATAGATGTATATAGTATGTATATATACATGCATGTGTACATGTATATATGTATATATAATTTACATGTATGTATATATGTATGTACACACATATTCCAGTGTGTGTATAGATACACATAATATATACATATATATACATATATACACACATATACATACATATACATACACACAAATTTTCTTTAACCATTCGTCCATTGATGAACACAGTTTGTTTCTCTATCTTGGCTACTGGGAATAATGCTTCAATGAACATGGCAGTGCAGATATATCTGAAATACTGATTTCATTTCCTTTGGATATATGCACAGAAGTGGGATTGCTAAATCATTCAGTAGTTCTATTTTTAGTTTTTGGAGGAAACTCCATACCATTTTCCATAATGGTTGTGCCGATTTACAATTGTACCCTTTTCTTCACATCCTCGCCAACACTTAATTATTTTTTGATTTTGTGATAATAGCCATCCTAATAGGTTTGAGGTCGTATCTCATTGTGGTTTTGATTTGCAATTCCCTGATGACTAGTGATGTTGAACACCTTTTCATATACCTGTTGGCAATCTGTATGTCTTCTTTGGAAAAATGTCTCTTCAGGTCCTTTGCCCAATTTTTAATCATGTTATGAGTTGCATGATTTCCTTATGTATTTTGGATATTAAGCCCCTATCAGATATATGGTTTGCTGTGCAGGAATTGTTTAGTTTGATGTAGTGCTATTTATTTGTGTTTGACTTCGTTGGCTGTGCTTTTGGTGTCATACCCCCAAAAATTATTGGCAAGCCCAATGTCAAAAATTTTCTTCTCTCTTTTCTTCCAGGATTTTTACAGTGTCAGGACTTATATTTAAGTCTTCAATCCACTTTGAGTTGATTTTTGTATATGGTGTGAAATAAGAGTCCAGTTTCATCCTATGACAAGTAAATATCCAGTTTTCCCAACACCATTTACTGAAGAGACTGTCCTTTCCCCATTGTGTGTTCTTGGCACCTTTGTTGAAAATGAATTGACTAAATTCATAACTTGGCCTCTGGGCTCTCTATTCTGTCTCTGTCTCTGTCTCTGTTTTTATGACAGTACCATACTGTTTTGACTACTATAGCTTTGTAATAAAATTTGAAATCAGGCAGCATGATGCCTTACCATTCCATGTCATTTCCTTCTGCTCTGTCCACACCTTTTTGAATAATTTATTCCTTAAACTCCTTTCAGATTACCAATGTATTTCCTAGTAATTGGTTGTATGTGCATTAAATATCTCTAGAAGGAAACACAAAAAAACAAGTAATCATTTTCTATGAGCTAGAAAACCGGGTGGGGAAAAAACTTTTCATTGTATGCTTTTACAATTCTTATTTTTGAATAATGTGGATGCATTAGCTATATATGTGCATGCCTAATATATATACAGATATACAAAAATGTGTATGTAGATATATATAAATAAATAAAATGCAGCAATATCTAATATAACTATTTTTCTGTATATTCTAACATGAAAACTTTTTTTAACTTTTATTTTACATTCAGGGTACATGTGCAGGTTTGTTATATAAGTAAACTTGTGTCATGGGGTTTGTTGTACAGATTATTTCATCACCCAGGTTTAAGCCTAGTACCTATTGGTTATTTTTCCTGATCCTCTCCCTCCTCCCACCTTCCATCCTCCCGTAGGCCCCAGTGTATGTTGTTCCCCTCTATGTGTCCATGTGTTCTCATCACTGAGCTCCCACCTATAAGAGAGAACATGCTGTCTTTTTTTTTTGGCAAGAGGGGAGGGGCAGTGAGACAGAGTCTCACTCTGTCACCCAGGTTGAAGTGCAGTGGCATGATCTCGGCTCACTGCGTCCTCCACCTCCTGAGCTCAGATGATCTTCCCACCTCAGCCTCCCGAGTAGCTGAGATTACAGGCATGTGCCACCGTGCCTGGCTAATTTTTGTGTTTTTAGTAAAGACAGGGTTTCACCATGTTGGCCAAGCTGAGAACATGCAGTCTTTGGTTTTTGGTTCTTGCACTGGTTTGCTAAGAATAATGGTCTCCAGCTCCATCTGTGTTCCTACAGAGGACATGATATCATTCTTCTTTATGGCTGCACAGTATTCCATAACATGAAAACTTTTACTGTGGCACATCTTTAGACTTTTGTACTTTTTATAGGATTACTTCTGTATTTTAGGAGGAGATTTGGAATTCCTCATTAGTATCTACATAATAAAGTATAGTTTTTTTAGGAATAAAACTATTTAAAACTAGACATCTAAAATTAAATCATGAAGTAAAAGTGAACTCAGTTTTAAAAAATAATTGAAAAGTTAAGTTGCCTTTAAAAAGCAATTCCTCGTATTACCTAAATTGATACTTAGCTATATGGTGTGAAGACATTTCTAAACCAAGGACATCTTTAACCTGTGAATTAAAGTCTCTATTAATGGCTTTTTTTTTTAAACTATGGAGACCTTAGGAGCTAGAGAGATACAATAAAAGGAAGAAGATTTTTTTTTAATGACATCTGCTTAAAGGAGGAGAAGTCATTAGATCTACTATCTTCCTACATCAACCAAGTATAAAGGTAAAATAAACTATTTTTCAGATAAACAAGATCTCAAAAAATGTACCTACCATGCATCCTTTCTAAGGAAAGTACTGATGGATGTGCTCCACCAGAACAAGGAAGTAAACCAAGAAAGAGTGAAACAAGAGATTCAATGCAAGAAAGATGTAAAGGAAGTCTCCAAATTAATGGGAAAGGAGATTCCAAGAAAACAGTAGGCAATCCTAGGTATCGATCATCCAATTAATGTGGTCCAGAAGGTTCTAGAAGAGACATCTTCCAAAAAGTAAAAGTGATAGTGTACTTAATTTGTTTGAAGTATGAAGAGGAGATTTACAGGGGGAATGTTTGGAAATTAGTGATAAATACATAGAAAACTAAGCAAATGGAAAAACGAGTCAGACATTCACTTTAGGGAAATAAAATGTAAGGGGGAAAAGCAATCATATTCTATTATATTACTGAGCTTTCTTTGTCATTTATGTATTGTCATAATAACATGTTTACTGGGCACTGATTCTAAGTTTACTGGGATGGTGGGTAGATGGGAAGTGTTCTCTCTCTCTCTCAATCCCTGTGTGTGTGTATGTGTAAGAGAGCAATATCTTCAGTTTCCATAGAGGTAAGTTGATGGTAATCCCTAAAACAGAAAAATTTTAAAAAGTAGCAATATAAACATTTTTTCCAGGGATATGCAAATAATATATCAGAGGAGCTGAAACTAATTGCCTCTGGAAAACTGGTAATGAGGGGAAAAAGAAAGGCTGCTCTTTCTCATAAAATCTATAGAGTTGTTTGACTCTTGTCATAGGCTGATTCTCTGGAAAGTAGATTCTGAGATGGATCCAGGAGGTTTACTGGAGAGTATTCTTGGGATCAAGGAAGAGATGGGAATGAAGAACAAGGGAGCCTGTTCTTTATAGGTCAGCTCCTTTGGGGAGGTGGCAGGGTGGACGGTGGATCTAACAGCAAATCGCATATTCATCACATGGAATGTGTTTGTGCTCATGTCATAGAAGTTGGAGAACAGAACCTTCAGCTGTTTTAACTTGGTTTCTTAAAAAATGATATGTTATTGTCATATACATGTCTTAATTCAGTGGTTGTTCTACACTCAAGATGCCTCCTATAGAAACCTCCCTTCCAAAAAAAGGAGGTATGTGGGTAACACAAAAAAGATCTGGGTATTCTTGCATGTCGGAGTTTCGGGAGTACTCTGTTAAATCCATTGTCACTCAGATTTATTTGTCCATAGACCCATTTTCACATCACATGATGCTATCCTAAGGAATACACTAATAAACTCATTTAATTATTGTTGAGCTTTCTTCAAGAATGCAATCCCCAATGTTGTCATTTTTCTTAGAAGGAAACATAACTGTCTTTAGGAGGAAGATTCCAAGAATTGGTTGATTGTGGTGAAAACAGAGTCTGCCTATACATGCCTGGGTGAGCATTGAAAAATGGAAACAAAACAAACAAAACACACCTCAGGCAAAAGAGGAGAACCAGGGGAAAGAATAAAAATAGAGGTGAGGGGTGGAGGCTGTTTTGAACCAGGTTTGAAAAATGCAGTAAGCATCAAGGGGAGTCATATGAGCCCATATGGGAAGCCGTTTCTTTGCTTGTTTTATATAAAAGTTTAGAGGAGGGAAAGGCTTTCTCCCCAGGAGGCTGGGTGGAGGAAAAGGATCTTATTAAGGAAGAGGTGGGTTGGATTCCAGGAAAGGCAGGCAACTACACTGAGGTTCAGGTGAATGAGATCATTTAGTTTCAACCTAAACTCGCTGTGTCTGGAGCAGCCAGACGTCAAGAGCCTGGGATCTGCCAGGGACTCTGCAAAAACAGGAGCAAACCAGCCTGGGGGGAAAGGAATGAAAAGTGCAGAGCATGACTTAAGTGTTAGGCTCGATTAGTCAAGATCAGTGACTCTCAGTGTGTCTGTGATTGTGTCTGTGATTTTTCCACCTGTGTTTAATCTGTTTGGTAAAACTTCCCCAGGCTGGGCCAGCTTTATTTTCTGAAACAGAGACTGTAATAAATGTCTTCCCCATTGCAGAGGTCTGAGATAAAGAACAGTAAATTAAATTTATTAAGGAGGTAGGATATACCAATGAAAAGATTGGAGATTAAGGAAATAGAAAACAGATATACTATAGAAAGTATCAATATAGTCAAAATTTGATTCTTTGAAAATATGAAAAAAAGACTGACAAACTCCTGGCTGGGGGGAGGTTTGGGAAAACAGAGTGGTCTTTTGATTCTAAGATGACCCTCTAGAGAATAAAAAAATGTGTGCACATCTTTATCTTTCGTCTTGTAAGAGTGGGTAAAGGAAGTGAACTGGGTGAACATGAAATTACTTGTAATTGAGTAAGCCTGGGAAAATTTCACCAAGAGAGCTAATGATGGATGTGAGGATAATCTTTACAGGTCCTGAGCATTTTTCTCTTCTGAAACTGTGTGTGTGTGTGTGTGTGTGTGTGTGTGTGTGTGGTCAGAGGAGGGGAGGGGGGGCAGGTGGTTGTTTAAAATATTAAATAGGTACAGCTGGGTGTGGTGGCTCATGCCTGTAATCCTAGTACTTTTGGAGGCTGAGGCAGGCAGATCACCTGAGGTCAGGAGTTCAAGACCAGCCTGGCTAACACGGTGAAACCCTGTCTCTACTAAAAATACAAAAAATTAGCCAGGCATGATGGCACACGCCTGTAGTCCCAGCTACTTTGGAGGCTGAGATAGGAGAATGGCATGAACCCAGGAGGTGGAGCTTGCAGTGAGCTGAGATTGTGCCACTGCACTTCAGCCTGGGTGACAGAGTGAGACTCTGTCTCAAAAAAAAAGAAAAAAATTAAATAGATAATAAAAAACATTAAAATATATATGTAGGGTAACAAAATTATAGTGATAAAAGCCAATAAGTGGTTGCCAGGGCTTAGGTCTGGGAGGAAGGTAGGACTCTCAAGAGGAAGGAAATTGTTTCTTAGTGTTAATGGATCAGCTCTGTATTCTGATTGTGATGGCAATTACAGGAATCTATACATGCAATAAAATGTCAAAGAGCTACATACATACTCTCAAAAATTGTACATGTAAAAACTAGTGAAATCTGAATAAAGCCTGCCATTTAGTTCAATGTCAGTTTCCTGGTGTTGTGAATTGAACTGTTCTTATGTAAGATTATATCATTGGGGGAAGCTGGACGAACAGCTCATAGGAACTCATTGTGTTCAATGAACTCATTGAACTCAAATTTCTATTTGAAATTTCTATATGAGTATGAAATTATTTCAAAATAAAGAGCTTAAAACACTTGTGGGGGAGTCTCAAATAATAAGAATACGACAGACATTCATTACCAACCACCCACTTGAAGAGTGCATTACCATTACTTTAGAAAGCTTTAAAGCACTCTTTCCCAACCTCTTCCCTCTCCCTCTCCCATCAGAGACAACTACTAACTAGATTTTTGTATTCATTACCTCTTTGCTTTTCTCTATAGTTTTAACTTCACGTATTTATATCCTCCCAAATGTATTTAGTTTTGTGTGTTTTGAATGCTACATAAATTGAGTCATTCTGCATATATTCTTCTACCACTTGCTTTTTTAACATTTCCTTTCTAAATCTCATCTGTGTAGCTTTTTTTTTTTTTTTTTTTTTTTGAGATGGAGTCTCACTCTGTTGCCCAGGCTGGAGTGCAGCAGCACAAACTCAGCTCACTGAAACCTCTGCCTCCCAAGTTCAAGCAATTCTCCCTGCCTCAGCCTCCCAAGTAGCTGGGATTACAGGTGCCCACCAGCACGCCTGGCTAATTTTTGTATTTTTAGTACAGAGGGGGTTTCACCATGTTGGTCAGGCTGGTCTTGAACTCCTGACCTCAGGTGATCTGTCCGCCTTGGCCTCCCAAAGTGCTGGAATTACAGGAATGGGCCACTACACCCAGCCATCTGTAGCTTTTTGATTTATTCATTGATGTATTCATTGTGAATACACCACAGTTTATTCCATTGTTAATCAACATTTGGTCTGTTTTCATTTTTTTTTTCTCCAATTACAAACAGTGCTCATATAAACATTCTTTTACATGCCTCCTAGTAAACAGTGCAAGAATTCCTCTAGGGAATATACCTAGGGGTGAAATTTCTGGGTCAGAGACTTCAGCTACTTTTTGTATTTACTAAATGATGCCAACTTATTTTCCAAAGTGGTGTAACTACTGCTGCACATTCTCAGTCACGTCGGGTATTGTCAGGATTCTTACTTCTTGTGTGTGTGGTAAGTGTAAAATGGCATCTGATCACTGCTGTCCTAATTTTTTCCCCAATTTCTAGTAAGATTGAGCATTTTCCATGTATTTGTTGCCATTTCTTTCTCTTCTGTGAAACACACATGTAACATTTCTGCTCATTCATCAGTTGGATTGTTCGTTTTTTTCTTACAGGTTTATAGAGTTCTGGAGCTTAATTCTCTATGTTATGAGTACCTTCTCCCAGTTTCTGACACTTATTTTCTTACTTTCATTACAGTGTCTTTTATTTTTATTTTTTATTTTTTGAGATAGGCTCTCACTCTTGCCCAGGCTGGAGTGCAGTAGCACGATTATGGCTCACTGCAGCCTTGACCTACCAGGCTCAAGCGATCCTCACACCTCAGCCTCCCAAGCAGCTGGGACTACAGGTGTGTACTACCATGCCCAGCTAATTTTTAATTTTTTGTAGAGACAGCATCCTACTGTTTCCCAGGTTGGTCATTGCAGTGCATTTTAAGGAACATAAATTCTTAATTTTAATGTGGTTGATCTCATTTTAAGAATCATTCTATTTATAATATACATATTTAGAAAGTCTTTATAAACTACGAAGCTATAAAATTATCAATGTGTATTGATTTTTGATGTTTTATAATTTTGCTTTTCAAATTTGTCTTTAATACACCAGAAATTGGCTTTTTGTGTGATATAAGACGTCCAATTTTATTTCTTTAACACATGAGTAATAAGTTTTCCCCATAACCACGTATTGAAATAATTAATATTTCCTCCAAGTGTCTGCAATGCCAGCTCTAGGAAAAAAAAATTTCGATGCATGCATGTTATGTTTCTGGATTCTATATTCTGTTGCCCTGGTCCATCTCTATGGTTTATCCCAATACCACACTATCTTAATTGTGATGGCCCTAGAACAATTGCGATAGTCTGGAGGACAAGATCTCCGGTAGGTTCTTCTTTTTGAGTGTCATGTATTTTCTTGGTCCTTGGCTCTTTCGTATTCATTTTGGGATTAGTTGCCAGGGTTCCTGAGAAGCTCATGGAAGTTTCTATTAGGATTATATTAAATACGTAAAGTCATGTGCCTTCAAGTGTATGTGCTTATATACCTGATAACACTGTGCAGCCAAATAGCTCATATGTAGAGCATTATAATTCATCAGATCATTGCGGCATATCAGAGGCAGGGGGTTGGTTTGGCATGGAGTTGCATGAAGTTGGTGCTTCTTTCCCAGCTTCAGTACATCAAAATTTAACAACAATATGGAAAGAGAGTTTATGCTCAAATGGCCATGAACAGAGTTTTCACCTACAAAGGGTTGTTCCCAAAATCAGAAGATCTCAGGAATTGCTATTAGTATTACGTGAGTACAATGAATTGCTGTTGCAATTCCAGTGAAGTTTGTATTTCTTGTGTGCTTAGTACAAAACATCGCAACCAGACGTGAAAGCAAATGCTATAGAATACAGCAGTCAAAAAAGTCTTTTGTCTTTAGTATGTCTATCCATGTCTTCTTATCCATAAAGAATTTGTAATAATTTTTCAGAACAAAGACTCTTGATCCAATTCAGATGAGAATGTGTGATTATACAAATATGGGCGCAGGATGAACATAAAAAATAGGAAGAATGTAGACTGCTCTCAGATCAAATTAATATTCCTTTTTTTTGCAGTTTAATTAGGCGTAAATAAAAAGCCACGTGAGGCCTGGAGATACCGGACATAGGAGATTTGTCAAGCCATTTTTCCCACCACCAGTGCCTGAGCACGACCTCATTTATCTTGGTCAATGAAGCTCAAGGAAGCATTGCACTTTGGCTTCCACTTTAAGTTTTGTATGTTGATATGTATCCCATGTCTTCTTACAATAAAGTGCTATTTCACTGACATTAATCACTGTCAAAGGCTTTCTGGTAAATTCTTTAGGTACTCGCCTTGCGGGAAAAGGCATCAGTTTGCCATGTCCTAAGAAATGGGCTGTTCATAATGTTGTGTTCTAACTTGATTCTTGTGAGGCATTGGTTGAACAGAATAATAGGCCAGAGTCAATGATGATACACAGTGGCTAGCCCTTCAAAGATGGCTCCAAAAATTAATTCTTGTTTTTATTTGCCTATAGTGTCCGTTCAATTGACTAATAATAGGTGACTCTTGGTCATATTAATATGATTAAGAAAAGGTACCACTTTTCAAATAGTCTGGGTGTTTAACCTAAAATTTCATAACAGTTTCTAGCTGCTTGCGGGCATAGGGTAGCCAGGCAGGATCCTTGCACTTAAGAAATTTAAAATGTAATACATGAAAAAGCAAGTGAACAAAAATAACCTTGATTATCAATCGGTCAACTGCATTGAGCATGCATTTGAGATAGAGCAGTGGTCTTCAAACTTTTTTGAATGTTTTTCTCCTGAAAGAATTTTTTTATTATTATTATACTTTAAGCTCTAGGGTACATGTGCACAATGTGCAGGTTTGTTACACATGTATACATGTGCCATGTTGGTGTGCTGCACCTCCTAAAAGAATTTTTAAAAGCTGGATACCTGCTCCTATTTTTGCTGCCAATGTGGGGGTATCAAAAAGAAATTGCCATTGGGGGTTGCTATCCAGGCACAATATGCTATGCTAATTAACGAAGATCGCTTCAGATAGGATCAAAAAACATGACTGGTTTATTAGGATGCGAGAAAACTCGGGTTTGTTCCTTTAAATTCTAGTAAGATTAAATACTAGTTAACATTTAAATTAAGTGCCTGCATGTGCCAGGTCTTATTATAAGCACTTTATATGGTTTATGTCATTTAAACGTCACAAAAACCCTATGAACTGGCCTCATTTTATAGAGAACTAAGGTTACTGAAGTTTAAGTAATAGGGAAGCGAGCTCGACCCCAGGCATTTGGCTCCAGAGCCCATATTGACAACCATTGTATTCTCCTAACCCTTTCCAAGGCAAAGACTGTCTCTTCTCAGTGCAGTTATCAAAACACTTTTCACCTGGAACCTAGAGGCATTCTTGAGTCTCTGTTTCCACAAAGATTTGTATGTTTCAGATGGGAAGGGCTGCTCCCATCTGGATGTGGTCTCCAAGGATGTTTTGGGTGTGCTGCATTTTCTTTTTTTTTTTTTTTCTTTCTTTTTTGTTTTTAGACCAAGTCTCACTCTGTCGCCCAGGCTGCAGTGCAGTGGCACGATCTCGGCTCACTGCAACCTCCGCCTCCCGGGTTCAAGCGATTCTCCTGCCTCAGCCTCCTGAGTAGCTGGGATTACAGGCGCCCGCCACCATGCCCGGCTAATTTTTATATTTTTTTTCGTAGAGATGGGGTTTCACCATGTTGGCCAGGTTGGTCTCGAACTCCTGACCTCAGGTGATCCGCCCACCTCGGCCTCCTAAAATGCTGGGATTACAGGCGTGAGGCACCGTGCCCGGCCGGGTGTGCTGCATTTTCAGCACGTACGCCAAGTATCTCCTCATGGGGCTGATGTGTGGGAGCAGGGAAGCCACAGTTCACTTTGCAGAACCCAAAGGGGCAAAGTGACATCATAAAATTGTCAGAACGTCCCTTGACACAACCGTACCTGTTTGTCTGTAGCATCATGTCCTTGGTGAGCCCCTCTTCCCTTCTGGACATGAAGACATCGCCCAGAAGTAACTCTTTAACTTAAGATAGAATCAAGTTCCGTTTGAAGCAAAAACTGCATAGTCACAGCTGTTACTAGAAAAAAAAAAAAAGTTTAGAGAATCAAGCACTTGTCCTCGGAGGTTTTGATTACTATTGCCTTTGGGTCAGATTCTCTCATTAGAGTCAAATAAATGTTTTCCATCATGACCAAAAAAATGTTTTATACAAATTCCATTTCCCAGAACTCTGTGAATGAAATGGAAACCCCCTTTTCTGGTTGTGGAAAAAAACCAATCCAAAACAAACCCCACAGCCTCCCAGCTCCATCTTTCTTAAGTACCCCCTGGTTTTGCTAGGTGGCGCCATAGGCTAATGCATGGGTCTTCCTCGGCTTCCCTGGCGGCCGCCTTCTGTGAGGCAGGAACAAAGGCTTCTGCGGTTCCCTTGGAGTTTAGGATCAGACCAGCCCACAGGAGATGAGATCCATTTGCCAAGACTCGCCTCTGTCGTGTTAGGAGCTGCCCCCTCCCCTTTCCTGATTGATCACAGCTGGTAGTGAGGGGATTCTTGGCCATGTGCTTTAGCAGTTCTTGAGGGAAATTCTGGGGGATCTTAAACTTGATCCTAAATATTGCGTTTCTCTCTCTCTAAGTCTCCTAAAAATTGTTCATATATTTGGGGAGGAAGGCTCATGCTCATATTGAAGAGTGAAAGAAAGGGACAATAATTCAAAGGTTTGCACCAAATCCCTCCCAATCCCCTGCACAAGGTTAATGTGTGGGGAAATCCCAATCCCTGTTCTTCCTGAGAGCCTTGATGTTTCCCAGTCTCGGCAGGGGCCAGGACAACCTTTCTCCATCCTGCAGGTCACAGAGCCAGCTTGTTGTGGAGGAACAGGAGGCCCTGTTGTAGGAGGGGTGGCACAGGTCCCACAAGCCCTATGGGGTTTGGAGGACACGCAGGCGCCTACTGGCTTAGCAAGAGAATCCCCTTTCCCACCCTGCTAGAGGCCTGAAGCTCCAAATTACTGACTTCTTTGCCTTAAAACATTAGAGACTCCCCGAACACAAACACGACAGGAAAGCTTTACTTGGAAATGTTGGAGGATGAATCCATTGCAAAGTGGCACCGCTCGGAGAGAGCCCCAGGGAGCAGCTGGTCGTGGACCGGGCGGGGCGGCGAGGGCTGCAGGGAGCAAGAGCAGAGCACGGGAGTGGAGGCGACTTCACTGCCTTCGCGCCTCCGGGAGGGACCACGGCTTCCTTCTGCCTGCAGTGTCTGCAGCCTGGGAGTCCTACCCAGATCCGTGATGGCCAAGGCCGCATGCGCCGGAGAATCTGGATTTCAAATACTGTCCTGATAGCTGCCTAAACACCCACATAGTAGTCCTCCCAGGGGTCCTGGTTGGGGTTCAAACACATTCCTACCCCACCCAGCCTTCCCTGAAATCCGCGTCATGCTGAGGGCAGCCCTGACAGTGGCCGCGGGTCCTTGTTGAGGACACAAGAGGAGGAGGAGCCTCAACCAGGTGAAAGATCGTCCATATATTCCAAGAAGGAAGCTTCATAAATATGCAAACCTGCACAGCACAGGACACACTAGTGGGAACGCTCTTAACATTGCAAGTCAGAGGACAGATTCCAGAAAATAGATACAAGGGAGAAAATACATAAGTAACATATAAAAGTCAAAACGGGAAGGAGAAGAGCTTTTAAAAATTGACAAAAGACATATTCATGAATAGAGATTATATATTAATGTATATATGACTATATATGACATATATATAGCCACAAGAAGGAAAACACAAAAACTCCAGAATTAGAGAGAGAAGAAGCTGGGAATAAAAACATATATATCTATGGATTTTCATGACTGTATTTTGAGTTCACTTCTGATACTCATCCAAAAGATATTTATTTGAGCAATTGTAGGAATGTGTATGATGCCATGTCCATCTCAATATCTCTGTTTCAACCTTGAGGAATCTATCAGCCCTTCCTGCATTTATCTCTGTCACAGGAACAATGCTTCTTTTGGCAGTAAACATCAGTATACTTAAGTGCCATGAGTCATATTTTCAATTTTTAATTAAATCATGGTCTAGCTAAGGTTTGATTTATTTTGGCCTGAATTAATTTAGACCCTGGTCCACATAAATTTACATAGTTTATTTAATACAGCTCATGATTGCATAGATTGTAAAATCCCTTAGATAGCTACAGTGTAGATTGTAAAAATCACCCTCTTATCAAGCAAGGAGTGGTAGAATATAATCTCTGGGGGTGGTGTTAACTTCATTCTTAAAACTAGCATCACGAAAGAAATGTGTTGTATTCCTAAATAAAGGCTTTTATGAGATCATCTACAGATATTGCATCCCATATGTTTTCACTCTAAAAGTTTGAATGATATGGTAAAGCCTCATTAAGTGGTGCTGATGCGTGCTTTTTTCTTTCTTTCCCAGAATGGTTATAGAAGGTCATAAATCTATATAGTAAGCACCCTGCAAAAAGCTCATCTGCTGCACTCAAATATAGTAAATACTGTTTAAACAGCAGAAGTGTGAGTCATACCGGTATCATTTTCCTAGAATTCTGATAAAAAAGCATCATGGCTAATTAATGTTCCCAAGAAAGGGTCACAGCTTACAGGAAATGAATCGGAAGGTGACAGGAAGAAAGGGTGGGGAGCTCAGAACGCTTTGGCTCAGGATTGTTGGCAAGATCCTTGTTCCTGCAGCCAGGAATTGACAGAAATCACGAGGAAGAGAATAAATCACGCTGCACATTGAAACTCAGATTTTTTTTTTTTTTTTTTTTTTGACATGGAGTCTCATACTATCGCCCAAGCTGGAGTGCAGTGGCACGATCTCCACTCACTACAACCTCCGCCTCCTGGGTTCAGGCAATTCTCCTGCATCAGCCTCCCGCGTAGCTGGGATTACAGGCTCCCGCCACCATGCCTGGCTAATTTTTGTATTTTTATTAGAAATGGAGTTTCACCATGTTGGCCAGGCTGGTCTTGAACTCCTGACCTCGTGATCCACCCGCCTCGGCATCCCAAAGTGCCAGGATTACAGGTGTGAGCCACCACGCCCGGCCGAAACTCCAATTTAACCAGACTGGAAACACAGGGACGGGAGAGACAGAGAGAAGATGGAGAGGAGGGAAGGATGATAGGAGACGATGGCCAGAGGGTTGGGGGGTAAAGATTGGGGTTCAGGGGAAAATGGCTGAGAGAACAGCATTGAAACCCCCCTCTGCTACTGATTTGGTCTGGGCCCTGCAGTTAAGTTGTTTTTGTGAGTTTGGGGTTTCATGGCACTTCTGAATGTTAAATATGATTGGATGAGCACAGCTGGCAATTCAGCACTCATGACTCAGCTGAACTTGTGACCTATAGCAGGACATCTCGTAACCCTCAGAGGAGAAAGTGAGTCAGACACATTTTCTGCAAAAATGAAATTTGCCTTGTGGGAAGAAAGAATGCTCCCCATGCGTGTGTGTTGAGTGGAACATAGATGTTTGCCCTGCCTGCGGTCCAGGAGGTGGGGGCTGGGTGGAGGTGGGAGGAGCTGAGACCAGGCCAGCATGGAGGTGCTCAGGCGGCTTTCTTGTCTTCAGCCCATTCTTTACATTGGGTTGCACCCCCTGCATTTCCAAACAAACCATCAGGACACAAGGTCCGTCAAAGGTTTCTTTTTTCTCACGAATGGGTTGATGAATAGGATACATTCGCAAAGGTCTGAAAATCAAATTAAATTTTCATTACATGCTTAATGAACTTATTTGTCAGACAGAAATCAGTATTCTTCCAGGAAATCTGGAAAGAGTGGGTATCATACTTCTAGCAATTCCTGAAAATCCTCATGTATTATTAATTTTCCTGGAGGGAGAGACTATGAGAGCCATTGTTGGTTTGCAACACCAAAAGCTTAGCTCTGTCTCAAGAAGGTATACTAAAACTTCTTTCCAAAGATGCTGTTTTGATGTGCCTTATTGCGCTTTTGACAGGGGTTTGGGGGTGGGGAGATGACTATTGAATAATCCAATCAAATGTCTGGTATTGCAAATCTCTAAAGCTTGGGGCAATTTGGGCTGATCCCAAGGAATTGGGACACATTAGCAGAACTCTCTTCCCTACTTGGTGCCCGGCAAGGGAACTGATGATTCCATTGTGCATGCAGTGAGCAGAAAAGTTGGGTTTCAGTGAGAATCTAAGTACTGTTTGCCAATCCATCAGCAAACACTGGAAAGTCCCATTTGCATGTGATATTGTTTTTGTAAAAATGATGCCTTCACTGAATGGAAATAAGAAGTCAAGAAAACCTGAGTAATATTTACATTTTATCACAGGAGTCGAGGCTTATGCTCAAAACCCAGCTCCACAACTAACTAGCTGTTTGGGCGTGGACATATCACATTATTTCTTCGAGTCTCAGTTTCCCAGGGGGACTGGGCTTTTTAATCAGTGCAAGCCTGCTCAGCTCTAAACCATCTTTCAAGCCTTCTAAGTTTCTGTTACTGTATTTTGGATACATCCTGGAAATGCAGGGCACGTAATTGATTTTTCCAGATCTCCCACTATCGTTTACAGAGTATATGCAGTAGATAATTTTTGGACAGGGAAGTTACTATATCACCTACATTTTTATGGTAAAAATGCACTTTTAATGATATGAAAAGGTCTCAACCTTTTCGAAGGTACATAGGCCGCAGAACCAGCCTCGGCCCTTGTAGGTTCATCTTAAAGAGTAGACATCATCACTGAAGTAGTGTTGCCAGTAATCTGACAGAAACAACACTAACCTACATCTAATTTAGATCTACGCAGAACAAAAAGGAGTTCTGGGAGGTCAAATATGGGTAAGGATAGTTGGAGAAGGGATGGAGTTAGGCAAGGAAACCTGACAGGAGCCAGGCCAGACACTCCCTGAGCTGGGAGGATGTGCTTGGGTAAGCAGGCAGCCCCTTTCCTGCTGAAACCTTACTAGTGACCTCTTCTGCTCTCACTGGGGCATGGAAAATGGGAAGGAATGACATTTTCTGCCTTGGTAATTGTTTGTGCATAGATGCTTTATGGCCTAGTAATCTACTAAACAGCTGGTACCATGTCCTGTACTGAATAGAGGGAGATACTCTTCTTCTTAAATTTTGTTTGGATCCCAGCCTCTCTCACCTTTCTTGAAGTTAATACTGCAATGCCTAAAAGGGCTCTTTTCCCAAGGATTCTGTAAATTCTAATAGCATTACAGAGCATGGGAGGGGTGATGAAACCAGGCAGCTTGCTGTATTTCACTGACATAGGTGCAAACCTCTACACCTAGGGGTGTGTGTGTGTGTGTGTGTGCATGTGCATATGTATGGGGCAGGGAAGGGAAGGGAGATTTATGGGAGAGAGACCTTCCTGGGCATTGGAAAGGTGTCTGTGATGGTTAGTTTTATGTGTCAACTTGGAGAGTATTTTTGGATGAATTTAACATTTAATTTGATGAACATTAATAGCAGATTGCCCTCCATAACGAGGGTGGGTCTTAGCCAGTTGAAGACCTGAATAGAACAAAAAGACCAGCCTCCCTGAGCAAGGGAGAATCCTCCTGCAGACCACCTTTGGACCTCATCTGCACCATCAGCCCTCCTGGGCCCCTAGCCTACCAGCCCACACTATAACAGCCTGCATAACTGTGTGAGCCAATTCCTTATAGTAATTCTCTTTATATATGTACATGTATCTCCATCCCATCGGTATATCCCCATCCAATAGGTCTGTTTCTCTGGAGAACTCTGACTACTCCAGAGTCTTTTGTGAACTTCCCTATTTCCTCACTCTTCTCTTCTCTCTTTACATCCTACAGTTGTTTCTCTTAAGTCTTCATCCCCTCTGTTATTGCAGGTGGGGTTCCCTGGGAAGCAGACTCTGAGACAGAGTTAAGAGCACAGGATGTTTATCAGGCAGTGCCCTTGGGGTCAACATCTGGGAAAAGGATGGAGCAGAGTAGGATTGGGATGAAGAAGTAGAACTTTGAAGTGACCAATGGCAACTTCAGCCAACCGCAAGGGGCGCTCTGGAGCATACATGGCCTGCCAGACCTGCTCCATGCTGGGCTGAAAGGCAGGCCCCGATGCGCCAACCTCAATCAGCCATTAAGTGTGGGCTGCCTGCGGGACAGCAAGCCCTTGGGCCAGGCATCTTTTTGCAGCTGAGACTGACCTGAAGGGCTGGAGGTGAAGGCTGTCCACCACCTGCACCCCTGACAGGTGGGGCAATGGGGCCTTCCTGCACGTGGAAACTGGGTGGTGCGTCTTTATGTCCACCATACCTTAGCTGGAGACTGTCATCCACCCGTAGGCATTTCCCCCATTTTTAAGTCCCTGATGATTATCCGGATGCTTAGCTGCCCCCAATAAAGACAACATTTCCCAACCTCTCTTGCAGCTAGATGTGGCTCTGTGGCTCCCTTCTGGGCAGTGGGATATTAGCAGAAGTGTGTGTGCGGCTTCCACAGTGTATCCTTAAGTGGAAGAGTAGGTGTTTTTCTTCTCTCCTTTTCCTTCTTACTGACTGGGAGACAGATGTAATGACTGGGGCTCCAGCAGCCACTTGGACCATGAAGTTACCTTGGAAATGAAAAGCGTGTGTGGCACAAAGTTAGAGAAGACTCTTCGCCCCATGGATTATTTACCAGCCCAGCTCTGGCTGCCTCTAGACCTCTTGAACATGAGAGGGACATAATCTTTCTTATTTAAGTCACTCTTACTCAGGAATTTTCTGTTTCTTACAGCTGATACCAATTCTGATATATAGATAGTCCCTGACTTATGATGGTTTCACTTACAATCTTTGGATCTTAAGAGGGTGTCAAAGTGATACATAGTCAGTAGAAAGCAATAGGATACTCTCTTTCGATGCTGGGTGGTGCCAGTGAACTGCAGCTCCCAGTCAGCCACGTGATCACAAGGGTAAACAACCAATGCTCTGCTGTGTACCGTATTCAGTAAGTTACATGAGATATTCGGCACTTCATTATAAAATAGGCTTTGTGTCGGAAGATTTTGCCCAACTCTAGACTAATGTAAGTGTCCTGAGCACATTTAACATAAATGAGACTAAGCTATGATGCTCAATAGATTAGGTGTATCAAATGCATTTTGACTCTTGATATTTTCAACTTAATGATGGGTTTATTGGGATGTAACCCCACTATAAATCCAGGATCATCTGTATTATCTCATCGTTCTTCCTCTACTTCTCTTGCTAAGATAAAGCCCACCACTGCATAGAAAAATAATCAAGTCCTACACCATTTGGTTCTTTCTAGTGTCTTGAAACCTCAGTCATCATCTCCAGTGGTCTTTCTCCTTGGCCCACGTCTATTACTCTGGCCTCTGAGACCACTGGCTTGGAGAGGGGGTGGTATACATATAGGACTCAGCTTTGACCAGTGGGAAAGAATGAAGGGGCTTTTACTCTGACCTGTGACTAGTTCTCTCTCTGAATCTCCAAATTTAAAGTCACCTCATATAACCAGGATTAATTTCCTTCTAAATGTACCCATTTGATTTGCATGAAAAACTCATCTTCCTTCTATTTGCATACATTTGGCTCTATTTCGTGCAAACTAGTGCTGGAACCCTTTAATAGTTTTGAAGCCTGTTTTTACTACTGTAAACCTTTTGGGAGGGACTCGGCTTCTCCTTGCTCTGGGTTACATTGTCATATTGTATTACCTTCACTGACAATAAAGGGTTTCCACCCAAATGGCTTTCCCCACCCTTAGAGTAACGGTTGGGGATGGAATAAATTTCACTTTCCTTTGCACTCCATACCCGGGGGCAACCTGGGCGAAGACTGAGAATTGGGGAGAGTGGAGGTAGAAAAAAAAGAGCAAACATTCAGAAGGAGTGGCAGAAAGGCATCCATAACCTATTGTGGAGGACAGTCTCTAAGATGGCCTCATGATCTTCGCACCGGGATATTCGTGCCCTTATCCCTTCCCTTGAGTGTGGGTGGGCCCAGTGGCTTACTTCTAATCAACAGAATACAGCAAAAGTAATTATATGTAGGTGACCACAATTTATACAATTGTAATTCCTACCTCATGAGGAGACCTCCTCCTCTGCTCTTTGAAGAAGAAAGCTGCAGCATCGTGAGCTGCCCACAGAGAGGATGGTGTGGCAAGGAGCTGAGAATCTGTCTCTGACCAATAGCCAACAAGAAACGGAAGCCCTCAGTCCTATAACCGCAAGGAACTGAATGCTGCCAGCAACCGGAACGAGCTCAGAACTGGGTCCTTTTACAGTTAAGACTGCCACCCCAATTAACACCTTGATTACAGCCTTATGAGATCCTAGGTAGAGGATCCCTGACCCATAGAAACTGTGAGATAATAATTGTGTGCTGTTTTAAGCTAGTAAACTTCTGGTAATATTGCTACACAGCAGTAGATAATTAATACATCCATAATAAGGACTTTGGCCTTAGAAAGGGAAAGAAAATGCAAATTTGTTTGATGAAGACTTTTGAGAGCAAAATAACTGTTCTCTGGAAGACGGGGGTGGTGAGAGCAACGCTTTGCTGTATGCTGTGCTAACAATTTTTAAGTGACAAAAGGAAGAGAAAGGAGATAGTTGATCTCTTAGAGTGGGGGGGGTTGAAGCAAAACAAAAATCTATGTTTTATAAAAATGACCAGCATGGGTTTGAATCATCATGCTAGAGGAGTTGGAGGCTGTGGTGCTGGTGGTGAGATGTTAGAGAAATTTCTGCCCTCAAATTTGTGGGTGGCAGATGACAGACACCAGGATGCTTCACAGGCCAGAGCTTCTGAGATGGGTCCCATCTGGTTCCATGGGCTCTGTGTCAGAAGGCCTCTGCTTGAGTCCCAGATCTACTGCGCATTAACTGTGTCGTCTTGGCCAAATGACTGCATCTCTCCAGATCTTAGTTTCCACATCTGTAAAGTGGGGTTAATTATAGTACAGGTTAATAGGATTATTGTGTTGGGTCAATGAAGTAATGCATGAGAAGTGTCCAGCCTGGCACATAGTGAAGGCCTAATCAACGATAGCTTTAAAAAATTAATGATTGGATGAGGAGTGAAAAAAAAAAATGTGGACAAGTTGAGGCTTTCCAAGTACTTGCAGTGTTTGGGAGAAAATTACCTCTTTGAATTGAGATTGCCCATCAGGGTGTCAGGATTGTTCGAGCCAGTGATTTTCTTTCTTGGCTGCATATTAAAATTACCTGGGGTGATTTACAATGTATTGATGCTTGGGCTCTGCCTCTGGAGATTCTGATTTAATTGGTCTGGGTGTAGCTTGGGCATCAGGACTTTGAAAAATTCCCCAGGTGATGCTAATGTGCAATCATGCTTGAGAATCACTGCTTTGGCACTTTATCTATTTCTTAATGGTGGCCCCTGATTGTTTCAGGTGTCTTTGTTTTGTTTACCCAGCTAGATGGCAAGTCCTTGTGGGCTCGCCTGTGTGTTATCCTTTGTGGGCTGGCAGAGTAAGAGGCATAGGGAACCAGAAGCCAAAGAGCTTGAGTTCTCCATCTGGTTTTTCCTAACTGGCCGTGGGGCCCATGGCCAGGGTCATGATCTGATTGAAGCATGTGCTATGCACTAGACACTTCTCCAAGTACTTTGCCTGCATCAGTTCATTTATTCCATCAGCCTGATAAACTGGTTCTATTATTAGCCTCAGAGCTAATAATAACACAGAGAAGTTAAGCAACTTGCCCAGGGTCACACCACTGTGCTTCTGACTCTGAGTGCAGGAAGCCTGAGCTCCCACCAAGACCCACTCCACCCTCTGCCTGACATGAGGCTGGTCTCAACTCTATTCATCTCCAGTGAGGAGCTAGATTGTCCTTGAGTCCCTCCCAGCTCTAACGTTTACAGTTCTGCTGCCCCCGCCAGCACCTAGCAGAGACATCACATAGTGGGTGGTCTGGTGCTATTTACTCGGGGACTGATTGTTACATCAAGGAATTGATTTCAGACTACAATGAGCACAACAGAACAAAGAGGGCAGACAGTTGGGAGCCATGACCTGGGAGGGCGGCTCTGCGTGGAAAGATGACCAGGTTAAAGGGATGATGTAAGAAGAACGTCTGTGCATCCCTTTGTGCTTTTGGCCCTTGGGTTAGCTGAGTGAATGGGCAGAGGGATGGGTCAAAGTCAGCCAAAGGCTACTTTCACTGAGGATGTGGAAAGCTGACTATCCCTGCATAAAATAAGTGACAGGAATTTGGGCAAATCGAGCCTAAGAGCTAGAGAAGAGATGAAAAAGCCTCTGGAGTGGATGTGACCCAAAAAGTAAAAAATAATTCTACATGACTGGAATTTTCCACGGCCGCTGGCTGGTAGGCTGGTGATGTCTGATGTTCAATTTTAAGTTGACGCCTGTGCTGTTCTGTGTGGTAATAATCCTTCATTAGCACTAAAATATCCATGAAAGTCTGTTGCACACACAGTCTTTTGTTAGTGGTGCTTTAAGGGAATGAAGTAATAGGAATGGTGTTGGTAACAGAGAAAAATAATGAGGAAGACAGATGATGCTTGCAGGAGATAGCACAGAGAAGCAGGAAGAGGTGTCAGTGGAAACATGAGTCCCTCAGGAATCCTCAGATGTGTTGGCTGAACACGAGGCTTAACGAAAGTTAATTGAACATATGAGAGAACAGGAAGATCCTCAAGTCTGAGGCACCTGGGACACCCAGGAGGCCAACATGTGGGTTACTCAAGGTAAAAGAAGAAATTGAGAGAAAAGGTACAAAGTATGATTTCCCCAGTGAAACAGAGTAATAAAAATGACACTTCTTAATCTGCATAGGTTTTAAGAAAAAGAAAAAATCCGAGGTAATGCTTTCATCCACGCAGGGGTTAGATGACATAGCTCCAGCTCAGATGCTCCTCAAGTCCTGTGTATGCCCTAAATAGATCTCCAATTCTGGTGAAAACTGGAATTACGGGGACTTTTCAGAATACTACTGTCTGCTCCCACTGCAGGAAAAGAGGCTGATGTCTTTGGGTCAGCAGGTGGCCTGTGCGTGGGACTTTTAAAAGCTCCTCAGGGCTGGGCACAGTGGCTCGTGCCTGTTATCTCGGCACTTTGGGAGGCCAAGGTGGGAGGACTGCTTGAGGCCAGGAGTTTGACTTGAGACAAGCCTGGGCAACATAGCAAGACCCTATCTTAAAAAAAAAAAAAAAACTAGCTGGGTGTAGTGGCATGGGACTGTAGTCCCAGCTACTCAGGAGGCTGAGGTAGGAGGAGCTCTGAAACCCAGGAGTTTGAGGCTGAAGTGAGGTAGGAGTGCACCACTGCACTCCAGCCTGAGTGAGAGTGAGACCCTGTCTCTAATAAAAAAGCAAACAAACAATAACAACAACAAAAAGAAATAAAAGCTTCTCAGGAAATTTACTGTGCAGCCAAGGTTGGAACCCACTGCCCAGAGTGCTATGCAACGAACACACACCTGGAGACAGGAGGGGGACAGCAATTCTATAGAAAGGCTTGAGAAAGGAAAATAAATCTTGGGACCCCAAAATCACTAAGCCAAAGAGGGAAAAGTCAAGCTGGGAACTGCTTAGGGCAAAACTGCCTCCCATTCTTTTCCTAAAACAGATAGCTACTAAGTTACACACCTCCCTCACACTTTGCTCACAAGGAAATTAAACTCAAAGTTATCCCCCTGCTTTCGTGAGACAAATGCGTATCTGATTGCTTCCTTTGCCATATTGTTTAATGCAACCATTTGTCTTTTATCTACCTAAGACCTGGACCCTTCCCATTTCGAGGTGTCCTGCCTTTCCGGACCAAACCAATGTACACCTTATATATATATTTTTTGATGTCTCGTGTCTCTGTAAAATGTATAAAACCCAGATGTGCCCCGACCACCTTGGGTACATGTCGTCAGGGCCTCCTGAGGCTATGCCATAGGCATGTCCTTAACCCTGGCAAAATTAACTTCCTAAATTGATTGAGGCTTGTCTCAGATACTTTTTGGTTTACAGGCTTTAAGCTTCAACGAAATGTGTGTTTTCACATTTCTTCGTTTTAAACTTATTTGTTGGTCACATTGTATTAAGTGAGTGTGAGGAAGCTAGTAATAGGAACATTAATATTAGTTATAATATTCATACTGATACGGGAGTGCCGGGAAGGGAAGAGCGTGGTCCCTTTAAATGATCTGGAACGGGGGAGGGGAAGTGCTGGGTAGAGGAGGGCGTGGTCTCTGGCTAGGGCTCCACCCCCACGGACCTAGGTGGGGACAGGCACTCCTGCCTTCCTGCTCAAATGTTGCATTTTCCAGGACCACTCTGGCCCGCGACACCCCCCATCCTGTGCCTATAAAAACCCCGAGACCCTAGCAGGCACACACAGGCGGCCAGACATTGAGAGGAGCACATCAGTGGAGGAAGACACATGCGGCTGGTGGGCGAGAGGAGGTCTAGGGGAGCATGCTGGCGGCACCGACAGGCCATCCACCCGCAGGCCATCCACCGGTGGAATGAGGTGGAGTGTGGCCGGGGCAGTTGGAGGAGAGCCGGGGCCGTCGCAACCCACTCCGGGGGAAAACCAGCTCCCTTCTGGCTCCCCCATTTGCTGCGGGCTACTTCTACTCTATAAAATCTTGCACTCATTCTCCAAGCCTAGATGTGATCTGATTCTGCTGGTACACCAAGGCAGGAAACCCCGGGATACAGAAATCCCTCTGTCCTCGTGATAAGGAAGGGGGTCTAGTTGAGCGAACAAACAAGCTGCCTACAGATGGCTAAACTAAAAGAGCATCCTGTAACACATGCCCACTGGGGCTTCAGGAGCCATACACATTCTCCCCTAGACACTGCCATGGGGTCGGAGACCCACAGCCTGCCCTTCTGTATGCTGCCCTAGAGGTTTGAGCGGCGGAACACTAAAGAAGTGAGCCACACCCACATCGCACAGCCTGTAAGGGGGACAAAGGAATTTTTCTCGTTTCAGTACTATGAATGTTACCCAGAATAAAGAATGGACTTTTTCTTGCATAAAATCCTAGCAAAAACTCCAAGAGAAAAGCGGGGACATTAGATCACAGTCGTTAGAAGGTACCTTAGGATCTCTTGGCATCTGGATGATGGAGGCAGAGAACAACATGATTGGTTCAGAGGTCGGGTGGGCTCCAACTACCCTCAGATATCCCCCTCTTCAGAACCAGAAGTAGGGTGGAATCTTTGAACAACTGGCCTATTACCTCCCTACCCTTCAGATGCAAGGGTTGATACTCAAGTGCCATCAGGAGCAGTCACCTGACCTAAATTCACACTCGACTGTCCATGACTAATATAAAATATTTTCTTTCCAGGAGGTAATGATAGCTTGGTGGAAGGCCTTAAACTTAGGAACCTTACCAAGGAGAAAGAGAGGAAAATGTCAACACTGATGGAAAAAGTCAAAGAAGGGTAGCTGGGCAGGAGAATGAGCGCAGAGAGATTCAATAGTGTGGGCAAGTACTGGGCCTCCAGAGATGAACATGAGGCCAATCCTCCCGGGACATGGGAAGCAGGAGAAGAATGACTATGTTGAACATGTTAACAAATAGACACATATTAAATTAACAAGTGCCAAAAACCATCCACCCACCCTCAGCTCAGAGGAAGCCCCCAAAGCCTGGCCCCAAATGACTCAACCCGATAACCAAGAATCGCTTGTATTAAGGCTATTTCTGCTTCATCCAAAAGGTTTTCAGTGATGTTCAGAGTCAACAGGAAATTAATCAGCAAGTAGAAAATTGAAAGAAGATCTGCATCTTACTGCAGGAGCCATTACAATAAAAGCAGATTTGGCAAAATGGCAAGGTGAGTTTTTTTTTAATCTCTCTCTTACCATGTTACTTAATAAGTTGAAGATTCCAAAACTGAAAGTCTAAGGAACAGAGGCTCCTTGGAGAATAGGGTACACACTGTCCTAGGACCTGTACCCATCTGCTGAGCATGCCAGCCTGGTCGCCATCCAAATAGCTCTCTCTGCTTTCTCAAAAAGCCCCTGGAAACCTGACCATGCTCTGACACGGTCTATTTAAAACTCCCTGGACTCATCTCAGGCCACTTCTCTGTCTTGTATTGTTTCATTTGCCTCTCCCCGCTAAGCTCTTGGGGGGAAAAGCATTTTTTTCTTTTCTTGTTTTGGAATGATTTTATTTATTATTATAAGCCTGGGTGGAGAATGTACTTCCTTGCTTATCATGCAGTGAAGTAGAAATATAAAATAATAATAATACCTGGATGCGGTAGAGAACATAAAACTCTGCCTATCATATAACCTTTGCTCTGCCATCCTGAGTATCTGGGGAAACAGCTTCCCTTGGTCTTCCTTATTATGGCAACTAAAAACCCCAAGACCCTAAATTAAAGAACTGATATATGGAATGATGGTGAGAAAGAAAATCTTTTTTCTTTTTCACTAGTTTCTGACCTGTTGATCTTAAAAAGATCCCTTTCTTTTCCTGCCCCAAAGTGTTTGTGAAGAGAATGGATACTGAGTCAATGTGCTTAGTATGAGGTCTCAGTTAAGATCACTGGGGTTGCAAACAACAGAAACCAGCTCCAGTAGATGTGAGCAAAGCAGGAAATTTATTGGAAAATCATTAGAGTTTCTCACAGAACCCAAAGGCAGCATTCGGGGGCCATGCTCTTTTGTTTTCTGCCTGCCCTTCATTTTTATTTCCTGGGTTTTACTAGATGTGAGTTTCATGAATGCAAGGATTTTGTTTGATTTGTTTCCTTCAGGCTTGCCCATGCCTAGCACAGTGCCTGGAACACAGTAGTTGCTCAATCAGCATTTATTACTGTATTTCTCTGCAGAGAAGCTTCCTACATTGAAGTTCAGGATGATGTCAAATGTCCACCCCCAGTCGCAGTTGGTCACCTCTGACCAGGGGATGTAGTTTTCTAGCAGGCAGCTTGTGGGAAATGGTTTGTGGCAATCCCCAAATACAGCCGTCTTTTGATTAATAGCAAACTAGAAGGAACTCCACCTGTTCCCATGGCATGAAACTTTCTTGCAGCTTTGCAGATGCGTTATCGAACAATCTTTCTTTGGACAACTCCAGGGACAAAGAGAGCACTGTTTCTCAAGACCTACTTGCTCCATTTTTTAAAACACATCTAATTATTAGGAAATCCATTCATGTATCTGTCTGAATTTTACCTTCATTGGTCCAAACTCTGCCTTTCAGAGCCATAAAGAGTAAGTTTCTCCCATATGACGAGTCAAAAAAGTGATTTGAAGAACATGATTATGTTGCTTTGAAGTCTTTTCCTTGAGGTCATCAATAAATGCTGTCCCTGAATTCATTATATTTAAGATTGCCTCTTTCTGATTTCTTTAAAATGATAGAATCAATAACTCAGTGGTGGATGGAAGATGGGCCTTGGAGACTTTATACTGCATGATCTTTGTTCCCATCCAAACGAAAGACTTTATGGGGGTGCTTATGGTTTTATTCAGCCTTCCTTTACAGACAGTGGGTGTTGGTCAGTGGTGACATCCGTTTTGAGGAATACATGTTACCTGCTGGAAATAAATGGCTAAAGGAACTAAAACTTACCAGCTGGTTCCTGTGGAGCAAGGAAGATCTAATTGGTAACCTCTGGCTATTCTCAAGCCTAATGGTATATTTATTAACTCTATCAGCCCCTTTATATCTTCTTGATATGGTTTGGCTGCTTCTCCACCCAAATCGCATCTTGAATTGTAGCTCCCATAATTCCCACATGTTGTGGGAGGGACCTGGTGGGAGATAATTGAATCACGGGGGCGGTTTCCCCCATACTGTTCTCGTGGTAATGAATAAGTCTCACAAGATCTGATGGTTTTATAAGGGGAAACCCCTTTTGCTTGGTTCTTCCATTCTCACTTGTTTGCCACCATGTAAGATGTGCCTTTTGCCCTCTGCCTCCCTAGCCATGTGGAACTGTGAGTCCATTAAAACTCTTTTTCTTTATAAATTACTCAGTCTCGGGTAAGTCTTTATCTGCAGCGTGAAAACGGACTAACACACTTCTCTTTTCAAAACTAAATGTACTCAATTTTTTAAAATTTAATTCATATCATTTAACAAACATTTACAGAGCACCATTTTTGAGGAATTGTACTAGTTGTTGCAATAACAGATAAAGGACATGATTGCTACCTTCAAAGAATTCATAGTGAAATGAAAATAGGAAGCTGAGTAAACAGATGATTTTAAGCTAGGATAAGTGCATGACAAAGGCATAGATTAGGACCATCAGCAGTGTGCAGGAGGAGAGGCACTCAACCAGGGTGGGAAGAGGTCTGGGGAAGGGAGCTTAGAGAATGCTGCCTAGACTACCAAAAGTGGTGCCTGAGATGAGTCTCAGAAGATGAGTAGGAATTAGCCAGATGAAGAAGGATGGGTATGGGAGGAGGGAGGATAGACAGGCAGAGGTTTGTGTTTGCAAAGCTGTGGAGGAGTTGACATAGTTTGTTCACAGCATGGCTGGAGCATGGAATATGAGGGCCAGAGTAGCAAGACAAGAGCTGAAGTAGGACAGATATGTGTGGGCTGTAATGATTGCCTTTTTGCTGCCTAACAACACACCTTCAAAACCTGGTGACTTCAGACAATAAACCTTTATTATTCACGAGTCAACCAGTCAGCTGCAAAGCTCTGGTGAACTGGCTGGGGCCTGTGTGATCACCACTGGGCTCACTCATGTGTCAGGGATCGAGTGGCAGATTGGGGGCTGGCTGGTCTTGGGTGGCCTCACTCACAATGCTGGCAGTTGGCTGGCTGTTGGCTGGGTGAGAAGGCAATGTGTTTCTCGCTGTGTAGCAGGCTAGCCTGAGCTAGTTCATACAGTGCTGCCAGGAAGAGTGGCAACACACAGGCCACTTGAGACCTAGGCTTGGAACTGGCATATCATAACTTCTGCCACATTTTATTGACCACGTCAAGTCACAAGAGCACTTCAGATTCAAAAGACAAGGGCATAGACTACCTCTTGATGGCGGGTGCTGCAAAGTCTTATTGCAAAGCCTCTCTATACAGGAAGGGATGAATAATTGTAGCCATTTTGCAATCAATCAAGCATAGGAACCTTACATGATTGGAGTTTATCTTGGCAAGAATGGGGAGAGATCAAAAGGATATTAAATTTCTTAACAGTTAATTTTCATTTACACATTAACATTAAAACACACTTACATTAAAAAAAAAAAAAAGTATGTCAAATAAGGTTAAAATCTCCTGCCAGCCATGTTCTTGTTGAATAAGATGAGGCAGATGATGTTTTCTGGACACCACTTTCCAGATCTTGGGCAGGTTGACACACGGACCATTTCCCAGTACCCCTTACCCCTGGCAGTTCAGCTAACTAGAAAGCCACATAAATCTCCTTATCCCTCAGGCGATATTATTTAGTTCCCATGAGGATCTCATGGGAAACTTTTTCAACTGCCTCATGAAATCCAGGCCCACTATGTCTACAGTATTCCTTATTGATTCATGGTCAAGTCAATTAAACCTGTGAGGAAACAGAGTGAGGACGGTCCAATCCAACTTGGCTCTCAAAATCTCCCTTTCCAGGCACTAGCATCTTCTTTAGTAACCCATTTTAGAAGGTTGCTCAAATTCTATACTGCAGTGACCATTATCTGGGGCATCCACATTGATCCACTTTGTGAAAATTGGGATCCAGTTTTCAGCCATCACCAAAGTTCCTTAAACACAATGAGTTGCTTCATCCAGGGTCCTCTCAGTTCCCAGAGATGAAATTCACAATGGCCCTCAAGCTTAATATCATTGAGATGGGCCAGATTCACTAGCTAGCTCCTCTCATGGCTGGATCTTCACTTCTCTCAGGCCAGGGAACCTCAGTCTTCTACTTGACAGGGGGAAAAAGAAAAAGAGATGGGGAGAAAGGGAAGGAAGAAAAAAGGGAGGCAGAAAGAAATGGAGAGGAAGAGAGGAGAATTAAATATGTTTCTCTTTTGATTCTGTCATCAATTTATATTGCACCACACACCCTGTTTGACTTACCACTAATTTTTTTTGAATCTTATTTAGCACTTAATTAAAAATAAAACTTTGGAATGTTATTCTGTAAGTAATTACAAGAAACTTTTAGTAGTGGTTACATTTGGGAAGAGGAGAGGGGCAGGTTTCATGGAGGCAGGAGATTTCAGATTTTCCTTTGGTGTTTTTCTCTATTGATTGAATTCTCTAAACATGCCAAGGAGATTTATATGGAAAATGGAATTATGGGAAATGTTTCTGGTTTTTCCCCTAATTTCCCTCCCTTTATTAAAAAATATTTTTACAAGTGAAATACTTACTGTTGTTTCTACAGCAGCAACAAATACTATGTATACATAGAGTGCTTACTTTGCACCAGGCCCGATGCTAACGTGCTCTGCTTACATTATCTTTTTCGTTCTACAACAACCCAGTGGAGGAAGACTTCTCACACACAGTTTAAGGATGAGGAAATGAAGGCACAGAGCAGTTATTCAACTTGTCTAAGGCCACATGGCTACTAAGAATCATTGCCAGAATGTACCTCCAGTTTTATAGGTTTTGGCCACTGTGTGACGACTCCTTCCCTCTTTTGATGGATATCCAGAGAGCACCTTGGGCAGCCACCTGACTCTTACGACCACCCCTTCCAGTTTTGGACCATCAGAGCTGTTGTCAGAATGTCTTCATAGGAGTCTCCCAACTTTCTATTTTTCCTTTGAACTTTGAAAATCTACCTCTGAATATTGCAAGCTCATGTCTAACTAAGCTAATGATATTCCTCCATTTTCCCAAAAGCTTAAGCTGCCACTGTCTTTTAGTTGCTATTTTCTTAACTAACTAGTTTGTCCTGATGGGTCAAAATTAAGGGCTTTTGATAAGGAGAACAGTTATTATATTTTTTCAAACTTCTGGGAGATGAAACTACACGAAGAATTTATTGCATTTGTTGTTCTTAGCTGACCTTACCCTGATTTTACCACATAATAAAATGCTTTGAGTCCTGCGTTCTACTGGTTACTTTGGGTTTTGTTTGTTTGTTCATTGTTAACCACAACTGACCTTTAAGTCTGGGAATAGTTTCCAAGTTTCTGGAAATAGTCAGTAAGTGGCTCTGCCGTCCTTCTGATGTTGCTATAGATCAATTTTGAAGAGAAACCCAACCTCAAAATCTTCTTTGATTCCTCTATCTTACTTATTTCTCCCTCCTCCATATTCAATTAATGACTCTTCTCTCTGCAAAATTTATCTTACTTCCTACTTTTATAACCATTTTTACCACAGTAAATGAAACAAGTTCAGGCTTTGAAACTGCTTGACCTATAGTATGGCATTAACTCCTAAAATGGACTCGTAGCCATAAGATTATCTCCCCAGAACCCATCCCACCCTGAGTCTATACCAGTCACACGAATCCCACCCCCCTTTCCAGTGACTGACCTAAGAATGGGCAGATGACCCAGTTCTGCCCAAAGAGATGTGAGAGGACATTTACTATCTGCCTCTAGGGAATCATTTCCTTGCTTCTAAAAAGTCGGCGTCAGGTCCTTTGCCTCGTCTGGATGTGCGGCATCTGGTGTGATAGCAGACTCTCTTGTGTCCCTTCCTCCTGTGCGGCACACAAGCCTGCCCTTCCCCTGCATTCCTTGTTATGTGCAATTGCAGCCATTTCCATTTTAAAGTACATAGCATCCCAACAGATACACCAGCCCCTCTGCCTATAAATATCTCACTTTTCATCTTACTCATGCCAGATTAACCACCCCAAACATGAAAACTCTTTATGACTTCAACTTCTCTTCTAGTTACCTTGAGTGAAGGGAATTGAAAATGCATAGTCAGGATTCAAGGTTGTAAGATCTGTACAATGTTGTAACTTTGTTAGTTCCCCATGCTTATTTTTTAAATATCATGCCGTGTTTAGTCATTTTCATTCATTCAACAAACACTAATTGAGCACCTATTGTCAGTGTTATGCTATACTCTGGAGGTACAAAAGGAAAATGAGTAAGAATCAGTTCCTGCCATCAAAGAAGTTACAACCTAGTAGCGGAGTACAGCAGGCACAAAGGCTGCCCTCTCAGTAGATGCCCCCTCCTTTCTTGTTAACAGAACCTCAATTTTGTTTGGACAATAATGTGTCCAGCCAGAAGGGATGCCATGTAATTTGTCTAGGAGTGAGCATGTAAATGAAACCTAAGGGAAAGTCTACTGGGGATTTTGGGAAGGATTCCCCTTCTGATAAAAGATAGGAACCAACTACCTACTTCCTTACTTGTTGGGGCCCTGTTGTATGAGACCATGATGTTTGGAGCTCTGGTAGCCTTCTTGAAATTGAGAGAAAGGCCTTTCATAGAGATGCTCACCAGTGCCATGACATCATTGCCATGATGGTCCAACTTTGCAATCGCCTGTGTCCAGACTTACTTTTTATGAGGTAATCAAATGCCTTTACTGTTGAAGCCACTATAGGGTTTTCTAACCGAAGCAAGGTAGAAAGCCATGAAAATAAGTATTTTAAATACAGTATAATAAATGTGATTATAGAGTTATGCATAGGAAGGCAGTATATTTAGAGGTGTACAAAGATAAATAGTATTCTCTCCCTGACCCTAACAACCACAGTCTAAGAGGAAGCAGACCCAATTAATGCAGGTTTGTTGTACATATAATAAATACAATACTAGAAATATGCACAGAGTAATATGAGAATATCAGAGGAAAGCCTGACTCAGGTATCTGTAATGTTTGCTTACGATGTGAGTGAGCTGAAGTATTTTTTCAGGAGTGTCACAGATGTCATGTGGCATCCCTCTTAGTGCATCACGTCAGTGGAAACATGGTGTCAGTTTGTCTTACTACTGGTAATGTTAAATTAGATTATGAAGCACCAGAGGTATCTGCCATATTCTCCTTGTTAAATTTACCATTTGCTTTTGTCATTAATAAGTATTTTGTGAGAAGATATTTTGAGACTATGGAGATAGCTTGTTTCATGTCAAACTTTTGTCCACTGGTTTTAGCATCTGTTGATGATTCTTCATGAATCAATCATCGCAAAAATTTTGTAAAGTGATTTTGAAGCTCTTTTATTCTTTCTATATTTATTTCATGGCATTCTACAAAGGGAGAAGCTTTTCCTCATCCCTCATTTATTCTTTCATTCATTGACTCATTTAAGTCAGTATGAACTTATGGGTTTCCATTTTCTTTCGTAGGTAATCTGTAAATATTATTTATTCGGATGCTTGAATTATCCCAAGTTTGTCAGTAGAAGCCCCTTCAAACATCTTCCTGTGTCTCTATTCTTTGAGAATTTATTTATTTCACAAGATGATATTCCAGGCTGATCTTGAACTTTTCCTCTCCTAGCCGTGAAATAAGCTGTATTTTCAAGTGACCCTGCTTTCTTTCAGTGGAGAATAGTGTGGTATTTAGAAACAAAAAAATCTGTGCACTATATGTGCTCATTGCTACTGAACTGTAATTGCTATGAGGCCTTCTCAGGGACGTAAGAAATAGACATATGTATATACACATCTATACATACATCTATATCCATGTGGATGTAGATATGACATGTCTATATACCTGTTGATATATAGATATAGAAGTAAAATAATATCTATTGGTCCTTTGCTTTAGTTAGAAAACCCAAGCATTGGCCAGGCGTGGTGGCTCATACCTGTAATCCCAGCACTTTGGGAGGCCGAGGCAGGCGGATCATTTGAGGTCAGGAGTTCAAGACCAGCCTGGCCAACATGGAGAAACTCCATCTCTACTAAAAATACAAAATTAGCTGGGCATGGTGGCCCATGCCTGTAATCCCAGCTACTTGGGAGGCTGAGGCCGGAGAATCGCTTGAACCCAGGAGGTGGAGGTTGTGGTGAGCCGAGATTGAGCCATTGTACTCCAGACTGGGCAACAAGAGTGAAACCCCGTCTCAAGAAAAAAAAAAAAAGAAAACTCAACCATCTATAAAATAGATAAATATATATCGACATAAGTCATGAATTTATACTGATATTTCCAGTTTTAATTCAACATACCGTTCTTTGACAGTGAGAAAGCTGGCCTTGTTATCCTCAATATATTTACCTGTTTAATCCTAGAATATACTGAAAGCAGTTTCATAATTGCTGATCCATACAACTGTGAGAAACAACTCAACTAACTAGACTTTAATATTTATTCATCATTCTTATCTTCAGCTTAAGGGTTGTATTAGTCTGTTCTCATGCTGCTATTAAGACATTCCCAAGACTGGGTAATTTATAAAGGAAACAGGTTTAATGGATTCACAGTTCCACATGGCTGGGAGGCCTCACAATAATGGTGGAAGATGAAAGAAGAGCAAAGGGACATCTTACATGGTGGCAGGCAAGAGAGAGCTTGTGTAGGGGAACTCCCCTTTATAAAATAATCAGATCTCATGAGACTTATTCACAATCATGAGAACAGCACAGGAAAGACCCACTGCCATGGTTCAATTACCTCTCACTGGGTCCCTCCCACAATATGTGGGAATTATGGTAGCTACAATTCAAGATGAGATTTGGGTGGGGCACAGCCAAACCATATCGTTCCACACCTGGCCCCTCCCAAATTTCATGTCCTCATGTTTCAAAACCAATTATGCCTTCCCAACAATCCCCCATTTCAACATTAACTCAAAAGTCCACAGTCCAAAGGATAATCTGAGACAAGGCAAGTGCCTTCTGTCTATGAACCTGTAAAATCAAAAGCAAGTTAGTTACTTCCTAGATAAATGGGGTTGCAGGCATTGGGTAAATAAACCCCTTCCATATGGGAGAAATTGGCCAAAACAAAGGGGCTACAGGCCCCATGCAAGTCTGAAACCCAACAGAGCAGTCAAATCTTAAAGCTCCAAAATGATCTCCTTTGACTCCATGTCTCACATCCAGGTCACGCTGATGCAAGAGGTGGGTTCCCATGGTCTTGGGCAGCTCTGACCCTAATGGGTTTTTGGGGTATAGCCTCCCTCCCAGTTGCTTTCATGGGCTAGCATTGAGCCTCTGTGGCTTTTTCAGGCATGCAGTGCAAGCTGTTGGTGGATCTACCATTCTTGGGTCTGGAGGATGAAGACCCTCTTCTCACAGCTCCACTAGGCAGTGCCCCAATGGGGACTCACTGTGGAGGCTCCCACCCCACATTTCCCTTCCACACTGCCCTACAGAGGTTCTCCATGAGGCTTCCACCCCTGCAGCCAACTTATGCCTGGACATCCAGGCATTTCCATGAATCCTCTGAAATCTAGGTAGGGGTTCCCAAACCTCAGTTCTTGACTTCTGCACCTTCACAAGCTCAGCACCATATGGAAGTTGCCAAGGCTTGGGTCTTGCACCCTCTGAAGCCATGGCTTGAGCTGTATCTTGGCCCCTTTTTGCCACAGCTGGAGCACCTGGGAGGCAGGGCCTCAAATCCCTAGGCTGCAAGAGTAGGAGGGCCTTGGGCCTGGCCTATGAAACCATTTTTTCTTCCTAGGCCTCTGGGCCTGTAATGAGAGGGGCTGCCGTGAAGGTCTTTGACGCCCTGGAGACATTTTCCCCATTGTCTTGGTAATTAACATTTGACTCCTCGTTACTTTTGCAAATTTCTGCAGCCTGCTTGAATTTCTCCTCAGAAAATGGGTTATTCTTTTCTATAGTATTGTCAGGCTGTAAATTTTCTGAACTTTTATGCTCTGCTTCCCTTTTAAACATAAGTTCCAATTCCAAACCATATCTTGGTGAATACATAAAACTGAATGCTTTTAACAGCACGCAAGTCACCTCTTGAATGCTTTGCTGCTTAGAAATTTCTTCCACCAGTTGCCCTAAATCATCTCCCTCAAGTTCAAAGTTCCACAAATCTCTAGGGCAGGGTTAGAATACCACCTGTCTCTTTGCTAAACAATAGCAAGAGTCACCTTTGCTCTAGTTCCCAAAAAGTTCCTCATCTTCTTGTGAGGCCACCTCAGCCTGGACTTTATTGTCCATATCACCATTAGCATTTTGGTCAAAGTCATTCAAGAAGTCACTGGGAAGTTCCAAACTTTCCCACATCTCTCTGTCTTCTGAGCCCTCCAGACTGTTCCAACCTCTGCCTGTTACCGAGTTCCAAATCCGCTTTCACGTTTTTGGATATCTTTACAGAAGCACCCCACTACCTGGTGCCAATTTACTGTATTAGTCTGTTCTCATGCTACTAATAGAGACATACCTGAGACTTGGTAATTTATAAAGGAAAGAGGTTTAATGGCATCACAGTTCCATATGGCTGGGGAAGCCTCACAATCATGGTGGACGATGAAGAAAACCATCAAAAAACCTTTATAAAACCATCAGATCTTATTCACTATCCCAAGAACAGCATGGGAAAGACCCATTCCCATGATTCGATAACCCCCCACCAGGTCCCTCCCACGACTTGTGGGAATTATGGGAGCTACAATTCAAGATGAGATTTGGGTGGGGACACAGCCAAACCATATCAAGGCTATACCTCTATTATACCACTTTTGACCAATTATTTGTTTACAAAATGTTTTTCTACTAGAACATAAGTGCATTGAAGGCAGGGGCACATTTTTGCTTTTTTAAAAAAAGTCCAAAGCCTAGCAAAGTATCTGAGACATGTAAGGTACTCCATCAATGGTAGTTGAATTAATCAATGAATGACTCAAACACTCAATTATTCCCATTGCCTATAGGAGGAAGTCTATTGTTCAAAGCTTCTTACAAATCCTATGTCTCACATTTCCCTAATGGCTCTTCCTGTATATAGAACCAACTATCTATCCAACATATCTTGCATTCCCAGCCCTCTGCCCTCTTATTTATGCTATTCTTTTTGTCATGAATGTTATTTCTCTCTTCTTTCCACTTTAATATCATTTAAATAAATCTTTTTTAAAATACCTCATTTAAATCTCTCTTTTTAAGAACAAAATGCTCATAACATATTGCTCTGAATTCCTTAGTCTGTATATACACTAAGTTATATATAATATAATATTATATATGTATATATAATCATGCATCATAGATATTTTATGCATGTGTTTAAACCTTATGCATTTCAGATTGCCATGCTGTCTGTCATCTTCAAATCCTGTGCAGTGCTTATGGCAGTGCTGTGCAAGTAGATGGCAATAAATGAAAACTTGCTAAATTAATGAGTGAGTGGCAGGTGACTGTCAATTATGTGAGTGCAGCATTCTTAGGAAGTCCTCTAATGCCATGCCATTCTCTCTAATAAAGTAAGTTAGGCTCGAAATACTACTTTTAAGGATTTATTCCTTTGGCTTCCTCTGAACTTATCCTCTTATTCTCATTCTTAATTTTTATTATTCCAGGATGCTGGCAATGTTTTCCTCTTGATTCTTTAAAAGTAATGGTAGAAGCAAATACCCTTCCTATGGTGGACATAAAGGGCTTCAAACATTGAACGAGGTCCTGCAACCAGAGGCCAGATTTCACATCAGTACACAGTGCCTTTTTAGGCACTCTTATAGAGATGACAGTTTTCATCTGTGATAAGATGAGGAGATAAATATGCACAACTCTGTCAGTTGGTGCCTGCAGATTGTAGACAGCAGTTCTCACAACAAATATCCACAGCTGTCCTATGATTTTTGGCCCCCACTTAATGTTGCATTTACTCCACAATAATTCTCCTTTGACCTATTTAGGGCTAGCCTAGCCAAAAGGTACTTTAAACAGAAACCAACTATTATTGGCCTTGTGAATACAAGAGCCAATTCAAGCAAAATTATCAGTTTCCCAGGCTCTTTGGAAATTCCCTTGATGGTGAAGAGTAAACTACATATCACCTATTGGGACTTTTGTAGGTTTTAGCTGAGGTCTCACCTTGAAAGGTTAATCCTGCCCTACCAAAATATTATAAATTCCAGACCCTGGATCGGAAGCCACCATCCTTAGAACACCTTCTAGTGTCTTTACAAACCCAAAGACAACACCAATTGTCAATTTCCTATGAGGATAAACATTCCCTTCCTCAAATTGTTTTCTCTTTGAACCTATCAGTTTTCAATCAATCATCTTTATGTTTAGGCTTATGTGTTTTTTGTAAACTCTTTCCACTTTGGAAAGCAGGCGAATGGCTTGCTCCTCTTCTCCTCAGCTCATCCCTGTATCAGCATAGCTAGCCTGACCCTAAAATCTTCCAATTTTGCAGATCCTTGTAGCAAAGAAGATATCAGAAACTGAAGAATACTCTCCTTCCTAAGCACAGTCACTGTGTAGTGGTGAGCTGGGGATCTTGATCCAGGCAATATCTATTTCACAGAGAAATATGATTACTGAGTGAGGGTGAATGGGGACAGAGACTAAAAGTACTCATTTGTTGATTCAGCAAAGAAGACTCTCTGTCCTTCATAGAATATTCTCACCATCCTGGACTCCCTTTGCATCTTGCGAGGCTTACCTTTACCAATCACAGTCCACAGGGCTTTGTTATTCAGTCAGGCCTGTCAGTCTCATCCTGTCCCTGTGGAAAAGCAACTCAGCTGCACCACAGATGATTTTCAGTCCGGCCTCACATCTTACCAAATTTTCCAGCTGGATGGACAACAAGCCTTATGAGGTTGAGAGATGTAACCCTGGGTTACAGAGTGAGTCAGTTGCTCAGCTATGTTGTAAAATATGGGCCCTTTCTGGCTTCCAGTACATCTCTCTAACCAGCAGACCACATAGTCCCTCTTCTGCAATGGGATCAGCTTGTCTGCAGAGAAATAGAATTAAGCCATTAGCAAGTGGTTTCTGCCTCTTGCAGAAGCACCAGCAACAATAGCCACTTCTACATAACGTTTTAAGAGAACTGTTTGTTTTGGCAGTGCTTCACTATATTACACATTCCTGCCACTTAATTGTCCTTGCAAAGATAAACAAAGACCTTCTGAAGCAGAGCTGGAAGCTCTATAACTCAGTCAACCAAATGTTTGTTAAATGGAGGAGGAAAAAAGGGGCTGGCTGTATATATTCAGCTGTACTCTGAAACCACACCATCTTGTCTACACAGTCAGCCATTTCCTGAACTTCTGTATCCCTTCCCTACTGCCTTCAATTCTGAGAGAAAGCTTAAAAACATATTTTAATTCTTGATCTCATTATTATCAAACTACTTCCTCTGACCTTCAAAGCCGATTGGCAAGTTCAAAGCTCACACAAGATTTAGTATCCACATTTTTGATGTTGCTCTTTAAACATGAAACTAATCATAGTGGATGTTGATGAAGATAGTGAACAAACTTTCAAACATCTTAGTTGGCATTGATAAAGGACCCCTATTAGCTAAGAGCTTTGTGGGACATAGAGCCAAACATGAGCTTCTCTTTTGATAAAGACAAGAAAAAAATTGTTGATATACAGCTTTTCTTCACCTTCTGTGTGCAGTTTCTGGCCCAGGAGCCAGGACCAGATATGAAGGAAATTGAGTAAGTCAATTCCTGCCCACAGTGAGTTAACAATCTAGCAGAATGGTGAAGTCACGAGTTTTAGAGGTGGCTGATACCTTTTTCATTAAGACAGAAAAATTACCCAATGGCTTTCCTGGGTCTTTAGAAACATTGAAAATTAAGTCAGTTTCTGAAAGTCATATTAGGGGTTTGGTGAGAGTAAGTGTGACATTCATTCTGGCCACAATTTATACTTCTGCAAGTATGTTCATGTTTGTTATGCCCCATGTATTCTATTAATATCAGGAAACTCATCAACTATGGGGAGGCCACTTTATGAATGTGGGTGTGTGTGAGAAGGAAATGAGAACTAAATCTCCCATCTACAACTCTCAGCTGCTGATCTACTGACAGATATAAGAAGAAAATGCAAAGTAACTGGTTATTTTTCAATTACCTTTTATCACTGGATTATTAGTAAACATGAGTAAAACACAGGTGAGTATCCCTCATCCAAAGTGTTCAAGACTAGAAGTTATTTCAGATTGACTTTTTTTCAGATTTTGGAATATTTGCCTGTACATAATGAGATATCTCGGGGAAGGAATCCAAGTCTAAACACAAAATTCACTTAAGTTTTATATACATCTGGTACACATAGCCTGAAGGTAATTTTATATAAAATTTATATTAATTTTACACACAATACAAAGTTTGTGTTATTTACATGTGAAATTTTCCACTTGTAGCATCATGTTGATGCTCAAAAAGTTGCGGATTTTGGAGCACTTTGAATTTCAAATTTTCAGATTAGGGACATGAAAATAGCTAAAGTAGCTTAACCTGTGCTACTAAGCACATGGTACAGAAGAAAATATGTTATAAGCTTTATGAATTAACTGAAGGAGAAAAGGGTGTCTTGAGGTGCAAAGGACCTAAGAGATGAACTGATCACTGCCTTTGCACGTGCTATTGCCTGTGTCTGGAACACCACCACTCTTTGCCTGGCTCACTGTTACTTTTTGTGTAGGTCTCAGCTTAAATGCCACCTCCTCGAGGAAGTCACCCTTAGTCCTTTCAAGTTCATACCCCTTCTGTGTGACCCCATATCCTTTCTCAGTCTCATAACACATAATTTATTGCATTTTGTTTGAAATTACCCTACTCAGCACTGCTCAACATTGACCCAAGCTCTGTCAGAATAAAAACATTGTCTATTTCACATGTTTATGCCCAGAGACTAGCACACAGTAGGCTTATAATCAATATTTTTTAAATGAAAGAACAAAATCATCTCTCTTCTTCATGAAAAGAAGGCAACAAGAAGGTTTTAATAGTGCAGCTAATAGAGGGGCGAATTCATTTCCTGTGGCTGGTATAACAAATTACTACAAACTGTGTGGCTTAAAAGATCAGAAATTTATTTTCTTACAGTTCTGGAGTCCAGGAGTCTGAAATCAGTATCCCTGGGTAGAATCAACACCAACACTAGGTGGTGTCCGCAGGGCTTCCCTGCCTCTGGATGCTCTCGAGGAGAATCCGTTTCCTGCCTCTTCCAGCTTCTAGTAGCTGCCAACATTCCTTGGCTTGTGGCCGAATCACTACAAACTACAAAGTCAGCATCTCCAAATCTCTCTCTGCTCTGTCTTCACATTGCTTTGCCCTGCATGTATGTGTCAAATCTCCCTCTTCCTCTCTTTTAAGGATACATATGATTGTATTTAGGGCCCACTCTGATAATATAGGATAATCTTCCTGTCTCAAGACCCTGAACTTAAGCAATCTGCAAAGACTGCCTTATAAAATCCCATTCACAAGTTCCAGGAGGCTTAGAAAGAAAAAACATTTTCATGATGATAAAGGAGTTAGCAAGAAGAAGTAATTTGATAAAGAATAATACATTCATGTACTGCATATCAATGTTTCATTAAATGACAGACCACATATACAAGGGTAGTCCTATAAGATTATATTGGAGCTGAAAATTTCCTAATGCCTAGCGATGTTATAGGCATCATAATGTCATACCACAATTACTTTCTTTTTCATGAATTCAGTGAAGGCTAAGTGTTTCATGTTTACAAAGTCTCCAGTAATGTACAATAATATCCTAAGCCTTTACATTTATTCACCACTCACTCACTGACTCACCCAGGGCAACTTCCAGTCCTGCAAGCTCCATGCATGTTAAGTGCCGTGTATAGGTGTAGCACTCTTTATCTCTGATACTGTATTTTTACTGTACCTTTCTATATTTAGATACACAAATACTTACCGTTATGTTACAGTTGCCTCCAGTATTCCGCACAGCAAGATGCTGTACAGCTTTGTAGCCTAGGAGCAATAGGCTATAACAGGTAGAGTAGGCCTGTGGTAGACTCTACCATCTAGGTTTGTATAAGTACACTCCATGATGTTCATACAATATCACCTAACAACGTTTCTCAGAACGTATTCCCTGCAGAAAGTGATGCATAACTGTATAACTGGCAGAATGCTCAAAGCCTTTGAAAATGAAAAAGGCTTTGAAAGAGAAAATTAAAAGGAAGTTACAAAAACAGGAACCAAAATATTTCACTTGACAATCTAAAGAGGCAGACTCCATAACCCAATAGTTAAGAGCATAGGCACTGGAATCCAACTCCTGGTTAGAGTCTGGCTTCACCATACTCTGGCTGTGTAACTTGGGGCAAGTTACTTAACTTTTCTGTGCTTCAATGTTTTCATCTTTAAAGTGGGGATAATAATAGTGCTTACTTCAGAGCATTGTGGTAAATGATTAAACGACAACATATTAAGAGCTCATAGAAGTGTTTGCTATTACCATTTTAAGAAAACCAGAAATCTACAAAAGAAGTGTGAATTTTTTAAAAAACAGAAAAAAGAAATAGCTGAAAGATATATATTGACAGGAAAAAAGGACTTTAAAATGATTAGCCAAGAAGAAAGAATAAAAAAACACATAAATGATGTAAGATATATATTTTAAAAAGCAAATTAAAAACATTTGCAACCACAATTTGAGGGGGAAAGAAGGTAAATATGTTGCATATCAGAAGAAAGACCAAGACTGTAATTGAGGACATCAGAAAAACTGTGGAAAGCAGAAAAGAATGTTCCAAGAGTAACAACTGTTATTTCCTCTATATATTTATGTGGTTGGTAGTGTTTTTCTCAGATCTTCTATGTCTTTGCTGATTTTTTTTTGTCTAGTTATCCAATTAATTGCTGAGGAAAGGCTCATAAATGCACTAAGACTGTGGCATTGTCGATTTCTTCCTGTAATTATGTCTGTTTTTACCTCCTGTACTTTGAAATTCTTCTGTGAGTTGCATAAACTTTATAATTGTTATGTCTTCCTGATGAATTGACCCTTTCATTATAACATAATATTATAATACCACTCTTTATTTCTGTTAATTTTTTTTGTCGTGTGTATTTGTTTCGTAGGGCTTCTATTAAAAAGTACATAGAAGGTGGTTTAAGACAAAAGAAATTCTCTTTCTGTATGGAGGACAGAAATCTGGGTATCAGCAAGGCCATTCTCCCTCCGAAGGCTCTAGGGAAAAATCCTTCCTCGCCTCTTCCAGAATTCAGTGGTTACCTGTAATCCTTGGTGCTCTTTGGCTTGTAGATATATCAATCTAATCTCCGCCTCCATCATCACATAACCTTCCTCACCCCGTGTACCTCTGTGTCTGTGTGTCCATATTTCTCCCTTTTTATAAAGACACCAATCATTGGATTAGGGCCCACCCCAATCCACCATGACCTCAGCAAAATTTGATTACCTCAGTAAAGATCTCATTTCTAAATAAGGTCACATTCATGGTTACCAGCGGTTAGGATATCTTTTTAGGAGACACAATTTTGAGATTTTGAAATCTATTTTGTCTGAGGATCGTATAGCCACATGAACCTTTTCATGCTTTTCATTTGAATAGTATATATATTTTTCATTCATTTACCTTGAGCATATCTGTGTCTTAAGAATTACAGGGTGTCTCTTGTTAGTTTATAAACTGCATTCTGATTATTGCTGCCTTCTGACTGAATTGTTTAATCCATTAATATCTAATGTAATTATTGATATGTTTGGGTAAGTCTACCATTTTATTATTTGTGTTTTACTTGTCTCCGCTGAGTTTTTTTGCACTTTTTTTTAGTTGTGTGTGTGTATGTGGAGAGTATATATTTGTACTATATATACAGTTTATGTGTATATATATATATATATATATATATATTAGTTGACAAATAATAGTTGCATACATTTGTGGTGGTGTTTTTAGCCTGTGTTCTTCATTTATTGCCTTTACAAATTATTTGAATATTCTAAATTTCATTTACATTTTCTTATTGGCTTTACAGCTATGCATCTTTGCTTTTTTTTTTTTTTTTTTTTTTTTTTTTTTTTTTTTTTTTTGAGACAGGGTCTTATTCTGTTGCCCAGGCTGGAGTGCAGTGACACAATCTTGGCTCAATGCAACCTTGACCTCGAGGGCTCAGGCGATCCTCCCACCTCAGCCTCCCGAGTAGCTGAGACTGCAGGTGCATGTGCCACAATGCTCAGCTAATTTTTGTACTTTTTGTAGAGATAGGGTTTGCTATGTTGCCCATGCTGGTCTTGAACTCCTGGGCTCAAGTAATCCACCTGCCTTGGCCTCCCAAGTGCTAGGATTATAGGTGTGTGCCATTGTACCCAGCAGCCACATTTTCTTTTAGTAGCTGAATAGTGATTACAAAATATATTCTTAACTTTTCACATTTAACATGGTAACATAATAACACTGCTTAAAACATGAAAAATTTGCAAATACACAGGGTCATCTCCACCCCTTACCTCTCTTTGTGTTATAGTTGTTTTATGAATTATATATACCTATATTATAGATTCCTGTCATGATTTTTGCTTTAAACAGATTTATTTTTCAAATTAAGAGAAACAAGAAAAAATAATCTTTTGCATTCCCCCAGCTACTTTTTTTCCCCCATTTCAGATGCTCTTTATTCTTTTCTGAGGGTCCACGTTTCTATCTGGATTCTTTTTCTTTCAGCCTGAGGAACTTCCATTGGAATTTCTTATAGTGCAGATCTGCTGGCAACAACTTCTCTTAGTTCTCTTTTGTCTGAAATTGTTTTTTATTTTGTCTTCCTTTTTGAAGGATATTTTTTGTTGGATTAGGCAGTCTGGGGTAAGAGGCATTTTTTCCTTCAGCACTTTATAGATGCTATTCTACTCTTTTCTGGTTTCCATGGTTTCTGATGAGAATTCAGTTCTTAATCAAATTCTGTTCTTCTGTATGTAATGATTCATTTTTCTTTTACTGCTTTCAAGGTTTCTTGTTTATCTTTGGCTCAATAGCTTAACTATGATGTGTTTCAATGTGAGCATCTTCATGTTTCTTCTAATTGGTGTTGACAAATAATCTTGAACCTGTAAATTTCTGTCTTTCAACAAATTCAGAAAACTTTCCTCCATTATTACTTTAAATTTTTTTCTACCTCTTTCTCCTGTGGCTGCCTGTCTGTTGAACCATTTGTGTTACTTAAGAGGTCCCTTGTTCATTTTTAAAAATCTTTTTTCTTTCCTCTTCATCTCCTTAGATAATTTTATTGATTTATTTCCAAGTTCATTTACTCTTTGTTTTGTTTTGTTTTGTTTTGTTTTTTGGACATCTCCATTTGGTTACTAAGTATATCCAATAATTTTAAAATTTCAGATATTATATTTTTTTAGTTCTAGAATTTCCTTTTGGTCCTTTTTTGTTTAAATGTCTTTGATGAATTTTCCTATATTTTAATCATCAAGAGCGTATTTTGCTTTACTGCATCAAGGATGGTTAAAAGGATGGCTTTAACATTCTTGTCTGTTGGTTTCAACATCTGGTTCATCTCAGGGTCAAATGTGGTTGGCTTTCTTTTCCCTTGAGAGTTGGCTCCATTTTCTTGATACTTCATATGTCAAATTATTTTGGATTGTATCCTGTATATTATGAATGTGAGATTGTGAAGAGTCTGATTTCTGCTATTTTTCTCTAGCACGTGTTGTTCCCTTTGCTTTCTCAGGCAATTTTCTTGGCTGGGCTTGAAGTGCAAACTCTGTTTCTGTGTGCAGCAGCTCTGGTCTTGATTCTAATCATTTGCTTAGCTGAGCTGCTTTATTCTGTCCCAGGCATGCATAGTTCAGAGGTCAGCCTAAGATATGGGCAGACAGAATTTAGGGATCCTTTTTTCTATCTCCTTTCTCTTTCCTTCCAGGATTCTTCTACTTGCTTTGGTAGCAGTTTTTCAGTTTTACTTTTCTGATTCTGCTAACCAGAAAGGCCGAAGGTTTTCCATCAGTGCTCTTGCTACTGGGCTGCCAAATGCCTAATAGACCTCATTAGTCTAAGAGTTGCCGAAATGCAAAACTTCTCCTCACAGTGCTCCTCTTCTTCAAGCATTGACTCCCTGCAAGAGTCAATTTGCTTCTGTTCATGCTCCAGTCACATCAGGTGGTTGTTTTCGTATTATTATGAATACCTCCAGGGTTTGTCATTGTTTCTAGAAGGGGAGAACGGGCATCCTCTGGGAGGGACTCATTCTGTCGCCACCAGAATCTGGAAGTCCATTTGTCCTGCAGTATTGTTTCTAAGCGTAAAAAGTTAGAAACAACTGAAAGTACATCAAGAAAAGAGTGATTAAAGAGACTGTGGGTCATCATTCTCTGAAATACTATGGAACACTTTAAAAGAGTAAAGCCAATCTAACTACTAAAAGAGGTAGATCTCCAGGACACAGACTTAGGCTTAAAAGCAAGTTTCAGAACTGTTTGTATAGCCTGCATAGAGGATGCTGTGATGTGCCTCCTAGGTCCTCCCTTCAGGATCAATGCACATTTCTCCTGCTGCCAGGAGCATTGGCTGCTGAAGGATCACTACAGAGTCCTTCTCTAGGAATTGTCCTCAGCTGAAGGGATTCATATTTTCTAAATTATGCATCCTCCTCAGGGCTAGCTCACATTCAATGATTGGTGAATGTGAGGATATAATTGTCCAGCCTCCTTGCTTCAATTTGGGTCAACTCTGAAAGCCTATCCTAGTTTTAGTGCCCATGAGATTAGCTGGAACATCCTCTGTATTTTTGTCACAGTTCAACGTGCTCTTCAGCCCAGCTGCTTCCCTCACTCCCCTACAGGTGCTGTTCCAGCAATTCATTTCCCCCCATTCAATCTTCTGCATATGTTTCATTGTTCAGCTCCCACTTATAAGTGAGAACATGCAGTATTTGGTTTTCTGTTCCTATGTTAGTTTGCAGAGGATAATGGCTTCCAGCTCCATCCATGTCCCTGCAAAGGACATGATGTCCTTCCTTTTTATGGGTGCATAGTATTCCATGGTGTATATGTACCGCATTTTCTTTGTCCAGCCTATCATTGATGGGCAGGGCATTTTGGGGTTATTGGGTTGATATGTGCAGAAAACCACCATGGCACATGTTTACCTATGTAACGAACCTACACATCCTGCACATGTATCCCAGAACTTAAATAAAATAAATTTTGTCATAAAACCTTCTGCATACAGGCCAGGCGCATTGGCTCACACCTGTAATCCTGGCACTTTGGGAGGCTGAGGCGGGTGGATCACCTGAGGTCAGGAGTTTGAGACCAGCCTGGCCAACATTACAAGACCCTAAAAATACAAAAATCAGCTGGGCGTGGTGGCAGGTGCCTATAATCCTAGCTACTCTGGAGGCTGAGGCAGGAGAATCGCTTGAACCCCAGGAGGTGGAGGTTGAAGTGAGCCAAGATCGCGCCACTTCACTCCAGCCTGGGCGAAAGAGAGAAACTCCGTCTCAAAAAGAAAAAAAAAACCTTCCGCACACAAATTTCAATCTCAGAAGCTATTTACTGGGCAACCTGACTTAAGGCAGCTCAAGCCTTTCAGGTAAACAAACAAATAACTCCCAAACAAAACATGCCTCTGTAGGTACTTCTATGTATGTAAAGGCATGGGAAAAGTTCCAGAAGAGTATAGGTGAAAACAGCAGCAGTTACCTTTAGCGAGGAAGTAGGAGAGTGAAGGGTATGCAAGAGATACATTAATTTATGTTTACTGCTTAAATTTGTCATGACTCAAATATATTTATGTATCTTTGTGGAATTGAAAACAAATACAATTATAAAAAATAAAAGATAACTTTCAATCCATATCTTCATCCCAGATCCTTCAAAGCCTGAGCTCTAGGACCATGCACCCAACTGATTAGTGTACACTCCCGCTTGGGTGGTCCTCAGAATTTTCACCCTCAAGCGTCTCAACACAAACTCAACATCTCCTGCCTCCAATTTTTTGCATGTATTTTCTCTCTTAGTGAATGAGAACATCACCCACTTAGCTGATTGCACAAGCAAGGAATGTCGGAGTCGTTTTGTACTTTTCTTTTTTACCTCACTGCTCCACTTGTTCAACCTACATTCAAGTCCTGGTTATTCCATCTTCTCATTATCTCTCTGTTGTTCCCTTTGCTTTCTCAGGCAATTTTCTTGGCTGGGCTTGAAGTGCAAACTCTGTTTCTGTGTGCAGCAGCTCTGGTCTTGATTCTAATCATTTGCTTAGCTGAGCTGCTTTATTCTGTCCCAGGCATGCATAGTTCAGAGGTCAGCCTAAGATATGGGCTGTATTCTCAGACTCCTTGATTTTTTTTTTTTTTTTTTAGACAGAGTCTTACTCTTGTTGCCCAGGCTGGAGTGCAATGGTGCGATCTCAGCTCATTGCAACATCTGCCTCCCAGGTTCAAGTGATTCTCCTGCCTCAGCCTCACAAGTAGCTGGGATTACAGGCATGTGCCACCGCATCCAGCTAATTTTTTGTATTTTTAGTACAGAGGGGGTTTCACCATGTTGGCTAGGCTGGTCTCGAACTCCTGACCTCAGGTGATCCACCTGCCTCAGCCTCCCAAAGTACTGCTATCACAGGCATGAGCCACTGCACCCAGCCAGACTCCTTGAATTCTTTATATCCTTGGTTGTTATCTTATTTTAGGTTAGCATCCACTTTTGATGGGATTATTGTTCCAGAATCTTGACTTTTCTGCTTGTCTTCAGTCTTGCTCCTCTTTAATCCATTCTTCACATTCCAGCAATGACACTCTTTCCAAATCATTAAGCTGTTCAAAGCCCTCCTCTTTGATGGGGACCTGTTGTCTTCAGGAGATTCTAAAGTTCCCAGCATGGCATGTTAAGACCCTATTCAGCCAGCATTATATGTCCCAGCCACACTGTGCCTCTGACTTACACACTGTTTACTCTTTTACTTGTACACAGCACACTGATTTGTATTTAGGTATTCTCTTAACTCTAGAGCCTTCCTCCATCTGTTCCTTTGCTGGAATCAATATCCTACCCAACCTATCTATCCATAATTTACCTGGATAACCCTATTAAACCTTTAGGACTCAATTAGGTCTCTTCTTCCCAAGATCAAGGTAGGTGCCCTTCTTCTGTGCAACCAGAGCATCTCGTGCCAATCCCACCATGGCATTCATCACATTGCATTGCTCTTGGCTGGTTGTCTGAGACCCTCCCTGAACTGTGAGTTCCTTATTGTTTTACTGCCTCTTTGATCTTTTTGTACTCAACATCGAACATGTTGATTTGCCTGACTTAGCAAAGAAAAATACATGACACCCAGTTAAATTTGGATTTCAGATAAACAACAAATGATTTTCTAGAATAAGTATTTCTCATGCAATATTTGGGGGCATACTTATAGTAAAGATGAATATTTGTTATTTATCTAAAATTCAAATTTAACTGGGTACATTACGTCTTATCTGGCAATCCTGCTAACAGTGCCTGGCAGAAAGTCGGCATTCAGTAAAATGTTTGTATCCCAAATATATCCAAACACTCCAGTCCTCTGGGCTACACATTCCTTTAAAATCCACATATTCCTATATGATGGAGGGGCACAAATTCCTAATGTTTCCAAGGGTTCCCCAGGATAGATGGGTGACTGGGTTTGTGGCAAGAAAAATAAGTTATGGTTCCTTATATCTTCTTGGTCTGAATTCCTGGTTTCAGGTCAATTTTTCCCTCTTTCTTCCCTCTTGATGCTGGTGTCTTCACTGATTCACTCCAGGCATGAATATTCTTCCTTTCCTTTCCTTCCATCAAAGCTCTGCTGACAAAAGGCCATGGTGCGTAACATACTGTAGTGGAGATTTGGGACCCTGGAAGGTAGCTAGCATAAGGCCACTTCTTATAGTTGTAGAGATCATTCACTGCTCAAGGGCATCCAGCCTAGGGCCCTAGTAGGGCTTGAAATCTAGTTGCACTCCCCTTGCCAAGCCAGGAACGATGGCACAGGGCTACTTTTGCTTAGAGGAAGTAGTATCTTTTTTCTAATTTGGCCTAAGGTGCCCTTTAAGCTGGAATAATCTTCCACGGGATGGGATGGGAAGAGTAGGCAATTACAATGGGGAGCAGAAAAGAAATCCAAACTGACTAACAGAGAGGAGTGACCTAGACATTGATCCCCTTTTCCCCAACACAAAACATTTCTTACTGACTACTCCCTAATCAGGGCTTGGGATGCCACATATTGCCACTTTTCTTCTCTGTCTTTCTGGAAGCCATTCTCCACCTGCCTCGCCTACCCCTGTCCCTGCCACTGCCACTCCCCTGTCCCTTCTCCTCAGCATCCTGACCCTGCCAAACCCTCCAGCTCCACGGCCAGCCCCCTTCACACATCCGCGTTTGCCACCAGTCTCTCATAAGGATCCATTTATCTTTTGCTTTTTCCATATGAAATTGCCTGGATTTTATGCTTGATTAACTTTAAAAATCTAAGAAAGTATTATCTCAAACAAAGAGAAGTTTCTACTTAAGATGAATTCTAACATGTTTTAGGGTCATTGCTCAAACTACGGCTACCTTTGAAAGTAACCATTTATTTTCCCAGATATACTGAATGGAAGAACGGTTTATATATCCACAAATGAGGAAAATGTTAAACCAGGCCACATACCAATAAATATGTCTTTATTTTTTTTTTTTTTTTTTTTTTTTTTTTTTTTTTTGAGACGGAGTCTCGCTCTGTCACCCAGGCTGGAGTGCAGTGGCGCGATCTCGGCTCACTGCAAGCTCCGCCTCCCGGGTTCACGCCATTCTCCTGCCTCAGCCTCTCCCAGTAGCTGGGACTACAGGCGCCCGCCACCACGCCCGGCTAAATTTTTGTATTTTTAGTAGAGACGGGGTTTCACCTGGTCTTGATCTCCTGACCTCGTGATCCACCCGCCTCGGCCTCCCAAAGTGCTGGGATTACAAGCGTGAGCCACCGCGCCCGGCCGAAATATGTCTTTATTTTAAGGCTGTAGTTTCTTAATAAAGACTTTTACCAAGCTACTGCCTTTGGGATTTTTGCTTTGTCTTTGCAGCAGGGCTGCAGTTTGCATGGAATCGCTCACGTCCTTCCAGTTGCCATTCAACGTGTTATATAACATTTCCATGCTGGGGCTGAGAGGCAGCCTATAGCTGGGAAACAAGAACTCAGTGCCCCACCTTGGCCTCCGGGACAGAGAGCACCATTTCAGCTAATTAGTCATTTCCAGCAATAGTCTTGCTTTATATTTCAGTTGAACTCTGTGGATTATGTTGTGTTCATAGACTTACTAGAGGGAGTTCAAAAAGAGAGTAAGCATGATGAAAAGAATGGAAAAAAGATACATGGAGAAAGATTAAAGAAATATATTAAAGGCATGTCTATATTAGGAATATATATATATAAGAAATATATAAGGAATGCATATACATAAAAGCAACATATATATGAGCTACATCATATCCTTACATGTAGTTGAAGACTGAGAACTCATTCTGTCTCTAAGTAGGAACTGTCTACAAAGAAAGGGTGGGAAGAGTAAAACTGAGCTCAGGCTACTGAAATGGGCTGGCTACACCTGGGATTTGAGATTCTTGATAAAGCAAATCTGTAAAATGTTGTCTAAACAAAAAAGAAAGAAAATTTGATTTTGTTTTGAATGGCAGGATTATAGATAGATCTTGAAAAAATGTTTTAAATTTCCATTAAAATTATTTTGATATTTTTAATGGATTAATACTAATAATAGGCTGGCCACTGCAGCTCACACCTGTAATCCCAGTGCTTCGGAAGGCCTAGGCAGAAGGATCTCTTGAGATCAGGAGTTGAAGATGCTGTCTGTACAAAAAAATTTTTTTTTAAATTAGGCAGGTGTAGCGGTGCATGTCTGTGGTCCCAGCTGCTTGGGAGGCTGAGGTCGGAGGATTGCTTGAGCCCAGGAGGTTGAGGCTGCAGTGAGTTATAATGGTGCCACTGCAATCCAGCCTGGATGACAGAGACTCTGTCTCCAAAAAATATGATAATAATAACACTGACAGTTTAAAAGATGTTCTTTTTAAAGTGAGCCTATCGACTCCCTTTTTAACTTCATATTATGAAAAATTTTCAAACGTACTCAAAGAGAATAGTACATAATGAATCCTCATGTACCCATTACCCAGTTTCAACAGTTCACCTCTATTCCTCAACCTCAGGACTATCCCCTGCATGCCGGTTGGTGAGTTATGATCTCAGCTCCAAACCCACCCTTCTCTGCTCTCCCTGCCATGCTGAGGCTGGGGCTCTCCAACGCTCACTTCTGCCTTGCCCCCTGGCTCCCTGCTGGACTCTGCAAGAGGGAGGCTCTAGGCTCAGAAAGCAAAGGGGACTTGCTTCTTCCTACTGGCTTCCTGTCAACACCACCCAGCGATGCTTCTTTACCAGGTAATTTCCATTTTGCAGTTTCTTTTTTTTTGAGATGGAGTCTCGTGCTGTCGCCCAGGTTGGAGTGCAGTGGCATGATCTCGGCTCACTGTAACCTCCACCTCCCAGGTTCAAGCGATTCGGAGTAGCTGAGATTACAGGCATGCGCCACCACGCCCAGCTAATTTTTGTATTTTTGGTAGAGATGAGGTTTCACCATGTTGGCCAGGCTGGTCTCAACTCCTGGGCTCAATTGATCCATCCACCTCCCAAAAGTGATTTGATCGGCCTGCCAAAACGCTGAGATTACAGGCGTGAGCCACCACACCCGACCCAGTTGGCAGCTTTTATAATACTCACATAACCAACTTCATTACCCTCCTCAAAGACACCAGCCGCAGGGAGCTGGAGCACTCCGGGAGTCCCACCCTTTGGTGCCCCACCTGTGAGCTCAGAGACACTAGGGTTCTTCTCATGGGTCTGTGTTTTAGCTGGGTGGGGGCCTCTCCTTCAAGCTGCTACATTTTGATAAATACAACCTCTTCTCTTTGTCCCAAACCCTAGGGTTTCCTACAGCTGCTGCTTCCATGATATCTTAGTTTTCTTTGTTTGCCTTTTAGTAATCTTGTTAATAATCCTTTTCTATTAAATTCTCTGTTAAAATAAATGATGTGGTCTCTGTTTCCTGACAGGACCTTGACTAATATACCCCTTCCCCTCCCCCCTTTTTTTTCTAAAATTTGTTTTGTTTCGTTTTGTTTTGTTTTGTTTTGTTTTGTTTTGTTTTTGAGACAGAGTCTGGTTCTGTCACCCAGGCTGGAGTGCAATGGCCTGATCTCGGTTCACTGCAACCTCCGCCTCCCAGGGTCAAGTGATTCTCCTGCCTCAATCTCCCAAGTAACTGGGATTACAGGCGCCCACCATCATGCCTGGCTAATTTTTGTATTTTTAGTAGAGATGGGGTTTCACCATATTGGCCAGGCCGGTGTCTAACTGCTGGCCTCAAGTGATCCTCCCACCTTGGCCTCCCAAAGTGCTGGGATTACAGGCATGAGCCACCGTGCCTGGCCTCTAAAGTATTTTAAAAGCACATTCAGAAATTATGACATTTCACCTAAATGCTTCAGAATGCATTGCCCACTTCTTTGAAATTTTTTATAATTTATTTAACCACCATGGCATTAACAAACTTAACAAAATTAACAGTAACTCCTTAATGCCATTTAATAATTAGTTTGCATACAAATTTATTTGCTTTGCCTAATGATTGTGAGATCATCACAAACATTCCCAGATGTTCTTGGGCTGTGGAGGAAACAGGAGCAAGGACCATAGGAGGATGGTGACTGCCCCAGGTGAGAATTCCAAAGAGCCAGAAAACCCCTGGGATTTTCACCAGTATTAGGGCTGCACCCAGGGTGAAAAGGAGCCGTGGGAGGAGGCTGGCCCTGGAAGAGTGAGTACGGGGGTAGCGGGAGGGCCTGTGTATCAAACAGCTGATTTGGAGGGTTGGCCAGAACATTATCGCCTTCGGCACTGCCTCCTTACCACAACCCTATCTGAAAAACATGAGTGAAGGAAACATCTTGAATTCACATCTTTATCTGGAAAAAACCTGGAAAAGAGGGTCAGGGACAGAAGAGCAGTGGAATGCAGAGACAGCTGAATTGGGTCCTTCGTTCAGTTCATTTTAGATAGGAATGGTCTTCCTGGAAGGGTCTGATCAACTCTCTGTTCCCTTCCTCCTGACATAAATCTTCATTGCTTTCCCAGGAGAAATGTCTCCACTGCCAAATGGTGGTTTTCGTAATGAAAGTTTCAGTGATTTATTTATCTTTCCAAGATTCTCCAAACAGGAGAAATTTAATTACACTTGTCTAAATACTGTCGGTCATCCAGAGCCTTGAAGACCTCCTCACTCCATGTTCAGAACATAACTGAAATTAATGACACAATAAAGATGCCAAAACTCTGGTCTCTGATAGAGGCAAAAGGAAGAGTAATGAAAAATGATTGCACATACTTTGTAGCTGTGCAGCATTGTGTTTCAGTTCCAAGGGAGGAGGTGAAAGTGGACCCACAGAGTGGGAAACATGATAGTATTGGCCATTTTCTTATGGACACTTGTGATTTAAGCCCCCAGGCCACCTTCACACTAGACTGGGAAAACTTAAGGTACACAGAAATTTAGTAGTTGGAATTGGCATTTGATAATAATCGATGCTGAACCACTGACTACAGCACTATATTTGCATACTACCATTTTTTCTAGCATACAAAATTAGCTCTCTCTTGACCCTGAAGTCCCAGGCTATTTAAGAATGTGTTTCTTGGTTTTTCTCCATGAATTTGGAATTGCTCAGTAACTGTGAAAGCCCCAGCTTTTAAAGGTTGAGCTGTATCTCAACTTACTGAATTCACCAGAAGACCAGCAGAGAGAAGACCAGAGTTATACATTTGCTCTGCTGCTTCCAGAAATCTGACCTGGTTAAATCAAACTCCCCAGACTCTCAGTTGCTCCATTTGTAAGATGGAATTAGGAGTGAACTCTTGCCTTGTTTTCATTATAGGGTTGTGTCAAGAATGACATGAGATAAAGGTCCTTTAAATCTGCAAGCAACTATGTTTTAAGGAGGTATCCTCAGGATTATTTAGCAACTTGGGTAAATCTTAAGTAGCTTCTGCTATGACCTTAGAGAAAATTTTCTAACCCTGCCTTGCCATAATTTAGCCCATAAAATGAAGGTTCTTCAATTGTTTTTCCTAACCCTCTCAGAAGAAAGTCATACAACAGAGATATAAAATGGGAAAGACTTTGTAAGTTCCAGATTTCTTTATGAAATTGTCACCAATTATAGCAGTTGAAAAGGTTGACATTAGTCCAAAGTAATTTACATACCATACAAGTGAGCATAGCCCTTTAGCTCCCGACAGCCACCACTATCTGCTGAACCTGGTTCCTTCTCAGTTATCTGTTTGACTTCTTGGATGCACAGCAGAAGCCAACCTCAGTCTGTCTGCTGCTTTAGCATCTAGAGACCCCAAAGCCCTACATCACTTGGAGCAGAGTTTCTGCATGCCCCGTCCTTCAAGCACATCTTATCCACTTTGCTTCTCCATATTTCAGCTCTTTATGCAGTGTATGGGTTAATGCAAACTGATGTTTTTATGACTTAAATGGGTCTTGTTATTCAAATTTAATGAAGATGATACTCTGGATCTGATCTCCACATTTTATGTCCAGATCTAAAAACTTCAACTTGATAGCACTTGTTGGCACATTAAGTTCCATGCTCTGTTATTAAAAGTCATTTTAGATTTTTTGATTTTGCTTTTAATGTCCTTGATAATCAGGACCTTAATGGCTAGTATGTTCTCTAGAAGTAGAACTGAGTTACCACTTCTATAAATGTGTCATAAGTGGGTGTGGAAAAAGCCAGAGCTCCAGGAAGATTGCTCTGTTTCACTTTCCAGATATCAAGTAAGTTCATCTAACCGGGGAAACTTCATTCAAATCCAAACCCTAGCTGCAAGGGAGTCTGAAAATGGAGACTAGAGCTTTTTGATTTTTCCAAGTAGATCTGTCCTCAACTCCCTTGTCATCTCAGCAGCATTTGACATCTTCTTTGAAGTCTCTTCTTCTCTTGGCTTCTGTGATATAGAACTCTCCTGGGTTTCTACCTACCCTTTTGTGGTTTTTCTTCCTCTGCCCTTTCCTAAAATGATGATGTTCCTTGTACTTATGCCCCAGATCCACTTTCTTTCTCATCCTGTGTGCTTTTTCTAGGTCATCTCACATGTGTCCAATTATGATCTATTTGCTGTCAACACCCAAGTCTGCATCTGCAGTACATATGACTCTCCTAAATTGTAAACCTATGTAGCCAACTCCCTACTAAAATTGTGTGTCCCCAAAACAAAGCAGATTCAACATGTTTGGTATGAATCCATCCTATTTTCCCTTAAAATGTTTCTTTTCTCTGTGTTTTCATTATCCATACAGCAATCCAACCAGAATCTTGAAATATCAGAGGACTCTAATTTTTATCTGGTGGCTGGCTTCCAAGAGGCAGGAAGCAGAAGTTGCCAGGTCAGTTAAGAGCTATGTCTGTAACTGGTGCATCATCACTTCTGCTGAATTAAGTTCCTCAAACTTAATCAAAAGATTGACCCAGATTCAGGTTACCAAGAGTAGAGAAACTGACTATCTCAGGATGGGTGAATAGCAAGTCCATATTGCGAAAGAGTGTGTGGAATGGGAAATGTCATTGTAAGCATCTTTGTGAAGTGCAATCTGCAGCAACATCACAATCAGAAATCAAATTCAGACTCAACTAACTCCCAAGCCAAAACATTTAATCATTGTTATACTGCTTCACATATTCAGAAAAGCACTTTCCTCACTTCTAGAAAATAGCTGAAATTAAGAAATTTTGGTGCTTCTCAATTATTAGTTAATTGTTTATTCACTTATTCATCCAATATCTTCAGGTACTATAGGTAGCCAGCATCTACAACAAGCCCAGGCATTGTTTGAGTGCACACAATAGTGAATAGAATAGACAAATCATTGGTCTCCTGGAGTGTAGAGTTCATTCTTCCACGATTGCATAAATAGTTTCATTGTAAATGATGGAATCAGAATCAGTTGTTATTAATGGCAAGGAATGGTCAGTTTTTGACCCTAAGGAATGTTGGAATGAAGCTCTTCAGAGAAGCAGAGGTCTGCACAGAGTTTAAAACTTAAGCCTGGCCCACAGTGCATAACATTGTAAAATATTTAGAGCTCTTGGTGGCATGTATACAGGGAAGAATGTAAATTTTAAATATTTACAGTTGATAAGTATAATTTATTATATGATAATACTTGACACATACCAGCTTACCAAGAAAAATGCTTGAACGTTGCATTCAAGCAAATTAATTTTACATCCTGTCCTGGGGTCAAACTGTGGCTCTGGCTAAATGGCCAACAGTTGGTAGGCCAACTGCCAAAACAATCAGTGGGATCACTGTGCAATCCGATCCCCTCATTAAGACAACAGAAACGCTAACAACCAAGTCCAATGGACTCTATAGCAATCGAATCAATTGCTCCACAATCAGATAGAACAGCTCTCCAATCAAATTAATTTAATTGTATTTGGTTTAGTTAAGTGACATGGTGCCTGTTCTCTCCTCATACATAGCATGGCATAACACTAGCTTTTGAAGGGCTCCTGAAGAACATCTAGTTCTATGCTTCCCAAATTGGGAAAAAACTGTGGGCAGTGTACACAGTCACCAGATAAATGTGGTGTGTCTTTCCGGATTGCTAAATGTATCTTAAAATTTGATGGGAAGGGGGAGGATACATTTATATATGTAAACAAGTACATGTATATCATGGATTATGTATACTCTGACAACACTAACAAAAATTTCAATCTCAGTGATTTAAAACAGCAAAGCTTTTTTCTCGTTTATGCTACACATCCATCAGGGTCAGCTGGGGGCTGAGTTCCTAGCATTCTTCATTCCATGATTCAGATGAACAGAGCAGCCTTTATCTAGAACTCTACCTATTGCCTTAGTGGAAGAAAAGACTAAAGTAGACCACGCGCGGTGGCTCACACCTGTAATCCCAGCACTTTAGGAGGCCGAGGTTGGCAGATCATGAGGTCGGGAGATCGAGACCATCCTGGCTAATGGGGTGAAACCCCGTCTCTACTAAAAAAAAAATACAAAAAATTAGCTGGGCGTGGTGGCAGCCACCTGTAGTCCCAGCTACATGGGAGACTGAGGCAGGAGAATGTCATGAACTCGGGAAGTGGAGTTTGCAGTGAGCCGAGATTGGGCCACTGCACTCCAGCCTGGGGGACAGAGTGATACTCTGTCCCCCCCGCCAAAAAAAAAGACAACAGTAAATCTAGAGGAAATAATGGGCTAGATCTTAATATTCCCACCTGGACGTAGAACATGTCACTTCCACACACACTTCATTGGCCAAAGCATGTCATGTTTGACTCAGCTATTTTCAAAGCGGGGCAGGGAAGGGGAATCCTACGATGTGTCCAGAAGAACTAGAAATATTTGGTAAACAGTAGAGTCACCTGTCAGCCAAAGATGGCTGCACTCAGGTGAGTTGAACAAAAGTTGCAGTGAGCCCTGGCATGTCTGAGGAAGACCTGGACAGGCACTGGAACCTGGAGGAAGGAGAATATAAGGCTCAAGATGGAAAATCAGGAGCCAGATACCACTTTCAAGGAAAACGTAACAATTTTAGATATCATAACTAGAAAAATTAACCAGTTTCCAGAAGCAGAAAAGAAACTACTCCAACATGGATCAATATATGTTGAACTTAATGCTGTTCTCCATGGCCTAATAGCAAACAGTCTTTTTCTATGCATCTTGAACATGACAGAGGCTCATATAGCTGCCAACTCACCAATGGCAGAGATCCTATTTCTGATAGTACATGTATTTTACAGAAGTTTTGTAAATTTACCTTTGAATTGAGGTCATTGGAATTTGAAACCTGTACCATAAAATGAGGTGGATTGGTTGGTCTTGTTTTTGGTGGTCTTTTCTTCACTATACCTATGAATGGTGGCTTAGAAGCCAGATATGAATCAACTCTGTTATCAGAGAAAGGAAACATCTTAAGTTACTAGACTAGAATTTCTAAGCCTGACTTTAGAAAGATGTTGTGTATTAGTCAGGGTTCTCTAAAGGGACAGAACTAATAGGATAGATGTATATATGAAGGGGAGTTTATTAAGGAGTATTGACTCAATGCAATCACAAGGTGAATCCCACGGTAGGCCGTCTGCAAGTCGAGGAGCAAGAAGCCAGTCCGAATCCCAAAACCTCAAAAGTGGGGAAGCCGACAGTGCAGCCTTCGGTCTGTGGCCAAAGGCCCAAGACCCCCTGGCAAACCACTAGTGTAAGTCCAAGAGTCCAAAAGCTGAAGAACTTGGAGTCTGATGTTCGAGTGCAGGAAGCATCCAGCACGGGAGAAAGATGAAGCCTGGAAGACTCAGCAACTCAAGTCCTTCTACACTCTTCTGCCTGCTTTACTATAGCCTTGCTGGTAGCTGATTAGATGGTGCCCATCCAGATTGAGGATGGGTCTGCCTCTCCCAATCCACTGACTCAAATATTAATTTCCTCTAGCAACACCCTCACAGACACACTCAGGAACAATACTTTGCATCCTTCAATCCAATCAAGTTGACACTCAATATTATCTCTTACATGTTGGTTCCCATTTTGCTCCAGACTGTGTTTGCAGGATTCCTTTGGTATAGACAATATACAGTACTTATAAAAGCCCTTCAGTTACCAGAACCTAGCCTAGAAATTCACCGATTTTAAACAATATGTACACAAATAAAATGGTAATGAGGAAGATTTGGTGAACAGTATTAATGGTTACCACAGAGTAGGGTGCAAAGTTAAAATCTTTAGGGTAAAACATAAAACTTCAAAGTTTCTTACACACATGTAGCCACTAAAATATTGACTAAATAAGGGAATCATAGAAAATGACATGTACTTGCCTGAAATGTTTTATCTTAAAAAACATAAATGTATTTTCATCCCCTTATCTTTTGATGTCTAAGGGGATTTCTATGAGAATGGGTTCATCGATTGTCATTTCCCATTGTCTTTCTTGCTCATAATAGTTCTAAGTGCATTGTCCATGTGAGAAATTCAAGCTACTAGAAAAGCAAATGGTCTGAAAAGTCCCTCAAAATGTTCTACAATTCTTTAAAAGTCATCTCATCAACACATTACTGGAAGCAATTTTTTAATGACTTGCATAAATCATAAATTTCCAAGCCATTTAATTTAGTGTTTTCACATTCACTATTCATTTTAAAATACTTTAAATATACAGACAAAAATCTATCCTTGCATATCAACCACCTTGTTAGTTCAGCTTTCATAGAAATACCAGCTCTACTTCTTTTTGTACTCATATTCTGTACATTTAAATAATATTTAATAAAGTCATGTTATGTAAGTACAAAAGACACAAACAGTTTTGGGGATAATATGACTCAAGTAGCAGGAACAGAAATGTAAGGGCATATCAGTGGCATATGGGCCACTAGCCTGAACCATTCCTGCACATCAGGAACTAGTAAGTAGAGAGCACCTGATGATAATCTGGTAAAGTGATTAAATTAAAAGAAATTGGATTAAATTTTGGTGGAAAAGTTGAAGAGCACTGATTCTAGTCCAACATTCTTATATTGCAATTAATGATTCTAAAGCTTAGAGGCTGTAAATTATTTAAATTCATTTATTCACTCATCCATTTACTTAGTGGTACATTCACAGGCAGTAGAGTATAGTGGATAAGAATGTGGTTCTGACACCAGATTGCCTGGGTTTTGATCCCAGTTCTGTTTGTGACCTTCAGCAAGTTTCTTAATGTTTCTTGTTCTTGGTTTCCTCAATTATAAAATGGTGAGAATAGGACCTATCTCATAGGGTTATTGTGAGGGTTAAATAAGATAATGGATGAAAGTGTTATGTAAACGTTAATTTATTACGATAAATTAATTCATCTGATGAATATTTGTTGAATAAATACCATGTGCCATGTATTGTCCCTTCCCTCATGGAGTTCATAGTTGAATGTTCAGAGACAGAAAATTGGCAGTAAGCTTTGAAATAATTTGTTACAATTTAGTTACATTCTGTCAGGAATTACAGGGTGGCATGAAGGGGGCTTTCATCTCTATATCCTCATTTTAGTACAGAGTATGGCACATACTAAATGTTCATTAAAATATGTCTGGAATTAACAAATAAACATATGACTTGCCAAAAATAATACTTATTTAATAGATAAGATGAACGAAAAGTAAAGATATCTAATCTAGTGTTTCCAGTTCACTAAAATGCCTTCTTTAAATAGGTTTTTTAAGATTTGAACTTAGGTTAGTAGATCCAGAATTCTAACTTTTACGTGATAAGTATTAGTACATTTATGCTTATAAACTTAGGAAAAATACCAATAGAATATTATTATACATTTGAACCATGACTTTTATGTGCTTCAAAATGAGTTTCTTCATTTGTCGTGTTTTTTTTAATTATATGAATCTTTTGACTAGCAAGGGATGTATTTGAAAGATAAGTAAACAATGAAAGTTGAAATGTTCTGTTGCCCCCAAAACCTAACCAAACAGACCCACCATTTAGCAGATCTCTGGGGCCTTCTCTAACTCTGATGACAAACACATGAAGGAAAACTTTGGCTCTCTGGGGCTCCTGGAGGAAATGGGGGAGAGATGTGCAAGTTTAGGTAGCTCAGTTCAAACTGAAGGTTTACGCCCTATAAACAGTGAAAAAAGATGTAATAATGCCAAGATGCATCATATGTTCTCCTGACTTCTTTTTTTTTTTTTTTTTTTTGAGACGGAGTCTCGCTCTTTCACCCAGGCTGGAGTGCAGTGGCGCGATCTTGGCTCACTGCAAGCTCCGTCCCCCGGGGTTCACGCCATTCTCCTGCCTCAGCCTCTTCGAGTAGCTGGGACTACAGGCGCCCGCCACCACGCCCGGCTAATTTTTTTTGTATTTTTAGTAGAGATGGGGTTTCACCGTGGTCTCGATCTCCTGACCTCGTGATCCGCCCGTCTCGGCCTCCCACAGTGCTGGGATTACAAGCGTGAGCCACCGCGCCCGGCCTCTCCTGACTTCTTAAATAGAATGTTCTGAAAATTCACTGTCCAGTTTCAGCACAGTCAATTATAGCTAAAAAATCCTCCCTAACTGGAGTAGTAAAGAAAAGAGTGGCCCCAGTCTATCTCTGTTTGTTCCTATTTCTCCCATGTGTAATAATTTCTGAGATGTGTAAAATGTGACATGACTGACAACGAGCAAACATATTTCTGGTTCCAGACATATAGTTACCCCAAATCAAGGCCAAATCAAGATCCCATTATCTGCTAAGTATACATGTTTTTATGAACATTACAGGGCAGAATATTTAATATTTGAGACTTTCGGTGTTTAGTTTTTTTATAGGCACCCCTTGATGCAGATATTTGGCAGTACTTTGCTATTTGGTTATTATCAAGAATTAACATAGATGATTAAGCCTTCAAAAGTCCATTTTGCTTGTGTTGTAGACTCCTCTGCTGTCCTTTGAAAGTCTGAACTATTAATACATCTCCTCACTCTTTACCTATTCCATTTTCCTTCCTCTCTCCCTCTCTGCTCCCTTATCTTTTCTGTATCTCCCTCTCATAATCTTTTTCCCTCCTTCTCCTTCTTCTTCTTCTTCTTCTTTCTTTACCTTCTCCCTGTCTCCTTTCACTCCTCATTCTCCTTTCCCATTTTTTCCACCTTCCCTCCCTTTTACCCACACTCACTCCTCTTTCCCCATCAGCAGAAACCTACATGGTAGCTTTGGAGCTTTGTCTACAGTTGTCCTGGCGTTTTTTGTTTGTTTGTTTTTTATTTTGTTTTTCCATAAGTTATTGGGGTACAGGTGGTATTTGGTTACATAAGTAAGTTCTTTAGTGGTGACTTGTGAGATCCTGGTGCACCCATCACTCAAATACACTGCACCATATTTGTTGTCTCTTATCCCTCACCGCCCTCCCACTCTTCCCCCAAGTCCCCAAAGTCCATTCTATCATTCTTATGCTTTTGCATCCTCATAGCTTAGCTCCCACATATCAGTGAGAACATACGATGTTTGGTTTTCCATTCCTGAGTGCTTCACTTAGAATAATAGTCCCCAATCTCATTCAGCTCATTGCAAATGCTGTTAATTCATTCCTTTTTATGGCTGAGTAGTATTCCATCATATATATATGTGATATATATATATCATATACATATGTGATATATATATCATATACATATGTGATATATATGTGTGATATATATCATATATGTGATATATATGTGTGATATATATCAAATATATGTGTGATATATATCATATATGTGTGATATATGTGTGATATATATCTCACATATATGTGAGATATATATCACACATATATCACAGTTTCTTTATCCACTCATTGACTGATGGGGATTTGGGTTGGTTCCACAATTTTGCAATTGTGAATTGTACTGCTATACATGCGTGTGCAAGTATTTTTTTTAATAATGGCTTCTTTTCCTCTGGGTAGATACCCAGTAGTGGGATTGCTGGATCAAACGGTAGTTTAAGTCACAGGATTTCATTGAGGTGTGTCTCCTAAGCCTGCCAACCATTTAGGACTTCAGATCTGGAGATAGAATGATACATATTTAAAGAAGAACTGATAAAAATAAATACAAACTGCCAGTCAACACTTGACAGCTTGCAAAAGAGCTTTCCTAAAGAAAACAGAATTAATGCAGTGCAGTGCAGCAGCGTGAGGAGGTCATAAAATTTCAAACTGGCAGCCTGAGCAGTCAGGCAGGAGGAAAGACAATAGAAGCAGCTTGATTTAAACTTAGCAAAGTAAAAACACAACATCGGATCTGGGAAGAGTTGATGATAGCTAAACTAAGAATTAGAAAGTGGGATCGAAACTTCCTGTGGGATCCCAGGCTTGGCCTGTCTTCCCACTCTGTGGACTCTGTGCCAGCGAACACATCTCCTTTTCATTTGTCAGCATTCTGTTTCTTGTTAGAGACCGGGATTCCCGGCAGTGGGAGAGACCAGCACTGCTTGAAATGCAGGACCTGTGTTTCTGCATGGATCTCTGCACGCTTGGATCCTCGTGCTGATGCTGCGGGAGATGCTGTGGGTTGTCCCAGCTACCTGGGTGGCATCTGAGAACAAGCCCTTGTCTCTTCCAAGATGCAGCTCCTTCGTGGTGCCTCCCCTCCCTGCACATTCCCAATATTCTTTGCCTTGGACTGTTTTCTTTCATTCTGAACTTGCCTGAGCTACCTCTCCCCTTTGCATGGCCAAAAGGTTAAGCATTACGGCTCTGTTCTTTTTGTAGGAGAGGAGTGTTGGGGGACTGACTGGGAGGAGACAGAAGGGAGTCACCTGGGATGATGGAAATGTTCCATATCTTGGTTGGAGTGGTGGTTGCATGAGGTGGTATGTGTAGGTAAACATTCATCTTTCTTTATATTTAAGATCATGCACTTCACAGCAGGCAAGTTACTCCTTAAAAAAAAAAAATAAGAGGGTCTAAAACCAGGAGATCTGGGCTTAAATCCACTTAGGGTTGTATAATCTCTATAAACATGAATAAATATAGTACCTGCCACACAGGTGTTTGTGTAGATGAAAGGAAACAAAAAGCACTCCGCCACATGTGACATGCTGGGTATAGGGTTTCTACTCAACAACAGATTACAAGTATCATTATTATATTTTGAGAATAGTAATCTCTGAGTAGTGATTGCAGCTTCTTTGATTTAAAATCCCTCTTAGCATATTGGAGCATCTGGAGATCATGCTTCAGGGCCTTAGCTCAGAGGTACGACTAAGTGGGTGTTTTAGGCACCAGGACAGGTTAACAGGTGAAAATTATTGAGCCAGGGGCCTCTGGGTGCTCTTTAAATTATACCAGCCAGGCAGCCCCAGTTGCCTGGCCCTTCCACGCAGGCTGGCCCCACCTGTATTTCACACTCATTACAGCCGCGTTTCTGGAGTCGTGGAGGCAAATTTTTGATGAATTCAGGTTTGGCAAACAAACTCTACTCATAGGCAAAATATAAACTCTTGATCTATCCACTCTAACATCAGTGCTATGACTAATGGCATTATCTCAATTCAGCAGTGAAAAATTCAAGGCTTTCTGATTCTTTGCCCACCACCATTAACATCTGTTTTACTATGTTGTTTTGATCACTCTCCAGGAAACAAATGGGTCCCTGATAGTTATTGCTGACCTCTACTTTGCATGTAACTGCCTGGAAACCCATAGAACCACAGAATTTTGGAGCTCTATAAGGTCTTGAAAATTAACTAAGTGAAAACCTCTTGATTTACAGATGAAGCAGGACAAGTAACTTCCCCAAAGTTCATTCGTTTTCAGAAAGTATTTAGCAACTGTGTGCCAGGATTTGTGGTAGACCCTGGATTACATAACCTGGCATGGAGAATTCCTTCCAGTTCTCTTCCAGAGTTTCCCCAAGCCAGACTACTCTTGAATCAGTACTGCCTGGTATGCATAGATATCTGTAATAAGCAACTTGAACAGAACAGTAGCCTAAACAGTACAGGATGGCTGGAGTGCTGAGTTAAGTCATCAAGGGAGAAGCAGGGGCTCAGCCAGCTGGCACTGAAACCATGTGGGCCTCTTGCCCAGGTAAGAACCTAAGGCCCACACGCTGAGCTGGGTGGAGGGAACACAGCCTTCACCACTGCCTTGCCTGTTTTCCTCTTATGATCTCCTCTGCTGCATACAACTCTTTGGGGCATCACCTTTGTTTCCTGATTTCCTGATTTCAAGGCTTCTCTAGACAGTCATTCTGTTCTTAATTCAAGTACTTAAGTGTGCAGGAAAGGGAAATGGAATACACAAGTAGATTGGCCCCGGTCTCCAAAGCCCCAAATCAGGGACACTGAGTCCATTTGGTGTAGGGCATTAAAGCACACTTTATCACCCTACAGGCAAGTGACCTAAATAAGTGAAGTGGACCAGGAAAAAGCATCGAAGGCAATTAGAGAGATCTACCCTCCATCAAGGGATAGTAAATATTCAACTCATTGGGTTTTTCCATGAAGCACAGTGAACTCTGCATTTCCACATATTCAGATATTTCAGATAGGCCACAAATGTTGATTTTCTTAAGATGATGTTTCCCAGTTTTTAAAAATCACTCTGTGTGTCAAGTATAAAAACATCTGTGGGCTCCTGGGTTGCTTCCCCCCATCAACTACTTCCCTAACGGATGGCTCAGATACGGTGTCTTAGACCATTCTGGCTGCCACAATGAAGTACAATAGACAGGGTGGCTTGTAAAATAACAGAAATTTATTTCCATTCATTCTGGAGGCTGGAAGTCTGAGATAAGGGAGCCAGGGGGGTGGGGTCTGGTGAGGGCCCTCTTCTGGGGTTCAGGCTGCTGAATTCTCCTTGTGTGCTCCCGTGGCAAGCTCCCTTAGGACTCCTATAAAGACACTGATCCAGTTCATATGGGCCCTACTCTCATGACCTCATCTAATTTGAATTATGTCCCGTAGTCCCAACTTCCTTAATGCCATCACATTTGGGGGTAGAGTTTCAGTGTGTGAATTTGTTGGGGATACAACATTCAGTCCATGACAGATACTATTTCAAATTCAAAGTCAGCAGAGGGATAGAGAATGAGAATGGGCTGAGAGATGTTTGGATGCTAGAGTCTGTACCTTACCTCTTGGTTTAGGACAGGCAATGTCGATATTGATATTGTGAGAGAGAGCTTTTATCACAAAGAAGCTGAATTCCAGCCACACAACTCACCTCTCCCTTTGGGAAAGTAATTTATGCAATCTGAGCCTCTTCTTCTCTATTGGTGATATGGGCTCAGGCCATCTTCTCAGAGATTTGTCATTGAATCAATAAACTCAGTGTTGTTGAGTTACTCCATTCGGTCACTTAGTCATTCAAATATTTACTAAGAATCTATCATGTTACATGCCTGAAATCAGTAATGAGCAGAATAAACACAGCCCTGGGTCTCAAAGACTACACCATGGAGAGGGGAAGACAGACAATGCCGAAAGCAGTAAGCATGCAGGGTGAAAGAGCGGTGTTGGGGGTGTAGAGTGCCACTGAAGCGACTTGCGATCGGACCCTGGACCCTTGCTGGCCTTGTCTTCTTCCCCTCTCCCATGGCTTATGGTGTTCTTGCCACACTGGACTCCGAGCTACCTCCTGAGCACACCATCCTCTTCACGCCAATCTCTTTTTCATCTTTGCTGTTTACTCTGCTGAAATAACCTTTCACCAGATATTTGCAGGGCTGCTCCTTTACGACGTCCTCTCAACAGTCCTAGTCTAAAGCAGCAGCCCCAAGTCCTTCGCTAGTCTTCCCTGTGACTCTGCTTTATTTTTTTATAGCACTCGCCACCACCTGACATTCTAGTGCATGTTTGTTTTGTTGTTGTTATTGTTCACTGTCTATCTGCTCCACTGGACTGTAAGCCCCATGAGAGCCTGTACTTTTGTCTACTTTGTTCACTGCCCCAACTCCAGTGCCAGATCAGAGCCTAGATCCTGGGTTTATTCATCAAACATTTGCTGAATGAATGAAGGAAGGAAACATACAGGGGAACCTAATTTAGGTTAAGTGAAAGCTTCCTAGCAAAGGAGAAGTTTAAGCCAATGAATTGGCCAGATAAAGAAGTTATTTAGGCAAAGAAGGGAATACAAAATATTTTGGGCAGAAAACACAGCATGTGGGGAGTCCTGGAGATGAGTAAGAGCTTGTTCACAGCAGCGAAAGAAGTTGAGTGTGGTCGGTGACAAAGCGTGGAAAGGGTGGAGTAAGGGAGAGGGCTGTGAGTGGGGAGCCAGAGGGCTAGAGTAGAGAGCCCTGGAAGACCTGAGAAGGAGTTTGAACTTTTTCCCACCAGCAGAGGGATGCAAAATGGTACAGCTACGTTGGAAAACATTTCTGCATTTTCTTATCAAGTTAAATCTGTCTTTACTGTACACCTAGAAATGCCACTCCTAGGTATTTACTTGAGGAAATGTGAACTTACATTCCACAAAACATTCTATGGGAATGCTTATAAAAGCTCTATTCTTAATTACCAAAAAGAACTGTTCTATATTTTTCATGCTGTGATTACCTGACTGTGTGTTTGTCAAAATTTACATAATTATGCATTCAAAAGAGTTATTTTCACTGTATGGATATTATTCTTTAAAGAAAAAAACATGGGAAATGGATATTACTCTTTAACTTCTAAGAAAAACACATGGGAAATTATTAGAAGGTTTTCCATGGAGGAGTAGCTCTGTCAGGTTTGTGTTTCCAAAAGATCACCTTGTCTCAAGGACAAGAAGAATGGAAACAGAAAAACCAATGAGAAGTCTATAGCAGTGGAGGAGGGGAGAGATAACGGTGGCTCCCACTCTGCTGGTAAAAGTGGAGATGTAAGGAGTAGCAGACTTGAGAAATATTTAGCAAGTAGAATTGGCAGGACTTGGCAATTAATTAGACGTGGGAAATGAGAAAGAGGGAGGAGTCAAGAATGATGCTGAGGAATTTGGCTTGGGGGCGTCTGGGAAAGTAGTGGTTCCGTGGAGCATGCAGAAGGAGGAGGAGCAACAGGCTCTGGCAAACACAAAGTGTGAGGATAAGGTGAGAGAACAGCAGCTAGGTACACATCAGAGGTGCGCTTAATGTTTTCATCTGCTAGACTGGGTTGTTCAGTCTTATTTAGCTAAGTAGCGAAGTAGCACATGCCTGAGTGCTCACTTCTAAGGGCCTCTTTGCAGCCATAAAATCCACCTGTCTTATTAGTCATCCTTGTAATTTCACCTTCTATACACTCTCACCAGAACACTCTCATCTTCCAAATTCAGTGCTGCTCGTGTGGGTGATCAAGCCCTGGTGCCAGCTCAATTCATGCAGGTCCAGCCACATCATTAAGCTAGTTATTAAGTCAGATGGCGGACCATTCCTCAGGTCCATCCCTATTTTCAAGGCATTTTTTTTCTGTATCCCTACAAATGCCCTAGTAAAGAGACCTGTCTGTCTACCCTCCCAGAGCCTTTAGCACCTGCAGTTGGTGTGGCTTGGGGAGTTTTGACTCCACAGAGGAACGACGAGCCTCCACACTGCCCTCTGCTTTGTCAGCTCCTTTTATTCTCTGGCCCAGATAAAGCGGGATTGTGCATCTGCAGCCAAACCACCTTCTACTATTTTCATGTGGCCCCAATTCCTTGTGGTCTGGCCTGGCAAGGAGGAACCCAGACTGCATGAGTGTGGTTCCTGGAGACTGTAGATTTCTTTCAGAACATTTACAATTCCCAACCAATGTCATATTATTGATCCTGAAAATATTTTTGTGAAGTTAATTGGAAACTCTTGCTTATATTTAAGAATATGGGGCGGGGTGCAGTGGCTCATGCCTGTAATCCCAGCACTTTGGGAGGCCGAGGCGGGAGGATCATTAGATCAGGAGATCGAGACCATGCTGGCTAACACAGTGAAACCCCGTCTCTGCTTAAAATACAAAAATTAGCTGAGTGTGGTGGTGGGCACCTGTGGTCCCAGCTACTCGGGAGGCTGAGGCAGGAGAACGGCATGAACCCGGGAGGCAGACCTTGCAGTGAGCCGAGAACACGCCACTGCACTCCAGCCCGGGCGACAGACAGAGCCAGACTCAAAAAAAAAAAAAAAAAAAAAAAAAGGGAAACTGAAAACTGAAAACCCAGAGACATTCTGGATAAATCAGCCTAGATTCTAACTGAAGATAATGGCAGAGTGTTGGTTTCTTATCCTTGCCTTAGAGGCATGTGGCAACTTTACTGGCTTTGTAAATGTCAGATTCAATGAAATTGCTTTATAATGGTTACCTCTTGGTGGGTGGGATTGCAGAATGGTTTTGATGCTCTTTATGACTGTGTGTTCTGTTTTTTCCATAGTAAGCATGGGTTCCTTTTATAACTGGGAAGAAAATGCAAGAAACTATTAAAAAGCAGCATGCCTAGTATGAAACCATTTTTAAGGAAACAAGTACATGTGAGACTATGCATCCAAATGTTTGCAGCAGGAAGTCAGCAGGTCTGTCTGGGAATATGGGTGATTTGTCTTTTCTTCATGCTTTCTGTGTTTTTCCAGTTTCCTGTGATAAATGCAAATTACTTTTGTGATCAGAAATATATAAACTATTCTTTAAAAAATGATGCATAGCATTTCTCTCCTTGATTAAGTCAATAGGACTCGGAGGGTGAGGAAACCTGGCTTCGTCCTGACCCTGAAAGTAACTGGCTCGGTGAGCTGAGGCAAATCCATTCAGAACGATCCATTTCCATGGCTTTAAACAGGGGTAATGATATCAGTGCAATCTACCCCCTCATCAGTGTCAGCCCTGATGAGCTAATGCATGGGAAAGCATTTAGAAGGAAGATATGAAGCTGCATTCCACAACTAGAACTGCTGTCCCATAAATATTCTGTTAAATATTATTAAAGCAACATGTTGCAGTTTGAAAGCACATTATTTTTATTTTAAGGAAACAGACTAAATCACAGCTATTAAACCAATCTCCTGTACTTTGGCATTTCTTGTGCCAACTGATGTCATGTGAGAGCAGAAGGGAAAAAGGTTTGTCCTTATATTCCTGGGTATCTTGCCACCATCAGAGGAGGTGGCACTGGGAAGGCCAAGGTTCCTTGGGAGCACAGGAAGCCAGGTGCTGCCCACTCTAGCAGGGTTTCTCCCCTTGTCCTGGTCGTGGTCTGGTTTGAACAGGGATTCTGGGAATGCTGCACCCCCGTGCTTCTGAGCCTTGTGGGTAACCGTGCCCAAATCTTCCACAAAGGCAGAAAATCAGACCCTCTCGGCTGCACGTTGACAGAAAACCTATGGCTAAGACGGTTCCATCAGGGAACTAAAGCTATTGTTCGCTTCCAGTTAAAAGTCATGTAATTATCAATGTTCAGTCATATAATTTTATGGCTATGATGACTCATACAGATTCTCTGTAAGAAGAAAAAAAATGACACAGAGAGAACAGCTTATAGATCTCTCTGATATATAGCTATATGCATCACAGAGGGCAAGAGATTTATATTTCTTTGAATTTGAAGTTCCGCTGGTCATTTAAAAATATATTATTAGGGTGGTGCTGCCCGCTCTTCCCTCCTCAGAGGTAGAAATGGAAATCATTTAGTGTGGGAACTCAACTCATTTCAAGTTTTCTGTGGCTGAACACTAGTGGAGGAGGGGAAGGCTTCTTTCAAATGCTTCTATTCTGATCACACTTTTGTTAAGTTTTTCTGTTGTTAAATGACTCGTATATTGGTGGAGCTGAGGGTGCTTGAATCACTTTTCAGTATTATACCTGGCTTATTTTTTCCTATCTGTCTAAAAGAAATAAAAAGTAGTTTCCCCACTTCTTAAGCAATTTAGGAATGATCCTAGGGTTAGAGAAAACAGAGGTTAAGTTTGTGAATATTAAAAACTAAACATTGGGGCTGGGCGCGGTGGCTCACGCTTGTGATCCTAGCACTTTGGGAGGCTAAGATGGGCGGATCACTTGAGGTCAGGAGTTCGAGACCTGCCTAGGCAACATGACAAAACCCTGTCTCTACTAAAAATACAAAAATTAGCCAGGCGTGGTTGCATGCGCCTGTAATCCCAGCTACTCGGGTGGCTGAGGCACGAGAATCGCTTGAACCCAGGAGGCGGAGGTTGCAGTGAGCCAAGATGGCACCACCGCTCTCCAGCCTGGCTGACAGAGTGAGACTCTGTCCCAAACAAACAAACAAACAAACAAAAACAAAAACAAACCCCGAATGTTAGAAGAGAGCTTGGGGTAATCTGATCAGATTTCTGTGAATGTAAGCAGGACTGCATTCAAGCCAGCCTGGAGAGATCGCTGTCTCTCTTTCTCTGTCACAAGATATTACATAGGATGGGTCCTGGTCTTGATTCAGCCTCCCAAGCTGAGGGCAATAGATATTAGAACAGGCGCAGGACTTGCTAAGAGGCTGGAACCACTTTTGTAACTCATAGAGCACCACACACCTTTACCTACATAGAAAGAAGGCAATAACGGGCTGGGCGTGGTGGCTCACACCTGTAATCCCAGCACTTTGGGAGGCCAAGGTGGGTGGATCACCTGAGGTCGGGAGTTCAAGACCAGCCTGGCCAACATGGAGAAACCCCCTCTCTACTAAAAATGCCAAAAAAATTAGCCAGGTGTAGTGGCGAGAGCCTGTAATCCCAGCTACTCGGGAAGCTGAGGCAGGAGAATTGCTTGAACCTGGGAGGCGGAGGTTGCAGTGAGCCAAGATCATGCCATTGCTCTCCAGCCTGAGAAACAAGAGTGAGACTCTGTCTCAAACAAACAAACAAACAAAAAACAAAAAAAAAAAGAAAGAAAGAAAAGAAAAGAAAGGTAATAACGATGCTGGAAGGTTAGTGAGGGAGAATTTCTCTGAACACAGAATATTCCCTCCCCTCCTCTTACTCAAAGCAAGTGTATGATGGGAGGGGAGGGGAAGTGAAGGTGCTGGTCCACAGGGGAGAATACCTCTCAATCTTGCCCACCTACTCCAAAGCAAGTTGCTTGCAGACTGCAGAAGGGCAAGGCTGCTATGGGATCAGAGATAATTCTTAGGAAAGTTCAGCAGACGTTCCCCAGGATTGGGAGGGCACAGAGCCTGCAAAAATCCAAAGGGGGAAGCTGATGGAACGAGCCTCGATGGTGGGTAAGAGAGAGAGCTAAAGGCAAAACAAATAGCATTTTCACCTGAGGTGGGAGGAATGAGTGTCATTCATGCGGCAGGAAGGACACCTCAAATGACAGCTGGACTCTTGCTGCCTTGAAAGGACCCAGGCCCCACCAGTCCAGTCCCACCTGCAGGGACTGGCCAGCGCAGCAGAAAGATACTGGTGGGTAAACTGTCATGTAGGAGCTAAGGGGGTTTTGGAGAGATGGCCCTGCAAGGAGGTCTCCAACAAACCAACAAAACTGGGAGGATGAAAGAAAAAGCCAGGGTTTGCCATGTAGGTGGCACCAAGACTGTACTGCAGCAGTGCTCCTCAGATACGACTTTCTGCCTCTTCTCCTCTCTCTGTCCCCTTGCCCTGGTTCTGGAGGAGTTCGATGCGGCAGAGGAAGTTGGGGGAGAGTGTCACAGGTGAATAAAAAACCAGTCAATACCCTCTGCTTTTCCCTCATGCAAGTATCTGAGTCTGGGTCAGGCCCGAAATGGCAGAGGGGAGGAGCTTTGAAGCACGTGAGGAACTGAAGTTTGGGTTTATAGGAACTAGACTTTGTGATACCTGAAAATAAGACCTGCTTGGGATGTGACAGTAACTAGAAGGGAAAAGATCTGCCTGAGATACTCTTCAGGTGTGGGGAAGAGAGATCTGATGGAGAAGTCAAACAGAAGTCCATGGATTAGAGAAAAATTAGTTTCAGGAGCTACAAGGCCAGCCCCACAATATTTCCTTTACCTGAGCAAAGATTGCAGGGAGAGAGGTCTTTGCATGCCATGATTTTGTGAAATTTTTGGAGGTGTGCAGTCTTGGGACTTGACATAAAAATACTCTTTTAATTTCTATAATACTCACCTTCTCTCTTTTTTGCAAGCCTCTGTCTGTGATAACCCTGCTTCATCTATTAATATTTCTGGGTTTAAAGAACTTTTCTCTCCCACTTACCGGACAGAGAATTTGATGGTAAGAACAGTCCAGATAGTCCAGAGTGTAAAACTGAGACTTTTAAAGTTAGTTTTCTGTTGAAATACATATTTAGAATTTGTAAAGTATAACCAGGAAGGCTTTCTCAGAAAGGCAGATTCAGTTTTTATAGAATTCATACTATTTGATAACTAATGGAACAGTGACTAAGACACCAAACTCAGTCTGGTTCTGCCCCTTTTTAATTGTACAACCTTGAAAAAATTAGAGTACAACCTCTCCTCACCATATTTCCTCTTTTTTAGTAATAGTAATAGGTACTTACCTTATAATCAGGAGGACTAAATGAATGAATACGTGGACTGTGGTAAAGACAGTGTCTGGTAACTTGGTAAGGACTTAGGACTGTTAACTATCGTTGTAGACACTGTAGGAACCGAAATCATATCTTCTTGGCCTACACCAGAAGAGCCTGTGATAATTCTCACGCACATCTATAGCTTTCTGTCTCTTCCTTCTCTTCCTAAGGGTGTTTTCTGGCAGCAGGAGTAAGCTCAGTTCAAGTATGGGCAGCCAGAGTGCTGGGCGTTAACATCCCAGATGAGACTTTTAATCAATGAGGGATAGGAGGTAGAAGATAAATGCCCCAGATCCCCTACCTTTCATTGAGTGGATTCTGAGCCACATTCCACACAATCTCTCAGGGAATCCCCAGTGTGATACAGTTCCAGTTGTCCATGGCAGTAACCCGTTCATCATGCATCCTGTATCCACTTACATCTCCTCAAGCCCTCACGTCCCCACTCCCTTGTCATGTCTCCTGAGATTGCCTCTCAAATAAACAACTTAAACCCAACTTAGTGGGGAAACTTGAGGGAACCAAACCTAAGACAGTCCTTTTTTAGGTAAGTCTGCTAAGTTCTTAAAATTCTATTTTATACATTTTTCATATCACCTACAACACATAAGAATTGTGGAATTCACAACTAGAGCTCAAATACTTGTTGATTTTTATTTTTTATTTTTATTTATTTATTTTTTGAGACAGAGTCTCACTCTGTTGCCTAGGCTGGAGTGCAGTGGTATAATCTTGGGTCACTACAACCTCCACATCCTGAGTTCCAGCAATTCTCCTGCCTCAGCCTCCTGAGTAGCTGGGATTACAGGTGCCTGCCAACATGCCCAGCTAATTTTTGTATTTTTAGTAGAGGCAGGTTTTCATCATGTTGGTCAGGCTGGTCTTGAACTCCTGAACTCAAATGATCCACCTGCCTTGGCCTCTTAAAGTACTAGGATTACAGGCGTGAGCCACCGCACCTGGCCACTTGTTGATTTTTAAATCTAGATCTCCGTTATTCAGTATCTCTCCCTGCATCCCCACAAGCTTGTAATTAGAACTGTAGTCTTCTTTTTTTTTTTTTTTTTTTTTGAGACAGAGTCTCGCTGTCGCCCAGGCTGGAGGGCAGTGGCGCGATCTCGGCTCACTGCAGGCTCCACCTCCCGGGGTTCAAGCCATTTTCCTGCCTCAGCCTCCCGAGTAGCTGGGACCACAGGCGCCCGCCATCTCGACCGGCTAATCTTTTGTATTTTTTTAGTAGAGACGGGGTTTCACTGTGTTAGCCAGGATGGTTTCGATCTCCTGACCTCGTGATCCACCCGCCTCGGCCTCCCAAAGTGCTGGGATTACAGGCGTGAGCCACCGCGCCCGGCCATTTTCTTAAGATTTCTACTCAGAGCACTCCAGGGCTCCTAAAAGGGTTGCGTTTGCTCATCCTGTGCTCCTAGAGCAAAACCCAGTATCTGGCAATACTAATACTCAAAAAAAACTCTACTGCCTTACCAACCAAAGCCTTATTCTTTACGTTAAATTGAAAACTAGCTTGTTACAAATTAAACTCCAAATAATGAGAAAGCATCAGCAAACATTATATATTCTATATTAATATATATTAAATACATCAGTCTAATAATTGTGTCGAGATGGTCTGGACCTGTGCTGTCCAATAAGGTATTAAACACCCATGGCTAATGAGCCTTGTGATATACTGCAAAAATGAAGTGTACCCAAGATTTTAAAGACTTAGTACCAAAAAAAAAAATGTAAGCTATCTTATTGCTAATTTTTTTATATATTGCATGCTGAAATATTTTTGACATATTGGGTTAAATAAAATACCTTATTAGAATTTATGTCACTTGTTTGACTCTTTTTAATGTGACTACTAGAAAATATAAAATTACCCATGTGGTTACATTATATTTCTATGGGACAGTGCTGGTGTAGAGTTCTCACACCCATACCTATCAAGGATCACTCTTTTCAACTGCCTTTCATGCATGGCAGTTTTCTTAGCCAGCCTCTAACTGAACATTGTATGGCCCATGGGCCTGTCCCAGAGGCTAGATACCTGAAGGCTCGATACTGCCTGCCGCTTGAGGCTGGGCTAGGGGCAACATGCCGTGAGGAAGAGCAAATACAATGAGAGCCCGGGTCCTACCTGTTGGTCTTGTGCACATTTGTCTTGGATCCCAGAGAGGGAGTGAGGTTGTTAAAGCCGTAATATATCAGTAATAAATCATAAGAATCCAATACCTGTGTCTTTGTTCAAATGCCTCTGCTTTAATTTGATTGACTGGCTGATTTCTGGCCTGTGGTGTGCCTAAATAGTATAATTTTCTCCTGACTCAATTGAATAATTTGAGAATTTGGAATCCAGAGAGATGTGCTTGAGTGTAGGCCATGCATTTTCTAGCTCTTGAGCAAGTTATTTTACCTTCCTAAACCTTGGTTTCCAGCTCTGTAAAACAGGGATAATGATACACGACTGTGTATTGCACAGAATTACTACAAGGAGCAAATCAGAGAGTGGGCAGCTTAGATTTATGTGGACTAGACTCTAGGATGAGTTCTTAAAGTGATAGTAGTTTAAGAAGCTGCAGAAGATTTGACTTCTGAGTAATTGAAATATCCCAGAGAGCATCCAGTGGCTGACGAACTGTTCTTCCCTTTGCTGACCATCTCAACACAAAGTCCATGGCAGAGTATGGACCAGAATACGTGTTATTGTTGAATGAGCTTAAATAAGTGTATACGCGACATATTGGTTAGTAGGAGAACTATCCCTATGGGTTTGTTTGTTTTTATAGCTATGCACACATTTTCATTCTTGAGAACCCCAAGGAACAAAATGTTATTGGCTTCCTCTCCAGAAACAAAGAACAGCTGCATTTGTCTGGGACATTTCCCAAGCTGCTCCTACTTCTGCGTGTGAAAGATGCTGTTGATCTATTGGCCCAACAATGAAGAGAGAGACTGAATTCCTACCACTCTCCTCCACAGGTACTCGTGCAGAACTGGGTGTGCCACGTGGATACTCTAGGGTGTCTTATGACCCCATAGCAATGGTGTTCAGTAAAGGGAGCATTACCTGCACTAGCTTTCCCTAAAACACACAGTGGAGACCATGGAGCCCCAGTGGAGGAAAGACCTGGAACATCCCTCCTTCTACCAGCAGTGGTCTCATTCTGACAATTGATGCCATACAGAGTGTGAAGCTGGTAGAGTCTTGAGAGGTGATTCTCAACCCTGGCTGCCCATTAGAATCTTTTGGACAGATTTTGAAAATACCCAATGTCCAGGCCTTGATCCTGATATTCTGATTTAAGTGAATTGGAACAGGGTGTTGGCACTTGGAGCTTTATAAAGCTCTCCCGGGTTGAGAATCACTGGTCTAAAATCAGGACTAGAAGCCCTGTCTCTCAATTTCTCATTCAGATAATTGGTGAAAACATGGGCTTCAGACTCAGATATCTTTGTATTTAGAATTCTGACTCATTTGTTAATTAATTCAGTCCTTGAATGAACTATTGAAATTCTCAGTTTCTGTGTTTCTAAAATGGAATAACACTTATCTCAGAGCATTTTTAGAAAAATTAAGTGTCAAGACTTATGTCTATTTATTGTAAGCAACTTGAGGATAGGGACCTTCTGGTAATATAAATAACATTTAACTGAATAACTGTGATGTGTCAGTCACTATACTAGACACAGCAAGGGCAACAATTATATTATCTCACTTAAGCCTCACAAGACAACTATATGTGAAATAAAGAACAACTCTGTGAGATGAAGAAAATAAGATGCAGAGAAGTCCACTGTGGATGCCCACGATCTCACAGGTTACAGCAAAGCTAGTATTTGGACTTCCATTTTTCTGACTTGAGAGTTCATTATTTTAACTGATGCAGTACAATGTCTCCCTAGCCTGTGCTAAATGCTGCATCATTAGCCCCTAGCATGATGCCTGCCACATGAAAGGTATTTAATAACATGCAACAAATGGATACAAATGAAAAGATGTAAATTAATGAATGAAGTACCCAGGTCATGGTAGACAGGTAACATGAATTCTCTTCTCTATTGATTAAATCTCTCCATTAGTCTATCAGATAAAAAAGGTTTATTTTAATCAGGGGCAACATCCAATAAGGAAAATTATAACATGCCTTATATTATTGCTGTTGCAAAATGAGAAACTAGACTTGCAGCAGATCAATCCCATTCTTTCATATACTATTAGGCGGGATATGATTTTAACTTGGAGTATGTTGATAGCTCCAGATAAGAAAGCAAATATTGGGCCGGATGCGGTGGCTCATGCCTGTAATCCCAGCACTTTGGGAGGACGAGGTGGGCGGATCACTTGATGTCAGGAGTTCAAGACCAGCCTGGCCAATATGGTGAAACCCTGTGTCTACTACAAGCACAAAAATTAGCCGAGCATGGTGGCTTATGCTTGTAATTCCAGCTACTCAGGAGGCTGAGGCAGGAGAATCGCTGGAACCTGGAGACGGAGGCTGCAGTGAGCCAAGATCATGCCATTGCACTCCAGTCTGGGTGACAGAGCTAGACTCTGTCTCAAAAAAAAAAAAAAGAAAAAGAAAAAAAAAAAGAAAAGCAAATATTGGTTCATGCCCAGTTTTAAACTCTTGTTAATCTTCCAAATTACTATTTGGATACTAACTGTCAGAATGTTTTATGTATTTCCTACATGGATTCTGAACACAGCTGTGTTAAAACTCTGTGGGCTTATTTTAACACATTAGAGCAGCTTGGAATAGTTGGAAATACACAATAAGTGGAGTCAGCCAGCCTGAGTTCAGGTTTTGGCCATCCACTTACCAGCTGTGAAGCTTTAAGCCCAAGCATCTCAAATGAAGTATTCATGGCCTGGAGGTTTGGGACTTTATGGTGGAAGGTCTCAGAGATTCAGGATAAACAAGATTCATTCATTCATGCATTCACTAAGCAAATATTTATTGAATGTCAGGCATTGTCTTACAAGTGAAATGAATAAGACAGGGAAAATTTCTGTTCTCATGGAGCTTTAGATTCTTCAAAAAGAGACACATAAATAAAATAATTTCAGGTACAGATTAATGGTATTTTTTTCAAATGAAAATAATATAAAACTATTTTAAAAGCCTGATAACATTGATTAATGAATGCTGATAGTTGACAACCAAAGTACACATTTTCCTTTCTAATAGTACCTTGTTTTCAATTAGGTATCTACCATTCCTACACTCTACCTATGGAATGGGTCTGGTTGGCTCATAACAAAGATATTCAACTTCTCATTGGTTTAGGGTGGCCATGTAACCTAAATAGTTTAATCAGGGTAAATCTCAAGACTCTGGTATTCTGGTGTGTAATGTTGGCATTCAAGTATTTTGTTGTTATTGTTCTGCCTTTCCTCTCAGAACCAGAGGATGAGGATGTAAAACAAAAACTTCTGGAGCCATTTTGCCACCAGGATGAAAATAGTTTAAGGATGAAGCTGACATGACAAAGGTGCAGGTAAATGAATTTCATTCAAAAGTAGGCTTTCTCTTAAGCTTGCTTTATCTCTGAACTTCAATTCATAAAAGCAAATACATTTCTTTATCATTTAAGCCAATTTGAACCAGATCTTCTGTTTCTTGCAGCCAAAGAATTCTCTGATACAGAATTTGGTACCAGGAGTGGGATGCAATTAAATATAAACTCTAAAACAGACTTGTCTGAACAGGGATAACTAGGCAAAAAGCCTGTTGAGACTCAGGCCATATGTCTGCAAGGTATATCAGGGGAAATGGTAGGAAAAATTCAGGAGTTTGGATTACAGTAATGTCTTATAATAAAGAGACAATCTTAAGATGAAGTGGCCTATCTAAAAGCAGAGAAGGAAAAAATATGGCCTTACTTAGGAAGACCCTCTCTGAGTATGAACTGCAATCCAAAATGACTAGAATCTAGTGGTGTTGCAAAGACTAAATACTCCACTCCAAGTTAAGGTTCATACATGTAAAAACAGGAGGTAAGATGGGTGCAACAGACAACACTAACCCCTCAGGCTACTCCCAAATACTTCCTACTAAGAAGTCTCCATCTGACAAAGCAAACAAGTACAGTTGTGATAGAACCTGTATTAGTCTCTTCTGCATTGCTATAAAGGAATACCTGAGGCTGGGTAATTTATAAAGAAAACACATTTCTTTTGGCTCACATTTTCTGCAGGCTGTACAGGAAGAATGGTGCCAGCATCTGCCTCTGGTGAGGGTGTCAGGAAGCTCACAGTCATGGCAGAAGGCAAAGGGGAACCAGTGTTTCACATGGTGAGACAGGAAGCAAGCAGGGGGTGGGAGAAAGTGCCACGTTCTTTTAAACGACCAGATCTCCCATAAACTCGGAGTGAGAACTCACTCATTACCACGAGGAAGGCACCAAGCCATTCATGAGGAATCCACCCCCATGACCCAAACACCTGCTACTAGGCTTCACCTCCAACATTAAGGATCGCATTTCAACATGAAATCTGGAGGGAACAAAACATCCAAACCATATCAGAACCTGAGGGCAGGGAGCAAATCATTATACTCCAAGTTATTGTCAGAAAATTCCAGAAGAAGAGCCAAGATAAAAGTGGCGATTACACTAAAGCCTGACGTGATGATGATATAACAGAGGCCTGTTTTTAGACAGTGGAAATTGCTGACTCAAATAGAATGAGCAGAGACAGGCTTTCTGTCTATGGTTTCTAGCCCATGGAAGTGATTTGTCAAATATACTGATGATAATTAAGTTTTGTAAAAAGCTATTGTATTAGTCTGTTTTCACGCTGCTATGAAGACATACTCAAGACTGGGTGATTTATAAAGGAAAGAGTTTTGTTTTTTGTTTTTGTTTTTGTTTTTTTTGAGACAGAGTCTCGCTGTGTCGCCCAGGCTGGAGTGCAGTGGCGCAATCTTGGCTCACTGCAAGCCCCGCCTCCCGGGTTCACGCCATTCTCCTGCCTCAGCCTCCCGAGTAGCTGGAACTTCAGGCACCCGTCACCACGTCTGGCTAACGTTTTGGTATTTTTAGTAGAGATGGGGTTTCACCGTGTTAGCCAGGATGGTCTCAATCTCCTGACCTCATGATCCACCTGCCTTGGCCTCCTGAAGTGCTGGGATTACAGGCGTGAGCCACCGCGCCTGGCCAAAGGAAAGAGTTTTAATGGACTCACAGTTCCTCATGGGTGGAGAGGCCTCAGGAAACTTACAATCTTGGCAGAAGGGGAGGCAAACATGTCCTTCTTCACATGGCAGCAGAGAAAAGAAAAATTAGTGCCCAGCAAAGGGGGAAGCCCCTTATAAAACCATCGGAACTTGTGAGAACTAGCTTACTATCACCACAACAGGATGGGGGAACTGCCCCCATTATTCATTATTTCCACCTGGTCCCTCCCATAACACATGGGGATTGTGGGAACTACAATTCAAGATCAGATTTGGGTGGGGACACATCCCAACTATATCAGCTATATTGCTAAAGAAATTCCAATCCTGGACAACCACAGTCAATGTCTGCTCAAGCCCTAAGGCAATCTCAGGCTCTGTAAAGTTACACACACAGAAGAGAAAAAGGGGATGCTAAAGTTATACAGCCCCTGGGAAGGGAAACTTCTCTAGATATGGCTATGGAGGTCAATGAACAGAGAAGAGTCTCCCAGAGATGAAAACCGGAGGCTTCCAGATTGCTTGACTAAGATACTCCCCCACTGTCAGAGCATTATCAGACCATAATGCTGAAAGAAAGAAAGAATATCCTCAGTGTCAGCATCTCTAAGTCAGAAGCTCAAGATTCACCCTGACTGATTGGATTGTTTAAGTCATGTTCTCATCCCAAGTCACATACCCATCCTGGGGGATTACGTCTTGTATGTACTAACGTCCAGTGTGTGTGTTTGTGTGTGTGTGTGTGTGTGTGCGCATGCGCGTGTGCATGTGTGTTTTCTCAATTCTCTTTGTAATTGACATTTTTTATTGAAGTCATTCTTGTTCTTTTCTTTATTGTGTATTGAATGTGTGGGTGATTGGTAAATTTGCTATAGCCATAGTTTTGTCTAACTGCAAAGAACTACATCCAAAATGAAGTAAGATTTCATATCATCCAGAAGTCCTGGACTTGGAGACAAATGCTGTAACTGGATAATACTTTGGTTGTGTATTTTTAGGAGACAGAGTGAGGATGTTTTATTTAGATATGGACATTTTTGAAAACGAATGTATGCAAAGATGAGTGGACTTTCTAAACCACTTCTATGTATCCAAGGATTTAGCAAATAATGTATTATTAAAATATTAGGGCTGCGTTTATGACAGTCAGAGAAAGGAGTTACAAATAAAGGTGGGAAGCTAGAATGAACTCTGTAGTGTTGAATTAGAGTTGGAGGTATCAGCATGAACTCATGGCTTTTAATTTATAGATACATACAGAAATAGACACAGATATATGCATGTGTGTTCCCACATGTATTTCCTATTTCTGTCTGCAGAGAGAGCTTAGAAGCAATGACACCCAATACCAATTAACATACCAATTGCCCAGATCTTGGTTTCTTAATACCATTTACCAATAAATGTTACTAGGTCTCTTGGAGAAAGTGGCTGATTCTAGGTCTGAGACAGGGTAAGTACAAGATGGGCATGAATTGCCTTACAATGCCAGAAATAAGAAAATACACCCACAAAAAGATTGGGAATATGTCAAAAGAACACAGGAGGCTACTTGAAGAAACTCCCAACAGTCAAATCTGGGAAAATTTGAGCAATAAAATAATGCTAGTAATGGATTATAATCCAAGGAATAAAATAAGAATGCACAAGATTATACTGATATTAACAAACAAATAAATGGGAGAGAAGAAGAAGTACAGTAGAATTCCAACTAATAAATATAAAAGAAATAATGGAGTTAGAAAATCGCCATTTGGCAAATACTACCCTTATTGCTTTAGGCAAGATTCACCAATAAATTTTAAAATTAGTGAACAAAACTATGATGACTAACGAGATATTTACATATGTCAAAATATGTCACCTCCCTCATCTTCTATCTGCTGGCTTTATGCCTATTTGAGCCTTCCTCTATTGGTTAGCTTTCACTTCATAAGTTTCATATTAATTACAAAGGAAACAATAGTGACATTATAGTAGGGAAACATGGCAGGCTCCATGTTAATTTAGTGATCAAAATTTTCATGACCTATAATGGTCCAAATTGGCATCATATGTCTGATTATGATGCACTAAGATGGATACAGCATCACTCTGTAATATTTATTCCAAAAATATATAACCCAAATTTAAATTGTGAGCAAACATTAGACAAACCCAACTTCAGTGCCATTTTGTGAAATAACTGACCAAAATTCTTTGAAAATACTAAGGTTACCAATAACACACACACACAAACATCTTCCAGATTAAAGGAAACATAACAACCAAATGCAAAGTGTGATCCTGGATTAGGTCCTGAGCCAGAAAAAAAGATCATTAGGATAACTGATGATATTTGAATAAGGTCTACAGATTAGATAATAGTATTATATCAGAGAAAAATTCCCGATCTTAATCATCGTACATAGTCCTGTTAGATGTCAACATTTGGAGAATCTTGGTGAAGAATATGGAGAAAGCCTTTGTACAATTTTTGAAGCATGTTTGTCAATAAAATCCTTTCAAAATGAAAAGTTTTTTAAATTTAAAGATGTCAAAAAAACTGCTCAGCCTTTAAAATATTTCCATGTTCATTCCTTCTTCAAATCCTTTCCTGACCCCTCATTTATTGTAATTCTATACTTATGTTTACTTCTCTATTATAATGGTTTCTATTATGACTCAGAGTTCCATAAACTGGCAGCCTGTGGGCTAAATTGGCCTTCAATTCTTTTCTTTTGACTGCCACAAAGCCTCCTCCCTAAATCTGATTTGTCATAGCTCCCCACTACTCCTTATTGTCTCAGTTATCAGTCTGGCTTCCTCATTTAAGATATTTCTTTTTTGTTAGTTTAAGCCTTTCTACCAAAATCTTGAAATCTTGTGTGATAACTTATGCAAAATGTATTTCCATAGATAACTTCAGGCTCTGTTCAAATGATCATATTCGCTGATTCATGGGATCGATCTGAGTTAATGTGCACTTGAATTTTATTACATTATGAAAATAAGTGCTATTTCATTTTTCACTCAGAAATAGCCATTAGTCATCAAGTCCTAACACTGATCTTTGAGGTTAATAGCAGTTTAGATCAATCACAAAATATATGAAAATGAGGAGATTCCGAGAGATTCTGTATTTACTCATTTCTCAGAAACCTGATGGGTCTTGCTCTAGGGATTGCATCATCTCTTCCAGAGTCTTCTCCTACTCCATAATCCAATCACCTGCGAAGCTTTTAAATACTCTTTCAAAGCTTTTTTTCAATGCTTAAAAAATACCTAGACCCTACTCTCAGAGATTCAGATTTAATTGCTGTACAGTAGGGTATAGGCATTATTAGTTGCTTCATAAAAGGAGGACCTATGACTTCCTCTTGCCCAAAGCTTTATTTCTGAATCGCTTGGTCTAACCCCTTCATTTCTCCCACCACTTGGTCTCTTCTTAATCCCACAGACTTCCAAACTTACTATTCATGCTTCAGTTTCCATCTTCAATTTTCCCATTGAACTTGACTTCTGGCATTTTCTTTTTTGTAGCTCTCCATCGGCCATAGTAGGGTCACCCTCTGTGAACTGCTTTAGGTTTTCTTAGGAAACTGCCCACACAACTGGCTCCAGAGATTTTGCTACCTCAATGTCACCTCCCCTGTCTTCCATCTGCTGCCGGATTTATCTATATTTGAGCCTTTCCATATTGGTTAACTTTCTCCGCCTTAAAAAACCACCTCAAAACTTAATGGTTTAACACAATCAAATGATCCTGTGGAATAACTAGTATTTCCTCTAGTCTGAGCCAGTTGGGCTGGAGTGGAACTCAGTGACATCTTTGAGACCCTCAGCTGGGCTGGCTGGGACAGTTGGGGCTCTTCTCCACATAGTCTCCCATCCTCTGATCAGTCAACCCGGGCTCATTCATGTAGTGATGGGAGGGCTCCATGGAAGCAGCAAGAGAGGGCAAGCCCTAGGGAGCAAGTGTTTCTCCAGGCCTCTGCATGCATTGCATGTGCTGATGTCCCATTGGCAGCCATAGTCATTCACATAGCCAAGTCCAGAGTCAACGTGGGAAGGGGCTACTTGCAGACTGAGGGCATGAATCACTGGTGGCCATTACTACAAAAGTAGACAATCGCCTTTCCTGTAATTCCAATTATTCACAGTCCTTTCACATGCAAAAATATACTGAGTCCCGCCAGGACCCCCATGAATTGCATTCAATTATGGCAAAGTCTAGGATCCTGTGATTTCTGTCAAGTCCAAATGAGGGTTAGGCTTCTCACATGCATTTCCTTGGCTGTGACTTCCCTGGATCCAGAGACCTGTAAATTAAAGAGATAAGTTATATGCTCTGCACACACTCAACAAACAATAGTGAGACAGGGATAGGACAATGGCAGTAAATACGTCCCTTAAAAAGGGGAATTAAAAGAAGACATATAGCAGTCACCAATTCCAATTCATAATCCTGCTGGGCACATGTTGCCAGGTCCCCCTATTCGGACAGCAGGATCCACTCTGCTCTAGGGGAGTAGCTCCCAGTCCATTGTTCTCCATTACTCTGGGCTCCTCCCCCTGGGCTCTGGGGCTTTCCTCCCCAGACAGCCTTCTTTTTCCATAGAAATAGCCTGCATTGGCAGCTGAATAGCCTTCTGAGCCTACTCCTCACTCAAAAAAATTGTGGGACCCAAAGTCATTTTTCAATTTGTGAAATCTCAGAGCCTTTTACTCCGATCTGGCTAAGTTCTCCACCCCACCCCCCACCACCCCTCAGTAAAATTCTCTTTAAAATATAGGTCTTCTATTATTTTCACTGAAGTCTACCACATGCTCCAAAGTCAGGTCCATAATTCTTTTTGTGGGTGGTCTCTCACTGCTTTGGGCCTGTCTGGCTGCTGTGGAACACCTGATGATTCTTAAAAGCCTTTTTGTCTACCTGAGGTGTTCCATTGGGAATCACTTTGTAAAACACAAAACCCAAAATTCAAGAATAAGTAAGGTTCAAATAAAGAAGAAGGGAACCTTTCTGCAAAGGTAGCAATATAGGGAGAGGCCAGGAATTTGCAATGAACACATCTGGGACACTCAGTTCTCCCTGGATGCTGTGTGGATGGGTAAAATGAGATAAAAGGAACAAGGTTGAGTCAACAGCCAAAATTTGACAGCTACCATCTCAACGTATATTTAGCATCCTGGAATTTTTTCTTAATTTAACATTATTTTACAAGTATGTTTGCAAATTATTGCATGGTATTTATCATATATTATTTGAAATGGCTGGATGGTTCTCCATCAATTTAATATACAATCATTTACCATTCCCCTATAGTACTACATTTAGGCAGTATTGGTTTTCTGCTGTTTAAATAACTGCTATGATCATCTTTATACATTTTTATTTTTAAGTCATTGATTACAATGTATTTTCCAGTCTTTCAAGAATTAGATCACTGGGTAACATATTTAAGGCAAGTGACTTAAGTGGCCAGTGTTTTCTAGAAGACTTATACCAACTCTCAACCCTTTAATCTGCCTGTTAAAGTCCACTTTAACCTACCTGTTTCCCTGAAGCCTTAGCACCATAGAGTTTTATCACTTTTCTTTCTTTTTTTAAAGAATTTTAGCAGACACAATGGCATCTCCTGATTTCTATGTACATTTTTTAAATTTATAAATACTACAATCATTTATCCTTTTGTTAATTTAGCAAAACTAGTTTTCCTTGTGTAAAGTTAGCTCTAATCCTAGAGTGTAAAAGATAAAAGGCCCAGCTACAAATGATAGAAATGAAAAAAAAAAATCCAACAATAAAAATATTAACACTGGCTTTTTGCTTTTTTCTTTCTCACATAAAAGAATTCTGGGGATAGCTCAGGGCTGCCAGGAACTCTGTATTGTCAGCAACTTGTGCTTTATTAATCTCATCACTCTGTTATCCTAGGTGACAGCTTCTACCTTATGATCTGCATTCCAGTCAGCAGGAAGGAGATGGGGTGGGAATGTGATAAGCCACTTCCCTTGAAGGACATTTTCCAGAAGGTGAGCGCCACTTCTGTTTATATCCCATTGGCCAGCACTTAGATTTATTTCCAAGAAGAAAAAGGAGAACAGATATCATGTTGACCAGCAGTCTCTGCCACAGACAGCTAATCTCCACCTTCCACTAAGGCTGAGAAATTACCAGCATGGGAGGAAAAGGTGGTGCAGTTCAGCAGAAGAAGTAAATGTGAGAAGAGAGGCAAGACTTAAGACTGGCAAGGAGAGGCAGGTGTGCAGAGGCGGGAAAATACCACTTGCGCGAAGTCAGCTTCTCCCTGATTCTAGACTCTTGGCTGCTTCACCCTCAGCCCTCTCTGATAGGCCTTCCACCTCCTCCCCAAATTTTAAACAGTTTTTAATGCCCAGCTCAGATCTCAAATCTTCCCTGACCAGGACCAGACCAAACAGTCATTTGAAGCTAGACACCAAGCTGAGTCTTCTTAAATATCATTTCTGTAAGTTTAATTGACCCCAAGAGATTACAAACACATTGCAAACAGACATAGTACCTTTCATTTTTCAGTGGCCACCATCACCTACCGATCTAGCTTTCTGTATTCTCTTATCTCAATTTAGTCATCCTTAGCTCTTCCCAAATATTCTGTTTGTTAGGAACCCAGGATTTTAAAGTTCAGTGAATGTAATTTTCCCAAGAAGGTAGCAGATGTTTATTTACACCATCAGCTTTTTTGGACTTGTAGTTGGTAAACAGACAATATGACACTAGGATAAGAACACTTGGAACTTAGTAATATGACATGCTTTTCATTTGGTTGTTTTGTTTTAATTTCCACAGATCTGCTTTTTAGATAACCCACAGTTGCCAAATCGTATATTTCTGAAAATCACTGTGTGTGACTTGAAATTATCTATCAGAACACATTATGTGGCCGGGCACGGTGGCTCACGCTTGTAATCCCAGCACTTTGGGAGGCCAAGGCGGGCGGATCACGAGGTCAGGAGATCGAGACCACGGTGAAACCCCGTCTCTACTAAAAAATACAAAAAAAATAGCCAGCGTCGTGGCAGGCACCTGTAGTCCCAGCTACTCGGGAGGCTGAGGCAGGAGAATGGCGCGAACCTGGGAGGCGGAGCTTGCAGTGAGCCGAGATTGCGCCACTGCACTCCAGCCTGGGCGACAGAGCAGGACTCCATCCCCCCCAAAAAAAAAGAAAAGAAAAGAAAACAGAACACATTATGTATATGGAAAATTGTGAAATGATGCTTGATAATCAAGATGCAATAATTTGTTTCAGGAAAAAGGGGTATTTACTCATTTTTTCACAAATATGTAATATATATTAAGTGTCTGCTACCTACAAGGCACAATGCCAGCTTATGTGGTGTCAGATAATATGGGGGACCCAAAGATGAATCAGGCCAGACCAGGATTCTGCTCTCAAGAAGGTTTTAGTCTTCTAGGTGAGAAACACATACATATATGCTAGCATATAACCCTTTAATTATTCCTTTCACTATTAGAAGATGGAAGAACCCCGGTGGTAGAGGGAAAACCTTGCCATAGGTTGATCAAGCACAAATAGGCAAACTAAGAATGGCTCAAAGCAGACCTTGACTTTAGCCCCTGAGTCACCTCTCAGTCTACAGACTGTGGGAATTTGGGCCCACTACTTATTTCTCTTCTGTAAAATGAGGATAATAACACTGACATCACACTCGATACCTGTCTTGTTAGTCCGCAGAAGTCATGAAAGATTCTGCTGGGTACAACATGCTGTAAGATAGCTAATGGCCTTATTAAGCAGGCTATAAACTACAACTTGATACAATTATAAATGAATACATTCTTTTATAGCTACAGAATTATTCAACAGATCACTCATTCCAGATCAAATGGGTCAGCTTGCTTCACTTCCAGAAAGTTCTTGACATTTCTTGAATTGTCAGGCTGAGGCTTGAAGAAGGAGGAACCCCTGAATTCCGGAGTCAAGGTAACCACAGGAAACCCAGGTGCTTGGACGTTCCTCTTCCCTGGTTGCCACTAGGGGAGGCCCCCGGACCTAAAAATACCTCTACTGGCAGCCAGGGAAGGGAGTAGGGAAGAAGCCATGTGGGGAGATGGGATAAGAAATTGGGAAAAGAAGGTGAGAGAATGCCAAGGAAATCTTGTTTTGCCTAGAGATAGTGTCTAAGGTCAGTCCTTTCCTTCTCCTTTTGTCATCGGAAGTATAGCTGAAGACTGAGGAATTACCACCTTCTTCTTTCCCTTTTCCATATCTAGTTCTTTCTTCTTCACTCTGGGAATTCTGATGTGGCAGAAACAATGGGAAGGGAGTGTAGTGGGGGTAGAGGTGAATACCAGCAGGATCCCTTGGTTCTAGCTCCTGAGCTGCTCATCTGGACAATCTAGCACTCTCCAATTCTGCACTTTTTGTCATGACCACACTTGGGAAACTCTGTTCCTCTTCCTCCATCTCTCCTTCCAGAAACTGGGCTTTAAAGGTGCTTCTGAGCTATGGACCCAGATTAATTACCCAGCAAACTGAAGTTATATTTGGGGTACTTTTCTGGTTGCTGCCTTATTTGTGTATATTGCAGCTTATTGTGTATAGCAACCTTGAGATACTGAAGAGACTGGGGTACATGGGAAAAAAGGCAGAAAGGACACAGTGGGTAAGAGCATAGGAGTGCCCCCAACTACTTCACCAATAAGAGGCAAAGCCTTTAGAAACTGCCTACCTCTCAGTTGCAAATGATATATTTGGATGGACTCAGGTCATTGTGTGACAAATCAGAAACCAAGGTCTGAAGTCCCGAGAATTAGAGTTGTGCCTGGAAGATTGAGGGTGGGGAGAGAGGAAGACTGCTGTAGTGGGGTTGTTGAAATGGGGACCCTAGATCTTTGGCTTGAAGGAAATGGACACTGGGATAAGTGCAGTCAAAGAATTGATGATTGACAGACGGTGCCCCAGAGCAGCCCACTGGTAGGGATTACTAAGTCTAAAGGGTCACATGGGCATGGGTAAGTTTAAGAGAATTACATTCCAAATCCTAGTTTCCATATATACTCTTTCTCAAAACTGATCATGTTTGGACACCCCTTGGCTGTCATGCTAGTTCTCATACTTGATTCCTTTTGTGCGATGGCCTCAGTGGCACTTTTTAAAAGGAAAGTCTACCTGTCATGCATGCCAAATCTCAGCAGGGTGTACTGTCCCCCAGAGGAAAGCCCTGGATGGTGCCAGAGAGGGTCAACCTGAAATATCGATGCCTGTGTCTCACATACATATTTTGCATTGATTTTAAGTAGGAGGAGGTGAAAGATTAACATTATAGTTTCAAATTAAAGCAAACTAGATGGACATATTTTCTTAAACATTTACTCAAACTCACGGGTGAACCATTTCTTTCAACTTTTGCCAAAAGACTGTGTACTCTAAATTCATGTTTATTTTTAAATTTGGATACAAGTTTCCTGTTTGCTTCAACTTTTCTGTAGATTTAGTGGCACAATGGCTCCTCTTTTTTTGCTAATAATTTCCACAAAATACAATCTTATTCTAGCAATAAGCAACATTCATTCATGATACACCAATGTATCTTTTTATTTAAAGACTAATTTCCTCTGTATGTTTAATGGTTATTTTAAAATGTTATATTATAATGGCTTTATTTTATCCAAGTATGTGCTAATATAAATTGTAATGATAAATCAATGCAGAATATTTATTAACAAGCATAGTCTTCTGGTGACAGAAAATTTCAACTAATTTTGTATTAATAATAATAAATATTCAATCTAGAAAAAATTAAATATGTTAAATTTTAACTTATGAACTTATTTTGCTGCCAAGAATTATGATGTGGTGCTCAATAAGAGATTATCAAGTTTAAAAGCATCTTATACTAATAAAATTCTGTGGGTAACATAAGGTAGAAATATGAGTTCAAGGAGAAAAAAATAAAGGATGGAAAATTTCTGACTGTTACAAAAGAGCTTATTCATGTGCTTTTTGAATACAAGAAGGTGGGTATTTAATACATTTAATTGAATGATTTAACAGTTTTAAAAGTCAATGTGCCAGAAATTATGTCCTCCTTAATTATTTAAACCTGCAATAAAAATTTTATATGTTAATTAAAAAATGTGTGATGGGGATACATAATTTTTCCAAAAATGTTAGGAGGTCTCAGAACAAAGCATCGTGTCCAGTTCTGCCCTAGGAAGAAGGAGATGAATGTGGAAAGGGAACAGGGTGGGGAAGGAGGGACTGCCAACTCTGGAATTTTGCCCAGGGGCAGGGCCCTTACCTGTGTCCCCTAGCCTCTCTGGGGTGCCTCTGCCTTGCGGTGAAGGGATCTTGTCTGGCTTTCTAAGAGAATATGAAGCAGATGAACCTCCAGTGCAGACACTTCATTCTGCATAGTATTTGCTCAAACTGGCATCCCAATGGATTCCAGTGGTATGTCCTTGACTCTGTATAGTACTGTGAAGTTCATCCTGGAGTGGTCAATACCCTACAGGAGAAAGAGCTGGTGGAGTGGGATATGGCAGGGGGGCAGCTAATCAGACGCCCTGGAATGCTAAAATCTTGGCAAAGCTGCCAGACAGATGAAAACATGTAGTGTTATAAAACTGCATGATGGAATGGATAAGACACATGGATGACCTTCTCGTCCTTCACTGTCTAGAGCCCTAGGAGACTCTGAGCACCAAATTCAGGTTTCTCCATGCCTCAGCCTCCCAGGCACAGATGGGCCTCTAACTATCCCTGTTGGTGGTGCCTGCCCAGCCCTCTCCTTGCCCTCATCAACCCTCTGCCAGTGCTGCCTGCTCCATCCATTGCCATCTCATCTCCCATGGCTCCCCAGAGTCTGGCCGCTCGCATAGGACTTTTGCCAGCAAATGCTGACTTGGCAGAAGGTGTACTGGGTTTTCTGGGTTGAAGAAAAAAGCCAGTCCCATCCTATGTCAGTTTTCCAACTGCTCCAGAAGTTATTTCCATGGTGTTCCCAGTTCTCATAAAGTCAGGCTGTGTCCCTGAGTGTTGACTTGGGGTCTGGATTGGCAGGAATGAGGCAGTTGGGGGAGAGAGTCAGACCCACTGACACACCCTGTTGGCAACAACAAACAGGACACATGGAAATGAAGGGAGTTCTTAGGCAGCCACAGCCCTGTGGTCCCCATGGCTCTGAAGGCCAAAGGAAATATGTGAGAGTGTGAGGTGGCTTCTGCATCTTGGAGTTAAAACAATAATCTCTTCAGTCTTCCTTTTTCTTAATGAAACCTAAGATCGCCTTCGTGATGGGCAGGTATCACTGCACCACAGCCCTTTAGATCGGGGGGTCCTCAAGGTGGAGTCTGAAGTCAGCAAGGTGGAAGCCATTTCCACCATGATACTAAGATGTTTTTTCATGACCACTCTCCTTCAAGTGGATCATGGGATTTTCAGAGGCTCTATGATATATGGTGACATCTTCGCTCTGATGACAAACAGAAGCTGTGCTTGTATGTTCTTCCGTTTTAAAGCTGTCTCAGTTCTAATGTCTACTACAGTAAATATCAATAGACATAACTCAGTAGATATCACAAAATCTCTTTGGTTGTTTTCAGTAATTTTTAAATGTATAAAAGAGTCCTGAGAACACAGCAGTTGAAAAAGAAGCATCTACTATATATATGTCCTCTGGGGGATAAAACAGAAATAGGTGGCACATTTATGGCCCCAAATGAGTTTATGGTCTTGTCAGAGAAATGAGAGTTATACTCAAAATGATATAAAGACTTGGATGGCAAAGCCTAGGTATTCCACAGTGGGATAATAAAATAGTTGTTTAACTGCTTTAACTGCTTTAAGGGCAGTTTTTTTTTGGGGGGAAATCATTCAGGGGTATAGGGCTTTTGATGGTTTTCATTTATTTAATATTCAATTTATCGGCCATGTATGGAGGAATTAAATAAGAAATTATGATGGATATGTACAATCAAGTGGAAAATTGGTGTAGAATTGATTGAGTAGAGACATAGAGTGAAGCTTAGGCTCTGAAGTGTAATCCCAGCACTTTGAGAGGCTGAGGCAAGAGGATTGGGTGAGCCCAGGAGTTCCAGACCAGCCTGGGAAACGTGGAGAAACCCTGTCTCTACAAAAATATGCAAATATTAGCTGGGCAAAGTGGCACTCACTTGTAGTCCGAGCTACTCAGGAGGTTGAGGTGGGAGGATCACTTGAGCCCAGGAGGTGAAGGCTGTAGTGAGCTGTGAATACACCACTGCACTCCAGCCTGGGCCACAGAATGAGACTATGTTTTTTTTTTGTTTTTTATTTTTATTTTTATTTTTGTTTTTATTTTTTTGGGACGGAGTCTTGCTCTGTCGCCCAGGCTGGAGTGCAGTGGCATGATCTCAGCTCACTGCAAGCTCTGCCTCCCTGGTTTACACCATTCTCCTGCCTCAGCCTCCCGAGTAGCTGGGACTACAGGCGCCCACCATGTCGTCCGGCTAATTTTTTGTATTTTTAGTGGAGATGGGGTTTCACTGTGTTAGCCAGGATGGTCTCGATCTCCCGACCTCGTGATCCGCCTGCCTCGGCCTCCCAAAGTGCTGGGATTACAGGCGTGAGCCACCGTGCCCGACCTTTTTTTTTTTTTAGAAAAAGATTCAATTTATCAAATTACACATGTGAAACTGAAGTTTCTAATTGTGAGGTTTTAAGTTCTACCTATAAATAGAACAAGATCTGCAAGCCTAGCAAATTTTAAAATTACATTTGAAGGCCTTAAATTAATATTCTGTATCACTTATAAATTCAGTTAAATGCCTTTAAACATTTTAAGCTGCATGTACAAATTTAATATATTTTATTTCCTTTTTAAGGAATTCAATTGCCTGATTTAACAAAATTATCTGATTATCCTGATTACTGAAATAACATCTTAAAAGTTAACAAGTCACCATCTTGTAAGTATGGTTAAGCTTAAGTTTTTAGTTGTTTGCTTTTTTTTTTTTTTTACTTTTCAATATTAGGTAAAACTTAGTAATATTTTCACTTAAAATTAAAAGTCTAAATTAGTTAATTAACATTTTAATTGAAATGTCAAGACTGACCTATTTATAACTCACATGCCTAAAATACCAAATGTGCACAGATTCCTAACACAAAAGTATTAATACTGTTGAGTTGATATTCTTAAACATTTCTATAGCCAATTCTACCTCTTTCTGAAATAAGACTTAGCTGGGGAATAATCTGGGTCATGTTGTCAATTTCTGGGCATCACTTTTTTTTTTTTGCATTGCTTTCTCAACTTATTGGAAGTTGCACAGCAATCAAATATATTGGCCTAGATCTTTATTAGATTCTTATTTGCTGCCTCAATCTTGAGAACACTTAAAAGTGGTGCCCCTCAGCCGTGGCCTTTACATTTAGGTGACAATAACTCATTCTTTTGCTGCTCAAGCAAAATTTCAACTTCTGCTCAAAATGGTCCTTTAATTAGATTTTGCTTTTCTTTGGATCCTAAGATATGTGAAAGTATCTATGTCAAACATAAAACACCCTTGAATTGGGGAAAGTCTGTATTCTTCTATTCCCCCTATTTTTAGAACTTCATAACTCTTAGAAATGTTAACATGTGATGTCTGCTGTGCTAAGCATAGTGAGTCTTTTCCATATGTGAGAAATAAAAAGTCCTGCTTGTACTTTATATTTACATTTTGACCCCTTCCACTCCACTCCCTATAATCACATTTTAAGTTGAGGCCCCGGTCTTCAAGGAATTTAGTTGTGCATTCTTTTCTCTAACTCTACCATAAGCTCTTTAAAGAGTTACATTCACCAATAGATCTCTTGAAATCCTCAGCACCTAGCACACGATGCCCAGTGTATTTGTTAACTTAGCAATGTTTGATGAATTAAATAAGGTATTATGATAAAAATGTACAATCAAGTGGAAAATTGGTGTCAAATTGATTGAATAGAGGCATAGAGTGAAGCTTAGGCTTTGAAGAAATTTGGCAGCAAAGAGGATGTAAAGATACGTGAGGTCTAAGGAAGAATTCTGTGGATTGCTGGGAATAAGTAAGTTAGAGAAAGAAAATAACAACGAAGTTACTGAGTGTGTAATTACTATATGCCAAGCTCAATTTCAAATGTTTTATATGTATTAACTAACTCATTTAATTCTCCTAACATTTCTGTAGGGTAGACATCATTATTATTGCCATTTTACAGAATGAAGAAACTGAGGCACAGAAAGTTTAAGTCATTTACTGCTATACTGTTTGTATGATAATTTACTTTAAAATATTTCAGTGTAGCCTGGGCACGGTGGTGCATGCCTGTAATCCCAGCACTTTGGGAGGCCGAGGTGGGTGGATCACCTAAGGTCAGGAGTTCAAGACTAGACAGGCCAACATGGTGAATCCCCCGTCTCTACCAAAAACACAAAAATTAGCCAGGCGTGGTGGTGGGCACCTGTAATCCCAGCTACTTGGGAGGCTGAGGCAGGAGAATCACTTGAACCTTGGAGGTGGAGGTTGCAGTGAACCAGATCATGCCACTGCACTGCAGCCTGGGTGACAGAGCAAGACGCCATCTCAAAATAAATAAATAAATAAATTCAACATAAACTTCAGTGCGACATTTGTATGTATAACTTTAGCCCTTGGGGTAGGTAGTTAACATCAGGAATCTATACCCCAAAGGTGGCCATGTCCCCCAGGCCCCTTCTCCCCAGTCTTGCCTGGCTGGTTGATATGGTTTGGCTCTGTCCCCATCCAAATCTTATTTCCAATTGTAATCCCCACGTGTCAGAGAAGGAGCCTGGTGGGAAGTCATTAGATCATGGGGGTGGCCTTCCCCTTGCTGTTCTCATAATACAGTTCTCATGAGATCTGAAGGTTTAAAAGCAAGGCACTTCCCTTTTCACTCTCTCTCTCTCTCGCCGCCATGTAAGACTTCAGTGCCTTGCTTCCCCTTTGCCTTCTGCCACGATTGTAAGTTTCCTGAGGCCTCCCCAGCCATTTGGAACTGTGAGTCAATTAAACCTCTTTTATTTATAAGTTACCCAGTCTCAGGTAGTTCTTTACAGCAGTGCAAAAATAGACTAATACACTGGTCCTGCTGTCAGAGTATTGTTCCATCTATGTGCAAGGTGCTTGTCAGAGTGCTTGAGGACAGAGCAAGCAGAAACCAAGTTTGCAATAACAGATTTGTGGTAGTTTGGTGCCTGCTTGCCAATAAATATTTGTACTTTTAGCAGAATTTGACCTCAGACTTGCTGTCGGGGTAACATAGGCTTGTTAGAGGTTGCCAAGGACTGCTCTACCTCGGATCACCAGAGGTTACTAATATCTACTACATTGCTGAAGGCACTCTGCAACTGCCCCAGGTCACACATCTGGCAGGTGGCAGCACTAGCACTCACTCTCAGGCCACTAGCGCCCTAATTAGCATGCCAAACTGCCTCTCTGGAAGAGGATTGAACGGAAGCGAGCAGGGCATGAGTGAAGGAGAAGGGTTTTCAGGCAAAGGGAGATATTCCAGGGCATAGCTAGAGACAGCAATGTTTTAAGAGAAAAGATTTCTTTCAGTCAAAAAGGGAGACAGAGAAAGGTATGAAGACAGTGGGTATCAGTGGGTAAGTTTAGAGGCAGAGGGAGGAAATCAGAGCTTCTGCCTGGTGGATCATATTTCTTTGGAGAAGTAGAATTCAAGGGCTTGGATTGAAAGTAAAGGTGGTGGGGATCGTGCTGGCTTACGTTCAGGGGCAATGGGGAGAAAGTCCCTTCTGTGTTTCCCATGTTATGTGAAGAAGCATTGCCCGGGCCCAGGAGTGTGGAGCTTGTAGGAAGGGAAGCCTCAGAGGCTAAGCATGGCCCCAGGGTCAAAATGGGGAATGTGTTCCAACCTCCAGTACCTGTCAAGATATCAGGGCCATCCAGTGGGAGGCCTGAGATACAGCCTGTCCCAATGAACAGCGAGAAGAGGAGCAAAGCACAGCCCAAAGGCCCCAGTAGCCGGAGATATCCGCTCAGCAGGACTCAACCTTACCTCGAAGGGGAAGACGATCAGGCGCTTTCCTGTCCCTGTCCAAAGTGCGTTGGAGAGTTGAGGATGCTCGCGGTGAATTTTAAGATTTCCTGAGGTCAAAGAGTAGGACAGTCAGTTCTGGAGGAGACAAAATGACTCTGCATTTTGTTCCTCTGCAAGAGCTGATGAATAATTCAAGGCAATGCTAAGTAAGTGAGTTCTGCCAGGCAGGCTGGCTCTGAGCAGGGACCTCCCGGCGGGTTGCCATGGGACTGTGTTCTCAAAGACCCCTTGTTCGTCTTACATACTCCTTAGTGTCCCTCGTGCTGATGCCACACGGCTCCCAGGGAACTCCTTTTCAGCCAAGGGGATGAATGCCTGCTACAGAAAGGCCCTGGAGGAACTTCCAAACTGAGGCGGAAACAAGAATGGTTGGAGAGACCGTGTGACTCTCTCTTGGGTATTTGCATTGTACTAAGAGGACAAATAGAGGGGTCTTGCCAAAGAAAAGAAAAGAAGTAAAGAAAGTGGGCTGCCTGGCTGGGGAATCCCAGGGACCTAACTGGTCCTCCCTACTGCCTGCTGTTGGGGAAGCCATGGGGCTTCCTTCCCTGCTCAGGGAGACAATCTCCTTCCCAAGGGCAAAACCCTGTACATAACACAGCCCTGCCCCATCGTGTCCCCTTTGGACTAGATTTGTTGATTCTTATTTGAAGGAGGAGATGTCAAGAGCCCTCAAAAACAGTAGATGCCCACCTCCAGCTGGCGAGAAACGTAAACGCCAGCAAATCAGATGCCTCAGACAGAAAGATGATAAACATATTGTCTTGACTTTACCTCCAAATTCAGCTGTTCAGTTATTATTATTGTATCCTATTATACTAAGAAAATACCTTTGAGGCACTTCAAGTGAGCAAAACCTCATCTGCTTCCTTAGTAAGGGCAGCTGTGCAAAATCCTGGCACCAAAACCCATTATCACAGAGAACTACCCAATAGAAAAGCCGATCCTGTTCCCAAGTGGCCTCTCTCTTTGCCTCCTCACCATGTGGAAGCCTGACCTAGTCCGTCATTCATGAAGTTAAAAAAAAAAAAAAAAAAGATGCTCGTGTCATTAGACTGAACCTTCAGAGTATAATATCGTATAATATTCATGGTATTCATATAGGTTTCAGTATAAAATATTCAGTTTGATAAAAATGTGTTACAGCAACTCAGCCATAAACTCATTTAGGAAATACTTGCAACCAAATCCAGGTCTTGCATGGAACAAGGGAGTGGAGGTTGATCTCAATAAATCTCTCATTCATCTTCAGCATTCCCCAAAACACAGAGTAAGGCAACAGCAGCAGGGGGTGCAAATCCTACTCAGTGAGCTAACCCCCCCACCTGCTGACTTAGAGTTAGTTACTCCTTGGAGTCAGTGTGGACTGAGAACTCTCTGGCCACCCAGGGAAAATTAAACATATTATTTTATTACAACAGATGTCCCCACTTTTTTGTAAAGGGATGCTCCCTTTTATTTTCCCAAAACCATGTACCTGGGGGTAGGAGGCATGATACCAGGGAAGTCACCGTGTGTGTGTGGGTTGAGGGTGTTGTGTATGTGTGTACTGGTGCAACAGACTGAGTGTGTCCCCCCAGAATTGATATGCTGAAATCCTAATCCCCAGTGTGATGCTATTAGGAGGTGGGCTTCGGGAGCTAATGAAGTCATGAGGGCAGAGCCCTCAGGGATGGCATTGGTGCCCTTATGAAAGAGCCCCCAAAGAAATCTCTCGTCCTCTTTCTGCCACGTGAAGAGGCAGTGAGAAGACGGCAGTTTGCAATCCAGAAGTGAGTCCTCACCAGTTCCTGACCATGCTGGGACCCTAATCATGGACTTCCAGCCTCCAGAACTATGAAAAATAAATCTCTGTTGTTTATAAGCTACCCAATCTATGGTATTTTGTGACAGCAGCCTGAATGGACTAAGACAATTGGGGTGGTAGGGGGAGGGCAGCCTTAGGAGGAATTACCACCTAGTAAGATGGAGCATTGAGGGTCCACTCAATGTAGCAAGCAGAGATCAAGCACTGTGAGCCATTCTGTGAGAACGGCTAGGATTTAGGAAAGAGATAAATGGAGACAATAACAATAATGATAATAGAACACTTTCTGTGACTAAACTCTATTCTGAGTCTATGTATTTTGACAAATGAGTCATCTGGGGAGAAGAGCAACAACACATGTCTAATTAACAATAAACTCAGGCCTAATGTAATACATAGTATATTTAAGAAAAGAGCTATGAAATTGCAAAGGAGAGAGCTGGAGAACAACATTCTGCAGTTGAAGGAGAGAGACAGGAAAGGCTTCCTGGAGCAGTGCATTTGTGTTGCAGCACCTGCCCCGGCCCAACCCAGCCTCCACCCAGAGAAACAGTAACAAGGCAGAGGCCCTCACCCCTGCCGGCCACGTGGGAGGCCATGGCACCCATTTGGAGGAGCACCCCCAACCTCCATTTTATCGCCTTTCTATCTGGAACGGTTGGAAAGCTAAAAGCCTTCCGAGGCTGCCTTGGAACTCAAGCTCTACATGAGAGCTTGGTTTAGCCAGAGAGCTGCCCTTGCCAGAGATATGGGAGGCAGACAGGAGGCAGAGGCCATTCTCCATGGCTGTAGCGGCTGATGAGTGAGCGTCAACAGATGTGGGTGTTTCGACAGCAGACCTCCAGCTTCTGCTTCAAGGGGTGAGGTGGTTGAGGCAGCAGCCCTGGTAATTGTGAAAGCAGCAGCAGCCTGTTCTCTGGATGCTACCCATGGTTTGGCCTTGAAACCTACACTCGATCAGCAGCCTCGTGACTTCTGCCCCCGCAGCCCCTCCTGCTTGAAATACCTAGAATGGTTTCTGTTTTCTGTACTTTACTCTGAGAAATAAAGATGCTTTGGATGACTAATTAACAGCTCCTACAGATAAGTAATAACATAGAGAAAATGACAGCTAATTTGGACCTGGCCACAGTCACTACATCCATTTGTTAGCCTCTTACAAATTGGCCTCTGTTCTACCACCCCAAAAGAAAAACCCTATCTGAGATATCCAGCGACCCCATCCTTGAAGAGAGACCCCTTAGTGACCTCTTTGCTAATTTGTTGCCCCTCCCTTCCTTAATATGGTTTCTTCCTGTATCTGACCTTTCTGTGACTACCTTCTCTTTTCCTCTGAATTATCTTTTTTCCTACCTCTATCAAATTGCCTAAGTTCTTGGCCTTCTACACTTCTAACTTTGCGTTCTGTCTCTTGGGAAAATATATTCATGCTTTCTTTTGTCATTTCTGATTATCTGCTATGTGCTAGGAGCTATGGCCCAGGTGAAGATAAGTTGCAAGATTCTTGTAAGAGAGGCAAGTCAGTTACAGAAAAGGCACTCTAGTGCAGTGAGCATTCTAGGGAAGGTAGCCATAAAGGGCTTTGAAAATGGACGGTAGAAAATGGAAGGTAGAAAATGAAGGAGGCGGCTGGGCGCGGTGGCTCACGCCTGTAATTCCAGCACTTTGGGAGGCCGAGGCGGGTGGATCACGAGGTCAGGAGATCGAGACCATCGTAACACGGTGAAACCCCGTCTCTACTAAAAATACAAAAAAATTAGCCGCGCGTGGTGGCGGGCGCCTGTAGTCCCAGCTACTCAGGAGGCCGAGGCAGGAGAATGGCGTGAACCCGGGAGGCGGAGCTTTCAGTGAGCCGGGATCGCGCCACGGCACTCCAGCCTGGGCAACAGAGTGAGGCTCCGTCTCAAAAAAAAAAAGAAAAAAAGAAAAAAAAAAAGAAAATGAAGGAGGCTTCACGAAGAAGACAGCTGCCCCCGCAGCTGAACTGGAGAGGACTTTGATAGGTGAAAACAGGCTTCAGGGAAAGGAAAACATTTTAACAGGAGGAAATAACATGAGAGGAACTGAATGAAAGTAAAAAGGTACAGGGCACATGGGGAAATCCTACTCGCATCCATAAAGCAATCCAGTAAACGGTGTGCATCACTTAATGACGGATATATGCCCTGAGAAATTTGTCCTTAGGCTACTTTGACATTGTGTGAACATCATGGAGTGCACTTACACAACCCTAGATGGTATAGCCTACTACACACCCAGGCTATATAGGGTAACCTCTTGCTCCCAGGCTGCAAACCTGTGCAGCAGGTTACCGTACTGAATACTGTAGGCAACTGTAACACAATATAAATATTTGCACGTATATAAACATGTCTAAACATAGAAAAGGTACAGTCCAAATACAGTATTATAATCTTATGGGGCCACCACTGTATAAGTGATCTGTCATTGACCAAAATGTCATTTTGGGTGCATGACTGGTTAGATTGTGAGCTCCGTGGGTGAGGAACCTGTTCACTAGCTGTCTCTCTTCCCAGAATTCAGCATTGCGCCTGGTACATAGTAGGCCCTCACTAAGTACTTGTGAATGAAAGACAAGAGAGACGAGTGGATAAGTCTAGTTCAGAGCCCAAACACTCCCTTCTGCCCACACTGCTGCAGTTAGGTCAAGACAGGGAGACAGAGCCCTGAGCGAAGAACTCTAGTCCTCAGCATTTTCCATGAACCCCAGCCAGAGAGCTTCCTCCTTACTTTCCCTTCTACTCCTCTGTAGTTAACCAATCTATTGGGTCGAAGGTACCACTAACCATCAGCTAATGTTGATGGTTCTACCTTTAAAATTTATACAGAATATAACCCACTTCATATTCTGGATTCTGCTACAACCAAGTTCATTGCTCACATTCCACCTTGATCCCTGACAAACACAGCAGCCAGAATGGTCCTTTCAGGAACATCAGTCCCAGCACATTACACCTGTGCCCTATCCAGCCCCACATGTTCTCCAGGGCCTTACATGGTCTCCTCTGTGGTATGGTTTGGCTCTGTGTTCACACCCAAATCTCATGTTGAATTGTATTCCCCAGTGTTGGGGGAGGGACCTGGTGGGAGGTTATTGGATCGTGGAGGTGGATTTCCCCCTTGCTGCTCTCGTGATAGTGAGTGAGCTCTCACGAGATCTTGTTGTTTGAAAGTGTGCAGCACTTCCTCATTTACTTGCTCTCTCTCTCCTTCTTTGCCATGTGAAGAAGGTGCTTGCTTCTCCTTCACCTTCCACCATAGTTGTAAGTTTCCCGAGGCCTCCCCAGCCATGTCTCTTGTACAGCCTGTGGAACTGTGAGTCAAATAAACCTCTTTTCTTCATAAATTATCCAGTCTCAGGTAGTTCTTGATAGCAGTGTGAGAAGGACTAATATGCCCCACTAACTTCATGATGAGCATGTACACTCACTGCTTCGACTTCAGCTATTTCCATGCTAGCTAATTTCCTTCTCACGCATGGTGAGACATGCATTTCAATTATCTTCCTAGTTTCTTCCAGCTCTTGCCTATTTACCTCATTCAAAGAGTGTTATTCCCTCTCCTTTCTTGGTCCCTTTTGTGAGCCAAGAAATAAGCTGTATTAAGCCTAATAAACCTAAGAATAATTTTAGAGATTTAACTACCCTGGGGTTTGCAATGAAATTAGATTAAACAAAGAACCTAGTTGGCATCCGCTGAAGTTTGTCAGAATCTTACTTCTATAGAGTATATCAGCATTCCCACAGAGGTTTCGATTGCCTCCTTCTGCTCTCCTAATTAAACCTGCTATTCTTTCGAAGGCCAGCCTCCTTCAAATTATATAATCTTTCCAAAATAATGTCTTACTTAGGATTATTGTTTTTATGATTGTTTAAATAGTAATATAGAAAAATAGGGTTTTCTTATTTCTTTCCTTTGCAATAAAAAATTTTCAACAGTATAATAGCTTAAATAGGCGATTGTGATGTCACCCTTAGGATATAATCACTGCTTGTCACATTGTTTCTGTAGAAAAGCCAACTCACATAGGACGAAATGTGATGGGGTGAAATCATGGCAGTGTGATTTTCAACCACCAACTTGCCTTGGAAGGGAATGTGGGGATGTGCACCGCTGGAAGCCATGTGAGTTTTGAGAGTATATAAATTCAGATGACTGGAGGGAATGTGGTGTGGTAAACAATTATGCAGTGCCTATTTGTGTGTGCATAATTGGTTGCTAGGACTGAGCCATGATTAGTCACCAAATTACAAAAGCATGACTTTTCCTTCAGTGGATGTAGCACTTGCCCAGGATACACAGCTTGGAGACAGTAGCATGGGTTAGATTTTTGCCCCATTGGCTCACTCGGCAGAGGTCTGTGTGCAGTGTACAATTTGCACAACTATATTTGGGCCCCTGCTAAGTTATCCAGAAAAATTGCATTCATATGATGCCCTACAAAATGCCAAAATCTACAAAGCAGTCAACCCGTATAGTCTACAGAGAAAGGAAGGACACGCTTATTCTAGTGACCCAGATTCAAGTCATAGCCAAAGAAGCAGTGAGGATAAAAGGTCAAAGACAAAAGTCACACAATCCTGGAGTTGGGAGAGAAAGAATGGGTCATGGATGAGGCAAAGGGAGACAAAGAGGAAATAGATTGGAGAGAGGGAAGAGAAAGGAAGGAAGGAAAGAAGGAAGAAAGGAAGGAAGGAGCAAAGAAGATTCATGCATAAAAAATATAAGTTATTTCTGAAAAATTCATGACCCCCTTCCCCTTTTTGAGGCATTGTTGTGGGGAGACAGAGATGAGTCCTGATCCTTGAGATCGATCTACTCACATGCAAAAGAAGGAGCAAAGCAATTACACACAAACACACACAGACACACACACACACACACAGACACACACACATGCAATGAGGCAGCCATCCTTATAAATTTCAAACTGCAGCAAGGCACAAGAAGTCCATATTAGTCAATATTAGTAGCTATGCCAATGAAAAGTTCTTGCTTCTCAGACCAGCACACCACTCTCAGAAGCCAAAGGAGGAGAAAGCTTCAGAGAGCTAAAGTTAAATCCGTTCAGAAGAGGCAATGCTCCCAGGGATCTCACTGTTTCATTTCACAACACACCTCCTTGTGTTGGTGCCCTGGGCACCTGATAAGCTGTAAACAAGAGAGAGATGGGACATTGATTTTGAGTCTGTGTGTCCTTCAGAGAATCTACCCAGGCTGAGTAAGATGAAAATAAAGGGATGGGCTAGGGCCAGGATTTTAGAGCTTGAACATATTTTGCTGCCTGGGAGAGTGTCTGTAAGCAGATGATAATAATGACAGTTGGCTGTAGGACTTGGCAGATGCATTCCCCAAGCATTTTCAGACTTAATGAGTCCAGAGATCATCCCGTGGGGCAGGACAGTCACGTTATTAGCAGATTACGGTAAGGAAATGGGGGAAATCTACGGGTTCAAGTGAGTGATGGGGACACCAGAAGTAAGTATCTCAGACTGAATCTTCACAAACACTTTTGCTTCCAACCTTTCTCCCAGGAGGGGCAGGGGAAAGGGGTGGCTTGAAGTATGAATGTGATTTCAGGGAAGAGGAGAGTGATTCTCCACATGTGCATTTAGTCCCTTGTCCTCATATTTGCACACACGCCCATGATGCGGCCTGAGCTGGCAGAAGCCACCCCACTACAGTCGGGCCTGTATATATTGTACCACTTGCACAATTATATGTGGGACGCTGCAAAGTTATCCAGAAAAAAATGCACTCATATGGGCCCTAGTCATCCGGCTGCCTAGCACTTTCTCAGTACCCTTCCCTGGTTTGAAGCTTTCCGGATTTATGAATCCCACTTCTCCAGGAAGAAGCCAGAAACTCACTTTCCTAAGTTGTCTATAGCTGGACACAAGCATGGCCCTGGCCCCCTCAGACAGACCGTGCCAGACTTTGATTGTAGGAGAGCCTGGTGGAAGAAAGGGTGCGGGTGGAGGAATTCTGATGAGGGTGACAGGAGACACTTAGTTTGCAGAGGCAAAGGTTGTGGTGGTTCCAGTGGTAGCTCCCCTGCTGTGCTGTAACAGCAGAGACTCTCCTGGAGCAATAATTAAGGTATTCTACCCAGCTCAGTAGCCTCCGAGCCTGATTGTCCAACTCTCCTAGGCACTCTGTGTAAAAACCAATACAGTTCAGTGACTACAGTTGAAGTAGCTACAGTGAATTCTGTTGTTTGCAACCAAAAACTCTTACTAATTGTCTTTGTACTTACAGGGGATGCAAAAAAAAAAAAAAAAAAAAAACCAAACTCAGTAATAAAAATGACATTTTAATGTAACAATTTTAGAAAGCATTTAGGTATTCAGAAATGCTTTTGCAAAAAAGTATGAATGTACTTATACTTTATTTTAAAATCAAAGAAACAGAATCCCAGAGAAACCTAGTCATATATCAAGCTGCTTAGCACATTAAGATTAAAATGAGAATTAGGGGCCGGGTGTGGTGGCTCATGCCTGTAATCCCAGCACTTTGGGAGGCCGAGGCGGGCGGATCACCTGAGGTCAGGAGTTCAAGACCAGCCCGGCCAACATGGGAAACCCCGTCTCTACTAAAAATACAAAAATCAGCTATGCATCGTGTGTGCATGTCTGTAATCTCAGCTACTCAGAAGCCTGAAGCATGAGAATCACTTGAACCCAGGAAGCGGAGGTTGCAGTGAGCCAAGATTGCACCACTGCACTCCAGCCTAGGGGATAGAGTGAGACTCTGTCTCAAAAAAAAAGAAAAAAGAAAAAAACACAAGTTGAATGCAACATTTTATAAATCAAAATTAATGTAAAAATCCATGATGAATGAACAGAATATCAAAATATTAAATAAAGACAAGATCAGTATTACTGATGTTTCCCTTTGTCTCAGACTCTGATATACAGTTACTTATGCTGTCTTTAGGGAACTTGCACATGTTATCTTTAAACAAATTAACAGCACAGATTAGACTACTTTGTTGCCTCTTCAAATAATCAAAGTTTAAATCTTCTTCTTCCTGGTACGTGAACCTTCTTCAGCAGAATCTATAGTAGCATCTCTCTCTAGAAGCATTCCTGAGCCCACAAATTTGGATTAGATCAGAATCTCTGTGTCCAGACCTGTCTGGATCTTGCAGAAATATTAATGCTGGCAGCATCTCTAAAATAACAGAGTAAACTGAACCAAATTAAACACAAGGAGATGTAAGATCAAATTTTAATGAATATTTGGGCTGCTGGCTACCCAGCACTTCTCAATAGGTGAATGCCTTAATAAATCACAAGGATGGGAGTAATTAGTGTTCATTTACCACTATATGCCAGAGGCCATGTTAGACACTTGAAACAGTGGATGCTTCTTGTCACAATTCCCATGAGGCAGGAAGTCCTGTGACAAAAGTGAAGATGAAGTTCCCAGTTAAGAAGTGGCAGAGCCACATCATAGGCCCAGGGTAACAAACGCCAGGGCTGAAGTCTCCCTGCCACATCATGCTTTATTTTAAGAAAGTGGACTTTTTTCTCAAGAAGCCTGAGGACCACAAAGCATCAGGCCTGGGCTTCCCCAGCAGGCAACTGGATATCGTTAGAACGATGGCTTGGGGAAAGCCACAGCTTCTCTTTTATGAGTGAAGGGAGTGGAAGGAGAGAGAGCTGCAGCCTACGAGCCTGGAATCTCTGTCCAACAACCAGCATCCCTCAATTCTCCCTGCCCTGCTGAGGGGTTTGTCTAGTCCCAAAGAAGCACCTAACATACTTTTATGCTCAATATACAATCCTAGGTGTTCTGATATGAGAAGAACTTCTTCAGAAGGTATCTTAATGCATATGGGGAAACTGAGGCCCAGGTAAGTAAATTTTCATAGAAAACTGAGACTAGAACCCAAGTTACTCAATCCCCAATTAAGACTGAGTTCACCACACCATACGGCCACGCAGATTAAGTCCTGACTCTGCCTACGCAAAAGACTGTGCTTCGTCACTGAGGCTGACAGACCCTCTTCAAAAGGTTTAGTCTGTACACCAAAGGTCAAAAAAAAAAACCAAAAAAAAAACTGGCATTTTATAGGCTAAATCTAGCTTGCAGATGTAGTTGGGTTTTTTTTTTCTTGGTTTGTCAAGTGTTTTTGAAAAATTTGAACTAGTTGATGTAATTTAAAAATCAGGAGTTTTCACATGCAAATCCAGATTTCTGGCTCCCCTTGAAAAAAATCCAAGATCAGGACACACTGGAACCACTTTCTCACGTGGCAGCTATTGGTTAGTGCAGGTGGTGTGCTGAGCCAGATCATACTGGCTCACAAGAGCCAATGATAAAATATTCAGAGATCTTGTGGGCCACGTGTTAAATGGTAGCTTGAAACCAGCCGTAGGATCATTTACACCAGCCATGTTACCATGGAAACATGGACAGTGGAAACATTTGTCCATTGTCCATCTGCTCCTGCCCGCCATTGGTCAAGGACGATGCCACCAGCAAAATTCTCTTGTTCTAGATTGCACATACACGAGTTGTCCTGGAAAATCCCAAGTCAAAGAAGCTGCACTGCAGGAAATCAATATGGTGCAGGCCCCAGGCAAGGCATCACTGACTACACTTGCAAGAAACAAACGCCTGCAAAAATCAGGACAAGATGATTTTGAAGCTGTGCAAAACAGGTGTCTATATATTGGCTTTTTTGAATAGTGTAGCTATGAACATTCTTGTACATCTCTCTTGTGCACGTGTATATATTTCTGTCAGATACACGCCATAGGACTGGAAATGCTGGAACATAAGGGATTCACATGTTCAACCTTAGGAGAAACGGCCAAACAGTTTTCTAAAGTGCTCTTATTTATTTACATTCCCACCAGCCATAAAGGAGAGTTGTGGTTGCTTCAACATTTAGTGCTGCCATATTCTTTTTCAAACCATCACTTAAAAAATCACTTCCTATTGGCTCAAGACGATTGTCAGTTTGTACCTCTTTGGCTATTTGGTTTACTCAGCACCACATTTTATATTAGGCCATTTGTGTTCTGTGTCATGGCCACAGATGTGCTCACTTATTCCATGCTGATGGGGTAAGATCAACAACTTCACTTGACCCAAGTGGCAATCCAAAGTAAACAAGGAGGAAGGAATAAGTCAATAAAATTCCCAAAAGAAGTCACCATAATTGATTACATTTCATTTATCAGAAAACCATTCCAAGTCTTTGACTAATTTGAGACTCCCTGTTGTGATACAGAATCTCTTCCTCTGTGAGTTATTATAATTCTTGCCAGGAATATCCAGGGACCTGCTTTCCTCTGCTCCAAGTCTCAGAGTCCAGGCTGTTTGTAACACGTAATCTGTGATTGAGAAACAGGAAAAAAGGGAGACCATCTTACAAGGTCTGGTCCCAAACCTCCTTTCTCTTTAGTTCCAGCCCCAAATCAACCCTACTTGACTGTTCCCTCATGCCACAAAACAACAGAGTGCTCTCATTCTGAAGTGCTCCCTTGGCTCCCACCGGTCATGATAAAATTCACTTCCCGGTAGTCGTTTTGGCCTGACCTCCAACTAGGATCACCTCCTAGGAGATGCACCAAGTCTGCGAAAATCACCCTCAAGTATATCTGGCTTCTAAACGTCCTTTCCAAAGACTGAGCAGTAAGGATGAATGAATTGCAAATAGAAGCCGTTTCTTTTTAGGAAGCCCAAAGAAGCTCCCTGTGTTCTTCCTCTGCGACCCGGAGTGGACAGCCCACTCTTTGGCCATGATGAGCAGAGGCTCTCCAATCCTGCCTCTACCCTTTGTACTGTTCCAGCCCACCCAGGACAGGCATTCTCAGGTACACTGCTGGTCCATCCTGCCATGCCAGACCATTCATGCCATGCCCACAGGGTGGTGTCCTGGGGGAGAGTCCTCTCGAGAAGGGTGCTCTTTCTTCACCATGGGCAAAGGGAGGTCAAGCTGACCCCAACATTTTGTGTTGGCAAGCATTCAGGAGATGCTTAGTAGCTGTGAATTATCTCAACACCCCCTCTTGTCCCAAGGAAGAAGTCACAAGTCATAGCATTATTCCTTTTTTTTTTTTTTTTTTTTTTGAGACAGAGTCTCACTCTGTCGCCCAGGCTGGAGTGCAGTGGCGCAGTCTTGGCTCACTGAAAGCTCTGCATCCCAGGTTCATGCCATTCTCCTGCCTCAGCCTCCCAAGTAGCTGGGATTTCAGGCACCGGTTGCCACGCCCGGCTAATTTTTTGTATTTTCTTTTTTGGTAGAGACGGGGTTTCACCGTATTAGCCAGGATGGTCTCGATCTCCTGACCTCGTGATCCGTCCGCCTTGGCCTCCCAAAGTGCTGGGATTACAGGCGTGAGCCACCACGCCCGGCCAGCATTATTCCTTTGACATGTATTCCTTCTCCCACAGGGCAAAACTGGCTTGCTCACGAGTGGGTCCACATATCACACGCTCCAAACGTGCCAATTCACCACACTTGCAGGAAGCAGGCAGCAATGAGGGTGACAGAAAGACTTCAGAGCTTTATCCGAAAACTCCTTTACTGAAATAACAGCAAATATTTATTGCTGGGCTCACTATGTATACTTACTAAGCACTTTCTATATATCTCATTTAATTCTCACAGCCCTTTGAGGCAGCTACTAGTATCAGCCCATTTCATAGCTGTAGAGACTGTGTCCATGAATTCACAATTAGGAAGTGGTTAAGGTGAGATTCAAACCCAGGAAGTCGACCTCCCAAGGCCATGGTCCCAGTAGCTATATTGTAGCAGGATTTCTTACCCCCATCACCCAGCTGTGGATCCTCCGCCTCCAGCTACCTGTTTTCATCTACCTTCTTTGTGGTCCCAGCTCCCAGACTCTCCTGAAAGTGTCCCCAAGGCTTTTGGCTGGGAGCCACCCCAACCTCTTGTCTTCTCCCCAAACCCCCAAGAGACTTTCTAAGATCAGAACCCTTGAAGCATTTTGAGCTGCCTAGTAGCAGAGTCCACACCAGTAGCCCTCAGCTACTAGCAGAGCACAGTCCACACAACAGACCTGAACTCCTCAGCTTCAAGTCCCAGCACCATCACCCAACAGGAGTGAACATTTAGCAGGTTATCTAAACTCTCCAAGGCTTGGTTTCTATGTCAGCACCACAGTGTAATAATAACGCCTGCCTAATAGGGCTTTTCATAGGATCCAGTGAGCTGATGAATGTAAAACAGTACAGTTAAGGGCTCAGTGAGTACTAGCTTTCACTAGTCATAAAACACCTGTTCAGTTTTTAGTTTTTGAAATCTTGAGGTTAGAAAGTGTAAAATGGATTCCCTTTTAATTCTGGCTTTTCTCCAAGTCTTCCTTTCCTTTATCTCCATTTTATTCCCTGTTAGAAGTCTCCATTCTCACGGTGTGAGTACTTAACACAGTGCCTGGCCCTGAGCAGGTGGCAATGCCAGTGTTACTCCTTCCTTCCAGCTTCTGTTCTCCCCACATCATCCTGATACTAACTTATCCTTTCCCTCTTCTCTTGATATTTTTGTTCACCCTTTTCCAGCTGCTTGAGGGGAGCTGAGAGACCTAGACACCATATTTAGAGTGGCTTAGGCAATATCCGCAAGGCCAGAATAGCTCATCTGTCCAGAACTAAAACGAGATCCCTGCTCTACATACTCTTCACCCAGCCCTTTTATGGGGTATCCAGTGTCTGACTTTGGATCATGATTTTGTCTTACAGGGGGGTGTTATCAATGTCCATTAAAACCACGGAGTGGCTGGGTGCAGTAGCTCATGCCTATAATCCTAGGGCTTTGGGAGACCAAAGCAGGCAGATCACTTGAGCCCAGGAGTTTGAGACCGGCCCAAGCAACATGGCGAGACTCTGTCTCTACAAAAAACACAAATATTGTTTGGGTGTGGTGGTGTGTGCCTGTAGTCCCAGCTACTTGGGAGGCTGAGGTGGGAGGATCACCTGAGTCCAGGGAAGTTGAGGCTGCAGTGAGCCATGATTGTGCCACTGCTCTCCAGCCTGGGCAATAGAGTGAGACCCCATCTCAAAAAAAAAAAAAAAAGGCACAGAGCATTTTATCAAAAAGCATCAGTAAGACACCCGTGAAAAGTGGCTTCTTATCTCAGAAGTGTGGTTCTGTTCATGTCAAATACGCATTTTCGTATCTCTTGTAAGCGCATATGATTGAGGTTCAATCTCATACTCATACTACTGCAGTGGCTCTTGATCAGGGAGAGTATCAGAATTACATTTCTGAGCTTTCTCAAGATGGCTTTAAAATCACAGAACCAGGGATGTGTGTGTTTTGATTCAGACACTGTTCCCACTTCCAGACCCTGCTTCTACCTTCCCAGTCAACAACCATTGTCCTCGTAGCTTTTTAGATGGTGGGCATCCATCCGAATGAACAGCTCTGGAAATGAAAGCTTAAAAAATCAAAATAGGCTGGGCCCAGTGGCTCACGCCTGTAGTCCCAGCACTTTGAGGGGCCAGCGTGGGAGGATTGCTTGAGCCCAGGAGTTCCTGATCAGCCTGGGCAACATAGTGAGACTCTGTCTCTACAAAAAAATTTTAAAAACTTAGCCCCGACAGGTGGAGCGCACTTGTAGTCCCAGCTACTTGGGAGGAGGAGGCAGGAGGATTGCTAGAGCCTGGGAGGTCGAGGCTGCAGTGAGTATACACACACACACACACACACACACACACACACACACGTATATATGTATATAGATAGTCTAATTTCTGTCCAAAGACGCCCTATTTGCTCCTTGATTCTCTGTCCTTTTAAAACAGCCTGTCTTTGCAGTTAACACCTAAGGCTCTGACTTACTTTCTTTTCCCCAATAGTTGTCATAGCCTTCTCCAGCGTGTGTTCCTTCTATATTTCAGACATGGCATAGCAGACACAGCAATAACTAAGTAAGTACAGCAAATCAAAGGATGGAGCCCCAAATTGAAGCCAAGTCTACTATATCTTATCAATTTACCCAATAACATTGACTCTCTCTGTAGAGGTTACCCTTTTATGCACATAAATGTGAATTAGAACATCTCTGCCCTGCTCCTTTCAGCAGTACAGCTCTGCAACGATGCACGCTGCCATCCATTTCACTGGAACATTTGCCGTAAAGTTGCTTTTAAAAGACATTCTCTTACAATACTGTCAATGGCCCTTGCATTAAAAATGAGAAAAATATGGAAACATGCATTAAAATATTCAGAAATAAATGGCTTTTTTATTACATAAAAGCTCTCATGTGTCTCAAAGGTACTGAGAATAGAATACTTTATCATATATTAGATTATTATTGCTGGGAAAAGATCTATTTTAATGCCACTTTTCTTGGGGATTAAACCAAACCCTAACAGTCCATTTGGGGGTGTTCATAAATGTGTAAGTCAAATACTGAAAAGCTTTAAGTGGAAAATACATGCTGATGAAGCAATCTTGGAAAAGGCAGAACACGTTCTGTTTGTTCTCATGTCTGGCAGGGGGCAACTATCGCATCCAGAAAAAAAAAAAAATGAAGATAATGACTTCTCTGCAGCTAAGATGAAGATCCACTGAACTTTGGGGTTTGAAATGCAACATTAGAACTTCAGGCTCTCGGCACCTAGGTCTCCAGCTGCTGGGTGGTGCCAGCATCAGAGATGCACTCTGCAAAACATATACTGTCTTAGGAAAATGTGACCCTGTTGTCCTTTCAGGCCCATATTCCACAAGAAGACAAATGGAGACTTAAAAGGAAAACTGCAGCTCCGAGTGAAGAGAGAGCAAGTTGTCTTTTCTGATACAGCCAGGAAATAAGATGTTCTGGTTAATACGTGCTAAAGATGTGGTGCTGACTTTCAGACTCAGAATATGAACACATGTATTTCTCATTAAAACTATATTAAATGTTATTTGGCCATTGTTGAATCAGTCATCTTGATAAATATTATCTTCATACAGTCCTGAGCAGAGAGTCAGTGACTAGAATGCCACTGAAACCAGCTTTTTATAGGACACGGTTTTCATGGTTTTAGGGCATGGAGAAACTTGCACAGTAATCCACAGCATTTAATGATTTAGGCAGGGTAGGAGAAAAGTTTTGAGCATTCATTTTGCTAGCAGTGTAACTTCCATGGAGAAATGGTATACTGATTGTACTTCACATTCCCTATACATTCTCTATACATGATCCAGCACTGTGATCGAAGATGGAAGGAATCTCTTCATAGCTCTCCTTCCTTTTTTATTCTCATTTCCTTACCAATTCCCTTTATCCCTGTACTTTTACATCTTTATTTTTAGTCAATACCCTGTTACTCTGCTGGGAAGATCTGTGTGTGAAGCTGGATACTAAAAATGTCATGATTGCCACTTATTTGGAGGAGTAGAGGGGAGGATGTGGGCAGCATAGCAGCCCAGGCTGGAAGAGAGCAGCTGGCAGGGAGGAAGTTTGGCTGAAGGACAGGCCCCCTCAGGACTGATTTCTTGGCAGTCTATCCAAGTCCTTGGGTGTCTGCACTGGAGTTATAATAATAGCCAATATTTATTAAGCATTTTGTCAGTGCCAGGATCTGTGCATTATCTTCTTTAATCCTTACATAACCCTGTGCAGTAGGCACTATTACCATCTCAATTTAAAAGATGAGGGCTAAGACTCAGTAACTTTAGGTGAATTTCCAAGTTCACCCATCAACTAAGTGGCCGATCCAGCTATGTTTCATTTCAAAGCTTGAACTTAGACCATCCCCCTCCAATTAATTAGCTATGCCTTCCTTCTTACGCTTATCTCTTTCCTCTCTCTCCTTTTTAAGATTATAAAGACTTTGGCCAGGCACAGTGGCTTATGCCTGTAATCCCAGCACTTTGGGAGGCTGAGGCAGGTGGATTACTTGAGGTCAGGAGTTCGAGACCAGCCTGACCAACATAGTGAAACCCTGTCTCTACTAAAAATACAAAAATTAGCCAGGGGTGGTGGTGGGTGCCTGTAATCCCACCTGCTTGGGAGGCTGAGGCATGAGAATCGCTTGAACCCAGGAGGCAGAGGTTGCAGTGAGCTGAGATCGTGCCATTGCACTCCAGCCTGGGTAACAGAGTGAGACTCTGTCACACACACACACAAACACACACTATGAAGACTTTAGAAAATGTGCTTCTGTGTCCTTTAAACACTATTAAAGAGCAAAATGGTAGTACCTGGACCAAAGTTCACAGGACCCAAATCCTTATTTCTATGTAGCCACCAACTCACTGTATTATCGTGACACTGGACCACTGGCATCTGTAAAATTAGGAAATTCGACTAGATGGTATCTGAGGATGATTTGGCCTCTGACATTGGGTGAATCCCCAGCTTCTAGGAGAGGGTGTGGGACATGACTCACCTGGGCTATTCCCACTTGGGATGTGACTGGCAAGAAGGCAGCACCTATGATTGTAGTGACTGGATTTCCAAGCCTCCAATCAGAACACCCATTACCTGAATCACTGAGTGATAACAAGTTGTAATGGTAACATCAACCCTACTCCAGAAATTCAGTGATATGGAAGGTGGGTAAATCCAGACCCATTCTCTTGTGGAGGGTGAGGTACTTCATGAACTTCTATGTTTCTATCACCCTATCTCTCCTTTGATATCCGGTCCCTGAACTTCTCCTCCAGCAAGCAAAATAAAGCCAAGAGTGGTGTATCTGTCCTATTATAAAATCATACCCAGGATTCTGGACTCCTTAGCTGATTTCATCTTATTGACATGTGTTTGCATATTGCCTTTTGTTAAGTGGTTCCAAATCTAGTTTGTAAAGTATGAGATGGCATCAGTGTTCTAGATAGAGCAAATGCATTCTCATTCAGAGCAAAGGTGACCACCATAGGAAGCAAGTTTTTAAGCCCTTCCCACTTTAGGAGAGAGAGAAAACATAATTAAGCAAATTTGCCATGATGAGAGGCCTGGCTCTCCTTCCATTTAATGGGGATAGAGCACTGTGGAGAGGAAAAGTGCCAAATGGTATGTGATTTTTAAAATCTCCTACGCATTTAATAATTAATGCTTGTTTTTCTTCCATTTTTCCCCACCCCCTCAACTCCTTTCCCCAGTCATTACAGCTCTTTGATATCCCCTCAGGAATTATGATATCTCCAGCTGTTTACATAACGAGAGATTAAGTCCAATTGAAGGAGAAATTTAGGCCACAGAAAAATCAGGATAAGAAAGCCAGAAATGTAGTTTGCCTTGGGGTCACATTCTGAGATTCAGTCATAGCAGCCTCAAAGAGCATTGAGCAAAACTTTTTTGGTGGACTCATGAATTGGAGGTGAGAGTGGTTGACTATTATTTGCAAAGCTGGATTAAGTGAAAGCAAATGGTAACTGATACGAGCCTCCTCTCTGGCAGGAATCTGCTGTGCATGAGAGATAAGATAAAGCTCTTATAAAAATACTGACTTAGTTTCTGCCCTTTTGTGCTTACCTGCTCTGCTCCATGTTATCTCATTTTTGTAGGCTTGACCCTGCTGCAGTTTGCAAGTTTCTAGGTGAATAACTCTTGCATCTTTGTACATGGTGGGTTTTGTGCATGGAATTATGTTGCCCAATCCACTGCCTCTCCTCCCCCATTGCCCCCACCCTTTCCCTGCTCTGACTTGAGCCGGCCTGATGCTGAGGCAAAATAAGCCATTACTTTAATAAGCCATTATTCACAATGGATTGGAAAGACAAGGAGGCCCACAGTGAGCTGACATCGGCCTTGTATTCCTAATCAGGAAATAGCAGATAGGGGATGTGCATGGGAGGGAGGGTTTGCAGCAAGAAAACTTTGGGGCACTTCTTGGGTGAAAGGGGAGGTGGGAGGGGCCGGGCAGGCCCAGGCAAGGACAGTTGCTCCAGTGGACAGTCTGAGTTAGTGCCTCTTGACCTCTATCTGGGTGTAAAAGAATCACTTGTGTTGCTTATGAAAATGCAGATTCCTTGGCCTCAGCTCCAGAGATTCTGATTTGGTCCATAGGGAGTGGGTTTCAGATAATTCTAATGCAGGCAGCCTAGGATCAGAAACACTGCTTAAGGGCAATGGGCTACCTGTACCAAGAAGGGTTAAGGAGGAGGAAAAAGAGCAGAGAGTAAAAAAGTGCAAAGGTACCTGAAGGCAGCAAAAAAGTAAGGTCTTTGGAGTTAAACTTAGATTCCAATCTCAGGAGCGTTCCCACTTAATCTTTATGAACATTCTTCCCCATGTATAAAATAAGGGGAAATAACAATGATAATAATAGTTCACATGCAAGGGTTTTTACAGCCCAGGGTTACATGTTTTAGTGGGTTAGCTCATTTATACCTCATCGCACTACAAAGAGGACATAGCATTATTCTCATTTTATACCTGAGGAAACCGAGGCACAGATGGAGTGTTAAACCGGCCTAAAAGGCCACACCGCTAACAAGTGCTGGAGCTGTGATTTGAACCCAGGGAGTGTAAGTTGGGGAAATTGGGGGAGAAAACATACAGGACATATCTGGCCGCTGCCTGACACACAGGGCTCAGGTTAGTGTCCTTCCTTCCCAGCATTGCTGCCACATATGTTGATCAGCTGCCTGCTCCAGTAGAACTCCACCAGAATTGCTGAAGGATTGGGCTGGTGGGGGGAGGCAAAGAGCACTGGATCTGAAGACACATCCTGGAGCCTCAGTTTCCTCATCTCTAACATGAAGACAGCAATGTCCTTACATCACAGCATGTGATGGTCAAATGAGCTCATGCCTGTGAAAAGTATTTTATAAACAGTGTTTAGTACAAATATCCACTGGATTATGAAGATGAATACGGGCCCAGTCATTGCACAGAACAGCCCAAAATATCTTCTTCAGGCATCCTTCCCCTCTATTTTAGTGACCCTGAGTATCTCTTGGATAAAATAAGAATATGTGCTAATGTGTTTTCAGATAGTGGCTTAGTCTTTCATACCTAAAGGGGCCTGGTTCTCTTGTGGGTGGAGAAGGAAGGAATTTAGGAATTTAGGTGAAAATGTTGAGGCTGCTCCTTAGGAAAAGAAGGAAGACTTTGTCTTTTTACATGTGTGTGTGTGTGTGTGTGTGTGTATATATATATATATATACTTTAAGTTCTGGGGTACATGTGCAAAATATGCAGGTTTGTTACATAGGTATTCATGTGCCATGGTGGTTTGCTGCACCCATCAACCCATCATCTACAATAGGTATTTCTCCTAATGCTATCCCTCCCCTTGCCCCCCAACCCCTGACAGGCCCCAGTGTGTGATGTTCCCCTCCCTGTGCCCATATGTTCTCATTGTTCAACTCCCACTTATGAGAGAGAACACGCAGTGTTTGGTTTTCTGTTCCTGTGATAGTTTGCTGAGAATGATGATTTCCACCTTCATCATGTCAAAGGACATGAACTCATCCTTTTATGGCTGCATAGTATTCCATGGTGTATATGTGCCACATTTTCTTTATCCAGTCTGTCATTGATGGGCATTTGGATTAGTTTCAAGTCTTTGCTACTGTGAATGGTGCTGCAGTAAACATATGTGTGCATGTGTCTTTATAGTAGAATGATTTATAATCCTCTGGCTATATACCCAGTAATGGGATTGCTGGGTCAAATGGTATTTCTGGTTCTAGATCCTTAAGGAATTGCCACATTGTCTTTCACAATGGTTGAACTAATTTACACTCCCACCAACAGTGTAAAAGCATTCCTATTTCTCCACATCCTCGCCAGCATCTGTTGTTTCCTGACTTTTTAATGATTGCCATTCTAACTGGTGTGAGATGGTATCTCATTGTGGTTTTGATTTGCATTTCTCTAATGACCAGTGATGATGAGCTTTTCTTCATACGTTTGTTGGCCGCATAAATGTCTTCTTTTGAGAAGTGCTGTTCATATCCTTTGCCCACTTTTTGACGACCTTGTTTGTTTCGTTCTTGTAAATTTGTTTAAGTTTCTTGTAGATTCTGGATATTAGCCCTTTGTCAGACGGCTAGATTGCAAAAATTTTCTCCCATTCTATAGGTTGCCTGTTCACTCTGATGATAGTTTCTTTTGCTGTGCAGAAGTTCTTTAGTTCAATTAGATCCCATTTGTCAATTTTGGCTTTTGATGCAATTGCTTTTGGGGTTTTAGTCATGAAGTCTTTGCCCATGCCTATGTCCTGAATGGTATTGCCTAGGTTTTCTTCTAGGGTTTTTATGGTTTCAGGTCTTATGTTTAAGTCTTTAAGCCACCTTGAGATAATTTTTGTATAAGGTGTAAGGAAGGGGTACAGTTTCAGTTTTATGCATATGGCTAGCCAGTATTCCCAACACAATTTATTAATTAGGGAATCCTTTCCCCATTGCTTGTTTTTATCAGGTTTGTCAAAGATCAGTTGGTTGTAGATGTGTGGCATTATTTCTGCGGCCTCTGTTTTGGTACCAGTAGCTTGCTGTTTTGGTTACTGTAGCCTTGTAGTATAGTTTGAAGTCAGGTAGCATGATGCCTCCAGCTTTGTTCTTTTTGCTTAGGATTGTCTTTGCTATATGGGGTCTTTTTTGATTCCATATGAAATTTAAACCAGTTGTTTCTAATTATGTGAAAAAAGTCAATGGTAGTTTGCTGGGAATAGCATTGAATCTGTAAATTACTTTGGGCAGTATGGCCATTTTCATGATATTGATTCTTCCTATCCATGAGCATGGAATGTTTTTCCATTTGTGTCCTCTCTCATTTCCTTGAGCAGTGGTTTGCAGTTCCCCTGGAAGAGGTCCTTCACATCCCTTGTAAGTTGTATTCCTAGGTATTTTATTCTCTTTGTAGCAATTGTGAATGGGAGTTCACTCATGACTTGGCTCTCTGTCTATTATTGGTGTATAGGAATGCTTGTGATTTTTGCACATTGATTTTGTATTCTGAGACTTTGCTGAAGTTGCTTATCAGCTTAAGGAGTTTTGCGGCTGAGACAATGGGGTTTTCTAAATACACATTCATGTCATCTGCAAACAGAAACAATTTGACTTCCTTTCTTCTTATTTGAATACCCTTTATTTCTTTCTCTTGACTTATTGCCCTGGCCAGAACTTCCAATACGATGTTGAAAAGGAGTGGTGAGAGAGGGCATCCTTGTCTTGTGCTGGTTTTCAAAGGGAATGCTTCCAGCTTTTGCCCATTCAGTATGATATTGGCTGTGGGTTTGTCATAAATAGCTCTTATTATTTTGAGATATGTTCCATCGATACCTAGTTTATTGAGTGTTTTTAGCATCAAGGAGTGTTGAATTTTGTCAAAGGACTTTTCTGCATCTATTGAGATAATTGTGTGGTCTTTGTCATTGGTTCTGTTTATGTGATGTATTACATTTATTGATTTGTGTATGTTGAACCAGCGTTGCATCCCAGGGATGAAGCTGACGTGATCATGGTGGATAAGCTTTTCAGTGTGCTGCTGGATTCAGTTTGCCAGTATTTTATTGAGGATTTTCGCACTGATGTTCATCAGGGATATTAGCCTGAAATTTTCTTTTTTTGTTGTGTCTCTGCCAGGTTTTGCTATCAGGATGATGCTGGCCTCATCCAATGAGTTAGGGAAGAGTCCCCTTTTTTTCTATTGTTTGGAATAGTTTCAGAAGGAATGGTACCAGCTCCTCTTTGTACCTCTGGTAAAATTTGGCTGTGAATCAGCCTGGTCTTGGACTTTTTTTGGTTGGTAGGCTATTAACTACTGCCTCAATTTCAGAACTTGTTATTGGTCTGTTCAGGGATTTGACTTCTTCCTTGTTTAGTCTTGAGAGAATGTATGTGTCCAGGAATTTATCCATTTCTTCTAGATTTTCTAGTTTATTTGCATAGAGGTGTTCGTAGTATTCTCTGATGGTAGTTTGTATTTCTGTGGGATCAGTGGTGACATCCCCTTTATCACTTTTTATTGTGTCTATTTGATTCTTCTCTCTTTTCTTCTTTATTAGACTGGCTAGCGGTCTATCTATTTTGTTAACCTTTTCGAAAACCCAGCTCCTGGATTCATTGATTTTTTGAAGGGTTTTTCATGTTTCTATCTCCTTCAGTTCTGCTCTGATCTTAGTTATTTCTTGTCTTCTGTTAGCTTTTGAATTTGTTTGCTCTTGCTTCTCTAGTTATTTTAATTGTATTGTTAGGGTGTTAATTTTAGATCTTTTCTGCTTTCTCATGTGGGCATTTAGTGCTGTAAATTTCTCTCTAAACACTGCTTTAGCTGTGTCCCAGAGATTCTGGTACATTGTGTCTTTATTCTTGAAAGAACTTATTTATTTCTGCCTTAATTTAGTTATGTACCCAGTAGTCATTCAGGAGCAGGTTGTTCAGTTTTCATGTAGTTGTGTGGTTTGGAGTGAGGTTTGTTTTTTTTTTTTTTTTTTTTTTTTTCTGACAGTCTTGCTCTGTCACCAGGCTGGAGTGCAGTGGCATGATCTTGGCTCACTCTCACTGCAACCTCCGCCTCCTGGGTTCAAGTGATTCTCCTGCCTCAGCCTCCCAAGTAGCTGGGACTACAGGTGTGTACCACTGTGCTCAGCTAATTTTTGTATTTTTAGTAGAGACAGGGTTTCACCATGTTGGCCAGCATGGTCTTGATCTCCTGACTTTGTGGTCTACCACTTCAGCTATCCCAAAATGCTGGGATTACAGGGGTGAGCCACTGAACCCAGCTGAGTGAGTTTCTTAATCCTGGTTCTAATTTGATTGCACTGTGGTCTGACAGACTGTTTGTTAATGATTTCCATTCTTTTTCATTTGCTGAGGGGTGTTTTATTTCCAATAATGTCATCAAATTTAGAATAAGTGCTATGTGGTGCTGAGAAGATTGTATATTCTGTTGATTTGGGTTGGAGAATTCTGTAAATGTCTACTAAGTCCATTTAGTCCAGTGCTGAGTTTAAGTCCTGAATATCCTTGTTAATTTTCTATCTCATTGGTCAGTCTAATATTGACAGTGGGATATTAAAGTCTCCCACTAGTATTGTGTGGGAATCTAAGTCTCTTTGTAGGTCTCTAAGAACTTGCTTTATGAATCGGGGTGCTCCTGTATTGGGTGCATATGTATTTATGATAATTAGCACTTCTTGTTACATTGATCCCTTTACCATTATGTAATGTCCTTCCTTGTCTTTTTTGATCTGTGTTGGTTTTAACTCTGTTTTATCAGAGACTAGGATTGCAACCCCTGCTTTTGTTTTGCTTTCCATTTGCTTGGTAAATATTCCTCCATCCCTTTATTTTGAGCCTATGTGTGTCTTCACATGTGAGATGGGTCTCCTAAATACAGCACACCAATGGGTCTTGACTCTTTATTCAATTTGCCAGTCTGTGTCTTTTAATTGGGGCATTTAGCCCATTTACATTTAAGGTTAATATTGTTATGTGTGAATCTGATCCTGTTATTATGATCCTAGCTGGTTATTTTGCCCATTCATTGATGCAGTTTCTTCACAGTGTCGATGGTCTTTACAATTTGGTATGTTTTTGCAGTGGCTGGAACTGGTTTTTCCTTAAGTGCTTCCTTCAGGAGCTCTTGTAAGGCAGGCCTGGTGGTAACAAAATCTCTCTGCATTTACTTGTCTGTAAAGGATTTTATTTCTCCTTAGCTTATGAAGCTTAGTTTGGCTGGATATGAAATTCTGGGTTGAAAATTCTTCCCTTTAAGAATGTTGTATATTGGTCCCCACTCTCTTCTGGCTTGTAGGGTTTCTGCAGAGAGATCCACTGTTAGTCTGATGGGCTTCGCTTTGTGGGTAACCCGACCTTTCTCCCTGGCTACCCTTAACATTTTTTCCTTCATTTCAACATTTGTGAATCTGACGATTATGTGTCTTGAGGTTGCTCTTCTCGAGGAGTATCTTTGTAGTGTTCTCTGTATTTCCTGAATTTGAATGTTGGCCTATCTTGCTAGGTTGGGGAATTTCTCCTGGAAAATATCCTGAAGTGTGTTTTCCAACTTGGCTCCATTCTCCCCGTCACTTTCAGGTACATCATTCAGAGGTAGATTTGGTCTTTTCACATAGTCCCATATTTCTTGGAGGCTTTGTTTGTTCCTTTGCATTCTTTTTTCTCTAATCTTGTCTTCATGCTTGATTTCATTAAGTTGATCTTCAATCTCTGATATCCTTTCTTCTGCTTGATCGATTTGGCTATTGATACTTGTGTATGCTTCAAAAAGTTCTTGTGCTGTGTTTTTCAGCTCCATCAGGTCATTTATTTTCTTTTCTAAACTTGTAGTTCTAGTTAGCAGTTCCTGTAACCTTTTATCAAGGTTCTTAGCTTCCTTGCATTGGGTTAGAACATGCTCCTTTATCTTGGAGGAGTTTCTTATTACTTATCTTCTGAAGCTTACTTTTGTCAATTCATCAAACTCATTCTCCATCCAGTTTTGTTCCCTTGCTGGCGAGGAGTTGTGATCCTTTGGAGAAGAAGAGGCATTCTGGTTTTTGGAATTTTCAGCCTTTTTGAGCTGGTTTTTCCTCATCTTTTGGATTTACCTATATTTAGTCTTTGATGTTGGAGACCTTTGGATGGGGTTTCTGTGTCTGGGAATCCTTTTTGTTGATGTTGATGCTATTGCTTTCTGTTTGTTTTCCTTCTAACAGGCAGGCCCTTCTGCTGCAGGTCTACTGGAGTTTGCGGGAGGTCCACTCCAGACCCTGTTTGCCTGGATACACCAGCAAAGGCTGCAGAACAGCAAAGATTGCTGCCTGCTTCTTCCTCTCGGAGCTTCATCCCAGAGGGGCACCCACCAGATGCCAGCCAGAGCTCTCCTGTATGAGGTGTCTGTCGACCCCTGCTGGGAGGTATCTCCCACACAGGTAGCATGGGGTTCAGGGACCACTTGAGAAGGCAGTCTGTCCCTTAGCAGAGCTGGAGCACTGTGCTGGGAGATCCGCTGCTCTCTTCAGAGCCAGCAGGCAGGAACGTTTAAGTCTGCTGAAGCTGCACCTACAGCCGCTCCTTCCTTTAGGTGCTCTGTCCCAGGGAGATGGGAGTTTTATCTATAAGCCCCTGACTGGGGCTGCTGCCTTTCTTTCAGAGATGTCCTGCCCAGAGAGAAGGAATCTAGAGAGGCAGTCTGACTACAGTGGCTTTGCAGCACTATGGTGGATTCCACACCCAGTTTGAACTTCCCAGCAGCTTTGTTTACACTGTGAGGGGAAAATTGCCTACTCAAGCCTCTGTAATGGCGGATGCCCCTACCCCCACCAAGACTGAGCATCCCAGGTTAACTTCAGACTGCTGTACTGGCAGTGAGAATTTCAAGCCAGTGTATCTTAGCTTGTTGGGCTCCATGGGAGTGGGATCTGCTGAGCAAGACCACTTGGCTCCCTGGCTTCAGCTGCCTTCCCAGAGGAGTAAGCCGTTCTGTTTTGCTGGTGTTCTAGGTGCCACTGGGGTACAAAAACAAAAACAAAAAAACTCCTACATCTAGCTCGGTGGGAAGACTTTATCTTAAGGAGGCTATGAGAATTGCCAGCATTTAGGACATCCTATAACGTTTCAGAATATTCCATGTACGCCAAAAGGTGGAAGAGTTCAACCCACAGGTCAAGACTTGAGATCTCAAAGGAGAGATCACAATCTGATACCCAGCCCTTGTTGCCATAAACCCAGACCAGCTGGAAAAACTGATACATCTTTGTGGCATATACACATTTCGCAACATTTTTGACTCAAACATAATCAATGTTTTATACCTGCCACTGGAGGTTTGGCTGAGCTCTGTTTGTACTGTGGTAATGCTTAAATCAGAGCCTCCTTTTGGGGAGAGTTGACCCAGACTAGCAGATAGGAATGTGACAAGAGCCACAGTTTCTAGACTGGACAACAAAAGGAAACCAGAAAAACAATTACTCCAAGTTGCTGTCTCCTTTTTCTAGGAGCCTTCTCATCATGGTTGTTAGAAAAACCTCAGAGCCACCAGAGGAAAATAATAATAATAATAAAGATTTTTTTTGCCCATAATGAGAGTTTGCCAAAAAAAAAAAAATTGTGGCAAATCAGTACCATTACCCAAGTGGGAGACCTATGCACTTCCTCCTAGAAGAAAGAGAACCATTTTCTGCTGGGCAACATAGACAGTAGACCTGGGAAAAGTTCAGTTTTCTTTTAAAAAAGAGAATTTGTTTCCCAATTTACTTCAGCAATGGGTAAAACTCAGATGAGACCCTCTTAGTTGGTCTTCCCTTAAGACAGCCCAGAGTTCAGGAAGGGAAGAGTCGAATTCACTTTCAGGAATTCAATTCAATTTCTTTTTATTCTATTCTATTTCCTTCAATACAGTTTGATAAACACCCAGGGAAGTGCTGTGAATTGGAGAACCATGTAGGTGCTGGGAGACAGAATGGGAAGAAGCAGGGTTGTGCTTCTTCTCTTCTGAATCCAGATTGGATATGGGCATCACTTGACCAAACAATGCTCTTTTGGGCAGGGTGGGACCAAAGAAGATAAAAGAGCCATAAAAAAGGCAGTATCAAAAAAGATTCAGACTGGTATTTAGACAGAAGTAACTAAAGCAAGGAGATACGAAGATTTAACTCTAAGCAGACGAACTGAATGTAATCCCCATGCATGTTGTTTTATCAGTGAGATAATAGAATTTGAGAGTTTATTATTCTTATGGTTTGAATATGGTTTGTCCCCACTAAAACTTGTATTGAAGCCTGAACCTTAATGGTGGTGTTAGGATGTCATGCCTTTGAAAGATGGTTAGGTCATTAAGATGAATTAATGTCTTTCTCTCCAGGCTGGATTAGTTCTCCTGGGAATGTGTTAGCTCTTGTACAAGTGGATGAGTTCCCTCAAAACTAGGTTGTTACAAAGTGAGGTTGGTTCTTGTGTTTTGCCCTTTTTTCATATGCACCCAGTTCCCTTTCTGTTTCTCTGCCATGTTTTTGATATAGCACAAAGCTCTCACCAGTAGCCACCAAATGTGGCTGCCCAATCTTCAACTTCCCAGCCTCCAGAGCTATGAGCTAAATGAACCCCTTTTCTTTATAAATTACCCCATCTCAGGTATTCTATTGTAGCAACAGAAAATAGACTAGGACAATATGTACTTTCACATACATCACTCGACTTCATTCTTAAAACAGCCCACATTATCACCTCAATTTTGCAGAAGACACTAAAGCTGAGTCATGACATGCCCAATATCTTGACATTTCTATAAGGCCAAGACAGGACATTGAACCCATGCCTTCCGTCTCCCAATCTAACTTTCTTTCTGTTCTATTATATTCTCTATCATCTTGCATTCACAGAATATCTGACTGTGCTAAAGGTACTTTAAATTATGTTGTCCTATGTCTACTTCATTTGTATTTTGCTTAAATCTCATACCTGGAGTAAAGGAGCCTTTGGGAACTGTGGTTTTCATTATTATTTTGTTAATTAGAAATATAAGACAGAGGATTATCTTTCTCAACTTTAAAAGTTAGAACTGGACTAGGTAATGTCTAGCACTGTTTTAATTCCAGCATTCTGAAATCTGTTATTACATTAGATCAAACTTCATTTTTTTAGTCTTCCAAAAACACAATAATTACAAGTAATGGTGTTCATGCCAAATTCATTAGAGTTTGAAAACAGGGCTATATTTCAGCTCTTTGGAGGCCAAAAATGAACTTTGATATTTTTGCAAGTGTGAAAATTATTTCAGCTGTGCCAAATCAATTCAAAACATCTGAATGGTCTGCCTCCAAGTAACATAAAATTTTCTCTTTTATGCTTTGAATTTTATTCTAGAGAAACTCTATTCCCCTAGATATTGTATTAAGAGGCTGAAAAGTTGCAGGGAACCTTGGTGGAGTGATATATGCTGGGTAGGCTGAAAGCCAAACTATTGTTCTTACTATTTCTCAATAGAGAAGAGAAAAGTATTTGCTAACTATCCCTGGAATCTCTGTCAATTAGCTTGGAATTTAAGGGATTTTCCTGATGTGCTTTGTGGAGGTCATTAAATGTTTGGATTCCAGGTGAATGTCTGGAACTCTGCAGTAGAAGATAAGTTGGCCCAGACGACCAGCTTAGTGGAGGATCCTACTTTATTGTAATCAGTGATCTGATGAGTCTTTGTAAGGCAGCCATCTTCCCCAAGCTCAGCCCTGTCAACCACCATGGATGACACAGAAACGGTTTAAGACCTGTCTACATAAATATCTTGAGAGTAACTTTTTCAAAATGCTGTCCTGCAATCCGGGTTCTTAGGCCTGACTCCAAGGAAGGAACATTTCTGTGAGTGATGGTAGTAATCTATACATTTTAATGACTGTCCTGGTGATCCTTATGTGTGATGTAAACTGACAACCCTAGCCACGCAGTTTTCTAACAACCCAAAATTTACATACACATGGAAAACAGTATTATCACAACATAGTTCTATATCTTATGGAGTCACAAATAGCAAAGCAGCAGCCAGATGGCCAGCTTCTGTGGAGTTGCTGGAGAGGTGGCTAGAAGACCTCTTAGGATCCCAACACCTGCTAGAACCTATGAGACAAGATGCATCAAGGAGGCAAAGAATAATGTGGACAGAAAAGTGAGAGATAGGTGCTGTTTGGATAGTGGCAGAGAAATTCATGGATGCAACAGAACTCATGCTTGACCTTGAGAGAAAGAGAGAATATGGAAAGCTAACATTTTGTTGAGAAGATACTCAGCCGTTTTTCAAATGTTAAATATCGTATAGGCTAAGGCAGATATATTGAGGCATTCAGTTAAGTAGCTGCTTTCATGGACCTTAGCAGGTGGGGTGGAAAAGGAGGGAAGGGAATTTGGAAACAAATGGTTTTCCCTTATGGTAAAATGTAGGTAACAAACAAGACCCCCAGAAACACTAATATGATCTCAAGCAAGAGCCAAGTCACTCAGGGTTTCAAGTTCAGAAGTGAGTGAGAACACTGGATAATGAAAAAGTGGGGGAGACCAGGGGAAATTGAGCTGAACTTTGAGGAGTAGGAGGAAGGTTCATAAAATAAACAGGAAAGAGAATGAAATAAGAGGGTTTGCTCTCCAGCAAAGGTCAGGCGAGGAGGGAAGTGTCCTGAGCGGCATGAGATTCTTTTTTCACAGTTGACTCTGAGTTAGAATTCTGGGTTTCTACCATCTTACACACCAAACACCACCTTCCAGAAATCATTGCCCCCCTTGCTCTGGGCTCGGTGGGCAGAGCAGTGTTGTGTTCTATGGAGAGTCAAGCCTTGCTGTCTCGGAGGTGATAGCAACCCCAGCTTCAGTTTACAGATCCAGCTTTAGGGATGGGTGGGTCTGACACAGAGCCGCCCATAGCCTGCTTGGAAGATTCCTTTCCTGACTTCTAATTACCAGTTCATTTATCGTTTATCTCTGGCTCTTAGTTTGCAACAGGGAGCCAAAATGTTAATGAACACAAAAGGTTAAGCCATTGCTTGACCCCTTCATTCTGCAGATGGGGGAAGAGGAGGAAGAAGGTAATGCGATCTCTGCTAGCCTTTGTTTATAAGACGCGCCTTACACTCACTGAGTTCACAGCCTAACTGTAAAAGATGTGAAGGGTGTGATTATCAGGCTGGCAGTAAATGGGAACACACTGTGGCTTTGTTTGGGCCTGTGGGGAGTTTTTGGTAAATTTTTTGCTTTCAACCCCCTATAAAAATATTTGGGGATTCAATAATGCTGACTCAACATTTCTCACTTGGAACCTATACTTTCTCTCCCTTTAATATAGAAGTGGTGGTGTTTTTTTTCCTCCTTGGCCACAGACAGTTTCTCAGTAGCCCTTGCTGACCCAGTGGGCCCACTCCTACTAACTTTACACAAACCAGATGGTGTCCAAACAAACCACCTCTATTTCACGCAGGCTAGGCCTCCCTCCTGAAAATGAAATGAAGTCAGGGAACATTGGTTCCTGGAAGCTCACAGGGATTCCCCTAAGCTAGTAGGACCTGTTTATTTTATTTATTTATTTATTACTAAAAAAGGGATACTGCTCCCATTCAGAGGCTCACAAATTCATTTAAGTCAATAGAGTTAAGCAGGGCTTGAAGTGAGTAACAGCAAGGCTGGAAGCCTCTGCACGTGGTAGGTTGGGGCTGGAGAGGTCCCCTGTGTAAATCAGTAGCGACAATCTAGACCAGGCTTACCCTCAGACTCGGGGGGGAAACCAGGGATTACTTCTCTCAAGTTTCTAGTCTCAAGAATTTTTTCCAAGGCAGGTATTTAATGTCTCTCATTTAGATTTAGCTGAGACCTGGCTCTGGCTAGCACCAATTTTGATCCTTGTCCCCAGGTTCAAGGCCAGCTTGAGGGAATTACTGCCTTTAGTAGATGCAGATTTCCCTCCCTCACCTGTCTCCAGAGCCCAGGCCTGTGGTTTGGACCAAGTCGTCACCTAGCTCCACATAAAATGCACATTAAGGAAAATGTGTCATTTAGAGTAGATCCTGTGAAAAGTCCATGGGCTTGGGAAATGTGGCTTTGAGTTTCCCCTATTGCTAACCCAGCTGGGCTACCATTATTACCTACTAGATAAGTTCATATGCCATTCTGCTCTCTTAATTTTTGTTTGCTTCTTGTCTAAGGTCAATTTGAAAAATGTGTAGTAAGTGACTATAATATGCAAGATGTTAAATGCTGACTACAAGCCCTTAATTTGTATTTCACATAATTTTCAAGGAACTTCACCACCCGTGGTCTCATTTGATTTTCACACCATTGCTGAGCAGGTAGTAATAGACTCATTTTACAATGACCTCCTGGAAGCAGGTGATGGATCTCTGAAGTCACAAAACCAGTAAAAGATTGTGGTCTGGCTGAGAAAGAATTGCTTTATAAAATCACAAAATGCTCATCATGTAAGAAAGAGACCTTAACAGTCAACTAATTCAGTCATCTCACAGATCCAGCCCTCTCCTTCGTAGATCGGGAAACCAAGGTTCAGAGAGGGAAAGCGACTTGCCTGGAGTCACACAGTTACTGTGCTCTGGTCATTCAATCCTCTGCATTATTCTTTCTCCTTTCCTGATTGTAGACCCAGAGTCCCAGTCTTTGGAAATTGGCTGAGGATGCTTGTTGTCCCCAGCATTGGGCTGATTCTGGACCCAGCCCTGAATCCTCGAATGGATTCCGGGGTTCCCCTGGAAGTTAGAACTCTTGTTTATCCCCGGAGGATGGATGACATCTCACAGAGGGCAGAGAGTGCTAGATCCTCACCCCCAGTTCTGCTCATGGCTACTAAGGTAGCCCTGCACACTCTCAGGGGATCTCACCAACCAATCACAAATTCCAAAGGCTTCCTGGGTGGTTTTAGGGCTTATGGATATGCCCCCAAACCTCACAAACCCCTGGATCTATGGCTCAAATACTCAAGGCAGGAATAGATATACAATCCACTCTTTTTTTGCATTGCCAGAGACACCCTCTACCCCCATACACACACATACATACACACACACACACACACACGCCTGTTTTAAAAATGGCAGGAGAGGGAATAAATAAAGACCTATATAGTTACACAAATATGAGAGGAAAGATCCATGTTCCATAAGCCTAGCTGGAGTCCGAAGAGTTGATACTAATGACAGCTACCATTAATGTTCATTATGCACTAAATACCACTATTATACCTGCTTTACAGAGAAGGAAATTGGGTCTCAGAGATGTTAAATGACTGGCCTATGATGACACAACTAGAAAGGGGCAGAACATCCCAATGTAGGCTGATGCCTGAACCAGGGCATTTAACCTGCATGCTGTCCTCCCTCTGCAGACACAATGGCAATGAATGGGCCACACCAAATCTGCAGTGTATATGCGGCAAGAGACCTGAGCCAAGTAACCCCAGCACAGTCTGAGATGTGCAAGGCAGAAGCAAATTTAAGGAGAATGAAAGGGAAAGCAAGGCCCAAATAAAATCCAAATGAACAGGAAGCACGATGCAAAAGCAAACTTGGAAAAAGCCAAGGTGAGAGAGGAACACTTTGGAAGAAGGTGAGACCAAAAGAAAACCGCAGGAGAAATGTCATCTGCAGCCCAAAGTGGCCTCATCCAATAGCTCTGGAACAAGTTTTTATCTTCGTAAGTTATAGCTGGCTGCAGCCAACTGTTTGCATAGTGTGTGGATTGAGACGTTTTATTGCTTTATGAATGCAATAAAACAAATGTGATTAAAGGCAACGATAACACTTGCATCCTGGTGAAGAAGATAGGAATGCTGCTGCCAGGGCTTTATCTGGAACAGAGTGTTTTAATCAGAGAAGAGAAACCTGTTTCCCCTCCTTGTGTTGGGGAGACAATACAGGAATGGATGGACGATAAAAATTTTTAAAGAGTCAAGATCTAAAAAAAAGATGGTGAAGGTGTTGGGATGGGGGTGAGAGACAAAAATGGGGAGATATTAACAGCTCAAAATGTAAGCAGGATATGCTTGGCCTTTTAGAGGAAACTGACGTGGCATCTGAAGCACGTAGGGGAATGAGATGGAAGAAATCTTGACCATGTTATGACGACAATGCTTCCAAAAGGGATTAGAGTAGAATGTTTCTTTGCCAGCAGAGGAAAATTATGGTGCAAGGAAATGTAAAGAATTCAGAAATTCAAAGCAAGATAACGGCAAGGGCCCACTGTGGGAAGGAGAGGAGAAGCAAGATATTTTGGGAATTTGCATTCACAGATAAGGGGAATCATGAGTTCCAGTAACTGTGCTGCGTGCTTGGGCCTAGAAGAGGGATTGGGCATGGGTAACACTGCAAAAGTGAGTCAGATAAATGTCTTCCATCTTCGTTAAGGATGTTATGCCCCAGTGAGGGAGCGAGTGATAGCAACACCACTCTTTATTGTAAGATACAGAGTTGCATAAACCTAAAATGTACTCATGAAAATAGGAGTTTGGATTTTATTTTATTTTATTTATTTGTTTATTTATGTATTTGTTTATTTTTTATTATTGTTATTATTTTTGAGATGGAGTCTCACTCTGTCACCCAGGTTAGAGTGCACTGGTGTGATCTCGGCTCACTGCAACCACCACCTCCCAGGTTCAAGTGATTCTCATGCCTCAGCCTCCAGAGTAGCTGGGACTTCAGGCATGCACCACCATACCCAACTAATTTTTGTATTTTTAGTAGAGATGGGGTTTCATCATGTTGGCTAGGCTGGTCTCAAACTCCTGACCTTAAGTGATCCACCTGCCTTGGCCTCCCAAAATGCTGGGATTATAGGCATGAGCCATCGCACCCAGCCTGAGTCTGGATTTTAAATAGAGGAGTGATGGGATTTGCATCATGCTGGGGGAATATGGGGAGTGTCAAGGAAGATGTCAGAGAGGAGGTGGTTTTTGGCCAGATCTTGAAGGAAGAACTGAGGAAGGAATTCAAGGCTTCCTAAAGTGCCTTCTTAGCAAAGTGCATGAATGCAGGACAGCTGGGGGCATTTTGGTTGAGGTGACAATGTGAAAATCTGGAATGGCTGCATCCAAGGCTATTTGGAAGTTATGAGGGAAACAAAATGATGTGGCATTATAGAAGCCACACTGGGAAATCTGGATTTTATTTTATAGGCTAGCGTTTCTCGACCAATTTTCTGACTCCGTACCATTGATATGCACAATACAACAGTCTCAGCTCTCAGCAGACACAGGCCCTGCTGAGGGTCTTATCAGAACTGTGGAGTGCTGGATCTTTAGGAGGCAAAAGGATGGGATCAGAGCTAGTAGATAAATTACCAGAATGGAGACTGAAGTCAGGAAAACCAGTGTGGAAGCAATTCAATTTGTCCAGGTAGAGATGATAAAGGACTGAACTCACCATGAATGTGGAGCGGTAGAAATGACTGGGCTTTATTCGTTTTTGCCTTTATTGAACACTCACAGTGGGCCAAGTACTGTGTTTGTTATTGGAGATACAAAAATTTAAGCTCATGACCTACCACCCATGGCTTCCTATAGATGAACCAAGTAAGCCAATACTGATATGGTTTGGATTTGTGTTCCCACCCAGATCTCATGTTGAATTGTAATCCTCAATGTTGGAGGAGGGCCTGATGGGAGGTGAGTAGACCATGGGGGCAGAATTTCCCCTTGTGATAGTGAGTTCTCATGAGATCTGATTGTTTAAAAGTGTGTAGCACCAGGCCGGGCATGGTGGCTCACGCCTGTAATCCCAGCACTTTGGGAGGCCAAGGCAGGCAGATCACCTGAGGTGGGGAGTTTGAGACGAGGCTGACCAACATAGAGAAACCCCGTCTCTACTAAAAAAAAAAATGCAAAATTAGCTGGGTGTGGTGGCACATGCCTGTAATCCCAGCTACTTGGGAGGCTGAGGCAGGAGAATCACTTGAATCCAGGAGGCAGAAGTTGCAGTGAGCCGAGATTGCACCATTGCACTCCAGCCTGGACAACAAGAGCGAAACTCCGTCTCAAAAACAAACAAACAAAAATGTGTAGCACCACCCCCCCAACTTCTCTCTTCCTCCTGCTCCAGCCATGCAAAATGTGCCTACTTCCCCTTCACCTTCTGCCAGGTTTGTAAGTTTTCCGAGGTCTTGCCAGCCATGCTTGCTGTAGATCCTGTGGAACCATGAGCCAATTCAACTTCTTTTTATTATAAATTACCCAGTTTCAGGTATTTATAGCAGTGCCAGGACAAACTAACACAAATACTAAACATAGGGGCCATGACAGCAGCAACAGAGAGAACCTCAGGAGCACCAAGAAGAAATGTTTAACTACATAAGGTTTCAAGGAAATAGGTTAGTTAGGTTGAGGCTTAAAGATAAATAGGCACTACTTAGATGGAAAGGGGAAGAAAGGGAGTGGAAGAATAGGAGAGCATGTGCAAAGACATAGCAGCATGAAGTGGCATATGAAATAAGAGGAAGAGCAAATCTCCAGGTGGAAAATTGAACACAGCTTCCATAAATTGAGCCAGGCCCTTTATTAGCAATTTGACATGTGTTACTGCATAGGATCTTTGGGGCATGCGTAGTGTGGACTAGAGACACAGTGGCCAAAGCTTGGATGATGACTGCCCTATCAGGAGGTTGGACTTTATATGGAAAAGCTATGTAACTCAGATACGTGATTTTAGAAAGATTATTCTGGCAGCAATGTAAAGAATAGATGGAAAGGGCACAATTTAGGAAGCAGGAAAATAAGTTAGGCAATAATGAGATAATAATGAGATAACAGACATGGCAAAGGGGGATGTATAAGTCTGTTCTCACACTGCTATAAAGAACTGCCTGAGACTGGGAAATTTATAAAGAAAAGGGATTTAATTGACTCACGGTTCCACACGCTGTACAGGAGGCATGGCTAGGGAGGCCCCAGGAAACTTACAATCATGGCAGAAGGGTGAAGGGGAAGGAAGCACATCTTCACATGGTGGCAGGAGAGAGAGACAGTGAAGGGGGAAGTGGCACATACTTTGAAACAACCAGATCTCATGAGAACTCACTATCATGAGAACAACAAGAAAGAAATCCACCCCCATGATTCAATCACCTCCCACCAGGTTCCTCCACCAACATTGAGGATTACAATTCAACATGACATTTGGGTGGGGACACAGAGCCAAATCATATCAGGGAACATGTATGAGAAAGAATGAATAGGAGGCAGTCAGCATGAAAAGTGATTGGTCAGACTTGAAAGAAGAGGAAGTAATCCACAAGGAGCCAAGTTTCTGATTTAATGACTGTGGTTGGTAATGATGTACTTCACAGAGCTAGAGGATGAGGCAGGGCAGGAAGGTGGAAGGTCAGAAATGGGATGTGATGGGTTCTATTTGTACCTATTGAGGAGAAATGGTCTGGGAGTGAATTCTAGTGAACAGTTAGATGCAATATCCTAGAGCTAAGAAGAGAAGCCTTGGCTAAAGCTCTGTGATTGGGAGGCATCATCCTATGTTGGTGGTCAAAGCCAAGAGGGTAGATGAGATCACTCAGCATCATGTGAAAGGAGAAGCGGGCCACAGACAAAGACCTGGGCAATGGTAATATTTCAAGAATGGGCTGAGGGACAGGTGACCTTGCAGGAGACCAGGAAGGAGTGATTTGTAAGGGAGGAGGGAAACCAGGAGAGGGAACTGCCTAGAAAATGAAGGGGGCCTCAATAAGGAGGGAGTGGTCAATATTGCCTGGATTACACCAGAAGCTGGAGACAAACAAAAGAAAGGGCTGAGTCAAGACCTCTAGCCTGTGAAACAGTAGACACCTGAAGCTAAAAGTGAAGCACACACATGTATCATGAATGCTGGGGGTAGGAAAAAATAAAAATAAGAATGAGAAATAAAAAATAAAATGAGAAAGAAAAGGAAGGCAAGTTTACTGGTCTGGAAAATAAGGCTCTATGAGACAGGTAGAGGGAAATTCTGTAAAAACAGGACAATACTCTAAAAGAAATACATAAAATACATAAAAGATATTCATATTCCTTTCCTTGGGGAAGTAGGGGTTGGGCAGGAGGTGGAGGAAGGAAGAATGGAGCAAGAGGAACCATCTAATTGTAGAGAAAATGGTACACTAGCATAATTGATGGGAATTTGGGAAGCTGATGCTTAGAAGAAAGAATGTTATGTAACTAATGGGAATGAAAATGGGCTAAGACCACATAAACATGGAAGTGTTTTTAATAAATATTTTAAAATCCATACAATGCCATCTCAGAAAAAAAAAATGGGTGTATGTAGTTTTTAAGAATAAACAATAGGCGGGATGTGGTGGCTCACACCTGTGCTCCCAGCACTTTGGGAGGCTGAAGTGGGAGGATCACTTGAGGCCAGGAGTTCAAGACCAGCCTGGCCAACATGATGAAACCCCATTGCTACTAAAAATACAAAAATTAGCCTGGGGTGGTGGCGCATGCCAGTAATCCCAGCTACTCGGGAGGCTGAGGCACGAGAATTGCTTGAACCCAGGAGGCGGAGGTTGCAGTGAGCCAAGATTGCGCCACTGCACTCCAGCCTGGGTGACAGAGTGAGACTCTGTCTCAAAAAATAAATAAATAAAATAAACAGTGGCTACCAACATCACAAAAAGAGAAACAACAATGATGTGCCTCCTGAAGAAAACACACAACACCATCAACATCGTCTACAAAGTATTTACAACAAAAAAAATGGAACCGGAATTAGATCATGCATAACTCTAGATCCATCTTCAGTTTACAGGAAATAGGAGACAGAGAAACAACTTTTACAACATTATGGAAATGAGATTAGCAAAATCCAGACAGTGGGAAATTCTGCAGGATAAATAACACGGTGTCTTCAAGTCATAAATTGAAAAGACAAAAGAAAAGAGGAAGGGAATTATAGATTACTAGACTTGACACAGCAACAAAATGGAATGAGTGAAATTTTTGGGTTCTGATTGCAACAAAGTAGCTATGGAAATAATTTCATAAAATAATTGGGGGAAATTTGAGCATTACTTGTGTATTTTGTAACATTAAATAATTATTTCAAATTTTTTCAGATGTAATTTTTTAGAATGCTTATCCTTTAAAGATATATACTGAAATATTTGTGGATGAAATGATATAATAGCTGAGGTTTGCTTCAAAATAATTCAGTGAGGCTAGGACAGTCAGTGAGATTGACTGTGAATGGATAATTGTTGAAACTGGTTGTTAGGTTCATAAGGATTCATGATACTGCTGTATTTTGTGTGTGTTTGAAAATTACCATAATTAAAGATTTTTTAAATTCAAAGAATAAATGTGAGCATGCCCATAAAGTCCTTTGAGTGCTGTGAAAGGACTTGTAGAAGCATAAAGTGTTAACATTTCAAAATTGTTATTATTTCCTTTTGATGTGGAATCTCTTCTGGTTTTAAGTGTTCCTTAAAAATTGGTAAAGAGCTTCCACCAATTCTTAAAAGATAAGTATTGGCTGGGCATGGTGGCTCATGCCTGTAATCCCAGCACTTTGGGAAGCAGAGGCGCACAGATCATGAGGTTAGGAGTTCGAGACCAGCCTGGCCAATATGGTAAAACCCCATCTTTACTAAAAAATACAGAAATTAGCCAGGGGTGGTGGTGTGTGCCTGTAGTCCCAGCTACTCAAGAAGCTGAGGCATGAGAATCACTTGAACCCAGGAGATGGAGGTTGCAGTGAGCTGAGATTGCACCACTACACTCCAGCCTAGGCCACAGAGCAAGACTCCATCCCCCCCAAAAAAGAACCACTAGACTTCTTATGAGAACAATTGGCTTTTTAAAAACTTAGGTTAATAAAAAAAAAAATTAAAAAAAACTAGGTAAGAGAAGTTTCTAAAAAAATAGCTAAATAACCATTAAGGCACACTCTGAGGCAATACATAATTGTTAAGAGAATTTAATAAATAAGCATCTATTTATGAGTTTAGTTTCCAAGGCAAGCTTATCTGAACAGACACAGGAGGCCTTGTATTTCTTTTATATGCACTATCTCCATCCTTTTCTCAGTACAAAATTTGTTCATCTCCAATTCTGTACATCAAACTGTTTGGTGGTGGTTCTTCCTTGCCATACAGAGCCGCTAGCCTTTTGTAAGTTCTGGAGATCCTCACTTTCCTCCACTTCTTCCATAAGTAGTCAATTGAAACTTCTCTGACCTTTCAAAATGTGAGATTTTTCCTGTGTTTATCCATTTAATGTTTCTACAACAGAATACCCAAGGCTGGATAATTTATGAAGAAAATAGGTGTACTTAGCTCCTAGTTCTGCAGGCGGGGAAATACAAGAAGGATGACACCAGTATCTCCTTAACTTCTGGTGAGGGTTTTTGTGTTGGGTCAAAATATGGTGGAAGGCCAAAGGAGAAGCCGACAAGTGCCAAGAGGCAAAACCCAAGGGGCACCTTGGCTTTATGACAACTCGATGTCTTGGAAACATTCCCACAAGAGCTCATTCAGTCTCACAAGAGGGAGAACTTACTGCCACCCGAATGGCTCCAAGCCATTCATGAGGGATCTGCCCCATGATCCAAACACCTCCTACTAGGCCTCACCTCCCAGCACCACCATATTGAAGATCAAATATCAACAAGAGTTTCAGTGGAAACAAACTCAAACCATAGCAGTTCCCCACTGGGAGAGCTTGTTCTTTACTTTCTTTTGATGATAGATCAATGGACTGAAATTGCAGAAAAGGTTTTGTTTAGACTTTTTTCAAGACTTCCTGACCCTGAGGTATATGAACTGGGATGCATCGCCAAAAACATTTTGCTGTTCTTTTTGCTTTAAGATATTAAATGCTTTTTACAATGTAGGTTTATAACATCTTCTCATATATACCTTGCTTGAAAGTTAAAGACAGGGGATGAGTTAGGAAAAAATATTTCTTTTGCTCCTTAGACTGTCTATTCTCTCACATCTACAGTCCATCAGAATGCAATGTTAAATGGCACAGGAGAGCTCAGAGCTGCATAAAGTACAAGGAGCTATCCGCCAGCAGAACAACTGCTGGGAGGACAGCTTTTTGCACTTCTCCTTGTCATCTTTTCTTGAACCCAGTGTCAAGATCATTCCAAGTCACTTTAAAAAATATGGGCCAAGATTATGGCAGCCTTGGAAGACCTTATTTTGGACTTTAGCCCCCTGATATTTGATTACTCAATTCATCTAGACCGGTCCAAAAGATTTCAGGGGCACCTTAGCCAACCAACTTCAGATCTTTACTACACAGTTCAGTAAGGACCCCTAGGTCCACTCCAGGTAGGGTGGTGGGGAAAAAAAAGATTTCTATAGTTGCCCCATAGTGATCCAAGGCTTAGGCCAGATCTCAGATGAATATGGACCACAAGACCATGACCACACCTCACTGCTGCCCATCTCAACTGGCCTAAAGGACACGTGTAGGCTTTTACTCTGTAATGTACAGCATTATTTGAATTTATCATCTGGCCAAAGTGTAGGCATATACTGAAAATTAATGTGAGCCCTTCATCACAATTGAGCTAATATCAACACAGTCATGCAGACGAAAAGGAAAGAAAATGCACTCTAAGAAACAGAGGGACCCTGTCCAAAGTTTGGTTCTGCCCCCTCTCAGGTGTGTGATGCTGAGCAGGTTACTCTAAGCAAGAAACCTACCTGCCATGAGGATACCTGAGATAATGCAGGTGACACATCTGGTTTGTAGTAGGTATGCTCATCAACTTTAACTATGATTAATATCATTGCGCAAAACAAGCCTTACATGGTTTTATAGTACATGCAAATGAGCTTCCAGGGAGCATGTTTCTCTAAGCCAATTTTTATTTTTTCCCTTCATCATCCAACTTTCCATCCTTTCCCACCCTTTTCTCATTATTACCAATTAGACACAGTTTTCAGCAACAATTTCTTAGCATGTGCTTCCTCCCTTGAATAAAATTACAAACTAAGACCTGCCTAAGGTGACCTCTCTGTCCCTAGTTCATCCTCATAAGATTGTTTCCAAATAGCTCTAAGCTAGACTCTCAGAACAGAGAGCCATCTACAGAGAGAGCAAACACCAGCTTAGCTGTAGATTTCCCCAGGAAAGCTGAAGGAGGGGTAGAAGATAGTAGAAGATGTTAAACAGGCAGTGAGGAGACTTGGGGGCCAGAGTCCTAGATCTACACTTAGTAGTTGTGTGACCCTGTGCACACTCACCTCCTTTTATTCCCTGGTAAATTGGAGCTAACAAAGCCTGCTTTGCTTACCTCCTGTGGCCTCTCCCATGGGGTTATTACAAGGATCTCACATAACAGACTTGCTCCAAATGTAGTAGGGATAGCAATTTGTATGATGTGAGATGATTTTGCACAATCCATGGCCAGTTTTTTATCTACTTTTTAATTCTATATAAAATGATTTATTTGTTCTTATGTGTATTAGGAAAAAATATAACTAGCACATAAAACTCATGATTTTATAGATATGATTGCTCAAAAAGAGGCGTAAGTAAAAATCATGGAACAGCTATATATGTACGTGTGTTTGTGTGTGTGTGTGTTTGTGTATAATGTACAATTGTGACAAAAAAGGAAGGCAGTGTCCTCATAAAATATGGAACTCTGCAATAACAGAATAAATAAGACAGCTGTCTGAAGACTTTATGGAGCTAAACGAAAGCATCATTATTACTCCTTTGTAGGCCCTGAGTTTCCTCGTCTACAGAATTCAACAAATGGTTAATGACATTTTCTACATACCAGACACTTTTCTGAATTCTGAGGATACAACAGTAGGCAAGATAGACAAAGTTCTTCCCTCTAGGAGCTTACATTTAGGTAGAGAAGCAGTAAAACCCACAAAATAATTGCGCAGATCCAACCCGACGATGTACAAAGAAAGCTTTTGAAAGTTATCAAAACTATATCAATGTCTGGTACTGTTGCAGTGAGATGCCAGACGCAGAAATGAGAACTTGATTTGAGAATATCTAAAAAATGTCTGGCAGGAGGCAGAGAAATGCACTAGTGTGGGCAAATACAAATTGTTTTTGTTTCTGTTGGGTTTTCCTTTGGGATACATTCCTGGAAATTTTTTTAAACTTTTGCACAGTTAAAGACTTATTCCAAATAACTCCATTTGGAGATATGTACTCTTCAGAGGTAATGGGAAATGTGAATCAAATGAGCATCATATTAGAATCATGCATTATAATCTTCAAATAGTTAACATGGCTTGAATTAATCTAACCATAGAATTACTATTCTAAATCAAATGTTCTGAAATTGAAATATGTGAAGTCTAATTTGTTTTCCGTCATTCCCTAATTTTTAAGTTCTTTCCAAAAGAATTAGCAAATTTCCCTGGACTCACTTTCTCTTTTTAAATCCCCAAAGTCACTTATTTCTTAACTGGTTTTGGTTGCATTATAACTGCATTTGTTGGATTCTTACAGCTCGAAAGTTGGCTATTTGACAACATATAATGGGCCAGCTAATTCTACTTGGGAAATTACTGCCTCAGTGAACTTACTAAATAACACCCTAGTGAATTGAAAGAGTTAAAACAAGTTTCTAAACAGCCTCATTTCCAATCAGGGAATAGCTTATGTGCTGGGAGCTTGTGTCAAAACATAAAGAGTTATGAATTCATAACAAAATAACTATCCAACAAAGAAGAAAACCAGCAGATGCTATATGGACAGAATGTCATGTCCTGGAGCCAAAATGTAAAATGGAAGATGTATTCACCAGGCCTACAGATGAGGCAAGTCTATATAACTTGAGCTTTCAGTCCCTCTGCAAGTGAACAACTGAAGATAATGATCCGGCATCCCTGTGCTGATTGCATCACGAGCTTGCTTGTGTTCTGATGTTTAGCATTGTTACTGGGAGGTTGGTACCACTATTTTGCCAAATAACCCAAGTTTAAATATTCATTTTATGTCATAGGTCCTTGCCAATGTGCATAGCAGTTTTGTAAATTGTACTTTTGTTTATAGGCTTAGTCTCAAAAACAAAAAAGCTTAAGGTTTTCTATTTTGATTAAAGTAGAAAACACATGAAGATATTTGTTCAATCTGGCTACCTGGTATGGCATGCAAGGTTTGTACATTTTAAATGTGGGATAGCAACATAAAATGACATTTTAAAAGTAATCTCCCAGAACTTAGAAACCCTAAGTAATTTTGTCTGTTTTCAGCACATTCTCGTTGGGAGGTCATATACTGACTCTAGTTGTCTTGTTTTTCCTCTAAACATTTGGAACTCCTCTCACAGAATTGTCTTCAGAGCCTGCAGAGCATTTTTTTGAAAGTCCTACTCTGTGCCAAGTCTTCATCCTTTGGGGTGGGATGGGGGATGGGATTCAGTGGAAGAGAGTGAATTTAATGATTTCTGGAAAGAGCCAAAAGTCATCCAGAGGCCAAACTGGTCAATGGCGTGAGTATAACCATTTGGGGTTAAAAAAAGAGAAAGAAAACAAAAAGACTGTCTATAAAGCGTGGAGCCTGGACCTGTCGTCCAGCCTGTGAACTGATGATTTGAAGGCAGTCCTCCAAGAGGCATTCCCAAGCAGTTTGGCCCATGACTGTCATTCTCTGAATAAATGTATAGAATCTTCAGAAGTGGCTACTTTTGAAGTAGTATTTCAAACACTCAGTTTTATATGATCCAGAGTTTGGTTCACAAAAACATCATCGTCATACATAGAGAAGAGTCATCATTTGCTGTGGATCTGGAATCAAGTTAGAGACTGTTCGGTAAGCACATTTTCTTGGTAACACAGAGAAAAGAAAATAATTTGTTATGAATGTCTTCATTGTTCTTCCGCCCCCCACCCCAAGCTTGGTTAGGATTCAACCACTGTTTATGCATCTACAGTATATGCCCTAATATAAGGCAATGTCAAATATGAGACACTCGCATTGCCCAAATAAATGCTCCCCTTCCCCTCATCAAAAATTCTAGGAACATAGCTAAAAATCATGAATCATCTGCTTAAAAATAGTTAATGTATTAATTTAGTTATATACATATTATAAATCATTTTATAAATACTTATAAAATTGATGTGTTAATATCATTTTATATAAGCATAGTATCTTTTTATTTTTTGAGACAGGGTCTCACTCTGTCACCCAAGCTAAAGTGCAGTGGCATGATCATGGCTCACTATAGCCTCAACCACCCCAGGCTCAGGTGATCCTCCCACCTCAGCCTCCCACATAGCTGGGACTATAGGTGTACACCACCATGCCCAGCTAATTTGTATATTTTTTGTTGAGATGGAGTCTCACCATGTTGCCCAGGCTGGTCTCAAACTCCTGGGCTCGAGAGAACTACCCACCTTGGCCTCCCAAAGTGCTGGCATTACAGGCATAAGCCCCCATGCCCAGTCCCATTTTATATATTATCTTATATTTCACATAAAGATATCTTGTAATTGACATATTTTTCCTCCATCATATCTCAATTTTATCCCAAGCCACAGCATAGTATCAGGACAGTTTTCTCTCATTCTTCCTGAAGTTGCGTATTCTCAATGTTTACTATGCAATCACTTACTGTCATACCTCAGAAAAGTGATATTTAAAGGGATCACTCACATTAACACCCATTCTTGAAAGTGTAAGGCCATTCACCCAAATGAAGGAATAATTAAATATTTATTAAAGTTCACAAATTCTACTTATAGACATCCAAATCTAGCATTAACTCAGGGTGTTTCAGGATAATGTGTCTTCCCCGAAAAGAACTTTGTTATTCAAAATTAAATAGTAAAGAAAACATCCTATGATTGGTACCAATGAAAATAAAGTGGTTCCTTCTTTCCAAGAAGAGATTTTGGGACATCAGTACCTGGTATTTGAGTGTATGTAGAGTTACAGATTTGCTCTGTCACCCTAAAAAAGATTGAACATCTTTTTTTTTTTTTTAAGACAGGATCTCACTGTGTCACCCAGGCTGGAGTGCAGTGGCATGATCTCAGCTCATTGCAACCTCCACCTCCCAGGCTCTGGCAATCCTCCCACCAATTGAACATGTTTCTGTATTTTCATTTCTGTTGAAAGGGCTAAAACAGATAGCCAACAGAAGTCAGAGTTCACAGGAAGAATTGTGATTAGAAAGACAGTGCTGAATGGACACTGGTCACTCAGAAGGAGAGAGGGTAGAAAGAAGGCTAGGAATAAAAAAACTACATATTGGGCTGGGTGCAGTGGCTCATGCCTGTAATCTCACCACTTTGGAAGGCCAAGGCAGGTGGATCACGAGGTCAGAGATCAAAACCATTTTGGCCAACATGGTGAAACCACGTCTCTACTACAAATACAGAAATTAGCTGGGTGTGGTGGCGCACGCCTGTAATTGCAGCTACTCAGGAGGCTGAGGCAGGAGAATCGCTTGAACCAGAGAGTCGGAGGTTGCAGTAAGCCGAGATGGCACCACTACACTCCAGCCTGGTGACAGAACGAGACTCGGTCTCAAAAAAAAAAAAAAAAAAAAACCTACATATTGGGTACAATGTACGCTACTCAGTTGAGGAGTGCACTAAAATCTCAGGCTTCATCACCATACAATTAATCCATGTTACCAAAAACCAGTTGTACCCCCGAAGGCTAGTGAAATAAAAAATATGTATAAAATAGGTAGCTATAGATAGGTGATAGATAGATGATAGATATAGATAGATAGATAGATAGATAGATAGATAGATGATAGATAGATAGATAAAGTAGACAGACAGCCAGACAAAGACAGTACTATAATAAAGAGAGAACAGAATAGGTTTGTTTTCTTTCGGCATACAATAGGGAAAAAAACAAAACATAGTACAATTGTTTGCCCCTAGAGATAGGAATCAGCATCTCTATGCACTGGATTACAGAGCAAGTACCAAAAAGCTCTGCATTTGTGTGTATGGAAAAAATAATAGAAAATAGCTGAAGGAGAGAGGGAGCAGAGAAGTAAGCCAAAAGGACAGGAATCTATTAACGTTTAGTTAAATAACAACGCCTCTTATACCAGGACATCATCGAGATTTTGGCTTTGGGTTTTTAAAAGATTTTCAGCTTTGGGATTCTTATAAACTATCCTGTTTTGATGCCAACCCTCATATAAACTGTTACTATCTTTATCATGGCTGAAGCCAATATTCTCATCCTGACCGGGTCGCCAGACACTGTATGGCCTTAGTGGCTGTTCTCATGTATTCAAAATGGTTCATGGTGTTGACTCCTTTACAGTGACAGCAGTGTTCCATCTCATGTCAGGCTCCCTGCTGTTGGCAGCAGCTTGCTGGCCTCTACATTAGATTTTGGAGACAAAGAAATAAAGGCATTCTTCTGGAGAATGGGTGAAGAGCCTTGGTTATAAATTTCTCTCCTTCACCTGCTTTGCAGGGCCTCAAAATTACATCCTTCAAAGTGCCATCCATAGCCTGCCGACTGGTTTAGTAAGCTGAATGAATCAGAGTTCTGCAGAGAAAACAGATTCAATAGAACCAATATACAAAGAGATTCACTGGAAGCTATTGGAACAAAATTATGGAGGCTGAAAAGTTCCGTGATCTGCTGTCTGCAAGCTGGAGACCCAGGAGAGCCGGTGGTGTAGTTCAGAAGCCTGAGAGCCAGAAAGCTAATGGTGTAGCTTCCAGTCTGCATCTAAGGCTGGAGATCCAAGACGGCTGGGGGCCAGAGCAGATCGATATCCCAGCTCATACAGTCAAGCAGATAGCAAATTTAATCTTCTTCTGTCTTTTTGTTCTATACTCACTGCATGGGATGATGCCTGCCACCCGCCCCCTGCCCCAAATTAGAGAGGACCATTTGCTTTACTCAGTCCACCAACTTAAATGCACATCTCTTCCGGAAACTCCCTCACAGATGCACCCAGAAATAATGGTTAACCACTTATTTGGGTATCTTTGACCCAATCAAGTTGACAAACAAAATTAACCATCACATATACCCCGATCCATAATCATTTGCGCTGTGATTTCCTCTTCACAACTCTGTAGGCACTTTTCCTTATAATCTCTGACAAGCACTGGCATGATTTGGAAACAACATTATGGCCTTTAAAAAGAGCGGATGTGGATAAATAGCCTTTTCTATTTCCTGTATTGTTTTTTCCTTTCACAGCACTCCATTGGCCAGACATTTTGACAGCTACATGGGTTTAAACATGTTATGAATAAAAATTCCTTTTAGTCCCAGAAAAATGAGTTTGTATGTATCTTCTTGAGCCTGAGGAGGTGATGAGGGGTAGTGGAAAAAGCTGGATGAGGAGTGAGTTGAGCTGTGGTCTTGTTTCAATCCCCACCCCGCCATCTCTGGACTGTAGGCAAGTCCCAGACTCCCTCCTGTCATCCTGCCCCGCATTCATGGAATAAGAATGAACTCTTTCACCTCTCAGATTTTGTCAGGGTCTAGCATTCTTTGTTTACATGTAATAATGGCTGCTGGATACTGAGCACTTATCTGAACCAGACACTTCGTGGGGACCTACAAGGGTCACCCTTTTAATTTACCCATCAGATCTGGAAGGTGAGGGCATTATTTACCAGTAAAGAAACTAAGGCTTAACGAGTTAAGCAACTGTCCTAAGGAAGACACCTTCTCTTTGACTGGATCCTAATGAATGGGCTAATTCATTTCTGAAGAAGTGGAACAGAGGTTTCAGAACAGAGACAGAGATCAGCTGGAAGGGTTTCTCAACAAACCTTTTGTTTCTTTTCCTTCCTTTGCTTTATCTTTCTTAGCCCTCAGGTGGGCAGAATTGAGTCAACTCTTCTTTTCATGACTCGTTAGCGACACTCGTCTATGTAAAGCCCCTCATATTATTTTCATATTTTTCCTCTTCATCCCCTGTATCACACCCCCCCTACTATGTGCACTGCTATGTGTATTTAATCTAGGTCTTTGCAATCCACTTTCCCTGTATTTATTTAGACAAATATGCCCTTGAAAAATAATGTTATTTAGTGTCAGTGGTTTTGATTTACATAAATGCTATGCAGCTTCTAATCTCATCCTTTTTTTCTTTTTGCACTCAACACTATATTTTGAGATCCCATCCGTGTTGTTCTGTGTAAATAAATCTTGTTCATTATGTGTGATGAACTCATAGTATTCCATACATCATATCACATATTTTCCTTATCAATTTCCCTCATCAACAGGCATGTAGATTGCCTTCGGATCATTGTTACCACAAACAGTCTGGGATGTGCATCTTCTGATATGTCTTTGTACCCACTGACATTGAATTTATTTGAATTGTATGCCCAGGAATTGGGTTGTTGGCTCGCAGTGTGTATGCAGTCATAATTTCACCAGGTTTTGCCAGGTTGCTTTCTAGAAAGGCTGCACCTCTTTAAGCTTCCCCCAGTCATGTATGAGGTTTACAACTCCCTATATTCTCACTAGCACTTGTTATGGTCTGACTTTCTAATTTTTACCAATCTCTACATTTTAAATGGTGTATCATTTTTTATTTCATTTGTATTTATCTGATTGCCAGTGAGGTAGAACATTCTTCATATAATTTTTAGCCATGTGGTTTTCCTCCTTTGATTGGCCTAGCCATACCTTTGCCCGTATTTTTATTCTTGCTGTTTCCTAACTTTGCTGGTTTGCAGAATTATGACTTTCTAATTTGCCTGATTACCTCATAGGGTGAATTTTTCTCCCCAAATTCCTGCTTTGAACTTCACTTTCAATATTGACTTAACTGCATTAACAAACGTTTCTTATATTTTAACTATATACTTTATATAGACATAAATTTTAAAACAATTATTTTTTCTGCTGTAGTTGTCAATAGCTTCTTTTAGTCTGCTATTTCTGTTTTATTGATAAAAATTTCCTTCATTTGTAATATATCCTAATATCTAATATATCTTCTTTTTTGGTTTTGCTTTAACTCTTTGAAAATATTTCTTTTTTCCATATAAATTTCAGAATCGGTTTTGCATGTTAAAAATCCTTCTGGGATTTTAATTGTAATTACAGTGAATTTAGAGATTAAGAAAAATTAATTACAAGGTTAAAGCAAGCTCTTAATATGGTATTTAGAGTTCCATTTATTTAGGTTTTCTGGTATGTGCTTTCATAATTTTAAATTTTTTCTCTGTAAACATCCTGTGTTTTCTTTGTTTAATGTCTACATACTTTATAGTTTTTGTTGCTACTATGAATGGTATCTTGTATTGTATTTTATATTAAATTATTGTTTTTTATGGGAACACTGAGTTTTGTATATTGTTTTAAAATCTAACAAGTTTGCGGAACTCTCTTATTAATTTTAATATTTTACTGATATTCTCAGGTTTCCCATGCATCTGATCTCTATCTGGTATTGAAGCTGTGAATAATAACAATTTGGTTTTCTTCTTTCCTCTTTTTAATGCATTGATCAGGGTTTCCTGTACTTTGTTAGTGTGGCAATGACACCAAGCTATACATGTCTTATTCCTAACTATAAAGGAAATTGCATCTAAAATCTTAAAATTAAATTTGATGATTGTGGTAGATCATTTCTACCACTTAGGATTTCCACCTTCATGGTAAGTGAAAATGATCAATGAACAATTTTTTCTTCTTGTACTGGATTTGGTATCAAGACCATACAAGCCTCACAAAATGAGGTATATTTTCTCCTTTTTATTTTTAATTAGTGCAACAATTTGCGTAAGACAGGGAGAAGCATTATAAAAACAGCCATTCTCTCTGTTTCCCCCACATGAGTAAATGGCAACCAGTTATCAGGCTAAAAACATTGACTCCTCTTTTCCCCATTCATATTCTACTTCTGAGCAAAGCCCACTGTCTCTGCCTTCACAATACTTCTCAAATCCAGCCAAGTACATCTCTCCACCACGACTTCCACCCTCATCTAAGCCACTGTCATATCTGAATAATTCCATGACTTCATACCTAGATTTCCTATTTTTGGTTTTAGGTCCTCACATTTCATTCTCAATAGTAAAGCACAAATAGGACACACTAAAGTAGTCCCAATTTAAAGCACGAATCAGATCACATGACTCACGTTGCCTCCTATTCACTTCCTTGGTGAGGGAGAGATTACAGCTTTAGGGTTATGGGCATGGCTAATGGTAAACACATGGCATCCAACACTGGACAGATGAGGTTGACACAATTGATTAGTCATTTCTACTCACAGTCTAGGAGAGGAGAACACTGCATGCCACGCCTGGCCACACAGGGGTTGCACTTGAGAACAGAGTAGACCATCAGGTGCTGTAGAAGGCAGGCTCTGCAGTAGCAAGAGGGTGTAGTGCCCCCTGGTTCCCACAGGGGGATGTGATTGGTTGGTTGAATAATTCCATAAGCTAGCAAGGAACTGAAACCCACTTCTCAGAGAGAAGCGGTAACCACACCTGGTCCATTTGATAAGAGGGTTGTATGCATGGGGAGCACAGTTGGGAGGGTAATTTGTAATTAGGCCATCTGAGGCCCTACTTTTCCCAAATGTTGAGGCAGCACATAATACTGGGGCTTAATTTCAAACCTTACACCACAGATTCCCTGGTCAAAACTTTCCAGTGGCAACTACAAGGTTCTTCATGGTCTAAAAACTGGTTACCTCTCTGGCCTGATTTTCTATCCTACTTATGCCCCAAATACTCCACTCTCCAGTCACAGCAACCTGCTTGTTCTCACTCAAACACATGAAATAGGTTTTCAACTCAGGCCTTAAGCTCTTGCTTTTTCCTCTACCTTGAGCCCTCTTCCCCCAAATGTCTCCATGGCATATTTTCTCACTTTCTTCAGATCTCTCCTCACTCCCTCAGAAGATAATAAATGACATTATTTTGCATCCTTACAAACTTTATTTAAATGATATATTGCTATACATTGCTTTTCTTTTTTACTATTATGTTTTTTAAAGTCATCTAGATTGCTACCTTGAGCTGTGTTTCATTCATTTTATCTACCATGTGTATTCCATTGTATGACTACAACAGCATTCATTCATTTCATCTCCTATGGATGAAAATTTACATTGTTTTCAAGTTTCTTCCATTAAAATAATGCTTCAATGAATAGCCTCCCAGGCCTCTTTGTGAATACATAAGAGATTTTTCTCTAGGGTATATAAAAATATGTGGAATTGCTGATCAAAGAGTTCCAGAGACTTGCTGGGAGTTGACCTCCGTGGTGGTGATGAGAGAGTCCTACGTGGTCTTCCTCCCGCTGAGTAACACTGAAACTACTGGAAGATCTGAGAGGCCCTGACACCTAAAAGAGACACGGACATAAGTAAATGCAAACAGTTGTCTCCATGATTCACAGGAGGAACTCCTACTCTCTGTGAGAGAAGTCCCTCCTTCTGGTACTATAGCCAAGGGCCACCCTTAGTGAAGCATCTGTTGCCACTGTGGGAATGAACTCTGGCAAGACGCTGCCACTGGCATGGAGCAGCTGCTATAACAGAGTGTGAAGCTGGGAGGTCTTAACTCTTAGATATACTGCATTTTCTCCCTCAGGCTTGCATGAGTCACTGTTTACCTACAGAGAAGAAAGAGCACTGGCCTTTGTCAATAGCCCTCACTGAGTTGAGAGATAATTTCTCCATGGGAATCCTTGGTATGGATGAGATGCCCAGAAACTATGGAAAGAAGCTCAAAACAGCTTCAGAGCTCCTGAATTACAGCCCAGCTTTCAGATTCCTGGTGAAGAATGTGGCCAGGAAAAGACGGCTGCGGGGACGTGTGCATCTATTTACTCTTTCTCTTGTCTTTATTTTGTATCTTCTCTCCCTTTCTTCCTCCTCTTCTCTCTTTCTTTCTCACTTTCTTGGTCCCCCATGTAGGGGATTTCACCACCAATCGGATTTCATGATTCCACTTTGCCTCTCTAGTGTTCATGTTTTGAAACCAAAGGAAGCCGGTGGAAGAAATGTTTAATATTTTCCAAAACCATTAAAATTCAGAAGAAATTCACGCACACTGAGCTAGCCCCTCCCTAGCTCTTGGCCTTTGGCTCGTCTGTGAGAGCCATGTTCTTGGTATAGAGCTCTTTGGTGCATTGTAGGAGTCGGTTCCCCTCCAGGACGTTATCATAGAGACCTCTGGGTCCCAAGAACCTCACAGAGGCCCAGGAAGGTGGCTATCATGGCCTGGTTTTGATCTCAGAAAAAGACTGGCTAAACATTTCTCCATATACAGCACCACAATACATGTATATCCATTTCCTTCAGAAACAGGAGCCCTATGCCACATGGAGTAAAAGAGAAAACATTACATTGAAAGTGAGGAGACTGGAGTTCTGGTTCTACCTCTGCCACTATCTAGTTGGTGACTGGGCCAATTAGCCCTCTAGGCTTTAATTACCTCATTAAAACATGAGGGCTTTGGTGTAAAAGACCTATTCCAAGCCAGGTGTGGTGGCTCATGCCTGTAATCCCAGCCCTTTGGGAGCCCGAGGCAGGCAGATCATGAGGCCAAGAGATGGAGATCATCCTGGCCAACATGGTGAAACCCCATCTCTACTAAAAATACAAAAAAAATTAGCTGGGCATGGTGGCATGTGCCTGTAGTCCCAGCTACTCAGGAGGCTGAGGCAGGAGAATCACTTGAATCCGGGAGGCGGAGGTTGCAGTGAGCCATTGCACTCCAGCCTGGTGAAAGAGTGAGACTCCATCTCCCCCGCCCCCAAAAAAAAAGACCCATTCCCTGAAAACGTATTAAGCATCCACTTTCAGCAAGTACTACCCTTCATAGTCAATTTTAGTTCTAAAATGTCTCGATGTTGGAAGGTATTACAAACTGTTTTTCTGTGTCCGAGGTCACTTGAATTATAATCATTTGAGGTCTTTAAGTGAATTTACAGATGGCATGTTACTAAGAGATTGCATGATTTCTCTCCCCTAAACTCATTCCAGGGCTGATTGGAGGATCTCTGCTGTTTTCTCATCTTTGCAATTACCACATAGTTGTGGGATGGAACATGTTGTCAGCCTTCTTGGTTGATGTAGCTGCCTGTTCCCTGGCTGTCTTCCCAGGCATGTACCTGTTGGGGACACCACGTCATTGGAGTGAGGGAGCTCTGTCTTACCATAACCCCTCTATTTCCCAGCCCCTTTGCCAGTGCCTCATGGGGATCATGTCCCAGGCCCACCATACTGCACCTAGGAGGATAAAATCTACTTCTAAGCTTAACAGTGAGCGGCATTGTTTCAATTAAATATTTCCCACTAAGTAAGGGCTACAGTCTCCTCCAGTGGTTTCCCAAAGGGCATTTTCCATGAAATTGGAAGGAACATTCTTTTAAGGAGGCTGGCAAAGGCATTCATCTCATATTAGCCATTGTAAGAACAACTTGCTTCTTGAATGTGGCTGCAATATTTATCTTGCCAAAGCACCAAGTTTCTCATGTTACTCCCCTATCCAAAAACTGCCATCAACCCCCATTGCCTATAGAATTCAAGATGTTTACCTGCCTCTTTTTTCTTTTTTAAGTAAAACCCTCTATTGTCTGGTCCCATCTTACTTCTTCATTATTATTATATCCCAGTGTTCCTGTCTGTATGTTTTTTCATCTATTCTCAAATAAACATACCTTTGTCTCTGGGGGAGGGGAGAGAACAAAACTTACCTCCCACTGTTGATTACCTACTACTGTTCAGCACTATCATCAATATTTTCACATTTGTTATTTTATAGCTGAAATATTAAGATGCAGAGAGGTTATATACATTGCCCAACTTATCAGTGGGCAAGTTGGAGCTGTTCTCAAGATCTGTTTGACTTCAAGCTCTTAATTGTTCTGCTTTAACACACTGCCTGTAGTCTAGGGTTCCCATACTCCAGTCTGCTAACTGCAGGGTTGTTCTGGAAGTCACTCCCGGAAGATGCCCCAGCACCTGCTCTTCCAGCCCTTCCCATTACCTTTGTAAGCACCCCTGCATTAAATTTATTTCTGCTGAAATAACTTGGGAGACTTCTAAATCCTGACTGATACAGTCTATCATCAGGGAGTGTTTTTATATAAACATTAATATCAAACAATCATAGAGCTTATGTTTCTTTCAGCCCTGCCTCTTTATTTCACAAAGGAGTAAACTGAAGCCAGAGAGGTAGAAAAAAATTGTCCAACGTCACATAACCACTTTGTGACAAAGTTCAAATACCTTCACCCAGAAAAAAAGGGGCCAAAATGGCAAATTCAATAAGTGTTCTAGAGGCTTAGAGGTATTTAGCCTGGGGCCAAATCCTGACCAAAACTCACTAGCTGTAGCTCCCTGGGGAAATCCCTTCGCCTCCCGAATCCTCTGTTTCTTCATTTGTAAAATGAAGATGATAATAATCTTTTGCAGCACTGTGGAATACTGGGAGGTTATATATGTAAAATGCCTAGTACAGCATCTGCCTCATAATATGTGCATTATGTATTTAGGTGCATAATATGTGCATTATGTATTTAGGAGCATTATTCTCAATTTCCCAGAATCAACAAGGCCAAACTCCTTCGCACTGGGGGCTAACAGGGAAATGTCCAATAAAAACAATGATCCTTTAGTTCTCACTCCTGCCTAGCTCTAAGAGGCTCGACAAATACTATGAAAGCAAATCAGGTGCCCCGTGGACAAAGACTGATAATGATACACCATATCTGACTCAAACATTTCATTTATTTTTGCATTCAGCAAAGAGTAAAACAGTTTCTAATCAAGTAAAGAATCCCAAAATTGGATTCATAGCATATAGTGCCAGGTTCAAAAGGGGATAAAAACATTACTTTTTCAATATTCTTGCTAAAGAAATGTTCAGCATACTCTATGTTATTCTTCGTCAATTCTTTTTCTTTTCTTTTTTTTATTTTTTATTTTTTTATTTTTAACACAGAGTCCCGGCTGGAGTGCAGTGGCGCGATCTCGGCTCATTGCAACCTCCGCCTCCCGGGTTCAAGTGATTCTCCTGCCTCAGCCTCCCGAGTAGCTGGGACTACAGGCACCTGCCACCACGCCTGGCTGATTTTTGTATTCTTAGTAGAGACTGGGTTTCACCATATTGGCCAGGCTGGTCTTGAACTCCTGAACTTGTGATCCGCCCGCCTCAGCCTCCCAAAGTACATTAATAACTTTTTAAGACTCTGAATATAATAGGCATTAAAGATTTCTAGAATGCCATGGGTTCTGAGTTATGGGGAGCTGCAAGTGTTTCTAATGCACCGATTCTCACAATGCTGAAATGCTCTCCCTGCCCATTGACTCAAGGGAGCCAGCCAACGAACTACGTCTGTTCACGGAGAGATGCATGTAGAGATCAGAGCACCCCAAAGATGCATTTTTCTAGACAGTACCTGGTCGCTGTACACCAGTTACCAGTGCACAGAATGTGTGAACATAGCCAAGAATTTGGACTGAAATTCAGAAGGCTTTTAATTCACTACTGGTAGTGAATATTTCTGACTGAAGTCTCAACAGAAAACAGAGAGCATTCAGGATGGTAACCAAAGAACATTAAAGAAGAGACTATCTGTAGAGGACTAAATGGGATCAGAAGGGACTCTGAGGCACCAGGGGACTGATGAAAGTGGGCAGCCATTACCACCCCCAGGTTTCAAGGGTCAAGGAGAGAACTGGCAGTTGCCAGAACCCAGAAAGAGCTGTAACGTGGGAGAGGAGGCCTTTGATGGGAGTTTGCCCATCAGTAGAGGAACAGGACCACTACACCACGCCCCAGCAAAGAGGGGAGTCAAAAACACTGACATCTCTCTTTCTCACCCTCTGACCGCTTACTAGTGCCTCCCTCTGGCTGAACCAACAGAAGCCCATTGATACAGCCCATACAGGCAGTCTCCTGCAGCTCAAGGCAGAGCTAAAAAAGGTGGAAACAGATTTGGCGGGGCAGATAGAAAATAACCCTGCGTGGCAACTCTGTGAGTCCGGGGAAAGGCAAAAATACAGTTTTCTTTTTCTTTGTTTTGCCTTGGTTTGTCCTTTATTGGAACGGCTACTTGACGAATTCACACTTATTGATGGGAGAAAGTTATCTACTACATACTTGTACCCAGATTAGACATGGCAATCAGAAGGTCCAGTTCAATTCTCTAAGCAGCTGAATTCTCTTGACTACCTGGGAGGATACATCACATTTTAAAGCCATACAAAGATCTTCAAGGCTGTGCATTCCAGATAGTATTCTTTATTTGTTGGGATTTTCGGAAGCCCAATGAGTGACTCTCCTGTTTCTTTCAATCTCCCTATATTGAGAGATTGAAAAATCACATTTAATATTTGAAGCTGATATTACACAGCAAGGTTTAGTAGGAATGCTAAATGAGCTTACTAAAATTGTGCTACAGAATAAAATGTATCCACTCAGTCACAGGCAAAGCAGGGAAACACAGGTCTTGCCCACGGGGGCAGAGTCTTTACTGCTAACCTCTTGAGCAGATGAAAATACATGCTCTTTGCAAGTGGACAGACCCCTAAAGAGGAGAAGTAGTAGGAGCTGAGGCACCATGCTCAGTTGCTTATCTCATTCAGGGGTTAGGTCTGTCCTTGTTCCTTGGTGGAAGAGTGAGTCACCTGCCAACAACATGAAGGATATATGCAAAGAGACAAAGCAGAAGGTCCCATGGTCCATCCACCCATTATTCCCCTTCTGATAGTAACCCCCGGGGTGTTCTATGGGAGAAGGTGATCCGCTTGTCCCCCAGGCTTTTAAGAAATGTATCAGTGCCCATGTCTGACTTCCCAAAGCCCTGGCTTGACCTGCTGACATTGATTTGTACAACTTCTTCGAGAAACCAGTTCCTTGTTTTCCTCCCATGGATCCTCTGTGCCCCCAAAGGGTTGGGGAGATAGCAGGAGACCAGCCTCCACCTCCGCTTCTGTCCTCCAGGTGGCAGGAGCACCATCTGGACTGTTCTACAGCCTCAGACCAAGCCAAAGATAACAGTGTGTTCATGCACAGGAACACGCTGTGCTTCTCCAGATCCCAGGAAAGCAAATCCCAGTGAAGGTCAATAGTGGTACACTGTTTATAACTCAACTTTGGGTAGGAAGAACAAATATTAGGCCTCAGAACTTTCTTTTGTCAAGGACTCATGAGCTTTCTGCTAAGTCCCGTCTGATCTTTTGTTAACTGGGTTCTTTCAAGCCCTGTTTATTCAGTGTCAACAATTCTTGAGCAGCCGAACTCAAGTACCTGGGCTAGAAAGCTGCTACAGTTGCTCTGGAGAGAGTGGCCAGGAGTGGCAAATACCCTCCTGCCCAGGCCCCCACTGACTGTTGTCTCCAGGCCACCTCTCCAACCCCAAAAACTCATCCAAAAGATGGTGCAATACAATACAACCGAGGCTACCTTCTCACCTTAGTGGTCAGAAACTAGAGCCATGTGTACAATTGCCTACTTGGTATTTCTTCTTCAATGTCCCAAAGGACCCTGTCCCCCCTCTGCCCCAAGCCTGGTCTTTCTATAGTGTTTCCATTGTCAGTGAAGACATTCCCATCCGGCCAAATGTGCAAGCTGGAAACCTAGGAGTCAGGCCTATCTCAACCCACATCAAAGTCATTGCCAAGTCATTTCTATCTGGTCCCCAAATCCTCTGTTGAATCCCTCCACTCCCCTCCATCCCCTCCTCTACTACCCTGGTCTGTGCCACAGTCATCTCTTTCCCTACCTATTCTGCCTGCATTCATTCTCATCCTGCCTCCAATTCAGCCCCATTCTGCAGCTACAACAATTTTTTTTTTCCAGAATGCAAATCTCGTCGTCTTACTTCCCTACTTTAAAGCCCTTCAGTAGCCTCCTATTGCTCCCTCCTGGGAGAAAAATGAAGAGCCTAAAATGATCCACTAAACCTTCATCCAGCCCTTCATGCATCTGCACCTCTATTTGAGCGGCACTTCTACTGGCCTCCAACCCTTTGTATTCTGGTCCCACAGGTACTGTTTTTTCTCCCACCAAAGGGCCAGAGCATGTGCGCTTTCTCTATGTTGCCCCCCTCTGTGGAGGTTGAAGGCTTACATCTTAGCTAGCAGGACTTTCTCAGGGGCCCCTTTTTGACTTTCTGGAAGAGACAAAACCTCCCCCACTACATTTTTCCATGACAAACATGGGTTTCCCCCTTCAGAGCACGTGCCGCAGTTGTCATTTGTTGTCACTTACGTGGATTATTTATTAATGCTTATCTCTCCAACTAAAAATGTATCCCCATATAGGCAAGAATGTTCTCTATTTTTGCTTAAAATGAATTGTGTTTGCAGAACCCGGCATGAAGATCGGTAGTGTTTCTGTAAATATGTGTTGAATGAATTGCAAGGTTTTCCTCAAACATGCACAGAGCAGGACATATCCCTGTGGTGTTACTTCCACTCTGGGCCGATCTTCGCCAGCTCGGCCTGGTTCCCTGGTTTAGCCAGCGACCAGTCCACTCTGTGACTACCCTGAAGGGCGAAACCACTAGGGTGGACTCCAGGGCCAAAAGGGCCAACACAGAAGTTGCTCCACTAAGACTACACCAAGATCCCCAGAGCCATCTCACAAACTTAAGTACTGTCACTACTATAGGAAGTTCCTGCCGCCAAACTGCCAATGCTGCTCTGTGTGGGTAATTAGGCTGTGCCAACGAGAGCCCTGCTGGTCTCTTTCTGCTTTAGGCAGGAGGCAGATCTCAGCTGTGTAATGGTTATCAGAAACTCTTAGCTCCCTCTCACTCTGCCCTTCTCTCCTTTTCCTCCTCTCCTTTCTCCTCCTTAATTCCTTAACTGACCCCACTGCTTAAACATTTTTCCTGGCCAGGGGAAATGTAAACCAAACCCTCTGCATAGAAACCAGCTGTGAATAACCAGGTCAACATGACAGTGTGGTCCCAGTACATACCCATAGAAGTGGGGGACTTTCTCTAATGCATGTTATTTTGTAGAAAGGTGTCTGCCTGTGCCTTTCAGAATAGGTAGTTTCCCATAGTGTGTGTGTGTGTGTGTGTGTGTGTGTGCTCTCAAGGTACATGTGCCCATGGTGTGAATGTGCATGAACCGTGTGTATGTGTCCACAGCATGTGTGTGTCTAGGGGACCTGGGAAGGGATCCATCTCTGTGTTCCACAGACAGCCCTCTCACTTCCACAGCAGCTGCCTGAGGTCCCCATAGGACATTCTGGGGCAATTAGCGACCATCTCCTGGAGTAGTCATTGGAGTCCACTTCAGAGACCATCAACTACAGCGAGCAAAACTGACTCTAGCTGATGCCATATGAGATTCAGCTCATTGTTTGCACCAAGCTCACACTTTCTCTAAGCTATTCACAGCCAATGACTCTACTTGGCAGGGATGACAAGGTAGGCTTGCCTGTTCCTGGCTGACATGGGCCTCTTCTGACAGCAGACTTTTACTCAAGGACTGCCTGAGGGTCCTTTTCCTCCTCTCCTTTCTCCTCCTTAATTCCTTAACTGACCCCACCGCTTAAACATTTTTCCTGGCCAGGGGAAATGTAAACCAAACCCTCTGCATAGAAACCAGCTGTGAATAACCAGGTCAACATGACAGTGTGGTCCCAGTACATACCCATATAGAAGTGGGGGACTTTCTCTAATGCATGTTAGAGGCTTCAAGGCCATCTCAGGAGCTTCCATCAATCTTCTTTCCCTGCTAAGCTTGCATTGCAGTCGAAGGCTCTCCCAGCCTATTCAGTCCTTGCATGTTTAATCTCATTTTAGAATCTGCTTCTTAGAGGTCCCAAATTAACACAACTTCTTACCCATCTCCTTTGGAGAGCAGCACATCCAATAACAGCAAGGCCTTCCAGCCATGCTTTTCTGGGACTTACAGATCTTGAGACAAGAAAGGATGAAAAAACAACATTCAAACCATCCATATTGGCTGGGTGCAGTGGCTGACACCTATAATCCCAGCACTTTGGGAGGCCGAGGTGTGCAGATCACCTGAGGTCAGGAGTTCGAGACCAGCCTGGCCAACATGGTGAAACCTCATTTCTACTAAAAATACAAAAGTCAGCTGGGCATGGTGGCGGGCACCTGCAATCCCACCTATTTGGGAGGCTGAGGCTGGAGAATCACTTGAACCCAGGAGGCAGAGGTTGCAGTGAGTGGAGATGGCGCCATTGCACTCCAGCCTGGGTGACAAGAGTGAAACTCCATCTCAAAACAGAAAAACAAACCACCCATATCTAGTGCATGTACATATAAGTGGACCATACACAATACATTTTTTTTTTTGAGACGGAGTCTCACTCTGTATCTGTAGCCAGGCTGGAGTGCAGTGGCATGATCTTGGCTCACTGCAACCTCTGCCTCGCCGGTTCAAGCAATTCTCCTGCCTCAGCCTCCCACGTAGCTGGGATTTCAGGCACGCCGCCATTCCCGGCTAATTTTTGTATTTTTAGTAGAGACAGGGTTTCATCATGTTGGCCAGGATGGTCTCGATCTCTTGACCTCATGATCTGCCTGCCTCGGCCTCCCAAAGTGCTGGGATTACAGGCATGAGACACCACAATATGTTTCCAAAAATACCCTTCAAAAGTAAGGAAATAACTCAACAACATGCTGGGGTTTGTCAGTCCTTTGTCCTGCTAAATTTCTTTTGGACTTTGAAGGGCATCTTAAATAGTGACAAGTCCTTTGGTCACCTCAGCAAGGCCCAGGTGTTTGCATATATAAGGCCAGGGCCACCTCAGCATTTAATTCCAGGCTGCAAATACTCTTGGCTTTGTGGTCTTCTCCTCCTTCACAGGGTCAGAAGCCAAAAAGGAATGTTTCATATTACAAACAGAAGGAAGGAAACTAGCTGAGGGAATGAACAAAGCATCTATTTTGAAGTGGGGTTGCCAAGGCTGTGCCATGGAAGAGGAAGATGAAGTTCATGGCTCCAAGAACATTCTTGGATCAAATAGTCCATCAGAAGAATGATCTCATTTGCATATGTATACCATTTATTATCATTTGATATTCATATATGCACATATAAATGAAGTCATTTTAATCCAGGAAATGATTTATCTGTCATTCTAATCAGAGGGTGTTTATTATTATTGAAAATAACTACAGCATTTATTAAATACTTACTTGCTATTGCCAAACATTATAAGCACTTCACATACACTTTCATTTAATTTTCAACTTATAGAAGAGGAAATTACGTGCTGTGATAGGATTCTGCAAACTAAAGACACAATTTTATCCCCTCAGAATTTTTTTCTAACTTGATTTATTTTTAATCATTGAATCAGTTGCCAGACCAACTAATCATAAGGTTCTAAGAAGGGAGCTGCATGGGCCACTCCCAGAATAACCAAGGCGAGGAGAGTGTAAGCCCTCGTTCTAAGTCACACCGTGAGCAAGGGCAGAAACAAGATTCAAACTTAAGATTGTTCAACTCCAAAGATTTCTTTCTGTTCCTTAGAACAATAGTGAGCACTTAACAGTAGAGTTAAATGCTTTAATAACAAAGTCCATGATTAAAGAAATTGTTGTGTGACTGAATACAGAAATGGAACTTTGGATTTGAATCTCAGCTCTGGCTCAGTTGTTAAATAACCTTGACAAACTGAACTTTCTCTTGGGAAAAACGAGCCTATCTTCCGGAAGTTACGAAAGGGCTAATGATCCTGAAAAAGCCCTGCCTCTCTCAGAAGCAATAAGAGGAATAACAAAGAATAATGAAACACTATATCAATATAGTGTGCAATGGAATTGCTTAAATCAAACACAACATTTTAGCTTCTTATAGCATTAGGAATCATATTATCACGGTTGAGTTATGTTTTCCTCACTTCCTTGTGGCCGCAGAAATTCCAAGTTGCAAAATGAACTTTAAAAAAAAAATCCTTTACTTCTTTGAAAATTATTCACTCCTTTCCGCCTGTTTGCTCCCTGAGAAATATTTTTGAACAGTGTTTGCTACCCCCTATTTATAGCTTTCCAGTTTTGGCAGGTATGGGAAAGTTTATAAGTGGTTTGTTTTCTTTGCTATATCCAGTGTTGATTTAGGTCCCTTTAGCCACTGAAACAATTGGAAGCACTTTCAAGGAAGGCAAAGTCTGTTGACAACTGATAACATTGTAAAATCCAGATAGTCCGAATCAGGATTTCTTTGGGGGGCTCAGATCGGTTAGAAAAATCTTAGCAGTGCCATGATTTGAATAATTATCTTTACTTCTTTTTTTGTGTGTGTGGCTGTTGTGGAGGAAGTTTGCCCTTGACATCAGTAGGAAAAACATCTCCCGAACATTTTCAGAGTCATTGGTGGCTCTGCGTTTGATGCTGACTTTGACAGCTTGGTAACAAAACATGCCTGCAGTGCTCTGTATCTGAGCTGTAAAGATCTACCTTATGAACCCATGTCTAACATCTAGTTTTTCACCAATTTTTCATGCTGACCAGAAGCAAACATTCGTGGTTCTTTTGTTTAGGAGAGATACCTGGAATTTCTAGGGTTTATTTCATAAATGTCTGAACTAAATAAATACCTTTGAAAGCCACGAGAATTATAGGCATCTTTTCCTCCCATCTGGCATGTTTGTATGGGTGGTATGGTTGGGTTTTTTTTGTGTTTTTTTTTTCTGGATTTTTCCACCCTTTGCCTCCCTATAATTTGTGGGCCTTGAGAAAAGTCACGGTTTGCCCTGTAAATGTAGAGGGGAGCTTGTTAAATTGGGGTCATTGCATTTTTTTCTTGTCGCCTAGGTTCTTGTCTGCAGTGCTCCAGGGAGTGGGACCACAAGGAATAAAGAGCTTCAACACAGAGAGATGGATTTCCAGCCTCAAAAGCTGGAAAGATGGCAGTGTTTCTGAGATTAAATGGCTCCTGGAAAGTAAACCTCACTGGGGACAGGAGCAGAAAGTGGAGGCTGCCCACCCGCCTGTCATCCGATCCAGTGGCAGCTCAGAGGGAATAAAACCATCAGGTCTCCTAAAGACACTTAGGAGGATAGGAGGCCCTTGAATAGCTCCACCCATCCATCCACTGGGACTGCAGAAAAGGCAATTAACTCTCATACACACCTGGGAAGCCAGGCATTTTCCCCCACTTTAAAATGAGTAAGGGACTTTCTCCAAGGTCACTCAGTCAGGTTAGGTCAATTCTGGAAATAGATCTGAGGCAGTACCATACACATACCCCACCCCCACCCCCACCCCCACCCCCTGCTCCACCCCTCCCCGACCTGGCTTCTAATTTGCAGGTCAATTCTTTCCTTTTTGCTGTGATCACTGATTTCCTCCTCTCCTCTTTTTTAAATTTAATTTTTCATATTTTCCTCCAGCTTTATTAAGGTATAATTGACAAACTGTATATATTTATGGTGTACAATGAGATGTTTTAATATATGTATACATTGCAAAGTATTAAATCAAGCTAATTAACACATCTATCACCTCGCATACTTATCCTCTCCCCTTTTTCTTTCCTTTACTTAAAAATATCTAATTGACAAATAAAGACTGTCTATCCCCCTTTTAAAATGTGACTAGTAGTTTAACAAAGTCTTTAAATTTTTTTAATTATGCAAAAATTCAAATATATACAAAAGTAGAAATGAAGTGGCATCTTGTCTGGGATAAATGACCGAGGTTCGTCATCTCACGCCAAAGAAATCGAGGGCTCCAAACCACAAGAAGTGAGTTTAAGGGCGGAGGCTTAATAGGCAAGAGGAAAGAGAAAAGAACTCTCTCTCCCGCACGGGTAAAGAGAGGGACTTCTGGGCGGGTCTTCCGGTTTCATAGTGAAATGCCCGGGGTTTTATAGACGAGCTTGAGGAGGCGGTGTCTGATTTACATAGGGCCCAAACATTGGTTGGATCAGGTGTGTCATTTACATAGCACATGAGGAAGCTGGCCGCCCCACCCTGATCTTTTATTATGCAGATAGGTTCTCTACCCTGTCTGCGCCATGTTGCCTGTTCCTTTACTGTAGTCGTAGTTGACAAGGAAAACGGAAGAGGGAACCTCCATGTTGAACATGTCTGGCCCCCAGGTAGTCTTTTCCTATTGGCACAGCTGCCGGCATTCACCCGTGCAAGCTTCTAGCTTGCTTACCTATGCCTGCAGCTCGATTTTACAGGCTGCTGTTTGTTAGATAAGAAATGATTTGGGGGCTGCTTTTTGTTAAAAAGGAAACCTTACCGAAGACTCTCTTACCCTAACTGCCTAAATAATTTATTTTTAGCTCCTGTTTTAGCCCAGACCTCAGTCGTATCTGGCCTCATACTTCTTGGTAGACGTATGTAAGCGTTGTAGATATTTTCATGTGTAGCCATATGCCATTTCCCACTCACAAAAATCGTTAATATCATCTCCCACACACTTGTATCTAAATGCCCCTAAAAAAAAGTCAGTTTGCCATTGATGTGATTGAACAAGAATCCCATCAGTCTCCTTTCATCACATTTGCATGTAATATATCTTCTGTCTATTTTTCCCCCCACCCTCTGTTGCCCACACTGGGTTGCCCAGACTGGAGTGCAGTGGCATGATCTGGGCTCACAGCAACCTCTGCCTCTCGGGTTCAAGTGATTCTCCTGCCTCAGCCTCCCTAGTAGCTGGGACTACAGGCTCATGCCACCATGCCCACTAATTTTTGTATTTTTAGTAGAGACAGGGTTTTACTATGTTGGCCAGGCTAGTCTCGAACTCCTGATCTCAGATGATCTGCCTGCCTCGGCCTCCCAAAGTGCTGGGATTACAGGCGTGAACCAATGTTCCTGGCCTCTTCTGTCTGTTTCTATTCATCTTTTCCTTTCCTGTCAAGTATTTCTTTAAGAAACCAGATCAATTGGGCTGGGCGCGGTGGCTCACACCTGTTAAATCCCAGCACTTTGGGAGGCCGAGGCAGGTGGATCACGAGGTCAGGAGATTGAGACCATCCTGGTTAACATGGTGAAACCCCGGCTCTACTAAAAATACAAAAAAATTAGCCGGGCACAGTGGCGGGCACCTGGGAGGCTGAGGCAAGAGAATGGCGTGAACCTGGGAGGGAGAGCTTGCAGTGAGCCGAGATCGCGCCACTGCACTCCAGCCTGGGCAACAGAGCGAGATTCCGTCTCAAAAAAAAAAAAAACCCGATCAATTGTCCTAGTGCTCATTTATTTTCCCACTGTTACCCACTGTATTGTACATGTATTATTTGAGGATGAAGAGTTGGAAAATCTCTTCCACCAAAATCCTAGCAATAAATAGAAAGCATTAAGTATCAAGAAATAAGCTATTCTTAATATGTAGATGAGGCATAGGTGATGATGATACATGTAAAAATAAGAGAATGTCTTTAGATTTTAAAATGGATTAGTAAAAAGGGTTACAATATAAACCACTTGTTGTGGTTTAAGGGTAGCACTTTTCTAGAGATACAAAGTAAAGTACCTGGACAATAACTCATTTTTGAGGCACTAAATTGAAACCGAGAAAGAATGTACACTCATAAAATTGTCTGGACTGACCCTGGGAGAAATAGTCAATTAGTTGCCTTTTTTCTCTCCTGGTCAATTCCCCACACCCTGTTATCTATTAATAATTTATTTTAATTCCTGAATTTTAAAAACAGCTTCTTTATTAAGTTACAATTGACATACAGTAAAATGCATACAGTTAAGGTATACAATTTGATAGGTTTTGACATTTGAATATACTTATGAAGCGATCACCACAATTAATATAATGAACATATGATTCAACCCCAAAAGTCTTCTCTTGCTCCATTGTAATCTCTCCCTCCTGACTCTACACTTGCTCCCTACCCCAGACAACAATTGATCTGCATTCTGTCACTATACATTAGTTTGCATTTTCAAGAAATTTGTATAAATGGAATTATGCAATATATACTCTTGTCTGGCTTCATTGAGCATAATTATTTTGACATTTGTCAATGTTGTACTGAGTATCAATAGTTCATTTCCTTTTTTTGCTGAGTACTAATTCTTTGCATTCTATTTCTGATTAACTGTGGTAAGGATTTACAATAAGTCTCTTACCTGGACCATTCTTGAGCCTTTAATGTCTTCAATACTTCTGATGAGCCACTAGTCTTTTAATATACTAGGGCGAATCACACTTCTCTAAAACCCACTCCCAAAGGAATAAATCTTTGCACTATCATACTCTTTTGAGCTTTCCTGATCCCAGTTCAGATACATAGGGATCTGAATTCACTATTCTCTTCCAATGCTATAATTATATGAGTAGGTAGGTGGTGGGAATGAGTAGCGTCAGGGGAAGAATGACATTCGTTTAATAAGTCATAATAACACCAATTTTTTCTTAAAGGCAACCTCCAAATCCCTTTACCCACCAATCCTCTGAGTGCTTCTAGTGCTATAGAATAATTGAAGTATCCTATTTCTTTCCTTTCTTTTTGGTTTTCTGAGACAGAGTCTCTGTCACCCAGCCCAGTCTGGAGTGCAGTGGCACGATTATGGCTCATTACACCCTCAAACTCCTGAGCTCAAGAGATTCTCTTGCCTCAACCTCCCAAGTAGCTGGGACTACAGGCATGCACCGCCATGCTTAGCTAACTTTTCTTATTTTTTATAGAGACGAGGTCTTGTTATGTTGCCCAGGCTGGTTTCAAACTCCTGGTCTCAAGCTGTCCTCCTGCCTCAGCCTCCCAAAGTGCTAAGATTACAGGCATGAGTCACTGCACCCAGCCAATCCTATTTCTTTAGCTACTGTAAGTTCTCTTACATTTTCAAAATATTAAAACAATTATGGTAGAGAGAATGCTTTTTTTGATATCTTATGCAAAGGATGTTTTGTTTATGACTCAGTATTACTTAAGATACATTAAGCATCCTTCAAAGCATCCTTCAAAGATGGTGTTGATCTGATGATCATAAGACACATCCAGAGACAATAGTTCCAGAAAGAGAAGATGAACGTAATCATGGTGAGAAGAGAAAGAATGGGAAACACCGCTTTTCATCTTGCTCTTAATCCAGATTATAGAATGAAAATAATGTTTCCACACTATCTCCCCCATGCCCCACCCTATTGTGATTTAGTACAGTTACAGGATGTCTTTTCACTGGAAAAGCTTATCTTCTCAAGAAAGCAGTCCTGATTTGCTTGGCACATACTGGCCATGAGCATTCAGCCTTTTTCCTTAAGGAGTCAAAAGGGGAGAGTGAGGAGGGAGTGGCAGGGGATACAGGGTCATGATGGTCATTTTATTTCTTCCTAGAATACGATATTCTTTGCTGGTTGCCAGCATGCTTATTTTTATGTAGATTTGACCTTCACTGCAACCTTGAACAACTAAAATAGAATAAGATCACTATAAGCTACTTCAAAAAGCTTGGCTCTTGAAAGTATATAAAAATATAAGACAAAGGCAGGAAAACTAAGCAGCCCACAGCTTTGAGCAAAGAATCATAAGGCTTCTTGGGTCTAGTTAAAATATCAGCTTTGTGCATATTAGATTCCATCCTGTGTTTGATTATTTCTGCAGTGAGTGCTGCCTTTATCGATTGTTAGAGTGAAATGTTCAAGAGCATTATATTACAATCTGTCTCTAAATGGCTTTTCAGAAATTTCCTGTAACTCAGAAGCAGAAATTATGCAGGGAACTGAGAGCAAAGCAACTAGACCATTGAATTTCACCCAGACTTTTGCATATGGGAAAGTGATAAAGCATGGCCAAAGAGACTGATAGGGGTTTTCTCAGTAAAGAGGGTCAGTTTCAGCTTATTATTATCTCATCACCAGAAGCTATGCTGAATACCATATAAAGTCAAAGTGACAGGGGTTGCGGCTTTGAGGATCACAATACTTTAAAGATGTCTCAGAGTCCAGAGCCTTTTGGCTCATGTTGCTCGCTTGATGATCTCCTTCATCCAGCTACCTCCTACGTGTTCTTGCCTAAATCTCACCTCCTCCGTGAAGCCTCTCATCCTTTTTAATTGATTTCTTCTTATTTGAAAACCTTATTTCTTTTAACCACTGAATGTCATATATAGATTATTTTCTAATATATATTAGATATATTCTAACATATTATTTTCTAATAGTTTCACTTGCAACCAAGAGTACATCTTATACACTGTAATGTCCTCCAAATAAAGGTATAATGTATCGTGAATAGATTAAGAACTCTTTCTGTGTGTGTATCTCATCCCCCCACCCTGCCTGCCAAACACATGCATATTGGCCCTTTTAGTCAAAGACATGGCTTATCCAAATTAATAATCTTTGGGTTGTATATCAGAAACTCCAACTCAACTCAGCTTAAACAATAAAGGGAATTATTGACTCAACACAACTGAAAAATCTATTTGTAGATGTGGTTTCAAGTGAGGCTCAATCCAGTGGCTCAAAGACTTGATTTCTTTCTGTCTCTCTGCTTTACTTGCCATGAAATTGGCTTAATCTCATAATTCCTTTGGCCACGGATGGCTGCTAGCAGCTCTTGGGACTAGCAGCTCTTGGGACATCATCATTCACACCTAGACTAAGGGGTATCATTGTCCCAGCATCCCCAGCAAAGGTCCTGAGAATCACTTGCTTGAACTACTTGAGGTCACACGTTCAGCCGTAACCATTCCATAGAAAGAAGTATGGATCAACTGATTAACGCAGTCTAGCTTCTCTGGAACTATATGGATTCCCAAACCAAAATTGGGAAGGTCATATGGGCACATGGGAGCTTGACAGGTGAACAACAAATGCTATAAATCTTCAGCCAGTTTTATCAACCTCCCATAATCTGCAAAACATTGCATCTCATATATAAGGGATTTGTTTGCTGGCTTTTAGGTATTTTTATTTTAGAGAAAACAAAAGGAACCAATCTATAACTTTGGCATTGGCTGGCCTCCGCAGAGTTTGGCAAGCTTTCAGTGGGCCACATCAGTAGAAGTTTTCACAGGGATGGTAGCTCCCTTCTGTTCACTGCCTATCACCACAATTTTCTCTTCAAAAAAAATGTGAAGAAGGAGAGATGGAAAGAAGAAAGAGAAAGAAGGGAGGGAAGGAACGGGGAAGGAGAGAAGGAGGGAGGGAGGGAAGGAAGGGAGGAAGGGAGGAAGGGAGGAAATGAATAAAAGGAAAAAAAAAAAAAAAGCAGTGAGTTTTCCAGGCAAACACAGAAGTGCCTGTGGCTCTGGCTCACTCAAGCTGGGGAAACTCCCTGGACCAGGTCTGTGAATATAGTATTAACAATGTACAATGAAGGGCTGGGTGTGGTGGCTCATGCCTGTAATCCTAACACTTTGGGAGGCCAAGGCGGGGCGGATCACCTGAGGTTGGGAGTTCGAGACCAGCCTGACCAACATGGAGAAACCCCGTCTCTACTAAAAATACAAAATTAGCTGGGCGTGGTGGTGCATGCCTGTAATCCCAGCTACCTGGGAGGCTGAGGCAGGAGAATCGCTTGAACCCAGGAGGCGGAGGTTGAGGTGAACTAAGATCATGCCGTTGGACTCCAGCCTGGGCAACAAGGGCAAAACTCCATCTCAACAAAAAAAAAAAAAAAAAAGAAAAGAAAAAGAAAGAATGTACAATGAAAAACCACCATCATTTGCTAGATCTTCCTTGTAACTGCTAATTTCTTGTCAAATGAATACTAGATATTTTTTAAGGTGGGGTTGAGTTCTTTGAGGTAACATTCTCCTTAAATATGAACCTTGTTTCTTCTTGGCTTCATTTTAAAACTCTACAGAGGGAAGGCGCATCCCATAGATTTCTATTTCTATGTTGCTGTTTCCAGCAAGATCTGGGGTCATTCCCGCTGTCTGTAATAAGCTATAGGTCTATGAAAGAACTAAATGTACTTTCTGTCTGTGTGATTGACAAAGCAAACCCTGGTTTTCAGGGCTTTGCTCACAAAAGCTAAGAATGGCAGAGAAGGCACACCAGGAAAATGATAATTACTTCACTGATTTTGGAATAATGATCTTGCCTCCTGAAAAGGTCAACCTTCCATTTGAATTGAGTGTGGGAAGAAAGGATGGCAGGTAGGGAAGAAGATAAACATCTTCTAAGGAGGGTCTGTGTAAAAGACATAAATACCTCCACATCCTTTTGCATAACAGTAATTATCTTTAGTATAAATTGCAGACTTAGGAACATTAAAAATATTTTTCACTTTGCATAGCCCAATATTGGAAAATATGATGTACAAAACATCAAAGAAAGAAAGGAAAGGGGATGAGGTAAAAGTAGAAAGAGAAATTCTTCCTTTTACTAAAAGATGTCTACAGGGTCATTTAAATGACAAATTCCTTGGCCTTATATGGTAGTTAAACTCTCCCAAATGTTTTTGGAACCCATCTACTTTGTAAAAGGAGGTAAGATTCAATCTTCAGTGGCTTGTTTAAGCTTGAATTAAAATGTGACATACCTGCTTCACTTGTTCAGAATACTTCAGTTTAAAGAGATCTTAAACACATTTTTTAGTGTCTTCTTTAAGCTTCTGCATTGAAAGAGATCTGGAAGATAGGAATAGTGCTTGCTTTTTGGAAGGAATCATACCAGATGAGAGGCACAGATGTCACTAAAACCAAAATGATGTGTAGAAACACGATGTTCCATTTTCAGGAAGGTTTGTCTGGACTGGAAGAAACTGCTGCCTAGTCCTGTCACCTGGAACAAGGGGGGACTTTATTTGCCAATGAGGGGCCCTTTAGGCCCTGCCAGTCTTAGAGTTTGTGTACCTGGGTCAGCCAAGCAAGAATCAAGGAGGGTACAATGCATGCATTCAAAGATCGGTGTGTTCTTTTTGGCAAGTGTGCCTTCTGGGCACCGTTTGTCCCCAGCACAAAGCAATCCCCACATTCTCAACCTTGTGACATTCAAATGTCTGCTAACTGCTTTCTTCATACCAAACGCTTATGAAAGGAACACTCTACAATCACAAAATTAGAAAACTCATTTATATCTAATCTTTAGACAAGATAAACTGGAGGTCATTGTGGTAACTCCTTACCACAAATGGTAAGAATGGTAACTTAAAAGTTTAAGAATAAGCAGTTAAGCCAGGCATGGTGGCTCACATCTGTAATCCCAACACTTTAGGACGCTGAGGCAGGAGGACTGCCTGAGGCCAGGAGTTCAAGACCAGCCTGAGCAACATGGTGAGACCCCCATCTCTGCCAAAAATAAAAAATAATTAGCTAGGTGTAGTGGCACATACCTGTAGTCCCAACTACTTGGGAGGCTGAGGCAGGAGGCTTGCTTGAGCCTAGGAGGTCAAGGCTGCAGTGAGCTGTAATTGCTTCTAAAAGACAATAGTGAGATAGAAGCTTAACAGGTGTTTCTAAGGTGTTTTCAGTTCTTAGCAAAATGTTCATGGCCTGATGTTGACCTATAACTGTTGTTAGAGTATCAAGTGCTGCATCCTCTTTGCAAGATAATTTTCACAGCTATGGTAGAGTAGAAATAGCACCAACCAGATCCTTCCTATAATGTTAGTTGTGATTCTGGATATCAAATGTTAGTGGGACCCAGAGAGAACTTGCAAAAGGCACAAAGAAGACTAAAAAGTCTGATTAAAAGATTAAAAAATAAGAAAAAAAGGCAGATGGTATAAAGGTCTTGGACTTATTTAGCTCAGGAAAAAACAAAGGTTGTTCTGAATTGATGATTGCTGGCATCTGTAAGTCTTCACATGTAGCACGCAGGCTGGATGTGGTAAGAAAATGTGAATGTCAATATCGAGGAGTTTGTTGAAGTCCAAATAGGTTCCCAACAGTGATTGAGGACTGGTCTTTCCAACAAGAGATACTTTATGAAAAACTTTGTCCAATAGCTAAAGAAGAAAAACCCTTAAAAGCTTCTTACCCTTGTCAATTATTTCTCTCTCCGTGGACCTTATAAATAATATATGATTATTTATAAGCAATTTATAATGAATTGCTTACAAATAATCATATATTCACTCTGGTTTTCCTAGGATACTCTCAATTTATGCATTTTGTCTTGTGTAATTATCAACAGCTTTCCCTTTCAGTATCTGAGTATCCCATTTGAAAAATAAGGCATATGATTATTCTAATAAGAGCTAGCATGATTTGATTTTGGAAATATATATGGATTCGTTAGGTTACACTCTGTTTAAAAGTGGCCCAAAAGATTCTATTATTGTGAAATTGGCTTAAGCAGATGATCTTTTAGCCTGCAAATACATGATTTTGCGACACCATTGACATTACCGAAAACAACTGTTCATCTCATGAGAATGAAAGGGACAACAACCCCTCCAAGGTCTCTTCAGCCGCATTTGGAACAGGCAGGAATAATAACAAATGTCACACTCTTAGCCATAAGTCTAACGAAAGAGAAAGCATCATTCCACCATCTGAGCTGGGAACTTTGTGGTTTTCAGATGTTCAGGAATCCAGGCCTCTACCCATCCTGCTATTCTGGGAATGCATGATTGTGAAAAGAGAATCAACACGAGACCTCTACATAGAATTATTTAATTAATTCAGAAAATACTTATTGAGCACCTCTTTGTGCCAGGCACTATTCTAAGTACTGGGATGGGATTTTGTTCACAAAAGTGAACAAAAGAGTCCTAATCCCATCTTCTTGGTATTTACAGTTTCATAGAGAGATAGACAGTAGGTCCAAAAAATGAATAGATACATGACAAGTAGGTAGCACTGATATATTGTAACATAGTTTGAAAGAATGTGGGACGTGAACAATAGAATCCATGCCATCAGAAAGAGAGGAGCAGAAGAGCACACTCTTCAGTCCTCCCTTGTTTGCACACTCTCCAGTCCTGGTTGTCCTGGGGACTGCAAGTTGCACACCCCAGCACACTAACATTGTCCCTTTAATGTAAATAAAATGAAAAAGTGCTGGTGGCAGAAGCCAAGTGATTGTCACTATTTTCCACCATGCCGGGGAGTCAGGCTCCCCACATGCAATAGTAATGGCTGTGGTGGTTTCCTGAGTGCTCAGTGAGAATGGCCCTTGCAACAAGTCCAGGGATTGTGTTCTCAGAAATAAAAGCAAGCAAAAGAGACACAGGCTTTGTTTCTGAGAAATAATTGGTTTGGGGATTTAAGTTTATTATTTTCTTCTCCATTCTCATGCACTGATTTTGTCTTTAAGCCTGTCCTCATTTCACTCTTGGGAGCACTGGTCGAAGACAGCAGTGTCAGCTACAGGAGGGTTTGAGGTTTGTTTTGTTTTGTTTTAATCATGGAAGAATTCTGAAAGGAAGAAAGATCAAAATTAAATTTTTAAGAATTATGCCATGACCGTGATCATAATATTTTCCACAAATGAGGCACAAAATCGCATAAAGTTGTTATTTGTGCCCTGAACAAAACTGGAGCATTCAATCTAGATTTTATAATACAAGATCGTTATAGGTGCATAGATGGTGCTTCACGAACAGCTGATTGAGTTGAATGGAACTATCTACTTTGGAAAACAAGAGTTGTTGTACATTGACAGCCTCTCCAGGGTTTTGCTCTGGATGCATTCCAAAAGTTGTTGTCACTAACAGTTTAAATATATAAAGATGGTACAATAGACTCTATTTCCATGGAAGTAAACTGGTCTCTAATTAATACACCAGAAGCTGAGTCACTTTGTTTTTACAGGCATGTAGAGAGGAAGTGCCATCTCTCCTCAGTCGTGACACACTGCCGGTTAGCTGATGTATAGTTCTTCTTTTCTTTTTATTAAGGAGTAGAAAAGAAACAGAACTGAAAGTTGAAACAATTCGTACAAGGAAGAAGAAAGCCTGGGAAGTTACCTACATTGCCTAACATCACAGAATCTAAAGGAATCAAACTTTCTCTTTCCTTCTTGTATTTGAAGAAAGGAGACCTCATCTTAAGACAATAATTCTTCCAGGTTTGCCTCGACAGCTTCTTTCATTCTCCACAGTGTCTGTTTCAAACTTTCGTACCCGTCTCAGTGTCTTCAAGCTCACCCACACCTTCCTTGCACACCCAGGGGAGGACTTTACCCCCTACCTTACAGACAATGATGTGAGAGCAAAAGCGCCCCGCTGCAGCACCACGCAGCCTGTTCCCTCACCTGCATTCATTCCCCCTCCCCCTCCCCCAAGCCTTGCGGCTCTCATTGGGCAACGGAAGAGGGGTCCTTCCTCCAGTCTCAGGCAAGGCTCTCCCCCCATGCTTTAGATCTCTTCCTTTCCATATCTCTGGAAATTTGCTCCTGTAATCACCCACACTCTTTCCTGTGTCTTCCACTCACACAGGAATGTTCTCAAATCTCCATCTTTAAAAAAAATGAAAACAAAACCTCTCAAGTACATATTTTCATCTAAAGAGAGACTTTCTTTTCTTCAGAGTCAGGATCTTAGAAAAGGTGGCACTTGCTGTCTCCTCTTCCTCTTCCTCATTTCTTCCTTACCTGCATTTGCCTCTCCTGCTTCACAGAAAGTTTTCCCCCTGAGGCTCTTATTCCTTCGTTGTTTTCATCCAATGAACACACTTCAATTCTTGCCTTTCTTTTTTTTTTTTTTTTTTTCCTTTTTTTTGAGATGGAGTCTTGCTCTTTTGCCCTGGCTGGAGTGCAGTGGCACTATCTCGGCTTACTGCAACCTCCGCCTCCCGGGTTCAAGCAATTCTCCTGCCTCAGCCTCCCGAGTAGCTGGGATTATAGGCACATGCCACCAGGCCCGGATAATTTTTGTATTTTTAGTAGAGATGAGGTTTCACCATGTTGGCCAGGCTGGTCTTGAACTCCTGACTTCAGGTGACCCGCGTGCCTTGGCCTCCCAAAGTGCTGGGATTACAGGCGTGAGCAACCGCACCCAGCCCAATCCTTTCCTTTCTTGAGCTCTGTGGCCTTGGGCACTCTTGTCTCTTCCTATTTCTTGAATCCATAAAACTACTTTCTTGGATTTCTTCTTATTTCTGTGGCTTCCCCTTCTAAGTCCTCTTCTTGGCTCTGTTTTCCCCATAAATGCAGGAGTTCCCTAGGGATTTATTCTCATCCATTCTTGTTCTTTTTGCGTTTCCAGAGTGGTTTTTTGGGGGGCACACAAATCTAATCATTACACTCTCCATAAGTTTCTCCAGAAGTTCTCAGTTACCTTCAGAGTAAATCTCACCTCTTAAGTAGGGCTTCCTACACCTGTCTTGATCAGACCCATGTCAAGCCCATCTAGTATTCCTTCCCCACAAATTCTTGAAATTCTAGCCATAGTAATTAACTGAACAAATCACGTTCTTTCTGGTTTCTGTGTCTTAGAAAATGCTGCTGCCTCTGCTCAGAGCACACTTTCTTCCCCTTGTTTACCTATCGAATTCAAGATTTTTCCCCAAAGCTCGGTGCATATTTCTATCATGGGATGTATCAATTTGTATTGTATTCATCTGTTTACCCATCTGTTTGAGTTCCTTAAGACAGGCACCCTATTTATTTATCCTGTTAAGCTCTGGGTGATTCTTTGTGCCTAGCACAGTTCCATCATGAGCAATAAATTTGTTGAATGACTAAGTGGATAAATGGAAGATGCTATTCCTTTCAATTCCAAGCTCAGCATGTAAACTAAGGTCAAGTCACATAGACTTCTTCTATCAGACCTGAGTACAATGCTTCTAGAGCAATGTACATACCTCCACATAATAAGGATATTGATTTTCTATCTTCAAAATAAATGTGGCTCCTGTTGGTAGAAATGTGTTTGTTCTGACCTTCCTGGTAGTCATGGAAATGAATTACAGCCTTGGGCAAAAGGGCATCCCTCAGTCAAGGGGATGTGGTGTGATCTGGTGGGTAGAGAGGGCGTCATGGAGGCAGCATTCTATTTACAGCTGATGTTGACTCCTCCAGGCCACTAAGGTGACAAGCAGCAAAGACTGGCCCCTCCTCTCCTCTCCTCCAGTCCATCCCTGACATGAAGCTCGTGGAGAGATTTGCTCTTCTATTTTCAAATCGGGTTGCTTTTGCTGAGAGATAGAGGCCAGGGAGAGCTTTGCTAAGATTTCATTCCCATGGAAGCTTCCCATTTAGTTGCTACATCTGAGTAGTTCTTTTTTTTTTTTTTTTTTTTTTTTTTTTTTTTTTTTTGAGACAGAATTACGCTTTTGTTGCCCAGGCTGCAGTGCAATGGCGCAGTCTTGGCTCACTGCAACTTCTGCCTGCCGGGTTCAAAGTGATTCTCCTGCCTCAGCCTTCTGAGTAGCTGGGATTACAGGTGCCTGCCACCACCCCCACCTATTTTTTGTGTTTTTAGTAGAGATGGGGTTCCACCATGTTGGCCAGGTTGGTCTCGAACTCCTAATTTCAGGTGATCCACCTGCCTCGGCCTCCCAAAGTACTGGCATTACAGGCATGACTCACCACGCCAAGCCAGCTGCATAGTTCTTATGGGCTCACAATGGATTTGTGCTTTCGCTCTCACAAGATACTAATGTCTTTAAGAGCAAGACCTATGTATTTTTCTTTCTTTGCAGTGCCCTTCAGGCAAAGTTTAGCTGGCTAGCAAAGCTTAATCACTGCTCATAAGTATAATTACCAATCATAAACTTAGATAACTCATCCTGAATAAAAGGGTAAAGTAATCATAAAGATCTCCCAGATGGTGACATGTAAGCTTCTCTATAGAATCCTGGAAAATGTGAGAAATCAGAAAGGTTGCAATTTCATGGTACAAGCTCCTTGAGCACAATGACATGATTTTGCAAACTATTTCTAGGGTAAGAAATAATATCTTTTAAATTTACAGCAAAATCTGCTGTAATGGGAGATTACTGCAGTGATGGACGGCTTTATAGAAACACAGTTATATGTACTTTATTAAACCATGTAGCAGGAAAAAAAACATGATGGCACTCAAGAAGTTGAATTCCAGCCGCTTTCAATTTCTGGGTACATATAACCTTCTTGTTAGCACCTCTAAGACACTGAGTTTATTATCAAAATGACAAGAGCATTTGACAAAAGGACCTTTGGTTCAAGACTTCTAGATCTGTCAAACTTCTTGTGGTAGCCAGTCTCCAAGGTGACCCCAGTGGTCTCTGCCTTCCGGTATCCATGTACTTGTGTAGTCTCTTCCCACAATGAATAGTGCCAACATGCATAAGCAACAGGACATTGTAGAAATGATGGTATGTGGCCCTCAAGGTTGGGTCACAAAAGACATTGTGGCTTCTGCCTTTCTCTCTCTTGGATTATTTGCTTAGGGGTAAACCAACTGCCCTGTTATGGGGACTCTCATCACAGCCCTATGGAAAGATTCATATGACCAGGAATTGGGGTTTCTTGCCAACAGACACCACCAACTTACTAGCAATATGAGTGAGCCATCTTGGAAATGTAGTCTCCAGCTCCAGTCAAGACTTCAGATGACTGCAAACTTGGCCATCATCATCTGTACAATCTTGTGAGAGGCCCGGAGCCAGAACCAAGTGAGGGTGCCATTAGGTAAGCTGGTGAGGGTGCCATTAGGTAACCAGGTGCCATTAGGTAAGCTGCTCTTAAATTCCTGATCTACAAAAAGTGCAAAATAGTAAGTGTTTATTATTGTTTCAAGTCACTAAATTTTGGGTAGTTTCTTATACAGCGATAGATAAAACCTGAACCGGAATTGGAAAAAAAAAATTGATGATATAGCATTATAGTGGATACTGTGGTATACTACCTGGATCACTTCTTCAGGACTGACACAACCATGTCCCAGCTATTGAAAATATTGTTTGTTGACAATACATAGCTATGTCCCTTACTAGAAATTGCCCTCTAAGCTGAAGCTATGTCTCATTCAAGATTATGAGCTCCTGCCTGGGGTAGCCTGACATGAGGATAAAGAAGTCAAACTCCATTCAATTTGTCCCCTTTCCAATCCTGCTTCCCTCAATTCCCTAAAGTTGTATCTCATGAGTGCTATCCAAAATAAACCTCTGCCTACAACTCTCTGTCTCAGAGTCTGGTTTCCATGCTACCCAACCTAAAAGAGTTGGTATGGTCCTTGGAGACAGGGCATGCAGCCAATTACCTGGTTCGCTTGTCAGGGCATGGGAAGAAAACAATTGAAAAACTGAGGACAAGATTGTCTGCAGAGGAGGCACTGGGATGAGCCTATGCGGGTGCACACAAATTGTGAAGATTTTGTTAATGCCCACCAGATAGCATATACTGCAGAAGAGGCACTAAATAACAAACTGACTTGGCTAGTAGACATCAGGCAGCCTCTTTTCTTTTCCACCCCAGTGCTTACACAGTGGAATCATGAACAGAGTAGCCATGGAGGCAGAAATGAAGGCTCATGCATAGCCCCAACAGCACACTCACAAAAGCTGATTTAACTATGGATGCTGCTGAGTGTCCATCCAACCCGCCAGCAACAAGAGGTAATGGTTCCCCAATATGGCACCCTCACTCAATGAAAGCAACCAGTCTTTTGGTACCAAATCAGTCCGTTTGAATCTTTTCAATCCTAGATGGAGGAACAACTCATCCTGACTAGGATTGATACTTATTCTAGGCACGGGCTTGCCTTTCCTGCCCATAGGGCCTTGGCTGTGCTGTCTTGTGGCTCTTCCATGCCTACATTTAGTGTATACATTCCGGTAAAGCAGCCATAGCCTGAAAAGGACCTGGTAACCAGGGCCTTAGATTCCTCAGAGCTGAGGGTCTAGGCACTCCCTCAGACTAGCCACCTGGACCAACGGAAGTGCTGGCTGAGGGTGAGACAAACCCAGAATGAGTGGTAGAGGATAAAGACAATGAGCATCCATTATGAATGTGAAGGCAGCTGCAGCAGCAAGGCTAGAGCTCATCCCACTGGAGTGTCCAAGTTTTCATAAGAAACAAGACTCATTGGAACCTGAGAGGATCTATGTGGGATGAGGGGATGCTGTGGGGCTTTGTCAGGGTTCTCAAGAGGCAATGCACTCATGTTCCAGCTGCTGGGACTCTCAGCTGCTGACAATTCATGACTACATGGCTCACTGGGAATTGCCCTTGGCTACAGAGAACTCCTTCACTTAAGGTTGCACTCTCTCCCAGAGATGGCCAGTGGCCATCTGACTGTGAGGAAACTGATGTGAAGAAACATAAGGCTGGCACATTTGCTTCAGTTAGGACATCTCTGAAAGGCCATCCCAGCTCCTGAGCTTCCCACAGAAAGGGCTGAGGCTCCTATTGCAGCTACATTGTGGATCAGCTTCTGTCTTTGTCCAATCCTGCCTTCCTCAGCTCCTGATATTGTTTCTCCCGACACTCCCCCGGTAAACCTTCTGCATGCAACTCTCTGTCTCGGAGTCTGTCTCCAGGAAACCCAACCTACAAAAAGCTTCCATACAAGGATTTTTAACCTTCAATCAGAACAGTGAAAAAATGCAGCCAGAGAAAAGTCTATGCTCTTCATTGTTAATCCAGTAGATGGGAAAACTAGAAATTGCAAGCTTTGATTGACCTGACAGTGGTTGCGAAGAAAAAGGGAGCACATCAGGAAAGGAAGTGACTGGGAGCTCTATGTCCACTTTATTCACGGATGGAGGTGTTACAAAGAATAGGGTATTGGGGTAGGTGTGCTTGATGTACCTCAGCTTTTCTGAGTGAGGTAAGCCACATGGAAAAATATCGTAGTAAGGCTCTTTGCTCACTAGGTGACTTCGGTCATTTCATTGTTGCAATCTTTACTGGTATACTTGCCAAACAGTGTTCTGTTTGTTGTAGTAACTCTAGTTTATTTATTTGTAAATTTCTGAATATAGTCATAAACAACTGACAGTCTCTTTAAACAAGAAATTGTACAATGGAAATTTGATATTTTGCTGGAGAGACTCTGCAAGAGAAATCAGTAGGAATTAGTAGGTTGTATGTTCAGAGGGTGAGGGCTCACTGACATGGTGTATTAGTCTGTTCTTACTTTGCTATAAGGACATACCCAAGACTGGGTAATTTATAAAGGAAAGAAGTTTAATTGACTCACAGTTCTGCAGGGATGGTGAGGCCTCAGGAAACTTACAATCATGGCAGAAGGAGAAGCAAACACGTCCTTCTTCACATGACAACAGCAAGGAGAAGTGCCAAGCAAAGGTGGAAAAGCTCCTTATAAAACCATCAGATCTCATGATCACTCACTCACTATCACGATAACAGCGGCATGGGAATAACTGCCCCCAGGATTCAATTACCTCCCATGGGGCCCCTCCCACAACACATGGAGATTATTGGAACTACAATTCAAGATGAGATTTGGGTGGGGACACAGCCAAACCATATGGGCAACTAGAGTTTACACTTACCAAGATCAATGTGATCCTTTCATGAAGAACTGATTTTTTCCTCCTCCAAATTGCTTCTCTTCTGTTTGGTTGATGTGCACTTCATTCTTCTCCACCCTGGGAGGAAGGCTGATCATAGGGATTGCCACAGGGGTCCATTCCCTCTAACTCCTGTGGGATTCAGCCCATGGGGAGCACAGGCAGATCTGAGGAGTGGGGAGAGTGAGACTAGGGTATTTTTTCCCCTCTTTCCTCTCTAGTACGGTGGACCCAGGCTGTCAGCCTCCCTCCATGGCAGACCACACCCCCTGCCAGGCAGTCCCTCCCTGGCCCCTCTTGGCTTAGGGGTGCTAACTATCTTCAGCGACCACTTGCTCCAGGGTACTGCACTATGCCTTAGGGTTTCCCTACACTCTGCCCTGATAGAATGATTCTTCTTTCTGTCTCTTTCACATTTAAGAGACTAAATTCTAGACTTGCTTCTTACAGAAACAAGCGAAGCATCCATGGGCCAATTGCTTCACCAACGTAGGCTAAGAAATTCCTGGGATCTGGCACTCAAAGATTTAAAAGAACTTTGAACTGAATGAAGGAGACAATGTCTCCACCCCATTCCAGTGCTTTATATCCTGTTCCTTGAGGAAAGCGACAAGGCAGGAGATGTGGGGACAGAAGGATTAAAAATTCAAAGCTACTCACGAAGGGACCGAGTGCACATTAAGACTTGGCATAAGAATGGCAGCAGGTAGAAGCAGGCCCAGGCTGATGGGAGACTGAACAGCAGAACAGAGCAAAGCCAGGAAAAGGTATTAAGTAAACTCCTTAAACTCCTGGGAAGCCACAGGACAGATGGACAGTGCAGTGAATGACCGTTCTGAGACAGCCAAGTATAAATGGTGCCTGGAGAATCGAATCTCCAATCGGTCTGTGCACTGGGAGAACAGAGTGGAGGCACGGAAATTGACCCCATTTGCAGAAAGGAGGAGCCTGGCCCTCCTGTTCCTGTGTGGTAACCTGCAATTCAATCTGTGAGATGGGGGCCTGTTAACAGGAACCCCTCTCACTTTGCCGAGAGTCTTTTTCCTTTTCGCCCAATAAATTTCATAACCCCTCACCCTTCGCAGTGTCTGTGTGCCTAATCTTTCCTGGTGGTGTGACAAAGACCCAGTTTTTAGCTGAACTGAGGAGAAAGTCCTACAATTCCTACCATTCTCTGCCACTCCTGGGTCAGACCTTCTACTCACAGCTTCCATTGACTGGGTGCCTCCCATGTCCCAGGCATGATGCATTATACTCATTGTCTCCTTTCATCCTCACACACAACAACCTTGGCAGGACACAGAAAGGTGGTAGCCGAGCTACTTGCCCAAGGACCCAGGGCTCCCTAAATGACAGAGCCAGGATGCCAACCCTGGGACTTCCTCACATAGTTAATCTCCCTTTTCTAAAACAGAATTTGGTCTGGCCCTAAGGATACCTGTCCAGGCTGGAGTGAACACTAAGTTTTCACTGCTTCCTCTCATCTCTCAGAAGTCACTGAAGCAGACCCAAATTCGTGGTTAGTCCAACAGCAACCCACTCTATTTGAGCCAAAAATTATAGCAGGCCAGGTCCTGGATCAGGGAGCTCATTTCCTTCTCCGCCCTCTCTCCACCTTGTCCTTCCTGCCCAGGTGTGAATCTTTCCCCAGAGCCAGGCCCACACCAGAATAAGCCCTGGAAGGCAGGAGAGTGGGACATGGCAAGGTATTTGTCTTCATGGATTCTTCTCTGTGTGTGGGATTGCACTGGGAGAGGAGGATGGAGGGAAGGCATTCCTCATGCAGTAAACAACCCAGACCAATTTGCACCCCAGCCACTGAGTCTTAATCTTTTCATGATGCTTTGCATATTTATAACCAAGATTTCTATTGCTCTGGTACAAACAAGATTGCAATCAGCCTGCCAACAGATTCTCTTTAAACTGTCAGTCTTTACGGAGAAAAAAACAGTCATTGACATTGAATGCCCTTTAAACAAGCCCCCCTTATTCTCCTTAGCTTGAAGACAGTATGCAAGCTTAGTCCTAAGAAGAGAGGGAACTTGTTTCCTTTAAACGGCCCCTGCCCAGGTTTTCTTCAGTTTAGTTAGAGCAGCCTCAACTCCTTTTAAATGCCTTGCTTAGCGGATGCCAGCCTGCTTGAGCTGCGCCTGCAGATGCCAATTTCAGCTGCCACATTTAATTTTCATGTCCTGAGGGCCTCCTGTGCTTTTTCTGATTCCCTTAAATGAATAAAAATAACTAAGGAGCATGGAGCACATGATCCTGATTCAGTGTTCAATCTTTTGCTACAGATATGTTTGCCCACATCCAGTCCTATTTGTTTCAAAGAGAAGATGAAGTGGAAAAATGGGACCTGTCACATCTCTGTTTCCCAGATCCTTAGGGCCTAAATACAGCTGTGAGTTAGGACAGAAAAAGTTAGTTTCCTTATCTAGAAGCCAGACATGTGTACCAGTGGCAGAAGCATATTCTACTTTGGTTCTACTGTGAAAAGAACAAATGGAAAGAAAAAAACCTAACTAACATGGATGGATTCCTTACTCAACTTGGTGATGTGGACCCTAAGGTCCCACCAGCACATGCTGATGTGACTCAAGGGCTGAAATAAAGGGGACAATGCTTCCTCGTTGTCGTCAATGGAAGAGGCATCTGGCATTTTATTTTATTTTTCTGAGATAGAGTCTCACTCGGTCACGCAGGCTGGAGTGCAGTGACGCCACCTCGGCTCAATGCAACCTCTGCCTCCTGGGTTCAAGCGATTCTCCCGCCTCAGCCTCCAAAGTAGCTGGGATTACAGGCGCATGCCACCACACTCTGCTAATTTCATCTGGGATTTTAAACTGGACTGAAAAAAAAATCCTGAGTTCCAGCAGGTCCTTCTTAGGGCCAAAAGAATGCTACTTTTTTGGGCCATGAGACTCCCTTTGCTACCCTCAGAAAGACCCCCAAAGAAACCCTCGTGGGTTTCTCACTGGCCCTCACCCCAGGACTAAGACTATGCCAAGCCCAGCCGTGAACACTGTGATCCTTTCTATGGTCCTTTTAGGGACTGTTTTGGGAGAGGCAGAGTCAAAGAGTGCATTGCAGCTGCTATTCTTATTCCTTTACCCAGCCAACCCTCAGTCGCCAGCATTTCTCAAACCATAGTTTAGCTGTGAATGCCCGAGATTTTCTTCCTGTCCTGACCACAGTAGTGCTGGTGGTCATGCTGCTTTCTGGCACAGCCAGGCAGGAGGCCAGCCACCTCAGAGCTCGGGGAGGAGGGAGGGGAAGGATGCCTTCCCCTGGGGCACAGAAGGGGCTGTGGGTACCAACTGCCCAGACACTCAGGCTGGAATCAAGCTGAATGAATACACTATAGGGAGGAATTGAAGGATCCGGGCAAGGGAACATACTCCTCAATCCAGACCAATGTTTTCAAAGGCCTCCATTTTGTGAAGGTGTTGTCATCAAAGCTTGCCTTTCTCTTTATAAATGAACTCATTTGTGGAAAATTCTGGAAAGAAAGAAAAGGAGAGAGACAGAGAGAGGGAAAGAAAGACAAAATCAGTCTTTTCAATGCCAGTTATTGAATGTACCCTGCAGTTTCAGAGCTTTAGTCTGTCACAGAAATTCTTCTGTAGTTGTTACCAACATTTTGGTCCCTCGCATCTGCTCTTTAAAATGCTAGAATAGCAGTCATGAAGCTCCTTGGTCCTCTCAGAGATGTGCAATTGAGGTAAATAAATTCAATTTCAGCCACTGGGTGGTATTTAGTGAGCACATGATCAGCCTTGTACTGGGAACTCACAAGAATCTTCACTCTTTTTTGGAAGAGAGAAGAATCTTCACTCTTTTTGGAAGACAGAAGATTCTTCTCTCTTTTTGGAAGACAGAAGAATCTTCTCTCTTTTTGGAAGACAGAAGAATCTTCTCTCTTTTTGCATGTGAAACATTAGAAATGACTTGAAGTTCATATATTAATAAGGCTGGTGGATACAAGATACAGTAAAAAAAATTTACAGTTAGCAAAATAGAATTGTTAGGTGGGGCTGGAGAGAAGAGGGAATTGGAGCAGAGAACTGCATGAAATACAAGGAGAAGTTTAAGATTTTGAGTGAATTGTGTATATCATACTTATTAGCACTCCTTGTCTTAGAATCTTCTTTGCTCCTTACACACATACACACACACACACTCTCTCTCTCTCTCTCTCCCTCTCCAATGCCCTTTCCTCATTCCTCCCTTTACTGAAAGCTGACTCATCCTTCATAGCTCAGCTTAACCTCTGTCTTCTTCATGTAGACCTTTTCAGCATCTCTGCCCACATCGATTCCGCTTCCTGGAAACTCTCCTTCACTTAGAGTCAATATCACTCAGTTAAGTACTTAGTTGATTTCTATTTGTTTCAAGGGTGTGTTTGTCTTTCTTGGTAAAGGATAAGGCTCTTAGGAGAAGGATCATATGTTCCAGTAGGATCAGACATGGGAAGATACAGTGGAGCCACTTTGCAAACTCTGGTTTAATGGATGAAAGGTTCGGTTCAGGACCTTGTTTCTCTGGGAACATTATCACCAAGAGTCCTCGTCTGGGCAAGCGTTTCGTTCCTTGGCCGTTTCATCAGTGCCACCACACAGGCTGCCTTACACTCTTAAATGGCTCTTCAGTGTTCTGTTTCCAGCACAGTCGGGGAGATTACGTTAGTTTCTTGCAAAATGTTTGAGAGGAGTTTCATTGTTCTTAGAAGGCAGAGAAGAGCAATTGGCCCACTTTTCTGTACTTTACACATAAAATATTTGTTTAAGCTGTGATAAAAAGCCAAACTTGGAAAGTGCTGCTATAAACTCAGACTGCAAAGGAGGGCCAGTCTAAGCGTGATCATTTCAGCTAATATGCAATAGATTCAGCTGCCACCTCCAGAAGAGCCAACATTAGTTAATCAGTATGTGGGCAATCCAGGACCTTTGTTCTGGCTCAGGTCCCACCTGTTCTCTCTTTCTAGCATTTTGTGTTTCCAAGATTTCTTCCCCAGGAGGGATGAAAGAGAGGGAAGAGGACTGAGAAAAGAAGACAGTGAACAAAAACGATGTTGTTATTGGTAACCCAGCCCTGCTAGAGACTTGGTGAAGTGAAGGTGAAAGTCGATGCTCATAACAAAAGTTCTGGGTTTAGGATCACCTCAAGATTTAGATTTATGTCAGCCATGCCCCTACTGACTGGGAAATGCACAGAATGCTAGTCTGAAGGCAAAATGGGCCATGTGCAGTCATTGAAACACGCCTGCTGTGGTATGAATATTTGTCCCCTCCAAACCTCATGTTGAAATTGGATCCCCAGTGTTGCAGGTGATTCTCAATGGGAGGTGTTTGGGTCATTGGGGCAGATTTCCCAAGAACAGATTAATACCGTTTGTTTCAGGAAAAACTCTCCGAAACTGTGTTTTTCCTCTGATCTTGTTACAGTAGCTAGCTAGCCAGGCATGAACAGGCAGAAGAGGACTCCTCCTGACCCACCAGGAATGTCAGACGACCATCAGGTGATGGTCCGGCAGTTGTCACACTGCCTCTCTAAAAATGATAATTGGTTGCAGGTGCAAGGGAGAGGCAATTTCACAATAGATGAAAACATTTGAAACTGGTAACCAGTAGCTCAGGAATCGGGTGAGTAGGCTCAGGTATGTGCATTAAGAGACAAAATGGTGGCCGGGCGCGGTGGCTCACGCCTGTAATCCCAGCACTTTGGGAGGCCGAGGTGGGCGGATCACGAGGTCAGGAGATCGAGACCATACTGGCTAACATGGTGAAACTCCGTCTCTACTAAAAAATACAAAAAAATTAGCCGGGCGAGGTGGCAGGCGCCTGTAGTCCTAGCTACTCGGGAGGCTGAGGCAGGAGAATGGCGTGAACCCTGGGGGACGGAGCCTGCAGTGAGCCGAGATCACGCCACTGCACTCCAGCCTGGGTGAAAGAGCGAGACTCCTTCTCAAAAAAAAAAAAAAAGAGAGACAAAATGGTGGAGTATGACCTTTTGGGAGCATTCCACTGGAAAAGAGAAGAATGTCACAGGCAAGAATTTGAACAACTCCAGTAAACAGGCTGAGCATGCTCACCTCTCAAGTATTGGCAGGCCACTGTGCATGCGGGTGGCCCACCCTAAGGGAATAATCATGGGAAAAAGGACACAAGACCCCGGGAGTATGCCAACCTATAAAACCCCAAGTCAAAAGGTCAAATGTCCCATTTGACCTCCACAGCACCCACTTGAGTCTCTTCCAAGTGTACTTTCCTTTCTTTCCTCCTCTAAAGCTTTTGAATAAACTTCCTCTCCTGCTCTGAAACTTGCCTCAGTCTCTTTCTCTGCCTTATGCCCCTCAGTTGAACTCTTTCTTCTGAGAAGGCAAGAATTGAGGTTGCTGCAGACCTGTACGAATTTCCCATCAATAACCCAGATATTCGCCACCCCTAACAGTCTCACACCACCACAACAATCAGCACACTGAAGACTTCTGTGACCAAAGGTGTGGGAGTTTCTCCCCACCACAAAGAAGTGAACACCAGTTGGGTGTCAATTCCCACACGATCTACCTGGAGATAGCGTCAAATCCCATAGGTTGAGGGCTCAGTCCCCAGGACTGCTGCCCCCTCCACCACACACCAGTCACAAGACCAGGCCTCCACAACTTCTGACTAACTGGCTTCAAGTTGCAATTCCCATTTTGGGTTCAATTAATTTGCTGGAGCAGCTCACAGCACTCAGGGAAACACAATTAGTGGTTTATTGTGAAAGATACTGCACAGGATACAGGCGAAGAGCTGGGTAGGGCAAGGTATGCGGGAAGAGGCACGGGCTCCCATGCCCTCCAGAGGTATGCCAGCCTCCAGGAACCTTCACACGTTCAGCTGTCCGAAAGCTCTCTGAACCCAGTGGTCTTGGGTTTTTATGGAAGCTTCATGACATCAGCATTTCTTCCCTGCAGGTGTAAGGTGGGACTATCTCAGGGGAGGGTCTTAAGTCCCACAGTCAGAAAGGTGAGGAAGATTAGAGTCTTGTCCTGGGGCAGTGAAAAGAGGGTAAGAGACAGATTCTGTTTCTGAACACACCCAACATTTTAACAAAAGATTGTAAAAAGGGCTATGTGAGTTATGAGCCAGGGACCATGGATGAAAGCCAGTATATATTATATATACATATATAAATATATATGTATGAAAACACCACAAGCCACACCCTTGGTTTTTGTTTGTTTGTTTAGAGATGGAGTCTGGCTCTGTCGCCCAGGTGGGAGTGCAGTGGCACGATCTTGGCTCATTGCAGCCTCCCCCTCCCAGATTCAAGCAATTCTCCTGCCTCAGCCTCCCAAAGTAGCTGGAATTACAGACATGCCCTGTTAATTTTTTGTGTTTTTAGTAGAGACAGGGTTTCATCATGTTGGCCAGGCTGATCTGGAACTCCTGACCTCAGGCAATCCACCCGCCTTGGCTTCCCAAAGTTCTGGGATTACAGGCGTGAACCACCACGTCCGGCCCACACCCTGATTTTTGACCATGAACCCCTTACATCAAAAGAATATACATAATCATAAATAATTAGTCCAGTCCATCATATTATGTAAATGTCTCTCAGAGTGAGGCCACACAGGTTTGAAGATTTCCTTTCAATCTTGTCAGGTTCCAAAAGCAGGAGTGATCTTGGTAAAACATATACACCCTTTCAGGCATCCGGAATAATTGAGCTAAGAGACAATGTCATCTCTTGTTCTGGGACTCTTTTGAGTTGCTAATGTAATATTGAATTTCCCTCAATTAATAACCCATTTATTCATTTCTTTACACTCAGCAACATTTCTCCTTCTCTCCAGGAATACCCAAACCTTTTCACCTTGTGAAGGGACATTAGAATCGCCACTGTGCTGGCCTAGATTGCAGGCAGCAATACAGGTCTAGCAAGTACGTCCTCCTCAGTCCACTCCCACTCAGACAGTGTAAGGTTACACAAGCACAGAGCTAGGGAGCTATTTTTACCACCAGGCAATATGGCTGCTTCGCTCTTAACCCCAATGTTGCTAGATGGGGGGAAGGCACAGCCCACCTCCATCAGGCCCTCAGGAATTCTGACATGAGGTTTAAAAACACAGTGACAGTTTCTTGCTTAGAAATCACCCCTGCTTCCACCACTTAGAGCTGTAGCCTTGGTCCTAAGACCACTGCATCAGATAGGGGAGAAAAAGAAAAATAAATTTTTTGAGGTGATTTTGGGAAGAAAAAATATATATAGTTTTATAGTTATAGTTACATAACTATTACCCTGATATAATATCTATCTATCTATCTATCTATCTATCTATCTATCTATCTATCTATAGATATATATAGTTGTTTTAGTAGAGACAGGGTTTCTACTAAATATATATATATATATTTGTTATACCAGGGTACTCCTCCCTTGGCAAGATGGCATAGCCATACCAGCATCCATCCTCCCTACCTGCTCTTCCCCACATCAATCAGAAAAACAGAAAAAATCTAGTGGGGACACTAGCCCCACTCATGTTGGGGGTGAGCACACGCTCGTGAAGGCGTCATACCAGCGAGGGCCTTTCCATCAGGAAACCTGTCTCATAGCTATCCACAATTTCTGTCTCTCTTGGTAACAAACAGAGTAATTCTTACTGGCATTATGTGCCAGAGAGGGTGCAAAGGTAATATGCCTCAATTCAGCCCATCTCTGCACCACTGCAGTGACCTATGTCCTCTCATTTCATGGACCCAGGTGGCCACCTCCAGGGAGCACACAGGGATATCTACTTGTTGATTCCAGTCACCTTCCAGACCTGGAAGAGAGTTCTTCTGATGAGCATTTGTTCTACTTTAACACACTCCTCAAATTTCCACAGGGCCATACCCCATGTGGGCATGTCTTTAATAGGCCGGGTTTCCATTGCCCTTCTGCCCGACCATGTGGCCAGGCCATTTGTCACTACCCATGAGTTAGTAAAAACCCAAACACAGGGGCTTCCACCACTGTTCAATTCTTCCATCACTGTTAAAAAAAAAAGCATGCAATTCAGCCCACCAAGCTGATCCATTTTTATCTTCTTTGGTCAAAGTAGCTGACTTCCAAACAGGATGTTGTCCATTCGCTTTGAAACTGCCATCTGTAAACCAAGCAGCTCCTTTTTGGTCAATCAAGAACTGTTCATAGTGTACTGTCCAAGTGTCAATAGAATCCAGCAGCACCTCACACAGTTCCAGAGTCAGTACTAGGGGTAAAGAGGCTACCTGCTTGTGAGTATCTCCTTGCATTTCCCAGATAGCATAATCCTGAACAAACCATTTCCATTTTGTTATGGAATTCTTCTGGGCATTACTATCCTCGTTAGAGTATTTCCCTGACGTCATTCAAGATAGCATTGGTATTTCAGGTGACAACATCATTTTATATCCTTCAGTCATAGAAGTAGCTTCAGTTAACTTCCCTTGGCAAGGTAGTAAATGCCCCTCAACTGGAAATTCTTTAGTCCAAAGTCTCTGTAGTCATTGCAGGAAATGCTCACAGGATTTTGCTATAAGCCCCAGGAAATGCACCACAGAGTGCTGTTAAATGGAGAATTTATCTTTATCAGGTGCTCTAGCTTCTCCCCTGCACTGTGTGGGCTTGGGCAAGCTTATTGGTTCCCATGTAGTGTATAAAAGTAATATTCCTTGAAGGGCAGATTTACGTGCCTTCTGTTTTACAGTACAAGGTAGGGGAAATATTTCCCAATCAGACACAATGTCATTTCCCAGGATTCAATTAGGTAAAAGAGATGCAACAACTTCACATGAAGTGTGTTCAAATAAATATCAACTTTCATAATCCTACCAGTCCTTACATTTTTATGTTCTCGTTTTAGGAACTTCTCTTCTCCACCCCCAGACCATTTTATCCTCTTTTGTGCAAAAGGCTTTCGGTCTCCAGCCAAGGGCTGAGCCAAAGGACCTTGGTCTTTCTTCAATCTTTATTTTGATTAACTTGCCTGTCTATTGTACCAGACAATTTCTCAAAGTCTGATTAGATTTCTCATTAGAATCTCTGCCTTCTGGCTTTTACAATTTCTCTAAACTGGGGGAAATAGAGCAAACTGGGTTGAAGCCCTTTAATATTGGGGAATTAGCAGAGGCTCCCTTTGGTCCACCCAACCTTTGATACTGTTGTATTGACCCCATCAATTTCCTTTGTTTTAACTTGATCGATTTCCATTTTATTCATTTTGTTTTTTAATAACCATCTAAAGATTTCCTTCCTGTTGGGACAAGTCCTATGACTCTCCTTTCTTTTTCTTCTTATTTTCACCCCATCAATGTTTTTTTATTCACCTCATTTTTAAATAATCTTTTAAAAATTTCCAACTTCTTGGCTCATGCCTGTAATCCCAGCACTTTGGGAGGCCGAGTCAGGCGGATCATGAGGTCAGGAGATTGAGACCATCCTGGCTAACATGGTGAAACCCCGTCTCTGCTAAAAATACAAAAACAAAATTAGCCGGGCGTGGTGGTGGGTGCCTGTAATTCCAGCTACTGGAGCTGCTGAGGCAGGAGAATGATGTGAATCCGAGAGGTGGAGCTTACAGTGAGCCAAGATCGCGCCACTGCACTCCAGCCTGGGCAACAGAGTGACTCCATCTCAAAAAAAAGAAAAGAAAAAAAAAGAATTTCCACATTCTTGGGATGAGCCCTTTGATTCTGCTTCTGCTTTTTGTCTTTCCCTGGTGTCATTAGGTTAATTAATAAAAACATTAACTAACCTAATATTTTTATTAGCATCTGTAGGACCCATAAGGGAAAGCTGAGACAGCAAATTTGGTACAGCTTCTCAAAACACTGTTTGAGTTTGAAGGAGTAATGTCACATGGGGTGCCAATGTAGAAGGGGTCCCCTTAACCACGGCATTTACCATGACCTGGGTTATGGACATATTCATCAGATGAATACTCCTGCCATCATAAAACCAGTCCCACATGGCTTGCATATGAAGCATTTCAGCTGCTTCATCTGGGGTGCTCCACTTGGCATTTACAGGTGGAGTTGGACAGTCTCCCTTCTCAGGGTAAAGCAATCTTCCAGTAGCTTTTATCGGGTCCACCAAGCTGGCTATTACCTCATGAATAATCTCCTGTGTGTCTGGATCATATATACCCATCTGTGATTGTTCAATAGTAAGCTGTGCATCTTCCATCAACCTGAGCATGCTGTTCTACTCTGCAGCATTTAAAACCAAAGATACTATGCCTAAATAAGTCACTTTCAGAATCTATTTTAGTAAAGGGTTCTCTGGAAGCTGATGATACTGATCTACAAAACGAAGCAATTCCTTCACTTATTCTCTTTGGTTTCAATAGTTACCTGGTTTTGCCCTTCCTCCACATTGACTACCTTCTTGGTAACCACGGGTCTCAGTGGTACTTTGTATTGTCTCTGCATAAAATTTTCTCCTTTGTTGATGACTTTGAGACTAGTGGGCTGAGCTCAGACAGACCCACATCTGAGCTTGATCCAGCCTCAAAGCCTGACCCAGCACTCTCTTTCACTTTTATTTTGGCTATTATAGGTAACAATAACCAAGGAACTATTTTTTTTTTTTCATATGAGTTTGCATTTCCTTATGCATCCAGTGAACGAACCCCATGGGAGTTAGATCCATCTTTAAATTCCACTGGTAATGTTTACCTTTAGTAACTGACCCCACAGCTTTGGCTTCATACCATAGGTGACCATGTAGCCACCCAGGAAAAGTTCTTCATCCCCTGCCCTTTTATCCTTTCTCTTACCAAACCACATGTTTCTCTTAGTCAGAATGAGTCTAGCAAATCCCACTTCTGACACCAATTGTCTCAGGAAAAACTCTCTCAAGCCACATTTTCCCTCTGCTCTCACATTACCACAACAATCAGCAACACAGAAGAAGACTTTCGTGAACAAAGATATGTGAGTTTCTCCCCAGTAAAAAGCAGCAGACACCCCTGGGTGTCCCCCAATGCAATTCCAACATGATCTACCTGGAGTAATGTCAGATCCCACAGGTTGAGGGGTCACTCCCCAGGACTGCTCCCTGCCCCCTGACAGCAGTCACAAGTCCAGCTTCCAGAACTGCTGATCAACCAGCTTCAAGTTGGGGTTCCCACAACCCCCTCTTTGGGCTCAATTAGTTTGCTGCAGCAGCTCACAGAACTCAGGGAAAAATAATTAGTTGTTTATTATAAAGGATATTGCAAAGAATACAGATGAAGAGCTAGGTAGGCCAAGGTATGTGGGGAGGGGCATAAGCTCCCTTCCCCTCCACGGATGTGCTACCCTCCAAGGGAATGGAGGTTCCATGTGTTCAGCTATCCAGAAGCTCCCCAAACCCAGTCCTCTTGGATTTTTATAGGA